>NW_026262593.1:70931196-72266821 GCF_021869535.1 Mytilus californianus | reverse complement strand
TGATGAGTTTGTTTCAGTTTATATATTAAATCAACTTAACTGCTAACATAAAAAAAGTACATTATTCCAAAATATTCACTATATCAATGATGATGATGATGATGATGATGATGTTTGATAATGATGATGATGATGATGATGATGATGATGATGATGATGACTAACAAAAGTAAGTGAACTAATAAAAGTAAAAAACAATATTAATACATATATAAAACTACACATGAATATATATTATTATAGATTGATTGATTGTTGGTGTTTTAAACAACTTGTAGCACTATTAGATAATATTTTTAAATGTTCACCATATATATTTTGACAATCTTATTTAATGTTTACAGTTTGTAAAGTCTGCACATCATTCTGATTCTGTGATGTTTGCTATTTCATTATTAATTAAACACTAATATCATTTATAACAGGCAAGTTTTTGTTTTCAATTTTGTTGATAAATTGATAGCCACCATAGCTACAGTTCTAAATTGTCGACAAATTCATCAAACTTTTTCTTTAATCCTGAAAATATAAACAAGCTGTTTTTTTTTTTTTTTTTTTTTTGTAATTTTGAACTTAGAATACACAATTAGTATCAACAAAAGGTACGAGGAGGTGTTGTCTTACAAAAATTGTATACTACAACCTATGGAGCATGTGTACAAGCAAAATTACCCAACTTAAGTAGGGGTTTCAAACCCGTATTTGGCACAATAAATATTTGTGTTGAGAACTGATAACAAAATCTGCCCATACTGTACGAAAGGTTATAATAACAAGACCAAGTTTACATAATTAGTGGTATTTCTGGTTTTTTTTTCTTTTTTATTATTATTTAAAGGTAAAAATTGCCTTTGTCTATTAGGTACATTTTTTTGGAATTTTCAATTAATTACGCTCTTCAACTAAGTATTTGATTTGGTCTTCAAACTGCTTTGATTCGAGCTGTTCTGCGTTCAAAATTATAAGCGTAGTAATTTTGAAAAGTTTTTACTATTGCTGCCTTTATTTACAACAAATGGGTCGATGCCACTGCTGGTGGACGTTTTGTCCCCAGGAATATCACCAGCCTAGTATTCAGCACTTTCGTGTATGCATGACATTTTGTTGATATGATAATTTTTTTAGTAAATTTATTGTTTGCAAAATGTTGATTTTTTTTTTAAACACTAAGGTTTTTCTACCCTTAGGTAAAGGTTGCTTTTGTCTTGTTTGGTACATTTTGTTTTTTTTAATATTCAATTGTTCATGCCATTTAACTTTGTATTTCATTTAGCTTTAAACAGTTTTGATTTGAGCGGCACTGGTGTGTCTTAAGTAGAAGGAACGCGCGTCTAGCGTACACAATTTTAAGTCTGATATCTTTGACTTTCTGAGGACACTAATCAATTCGGTAATTGATTCAAGACTTACTAATTACCAACACCGATGTGATTTAACATAGTATGGGAAGGATCATCCTTCCCTTCCGGAATGCCATATGTCATCCCCAGTTAGTGCTGAGGGGGTCGGTGTTCCTCGGTCATTTATCTTCTGTGTAAGAGTAGTGTTTTGCAGGTTGTTGTTTGTCTTCTCATCGTTTTTCGAATTTTGCCATGGTTTGGTTTTGTCGTTCTCTTATGAGTTTCGATGGTCATTTTTGGTATATTTCGTTTCATTTGTGTTGATATAACACATATTTGCATTCTACATATTCATTAAGGTTTCTTCTTGTCATTTAAAAAACAGTACATTTAGTATGACTTTCTAAAAATGATAGTTATGTTCTAATGTATGTCGGTTATCATGGGCATAAATAAATACTTCCCTCCTAGATGAACGTAGTTCTTAAATGTTTAATAAGTCTATTTATTTACAACTTAGTGATAGACTGTTAGTTCTCGGGGTATCCATCTTATATGTAATTTGTCGGTATGTTTTCATTCAAACGATAAATTGGTGTTTTAAATCATAATTGTGTAAAGCGTTCTTCTCAAATTTGAATTATTGATTCCATTTAAACGTCAAATTCAGACGTTTTGTCCCATTCAAATGCATTACTTTAAATATTTTTAGTAAGTCGGTTAACAAAATCTCGACTAGAAAGTACCTGATGAAAGTTGTTCCAGAAAGATGTCGTGATATCGGTATGGTACATATTTATGATTCAAATGTTTTAAATTATAATACTAATTGGTATTTATTGTCACTGGTTGTCCTTTTTTTCAAAGGTCATGTGCTTTAAAAGAAATGTTTTTTTTTCAATTTCCGACTTTCAAATTTAGGAGAAGTTCGAGAAATATGAATTGTATGCAGTTTTTTAATTGTGGAAGTCTATAAATTGGAACGAAAGACATTCACCTATCAACCACTGTAGCACAGGATATGACTCATCAACGTTGTCTTCAAGGATTAACGTGAGTGCTGTCATTAGTAGATAACTAAGCCTGACGTAGAAAATGAATTATTTCCATTTTTGACGTGTTTTGCTCAATCTTTCGTGTTCAGTGAAGAGTTTTGTTCACTCTTATCGTCGATTTTCTAATCACCCATAATAATTGTTGTCTGGTTTTCTTTGACTTATGGTATATCCTCCCTCCACCTTTCCGCTTCATTGGTACCTATTCCCTTTTTCTTATAACAATATTTGTGTATGGATGTTACTGATTTTGTTAAGCATTCATTCAGGACCCACAGAAATCAATTTGATTGGTTATTTGTCGTGGCTGGGAAATTAGTTTTTGATATAAACCATTTTGTAAACCATAGAAAAAGAAGGAATCCTGTTTCGTACCTCATTCAACTATTTAAATGTCTGGACTTCATTACATATCTAAATACTAAAAAGATGAATTTGTTAAATGTTACCTGTTTTTATGCATTCTCTGATCTCTTCGGGATTTCTTGTCTTTAATTCCATTTTCCTGATTCCATCCAACCTATTTACGTAGGGTTCACCTGTTGGCTTGTTACGCCGGTCAAATCTAGTTACCATATCGTGAATGATAGAAATCAGTGATTGGTATCGTGTGTCATCTAATGCACATGTACTGGTATGCAGCATTTCATTTCTGATCACGCGTATCCGCTGAATGTCGTCACCAATATTATCTTCATTGGTAGAAATTTCGTCAACTTTTCCTATTTCCCTATAGCCTTTGCTTGGAAAGTTTATTTTTAAAGCACGATATATTTTGCACATTTCTGTTATGTCCAACTTATCACGATCAAGTGTTTCTCCAGTCTTTGTATCGATGTTTAAACGATCGTATAAAACGTTTGATAATACATCTAGAACTATCATTGACATTCTGACGTAATTCTGTTGTTCACTACTTATTCTACTGAAAACCTGAAATTATGGAATTTAATCAAAATTAATTATATAAATGGATGCTGGATGGCCCTTCAGTGTTGTGATCGTCATCAAGTTTTGATTGACAAGTTGATTGTGTCTCTTTGTTGCAATATGTCAAATTTGTCGAATTTAAAGCCAAATAAATCTTATTTGTATCTGAAGCTTTTGATTCATAAATCATTTGTTCATGTTGTTAGATTCTGAATATCATGAGATCGAACTATGAAAATGCACATGTAAACAATATAAGTACTCTTACATTTATCTAGGCCCTTTCAATCTATATGTAAATATATATAAACAATTATCTAGAAGCAAAAAGAAACCTTACCTTTGATTTCTCACCAGACCAATAGTCTTTATATTTATGAACTGTTCCATGTTCTTCGCAATAATAATATTCCCCATCATGTACTTCATCAAATGTATGGAACCTTGTGTCATAGGAGTAACGGGTGGTCTCACACTTCCATTTCTTCTCAACGGATACACTTTTCATTTTATATCGTGTGTTAACGATTCTGTTGATTTCCGTTTCGATAAAGATTAAGAGATCGTGATTTTGAACCGGATTTTCTTTTTCCCATTGCCATACTTGCAGCTCAATAGTATGATGACACTTTGCTAATAGAAATTTGACACAACCGCTTTTTGAAATGTTAAATACACAAGAATCCTTGAAAAGCCCTATCTGACCACCAACTGATGCTAGCGAATATTCTCGAAGACAAGAGACAATTAGACTGCTGATTAGGTGCGGTGGTAAAAACCGGAAAACAAAACATAAACACGTAGATTTACATTCTTCTGGAACCTTAAATACCTTATCAATATCTTTTATTCTTGATATTTGAATCATGCATGGAATATAAAAACAGGTCTCCTTTTGCACACTTCCATTGTACATAAGCAGCGACGGGCGTATAATGATGTCAAACTTTTCAATTACCCCAAGTATGTGTTCTTTGTGATTTCTAATGTCTGCTGATTGTTTCCTGAATATTGCATCTAAAAGCTTTGAATCCATCTTTCCTGTTTGCTTCAATTCGCTCCAATCTAAGTGAGGTAATTCAAGTTGAAACTGCTCAGCCGTAACTATGCACTTAAAGGCATTTGCTAGCCATTGTGGGTCAAGAATGATGTATAACGGAATGTCCTCAAAAAATAAAAGATTCCCAACTTCATGTTGATATTTAAGAAAGACCCTAAGTTCTTTTTCATCTGAAATTGGCATCGATGTATTTGAACCCAGTTCTTTTACTCTTTCAAAAGGTATTATTCGCTTCCCATTCATAAGTTCCAAATTTATAGCTTTTTCTATCTGAATGAATTTAACAGGATATTCTCTATTCCAATTTGCACTATTGTTGGCTGTTGCAAAGATGTCATTCCTTAATTTTCTGAATACATTTTCCTGATCATCGGTGTTCGAAATGAGATGGGTGGATCTAAGGTGTAGTTTAGAATCAGTAAATATTTCATCAGTGTATGATGCTAAAAGCTCTCTGCACTGTTCTTCGTCCTTAAACAAAAACAAACACAAATATAATTGATGTGCGTTAATATTTTTCAATATTCGAACTGATGGATACAATTATTTTTAGAGTTTGCGAACGCAGCCACCTGACAACAAAAGCAACAGTCATTTTGAGTCAATAGTTTGTCTTAAAACTAAATTTTTATACAATATGGCAAGATATAGAGTATCCGAAATTTAATTCTGGGAGCGACTACATGTATATATTAAGGATGTTCTTTCAATACCAAATACACCAAATAAAAAGAAACAAAACATGCAGGTATGATAAATGACGAAAAAATTGGTCGGAATATCCGTTTGGTATTGTCCGCTTCTCTTTTAAAAGTCAACATCAAGATTAACATGTTTGCTTTTCAGGTTGACGAGACCTAAACTTCAGGTTAAACTATCTAAAGACAATCTTAAATTCGTGCCTGTTTATTAGCTAAATGACATACAAGCTAAAATTGTTCAATGAACAAAGCTTGGGTCAACCTGTCTATATAAGTATATTGTTGTAAAGTACGGTAATCTTTTCTCAGGTTTAGAGTTTTTGGGAAATTATTTCTATCGACATTGAATACTTTTAAAGTATAATTAATCTTTCTTCAGATACTTTTTATAGACACACCTGTTGTAAGAGACTTCTTCAAAATTTATCAAAATTAAAATCACATCCTTTTATTAGAATTTATAATAATTCACGAAATTAAATTGTAACATGCAAAGGGTTTAGGTCATTTCATTTCAAAAAAGTACATTTGCAATGCATATTATCGTAAGAGACTTCCGAAATATTTGTCTGAACTGAAATCGAATCCTTTGGAATCCGAGTGTTCCATGTACAAAACAAACATCTGGTGTAGTAAAATCAGTACCGTTGATAATTTTACAACCATATGGTAGATGACCCTGTTGGTGGACACTTAGTCCTCGGTGAAATAACCAGCATAATAGCTTAACCTACTGTACTTAAACAAAATACGGATTTTATAATTGAAATATCATGTCAAATTAATGCCACGTTTGAACAAATAACTAACCAAGTCTTTACTCCTCAATCCACATTACAATAAAATGACAAACATTATTGATAAGCATGTTTGGTAGATAAATTCACAATGTGTATTGAATTTTACATGATGCTTGCCATCTCAATTAAACGTTTTAGAACACGAGTTGATATAATTTGAAAAAAAAACTTCTATTGCATTTTGACTTATGGTCTTATATTGTCAAACAACATCTCAACACATCTTTTAAAATTGCTTGCTTACAACTCAAATAAAAACAAGACGCTTCCAGGAGACTGTTTCTCACACATACATTTTGCATTTAAGGAGTCATCCAATAGTTTCGGTTATATAGACATTTTTGTAATATTGACTTGCTGATCATTTCTGTCTTAACAGTATCTATAAATCTAACAATGTCTTAAAAGATTTTCATAATGCCAAACAGATGGAAGTCAGTCAAATTTCGTCATTGAAGTGCAATAACTCCAGAAAAAAGCTTTCGTTAATGTTGCTTACTAGAAAATGGATAATTCTTATCATTCTGGTATGTTTTGCCTCTTCAGAGTGCCTTTGTATGGTCAAATATTAAGATCAATGCAGTTGACCCTTATTTTATATTTTCAAGCCATGCCAGCCATTTTTGTTAAGTGACCTTGGAACACATAAACTGAATACTCTCTACTAAATACCCAAAGAGTGGTATAATTTGGTTCAGTAGTTTCAGAGGAGATCTTTATAAAAATTTACGAAGACGACGTTGACGACGTACCCAGATGAGCTTGGGGTTGATTTCGATAGAAGAAATTTAGTTCGTTCCGTAGTCTTTATCCTTTGAACCACGAATAAATAACTGACAAAAATATATATATATATATTACAGCAAAAAGTTAAGACTCTTGAGACTTGATAAGTTAAAACTAATCGTTTGAGACTCCAATTCCAATGTTTATCTAAGGTAATGTGTATACCTCAAATTTGTCCTTATGCGTACCGACTGCAATCACTGCTGGATCGAGTATACCGTCAACATCACCAGGCTTTTCAGAAATGCTGCCATAGCAATGTATCGTATCCATCCAAAAATTGAATGTACCTTTGCATAGAAAAAAAAAAGTTCTTAAGAAACATTCACAATTTGAACAGAATACAGTTGTTTTCAGATTACATGTCCTAGAAAAAATAGATAAACCTTATATATAACATTAAAATATAATTGATTCAGCCTACAAATCGGATACACTTAACCTTTGTAGCACGTTTTATCACTATCGGTATCTGCTTTCCTGACACATCAATTTTCAGTGTGTGTATTAACATCTTAAGGTGGCTCACCCCTATAAGGACCCCCGGTAGAATTTTTTTATTTTCTCATATTTTGTTAATCTTTTTATGCTGAATCCAAAAATGCAAAGAAAAAAGGGAGTCACCAGGCTTGTTTTCCCCTCAAATGAAGGCGAAATGTGCGATTTTGACCCTATTTTCAAACATTTCCACCCTTTCAACAATAACGGCTCCATCAAATTCAAAGACTTTTAAAACCAAGTCAGTATGATTATTATGTGAAAAAAACATTAAAATTTGAAATGTAAACGTCTCCCGGGGTTGTTTTAGACTTAAATATCCTTTTATTTTCAGATTTATGTCTAAATTTAGCATTTTCTAATTTCAGTTTAAGGCTTAAAATATTGGTGAAATCGATTTTTCGTAAAATTTCCCCGGTAGATTTTTTTTTAAAAACGGATATGTCAAAGCTATGAATTTTTCGAGCATTTTAAGGTAAAATAAAATGGGGATCAACAAGCTTTTAAAAAAGTTACGGGCTTTTGTTTTACCCCCTCTACCCCATGGGGTCTGATTTCAATGCATTCCATTAATTACTTTGTTGTGAATTCTTTATTGATGGCTTTAATAAAATAATGTTTGTAATTATATCAATGGACGATAGCTGAATATAAATGAGATAAACATATTGCTATTTGTTATAAAAAAGCGAATTTGTGATTATTTTGGTGAAATACGGTAATTTTGTCTGGCGCGAGTTACTTCCCTCTAATTTGGCGCCATAATCGGACAACAGAAATTTCAAGGTAGCCATTGTTGAGCAGCATACTGCACCGGTGAATACGACCATGCACATGCATAACAGACATAGTGGCGACTAGACAAAGATGAAGGTAGAGTCTTTACATAAGAAAAAATAGATTTTAATATATTACGCAGCCAAATGTTATCAGTATCACGAAAAATACAAAGTGGGGGGTTGTCTCAAAATACTAGTACTCGTTACTGTAGATAATCACTGCGGCTGAAACCTTACATGGGCTAAATTTCTGTTCTATGTATAATCGTTATAGCTAACTTGCTTCCGGTGTGAACATGTATAGCCTGTTTTGCAAAATATCCGTGCCAAACAGTCAAAGAGGAGGGGATGGCACTGGCACTTGTTTCTGTCAATAGGGGGTTTACTATCCACACTCGTACGAAAGAGATTTATCGTACGAGTGTGGATAGTAACCCCCCCCCCCCCCACCTTTACAGAAACAAGTGCCTGTGGGGGATGAACATTTACTATGAAGCATCACAAATTCCTTTTTGCGGTACCGTTAGCGTCAAATGAGTCTTGATTTGTCATTCGTAAAATCTAATTTTCGCAGCCAGGTTAGGGTCAAATAGAGTAAAATATTTATCGTTATCGTCTAATGAGTAATTTCGGGGTACCCAATAATTTCCCTCGGACAGGGGTCCATGTAGTCCAAATAACTATGACGTCTTGCAAGGCTATTTTAATTTTTTTCTGTGATGTTTTCCTAGGAAGCGTTACAGAAAAAAGATAAAAATAGCCTTGCAAGACGTCATAATTATTTGGACTAGGGTCCATGATTCCCACTCCCTATCCCAAACTCCCATTTCCCTTCCCTTTTACTCTAAAATTTTCTCCCCTTACTTCTACTTCCAGCCCCTTGCTCCCAGACAAAAAAATGGCAAAATATATTCATCCCCCCCCCTTTTTTGAATTTTTGTCCTTTCACCCTAAATCATGTTCGATCCAAATCACCCATTTCACATTTGCTCCCAACACATTCCCAATTCCCACCCCTGGGTCAGTTTGTACCCTTCCTTTTTTTAAATCGTGCTTTAGTTAGTATAGTTCGATAACATGATAAAATAAAGATATATTGAGTTTATTTTATTGTTTAAAAATAAAGTGACTCACACAAGATCAAAGGGCACCGGCTGTTAAAAACAATTATCTGTTTTTTTCTATTTATAATCTTCATAAGATTTATTTCTACCAAACTATTTACTTTTATTTTCACTTTAGACCAGGCTAACTAACAGACCCGATACCCCCTTTTCCCGCTTCCTGATTCCTCATTCCCATGTTCCCTTACCCCTGTCCACCCCCTCAATTGGTTCGATTGTTTTGTTTGTTTTCTTGAGAATATAAATGGCCTAATTTGTAAATTGAAACCCCTACAGTACGAGGCAATACATTTTATTGATGGATTCGTCTTGATCACAATTTGTTTACAAAAACAACCCCCTCTCCTCCCCAGTCTCTCTTTGGTATAAAAAATTTCATAAGGTCAAGTATCAGGTTTAAACATACATGTGTACCAAATAATACATTTGAGTTGAAAAATTCATTATTGTTTTGTGCTTAGTATTTTTAAATACAAAATTTGTGTATCCCATATATTCCAAACAGGGTACAAGACACCTCATCATAATTTGGTTGACGAGGAGAACAAATGTAGTTCAGCTGCTTTTCACAATTTTAAGGCAAATTTTAATAACTTGTCCCTGGCAGCCAAAAAGCATGCCCCGGGAAGTCTGTTTTCATTTTAATCAACAAATAAAAACAAAATCACTGTTTACACTTGCTGTGCATGTGATTTTATTTTGTTTGCTCATTATATAATTTTTACGTTGTAGCAGAGGGGGCATTAAGTTTTACCCTTGTCCATCTGTACGTACGTATGTCCCAAAATTGGTATTCGTTCTCTAACTTTAGTTTGCCTAAACAAAATGTTATGAAACTTATACACAATGCTTATTACCAACAAATACAGATCAAGTTTGAATTTTTGTGGCGTCACTTTTACTGTTTTAGAGTTATGCCCCTTTACAAATGGAAAAATTGCTGAATTTTTCGTTTCCCTTCTCTAACTTTAGTTTGCCTCATCCAAATGTTATGAAACTTATACACAATGCTTATTACAACAAAACT
Organism: Mytilus californianus; assembly: GCF_021869535.1. Lineage (NCBI taxonomy): Eukaryota > Metazoa > Mollusca > Bivalvia > Mytilida > Mytilidae > Mytilus > Mytilus californianus. The sequence continues at coordinate 72,256,721 of NW_026262593.1, read as the reverse complement.
CAGATCAAGTACAAAATGCAAGCGGGGGCTTCATCTCTGTCCTATGGACACATTCCCCATTAATTGAAAATATGAACTACATTATACTTTTAAATGTCAATCATGGTTATCGACAAAATTACTCTGACATTTAATTTCAGGCGTCAAGTACATGTAAGAAAAAGGAGTGATTTTTTTGTGAAAGATCCTTGAATGTTCAACTTTACTTGGAAACTATTGGCAAAGTACTAACAGAATTTACACGAGAAGCCAGTATCATCTTGTCCTGCAATTGGGAACTATATGTAAAGTGCCGAAACTTAAGAACAACATTAGAAGCCATGATCAACAATACTTGGAACTACATGTATAATCAAAGTACTGTTAGAATCTATATGAGAACCCAAGATCATCTACACTTGGTGTCTACATGTACAATGTATATATGTTGTCAGAATCCACTTAAGAAGCCAAGATCAACTATGATTTGCAACTATATGCTTTAGTGCTGTCAAAATCCATAAAAAAATCCAAGATCAAAAGGACGTACTTTACCTACCTGTCCAAATGATGAATACAGATTATATTGAGTCTTATAAAAGAAGAATATTGATATAAAAATAATGAAAATATAGAGCTGATTAGCTAATACATGATGTATACATGTCAACAATTACTAGTATATTGAAAATAGCAATGTTAATAATTGTTTTATAAATTTGATCTCATAGACATTTGAGGAATAAAAATCAAAAATGTTTAAAAAAATGAATTTTGATAGAGCTGTTTTTTTTCGTTTTTTTGTTTTGCTGCAAACGTGATTCATGATATATATATATAAGCAAATGGCAATGTATGCAGTTGTCTTTAATACAGAAGGTAGCTAATGAGATTTGTAAATTTTGGAAATCATAATGTACCAAGTGGCAGTTGTGGTAAATGCACATGCCTTTGTCTCATCTTTTACCTCACCAACCCTTGACCTAAATGGCCACTTGAATTATTTTTACATCATTTGGCATTTGTTGTCCATTCATCATGTTCATATGCTATTCAGTTTCTTTTTCAAAAGTTATATTTTCTGGATAAAAGGAGAAATAAAATATAGTTTTGTTCAATGATACAGCAACCAAACAAAACAATCAAAAGAATTATATATTGACTGGAAAAACTTGTGTTTCACTAACTGACAACCTTTTTACCTACTATAAATTCTGAAATTATTGCGTACATTTATTATTGCGATTTTTCACGAATGGACTAAATTGCGATTTTAATTATTGCGATTACAAAAAAATCTGCAAAAAGATCTATAATTCAGTTACCAGAATGCGAGTTCTTACATGTATCATTCCGATATTCACCCTGCATTATTTGCATTAATAAAACCTCTGAATTTACAGTTTCATGATGTCAGATAAATATTGTTTTGTAAAATTAGATATGCACTCAAATTGATACAGATTGCAACAAAGATCTCACCCTCATGTCATGGATCAGTGATCAAGGTTAAAGTTACCTGATTAGGGTTGTTTATCAGATACTGTTAGCAATGGATCATTTGTCAATGTCATGTTTTGTGTTTTTGTCTGTTTGTTCTAATACTAAAAGTACATATAGTAGATAAACTATATGTATGCAATGGTTCACAAATGTAAGAAGTATATGTCTGTCTGGCAGTTGTCATTGACCACATTTGCATGGTTCATTGGTCAATGGTAAGTCCTCTTTTAACATGTGTTTTTAAAATTAGCTACATTGTGTACTCAATAGGTCAACTATATTTGGTGTATGGAATGATTATTAAATGTATATATTGAAATATTAAGTAAAAAGATGTGATATAATTGTAAATGAGACACTCCACAAGAGACCAAATAACACAGAAATAAACAACTATAGGTCACCATACCGCCGTCGACAATGAGTAAATCCTATACTGCATAGTTGGATATAAATGGCCTCGAAATGACAAATGTACAATTTAAAACAATTCAAATGAGAAAAGTAACGGCATGATCTATGTGCAAAATAATGAATGAAAAACAAATATTCCTGTTTTGCAGGGTCTATCTGAACTTAACCTCACTTTGATTGTTTTGTCTGTTTCTTGCATACTATGTATATATGTTTCAAAACATTTGGTTGATGGGATGATTGTAGCAGAGGCGGATTTAGGGAGAGGGCCCTTTGTTGACTATATAGGGAATCACTAAAGCATGACTGGAGCGGGCCTCTCTAAGGCAGTCAGTGCCCACCCCCCCCCCCCCCCCGCCCCCCCCCCCCCTTTTATGAAAATTTCTGGTTCCGCCACTTTGTAAGGCTGGCTTGGATTGATTTATCTGACCTAGCTTGTCCTCATTTTCATGATCATATTATTCTTTTCTGATACTAATAAAAGAGGGACGAAAGATACCAGAGGGACAGTCAAATTCATAGGTCGAAAACAAACTGACAACGCCATGGCCAAAAATAAAAAGATAAACAGATACATAATAGTACAGATGACACAACATAGAAAACCAAAGACTAAGCAACAAGAATCCCACCAAAAACTGGGGATGATCTCAGGTAATAAAACTTTATCTTTAGGAATATCAACATAAAATCAATCTGCAGATGTATCTAGGAATATGTCGTAACAACTTGAAAAATATGTGATATATCCTGATACTTCTTGTTTGTATTGGAACAAGTCCTACAAAATGTAATAGTTCACACCGTTTGCTTGTATTGGCATTATATTTTTTTAAGAAAACGTTTTTCCATATTTTGTGTTCACAGCTATCGTGGTTGAAATCAATATCGTTAAATGCATCCCAACAAATATGTCTACTCACCATTTTCAAATTTAGTACATCAAGTTGGTCTTACATATATATTACAACTGCGATATTCAAGGTCTAAGGTGACCCTCAAATAAAACTTTTCACCATGAAATTAATATTTTGTTTTTGGCAAACTTTGCAAAGTAAATTTTCATGAGGCAACTCTCCATCAGATACCAAATTACATAGAAGATAACAACTATAGGTCCCCGTAAGGCCTTCAACAATGACCAAAACCCATACTGCGTAGTCAGCTATGATACAAGGCCCAGAAATGACGTTCGTTTGTATATATTGCACATAATAACAATTTAATTTGTGCTTGCTGAAGTTCACTGGCAAATATTTCAAGCATTATACGGATGAGAACATATTGATAAGTACCTATATGAAAGTTCTGCAAAGTAGGAGGGGCTAGATATGTGGACTGCCACTAGAAAATGAATGGACAATGTATGCTTGGTATGGGCAAAATTCCCCCTTTTTACCCTACGAGGCTGTGTATTAATATATCCAGCTGTATGAACACCCAGTCTAAGAAAGGGATTATCTGTCAGATTAGGGAAGTCATATTTCTATACCATGTTAACCTTACGATATGAAAATTGTCATTCATATTTTTTGCCGCAATGACACACTCCACTTTAATTTTTCAGCATCAAGAACTTCCCTTATTAGGGAGCTACCATTTTATGGGGGGTAGGAGGGGGGTGGGGGTGCGGGGCTAGGATGAAAAATGTTGTCCTGCCTTTTTTTTTAGTTGTAATCTCTGTCCTGCCTTTTTATTTTTCACTCTATTCGGTCCTGCCTTTTTTTTTATTAGTTTATACTGACTTTTTTTACATAAATTGTCATCCTGCCTTTTTTTTTTTGCAGTGTGTCTCATCCTGCCTTTTTTTTTTACTCAAAACTCCTGTCCTGCCTTTTTTTTATATTAAATTTCATCCTAGCCCCCTTTTCCTGAACCTAGTAAGTAGTATTAGATTTTGTTTATATATAAAGTCTTTAGCTGGTAGTGTTTGGAACTGCCCGGTAGACTGCGGGTGTGTGTCTCCTAGGCAAAATCCCGACTTGGTCAAACCAAATATTTTGCGCTTCTCCGCAAAGCATGCGGAATTGAGGGATAATAGCATAGACCGGTATATAAGATCGGAATACTAGGTCCTGGTTACTATTGACCAATTTTCATCTACATGATCAAAGGTGGAAAACAGCAAATTAATGAAGTGTCGGGGTTTATTTTTCTGCGTAAAAAAAATAATCAATTAAGTAAAATGTGTTGCTCGAGTTCCGGTAGTCTATTATAATAACACATTCTTATTCAATTATTTTAGTTTTTACGCTGACATTCCTCTTTATTTTAATGCGAACTCGGTTGGCATATCGATAGATATAACAGAAAATAGAAAATTTACAAAATAACAAATAGCAAGATAAGTAAAAAGGAAAATATCATAAATAGAAAACATTGACCCCGAGGTCTCATGTTATTATACTACAGTTCTGGAAATAATAAAATTATGATACGAGAAAATTTGTTAGATATTTTCGTGCCCATTATTTGATAAACTATAATAAATCTTGAAATAAAAGTGTTATGTGTGACTGTCAAGTATTTAGTCTTAGTTTGTTTGAAAATTGTCATGTTCAAATTTTTTGGGAAAATAAAAAATACTTAACTATTATCAAAAGTTTGCAGTGTTAAAATATTTCACATACTCTGGATTAAAATCCTACCAATATTTGGAAATGAAGATATTTCAAGTAAAAAAGAGATTTATGACAGTAACAAAATGTTATAATAAGCCAAACGGATAGCGTGTAGATAAACCCCCGATGCCTTTATAGATCTTTATAGTATATACTATATGGGGTTTTATACTTGTTTTTGAAAGCCGTACGGTGACATGCAGTTGTTTACATCGCTATCCTTTGTTTACGGTTAAACAATGCGTCATTGGCAAACAGTTCTCATATATACATCTAAAAGACATCTTTTAATTCAACTGGTATTTAAATGAAAATAGGGTGCGAACGGACCCATGGGGCGAATGTGTAGGGTAAGAATGTGTTAGCGAACGCACCAGATACCGTCGACGTCGTACATGTCAATATTTATACTTTCTTTTTTTTTTTTAATGTTATGCCTAAATCATATATATTTCTGTCCTCTTAAACTTTTATGTGAAAAATGAACAAAGCACTCTGTATTTATGACCGTACGTATTTCCTGTTTTGTAGAACGTTTTTCATCGCTTGTTGACATCGTAAAGTGTGCTCTCAGACCCGCCCGCGTTCCAATGTCGTCAAAACTATTTTTGAGAAGACCCCTAAAAGCGACCGTTTCCAGAGCTCTCGTCGTTACAAACATGCGTTAAAATATGCGCAATGTTAAAGGGCCGAGCCACCTTAATCATTTGTTTCATTTGCCATTTAAATCGATACATTGTTTGAAGATTGACAAAGAAATATTTAGTAACAAGCGCTGACGGACAAGAACACTGGCATTACTTATGAAATATTGAAATCTAAACGAAACTGAAATAATTGTACATACCGTGTGATTCTGTGTCATTCATGTCCGCTAGATTAGCTACTACAAGGTAAATAGCTTCTGGATTCAAGAACGTTTGATGTGTATTGTAAAATTCTTTGTCACCAGCAAAATCCCATACTGTTAATGTTGCATGGCTTTCTTCATCTTGTAAATCTAAATCAGGCCTAATTATGCTTGAGAGCATCTGCAATGCAAGTTCTGACGAATGAGATGCTGTTATACTCTCAGATATAGTGGACTGTTCGTCTGTACTGAACTGCAGATCATATAGTTGTTTTGTAACTTGACACGTTGCCGTGATACCGTTATTCTCTTCGTTTTCATCTGATTCTGACACGTCCAATAAAGACGTTTCTAACGTATGTATGTTTTCACATTTACATTCTACATTTTCCCTTCCCTGGTGTAGCTCTTTAATCATTGACTGTAATAATCTATTGTTGATACTACTTTCTTTCATTGCAGTTGTGTCTAAAAACAAAAGGTAAACTGTAGGTTCATCATTACTCGGATTCCAAATTTGATGGTATGAATGAGCTACGATTTTAATTGCTCTACGAAGTACAGATTGTCTATATACTTTTATGAAGCCTTTGCCAAACCAACGTATCAAATGTCCAATGAATACAATTGTTCCTTAATCCATGAAAATTACTGCTCTCAAATATAAATAAATCCAAAGTAAATCTTGCAATTATTCATAGAACAGCTATTTCATCATCATTAAAGTGAAAAAATAACAAAACCTAAGTCCTTTTAGAAACAGCACAAATTTGTATTTTCCTATGTATGCCATATACAAAATATGAATGATATGTACGCCTGAAACAGTCAGTAAACATTTATTGAAATAAGAACATGAAAAAGACTGAACTGTGAAATCCTAAATAACTGTAGAATTAATTATCAAAGAAAGCTGTTAGGTATTGTACATCGAACTCATAGTACATGTATTTAACTTTTGATATGTTAGCATGCAATCAAGACATGACAAGTACAGCTTAATAATTGTGTGAAAACCAGTGATTTGAGGTGTCAATGTATCAACCGAGGATTCTGAGAGCAAGATTGAATGATGTTTCTAAAGGCAAAGATACCAAGAGCGCATAAAAACCATTATTTGGAATAAAAGCAGACAATACTATAGACTTATTGATAACCGTCGGAAAGAAAAACAGCAGTACACAAAACACTACACATAAAATCAAGCAACACGACCTCAGGTATTACCAGGTGTAAACTCATGTGCTCTAGAGGTGGTTAAGCTAGATTATAACAGGTGTTATTGATTACAAAAAAGATTTTACTGAACAGTTGTACTCGTTGAAGTTCTTGTCGAAGAAAAGAGGATGGAAAGATGAATACGATAAAAGATATCCATGTTCAGCTGTTACATAAATATACCATTACGGTCGATTTAGTTATCATGGCGAAACTGCCGGAATGCTACTTAACAGTGGGTAGTGGAATCAGTACGGAGTATAGAGTATAACATCTTCAACAAGAGTTTCGATATTTTTTTTAAGAAGGGATTTTACCTGTCAAACAAAATCTTCCTTTGAAAAAGTCATTGTTCAAATGATATACTAGTATATTTAAGCTGATGATCACAGAAAATAGATTAATATCTCAAAAAAACATACTCTGAATGACAATGCATTGAATAGCATTGTGTTATAAATTATGAATTTTGCCACGATTTCACAGAAGCTAGTATTCAAATTATGCTGACCCTATATATATATATATATATATATATATATATATATATATATATATTGTCATCAATAGAATTCTTCCGTACAGACAGTGCAACCTTTGTCCAAGTGTTGTGACAATTGTATCTTGTAAATAATATCAATTTGCAGCTTGTTTCGATCGGGAGACTTAACCTGCATTACATGGCAATTTTCAATGCATATAAATTGCACCATTATCATAGTAGCTAACGTTCATACTATGCTTGGATAAGAAAATTTGCAGATCAGACGTTTAGGGAATATATTCAAGACGATGTTTATACTGTAGTACATCTATATTTAAGTAATAGTTGTTCACGGGTTTTCAAATCTCGTCAATTGATGAAGAAGATACATATCAAGGTATAAAAAAATGAGGAAATCGCCAAAGAGATCAACAGCATTAACGTTATGTAAATCAACACCCAGAAAAGTTGTCGAAATATAACATTTTAAACATTTTAAGAGAAGGTTAAAAACAGTCATAAAATGAAACCAATCGTACTTGCATTGTATAATGTCAGATTGTAATTAATCTGAAATAAACAGAATCAATGCGGGCGTAAAGGTTTCTAAGAGCCGAGGCTTGGTTGCTATTTAGACGTTGTTGTATAACTACAACCTGCCTGGAAGGAACCATAGTTGATCATATATAATAACTACCATGTGAAAAGTAGCACTCATACCTTGCCATTAGAAAAAGTAAAGAATGCAGTGTCAAATGTGAATTTGCGGTCTATACTTGTTATGGCAAGATTTGTGTTCCATCCAAAAGGTAATTGATACGTTCGACAAAGGCTAAACAAATGTCATAACGAATCTTAATGCAAAAATGTATTTTTATCCCAAAGAAATAAGTAATAAGTCTTTGTGGTTTGTATGCTTACCTGGTATTTTGTTCCATTCCCAATCATTCAGACTAATTCGACATCTACGCCGATGAATTTCTATACCGTTTGTGCTTTTCACGTCATTTATATTTTCTTCAAACAATCTCCGTACTAATGAAGTCTTACCGGCTCCTTTTTTACCTACAATTACCAAATTTATATCCCGTCTTTGTTCTGATCCTGTTTCTAGGGCTTTTAAATAAATGTTTATCGACTCTTCGTCCATCTTTGTTATCTGTTCTGGAATTATCTTGCCTAGGAGATACAAACGAGAGATTAATGTTAACTGCAAAATAATCGGATATTACGCGTCCCATATTGCTATATTTTAATTTCAGTCATGTTGGCAAATATATAAACTTGGTTCTTACCAATTACAATTAAACTAGATAAATTTTCTTCTTTTTGGGGGTTTCTTTTGAATTAGGATATGTATTTCATACCTTTTATAAAAATAAGGAGATGTGGTATTATTGCCAATGAGACAACGATCTACCAGAGTTGAAATGACGAAGACAATATCTTACATAGATCACCGTACAGCTTTTAACAATGAAACAATAAAACATAGTATATCGTATAGTTTCGACATACAAAATAAGAAAGAATATAAATGAGAAAACTAACGGTCCTAATCTATACAATAAAATGTACGAGAAACATATATGTCAGACATGAACAATCGAAAACCACTTGATTACGGGTTCCTGATTCGAACAAGCACATACAGTATATTGCGGTGTTAAACATGTGTGTGAGCTCTCAACACTCTCATATGCCATTGGTCTTAGTGCCCAACATAAAAATAAACTGCAAAAATCAGTTGCTATGGCCTAAATTAGCTTATTGTAACAAAGCACAAATAAACCAACTGACATAAAAACAATAGACACTAAGCACCGATATAAAATTTATCGCAGTTACTTAAATATATTTCAAAGCGATAACAACTAATACATAAATCATATGTTTTCTCACACTAAATTATCATTTAATAAACATCAACACGATTAAGTGTAATGATGTAATACGCACTCTGAGAAACACATGACCTTGTGCAATGCGAAAAAATAGTAAACTGTATCGACGGGGCGTAGTATCATGAGTACTCATAACTTGACATTGATAGAAATACACATTTAGTTATGTCTAAAGTATGGGAAAAAATCAAATCTTCCGAACATTTAAAGGTCCCGACTATGTACTGGTTACCTAGATTACACAAACACTCATTTAAATTTCGTTTCATCTCCGCATCCAGTAAGTGTTCTAATACTAATATGTCAGTGTTACCTCCCTTTCTACTGTCAAAGAACTTGCTATTAACTTTTGTAATAAAGTTTATGGAAATAATGGTAATCTTTAAATGGTCCTTTTAATTATGTTGACAGTTATGATTTTTTTTACTCTCTACACAAGACTTCCACACAGTCTTATCAAGAAAAAGTTTTCATATTTAATTTAAAAGTCTTTTAAAAATCTTATTGCAAATGAATTAGCTGTTACTCGTTTAACGCTTTTTTCTGGAACGAAAAAAACAGCAGTACACAAAACACTACACATAAAATCAAGCAACACGACCTCAGGTATTACCAGGTGTAAACTCATTTGCTCCAGAGGTGGTTAAGCTAGATTATAACAGGTGTTATTGATTACAAAAAAGATTTTACTGAACAGTTGTACTCGTTGAAGTTCTTGTCGAAGAAAAGAGGATGGAAAGATGAATACGATAAAAGATATCCATGTTCAGCTGTTACATAAATATACCATTACGGTCGATTTAGTTATTATGGCGAAACTGCGGGAATGCTACTAAACAGTGGGTAGTGGAATCAGTACTGGAAATGTGAAGATATGATTGAAGCTTTAAATTGTCTACTGCACAACATATATATACGTTTCGGCGATACAGTGTGTCGACAGGTAGTATGTATTCCTAATTGCGCCCCTTTAATAGTAAAGTTATTCCCGTATTGTTATGAATCACAGTTAACGACCAAACCTAATAAAACACGTCATTGTTACATTTGGTTGACACATTCAACAATACCTACCGTTAGTTTGATGATATTTTTCGTTAAATAATCCAGAGTTCTCTAAATATACTACCGAAATTTACCTAAAGGAATTTATTTTAAAGAACTTTAACATAAACAGGAGTAGTTTTCCAATTTCAATTTCGAAAGGGAAACTCCATACTAAAATTTACGACAAAAGAGACGATTTTTCATTCCCTTTGGTTATTTTTTCTTTTAAGACGGCGATGTTCCTTTGGTTCCTTCATACGGTGTTTATACATCCCAATTCGTTAGTGATGCCCGTGTGCGAAGTGATGTCATACATTTTATTGAACGTAATCAATGCATCACTGATAAAATTATTAAGTTAGTGATTTCGTTACCGTAAATTACTTAAAACATTAACTGAATTCTTTCATAGATATAAAGATTTGATTGGTAAATTATGCTGTTCCTGTAGAAAACTTATCAAAACGTTATTTCAAATCCTAAATTTTACGGTAATATAGAAATAAAATCGAGGAAATCACTTTTTGATCTGTGATAACTCATCGAACCCTTAAACAAACTTATTAGTAAAGGGTATCTGATTAATGTTGTAATATTGTTTTCTTTGGCACAAATATATATTTTGTCATCAACAAATCAAAACATAACTAAATTTGTACTCTTTTCGAATGGTTTTTCGGGATGTATCAATACAAATCCAAGTATATTTTCTATATAGAGATTGCATTATCTATATATAACAAGATACATATTTATTTTAAGGTTAAATCCTAACTTTTCTACAACCTATCGATACTTTTATTTTGGCATTGCACAAGTCATGTCTTATTTGACTGTCCGTGTCGTTAAACAACTAGATCCCTGGGATGTTTTTTGATTGATTTCAATCTCTGATGCATGTTTTGTTTATAATAAATTGTTTTTGGCTTTTAGCTAGCTTACAGTAAATGCGAATACTCTAAAATCGTACTTTCGTGTTTATTTGACCTGTTGACACAATTTTAATGCATTTTTGTTATTCAAAGTTTACTTATTTTGAACAGATATATCATGTCATGGAGGGGTATTTGCAAAAAATACCAGTCAAGTGACTGTGAAATTTCCCAAGCCACTAGGTTTAAATTTTCTACTGAGGACGATATCTTGGTCTTTTTTAAAGTTTATTACTTCTCAGTGTTGAAAAATGTTGATGTCCCCTATTATAACATTTCCATAGGATCATACCTTTACCTCGATGTGTCTAAAATTCATGGTAAAGGAGAATCGTTTTCTATAGTGACGTCTGATGTAACTGACGTACAATAAAAAAATTAAATTCTACTTGCTTTTTGAATCAGTAAAAGAAATTACTGATGGCTCTATGCTATCAAAATAGAGAGATATAAAATTTTTAAATGTAGAGTTATAAAAATATACTAGACAATATGATGGAACCATCTATGATGGAACCATCTATGATGACAAAAAGCTGCCATGACATGAAGTTTTGATCCATAATATTGTCATAAAGTGCTAGGGAATGTGATTGCATTTGAATTTTGACAGTGTCATAACCTAAGAATAAGTACGGCATTTATTTAAATTGTTTGTTTGTTTTTGTTTTTATTTTATTTCACCAAAGATTACTTTTATAAGAACACCAGGTTTTCTTTATTCAATGTAACATGTACATCACAATTATTTGTGCCTATGCATAACAAAAGTGAAAAAGATTGAATATCAACATATCATATTTTGGTTCAAATCGAATATTTCAAATCCTTAATGAATACCCCCTCAAATACATGAAAAAGACAATTACGACCTGTCACCGTACAAAACTAACTTGCGGGCAAAAACTTTACGTAGTTCGTAAGAATGCGTATACAATTAAAATTCAGTCTTCAATTTTACTATAGTATATTTACAAATAAAAAGCTGGTACTGCCAATTGGTGCTCCCCGAACCGCACATTTATTATGAAAAAAATCATTTATTTACAACCTAGGGGACTACATGTAACAGTGAACCAGCAGTGGTATCGATAGTAAATGAAAACATTACCCTTAATTTATTTCGTTCTTCGAATGCACTTTAGGAGAGCTCAAACCCAAACATTTACAAGCCAAATATGTATGACACCAAAACACATGAAATGCTATGAGACCAAAAGAGACCTATTTATAATTTACTCGCGATTAGTTTGCAGTTTGTAGTTTGTTGCTACATGTGATTCAATCCTGGTATCTATGCTAAGTATATTTACAACCACTGTGTCGATGACACTGCTGGTAGAGTTTTTCACTCCGAAGGTATCACTAGCTCAGTAGTCAGAACTTCTGTGTTCACATGAATTATTATTGATATGGTCCTAATTATGAATTAACTGTTTTCAAACTTTGACATTTTTGTAATACTAACGATTTTATACCCCAGGAATAAATCACCTTACCTGTATTTTGCAACACATTTATGAGTTATGCTCTTCAACTTCGTACTGTATTTTACCTTTTTACCTGTGTTGATTAGAGCGTCACTGATGGGTCTTTTGTAGACGAAAAGCACGTCTGGCCTATACGGGAGTCAGAAAGGTGTTTTTTTCAGCCTTTCTAGTACAGTTTCAAAGATAAGAGGCGAACGCATCTAATCTAATAGAAATCCATCATGTAAAGTCAATAACTCCCTTTAAGATAGTACTAGCTATTGTGCTACTGTTTTAAACACATATTTTTTCTTTTCTTTTGGCAAACTCATCATTGAGGGTCAATAAAGGCTCCACGTTGGGTATTGACAATTTTGCTTATAGTTTACATCAAATGATTGGTAAACAGTAATGTCGAAAGGAAGGTAACTTATTTTAATGGGTCGACTGGTAATCATTGACATTTTGACTGAGAATGACTTGATATTTTTTTTTCTTTTGAAATTGTTTCTAGCCAACAACTAGTGTAAAGGGGAAAAATGTCGACTGTGTTTAAGTTCTCATTTTACTGATCATTACAATATCACTTTCTACTATAGTTTCTGCAAAAAACGCATCAACGGGTAAAATAAGCTCATGTTAGGGCAACAACTCCTATAAAAAGTCTTCTAACGATTTTGACCGTGTTGAATATTTGAGGATTTTTGTCTTTGCTGGTCATTTTTGCCACACTTTTTCATTTTCTACTATAGCTTCAGCATATTTACAAACAATTGGACAATCTTTCATTTATTACTTTTGATTTGATTTAAATTTGCTCTTCGAATTTCTAAACTCTTTAAGTCTCATTGGTAGTCGAGTTTTAGTCCATGAAAAGGGTTTCACAAGTCCAGTTGTCGCTGTTAAGGTATTATTGTCTGTTCAACATATTTTCAGAGGTTTCTTTTCTTAGAAATTGTTTGTTTTCATTTATGTTAGAACAATATTTTTAAAACCTCGGATAATCAATTCTATAATTTTTGGTGTACAATAAAAACAAAAACCATTATCCATTAGGTCTTTATTTTGATTATGTTTTAAGTGTTTTAAAAATATTTGAAGAAATTATGAATAATCAATCAAATCTATGTTAATTACCATTAACCTTTAAAATAGGATTTTCCTCTTATTTTATGTGACATACATCCAATAAAGAAATGAATTATGATATAATTATTTGAATAAGGATCCCTAAATCAAAATGTCTGACTAAAAAACTGACGGACGAGTTTGTCTGGCAAACAACTTTGTAGCATGCGGTAAAACTTAGGTTAGTTTACATTTACTTTAATTTCATCAGTGAATATCAGATTTGTGCGTCGTATTCAAGCAAGAAACATATAAAGGCATACCATATATTGCCTTTGTTCCCAAGCTATTATAATTTGATAACGAAATGTATGTGTATTTCTATTCATTGACACCTGTCTCGTCATATGACTACTACAGCCTTTATTTTACCATGCCGGTATTGCAAAATCTTTTTTATAATCTTTATTATCTTCAGATAATGTGCAGTCTCTTTTGTCGTTGGAATTTTTATTGATCTTATCAAGCGTTAAATAGTTAAAAGCAAGACAATATAAAGTCCAGTCTTCCCAGTAAACTTTTTGGACCACAGGCCCACACCCCATTTTTAAAAGTAAGTTACTTTTTTATAAATGGAAAAGGGAAACGTTCTTTCCTGCTACCGTCTGCTTCATCCGTTGGGTAATTGAAATTAATGAAATAACTATTCAAGACAAATCAAACCAGAAAACACTAAACAGAAGGCACAACAGGAATAACAAATGCACTTTACTTATTATATGTTTTTAATTTGGAGTGGACGCCTATTGTTTTGTCAGAATCCTGTATCCCGCTTCTTGTTGCCATAATAGCGCATGTATTTTCCCGTGTCCTGCCTGACTTCATCTCCCGTTTTCACGCTAAATTATTTGACTGTCACGTGTCACGCTTTAAAAAAATCGGACAATCCAGCATCAAACTTAGACTCCAGTGAGACCCACTATAAATGTTCCGCGAATCTGTTTTATTCATTGACGTCACAATTTAAACTCTACGGAAACTCATTGTCAGCGTCAGAAACATGGTGATATATGGTCAGTGACTGTATATCATAAATGATCATACAGTCAATGTAATTTGACTGCGCAAATAGCACAGCTGCAGTATATAAATGCGAATATTATTCAGGGTAATATCCCGAATACACCTCAGTCAATATGCTTCTCTTTTGTCGATAAAACATCGTATCAACCTCATTCAAAAGCTATAGTTGTGTGATACCCATTTGCTTTTATTCAGATGAATATCCCTAATACGCCTCAGCCAAAAGCAACATAACAAAAATACCGAACTCCGAGAAAAATTCAAAACGGAAAGTCCTTAATCAAATGGCAAAAATCATAAGCCCAAACAATATGCATCTTGTAGGTCGATATAACATCTTATCATATCCTTAGAGTAAATATCTTATATTTTTTACAATTCATAAATAATACATGACTGACAGTAGTACTTACGGAAATTTGCATTCATTTCTTTATCATCTGGAAAGAGAAGTCAGAATTGTTTTTGCATGCAAAGTGCTAAAACCATGATTGACGATATAAAAAATATGCAAAGCAATTCATCCATTCATTAAATGCTTCATGGTTAATTCGTTAATCAGAACTAAGCTATACATTGTTTGAAATCGGAAATTCGTTGAGCTATTACCAAACTGTAATTTTTTTTATCTGCAATGATCTGAGATCAACATAGGAACACCTATTGATAGTTGGTGGGACTTATTGTCATATATCTGTGTCTCGCCTCACTATCGTTACATTTTCGCATTGTCCACACACAGTGTCTCGCTTTATCAGAGTTCATGGGATTCTCTTAGTTTGTGTTTGTTACTTTGATTAGTCTTATTAATCGAGGATTAGATTTGAACATCGATAAAATACTTTCTTTTATAATAAAACTAGGTTTTGGTGAATTGTCTTATTCGATAATTCTTTCGCCAAATCAATATTTATTCACCACTTTCATTTTTGTTCGTTGATTTAATTTCCTATTTTTTATTTATTTTTCCAAACAAACCATATAATATTCGGACCCAATGTACATCAACTACATATCACTATTTTATTATCAAGATTTTAATCAATGAACACTAATTAAGGATAGTTATAACTATTAACTACATTTAAGGATACTTTGAATTATCATAATACAAAGGTAATAAAACCTTTACCCCCCTCCCCATAGTTGTGGATTTCAGAGTGCCAACATTTATAGGTGAACCTAAAACATCAGAAGTTGTGACTTGTCGTCTATAAATTTATCGGATACTTATTGCTTGAATAATCTAAAGAATTTCTTAATTTTGTAGGTGTTTTAAGACAACAACTTATTTTTTCGGTACATCGTTAAATGTTAAAGTTGAAATATAAAACTTCGTTGTAAACAAGATCCCTAATTTATTGTCAAATATTCACTTCAAAACAATTATTTTTATAGATGTTGTAAAACGAGTCATTTAAGTAGCAAGTGGTGTCATTTGACAACACTATTTTAATAAACCATAAAATGAACACCTTTTATTGATTAAGTAATCGCCAATAGCTATCAAATGCTCTGATCGTTGACTTGTTGATAACATTCAAAATGACATACATGTAGTTAAGGTCGTTAGTTTTTTAGTTTGACTTATTTCAGGTTTTGTCATTTAGGGGCCAATTATAGATGACTTGACACTATTTGTTGCGCTCGTTATTTTAATCTGTAGAGTCACATATATTTGCTTGGTTCTACGTAATTTGGACTATGTTTGGTAGTTTTCTCATTATGCTCATGGCAATCAAACACAATTTCCTTATTCAATGTATTTGCATACATTTAATGAAATGAAAGTGATAAAATAAAAGTATATAATATATAATTTACTACTAATGTAGCAAAAAGTGAAATAACAAAAAATACTGAACTTCGAGGAAAATTCTAAACGGAAAGTGCCTCAGCAAATGTCAAAATCAAAAACTCAAAACCATCAAACGAATAGATGACAACTATCATATTCTTGACTTGGTACTGGCATTTTCTTATGTAGAAAATGCTGGATTAAACCTGGTTTTATAGCTAAGTAAACCTCTCACTTGTTTGACAGTCGCATAACATTATATTAAATTGACAACGATATGTTAACAAAGCAAAGAGACATAATCGGTTAAAATGTCATAAATAGGGGTACAGCAGTCAGCATTGTATTAAAATCTTATTCCTTATGAAAACAAACAAATATGTGAACAAGGAAAAACAAAAAGGCATATAGACAAAGCACATTAGCAAAAACGAAAACACGAAAAATTACCACAGCACAATTACACAATAACGGGAAGTACCCAGCCACGTCAAATGTATATTACTAAAAATAAAATAAACAGTAAAAGTAATAATTTACAAACACAAATAAAAGAATACTATAATACGTTATTTAGATGACAAACAACGTCAGTACCCGGAATCAATACTTCAGGACCATCGTGTATCATTTGTGAAGTTGATACGGAATATTTATCAACACGGTCTTGGTATCTTCCGATGAACTTTTCTTTAGTAAAAGGACGAGACGTTCTTTGACATACCCCTGGTTCATCAACTTTCTGCGCAGACACTGGTGACGTATTACAAAGTCTGAGTAGGAGCTGCGACTCTTGAATACTGAATGAGTTGGGAAATGCGAAATTGTATCACCGATGCTCTTAAAACAGGTTCCACTTCTGCGTTAATAATCGTTTGAGTGAGATAAGAAGGAATGACGTCACGATTACTTGTGATCAGTTTGCAGAACAACAATTTTCATATCAACAATATTTTCAGCATGTGAAGTTTATCGTAAGTTTTATCTAAATTCCTGTTCATCATGTTTATATATTTGTTTTCAATCAACGTGTAAACATTATTTACATATTTAAAGTTTAGCAATACTAAGCAGATTATACATATGCTCGTTACTTATACTACTAGTGACCTTGTGATACAAATTATTTATTAGGAAATCAATAATGTAAGGGTCTATATGAAATATTCTTAGATGGTTGATTTGTATGATGCTGATTTCATCGCTGTAAGTTTTCACAAGACACGGGTTAAAAAGTCTGTCACTTTTAATCTCTATATGAAAGTAGGCTGCAAAGTTTATGCCTCTGAAAGCGAAGACATAATTAACATCATTTATGATTTTAATTAAAATTGAAATATGTCCCAGTAAAAAGGTTTATAACGAACCAACACGAAATACATTTAATAGTTGTCAGTGAAAAGTAAAGACATAATGTACTATTAAAAGCCAATTGTTCTCTGGTCTTTCCACCCAAATTCACTTTAGATACGAAGAAATGAATAAAACAACATAAAGTACAATGTGTAAACCAATTTAGGGAGATAATCACTTCCGGTGTCAAATAAGAGTTTACTTTACGCTGATTCCAATAATTAATAGTTTTATATGCATTTGCTTTTAATAAGTGAGACAAATTGCTACTTCCGGTTTACATAAGATCACTTATGTGACCATTTTCAAGGTCATATGTCTACTAGCCTAATGCAAAAGACCCTATGGCTTTTTCATGTATAGGTTAAATATTAGAACGTTAAAATTACCTTTGACCTTAAACTTATTTTCAGGGTCATAAAAGTAGGACCTTAAATCAAATGACCCTAAGTCTCCATTATATATGGGAAATCAGGTCTATCCCATTACAGCTACTTTTAAGTAGCAAAGAGGAGGAGACTCCAATCAAATGTCAACACACCATTTTAACCAAAACATATGTGTTACTACATGCCACAACTAACAGTTAAGTAAAAATGTCTTGTCGATATGTAATACGGTTTATTACAAAAAGTGATAAAAAGCCAAAATCAAAATCTTTAACTTGATCTTGACATTTTACCTTGATCTCATTTTCTTTTTGGTGGACCAAGAACCTCAATTTAAAAGATCCTAGATCATATGATGTACCAGTTTCGTTTACATTCACTTATTTTGAATACAGAAGAGGAAATAACTCTCTCATACGGAGTCTTAGGAACGCTTCGTTCTACATTATTCTTAAGGACCCGAGGATAAAACGAGCAATTTGGTAAAATAATTTTGTCGTAATCTTTTATTGTTGAGGAGTAAATGCGCATTAAAGAAACATAGTGTTTGGGGAGATCCTCTTACAATAAAAAGTGCTCGGTTTTACTAGGTCAGCTTTTAAAGCGCAATAACTGTTCGGTATCATATGCAAAAACATCTAAGCCACATCTTGCAAAACCACTATACACCACAGGTAAAAAATTATGCAGAAGAAGAAAAGAATAATAATCAGAGCAAAATCAATAGGTCTTTCCACGAACAAGTAGGGAGACCTAATTAGTAAGTATCTTTCTAGGCAAATATATGTTACTTTAGGATAAGAGAAAATGTTCTACTTGTCTAAACTTTCGGTGAAATAATATACAGACTGCAAAAACTATTTCCTGAGGCAACTGCAACTAAAATGTATCTTAACGTGGATCTACGTTTTTTTTTTTTCGTCCCTGCATTCAACCAAGTACAATAGGTACAGATAATGTATACAGTGAATCTGCATAACTATTGGTAATTTATTTTTATCACAATTTAGTTCATTCAAATTAAATATACATTAAAAATTGAGGAACGTTCTCGTAAAATTGTCATAACAAGAATGTGTCCATAGTACACGGATGCCCCACTCGCATTATCGTTTTCTATAAAAAGTGGACAGTAATATAAGTGTTAACTCTAATTTAGCATTAAAATAAGAAAAAAACATATCACAGGGAACATGTTTACTAAGTTTCAAGTTGATTGGACTTCAACTTTATCAAAAACTACCGGACGAACGGACGCACAGACCGAAAAAACATTATGCCTTAAGTGGAGCATAAAAATTTAGTTCATTTCCGCTTTGGTTATCTTTTATCTTATCAAAGAAAAAAACTTCAAAGTTTTGTCATTACCTTTTACATGTTTTGTGTACGATATTTGTTCTGCTGAATGGTATAACAGTTTTATTCTTAGCTCTTCACATTCCATTAGCATATTGTGGCCTCCTAGTCTTCTTATAGCCTGTGATTGTAAACAGATACTTCTATAATTAATCTGTTCACAAATTGAATTTGCAAAAAAAAAAAAAAAAATAAAAACAATAATGTTCATTTTGCCATAGGAAAGCAACCCAATCTTTTTTTTTTACTTTTTTTTTTCAAACTGTATTCAGAGTCAAAGAATTCGGGATCATATGTTAAATTTGTGTAGGATCCATTAAAATATTCATGTTCTGCTTTTAATCAACTCATATAGATGAAATGTGGTTGTCTTTCTCATTTTATTCCGTGTGAATTGGTGTACATGAAATATAAACTAACTTAAACTATATTTTTCAATGCAGTAAAAAGCCTTAACATTACTAAATTTAAAAAAAAAAAGAAGATCAATGGCCTGATGTATGCTAAAACAATAACATAAAAGCAAAAATGACAGACAATGACCAACGACAACCATTGAATAACAGACTCATATTTATGGTGATAGTAACTCAATTCACTGTTCGTGTTAAAACATCACCGTAAAACTTAGATTGTAATATCCAGTTGATTCGGAACAGTCGAACTAAAACACAATAGAATTTCATTAAAATTAAGGATGTACACCTCTGAGGAGCCAAAAACTTCTAGAATTAAACTTTTTTCTTAACCTGGTTTTGAGTTTATATGACTGTAAAAAAATAATTAGTGAAGAAAAAATCATATGATGGTGCCCTTAATTTCTTGCTACAGCCTGTCGAAAGTACCCAATTTTGATGATTTTTCCATTTTTCAGCAATTTTTACCCATTTTGGGCTATTATCAAGAAAATAATCATAGTTTCCCAATTAACAAAATTGAGAATGGAAATGGGGAATGTGTCAAAGAGACAACAACCCGACCATAGAACAGACAACAGCAGAAGGTCACCAACAGGTCTTCAATGCAGCGAGACAATTCCCGCACCCGGAGGCGTCCTTCAGCTGGCCCCTAAACAAATATATATACTAGTTCAGTGATAATGAACGCCATACTAAACTGCAAATTGTACACAAGAAACTAAAATTAAAAATAATACAAGACTGACAAAGGCTAGAGGCTCCTGACTTGGGACAGGCGCAAAAATGCGGCGGGGTTAAACATGTTTATGAGATCTCAACCCTCCCCCTATACCTCTAGCCAATGTAGAAAAGTAAACGCATAACAATACGCACATTAAAATTCAGTTCAAGAGAAGTCCGAGTCTGATGTCAGAAGATGTAACCAAAGAAAATAAACAAAATGACAATAATACATAAATAACAACAGACTACTAGCAGTTAACTGACATGCCAGCTCCAGACTTCAATTAAAATGATTGAAAGATTATGTCTTCATCATATGAATATCAGGCACAATCCTTCCCGTTAGGGGTTTAGTATCATACCATCATAACATATATGAGAAGAACATAACCCGTGTCATAAACTTGTTTTCATTCTTTCAATAAAGATGAAGTGGACCAATCTGAATAAATTTGACCTATAAGAACTATAGATAGGTGTTAATATAAGACATTTTTTTAAAAATTTTGTTGCTTTTTAGTTTCAAATTTACCATGTTGCGAATTATGTAAAGTTAGGTTTTTTCTCCTTTTTTTAGAACAAAAGCATATTATTTCAACTTCTTTGCTATAAATGATTGAAAAAATACATATCTAAAAAATTTGAAAAGAAAAAAAAATGATATGGAATGCACATGTATCTGGTTAAATCATTTCTTGTACCCCTTACCCATTTCTTCAACATTTTTGCTGATGTGACTGACTTGATTGGTTAAAAAAAATATTACTCAAAAATTACTTATTGTAAATACACAATTTTTTCACAGAGTAAAGTTTGATTATAACATTTTCAAATTCATTGATATTTTCTACTCGTGTCACATGTTTTTGGAAAAGTCAGAAGAATACATCCTTAAATTAGATTCGTTTATTGAATTAGCAAATACTTATACTGACAAGCTTGGAAAATCGAATTGTCCTTTATTACTATTGTTATGTTAATTTGAGCATGTGAGAGTTTGCCATAGCGCTTCGTGCACTTTAATAGTTCACATTTACATTTAAAAGCAGGCCGAGAAGACGTTGGAAAATTGAGACCCTACCCACGACCCTGGTAAATTGAGCTCTGTTTACTGCTGTTTTTATTTATTTTTCAGGTGCTCCAGTCTTCATACATCTATCCGTCATGGTAACATCATGGAATACATATATACACAACATGAACGTAATTTACTGGATTATATGCTGACTAAGAATATCACAGCTGTTACTTGTGAAATATTGCTGACTGGACCACCCTTCGGTACACTAGCTTTGGATTGCTCAGCTGTGATACAATGATTAGTTCAATCGTCGTCAAAATTTTATTTTGACTGACAAATAATTTGGTTGTGTAATGTTTGTTGTTTTGGTTGTTGTTGACATGTTGATGTTGTTGTTTGAAATTTGATTTAATGTTGCACTGACAATTCATAAGCCAACCTAAATCAGTGTTTGTTATTTGTTGTAGTGATATACAAATACGTCATCAATGATATCTGTTTGTATACATTTTGATATTTGGGTAATAAACAACAGGTTATTATTTTGATAAGCGGAAATATTCAATAACAGTTTATTATCTATGACAGAATTTAGTATATGTTTTAAGTAAATGTGGAAATAAAATCCCTTACTTAATAATTTACCAGCTATGCATACATGGTCGGGATGTTCAATGTATCTGTTACATTGAAAGTTCAGTGGAGTACCTCTCGTCTAAAGTTAAGATAGATACTACTGTATATCTTAATTTTATTGGGATACAATACAAAATTAAAACAACAGTATTTTTTTAGATCAAAGGTTGAAAAAAAAGTTTAACAACAGATGAAAAATAATCCCATTGTGGAAATGTTAATTTGGCGTTGAATAAATTATTTACCAGAATACATACAGTTGCATCTTTTAATTTTATTTTGTACAACGACTAATCAGTTGCAATGGTATTATGCTAAATTGGTATTTAAATGTTCTTGAATAAAAATCTCTTTAGAACTTTTTGGTAATTAAGAAATACTCTGATCATTCTGTTGTATGAATAGCCGACAGGGGTTTCCACATAAAACATAAGTCTGTTATGTTCAAAGTTGGATTAACATTACGCAATAATCTGTCTAAGTATCACTGGTGTTTGATTTATCCAAATGTTGATTTAAACAGTTCTCTTGAAGGTAATTTTTCATACTTTTTTGTGAAGTTGCATAGCAGACAATTTCTTTTGCTGAATTCGTTGATTAGTTTTCTTGCAAGCATTTGCTCACATTTTTAAAATTTGATATTTTCATTGATACATGCATTTGATATTCTGTGTAGAATATAATATAGGATATAATCAACAGAAGAAAACTTCAAAATATATAAGGATACAATGTCATTGACAGAAATATCAGTATTGAGTTTAGCAATAGAAGAGCAGAGTAAATTAAGACGAAACAAGTTTAACGATATTCAAACATCGTTTCTTTACTCACCTGATTACATTCATTTCATGCTTTTTTCTACAAACGATGGTCATTTACTACTTTTTCAGAAAGTTTATCTAGGTCAACGATGTTCAGAATGCATATACTCATACTGCCATAGGAATATTATCTTATATCCAATGTATTACAGTTGTTTTTTTATATATGTGAAAATATTATGTAGTCTACTACTAAAGAAATTAATCAAAGCATTAAGATGATATGTTTCTTTATTTCATCAGCTAAAACAGTAAACTTCAATGCAAAACGTATCCGCATTGTATGACAATGCCAAAGCACAGAGCTACTGGAATGGTTTTTTATAGTGAGTAACAGTCCACCAGCAGCACCTTTGATCCAGCGGTAGTAACCACTTAACATGGTTGCAATTTTCCTGCCCAAGATGCGTCTTTCGAGTATTAATGTCTCCTCAATAATGTTTGAGACATTAAAAAAAAAATGTCAAAAGCTAATATATAACCCAAAAAAAATGATCAAAAGTATTTCCAAACAATGACAAGCAATCGGACAAATTCATTCAATGAGTATCTGTTATACAACAGCCAATTATTATGAAATGATATATATATATATATATATATCTAGATTAAAACTGACGAGGAAAGGTAAAAATACCCGGCCACCGAAAGCTCTTTTTTTAAGAACCTAGGTGGTCGATTGGTCTAGCGCGTCGGTCACAGTGCAATGCGATTTGGTGCCACGATATCTCAGTAGCATGAGATTGAATCTCGGCGAGGGAAGAACAAAAAGTTTGCTACCGCAAATTTACAGATCTAACATTGTTGGGCTGATGTTTAGACGAATTATATATACATAATGTATTTTCAGCCTTGTATGACCATCACTAATGGTGATCCGATGGATAAAATCTGTTGTAGAGTCGTCACTGGTTCAGACGTACTTATAATATAATTATGTCTGTGACTGCATCTTACATTAAATTGTAGGATCCTTTACAATAGATAATTCAGCTGATCTGTAACAATTCCATCTTCATGCCTTATATATCATGTACTGTGTTACGACGCTAGATTAAAACTGACGAGGAAACGTAACACCCGGCCACCGAAAGCTCTTTTTTTAAGAGCCTAGGTGGTCGAGTGGTCTAGCGCGTCGGTCATGGACTTCCGAATGACCTTTGAAAGAGTAAACAGGTGTTTATATCGAGTCAATCCAATTTAAAAACTATGTTTATTCAAGTCATCTATATGTGAATTTGTATGTATTGCTTCAGAATGTGACAATATACCTTAATATCATTTTATTTTTTCAACTTTTTTGTAGAAAAAGACCGTGATTTGTGAAAAAACGTACCCTTTGGATGATAATTATTCAAAGGAACAAACTGTTCGTGTGAATGTTGGCGATTTTCAATTGATTTCCCCAGAACCAGTGATAGATGAAATTAAAAAGATATGTGGAGTAGGATCTGTTTTAGCGTGTGTTCCAAAGAATGGTACAGGCTACGAAGTAGTAATGCGGGAAAGGAGAAACGTTAGAGAAATATAAGAAGACAGTATGTCGATACAAGGTAAACCATGTAGTGTAAACGAACTGATTACCGTATTTAGAATTGTTTCAAATTTTAATATGAGCATGTACATGTATGTAACAGATGAAGAAATAATTGATAGATTTGACAGAATGGGAGTTGAAATAGTAACTGACATTAGGAAAATGAAAATGAGCAGCAGATCGACTGTATATGATGATACTAGGATTTTTAAAGTAAAATTACCGTCTAAACTTGCCTCAATATCATACTCTATGAAATTCACAGTGAGCGGAACGGAAACAGCCTATTATAGGGTTATTCATAATGACCAGGTCAAAGTTTGTTCTGGGTGTTATAGTGCTGAAAATTTATATAGAGTTTGTCCAGAATTTAAATGTTTTAAATGCGGTCAACAGGGACATAGAAGTAAAAACTATTCAGAGAAAAAATGTAAGAGTTGCCTCCGGCCAAAAATTATTGTGATTGTCTCACACGCAAGCGGTATTTTGGAGAAGGATTTGGTGAAATACCCGCAGGAAAAAGAATAACACCCTGGGGTAGTGTTTCTGACAATCAAAGAAAATATCAAGATATTAACCACAGTTTTGAAGAAAACAATGCAGAATTAAAAGAAATTGAAAATGAAATGATCTGTTTAGTGTGAATACGTCAGATATAAGTCCCTCGGTCATTTGTTCGGAACAGGGAACCAGTGATCATGTGATAAAGTCAAAGGTCATAAAAGTTGTGGCAGATATACACACAAGTAGTAACATGTGTGATGATGTGGAATCTAATGGTGAGGATGGGAATGGAGAAGACGCTGATGATAATGGAGGTAATAGTTATAGTAAAGGAGACGTTGATGATGGTATTGGAGAAATTGATGATGATAATGAAGGTGATGGTATTGGTAATGGAGATGAAGATGATGAGGATGAATTTACCGACGCTGATGAATCAATGGAGGATGATGTTACAGAAACAGTTGATAACGCGTCCGACAATGATGAAAAGACAAAGATCGCGACAGACAATGGTGAAAAGTCAAAGATCGCGACCGACAATGGTGAAAAGACAAAGATCGCGACCGAGATGACAGATAAAAACAGTGAGCAGATTTCAGATGGACATATTTTAACTGTTAACAATATTAGTAAATGTAATTTATTGTTATGTACAAATTAACTAACAAATGAAAATGTTTCATGTGAAACTAATGTTAATGATGAAAAATGAGTATCATCCCCTCTCTGGAACAAACATGCAGCCAGGGAGGAGATGATGGTGTTTGTGGTGAATTAAACGAAATTACTATGGACACTGACCCATTAACTGAAGAAAGTTAGTGGGCTAATGTAGAAAAATGCAAAAATGTGTTTAAAAAAAGGAAGACGAAAAACATTGAAATTTAAGGTTAATGTAAAGGCAGCTATGTTGGCACATCAGAAAAAAAAATTGAAACAAATAAAAATGGATTGTAAATATTATATAATGTTATAAGTCTTAATTGTAACGGACTTTGTGATAGTAATAAAAGGAATTGTATTTTTTTCATTGTGCAATGACAGATTTTATGATATTATATGTTTACAAGAAACATTCTGGAATGATTTGCTTGTAGAAAGAATTAAAAGAGATAAAACTATTTAGGATGGAGATGTTTTTTATAGTAATAGTGGTAATAATACACAATGTGTTGCTATTCTTGTAAGTAAGAAATTAAAAATATTTTTTTAGAAGTGGAAAATGATAATGGAAGATTTATTCATATAAAAGGGGCAATTAATGATAAATTAATTGACATTTATAATATATATGCACCAAATATTGTAAATGAAAGATATGAGTTTTTCTTAAAGTGTAAAAATAAAATTAGTAAAGGAAAATATGTATTAATTGCTGGAGATTTTAATACGACTTTATCCAGTTTAGACAAGAGTGGGAAAACCCGATATTGTAATGATAAGTCTGTAAAATCCTTATGTAATTTTATGCAAGAAAAAGATTTATATGATATATGGAGAAATAGAAATATCAATACACAAGTTTTTTCTAGAAAACAGGTTGTACAAGGGTTTTTGACCCAAAGCAGAATAGACTATTTTCTTGTTTCAATAGATTTAAAATCATGTATTAAGAATATTCATTATAAAGATACAAGTTTTAGTGATCATAGTATTGTCAGCATGAAAGTAGATTTTTGTAATGTAGAAAGAGGTCCAGGTGTGTGGATTTTTAATAATTCATTTTTAAAAGATGAATTATTTACTGGTAGAATAAAGAGACAATTTGCAGAGGAAATTGGGTCAGATTTTTATATGTCAAATCCTTTAATTTGGTGGGATAATTTAAAATTTACGATAAAAAGATTAAGCCAAATTTATGGCAAAAAAGAAAGCAAAAAGATTTAAACAGGGAATATATATTATAAATTGCGGAACAAAATTCAAGAATTATCAGTAAAATCTGCAAATGGTATTCAGATAAATAAACTTTTAGAATTGAAAACACAATTAGAAGATATTGAAACATACAAATGTAAAGGTGCAATTTTAAGATCTAAGTCACAGTGGGCTCTAGAAAGTGATAGAAATACTGCACATTTTTTTAAATTAGAAAAGTATCGGCAGAATAAGAATGTGAAAAGTGAAATAAAAGATTGTGATGGGAAAATTGTTACAGAAACAAATGATTTACTAGATGTTCTACATGATTACTATAAACATTTGTTTTCTTGTGTTAGTATTGATATGCATTCAGTTGATAAATTATTAAATAATGTTATGTTAAAATTGATGATGAGGATGTAGAAATGTGTGATGATGAAATTAATATTGAGGAAATTGAAAAATCCTTAAAAGGTATGAAAAAGGGAAAACACCTGGACCAGATGGTATAACTGCAGAATTTTATTTGTTTTTTTAATGAATTATATAAAACATGTATTACTGTATATTTATCAAAGTATTGAGGAAAATGAGGAATTATCTAGATCTATGAGATATGGGAATATAAATATAATTTTTAAAAACAAAGGTGATCAATCAGATTTGAAAAACTTTAGGCCAATTAGCTGGTTGAATGTTGATTACAAAATACTTGCAAGAGTTTTGGCAAATAGATTTAAATGTGTACTTCCAAAAGTTATTTCTTCAAATCAAAGCTGTTGTATCTTAGGAAAAGATATCTCTGATACAGTTGCTAGTGTTAGGGATATTATGGATTTAGTAGAAATGGATGATATAGAATGTTATTAATTAAAATTAGATCAAGAAAAAGCATTTGACAGAGCTGGACACGAGTATCGTTTTGCAGTTTTAGACAAATTTGGATTTGGTAATAAATTAAAAAACTGGATAAAAATATTTTACACAAACTTGTTTAGTTTAGTTAAATGTAATGGATTTTTGACTCCATACTTTAGATTGAAAAACTGTCAAACAGAGGTGTCCTATTTCGGCTCTGTTATATGTTTTGTTAGTAGAACCATTGAGTATTGCTATTAAGAAAAATTGTGAGATAAGAGGTGTTGTAATACCAAATAAAAATGTTGAAGAAAAAGTTTTTGTACATGCTGACGATACAACTTTGACCTTAGTAGACAAAAATTCAGTTAGGTAAACATTTCGAGTATAAGAATTGTACGAAAAAGCATCGGGGGCAAAATTGAATAAAGAAAAATCAGAGGTTTTAGCGCTAGGAAAAGAAAACATTTGATCAAATGATTTAAACATTTGGAAAATATAAGAATGTGTTGAAGTGTTACAGTTATTAGGAATATGGTTTGGGAAAAATAAAACACTTTGTGAAAATTTGAATTGGGAAAGCAAAGTACAATCAATTACAAATATTCAGAATTTTTGGAAAATGAGGCATTTAACTCTTCATGTGAGAGTAAGTGTTATTAGTGCCTTACTTATGAGTAAACTGTGGTATACATTAATGGTTGTAAATATACCTGAAAAGAATTGTATACTTATAAAAAAAATGTTTAGAATTTTATGGAATAATAAACCTCCTCTTGTAGCATATGATGTTATTATTAATAAAGTCATTGGCGGAGGATTGAATTTTCCTGATTTTATGCAGAAAATATATGCTTTTAGATTAAAATATTTCAGTAGACTGTTTGATGAAAACTATTGTGCTATATGGAAACAAACTTGTCTATATTTCTTTTCTGAGTTTAAAAATATGAATCTTGGAATTGAACTTTTATTCTGTGATCTCCGAAACAGAAAAATAGATGTTTTACCAGAATTTTATCAAAGCATGATTTTGTCATGGCAAAGTATTTGTGGAAATGAAGATATTGAAGTTAATTCAGAAAATGTGTTTGATATTCCGCTTTTTCTAAATCCAAATATTACAAATTGTAATAAAATGTTATTTCTTAAGGCATTTATTGAAGCAGGTGTATGTAAAATCAAAGATATCGCATATGAATGTAAACCAGGTTTCTTGAAAGAAAGTTATATTCAAGAGATTGTTTTAGAAAAATTTCTGGAAGTTTCGGAAAATAAAATTCTACATGCAGTTAGAAATGTGTTAGAAACAATACCTGAGGAGTATAAAATGTTAGTTGAAGCAAATGTGCATGTTAGTAAACCTCCTGTGTTAAATCCTATGATTAAAGATGTCGTCCAAATTTGTTCACTTCCATCCACGACGAGTTTTTATTAACAAATGCTTGTATCAAAGCTTTCTAGAGAACCTAAATCTGTATCACGATGGCGTTTGATGTACGCAGATTTTGGCCTGAGAAAGGTCCAGAAAATCATGAATTTTCCTTTTTTACAAAGCGATTGGCGCGAGATAGCATTTAAATTTTTCGCCGTATTATATATACAAAAGAAAGCCTATTTAAATGCCATATTACAAAGGATTCACTATGTCCTATTTGCTCAACTCTACCTGAGAGTTTAAATCACCTGATTTTAGGGTGTACGATGTTAACTCGCTTCAATGATTTTGTTAAGAATTTTTTCGACAATATTTTGTATAAGAGTTCAGGCAGTTATATAAATGACCTTAGTTTTGAGTTCATGTGTATTTTTGGTTTGACCAAACAGAATAAATATATTAATTACTATTTTGTAAATAGTGTATTAGCTATAAGAAAAGTTTGTTTTGTAAAAAAGACGAAATATTGCAATGTTAGAAAATAAGATTATAGACGCAGAACAATACTTTAAATCTACTCTTGTTAAAAATGTGAACTATGCTTATGAACATTATAAACGCAACAAAGTGTTACAATTATTTGAAAAGTATTACAGTGAAAATAATCCTGTATTAATTATCTAAGACAATCAAATTCAAATTGGTTTCTAATGTGATCATTATCATGTGTTATTTATTGTGAATCTATTACATATGATTGAAGTTGAAATCTTATATGCTTATATTCTGATAATGTGAATTTTCAGGAGTATAGCCTGATTATTCTTTTTATATGTATTATTTGAATAAAATTTTATCAAGGTTAAAAAAAAAAGCGCGTCGGTCACAGTGCAATGCGATTTAATGCCACGATATCTCAGTAGCATGATTTCGAATCCCGGCGAGGGAAGAACAAAAAATTTGCTCACGCAAATTTACAGATCTAACATTGTTGGGCTGATGTTTAGACGAGTTATATATACAGAATGTATTTTCAGCCTTGTATGACCATCACTGCTGGTGATCCGATGGATAAAATCTGTTGTAGATTCGTCACTGGTTCAGACCTACTTACATATATATAATTATATATATATATTATAAGTACGTCTGAACCAGTGACAACTCTATAACAGATTTATCTGTATATACAACTCGTCTAAACATCAGCCCAACAATGTTAAATCTGTAAATTTGCTTTCGCAAAATTTTAGGTCTTCCCTTGCCGGGATTCGAACTCATGCATAAGGCATGAAGATGGAATTGTTTCAGATCAGCTGAAATATCTATTGTAAAGGATCCTACAAATTAATGCAAGTTACAGTCAAAGAAATATTTATAAGTACGTCTGAACCAGTGACAACTCTACAACAGGTTTATCCATCGGATCACCAGCAATGATGGTGATACATGGCTGTGTATATTTTGTATATACAGCTCGTATTAACATCAGCCCAACAATGTTAGAATTGTAAATTTGCTTTCGCAAATTTTTTGTTCTTCGCGATTCGAACTCATGCTACTGAGATATCGTGACACCAGATCGCCTGCACTGTATCCGACGCGCTAGACCACACGACCACCTAGGCTTCACAATGATAAAGCTTTCGGTGGCCGGGTGCTACCTTTCCTCGTCAGTTTTAATCTAGCGTCGTAATACAGTACATGATATATAAGGCATGAAGATGGAATTGTAACAGATCAGCTGAAATATCTATTGTAAAGGATCCTACAAATTAATTCAAGATACAGTCACAGAAATAATTATATTTATAAGTACGTCTGAACCAGTGACAACTCTACAACAGATTTTTCCATCGGATCACCAGCAGTGATGGTGAAACATGGCTGTGTATATTTTGTATATACAGCTCGTATTAACATCAGCCCAACAATGTTAGATTTGTAAATTTGCTTTCGCAAATTTTTTGTTCTTCCCACGCCGCGATTCAAACTCATGCTACTGAGATATCGTGACACCAAATCGCCTGCACTGTATCCGACGCGCTAGACCACACGACCACCTAGGCTTCACAATAATAAAGCTTTCGGTGGGCGGGTGTTACCTTTCCATCTTCAATTCCATCTTCATGCCTTATATATCATGTACTGTATTACGACGCTAGATTAAAACTGACGAGGAAAGGTAACACTCGGCCACCGAAAGCTTTATTATTGTGAAACCTAGGTGGTCGTGTGGTCTAGCGCGTCGGATACAGTGTAGGCGATTTGGTGTCATGATATCTCAGTAGCATGAGTTCGAATCCTGGCGAGGGAAGAACAAAAAATTTGCAAAAGCAAATTTACAGATCTAACATTGTTGGACTGATGTTTAGACGAGTTGTATATACAGAATGTACACAGCCATGTATCACCATCACTGCTGTTGATCCGATGGATTAATCTGTTGTAGAGTTGTCACTGGTTCAGACGTACTTCTAAATATATATATATATATATATATATATATATATATAATTACTGAATAATAGCCAACGATAAATCTAACGGGGCGATGGATCATATAAATATGATACAGTACACTACAAAATATAATATATAACCAGTCTAAAAGGGTACAACATCACCAAAAAATGACAATAAACGAACAAATGTAACTATAAATATTTCGGATAACAGATATCCTTCATCAGTATGAGCACGATGTAAAATGAATCAGATCAATCTATTCTGATTATTAAACTATAGCAATCTTGAATTCTATACAACAAAAAAAGTGAAACAGTTTCACCCGAACATCATATGTAAAGACGCTAATAAATTTTTGAAATTTCCAAAAAACGACTCAAAGACATGCCTTAAATGAAAATAGTTATTAGAGATATGAACTGGCACAACTCTAAAATTCCAAAATGACGTCAGTTAAGATGTTACAACAACTGCGTGTAAATACATTCCCAAAAAAAAAACAGCACTGATCTATATAAGCTGGTAAAATATGTCAAACAGAGGCTGCGTATTTATCATCCCAAATAAATAGCAGTTTTATAATGAAAAGAAAAAATAATAGTTAATTTGGGCTAAAGTTAAAAAATTGGACGTGGATGCGTACTTGTACATCCCTACCAAATGAAAAGAACCCTGGTATTTAAACTAGTAAATTTCAAAAACTTCCAAAAGAATCCTTAAAACTGTAAGAGTCAAGTAAGGAGCCGGAGTAACTGGAAACAAATGATGTCAGGAAAATGAGTGAGGGTAGGGAAAATGAGTGACTCATTCTATGTTTTTTGATTGATGCCCCTGGGGAAACTGTCTTTAGCTTTCTTATCCTAAACCTTTCCCGAGCAAGTCTTTCGGCCCTTGACCAACCCTCGTTGTGGTCTATGATTGTGATTGTAAGGTTTTTGAGATCAGCTTGGGCGTGCCCAGGTGATCTCAAATGACGACTTACGGGGAGGTCGGGCTTGCAGGTGTAGTCTCTTCGATGACCATTCATGCGTTTGTTTAATGGCTGTTCTGTCTCGGCAAAATACTGCATGCCACATCGACACTGAAGTAGGTATACAACATTATGTGTTTTGCAAATTACATTACAAAATATAGTGTACACAGACCCAGTGGAGTGGCAAGTAAATGTTTGAGAGTTCAGTATTTGTTGGCAAGTTAGACATCGTCTGTTACCATACAACTTGCACCATCCTGCAATTGATCAGCTTTTATTAGAAGAGACGTCAGCTCTCACAAATAAGTCTTTCAGACTTGCTGGTCTCCGAAAAGCTAAGACAGGAGGATGGGGAAAGATCTTGGACAATTTTGGGTGCCTGGCAATAGTTTGTCACTTGGCACGAATCAACCGTGAAAGGTTTGTAAAGGCGGGATTGTATGTTAAAACAAACGGAACTATTTTGCTGCGCCTCTTCTGTTTGTACTGTAATAGGTCATTGCGGCTGTTGTTATTAGCACGAGCAAATCCCTTATCTATGTCCAATTTCTTATAACCTCGTTTGGTAAAAAAACCGCGAAGTTCCTGTAACCGTTTAGTGACAGCCTCCTCAGAGGAGCGAATCCGCTTTACTCTGAGAGCTTGACTGTACGGGATACTTTTTGTACAGTGTTTGGGGTGACAGCTTTGGGGGAAAAGGTACTGATGTATATCTGTAAGTTTACAGTAGAAATCTGTTGATATGACACCGTCCTTAATAGATGTAGTAGTGTCTAAGAAAGATATTTTGGAGTCGGAAATTTCATATGTAAATTTAATTGACTGGTGTGCGTTGTTTGCATGTCTGATAAAATCATCCAATTTTTGTTGGGATTCAATCCATTTCATGTCAGCATCATCGATAAAACGGAACCAAGACAGAGGTTTGGATAAAGATGTTTAAATAATTTGTTTCTCTAATTTTCAGATGAATATTGGCGTATGACGGTGCCATTTTCGTCCCCATCGCTGTTCCGTTTATCTGAAGGTAATGTTCAACATTAAAGGTGAAATTGTTGCATTTCAGAACCAGAGTGAGCAGCTGGACTAAACATTCGGTAGGTGGTTCTAAGGTGCTGCGAGAGTCCCATATTTCTTTACACGATTGTATTCCGTCATCATGAGATATGTTGGTATCGTTGAGGTGACATCGAAAGTGACAAGGAGGGTTTCTATATATATATATCTCATGTTTGCGGTATACCATCTTTTCCGCAAGTTTATTGTTTTCTGTTTGGTATTAAATCAATTATTAGGATCCATTTTGTTACATCTGTTGATCCGTTTATTTGGCAATCGCCATGGCAGTCAGCAGGGTTTAGGAACATCCGTTGTTCGACATGCTAATCAAATGCGTTTTGTTATAATATACTTTTTCACTGTTTTGGTCTTTTTCAAAATGTTGTTTGTGCTGTACTTAGATCCCTAAACTTAGAAATTTGTTTTGCATGCACACGTATAAAAATTGCGGTTTTTATTCAACGCAATCATAGGTTTGAACGTTGTTCTCAATTTATACTTGTATATATTATATGTATATGAAATGACTGAATAATATCCAACGGTAAATCTTACGGGTCGATGGATCATATAATTATGATACAGTACACTACAAAATATAATATATAACAAGTCTAAAAGGGTACAACATCACCAAAAAAAAAATAATAATAAAATGAACAAATGTTAAATATTTAGGATAACAGATATCCCTCATCAGTATGAGCATGATGTAAAAAGATGCTCATACTGATGAAGGATATCTGTTATCCGAAATATTTAACATTTGTTCATTTTATATATATATATATATATATATATAATAAAAACTATAACACAATTTTCCATACGTTTCGGCCATTACGGCATTCTTCATTGGAATAAATTATAACATTGAAACAACAATTACATTGCTTGGATACATTACGTAATAATAACTACTATGACGTTCATTTGCCGCGTTTTTTTTTTTTTTTTTTTTTTTTTTTTTTTTTTTTTTATGAATACATTGTGTTGAGTCCACCATGATCTAAAATTTTTTAGTTTTTCTGTAAATTTCTGTTCCAAATACTCTTTCTATGGCGGTAACTTTTAAATTTTTCATCGAATGATTATGCTGAATGAAGTGGTTTGCTACCGGATCGTCTGTTTTGTTTGTTCGTATTTTTGAAAAGTTCAATAGCATCCGTTGATAAAGTGTATCACCCGTTTGTCCTACATATATACGTTTTTTGCATTTTGTACAGTTAATTGCATATACTATTCCCACGGTTTTACAGTTTATTTGTCCCTGAATGGTATATTCTTTCCCGGTGTTGTCACAAAATACCTTGGTTTTATTTATGTGTGAGCATAATGCACAATTTTTACGACATGGTCCACGGCCATTAGTTTGTTTATAAAATAGTGAAGTGTGCTTCTTGTGCACTAAGATGTCTTTTATGTTGTTGTCGCGTTTAAATGCTACGATAGGAGGATTGGGGAGTATTTTCTTTAGCCTGTTAGATTCATGGAGAATTTTAAGATTTTTTCTGATAATTGAATGTATATTTGGAAGCGCTTTGGAAAAAGTAATCACCAAGGGTACTCTGTCGGTTTCTTTCTTTGGTTTGTACTGTAATAGATCGTCTCGGTTTAGAATGTCGACTTTTTTTAATTGAATTTCAGTTGACGAGTTATTGTATCCACGTTTTTTCAGGTGCGTTTTTATTTCTTCTCTTCTTATTTTGTAATTTTCTTCTGTTGAGCAAATTCTTTTGACACGAATACCGAGTCCATATGGTATAGCATTTTTTACAGAATTTGGATGACTTGACGAAACATGTAAGTACTGGTGTTTATTTGTCGATTTTGTAAAAAGATCTGTTTTAAGTTGTCCGTTTTCTATGTTTACAAACACATCAAGAAATCGATTTTTTTCATTTGAGTAACGCATTTATGTTTTAATTCTCGGATGTAATTTGTTGAACAATTCGTAATTTTTTTTAATTCATCTAAACCATGTTCCCATATTCCCCAGATGTCATCAACATATCTCCAATATGAAAACGGGTGTAAATTGCTGTTTTCAAATAAATATTCCTCCCATTGTCCGAGGTAGGTGCAAGCATAATTCATGCCTAGATGGGAACCAATAGCTGTTCCTTCTGTTTGTAAAAAGTGTTTTCCGTTAAAGCTAAAATTATTATTTTCGATGACTAAGTCCATCATTTTAAGAACATCCTCAGTTGGGATTGATATATCAGATCGATTTTCTAATGTTGTTTTACATGCTTCTCGTGCTTCTTTTCGTTGTACACTTGGATACAGTATTGCGTTGTCTGGTAATGGCTGTTGGATTGCATTTAGTTTGTTTAAAAATTCTGTTGTGTCTTAAATATAGGTGGGCAAGTTTCGAACATTTTCCGAAAGTTCTTTTTCCACTATTTCCGCGATCTTTTCTGTCGGATGGTTCCGCCCATTAATGATTGTTCTTACCGGATGATTTTTTTGTGCAATTTTGGATTTGCTTGTACTTTTCCAGGACATGTTACTTTCGGTAGTAGATATTGTTTCATGTCTTTGTCTATTATTTCTCTTTTACATAAATTTTTCACAAGTTTCTTCACTTTATTTTCATTTTTCTGTGTGAGATCTTTATCTATTGCTTTGTAAGTATCGTTATTATTTAATTCTTTTTCGACTTCTAGTTTATAGTCTTCTGTGTTCATTATAACAACGCCGGAGGATTTATCACTCGGTCCTATCACGATGCTTGTATCGTATAACAGTTCTCGCATTGCCTTTTCTTCTTCTGTAGTAATATTCATTTTAAATTTTCGGCTCAATCTACTTAAAATATCATCTTTCACAGTCTGACTATATTCGTCTAACCATCGTTCTCTTCCGGGTGAGGGTGTGAAATTACATGATTTTTTGAATTTAGAATATTCGTTTTGGCAATTTTCTTTTCCTCGTTTTCTTCAAAAAAATATTCGCGGTGACGCATTCTTCTTTCCCATATTTTCAAATCGGCTATAAGTTTTTCCATGTCTACTTTTCTTCTAGTCGGCACAAACTTAAAACCTTTCGACAATAATGTTTTTGTGCGTTCTTCTTGATGTGTTTGTAAAAATAGGAAACGGACAACTTAAAGCAAATCATTTTACAAAATCGAGAGATAAACACCAGTACTGACATGTTTCGTCAAGCCATCCAAATTCTGTAAAAAATGCTATACCATATGGACTCGGTATTCGTGTCAAAAGAATTTGCTCAACAGAAGAAAATTACAAAATAAGAAGAGACGAAATAAAAACGCACCTGAAAAAACGAGGATACAATAACTCGTCAACTGAAGTTCAATTAAAAAAAATCGACATTCTGAACCGAGACGATCTATAACAGTACAATCAAAGAAAGAAACCGACAGAGTACCCTTGGTGATTACTTTTTCCAAAGCGCTTCCAAATATACATTCAATTCTCAGAAAAAATCTTAAAATTCTCCATCAATCTAACAGGCTAAAGAAAATATTCCCCGATCCTCGTATCGTAGAATTTAAACGCGACAACAACATAAAAGACATCTTAGTGCACAAGAAGCACAATTTACTATTTTATAAACAAACTAATGGCTGTGGACAATGCGGTAAAAATTGTGCATTATGCTCACACATAATTGAAACCAAGGCATTTTGTGACAACACCGGGAAATAATATACCATTCAGGGACAAATAAACTGTAAAACCGTGGGAGTAGTATATGCAATTAACTGTACAAAATGCGAAAAACTTATATATGTAGGACAAACGGGTGATACACTTTATCAACGGATGCTATTGAACTTTTCAAAAATACGAACAAACATAACAGACGATCCGGTAGCAAATCACTTCATTCAGCATAATCACTCGATGAAAAATTTAAAAGTTACCGCCATGGAAAGAGGATCTGGAACAGAAATGTACAGAAAAACTAAAAAAGCCTTTTGGATAAAAAATTAAACACTTTAGATCCTGGTGGACTCAACACAATGTATGAACGATAGTGAAAATATTAATAAAAAAATTAAAAAAACGCGGCAAATGAACGTCATAGTAGTTTTTATAGTGTTATGTATCCAAGCGATGTAATTGTTGTTTCAATGTTTTAATTTATTCCATTGAAAGAAGACCGTAATGGCCGAAACGTATGGAAAATTGTGTTATAGTTTTTAATATACAATCATTCAGAGACTTTATATATTTCCCACGAGGGCGTTGGATCGTTACGAGTAACTATACATGTACACAATAAATAAATTATATAAACGCCTAAAAAGTGTACACAACAACACCAATTACAAAAATAGGAACTATACATGTAATTATTTATAAATATTTCGGATAACAGATATCCTTCATCAGTAAATATGATTGTGATGTTGAACGAATCATATATCAGTCTACTTAGATTAAACTATAACAATCTTGAAATTTATACAAGAAAAAAGTCAAACCGAACATCAGGTAAGACGCTTGCACAATTCTAAATATGTGTTAAACACGACATAGGTTATATGACTAATTACAACAGAGAGTTCAAATATATGCTTTAAATAAAAATAATAATGTGCGATATGAACTAGCACAATTCTAAAGCTTTAACGGTGACGACAGTTATGATGTTACAAGAACGATTGCGTCAATAAGAATTCCAAATAAACAGCACTGAACGATCTAAATTTGTAAATATTTCAAATTTGACAACGGTAGAGTAGTTACAACAGAGTCTGCGTATTTAAACATCGCAAACAAACGGCCTTTAAATTATAAAAATAAATGTTGACTAAGGTTAACTAGTTGAACGTGGCTTGGTACTTTTACATCCCTCAAAAAATTAAGCAATTTAAATTGGTATATTCAACAGATTTATCTTAGAGATGAGTAAGGTAAAGAAATAGAAACAGAGACTGTAATAATAAGTAATTTAAACCAAATGTGAAGCACTGCATGGAGTCGAACTACATCTTTTCATTTATCCGATTTGGTGCTTGAGTTGTTAATTTTCTTATCCAAAATCTTTCCCGAGTGAGTCTATCCTCCCTAGACCAAGCAGAGTTGTGGTCAATGATTGTATTAGTCAGTCGATTGAGATCTGCCTTAGTGTGGCCAGGGGAACTCAAATGTCGACTGAGAGGGAGGTTTGGCTTGCATTGGTAGTCGCTACGATGACCGTTCATTCGTTTGTGAAACGGCTGTTTTGACTCGCCAACATACTGTTTACCACATTTTATCAATGTCTTTTCTTTTGTAGCCCGATGTTTTAGGTGACCGCGAAGTTCTTGTAGTCGTTTTATTTGCAATATCGTTGGTGGAGCAAATCCTTTTTATTCGTATGGCCTGGCTGTAGGGAATGCTCTTGGTGCAATGTTTAGGGTGACAACTCAAAGGAGATAGATATTGATGTTTGTCTGTAGGCTTGCAATACAGATCTGTAAATATGTTTCCATCCCTCACTTGCGTTGTAGTGTCAAGAAATGTGATCTTAGAGTCAGAGATTTCATATGTGAATTTTATTGAGGGATGGGCATCGTTGGCATGTTGAATGAACAAATTTAGTTCTTGTTCAGTATTATCCCACTTCATGTCAATATCATCGATAAATCGGAACCAAGAGAGGGGATGATAAAGAGAAGAATTGAGTATTCTCTTTATGGGGAAATTAGAACAGAGAATTCTCAATTGTGAGGGATGGAAACATATTTACAGATCTGTATTTACTGATGAAGGATATCTGTTATCCGAAATATTTATAAATAATTACATTTGTAGTTCCTTTTTTCGTTATTGGTGTTGTTGTGTACACTTTTTAGGCTTTTATATATTTCAAAAATAGAATAAGAAGATGTGGTATTATTGTCAATGAGACAAATATCAACCCAAGTTGAAATGAAGTTGAGTGTTAGCAATTAAAGGCAACCGTACGTAAACTAGGCTCCGACATAAAAAAAAAACAACTCAATTTAGAAAACTAACGGCGTAATATATAAGGAAACAATTGAAGAAAAACAAAAATGACAGACATGCACCAACGACAACAACTGATCTACAGGCTCCTGACTTGGGACAGGCTCATAAAGAATGTGGCGGGGTAAGACATATTTGTGAACGCCCAACCCTTCCTAACCTTTGACAGTGGTGTTACAGCTCAACATAAGAATTAAAATTAGTTGAAAATGGCTTTACTCCTCAGATAGACCACAGATCTGAGAGTACTCCCAGTTAATTTTTGACAGCTAGTTCAAAGCCAATTAAAACTTAAACAAGGAAATCATGTATCTAAAACTGAGATATCAATCAGTACACATTCAACATCAAATAAATTTATTGTAAAGACGCCATTAACAGTCAGAGAAAAACATGTCCTAGTTTAATGCCAAAATATAGGTATCGACATATAGTGATTTTAATTTACTGATAACAAAATAAAATTGTATACCAATAAAAAATGATATTCAAAGATCTAATTACATTGTTGAATTGGTAACCTTTGAGAATAAATTCCTTTAACGGATTGATAAGTTAATCTGTGTCGTACATGTCTTATATAAATGTCCAGGCTGCTCGGTAAACATCATTGAAAAATGTAGGATGTTCTAATTCGTCTTAAATAAGTTTTTTACAGGTACAGCCAAACTTGCAAACCAAATATTTGTATTTATAAAAGAATTTAGTAAAGGTTTTACGTAATTTGTGGTAACGAAATACCTGACTTGATAATTTACCAGTAGTTTGAAATCAATATATTTCTCATTGTTGAAGACCAAACGATAAACAGTATATACAAGTATTCTTTCCTATAGGTACTGGCATCTAAAAGTTCGAAAAAACATTCTTATATTTCATTGGAGGCGTAATAAATACAAAAAAAAGGTTTAATTCGAAAATGTTAATTTAGGAAACAGTCATTACTAAGTCAAATCTGCTATTTAAATTATAAATAATTGGAATTTTATGTAAAGAACAAAACAAAATGTTTCACACACCAACATTACTTAAATACTGCTATAGAACCCTTCTTTCCATGTGAACTATTTGAACAGAGTACTCCAAAGTCAATGTATGCCTATGTGTAAAAACAAATGTTTATTATATATTCATAAGCATTCTAATCGTATTTAATGTAAAAAGAATTGTGATTCAAAAGACATTGTAAACATTTAAAACAGAGGAGGTTTAATAACAGCCAATATTTAGGGTATGATTTTAAAATTTTAGAAAAAAGTGCTTTTTTCTAAAATCATGTTAATCTTACCGATAAAATAGAGTAATTTAATACAGACACTTCAGTTTATTAAAGATTTTTGGTCACGTTACTATGATTTCATAAACATGGTGAAATGTGAGTTTTTCGCCTGTTGCAATTTATATATAATTTTTGCTGAAATAGTTATAGGTTGCACTTTGTATCGGTGAAAAATGAATTCTGAGGCATACCAAAAATAAAGGTTGGGGTATTTTAGTATAAGTTTAAACTCTTAGAAGTTCGGGGCATATACATGTTGAAAATATGCCACACAGCCCTATGTTTTGACCTTTGAATAAAAAAAGTAGTGCATATCAACTTTCCGTTCTAAGAAATCATGTTTTACCAAACTTCATAGTAAAAGTTGCACAGTTTTAGCCACAAAGGGAGTTCCTATGGGAAATTGCATTGTCTATATTTACAGAAATGCAACCTATAATTAACGACCTTGCCAAAAGAAAGACAATATATCAATACTGACATATAAGCAGAAAATCTTAGATCATAATTATAATATCAAAAAGTCCAAAAAAAGAGGATAGTTTTGCGGTTGTTGCTGTCTCACATGTATAGCAATCATTTCTTTGTTTTTATATGATTAAGATTATAACACAATGGTGACTGCTGTACTCCTATTTGTGACATTTTTACCTAGTATGTCTGTTTGTTTTGTTCACACCTCATTGTCAATATAATGGAATTTCATGAGACTGTCATACAAGTGAGAAGTTTAGCTAGCTATAAAACCAGGTTTAATCGAACATTTTCTACATAGGAAAATGCCTGTACCAAGTCAGGAATATGACAGTTGTTATCCATTCGTTTAATGTGTTTGAGTTTTGATTTTTCCATTTGATTAGGGACTTTCCGTTTTGAATTTTCCTCGGAGTTCAGTATTTTTGTGATTTTACCTTTTTCCAATCCTTAAGGCAAAATATAATTAAAAAAATGACTTCTTATGTTAGTTTTTTGAAAGATTGATAAATCATAATAATTTTCTATTTCATGTCGCCAAAAAAGTAATCTCTTCAAATCTTCTCATTTTAAACATAAGGAAACAGGAAATATTTTTGGCCGTAAAAAAATATCTAACCAACTATGACATCTTTTCTTTCAACTAACGTAAATGTCTTTGTAATTTTCTTTGTCCATAACCAAGGTAACCTAGATTGTTATTAACTCTGCACAATTTACAGCAGAAGAAATAAAAGTAGATATTGAACTTTTTATAAGGTATAAGTATATAGTTATTATGATTAGTTATTATATCTTATAAGAAATAAAAAATGATGCCCGTCAGAGCTATGGAACGCAGAAACATACACCAGGACAGATGCTAAGGAATGACAATAGCTAGAACTGTAGCCATTTGAGAAAAATATAACAAAACCATTCGATATCTAATTCATGTTATTTCATACTGTGTTTGTTGTATGCAGATTAACTTTCTTGGTGATAAATAGCTTGTCAATATTCTTACCCCACTGATATCCTCCCACATAATAGTAAATGAATCGACATCGATTTTTCCATCTTCATATTGCTGTAGCTTGTTTCTGTAGTATATGATTCTTGTCAAGTCATCTTTGACAGATTGATGAATTATATTTGGTAGACATTCATATCCAGGTCTTGGTAAACGTAAGTTTGAAAAGTGCCTGAGTAATGTTACCATTAGTGTGACATCATAATTGCTAGAAAGTATTGAATAACCTGTAAACACAATTTTGAGAAGAACAAATTTATAATGTGTAGTTCAAACAGTATTTCAATACACTTGATTCAAGTCGTTATCGTTCCGTCAAAATGTTTGGGTTAAGGTGACGCTATTTGACGTCATTTTTGCGTTTGTTTGGGCACAAAATCTACATTGTGCTAAGGAATGGCTATTCTAATGGGGGATTACTTCCTTATGACTGTCTATATAACTGTTTTTTAATATTAACATTTATATATTTCTTTAGGCAATGTTGAATTATGTACATACGAATAAAGACGGATGAATGAAAAATGTCATTTGAGATTTATTTTCTCTAAATCGATTTATGACTTTTGAACAGCGGTATACTTGAAATGCCATTTTTTATTAAGCAGTCACAATCACATAATCAGTTTAAAGATGTAGTAACGATTGTGCCAAAGAAAACCGCTAATGACGTCAAATAACGCGACCTAAAACCAAACAATTTGACGGAAAGATAACGACTGGAATCATGCGTATTGAATTACTGTTTGGACTATATATCCCATAAAACAAACGTTTAAATGAAGTAAAAAAGAGTATTCCGGGTAATGAAAATGATATGGCTCAAGCGTATTATGAATTTATGGTTGTATCTGTGCTTTTTAGTTCGAGATATTCTAGAAAATTAAAACCTTTCGAATAA
Organism: Mytilus californianus; assembly: GCF_021869535.1. Classification (NCBI taxonomy): domain Eukaryota; kingdom Metazoa; phylum Mollusca; class Bivalvia; order Mytilida; family Mytilidae; genus Mytilus; species Mytilus californianus. Next base: position 72,213,351 of record NW_026262593.1, on the reverse strand, counting down.
GGAAAATCTCAATAATGACAGGACATGTTTGATCAGAATGTGTCCAACAGATGTTTTCTTTAAATATGTCATGATGAGAAAATCATGCATCTATGAGGAATGTACAAACCTCAACAAAAAATGTGCTGAAAGCTGAACTTGTTTAACGTTTTGCATTCACGTTTATGCACACCTACTAGTTCAAAGTAAAACATATTAAACCTTCTTCATTGGACAGTGATTATTTGATGTAACAAAGACCGATGCCTTCTTTCTCGACAGAAGCAACCACAGTATTTATATTTTCATAAGAATTTAACTCATCTTAACTTGTCTAAGTAAGTAATAGTGAAACGTCTAATCATTTCACTAATTCAGTTTTCTCCGTCTCGTACTTCAATAATTATTATTGTGTTCAATAACGAGAAAAGCAATTATTTGCATTAACCAAGGGCACTTCAATTCATAAGAACGACCGTCTTTGTCCTATTAGAATATTTATCGTAGTTAAATATTTACCATAAAATGAAAACCCGTGGTAAAATCAAGCCCCATGAATTATTTCATATTACTTCAGTACATTTCAGATATTCTTTTAATCTAAGTATATCATATCTATACATTATAAATCTTATTGTTTCGATGTTAGATGCATATCTAGTAATCTGACTTTGTGAACAATAAGTTTACGAATTTGACGTAAAAAGCGTTGTCATTGCATTTTCAAAACGAAACGTATAAAGCATTTGACATAAACAAGAAGATTGTTATTTATGGAGTTGATGTATAAAACATCAAAGTAAACAGCATGTACTTGAACTAGCCATAAATAAATCATACTATATATTGAGTGAAATTTTTACCTATTGTATCTGTGTGTTTTGTTCACACATCGTTGTCATTATAATGGAATTTGATGCGACTGTCATACAAGTGAGAGGTTTAGCTAGCTTTAAACCCAAAGTTTAATCCACCATTTTCTACATACGAAAATGCCTGTACCAAGTCAGGAATATGACAGTTGTTATCCATTCGTTTGATGTGTTTGAACTTTTGATTTTGCCATTTGATTGGGGACTTTCCTTTTTGAATTTTCCTCGGAGTTCCGTATTTTTGTGATTTTACTTTTTACTTTTTGTTATTTAATATATAGCTGCAAGTATTTAAGCATTTTCAGAATGCAGTACTCATTAGAATTGTACGGTTTTTAAAAGTCTAAGGTATTTGAAAATATAACTATGTAATCCCTAGACTGTTTTTAAGAACAGCCATCAGTTTCATAAACATTTTATTGTTCTCAATTTCAAGCGTTTGTCAAATGTCAAGTACTAACAATCGGTTTGTATGAACATAATAGTGGAAAAAAACATTTCTTCTCCTGAACGATTAAACCATTTATGTAGTTATAACAAAAATTATAGTTGTACAATGTTTGCCGTTTCTTTTTTGGTAGGTTGGAATATATTTTTTAGTTGTGATACGTATATACAGGTCTAAGTGCCAAAGATCATCTTAAATATAAAGTACTGATCAAGAAAGGTGGATTTTACACAAATGGATATTATCCCAGAGCTTTCACAAAAGGTTCAACCCCTATGAAACATGAGAAAAATAATATTCATTTGTACAAAATAAAAGGGTACATCCTTGTTTCGACTAAGCAAACTGTAATGTTGGCATATCACTCTACATCTCAATTTTGTAAATATCATATATAACACAACATCATAACACCTACGTCAGCTTCTGGTGGACAGTTGTCTCATTAAATTTACAATCATACCACATCTTGTTATTTTAAGAAACTTATATCATCCGGTTTTAAAGTAAATACCTACAATCTTTCTGAAAGAGTAATTTCCACTGAGCTTTATTAATGACTCCTCTCTCTCTCAAGTCATGCAGTTTACTATAATTCCTACGAAGGTAAGCTATGAAGTTAAAAGATCGAAGTTCTTCATCAAACACTACACGCACAGCCTTTGAAGAAATTCTAGTAAGTAACAGATGAATTCTCAAATAGTTCTCTTCTTCCTTTGAAATATGTGATATAGGAACAGCTGCCATTTTGGCATTTTATCTTCTGAATCCTGGAGGTGTTTACCAAATTACATAATTTACTATTTTATTGTTTAGGGTTGTCTCGTTGGAATTGCTGTATAACATGAGATTCAGTAAAGTGTGCCTAGCTAATTTGAGATTCCAGTTTCTTGTTCAGAAGATTGTCTTCTAAGTCTTTCATTGCTGTTTTATGTCTTGAAAGCTGAAATATCATGTTTGATTTAAAATCAGAAGAATTGATACACAGAAATTATCAAGGAATACCGAAGCATGGCGGATGCGCTTGTTCATGTAATAAAAAAGGTTTAATACAGAAATTGCAAACCTTTATAGAAACGATCAATCATCTTACAACTGTTATAAGGTGACAACTAATGGATTTTTTGTTTCTGGTAAAATATTCATAATCATGTCCAGCAGTTTGTGTGACATATATTCGTTTTTTTTTTCGTGTCAAATGTAAGATTGTTCTTTACATGTTTTACCAGGCAAGGTTATCATGGTTATTACTTCAAAAATCCCTCTCAAATGGTCTTTAAAAGATCATGCTTTCTCTGACGTTATTACACTGAATCCATTGCATGTTGGAAGTGAACTGATTGATATTTAAGTCTTCGACACATGCTTGTTTAAATGTTCTTTGTTTTTTTTTAAGTCGTTTTCTCCTGCGAGTACTATCACATCTGTACGTTATGTTTTTTGTGTTGGTTTTTTTTTCAACTGCCAGGTTTATGCAATCTTTGTATCGATCTTTTGAATTGATATAATAATAATGAGATGTGGCATGATTGTCAATGATCCAACTCTCAACAAGAGTCCAAATCACAAAGAAGTTAACAACTATAGGTCACTGTACAGCCATCCAAAATAAGGAAACCCCATACCGCTTTGTCATTTGTAAAAAAACAACGCACATGACAAATGTAAAACAATTAAAACGAGAAAAAACGGCCTGCTTAATGTGCAAAATAATGAAGAAAAAGCAAACATGATATATAGCCACAACTGACAATCACTGCTCTAGTGTGTTTTATGTCGAACTGTTACAGCACTGTCTCAGGTGAGGGAAACATTTGGTGCCATTAATCAGGTTTGAACCGTCGAGATTCGATCTGTTCCTGTAGCAAGTAATGGACATTTAATTCAGTGGTTGTCGTTTGTTGCTTTTTATCAATTTTGCTTTTCGTTCATTGTTTTCTATACATGTAAGGCAGTCAGTATTTTTTTGTCATTTCGGAGTTTTTTATAACTCACTATGTGGTATCGGCTTTGTTCATTGTTGAAGGTTGTATGGTGACCAATAGTTGTTAACTTCCATGTCATTAGGTCTCTGGTAGATAGTTGTCTAGTGGCAATCTTACCATATCTTGTCATTGTTATATTCCCTTAAACATGTGTAGTAACAGAAGGAAAAAAACATTTCCTCCACGAAGATGAACCTCGTCCATCTCTCTCCCTCTTTCTTAGAACAAACCTAATCCTGACAATCTAACTGTTCTCATCATGAACATATCTTTCACGTAGCATACTTGGATACCCAACATGAAAATGGTCATCAAATATTATTCTTTAGATTCAGGTTCAGCCAATAGAGGATTAGATTTTTGTTATTTTAGGTACAAACAATTTCGAACCATAATTCCCTGAAGAAACCAAACTTTATATCAATTGATTGTTTACATTTATTTGTTTTGATTTTTCATTCTATATACTAGTATTGAGATATGCAATTATTATGTTCGCAAAAAAAAATACTCATTTCTAGATGTTTTGTAGTATCACGTTCGTTTACAGAACATACCGAAAAATCTATTTTTTTTTTTGTAAAATAACATATTTTCAGTTACAGGACAAGTAATATTGATAAACACTATGTATATCAATAGTACTTCTTTTAAAAAGATAAAAATGTCATTGCATCTTATTAATTAAGAGAAAACATATTGAGAGAACAATTAAACTATTGTTTCTATGATAAAATGAAAACAACACGTTATTAATTGCATTTGTTCAAAGCCCTTTTCTGTATTTGCCTTCATCAGGAATGATCATAGTCAAATATTCGAACGCTGAAGATATATAAGAACCGAAACAGTTGAGCTATATGACCATATTAAACATAGAAACCGAAATGATAGTCAGACGAAAAGTCTGAAAGGTCTAAACTGGTTATACTTGGATTGTGTGATGAAATGAATAATGAAGGGGAGGAGGAGTAGGATGAGGAGAATCAATTGTTGTTTATCGTCCAGTGGCAACTATTGCATGCATATATATATATATATGATAACATAGAGATGGCATATCAATGTTAACCCTGCCATGTACTCCACCCCTGATCCAGATTTCAACGTACTACCTCAAAAGGTTACACTCCTAATGAAGACGTGCCCTGACACATCCTTTTGACTACAGACCAACCATCTAACCACTTTAATGCCGATTCGTAACGGGACAGCTCCAAATCCAAAAGTTAAGGTCTTTGGTTAAAATATCAAGGATAGTACCGTTGCACATACCTGTTTAATTGTGCACACTGTGTGGGAATGATTAAATCTTATAATATGTTTGCAGTAAAATTAATTCAAAGAATGATTCTCTTCAATTTAATATGTTGAGATATGAAAGACATTACGGAATAATTAAATTGTGTTACAACATAAGATACTTATGTAATACGGTTTACAATGATTACTAGTTGTTGATCTTATATGTAACATGATTTGTAGTTATTCTTTTCAGTTCCCGATTGGTCATACAGTTCATAATATTTATGTGTGCCCATTTATTCATGGCTTTCGAAAAATGCATTTGAACATTCAGTTGACGGTGATTACAGAAAGGTGTTGTTTTCATTTAGGTTTTTTTTTTGCATATGTACGATGAAAACATTTTTTTTATTGTCGATTAATAAACATAATAAAGACGGGAGTGTTTATGCATCGATCGTTTGTTCGCACTTACAAGTGAAGTCAAGTCAATCTTTCTGTACAGGGATAATGACATAACAAAATGATATTTGAATCATGAAAGGTGATTAAAAATACACGAACATGTATTTGCTATGTTATACTTGTATTGTTTTACAACTCTTTTTGTATTCAGTGATGAAACAAATTAGATTGTTACCAGATGATTTGTTAGAATCCTGCTCAAAATGGCGGCCGGGAAATAGTTGTACATTTAAAAATAGTTATTGTTGACCTTTAAATACTATTGAACTGAAATTCGATATTGTTAAATTGTAAACACACACATAACAAAGGTATGGAGTTATAGTAGAATGTATCAACGGTAAATCTGTCTGACTTGATTAAATCAAAATATTATATAACAAAATAACAACAAAAGACGTTTAGGAATAATTTTGGTACTACAATAGTAAATGGCATTATAAAAAAAAAATCACAAACATACTGAACTCCAAGGAAAATTCAAAACGGAAAGTCCCTAATCAAAGGGCAAAATCAAATGCTCAAACACATCAAACGAATGGATAACAACTGTCATGTTCCTGGTTTGGTACAGACATTTCCTTATGTAGAAAATGGTGGATAAAACCTGGTTATATAGCTAGCTAAACCTCTCACGTGTATGACAGTCGCATCTTATTCCGTTGTATTGACAACGATGTGTGAACAAAAAAAAACAAACATAATACTAGGTAAAAATGTCAAAAATAGGGATATAGCAGTCAACATTGTGTTTTAATCTTAATCACTATAAAAACAAACAAATTTGTAACAAAGAAGCACATATAGACAAAGCATATTAGCAAAAACGAAAGACAAGTATATAAAAATTTACCATAGCACAATAACACAATGACAGGATATAAGTATAAGTACAGAGCACGTCATATGTATCAAAGAAACATAAAAAAAGTCATATAGACAAAGCACATTAGCAAAAATGAAAGACAAGAATACATAGAACAATTACACAATAACGGGGTGTATAAGTACAGAGTCACGTCAAAGGGATATATACCACAGGAAGTCTGATACAATGATATTGAGGAACCAAAATACCATTTTGAGAAAGAACTTATATATCATTGACATAAGATGTAAAAATTGCATAAAAGTTATGGAATGTAGATATTTTTCTTTTTAAAAAGAAATAAATTCGTAATAAATATTCAAGTCAATGAAGCTGCTTCATTTCAATAATTGACGTCTCAGAACGTCTCCTATGATTATAAGTGACTTCTTATTTGATATCTGACTTCAGAAGAACAAGTAACTGAAGACAATGGAAAGTAAAGTAAAGTTTAGACCAACGACTGTCCTACTCTAATTTGTGCATTCATAAACCATTTTCTATGATTTATATCAGATATTTCACTACGGGTGTACAATATAAATGAAGTCATTCAAACGAACAAAATATTGTTTTTTTTCCTTGCATCAGAAAAATGATGGATTAACCAAATGTATCTTTGATATGAATTCTGTTCTTAAACTATAGAAAAGTAAAAGACGCAATTATTTCGAGACCCAAACGGAGTTTTTATTGGAAGCAGTTAAAGTACAGTTCTCTACCTATTTTCAATGTCTTAACTATTCTGGACTATACGACTCTTATGTCTGACCCATACTTGTCCAAAGTTTTAACCTTTCTTGTCCATTTAACGTCTCCTTTATAATCTTGAATGTATAAATATAATTTATTCAAAACTAACTCACTTATTTTTTTCATTGTTTATTCATCTTATTTGTGTTCAAACTACAGTGCATACATACATTGTTACAAGAGATATCTGAATGTTATTTATGACATTTTTATAATTGTTATTATGCAATAAGAAAAAGTAAAAAATGTACAAGTCTACGATGTTAATACACAGTATATGATACATCTTAAGAATACTTTGGAGTTCATTATTTAAAAAACATATTCAAAATAAATTAAATAAATTCCAAAAATCCCCCATCTGTCGACAAATGACTCGTGTTTGTCTTTAGAAAGATATAAAAATTCTAAAATTTCCGGACGTCTATTCAAAAATTTAAGGAATGCTTGCACATATATTAACAGTCTGTTAAATTGTGCGATTTTTACATAATTAATGTAATACTTTGCCTGTAGAATACAATAATTTAAAGCTAAGTTATCAGAATTCAAAACACACAAAATGACACTGTATTTATTCAAAAATATTCTGACTCCAAAACAAAATACCCCCAACTTCAAAATTCTCTCCAAAATTGATTTATTGATGTAGGCCGTACTTTGACCTATAATGGTTTACTTTTATAAATTTTGACTTGGATGGAGAGTTGTCTCATTGGCACTCATACCACATCTTCTTATATCTTTTCAAAAAATGTATGCTCTATTGTTTATATCTTTTTACAACTGGCAAATTCATTAGCTTCAGAAAGTTTATATTTTTTAAGAAGATAATTATGAGAGAATTTTCTGTGTAAATTTTTTCATTGGAAAGCTTGTAATTTGCTTTCCATAGTACATTCAAAAGCCAGTGAATAAATATTTTTCCATTTTTTATCACTAATTTCTGTATTAAAACTTTCTTCCCACCTTTGTTGTGAAATAGGCGAAACATTTCTCTGATAAAACGTAGATAAACATCTTTAGCAAATAATTTACTGATATTCTTTTGCTCAAACACAAATCCAAATGAGTTGTTGTTAGGTGACATGTGTTGCTGTAATAGCAAATCTCTCCAGTCACGTGGTGTAGCAAGTTTAATGGATAGAATGTCTACAAAAGTAACATTCAGGTTATAACGTTGGTAAATAGCGTCATGAGACAAAAATTCTCCATTGTCATCTACAATATCATTGATGAACCTTATTGATGGAGAGTTGTCTCATTGGCACTCATACCACATCTTCTGATATCCACTTATGCCTTTTCTGTACCGAGATCTGTAAAATATACTCGTTCTATCAACTTTGATAAAAGGATTGAACCGAATAAATTCTTTTCTCACATGAAATGCATCTAACGGATTGAAAATCCCCTTGAAACGTTTCCAAGCAGATTACACTTCTTTATAAAAAAGAGGTACTTTTAAATTTAAAAACTTAAATTCACACCTGCTCATAAAAAAATCTTGTAAAACAAAAAGCGGAAGAATGCTGACAGAAATCTTTTTACCAACCTAATACGAAAGAATAACAGATGTAATTCAAAATGTTGGCTTTCAGTCCCCACTCGGTAGGAGACTTTTGAATAACTTCCGATTTAACTTTCGGAGTACCACCATTCCATAGAATACTGTTAATATCACGTTGTATTTTAATTACAAATGATCTTGGTACATGAGTAGATGAAATGACATAAATAAGCTTCGATAATGCAAGTGATTTAAGAATTACAATTTTACCGATCAAAGAAAGGTTTCTGATCTTCCACATTTTAATTATTGATTCAATTTCTTCTATGCATGTATCTAAATTAGAACTAACCATTTCTTCAAAAGCATTAAATTTCAAACCTAAGGTTTTAAAACCATTTGTCCATTTAATGGGAAGGGAACCTTCTTTGTTAAATTTATTTCTTCCAATCAATGTTACTTCGGTTTTAGAAAAAAATCACTTTTACCCCTGAACACTTCTCAACATCGTTAAAGAAATTCTATAAAATTTGTGCAGAAAATCCATCTTTAAAAAACAGGTGGTATCATCCACCAACTGTGAAATTTTTATTTAAGTGTCCCCAATTTGTGTACCAGATATCTGTTTGTTCTTACGAATACATATTGCAGCAGTTCCACGGCCAAAATAAATTTAAAAGTTCACCCTTGCCGAACACCTCTCTCAATTTTGAATGGAATAGAACTAAATCCATTATAAACGACAAGACTGGATATATTTTAGTATAAAGTTAAGACCCACATCCGGAATTGTTACCAAAATTAAAACAAACCAATGCTTTTTGAAAACAAAATCCATTCTAGCGTATCAAACGCCTTTTCAAAATCGATTAGAAATATAAGACCTGGATAATTCTTTTATGTAGCAAACAATATAATATCAGCAATGAGTCGTAGATTTTCACCAATGTATCTACCAGCCACATATCCCGTCTGATTAGGATCTATAAGTTTTTGAAGAAATAATTTCAATCTTTCCGCAATAACGTTGGCTAATAATTTGTAATCAAAATTTAAGAGAGAAACAGGACGCCAGTTCGAGCAGAGTGTTCTGTCTTTATCTTTCTTTGTGATAAGAGTCAGAAGACCCCGTCGTTGGTCTATTGAGAGGGTTCCGGACTTGCAGAATATTCATAGCTTTATAAAACATTTTTTTTTATGTCAATCCAGAAAAAAATTGTAAAACTCAGCAGTTAGCCCGTCTATACCAGGGCTTTTATTATTTTTAAATATTTTCAAGACTTTAACGCACTCAGATTCTGAAATATCTGCATCGCACATATCTTGTTCCACATCTGTAAGCTAAGGAATAAAATCCAAAATAAAAAAAAATAGAATCACCCGAATATCTATCAGGGTCTTCTTTTGATGAGTATAGTTTTTCATAGACATGTCTCTTTTCGTATTCTTGACAGGTGTATAATGTTTTGAACCATCCATTTTGTCTCAAGATGGATTTAGTATCGTACTAAAATCTCCGCCCAAACCAAGATTTTGATCTTACTTTTCGTTGAACAAAATCTTGATTTTTTCAATATGATCAATTTGTTCATTTTCAAAATTTTTGGTGGGCGCATACACATTTACAAAAAACAAAATCTGTGTTTCACCAGTTAGAATGAGATACCTTCCGTTTTCATCTGCTATTTTATCCTTTAATTTATAGTCTGTTGAGCTGGTAAACAAAATAGCAACACCTCATGAATTAGTTTCCCCGTGCGAAAAATAAATATCTCCACCCCATTCCCTTTTCTATATAGTTTCATAGGATCCAATACTATGTGTTTCTTGTAAGAAAAGTAAGTCGCGTTGAATCTTTTGCAACCAAAGAAACATGGATTTACCTTTAAAATCGTTCCCAAAGCCATTTACATTGAGAGAAGTTAATTTGGTATAATAATTAGCCATTATCTAGTTTTGGCTTTACAGTCTTATTAATTCCATATGTAATACACTTAACGTTTTAATTAACTAACTCACTTATTGTTACATTGATTTTTCTAATCAGAAAAATCACTTTTTTATAGTACCTCTTGTTCAGATTTATAGCAAATGGAAACAAATCTCGTAAAACAAAATTACTCTACATTGAACAAATAAGAGAGCTAGAGTAAGAATAGGCCAATGATTGGTAATATTTGGTCGATATTGTTCAGACTTGGACGAGTATTGTTCAGACTTGGTCGAGTATAATTCAAACTCTTCACAATGGTGAAGAACTATTCGAGTACAGATCTAGTACAAATTCAGTCTGTTTAGTATGGTTCAGGTTGATTGATTGTTGGGTGCTTAACGTCCAGTGGTTAATAGTTCATGCATGTTAAGGACGAAGTATGGTTCAGACTAGAGTCGAGTAATATCGAGATAAATTCACAAAAATTCAGAATGGTAAAAACAAAAATCGGTACAATCGAGTACAACTACTTATAATTTCAGGTTTAACTGGTTTGTATCGAACGCGACTAAGAATTTCTTAATTTTGCAAATATAACTTTGTTTAGTTTAGAGGTGTGCAGAACAGTATTATAAATATTATAAATTGTTAAGTCATTGATAGAAAAATCATTTGACATAATATTCAATAGATTCATAATATTTCTAGACAAATATGTCATTTTCTTAATGGTTTACGTCATATAGAAATGCATACTCAGGCTCTGTATTACAAATCAATAGGTGGTTGTTTGATTTGTCAAAACAAATTCCTACTGAGGATATTAGTTCATCCTTGTTATGTTCACCATCATGTGATACCACTACAACTTTATCAGAGATATTGGAAGCTACATACACATTACCATTCAAATCTGCAGTAACTCCACATGGATATTTCAACTTATCATCAGTAAACTTCCATGTTACTGATCCATACATGTCACAGCAATATAAAGTGTCTTGAGAGTAATCAACAATGTACAGTCTCTCACTATCAGTTGTTATGTACCATACAGACGATGAAGGACACGGGAATGAACGGATTATTTTCCCCGTAGGATCCATTACATCCATCTTCTGTAAACGAATAACAACATACAGTAGTTCGTTTTGATAGGACATTCCGAAGGGGTCACCACTGGTCACTATTTTTCAGAAGCTTTCTTTTTGTGAATGTTAAATATCTCAATATATGGTTGATTGAATGAAACAGCGACATCGATGTTGTTAATCACTGCTATACACCATGGCTTACTAGACAGTTTGATGTCTCGCTTATTACTTCCGTCTTTATTGTAGATAATTAGTATTGTGTTGTAGTCATCTAGTAAAACAACTGATTCACCAATGATTGCACAATCATGTATTGTTAAAATTTCTATTTTTGGTCTAAGAAGCTTTCTGAACCAATTTCCACAAGTTCTGATTTTACACAGTAAACTGATGGTCCCTTCAAACGAAACGTCATTAAATGGAAGTGGTGCTGGAAGAAAAGATTCGTTAATACGTTAAAAAATAATGAATACCTTACTTCTGTCACTTCAAGTACTTCTTTTTAGCAGTAATACTCTATGTTGAGTTGAGATATAACACTAGTCTGCATATGTATGCGTAAATCATAGCAGACGTCTCTTTTCTTTATTTCATTTCTAATTTTCTATTGTAAGAGTCTCTGCAATGTTCTTTGTATACTATACATCTATATGACAAAACGTTGTTTTTCAAATACAAATTATATTCATGTAATTCAAATGCATGATGCGAACAATTAATACAAGGTTACAGAATGTATCCATCATTTGGTCATAAAATGATATCAAAGTAATAATCATAATCGTTGATATTTTGTTACGGGAAATAACAGATTTGAAATACATTTATTTCAATAGAAATACTAGTCAGATATTGTACAACTATCAATGAAACCAAAACACGTCTATGTAAGCAATTATAAATCACTATATCCGGTGACTTTTGGGTCTATTTGCATCATATGACTGTATGATGCACTTTCTAAATCGAAAATAAATGTAAAAATCCAAACTTTGAAATCGAATGATAAAAGTGGAGTGTTATATGTTGTGCATGTTTTGAACAAGAACGCAGTATTTTTTCGATTTTTTTTTTGCCTCGGTTGACGGAAGACATGAATGTTCTATCATATCCTGAATTTCAATTTAAACCCACTTTCTTTCGACTGGACATTGATAATTCCCTTGTACACTGACTTTTATTTCCACATTGTACCGTTTATCACATTGAATAATAACAGAGCCCATTTTAGTTCAGTCTTTGTGATAAACGGATTGTCCTCCTCAGAAATTCAATATTTTAGTTTTATTTTGCAAAATCTCTTGGAAATAGGGTCATCTTTGCTCTTTAACTTCGTGCTTTTTTCGCTTTTTTAGCTATTTGATTCTAGCGTAACTGATGAGATAGTTGTAGATGAAACGTGTGTCTGGCGTACACAATTTTAATCTTTGTATCTATAATGACTTTTATGTTTTCCCCTGGAATTTCGAATCGAACGTTCACAGCATACAATAAATACATTGAGTCATTTGAGACACTATGGTAAGACTTCGTGCTAATAACTGAGTCATAAGATAATATCCAAAAATATCGAAGGAGTACTACCACCATTGATTTCCACATTAGTCTTTTTTTTAAATTGAGACTGTTTAAAAATTTGTGCAGAATTATTCTTTGTTTCAAATAAAGAAATAATTAGTATTAATAAAGTTTTATCTTGTACAGTGATACAGAAACAATGTAACATATCATTTCGTAGCATATAATATAACTATAAGTTAACCAATTAGATGTCTATCACTTTTTTGCCTGTTTACAAGCCTCAGTAACCATGTCAGCTCAAATTGGAAAATATTTAATAAAAACACCAAATAAAATAAGAATTGTGCTTTCAAACACCCTAGATATATGTTTATTTGGTTTTTTTTTTTTTTTTTTCTTCAATGAAATGCAGGGTTAATTTCGGTACTTTTGATATTTTACTTTTTCCTAATTCTGTAAAATTCAAGGAATTTTTCTACCCTCTTTCGTATGAAACCGGGTGTGGCGTAATATAATTTGGTTGTATAACACCTATAAGGAGGCGATGCATTTATTTATATTGAATCATGGTACTTTCAGATCTTTTTTAGCGTTTGTTTGATTTACCTTCACAATTTGATACGCATAGCAGAACGATAGTTAGCTTCGTCTACTGCATCTTCATCTGTTATCTGACTATGTTCCTCTAGAATATGTAAAAGAGGCCTGAAGTACCAATTGTCATGGCAAATATATATCTTTTCAAAAGAATGTTTTGTTCTCTCATGTGGTTTAAAGTGATGTCCTCAATATCAGTTTCTTCTGCATAAGTACCTGTTTTTCATATTAAAATATTTCGCGTGGCTTGATATAAGTATATACGCAGGGTATATCTTTTGTGCAGTTTATTTACTCAAAACACTAACATTTTAGAATCCAAAGCTCATATTAACATATTTTTTCTAATGATAAAATATGGTTTCGTGATTAGGCCACCTTGTAAGGTACTGAGCACGATCGTATTTTGTTTGCCAGTTTGCTTTAAAATAAACCCTTAACGATTACGCAAATGCAATAAATAGCTTATGCTTGGTGTCAATATGTGACTGTGAACATTAGTACTACATCACCAGATTTTAAAACATAACAACCCTATCAAGGACGAAATATGTAGATTAATTTAATAAATGATTTATATACCGAAATAAAACATCCGCATGCACTCCAACAAATGAAGATCGTGGGTATCGAAAGTGAAGTGTAAGTACTATGATTTACTTGTCATGTAAACGAACATAAAAATTGTCCCTACTATAATGATAATCTCAGTGTTATCATCATAGTAGGGAACAGGACCATATCGGTAGATCAGATGCTACTCTGGTATCTAAGATCTGACGATCATACCAGGAAATGAGTGCCGTGCATTTATTATAAATTTGAATAAAAATCCTAAAGTTGTCTATGAACACTCATCTTACATACAACTTCAAGTACCCAAATATTGAAAAGTACCTGTCATACCTCAATGACAGCTATGTTATTATCCCCGCTGATAAAAACACTTATATCACCGTTTTGTGTAAAAACACCATACAAAGATAACTAGGTGATTTCACTTGGAATTCCAACATATGCATTGACGACACTTATCAAAGAGAAAACCATGAACATATATCAGTATATAGATTTAGGCGCTTCACTCACTTCTGTAGAGATAGAAGTCTACACCACAACAGTAAATATCATATTAGAAATGGTATGCAATGTTTCTATGCTAGATAGACCATGGATTATTTGCAATAGTCCCCAAATCTGTAATGCATTATCTACTTTTTGAGCAAGTATCAAACCGCGAATCAAAAATTAAGCACGTCACATCTAAAATAATTTGAAATAACAGAATTTGAAAGACCAGTTAGGATACAACACCGTTAGATTATTTCTCCAAACTTTCGTCATTATCATTTAAAAAGAAGTGTTTTCTGCTCTTTGGTCGGGTTGTTGTCTCTTTGACACATTCCCCATTTCCATTCTAAATTTTATTAAAACAAAAAAGTTCTGAACAACAAATTTAGTGTAGATTACGTAATTGATTATCCGGAAACACTTGTTATTACAACTGTTTGACCGAACTTATTTTGCTTAATCTAGTACTAAATTGCAAAACAAAGACTTCTAATAAAACACCGTGTAAAATGCTACATGCGGGGTGTCGGCTTTGTTTAACACAGGGTGGCGGTTTTGAAGCGGAGAAAAACGATCGATTTAAGTTCAAGTATCAACCTTTCTTTTTTTTTAATTGTGAGTACCAAAATATGTATTACACGGAAGGAACCGAACCATTATCTATTTCCAGCAAGCAGAAACAGACGTTTTCAGTGCTCAGTTTTCTCAAATACCTCTCCCTTATCTTCCGTGTTGCAGGTTTTGAGGCTTCATAAGCAAGTTTCAGGATAAATACCACTTTTAACGATATATTTACGTATGACTTATATAGACATGATTTTTATTATGTAATTTAACCGAATGCCAGCTTCTTAGTAAAACATTATTGGTTTTAGAAATAATTTTTCATCAAAATATAGTACGTCGCTCGGGATGTCATATTTTGCGTCTAAGGGGGTAGGGCATATATTAAAAATAGAATAGATTTGCATATAATTCGGCCTTTATCTGATACTTTGTGATTCAAACATATCTACACTGTTATGATGACAACTTACCAACTGAAGTATCCGCCAAAATATTTAATAAGGAAATAAGAATCCGCTTAAATAAAATCCACCAAGTTTGTTCGTATTCACGAAATTCAACGCCCGCTAAAGAATCATGCAATACGGAAATAAAAAAGTTTTTCAAATGAGACATATATTTTACAAATGTTTTATCCGTTACATCTAGTATGTCATAGTTGCAGATAATAAACAAATGCATTTTTCGCTGAAGAATTTTACAGGGTATCATTTACGCTTCGTCATGGAAGTGCTTATTTAAAAAGATAACACAATGTCACTTATAAAAAAATTGGTATTCATAACAAATCTGTTTTCATTTCTAAGTTTGAAAATATCTAATGTTTTTTTTCATATTTCAAAAAGAGTCAATTTGAAGCACAACTTCTTAAGATTTTTTTTTTGGCATAAATTCCCAGTGAAAACTTTACTATTTATGGTAAATAAAATAGACGGCAAAAGAGATGATTTCAGCTTCCCAATAGTGAACTTTCCATTTCTATGAAGCAACATTCAAGCAGAGTCTGCATACGAAGTATGTATCTCCCAATTGATCCGATATTCCCGGGCTTGTATTTCCCACCATGATTTCCTTGATAAAGGGTTATATATTCCTAATGTCGTAACTACAATCCCGTTACCTTTCCACGAATTGAAACCTACCGAATTAGACTATTGACCGGGTTTGTAATAACATGAGTAACACGGCGGGTGCCACATGTGGAGCAGGATCTGCGTACCCTTCCGGAGCACCTGAGATCACCCCCAGTTTTTGGTGGGGTTCTGTTCCTTAGTCTTTAGTTTTCTATGTTGTGTCTTGTGTACTATTGTGTTTCTGTTTGTCTTTTTCTTTTTTAGCCATGGCGTTGTCAGTTTATTTTAATCTATGAGTTTGAATGTCCCTTTTGTGTCTTTCGTCCCTCTTTTGATGCTGTCAAGGAAACTACTAAACCTGGAGTTCCAAATGGTGAAGCTGAAATTATCCCTTCGTTAATTTTACGGACACCATCACGAGTTGGTTGACAGTTATGCATGTCCGTTTCACAGATGATAGCGGATATGTTCCTTATGTCGTAACTACAATCCCATCCCCTTTTCATAAATATGACCTACCGAATTAGACTTGTTACTTGGTTTGTGCTAACATGAACAATACGACAGGTGCCACACGTAGAGCAGGATCTGCTTACCCTTTTAAATTGAGTTGACCGAAAACAGGCACATGAACTCTATGTAGGTCAGGAACATCTGAATAAAAATAGTTTTCATGATTTTGATTTCTATTGATAATAAAAGATTGTAATACTACTCTATCAAATTTTGTATTCAAACCAAGTTAACTTAATCCTCGTACGCACATGTTATATCTTATATATCCTCTTTTATTTTTCTTTGCATCATTTAATAGTAAATTCTATTAAAAATTACCTTTTTTCTCTAATCTTGTTTTTTTCCATGTTTGAGTATTTTCGTCTTTTCCGATATCAGTATATTAATCTCGTCTATAATGAGTTTTATGTATTCTGTTCAAATGAAAGAAAGAAAAAAATGGAATGCATTTATAAAAATAATTTAGTTATACATTTCGATACAACAAACAAACATGTAGTGGTTTTTTTACAAGTCAAATACAAAGTAATAGTTATTAGTGTACACATATCACAATTCTATTATGTTTTCATTTCAAAACGTTGCCAATGTCAGTGAAAGATGGGATCATAATCAGGATCAAGAAATCAGTACTTAAAATGTTACAACAAAGTTTGTTATATGATTAAACAGTCTAAAACCCTCTAAACATTATTGGCTGAATGCTCTTCTTATATTGACTCCGACAATTGAGATATGTTTGTCAGTATTACTACAAAGTTAGTGGTAACCTATTGTATGTTTTAGAATGACAAGAACTCCATAGCTGCAAAAAATATGGCTTTAACTGATTTTAACTCCGTGCATATGTCAGTGAAGTTATTTAATCTGTAAAGGCATTTCGTAACTTTTTCCATTGACTTTGATTTGGAGTTAGTTTAGTGTCTACAACGTTAGTAATATATGATCCTGTTAATGTTTAAATTATACTCCATTTACACCCTCTCCCCAAAAATATTTTTTAAACAATATAAATATAAATTTATGTAGTCCAAATTGTGGTCGACTCTAATAAAAATGATGGTTCCAAGTTTAACAAAAGAATTTGAAATGCTTTTTCTATCTCAAACTATTGGTCATATGTCAAAACATGACCTGTGGGGATTAAAATGAATTCAAGATTAATTTATTCAATTGTTTCTAACTCTAACTCATAGATGTGTAAAGTTGGTAATAGACAGGAATCTACTTCATTACCCAATTAGTTAATGGTGTATGCAACACGTCTTCTGATTGGCTGAAAGTGGTTTGTCTATCAGCTCATAGACATAATTTTGTCATATGACTGTGACGTCATCAACCTTGTTTTCATGATTTACTCCTTAAAAATGGAATAGAGAATTTAGTTATAAGGAATGACTGTAATATTTTTTTTCTGTCTATTCGAAATAACATAAAAAATGTGGTGCACCCTTTTAAAAAACACTCTTCGCGTGTTATTCAGTGTTATTCAGTGTGCGTCACATTTTTTATGTTATTTCCTCATAGACAGAAAAAAAGTATCACAGTCATTTCTTAAATATGCTACTACGATAAAACATATCATGCTATAAAATCAACCAACATAATGTTGTAATGTAATCAATTGTATGAATGGCGAATTGCCATATGAGTAATTGCAACCGTTCTTTAAGATATAAGAAACTTTCTGAATTACACAAACTCTTAATCAAATAATTCTCCATATTTACTTATTTCTTTTATGGTTTTCTGACAAGTCTCTTGCATTGATTTACTGTAGAATTGAGAAAAATGCTTTGTAAAGAGTCTTTGTTTTCAATTCGATTTCTCTAATCTGTGCTCTCTTCGTAAAATATGAATAACATAGACTACATTTTACTTTTCATAATAAGTATTTAAATACCGTATATGAATGCGTGCGCAATTAACTAAATAAGTTCAAATGACTTGCTGTTTACAAGTATCATCAGATTTATATTTATATCTATCATGTCTATTCTCACATTTAACAAGTTTATAGATTGATATGAGCCTCAACCGTTTCTTATAACAGTGACAATAATGTTAACAAGTAAATGGGAAATTTTGTTGAATGAAGTAAGAATTCTAGATGTTTTTTGGGTTTTTTTTTTTTAAGGTGGACGTTTTTTTTGGTTTTTTTTGTTGAATGCTGTTTTCATATTTTTAAAAAAATATTGGGGCTTGAACACGTTCACAACTCGTTTATTTCAAATATTTATAAATAAAAGTGTTAGTCACGCAAACATTTTACTCTTTGTAATAGAAACTTGTATGTTTGCTATATGTACTACTTTTTGACCTAACCAAAAAAGAGTTCTTTACCATAACCATTCATATTCTGTCACAACGAAAGCAGAACGGTTTAGATTTATATGACACGTTGCCATATTTTGTTATTGTTTAAACTTTTATCAATAAAATGATGGACCATGATTTCAACATGTTCGATGGTATGTAATGTATCCAGCTGACTGATTAAGAAGGCTTATTGATCATATTTTATGAAATTAGAGTTAGGACAAAATACAACTATTTGCCCAATCGAGTTTCTTATTTTGCTTAAACTATATTTAATGTATCTACTCGGGAATATGTGTTCTTCTAAGATATACCGGTAAACCATTACGCTTTACATTAATTGTCTTGTGGGAATTAGAATGGAGACGTAACAGCTGTCAAACGAACGGAGTTTAAGGCTAAAAGGCATTGATTCAAAGACATACAGATCTCATTGCTGAATATCTGCCTCGGATATGTTGCATGTTTATTGTACATTTTTTTTATTTCATTTTAGCAGAACCAATATAGCTTCTCCCGCAGAACAATGTATACGAAATTGAAACATCTTTGTACATAAGTACATAATATGATTATTTTTGTTGTCTTATTATTCCCGAATATTCTATTGTTCAGTACAAAAAGGCATTTAAAAGTTCATGCAAATTGCATTTGCAAAAAATGCGAGATCAATATGTCGATTTAAATTGTATCTCCTTAAATGTTTTCCTTAAAAGAGTGCCGAAAGATACCAGCGTGACATTCAAACTCATAGATCGAAAACAAACTGACAACGCCATGGCTAAAAAAGAAAAAAGACAAACAGACAAATAATACTACACAAGACACAACATATAAAACTAAAGACTAAGCAACACGAACCCCACCAAAACCTGGGGGTGATCTCAGGTGCTCTGGAAGGGTACGCAGATCCTGCTCCACATGTGGCAACCGTCGTGTTGCTCATGTAATTACAAACCCGGTAAATAGTCTAATTCGGTAGGTCATATTAACAATTTGGCAAATTCGTTTCTAAGTTTTATACTGTAGTTAAATTGAACAATAAAGATAAATTAATCATTACATTGTTTCGCATCACCGACATATGAAAATTGTCGTCTTACCTCAAATTCAGCGCATTTAGGTCTCCAATAGTCACGGCACAGTACTTCATACGTTAACCTGTAATAAGGAATTAATGCACGTTTGTTTTGTCTGCAAGATTTTCACTCGGTTTCCACAACATATGCACTATCTATCAATTCAACTTATCCTAAAATTGATTCTTGTAGTTGTATCAATTTTCTGTTGCATTTGTCATCTGTTATTTCTTTTGTGTCTAAAAAATTGAATATTTCATTTTGCACGTCTTTAATTTTAGTCATCCAATTATCTAATCCTAATTCGTGTTTTCCACACGTTTGAATGATATAATTAGCAATTGTGATATCAATGACATTGACATCTATGTTTGATCTTGCAGAATATTTACAAATACAAATCTTGGTCAATTTTCTGCTGATGTGTTTTGTGTGACCACGAATGATGTTATTATCATAAGTTCATATAATATGAGTAACTGCTTTTTTTTAAATAAGTTTCTGTCCACTTATCTTGCCAATATTACATTCACAGCATTCGAATGTTTCCAACATATGCACCAACTTATGTTTTTCTTTTTTTAGGAATGTTCCAAAACTATCAGGTCCTTGAACCTTTTCTCTTATGTACTTCCATATGAACTGGCAAGCTACATTAACAATGAGGGCCACTAATTTAAAGTAATTGTTTCTATCTAATGGTGCCATATTTGCAGTACTCTAAAAACAGTTACAAAACATTTCCAATTGATGTTTGTAATTTTAAGTATGTTTGATTGAAGTATTATTTCTTTCTGCCCGTCGTAAATATATTCTGTCTATTTATCTATCCTACATCGATTAGAATAGAAGCTGATAATGATTAAGTCTCATTCGTGAAAAGTTTAATGGGAAGTAACGTAGCCTTCAGTTTGAAGAATGTTGACTAAAAATTAGTTTAATAAAGCAATTAAATCCATAAAAGTTGGAACTATCTTGGTAATATCTTCAATGTCTGAAATGAAATGAAATATTTAATTATTTTTGGAAATGAAGCAAAACAACACAAGGGAAGGAAAGAAGAAAAATGTATGTACATCACAAAGATTTAAGCGTCTAACAAAACAAATGTTGGTTTTAATGTGGTATTAGATTAAACAATATATGCCGTGCATCGACGTGAAGCCGACATAACTATACGGTTAAACCAATTGTGCCCTCTTCTTTCCGACTTGTTTCCTTATTATTATGAGGCTGACTTCATACAGGAACTGCTTAGTAAGAAAGATAGGAAGTTAGCAATATCCTTTAACTTTACGTTCCGCTATATAGATGATGTTCTCTCACTAAATAATACAAAATTTGGTGACTATGTTGAACGAATCTATCCCATCGAACTAGAGATAAAGGATACTACAGATACAGTTAAGTCTGCCTCATATTTTGACTTACATCTAGAAATTGACAATGAGGGTCAGTTGAAAACAAAACTTTACGACAAAAGAGATGATTTCAGCTTTCCAATTGTGAACTTTCCATTTCTATGTAGCAACATTCCAGCAGCGCCTGCATACGGAGTATATATCTCCCAATTGATACGATATTCCATGGCTTGTATTTCCTATCATGATTTTCTTGATAGAGGATTGCTGCTCACAAGGAAGCTATTAAATCAAGAGTTCCAAATGGTGAAGTTGAAATCAACCCTTCGTAAATTTTACGGACGCCATCACGAGTTGGTTGACCGTTATGGAATAACCGTTTCACAGATGATATCGGATATTTTCCTTATGTCGTAACTACAATACCCTTCCCTTTTATGTGACCTATCGAATTAGACTATTTACCGGATTTGTAATAACATAAGCAACACGACGGGTGCCACATGTGGAGCAGGATCTGCCTACCTTTCCGAAGCACCTGAGATCACCCCAGTGTTTGGTGGGGTTCGTGTTGCTTAGTCTTCAGTTTTCTATGTTGTGTCATCTGTTCTATTATTTGTTTGTTTGTCTTTTTATTTCGGCCATGGCGTTGTCAGTTTGTTTTCGATCTATGAGTTTGAATGTCCCTCTGGTATCTTTCGTCCCTCTTTTAAACATCGCATCTATGTTTTACTTCAGCTTTTTAAAATAAAATATATTAACAGATTGCCTTCAACCCATCTATTCAATAGATTCAGTACTTAAAAAGATCACTGACAAAACCAAGATGAAGTTGGCTATTAAGGTAAGTATATAAAAACAAACGTGTTGAACGAACAAAATGTATAAAGTGTTATTGTTATCCACTGGTTCTGAATCTATAAAACTGCTGCATGTGCTGGTTGAATATTATTACCGAGGGTATCATCATCTCGTACAATACCAATGTTGTAAGTCCCAGATGATATAATCAGCTCAGTAGTCAGTGCTTCCATAGTGCAATGAATTGTAACACATTTTATTAACGTTTCTACTTATCAATACATTTTTGGTGTTCACATGTTTACGTTTGAACATTCTCGATAAAAGTAAATCCATAAACTTAGGTGGTTCGAAATTTATACTGTTTTTTTTTTTTTTTTCATTGAACAACTCATTTTGCGATAAATATTACGATGCCTTTTTCCCGTGTTTCTATAATATAATATCATATTTAAGGTCTGGGGTGACCTTAATTTTAATGGGAAAAATCCAGTTAGACGGTCATTTGCCACATATACTATAACAGGGACACTAAACATGGACAAGGACCATTATTCGGCATAAGTGCATCAACCACGTAATTACCTACGCATATTAAGTACATCTGATATAAAATAGGCTATTCAGAATCATTAATAATGATAACGTGATGCTATAAAGTCTTGTCAATTTACTGATGAGGATAATGTGTCAAATCAGTAGCTTTTTCAGTTATTCAATTCTATGAGGTTATACAATTAATATTGGTAATAAAGTAAAAAGGAAAAACAATCGTCGTATTCAATGTTTCTTTGTATACATGTATCCTATCATAGACACTTTATAGTGGAAATCATGTTGCTTATTCTTTGGATTTCAATGTTGTGTTATGTTCTCTATACCGTAGTTTGTCTTTTGGTCATTTTTTTGTTTTTTTGTCATGACGTTGTCAGCTTTTTTTCTTTCGACTTTTGAATTTGAACGTCTCTTTTATATCATTCGCCTCTTTGTCTTATTAACCTAGTTTGTCTGTTTGGTATGCTGACTTAATTTTGTAGGTATAACGGAACTATAAACAATTGTTATAAAACTTGGAGGTTGAGCTAGCTATAAAACCAGGTTTAATCCACAATTTTTTGCGGAAAATGCCTGTACCAAGACAGGGATATGGCAGTTGTTTTGCAATTGTTTCGTATGTTGATAGCGTCTGATTTCGTCAGTTTTCCCCTTGGACTTCCCCTTTTTGAATTTGCCGTTGAGTTCTGTATTTATGTTATATTGTTTTCATGTAGTCATGGCGTTTCTTCATTTAAGAACGATATAAATGTTCATAAAGAAGATCAGAGTCTATTCGTGTGGAATGTAATGTATTAAGTCGACAGTAGTTTATCGATGCTTAAATATCGTAAATCGATTAGTAAGAGACATATCAAGGTGACAAGGAAACCCTAAGGGAATCGAAGAAACTTCAAGAAGTAGCGAGACTGGATGCGTCGAAATGACAAATACAGTAGAAGGTTGCATTTTCAATTTTCTATTCTTTACTAGTGAACATCATATTTAACGAGTTCCTTTTCTTTATTCCTCTGAAAACTGTTATGTACGTACGGTACCTTTCTATCCAAAATTCATGTATCTAGTTTTGATGTTATATTTGTTATTCTCATCGGATTTTGTCAAATGTCTTATCGTTTGTAGTTGTAAATCTTTTTTTTTTATTTTGTTGTATTCGTGTGTTATGGTAAAGATTATGAATCACCCTGTTCGTTAATTAGATTTTAGTTTGGGTCAACTAAATTTATACGATACATTTGGTTTACAGTTTGATTTAGAAGAAACACCGACATAGCTAGATAATACTATTAGTTATCTTATTACTACCACTTTTCATATTCATTAGTATTGTAATTTTCATTGTTATTGATAAATGTTATATGAGTATTATAAACCAAATCTTGAACTCCCTCCTAATTCTATCCTATGTTGGGGAAATTTCAGAAATTCAAATGTGACGTCACCCCCTTTTTTAGCGTTGATCTCTTTGGCTAACTCGGCTGTGAATTTTTATGTGCTGGTTTATGTTGTTTTATGTATCCGTTTTTATTCTGTAGTTAGTCACCACTTCGGTGTTTTCATGTATATCTATTATATAGTCATTTTTATAAATTTACTGTTTACAAAAATATGAATTATTCTAAATACTAAGGATTTTCTTATCCCAGACATATAACCTTAGCCGTATTTGGCACAACTTTTTGAAACTGTTGGTCCTCAATGCTTTTCAACTTTGTACTTGTTTTGGCTTTCGTACTTTTCTGATCTGAGCGTCACTAGTTTGTTTTGTGTGGACGAAACGCGCGTCTTGCGTATTATATTTTAAACCTGGTACCTTTTGTGAGCTATTATTCGTATGTTTCTCTGTCCTATATGTTCTCCCATTTATTTGTATTGTAGTCCTGTCATGTAATGTTGTCATTTTAATGTTATATCTAACATTGCCATAAAAGCGGGAGGTGTGGCTAGCCACAAAACCAGGTTCAACCCACCATTTTTTTCTTAAAATGTCCTGTACCAAGTCAGGAAAATGGCCATTGTTATATTATATTTCGTTTCTGTGTGTGTTACATTTTAATGTTGTGTTTCTGTTGTGTCGTAGTTCTCCTCTTATATTTGATGTGTTTCCCTCAGTTTTAGTTTGTAACCCAGATTTGTTATTTTCTCAATCGATTTATGAATTTCGAACAGCGGTATACTACTGTTGCCTTTATTTATGTCATTCATTCAACTTTTCATTAGCAATAAAAGATAATTTTGTTCCGAAGCGCTTACAGCTTAATTCTATATTTTTCAACAATGTATGGATAGTATTTGTCTTGTATCCTGTACTTAACAGTGACGTTGAATTGTTTTCAAATTTCTCATGTGATTAACAAATCGACATTTTTTTAATTGGGAATGCAAAGAGGACACCGACGAGATCCGCTACGTAACCAGTGATTTGCATATTACCGTTCGCTCACAACGGAAGGAAGAACACATGAGACTGTACATATTTACCGTATGTCACTCCGTTTTATCTGAAAATGTGAAGTATGTGTATCAGTTTAATGGTCAACAGCATGATCAAATACATAAAAATTACGATCGCGTAAAAAAATATATATTAGAAATAATATGATGTTTCAGTACTAATGTTAGCGAAAGTTTTACTTTTTTCTCTGTACAATTGTTTTTTTTTTTTTTTTTTTCTTAATGTAGCGTCTCTTTCTGACACGGTCCTTTGTTGATTAATTTACAATTTGATCATAGTCTTTAAACCAACACAGACAAAAATGGTCTGAATGTTATTTGCTTTAACCTTGGTCAAATACATTGTAAAGAGGGATGATTGGATGTGAACCAATCCCACCGTGAGATATTGTCTGTCATGCGTGTAACAATTAATAAAATTTCCAGTACTCGGGCATTTAGTGTTCTCCAATTGTTTCCCATGTTTTTATCCATAACCTTTTGTAGCTTACTACACTATGCTTGATTTTCTACCGATGGCAAAGATAACCTTAGCCGTATTTGGCAAATAGTTTTGGAATATTGGGTTCACAATGCTTTTGTACTTCCTACTTGCTTTGTTCATTAACCTATTTTGATTTGAGCGGCACTGACGAGTCTTGTGAAGGCAATGGTATATCATTCGTACAATATTATGAGCCCGTTATCTTTGATTTGTTTGTCCTGACTTTCTTTTATATCCTTATGTCGTAACTACAATACCCTCCCTTTTCAGGAATGTGACCTACAGAATTAAACTATTTTACCGGATTTGTAATAACATAAGCAACACGACGGGTGCCACATGTGGAGCAGGATCTGCTTACCCTTCCGAAGCACCTGAGATCACCCCCAGTTTTTTTGTGGGGTTCGTGTTGCTTAGTCTTTAGTTTTCTATGTTGTGTCATCTGTACTTTTATTTGTCTGTTGGTCTTTTTATTTTTGGCCATGGCGTTGTCAGTTTGTTTTCGATCTATGAGTTTGACTTTCCCTCTGGTATCTTTCGTCCCTCTTTTACATCTATGTAATTTGCAATAATACGGCATATTCTTATTTTGAAATAAATTAGTTTGATGTTCGAACATGGCCTTGTTGAATGCGTTTTGGACTTAAGCATAAAATTGTCAGGCTCTGCAGAAAAATTAAATAAAATCCATTTTTCGTTTAAGTTTCGAACGTTATTAAAAGTGTTGGTATAATGTACATTGTTATATAATAAATTGAATTACATGTTTTGGAAAAGTATATTCGTAACTGATATACAAATGTGGTCTTCCTATTCTCTCCAGCATTGTTCTTGCCTATTTCCGCCAACCGTTAATAAAGACAACAGTAGTATACCGCTGTTCAAATGTCATAAATCGATTGAGAGAAAACAAATCCGGGTTACAAACTAAAACCGAGGGAAACACATCAACTATAAGAGGAAAACAACGAAACAACAGAACACTGAAGTGCAACAAAAAACAAACGAAAACGCAACATACATAGAAACAAACTATTAGATCATCACATTTTAAAACACAAATGTTGATGCCTCTACTGTACGTGAATAATGTCTTTATGATAAAGGATAAAAACGATCCTGTTCTTGTGGTGAGTAATATTACATCTAAACTAAATGTTCGATGGAGCATGTATTGCTTACCTTTCTAAAGCGGAAAAAGGGGGTGATACGCGCCATTAGTTGGCCCCTGATAATTCAAAATAGGTAAATTAATTTTTGAATGTATTGAGTGTATAAAAAACAAAGTAATGTTATCTGGAAACTTAAGTACAAAAGAGTCACTTGTAATGTCACAAACATCACTGTCAAATTATTTTTAGTCAAAACATCTTATTAAGCTTGCTCGTACCTTAATTTTAATGATAAGATATAAAACTAAACTAATGCCTCCGCTCAATCTTTGCATTTTTTAAGTTAAAATGTGCATAACTCGAGAACGGTAAATAACTCACAACCCAAATACAAACTCTGTCTGTGTTGTGTTGTGTTTTTAAGCATTGTGTATGAATTCCATAAAATTTGGATGAGAAAAACTTAAGTTAACGTGCGGAAATTTTCAAAGTTATAAAGGGTCCTAACTGTAGAACGGTTAGTCACTGACTGCCCACATTTGCACTCTGTCTGCCAGTTTTGGTTCATAGCATTGTTTATGAGTTTCATGAACATTTTGGATGAGGCAAACTGAGGTAGGAATACAGAAACTAAAATGGGACGGATTGAAGGACGAACGGAAGGACGGTCAAGGGTAACACTTAATGAGCCCGTTGCGTTAAAAAATGTAATTTGACACTTGTTGATGTTATGTAATATCTAAAGGATTCTGTACATGGTCGTAAATTCAAAATAAAAATAATCTCAGTTATGGACTTGGTATATCTTTACCTATATATGCATATAAAATTGATATGCAACAAAACATATATACTTACGGCAACACATTCCTTCTGTAATGCCCGTCAATGAAAAATGAATATTGCGATTTAATGTAACCAGTCAGAGGTTTTTTCTTTATTATTTTTGAAAAATCAAATCAAAAATGGATATTATTTTATAAGAAATAGGAGTATACTTATTATTACAGTACAATTTTCTTACCATTCAGATACTTCTATTCTCGTTGGACGTGTTGTCAAATAGGTTGTAAGTATTCGGACAGTCTACTTTTTGACGATTTTGATAAAAGATAAAGTATAACCATGTAGTGTAATGGGATATCATTTATACTACATGATAATCAAAGATTAACTGTACGCTATATATACAATAAATGATAAAACTATCTGGTAATTCATCTATAATTGTCCTGTTATGTATTTTATCTTTTTGATACAGATGTACGTTTTGCACTTAATATA
The DNA here is from genome assembly GCF_021869535.1 of Mytilus californianus. Classification (NCBI taxonomy): domain Eukaryota; kingdom Metazoa; phylum Mollusca; class Bivalvia; order Mytilida; family Mytilidae; genus Mytilus; species Mytilus californianus. The sequence goes on along the minus strand of NW_026262593.1, from coordinate 72,185,405 downwards.
TTCACCGTTAATTATGATGTTCTTTTGAATTTAATATTTGAACCGGAGTGTTCCGGACGACGTAAGATATTGGTGTGTGTTCATATGACAAGTGGTTCTGCATTTATTTTATTTTATGCAAATAGTAAAATTACAAAAATACAGGAAATTTAAACGGAAAGGCCCTACGCAAAAGGCAAAATCAAAAGCTCAAACACATCAAACGAATGGATACCAACTGTCATATTCCTGACTTGGTACAAGCACTTTCCTATGTAGAGAATGGTGGATTAAAACTGGTTTTATAGCTAGCTTAACCTCTCACTTGTATAACAGTCGCATAAAATTCCATTATATTGACAACGATGTGTGAACAAAACAAACAGACATAATAGGTAAAAATGTCAAAAATAGGGGTACAGCAGTCAACATTGTGTTATAATCTTAATAACTATAAAAACACACAAATATGTCGACAAAGAAAAACAAAAAGGCATATAGACAAAGCACCTTAGCAATACGAAAGACAAGAATACAAAAAGCACAATAACACAATGACGGGATGTATAATTACCGAACCACGTCAAATGTATATCACCAAAAATAGACTAAACAGTAAAAGAAATAGTTTACAAAGACAAATGTAGGAATACTATAACACGTTATTAAGATGATTAACAATGTCAGTACCTAGAATTTATATTTCAAGATTATCGTGTATTATTTGTAATGTTGATACGGAATATTTATCAATAAGGTCTTGGTTTCTTCCGATGAACTTTTTTAGAAAAAGGGCGAGACGTTCTTTGACATACCCCTGGTTCATCAAATTTCAACTCACACACTGGTGACGTTTTACAAAGTATGGTGTATCAGCTACTAGCTCTTGAATACCGAATGAGTTGGGTAATGTATATCTTATATGCAGAGGAATATTTATACTAAGGTAGGGGAAATTTTTAATTTCAAAATTAAAATCGTCTCGTTTGTCATACATTCTGGTACTGAGATGACCGCTGGTGTCAAATTCAAGGTATAAGTCTAAAAATGAGGCAGAGGAAGCCGTATTTGTTGTTTCTTTAATTTCTAGTTCTGGAGGATATATTAATATTTCTATTTCGTTCACTATTAACAAATTATGCCGTATTGTTTCTCAAAGTAATAAATTTATAGCGTATGATACCATTTTTATGTTGAAAGCATTGTAGATTATTTCTTTTAGACGATTTTTTAATTTCACATGGGGAATGGTGGTATACAGGGCTGAAAAATCTAAGTTTTGATAGAACTAATTTCAGAGAAAGATCGAGATTTAAAATTATCCAGAAGTTCTTAAGGGTTTTTAAGAATCCACATATGGTTAATACCACTACGCGAGTAAACAGTTTCACAGTATTGCTGAAAATCCTCTTTCACTGCGGACAGAATCTTCGTCAATCTAATGGACAATTGTTTCGTCGAACATGCAGATGAGCCGGCAATGTACGGTATTTTGTTAAGCTTAGATATCCAATAAAAACAATGTAAGTCCTCCGATTTGTTGTTCAATGTAATGTTCATTGAAGCCATAAAGGACTTATGATTCGCCAAAATCTCATCACTGTCAAATGATATAGTTTTGTATGTGGGATTACTTGGGTGCTCATTTATTCCTAATTCTTTTACAAGACACTCGTAGTTGTAAGATTTATATACAAAGACAATATTATTTGAAACTTTGTCCGCCGGAACAACAACATACTTTTCGTGAAGAGATGATAAACATTTCACAGCCTTTTTGTCTCTGAAAACGGACTTTGGTCGATCATTCACACAGTTTGTCAACTTACATGTATGAATGCGACGTTTAATCACAAACCTGATTGTTTTGATCCATTTAAAAGTGTCCAGTTCAACTTCTTCTCGTTTAGCCCATGCTTTAGCGTAGTCCTCAATGGAATCGATAATTATTTTTGAAGTTATGGTTCCAATTGATGTGTTGGGGTTCTCTTACTTAGGACCATGAGATGTCACCTTTCAAAGATGTTCATGTTGAATAATGTTTAGATCCCCAGTAATAACATCGCCAGAGGGGTTGTAAATACAAGGCGAGTGGGAACAGTCACATGTCAGAGGGTTTTTTATCTATTGTTCTAAATCAAGGTCCTGCAATGCTTGCTTATAGTTAAATACTTTAGGTGCAATGGTTTTGGTATAACTGTAGGATACAATAGGAACAGACTGATTTTGAAAAAAAAGGGGAATTTAAGATGTTACCTCCTTGTGATGTAGAGCGTTGCTGATGTTGATTGCATCAATTCCTTTATTGGTTAACTGAACAGGAAGGAATTTCATCTTTTCCTTATGTAAAGGTTCCAATCTTACAGGTTTAAAAAGACGGAAAAGAGCAAATTATTCTGACCAGTCTATATATTGGAGAAAATGTATGTATGCATTCTTTGTCAAGTGCATTATCTCTCAAACATTTCAGAAAATTAACAGGCATTGAAAAAAGAATAGTTCTAATGTAATGTGACCCAAGCGGATGATGAAGATGTGAAAGAAGGTCATCAAAGCTCCTAGAGGGCGATCTAGATATAGAAGACTTTTCTACAGTAGACCGATAGTAATGTGTTTGCCCATGACTACGTTTGTGTCTTAAAGTAGTATTGAATAATCTCGTTACAATATGAGCTTATCAACAGAAACAGCTTAACATCAATTTTGACGGAGATAATACCAACCGTAGTTAAACAAAAACACTTGGAATATGTATAAACTAATAAAAGGGGAATTAGTATCCATTATCAGCAGCACCGACAGAAGGGTCATATTTTAAAAGTGTTTTTTAAAGTTTCTGCGAAAAGACCTCATCATATTAACTTTCGGTGAAAACTTAAGTACACAATTCTTGGTGCAAATCAGAATGCAAAACAATTTGACATTAACGTGTACGCTCGAAGAGGTAAACATGAATTATCAAAATCACTTGACAAACAAAAACTTTCTCCCGAATTCCATGAAATAGAGGTTAAAAGACAAACGACTATAATGAACTCATGGCCATAAATAAATTGGACAAATAACTCATTAAGGATACCATGATTATCATTCTGTACGACAGACGCTCGTTTCGTCTTCACAAATCTCATCGTTCACGCTCATATCACAAACTTTAAAAGACCAAACAAATGCATGGTTTAAGACTAACCACAGCACATTGTTTATAAAGCTAAAAAATCAAAAACAGGAAATTATGAAAAAAATATTATAAAATAAGAACATCTTATTTGAAAAAAAAAATTTTTTTTGTAGGAATAATATAAAAGGAAACATTCAACTGCTTCAATGTAAAACGACATATATTATCTTAATAATATTATACAGGTGTAATACCACCAAATCATAGTACGTCACATCCGGTTGCATACGAAAAAGGGTCGAAAAAAGTTTTCCCTCGAATTTGTCAGTTGTAGAAAATTAATCCTACATTTCATTGCAGTACAAAATTTCTGGGTCATAAACATATATCTTGGGTGTTTCAAAGCACCTTTATTTTTTATTTGGTGTTTCTATAGAAAATTTCGGAAACGTAAGGTTACATGTTTACTAAAGCTTGTACACAGGTAAAAAAAGAGGTGAAATTTGATTGGTTAACCTCCAGTGATGGTTATTTTCTTATATGCAATGAAATGTTATGTGAAATTTTGTCTATGGTATAGGACAGGATAAAACTTTACTCATGCCAAGTATTTCTTTATTTGAAACAAAGATAGATTCTGCACATTTTTTTAAAAGTGCAAATTTAACAAAGACTAATAGGGTAAAACCAATGGTGGTATTACATTCTTGTTCAAATAAGGTATAAATATTTATGACATACACAATTTGAAGATAATATAACACATTAAATATTCAATGGAAGCAATGTACATTGCCTTTCAATATTGTAACAGTGCAGACTTAATACACTTCATTGCCCTTTGGGAGAATGTTTTATATCATATAGAAATGCATTAATACTCAATATTGTAAACAGTGCAGACTTAACAAACTTTATTGTCATTTGATATAATGCTTTATATCATGAATAAATGCATTACTATTCTATATTGTAACACGCAGACTTTACAGACTTGGTTGACCTGGTTGACCTTTCGTATAGAAAAGAAGATGTAGTATGATTGCCAAAGAGACAACTCTCAACAAGAGACCAAATGACACAGAAATTAACAACTATAGATCATCGTACGGCCTTCAACAATGAGCAAAGCCCATACCGCATAGTCAGCTTTAAAAGGCCCCGAAATCACAAATGTATAACAATTCAAACAAGAAAAATAACAGCCTAATTAATGTACAGAAAAATGAACGACAAACAAATATGTAACACAGCAAAAAACCACTGAATTACAGGCACATACATACATAAAATGGCTGGGATAAACATGTTAGTGAGATTCCAACCCTCATCTAACCTGGAACAGTGGTGTAACAGTACAACGAACTATTAAAATCAGTTGGAAAAAGGCTTGACTCATCCGATGGATACAAATAATAAAAAACACAAATAGCAAAAACACAGTGTGGACGTAGAATGTTTCTTTAATTTTACTTTCCGATATATTGATGATGTTCTATCATTGAATAACCCATATTTCAGCCAATACTTACATCTCATATATCCCAATGAACTTGAAATTAAGGATACTACTGATACTAGAAAGACTGCTTCATACCTTGATCTTTTCCTCAATATTGACACAGATGGACGACTTCACACGAAAATCTATGATAAACGGGACGATTTCAACTTCCCAATTATCAATTTCCCATTTCTCAGCAGTAACATACCCTCTGCCCCTTCGTATGGTGTTTACATATCTCAATTGATACGTTATTCTCGTGCTTGTTCACACTATACGGACTTCATATACAGGAGTGTGCTCCTTACGCAGAAACTGCTCCAACAAAGTTATGAGGAGGACAGATTAAAAATGACACTCCGTAAATTTTACGGACACCATCACCAATTGGTTGATCCATACGATGTGTCTTTGTCAAAACTAACTAAGGACATTTTTACCACGTGTTAGATTGTGGTTTGTCATTACGTCGTCTGATCTTTTAATTACCGAACGTGACTTATTCCCGATTGTGACTGTTTTGCTGAGTGTGAAACCGCATTGCTATAAGACGTGTCACGGTACCTTTCTATCCCAAATTCATATATTTAATTTTGATGTTATATTTGTTGTTCTCGTCGGATTTTGTCAAATGTCTCAACGTATTTTCTGTTATATTCGTGTGTTATGGTATAGATAATTAACCACCCCCTTCATTTATTAGATTTTAGTTTGGTTCAACGATATTTGTACGATATATTTGGTTTACAGTTTGATTCAGAAGAAACACCGACATAGCTAGATAATACAATTAATTATCTAATTACTACCACAATTTGATATTAATAAGTATTGTAATTTTCATTGTTATTAATAAATGTAATGGCAGTATTATAATTCTATCTTGAATCAATCCTAATCCTATCTTATTTTTGGGAAATATTTTTACAAATTCATATGTGACGTCACTTTGTGTGTTTTTTTTAGAACTTCAAATGTGACGTCACTTTGTGCGTTGAGGCTTTATCTAACTCGGCTGTGTATTTTTATATGTTGGATTAAGTTGTTTTATGTAATATATCCGTTTTTATTCTGTAGTTAGTCCCCACTTTGGTTTTATCATGTATATCTATTATATAGTCATTTTATAATATTTACTGTTTGCAAAATTATAAATTATTCTAAATAATAAGGATGTTCTTGTCCCAGGCAGAAAATCCTGGCCGTGTTAGGCGAAACTTTTTGGAAGTTTTGGTCCTCGGTGCTCTTCAACTTTGTACTTGTTTTGGCTTTCAAACTTTTTTTATCTGAACGTCACTGGTTAGTCTTGTGTGGACGAGACGCACGTCTGGCGTATTGAATTTTAAGCCTAGTACCTTCTGCTAGCTATTATTCGTGTGTTTCTTTGTCCTATATGTTCTCCTATTTATTTGTATTGTGGTCCTGTCATGTGATGTTGTCGTTTTGGTGTTGTGTTTGACGTTGCCATTAAAGCGGGAGGTTTGGCATGCCACAAAACCAGGTTCAACCCACCATTTTTTTCTTAAAATGTCCTGTACCAAGTCAGGAAAATGGCCATTGTTATATTATAGTTCGTTTCTGTGTGTGTTACATTCTAATGTTGTGTTTTTGTTGTGTCGTTGTTCTCCTCTTATATTTGATGCGTTTCCCTCAGTGTTAGTTTGTAACCCGGATTTGTTTTTATCTCTATCGATTAATGAGTTTCGAACAGCGGTATACTACTGTTGCCTTTATTTATTCATATCGTAAATAAATGCATTACTATTCTATATTGTAAACAGTGCAGACTTGACAAATTATATTGTCCTTTGGTAGAATGTTTTATACCATAAAGAAATGCATTACTTTTCTATATTGTAACAAGCAGACTTTACAAACTTGATTGTCCTTTGTTAGAATGCTTTATATCATAAATAAATGTATTACTATTCTATATTGTAAACAGTGCAGACTTAACAAATGTTATTGTCTTTTGATAGAATGTTTTATATCATAAAGAAATGCATAACTTTTCTATATTGTAACAAGCAGACTTTACAAACTTAATTGTCCTTTGTTAGAATGTTTTATATCATAAATAAATGCATTACTATTCTATATTGTAAACAGTGCAGACTTAACAAATGTTATTGTCTTTTGATAGAATGTTTTATATCATAAAGAAATGCATTACTTTTCTATATTGTAACAAGCAGACTTTACAAACTTAATTGTCCTTTGTTAGAATGTTTTATATCATGAATAAATGCATTACTATTCTATATTGTAAACAGTGCAGACTTAACAAATGTTATTGTCCTTTTGGCACAATGGTTTATATCATAAAGACATGCATTACTTTTCTATATTGTTACAAGCAAGATTTACAAACTTGATTAACCTTTCATAGAATGTTTTATATCATAAAGAAATGCATTATTATTTACCCCATTACTAACTAACAGGCAGTCGTTTAATTTGTCGTAATAAATGCCTTTAGCGTACCCAAACATATTTTCATTTTTCCACGAAAGTAGTTCTATATGATGAATACCATCAGGTAATACAACTATAACATTGCTTGAAAGTTGACAAGTCACATACACATTACCGTTACCATCAGTTGTAATTCCTCTCGGCAATTGCATTTGATCATTTGTAAACGTCCATATGAATTGTCCATACAAGTCACAGCAGTATAGTTCATTTTTAGAGGGATTAGTAAGAAATAGTCTGTCTTTAACAGTTGCAATGCACCATACGTACTCTGATGGACAAGGAAATGATCGGATTAGTTCGCCTGCAAGATTAATTACATCAACCTTCTTCTTTTCAATAACAACGAACAATAATCCGTCTTGATATGACATTCCAGTGGTGTCCCCACTGATTTCAAATCTATTCTTAACTTGACCTGTTTTGATATTGATTATCTCTATATTATCTCTATATTGTGGGATATTGACAGCAATAGCAAATTCGGTGTCGTTTATTACTGATATACCCCATGAATTTTTAGGGAGTTTGAGTTCTTTTTTGTACTTTCCTTCTTTGTTGTGGACGATTAACTTTTCTCTGTGTTCTTCAAGAAAAACAATCAGTTTACCTATGATAGCACAATGAAAGATTATAAAGCCTCCACTTGTCCTCATACGCCTTCTAATAAAATTTCCGTAAATTTCTATTGTACGAAGGAAAGTAGCTGTAATTTGAAGAGGCTCGCCATCTAATACTAGGCCTTGCGACAATGTCAGCGGAGCTGAAAATAACTGACGAATATATTCGAATGTTTATGAAAGAGTTACCATTTGATAATACTGCCGTATATACGTGATTAAATAAAGATACATGACACAATTATTAAGTATCGATCATAATTATAAGGCAAATTTGATATTGCATGCATTTGATAATTAAGAAGACAGGACATGAGCCTTTGTTAGCAAAACATTAAGCATTCAAATTATTTTGTAAGAAAAAAAAATGGAAAACTAGTTTTGCATAGAAAAAACCTAATACGCATAAACGTTTAAAGTGTTAATCTGTTACAAAAATAAATTAGCATTGCATTTTTTTTGTTACTTTGCTTTTCTGAAAAAAGCGATACCTAGGTTAATAACTACTCATTTGCTATTCAAGATTAATGACAAAGTTACTTGTTTATGTATATGAAGATATAGAGATTGCTCTTGTCAAATGTTTGATTGTTCTTTTTTGAGTGTGTTTTGTTTTGACTTACCATCGAATTCAGTATTTGTCACATGGTCATCAGCTATTTTATTACGCATCAAACTATACGGTTCTGAAAATATAAAAAAAAGACTTTTGTGAGCTTGAAGTACGTAGGAATTACTTTCAAGGAAAATAAAAATATTTTCTAAACTTGCAATGGTTAACTTATAAGATTTGAGTGAAAAAAAAGCTTGAAATTATTTTTTCCAGATTTTCTAAAAAATATTTGCCGTTTGATGTTTGGAAGGTGGGTATATATTTGAAAATGTTTGTAAGTTTTAGACGTTTTGAGACATACAATTTATGGTGTTGAGGATATTTGTATATGCATAATTTTCTTTGTTGTGTCTGGTTTTGCTTACCTTTAAATTCAGTAAAAGGCATCATCTGGTCATCACCTATTGCTGAGAGATATGTTTGCTCTCTTTCACTTTCAATACTCTTCGAACAATAATTTTCTGAAGCATTAAAAAAAAATACTTACATACGCTTGATTTGAGAAAGAGGGCAATACTATATAGCCTAGCCTTGCAATGATGAAAGTGTTTTTTTCATGAATCTGTGCTTGACACGATAAGTAACTTAGTTGCTTAACAATTTTCTCTGAATGTATATTGTCTAATGGTTTTAGTTGGAGGTGTGAACTACCGAATTAGATTTATCAGCGCTTATGGACTTAAACGAGGAACACGACAGATGTCACATGTGAAGCAGAATATGATTACCCTCCCGGAGCAACTGATACCTCTCCCCGGTTTTCGTGTTGCTAAATTTTTATATGTAGTGTTTTGTTTACTGGTGTTTGTCTTGTGGTCTTTTTTCTTCATCTTGTGTTGTTGCATCGCCAGTTTACTTTCGATTTATGAGTTTGAATGCCCCGTTGGTATCTTTTGCATCTCTTTCAGGATATACAATTGATTGGTTGTATATGTTAATTATATTTTTTTATTATTCTTACCATGAATCCCAGTATTTGATGTCTTCCTGTCGTTAGCTTTTTCTGTAAGATGTGTTTGCTCTTTTTCCTCTTCATTACTCTTTGAACTATGTTTTTCTGAAAGAAAAAAATAGGAACTGATAAACGCTTGTAATAGAAATCAGGCATAAATATAATTATTTCCCAATTTCCTAACTATGCAAACAGATCCACTTAATGAGTAAATATTATGTTCTTCTCTTCAGGATTTACCGTCACAGGGTCTTCAGCATAAACTCTATGATTTGTTAGCTCTTTTTCACTTTTGAGTGGGAGACACACAGTTTAATTTTTTCGATCATGTTTTTATATATTTGTCTTTTTTTAACAATCAAATTCATTATTTGTCATCATCTGGTCATCGGCTATCGCTAAGCGACGTGTTTTTCTTTCTCAATTTAAATACTCATGGAAGTACAGTTTTCCGAAATTATCAAAGAACTCTATAAGCTTATTATTGAATTAAAGGGAAATATAAATATGTCCTTACTTTGCAGTGATGTAATCTATCTGAGATGTTTGTATGAATCCGTGCCAAAAGATGTTTAGTGGGAATATTATTTTGGAAGAAGGTCCAATCATATATATTTCAATATTTTTAGGCGTCATGGGACATACCATTGTTCCGTTGTATGATGTTTTATATTTTTATTTAATGTTTCTATATTATTTACCCAAAAATTCAGTATTTGTCATCGTCCGATCATCACATTCTGCTAAACAATGTGCTTGTTTTCGCTTTCACTATTTACCGATGTAGGTTTTATTGAAAATTAAATAAAATATGACACTTCGCTTTAATTTGTTTAAAAGGCAAATATGAATTCATAAACAAGCAATGATGCAATTTATACATTTTGTTGTTATGTCCAATAACGCCTCAAACGTAACCAACCGTAAAAGCATACTTTTCCTGTAAATATTTTATACTCATAAAAAACAACACACACTTTGAGAAAAATCTTTAGATCAATCAAGTTACGAATCGAGTCGACCTTTTTGTACACTTTTGAATTCTGCGATAAGCTAAATCATTGCTAGTCTATCTTTTTTGTTCTGTTCTTTGTTTTCCCTTACCATTAAATTCAGTATCTGTCCGTATCTTGCTATCAGCAAAAGTTGAACTATAAGTTTGGTATTCCTCACTTTTCCTATTCTTCGAACTATAATTTACTGAAAAATGAAAGAAAAAATTACCTCTGTTACCTATAATTTATTAAATGGCAAATATATGTTTATAAAAAAAGCAATACATTTTTCTATAATTTTACGTGGGTACGCCCATTTTCATTGTTTCGGTTAATTCCCCTTTCAAATAGATATTACAATGTATTATTTACTATTTCGACAACTTTGTCCCCAATCATGTTCCAAAATTTTAAATAGAATGTTTTACCTAAGCCATCTTTACCTGGAGATTTATTGTTTACGAAATCTTTAATATTATCTAGACATTCTTTTTTTGCTATAATAAATTGGCTTAACATTTATTTATTATTTTTTGTATTTTAGATAACCTTTTGCTAAACTATGTCTCAAATCTAGCACAATATAGTACTAAAAATAAATATATATTAATTAGCAAAATATCATAGAATAACCTTTGTTCCTCTCTCAAACCCAATTGTGGTGCATAAAGGTCTAGAATGTTTATGACAATAGCATTATTTACGTAACTATTGTGCATGAGTCTACCTTTTAGAGGTGTTGGAACCCAATGTGATTAAAAAAGTTTTATAACACCTGTAGATCTACTCTCACCATTTGTCTTTTTTTTTTATTAAATTTCGGTGTTATATTATGTGTAATATCTGGTGAAATATAACCCGTTTCTTGTAAACAGATAATGTCTATGTTTCTATAATCATCCAATATCTCGTACACTTTATTGTCAAAGCAATTCCTAATGTTCAATGTCAAGAAAAACATGTAATTAAATCTCTAAAAATAGATTAAACAAACTATCAATATATCATGTGTATATGGAGATGATTGTTACAGTTAGACATTTTGATAATTATAAAGGAGGTGGTTAAGGGTTAGCTGGACTAATATTACTGCTTTTAATGGTCTGAATATTTGCAAATTTTTGTTCTTTCCCGTTTTGTGCCGAACTTTCAGTACTAAATATATTTCGGTTTCTCTTTTTCTTCCTGGTCCCTCTCTATCTTTGGTTTGTCAGAATTTTTTGCTTTAAAAAAGTACTACACTTATAGTTTATATTAGATTATCAAATTATGTAAACATGTTGACTTACTCGGTAACATTTTTGCTCTATGAAATGTATGTCATTTAGGGCTCGGAGTTTGATGGATTTCAATTTGTCCAAAATGCGAAGAAAAATATTGCTATCGTTTTTGTTGTTATCTTAGTTGTTTTTATTAATCTATGCAAAAAGGTCGACATTGTAAGTAACTTAGATACTTTACAATTGTCTCTGAAATGTGTGCATCTCATGTTTTGATGAAAGACATTAATTGCAAGACAGGTCCTATCATATATGTTTCAATATGTGTTATAGGTTGGGGACATAACATTGAACTTTTGAATGATGTTTTATATGTTTGTTTTTTTTTAATTATTTACTATCAAATTTAGAAGTTGTCGTCATCTGGTCATCATTTAAAGTTGAAAGATGTGTTTGCTCTTCATCACTTTTAAATTTCATAGAATGTTATTGTTTATAATTGATGTGTGTTAAAGTAATTGTTTAATGTTTGTTGATCGAAATACGTTTGCTTGATTTGATTTAGAATGAACAAAGACATTATTTAAGAATTGTGCAGGTTACTATTATTTATTAATACAACAAACAACAACAACTTGATTAGTTTTTGGCTGCTTTTTTGTCATAGCAATTTAATGTTCTAACATTTTTTTTACAATAAATTGTCAACAATTCACAACAAGCTGACCACCAGACACTGACGGATGTACAGTCATTGTATAACCATTATCACTGTAGAGTCATACAAGGCAGGTAATTTCGATGAATGCGCCATCACAATAATCAATCAAATTCATGAACATTCTGCCATGACTATTTTTTATTATCTTCTTATAATGTATATGGATGGAATGTCCAAAATCGTAATGAAAACTGTAACCTGTAAGATAATAGCAGAAACAGAAGAAATATGTTTCAAGGGAGGGATTGATTTTTTTTTTTTTGCTTAGGGTGTAGCCATATACAGCCGTCTACTAAAAACTCTTCTTGGTGGCATTGCTCTAGTGGAAAAGGCAAAACAACCTGCATAATGACTGCAATTATTTTAAAGTTACCTTTTTATTTTGAAAATACAATTGCTTTATTTGCAATAATAACTCTTTTAACTTATTTTCAGGAATCTGAGTAGTCATTTCTATTGTATAAATTATCAAGCCAAAGGACTTCAATATACAACTGTAACATTCAGTCGTTTCAAATTTTAAATAGGCCTGTAATCAAATGGTCCAGCTATTTTCCATCTATTATTTTGTCTTCAACTTTTTCACTAGATGTCCTAAGATTTACAATAACCGATTTTATTTCTTTGGTTTCGAAAGGAAGTCTGACTTTCAAATTGCAGCTTATAATTTTAATTCAGCAGTGCATATAGGCGAGTAACCAAGCATTTAAACGTCATATCTATGAATGTTATTGTCTGAAGATATTAGTAACATATATGGTGAAGATACGAAGCATTGGCCTAAATTGTACTCTTGGCTGTCGGAAAAATGATTTTAATTGATTTAGTATGGTTAGCCTATAAGTGCCCTGCCGTCTTATTCTTTGACCTCTAGGCATCTTATATGATTTTTTTTTTTTTTATGATTTCCCAACAAAAAACAATATGGTACATTTAAACTACTTTTTTTATGTCTGTTCGAATTAAAAAGCACGAAACTCGTTTGAAATTAAGAGCAAAACTTAACGGCATAGTGTAAATTTGTTTGTATAATTTCTACCTGAATATAATCAATGATAGCAATGTATAAAACATAGACTGGCTGAGTTTTGACAAGTTATACAATAAATGATTAAAATGCATTATTTTTCTGAAAATTGAAATAATACTGTTGTCAGCTTTAATTTGTTTAATGGCAAATATTTGTTCCTTAAACAGTAATACAGTTATTCATTATAGATTTTTAAATTATGCAAACTTGTCGACTCAATTAGTAACTGTGGATCTATGAAATGAATGCCGGTTAAGATTCTGAGTTTGATGGATTTCTTAGAATTCTGTTTTTAATTCTTTTTGATACGTTTAAAAATGTTTTAATGATATTTTATATGTCAACTTTTGTTTTGTATCCACGTTTTGTTTTTTTATTTATCACCATGAAATTCAGTATTTGTCATCGACTGGTCATTATCTCATTTTTTTCAATTTTTACACTCATTCAAATAGTTTTTTTTCTGAAATAATAAAAAAAAAAATTACATAGGCTTGATTTGAAATCAAGATAAATGTATAAATTTCATAACACTGGAAATAGTATAATTTATCTATATTTTTTTCATTAATCTATGCCAAAAAGATGACATTAGATATTACTTAGATACTTTATAATTTGTTACCCTCTGAAATGGATGCGTCTCATGTTTTGAGTGGAAGGCATTCATTGGAAGAGAAGTCCGATCATAAATGTTTCAATATGTTTTTAGGTGTTTTGGACATAACTTTTGTGTGATGTTTTTATATTATTCTTTTGGTTATTTACCATCAAATTCAGTATTGTTCGTCATCTGGTCATCAGTTAAGGATGAAAGATGTGTTTGCTCTTCTTCAGTTTTACTATTCATCGAACTGTAACTTTCTTCAAAAAAGAAAAAAAAAACTGTTGTTAGCGTGTCTTTGTTAAACGGAATACGTTTGTTCCTAAAAAATGTAATATTGTAATTTAAAACAGAGTTCTAAAATATGCAAATATGTCGACTAATCTAGCAACTTTGTTGCTCTATGAAATGGTTGTTGTTCATGGTTCTGAGTTTGGTTTGGTTTGGTGAAAAAATGTAATTATTTATATGTTCGTTTGAAACAAAAATGAGGGTGTGGGGAGAGATTTTTCAATGATAGTTTGCAGTTTTATCTTAGTAGACCTGTTAATTTTAGAAATTAACCATGAATAAGCAAGTACCGTTTACATGCACATAACTTGAACATTGAAACTAGAAAAACTCCTAAGACAATTCAAAACGGAAAGTCCCTAATCAAATGGCAAAATCAAAAGCTCAAACACATCAAACGAATGTATAACAACTGTCATATTCCTGACTTGGTACAGGCATTTTCTTATGTAGAAAATGGTGGATTAAACCTGCTTTTATAGCTAGATAAACCTCTCACTTGTATGACAGTCGCATAAAATTCCGTTATTTTGATAACGATGTGTGAACAGAACAAACAGACATAATAGGTAAAAATGTCAAAATAGGGGTACAAAAGTCAACATTGTTTATACTCTTAATCACTATAAAACATACAAACAAACATTTTAACAAAGAAAAACAAAATAGCATATATACAAAACACATGATCAAAAATGAAAAGAAAGAATACAAAAAAAGACCACAGCACAATAACAAAATGGCGGGATGTATAAGTACCGTACAATGCCAAAGGGATATATCAAAAATGGACTCAACAGTAAATGTAAATAATTTCTAAAGACAAACAAAAAAACACTAAAACAAGTAATTAAGATGACAAACAACGCTATTTCATAGATCTATACTCCGAAATGGATATACGTATCCCGGATCTTTTCAATATAAATGGTATGTTCAGAAGAATATGTGCCACATTTGTAAAACACTAACTACGTTAGAATTATCAGCTATTAAAAATAGCTATTTGAACATAATGTATTGGTGATATACAAACATTTTCAAGAACAGCAAAATATATAGTCCTTAATCATTCATTAGATGTAAAACATTTGTCATAAATTGCTTTAACATGAATGATAGCGTTTAGTGCATTTTTAAAATGTAATTTCTAATAGATTAAAAATGATTCTGCTTTAATAGATCAGTTTTTCTGTTTTACTTACCAACAAATTCAGTTTTGGTTCTTGTTTTGCTATCATGAATAGCTGAACGACTCTCTGGCTTTTCTGCTTCATCTTCACTATCAATCTCACTGTTTTCTCCTAAAACTATTACAGAAATTACCGTAATAATGTATGGTATCCAATGCAGATACTGTTATTTACACAGACCCTTATATGTATAAAAATCCCTACCATTCGATTATTTATGAGTTACCGTGCAACGTGAAATGGATATCAACAAACATAGACTAAGCAGTAACAGTGATATTCAAACAGACACATAAAAGGATACTATAACACGTTATTAAGATGATAAACAACGTCAGTACCCAGAATCTAAACATCAAGACCATCGTGTATTATTTGTGAAGATGATCCGGAATATTTATCAACAAGGTCTTGTTACCTTCTGATGAACCTTTTTAAGAAAAAGAACGAGACGTTCTTTGACATACACCTGGTTCATCAACATTTTACTCAGACACTGGTGACGTTTTACAAAGTCTGAGTAGCAGCTGCAAGCTCTTGAATACCGAATAAGTTGGGAAATGTTTATCCCATATGCAGGTGAAGTTGGTATATTGCTACTAAGGTGGAGGGGGGACTGAAAGATAAGAACAAGTATCGATAATTCAGAATTTAGACCGCAGATGTATTTTATTTCAATTAACCTGGTTCATGTTGTGGCTAGTTTTTAGGTTATTCAAATCTAATAATACTTAAATGCAGGAATAATTTACATCGAACCATCACGAAAAGCTAAAGAATGTCAACCTATTCTATGCTATCTTCATAAGTAGTCTGACAACACGCTTTTGGATAATAAATAAACAAAAACATAAATGAAATTTTAGTTTGATCTCCTTCTTTAAACAAATTGAAAATGATGTATTCGTTTCTAAGCGGTTCCATTTGACTCATATGATCGTGTTAATGTATGATGACAATGACATGTTCCTTGGAAAGACTTAACTTGACCTGATTCCTAATGTCATGCATGTTGGGTTTTTTCTTTTGTTCAGAATCAATATGTTAACAATATGAATCGTTACACTGACCTGTCTTTGTAAACATTTTATATTTGCTTAGAACGTTGAACATCACATTACACGAAAATTTCTATTTTCAATTTAGAAAAAAAAAATCATCCAATAACTTATGCATGCTCTGATTACCTCTAAATAAAAAACCCAGTAGAAAAACGATTAACAATTTAGTTCGGAAAAATATAAATGAGTATCTTAAAGATATTTTGAATAACAATTATTACCGTCAGGTTTAGGTTAAATACAAATATATGCTTTTCTTTTTTTAAACATAGTTTTAGGTTAATTGACATGATATTTTCCTTATATATTTCTTTCTCTTTCTCTCTCCAGACTTTTGGTCGTTTTTCACTTTGTGTAATGTCGTTGTCACTTTGTCTTTGATTTTGATGTCCAGTCATGGTCAGAATTTTGTCTAGTCATTGCTAACTAAGCTTACTATGTTTTATAACCTGAATTACACGTATGTTAATTTAAACACGCCAGTACATTTCGCTGACAATTAGATTGTAATTCGTAAAAAATAACACTCAGCCACAGCCTTTGCGTGTCTTTAAACATAGGTTCTTGGATATAAAAAAGATACGGGAAATGTGCCTGACATTGCTCTGATATAAATACCAGTATAATCCTATAGTTTATACATGACCAACTGAAATACTGATTGCAATAGTTCGAAGTATTGTGTGCAATTCATTCAAAATTATTCTGTTACAAACTAACTCTTTGTTCGTTTTACTTACCATCGAATTTAGTTTTTGGTCTGATCTGGTCATCATGAATAGATAAAGGATTGTGTACCGTTTTTTCTACTTCCTCGCTCTTCATCGCACTATTCACTTCTAAAAACACTTAAATAAACTTGCATATTTATGCATACTTTTAAGACAAATATTTATAACATAATGTATTTATCTTAATTTATCTGAACACGTTGTATGGCATTAGCTACAATGAAGTAGTTTCCTTGTTGAGATACAAGCAACGTTTCCTGTTTATATTAATTATCACTTGAGGATTCAAATTGAGTAATTATTACACATAAAGGTTGAGAATAATAAATATATGGAGAAAAATAAAATCACAACTATACCGAACTCCGCGGAAAATTCAAAACGGAGAGTCCCTAATCAAATGGCAAAACCAAAGTTCAAACACATCAAACGAATGGATTACAACTGTTATATTCCTACTTGATACATGCATTTTCTTATGTGCAAAATGGTGGCTTAACCCTGGTTTTATAGCTAGCTTAACCTCTCATTTGTATGACAGTCGCATCAAAAATTACATTTGTTTTATTGACATTTTTTTTTTTTTAATTTAGAGCTATCATTAGTAAAAACTATAACAGATTTAATGCGCTTGAAGGATTTTGCAGTTCCGTTTAAAAACTCAATATATGAATGAATGTATAAGTAGAATATTTAATCTATATCCCTTTTAATTTAGAAATAAATTGATCAATTAACTTCCGTGTGCCTCTATTACCAGATAATCGAAATGCAGTGATAAACTATTTACAATTAAGATTGAAAATTACAAAAAAGAAGTATCATAGAGATAAATGGAAAAATAAATATTACCGTCAGGTGCACGTCGTGAAATACTCGACTGACCGCCACTTATGTTTTCTCGTTTGTTCCATTTCTTAACTATCTCTTTTACTGGAGATGTAGGTAACACTTCTGTAATGATAAGAAGTTCAATTTCGTTCTTAAATTATGACACAGAAATATAAATATGCTGATATTTATTAATCGTTTAAGCTTAGTCATTATGATTAACATAAAATGCTTCTTTTTTATGTATTTCTCTCTCTCTCTCTCTCTCTCTTATTACCATTATTAGAAAATGTCTGCAATATACAATTATTAGTGTTAGTCTAAAACTGACAAAAATATATTAAAAAAAAATAATACTCCTACAAAACAAACATAAAAACGATCAGGATAGGTATAGACTTATACTCTCGTCTGGTCATCTCAGGTATAAATTTAAATTGTCTGTCATGTGGTTATTTCTAAACACTACAAACCAGTAAAAGTCTGAAATGGCCCATATCTGTACTCGACTGTACTGATTTTTACTCGACCAGTCTGAATTGGTCTGAAATTTACTTGATAATACTCGACTGTAGTTTGAACCATACTAAACAGCCTGAACTTGTACTCGACCCTTACTCGACCAGTACTTAACCATTGTATATGCGTCTGAACCATGCTCGACCTAGTCTGAACCATGCTCGACCTAGTCTGAACCATACTCGACCTAGTCTGAACTATACTCGACCAAGTCTTAACCAACCTAGACCTATTTTTTGTATCTATCTATTGTATTTCATCAATTTAGGAACTGTTTTTAACAACAGCTATTTCCCTTGGCTAGAAATTTGAACAACAATTTGAAATTAAAAATGTATTCAATATAGCAATGAAACCAAAATTTCACAATAAACATAATATAACTTCATCACCATATTCATCAACACTTATAAACATACATATATATCACCTTTAAAATAAAAATAAAATAAGCTGATCAAATAATCTCAAAACTGAATTGTGACTAATATGTTCAATGTTATTCAAAATTTTTTGAATGTTTCAGATATATTTTATGGTTACTGGACAATTTTCACCATTAACTTAAGCCTCGTATAGATTTATGGTGTCAGTTGAGTTTAGTTAATAATGCAGTGAACATTTTTTTTTTATTAAAATATATATAAAATAGCATATAAAGCAACTTAATAAATTTAAAAAATGACACCTTGAAACCAAGAATTTAAATTTAATCATGATAATAGAACTTTCATAGTAATCCTGTGATAAACTTTTAAAAAAGGAAATGTGTTCCAAAGTTACAGTAAAAATTTATTTCAATTAAATTTAAATAATTTTTGTCAAAATTAAAGACATGGCATACAAGATGCACTTTAATAAGGTTTAATTACCTCAGTACATGTGTATTTTACAGGTAAAAAGAAAGCCCTATTTTTCTTAAACTCGTGTATTACTTATCTAGTGAATTCAAAAGGCCTTGCGATTTAATTTTCACAGGATGTTGCAATTTTGAATGAATGTTATTTAGAATTTAATACTCTCTGACCAGGTGTGATCTTTTTCATGAGTTTGCCCCAAGCAGGAGGTATTACTTTATACTTCACCACTAATCAGAAGAACAATTTTATCAATTTCTTTAATTTTTATCCCTTTTTGATATATATTGTATATAATATATCCCAAATTATAATAATCAAGGATTTGTATAGTGAAATCCTTGTAATAATAGATATATTTCTAAAATAAGGTTAAACAATTTCAGTGATTTTGTTGGCTGTTGTTACCTCATTAAAAAGATAATTATATAACTATTGTACATTTTTTGTACGTAACAATGAAACCTATGTTGTTTTTATTTAGGAATTTAGAAAAATTAATTTTAAAAAAAAACACATGCCAAACAAGAAGCACCTTAATAAGGTTTAATTACCCTCAGTATAGGTGTGGTTTTTAGGTAAAAGAAAATCTTTTTTTAACAAAACTCTAAAACTTTAAAATGCATGAATATAATTAAATTATTATCTAAGATAATTTGATTTAACTATCTCTATTCGATAAATCTGACAATCATGTAAGAATGTAAAAATTTGTTTTTATAATATATCTTTATTTTATTGTGGCTGTTAAAAAGACATTTATTTTAACAGTTAAAATTTAGAAAAAGTAGAGGTTATTTGGTCAAGTATGGTTCAGACTGGTCGAGTATTGTTCAGACCTTTGGTCGAGTATGGTTTAGACTGAAAAAAATAGGTCGAGTACAGGTCGGGAATGGGTTAAGACTGTTTCAGACTGGTCGAGTAATAGTTCAGACTATTTTCAATGGCAAAGATAAGAGTCAAGTACAAATCAGTACAGTCGAGTATGGTTAAGACTGGGGTCGAGTAATGTCGAGTAAAATTCAGACCAATTCAGACTGGTCGAGTAAAAATCAGTACAGTCGAGTACAGATATAGGCCATTTCAGACTTTTACTGGTTTGTAGTGAAAGCAATTAATAATGTTTGGTAAAAATATTAAAGCAAAAATTGAAAAGGTCATTGATTTATTTTTTAATGTAAAATGACGAGTTTTACAATTCCATATAATTCAGAGTTTAGTAGTTATCTACATCTGTACAGGTGAATACACGAAGCATGATATAGCTAACACACGAATTGAAATCAAAGCAAATTGCCAGTTAACTGGATAAGGGAACCAAAAATGTCACACATAAAATACCAATAAAACTTAAAGTACCTAATAACTATGCGCATGAACAATTAGGTAAAACACAATTGTCATATTTGTATTATCTATTTATAGACATAAGAAGACGTTGTATGATTGCATATGAGGCATCTCTTTATCCAAGACCCCCAAGGGTGACTGGGGAATAGAAGTATGGTCACCATTGGTCTTCCCCCGACCGGCAGTAAAACCCGTGCTAAAGTGGGGCGTCCGTTTGGCTGTGCGGGATGTACAAATTTGCAGCCACGTCCGGTCAGAATGGGGACGTTAAATCCGATGCCTCGTGTAAAGAGAGTGCCACGCTCTTTGCACGTTAAGAACCCTTGCAACAACTCTTTGAGGGGTCCGTAGGTGACCTGTTGCCAGGCTAAATTTCTGTCCCTATCTAATATACCCTCATTTCCCGTGGCAGTCTAAATTTCTCCATCCATAATCCCTTAATCTATTACAGAACCTACCTATTGTATTTATTGTGAACTTGTTCTCGTCCTGAATATGCACGAAATATTTGCCACTGGACGATAAGCAACCAACAATCAATCAATCAATCTTTATCCAAGTCTTTTTTTGTAAAATGTCAACAATTATAGGTCAACACGGAGCAGTGGCTTACACCGAACAGCAAGCTATACTGTATGTATACTGTTGGTCGTTTTTAGTTTTGAGTCATGTCGTTGTCACTTTGTCGTTGACTTGGATGTCTACTCATGCTTGTTAAGTAGCTTTAGTAGTTTCGTCATCATTATTTGAAATATTGTCTTTCAGTAAACTTGTTCTGTATCATAGCTGCAGAAAAAACTATAAAAAATACATACAGAAAACTTTAGTCATTGCTAACTTGTCTTACTACCTATTGTACCTTGAATTTCAAGTCTGTATTTATACATACAAGTACATTTCGTATATAGCTAGATTGTATTTGGTAATAAACTACACTTAGACACAGCTGTCGGATATCTTTAAATAAACAGTGCTGTATTATAAATAAATACAGGAAATGTCGGTGATATTGCTCTGATATAAATACCAGTATAACCCTACAGAAGTAGTTTATACATACAATTATCATATGAAGGACTGAGTGTTAAGTTTTGAAAATATTGTGTTCAATTGGTGTAGGATTCTGTTACGAATCAGCTGTGTGTGTGTTTTACTTACCATCGAGTTCAGTGTTTGATCTCGTCTGGTCATCAACAATAGATAAAGGATTGTCAGACGTTTCGTCTGCATCCTTACTCTTCATCGCACTATTTTTTTCTAAAAACAAAATATAACTATCGTACTAAGGTAAAGCTTTTTAGGCAAATACCTATTATATTATATATATGTCCTACTTTATCTTCGAGCATTGTATAGGATTAGCTGCCATGAAGTAGTTGATTGTTAAAATAAGAGCAACGTTTCATGCTTATTTTAATTTTTACTTAAGGATTGATGCACATAAAATTTGGGCATTATTTATACATACAGATTATCTATTTTTTTAGTTTGGAGCTTTCATTAGTACAAACTATTAAAGAATTAATGCGTTTGAAGACAAATGCAGCTCTGTTTATAATCTCAATTTATAGATAAATTCATCAATAGCTTATACGTGTTCCGTTTACCACTAAATCAAATCCATTAGTGACACGATTCACAGTTTTATTGTGAAAAAGAATAACTACCCTCAGATTCATTTCGATTGATCGACATACATACATTATGAAAAAAAATATAAAGCTAAGGAACGTTTGTTTAATTCACGGAGAAGTTGGTTCAATACTTCTGCTATGATAAAAGTTCAAAATCGTTCTCAAAATGTAACAAACGGATATTTTGAATTAATCTAGCTTTATCTAAATGTTTGATTCGTTCATCTCCCTCTCTCTATGCTCATATTTAGTGTACTCATAAATACTCTCTTTTGGTGATCTCAGATATGAAATAAACTTGTCTTATGTGTTAATTTCTAATGCCACTAAATTCATTTTTGATTAAAAATCGAAAGCAAAATGGAAAAAAAAGTTATAAATATTTTTTTTTAAGAAAAGCTAGTATAAGTTTTGCGTTAATTTTACAGATGTAATTGATTACATTGCGATCAGAAATTCTTCAAAAAGTTGCAATAAAATTTAAACACCTTATTGAAGGAAAACAATCAATACATTGGCCATACAGAAATCGTTATAGTAACAGAAGTCATGAATAGTGAAAAAGAAATGCAGTCATTAAAGGCCTTTTTGTTATGTTTTATCGAATATATTTGACCCTTCCATAAGGAACCCATTTCAAATGTTTGTAAAAAGACATCAATAGTAAAAAGACTATTGGGTCTTTTGCAATGACTTCGTGGATTGAAATGTTGTAATAAGCGTAGGATTGTTGTCAGTAGATGATGTCATTATAATTGTATGGCCAGATTTTTTAAATAAAGGACTATATTTCGTACCGGCCTAGGTGTATTTCGAAACTCAATTGTGTATTGCAGTGCAAAAAGGGGCATAGTGCACTGCCTTTGTAAATAACTTTATAGACATGTATTGTGCTATCTTTCAAATCACCGTGTTCATAATATATTGTAACGTTTATGAGTCATGTACATTCCCTTTTTCTTTATTTAGATTTTCTTAACGAAGGTTGGTGGTTTTCTCCGGCTTTCTCCACCAATAGAAACTGACCGCCACAAGATAGCACAATAGTATTGAAAGTGGCGTTAAACACCAATCAATAAGTCAATCAATATTTATCTAGCTGTAATATTAAACGTCCTTAAAGTTTTCTCGACGATCGTTTTTTTCGTGCTATATTCCAGACCAGGATAAGATTTTTAAACCTATTCTGATCAATATTTCTTTAGACGGGGGACCTTTGTACTGGTAAGTTGGAAGATAATGTTCAATGTTTGACTTTAACTGTAATTTTTAAAATCTATATGTGTTTGGTTTTCAGATTCAAACATCAACCGTTTATGATTCCGTTTAAAAAAAAAATAAAAAATGGAATGTACACTAGCAGGTCATTTTATGATTATCGGGATAAAACGGGCTGGTGTACATTTGGATAGCGATTTCGGAATATAATTAACCCGATAGAGATATTTTAGAAACATGGTCGTCAATCTTCGGGATTTTGCGAGCCATATTTTGGAAATAAAACATTGCATTATCGCTTGGTTTTTAAGGTCTTGAAGTAGTCAATGAGTGTGAACGATAAGTTTCAGACATTTCTCTGACAAGACGATGATACGCAGGAATTTATAGAACTAAAATCAAGCGGAAAGAAAATAACCACCTGTAGTATCTGGTACTGTTAAACTAACAACAACTTCAGCACTTTGTTTTGTGTCAATAGACGCTCTTGAAAGCATTCCAGACATGATCATTTGGACTTCGTCTTGCAGTAAATCAATTTGTCTAAGAACTGTCTTTGCGATCTTTGAATAAATGTTTAGGTCATCAGGTGAAATTGCCATAATTTTTATATTCATATCTGACTTTCTGTTCAACCTCAATTCGTCGAGATATTCTAAAATGTTTGTTCTGTTCCATAAAGCCGGTACGTCAAGTTGTAAGAAAACAGGTACATGAACTCTCTGGCAGTCTGGAAAATCAGAATACACTGTGGTTTGATATGATTTATACTACCATTCATTAATTTTAGTTTTGAAAAATACAGTTTTTCAAAATATATGGATTATACACCGATGAGACATCAAAACATTAAACTGAATGCAAGCTCAAAGTATTTTCCTTCGCTTCACATTTTTAAATTAAGATAAAAGCAATCAATTTTCAGTGAAATACTATACCTTCTACCACTGATCCTGTATTGTTCGACGTTTTCATATACTCATCCTCTCCAAAAACTTTGATCAGTATATCTATATTGTCAATCCTAGTTTTAAGATTTTCTGTCCAAATATAAGGAAAGACAGATGTAATAATCATACCTTGAAATTCATTGCAAGACAGACATAGACGTTGTAATGAAACAGTCGAATTCACAAAAAGGATGTTTTTATAGCTCAAATTGGGCAAAAGACAAATGAGCTTTTCTCGTTAATAAAATCAAGAAAATTCCCTTCTTGTATCTCTCTTTCTATTTAGTATCTTGTTTTTTTACGATTTTTCGTTATTCTTAATAGCAATTATACTTCGGCCACGCACCCGAATATCAATCTGAAATGGCCGAAAAATTTCACAGTAGACAATGTTTATTTGTCCACGAACAGAAGGCAAAAATACGTACAATTCATCTATATATATGCCAACAAATTGATTCGAGTTAGGAATTGGCATATTTGCATTTTTTGTTTCAGGGGCATGTATTATCCTATTGTAACGGCTGACGTCATGATAAGGCAATATGGCCGCTATGTAAATTAATAAAGTATACCAACTTTTGCCCTATGCTTAAATTTTATGTATAATTTTAATTGTTTTTTGTTGATATTTTTTCATTATCCTCTTTGTGTCTTCTTTTCTATCGTTTGTGGCTGAGTAGTTTAAGTAGTTGAACTACTGTATCACTGCATATTTACGTATTTGCTTCGTGTGTTTTTGGCAATCACTTCCCATGGATTCTCTGCAATCTTCAGAAAATTGTAAGTTAAAAGCCATTGCTTTCTTTTCGAATTCTTCAACTTGAGCTCTCTTCAAAATATATAACATATTAATCAAAACTGTATATAAATAAACTCATCATAGATACCAGGATTGAAATTTTGTATTAACACATTGCATTACAGTTGGACATCGTTTTAAAATGAGAATATAATTCAAGTCATTCAAAGAGTGGCAACAAATTCTTTAAAAAAACAAATGTAGTGATGCTTTAACGTATTATAAAAACAAAAGAGGTAAATTTGAATTAAACATAACCTTTTATATAAAATATAAAATATAGAAGCTACTAATACATTTTTTTTTAAATGCAGGCAATCTCTTTTGAATATTTGCATATTGCAATAAATATCAAGCTTGAACATGTAAAATACTCTTAAAATTATTAGTAAATTAGTATTAGTAATTAAAGTTTTTACTACAGCTTATTACTCTAGATTTATCTTTTTATCTAACTAAGAAAGGACACATGAAATCTTACCTCAAACTCAGCACATTTGTTCTTCCAGTAGTCACGACACATTTTTTCATATTTATCCATATAAGCAGGAATAACTGTAAGCTTTTTAGTTTGAAGAATTTGTTTCTCAGTTTCCTCAGCAAATGTACGGTTTATGAGATTAGCTATTCCCATGATGGATCCATTTATTTTTTCCCATTTCCTTTTAAATATGTCATCTGTCATTTTTTGTGTATCTGATATATGGAATATTTTGTTTCGCTCTTCTCTTATCTGCGACGTCCAGTTATCTACTCCTAATTCCTGTTTTCCACATTTATTTATTATATAGTATGCAAGTGTTATATCAAGGATTTTGACATCGATGTTTTCTATTGCAGTATATTTACAGATACAGATTTGGGCCACTTTGTTACCGGCAAATTTTCTATGATTTCGATTTTTTTTAGTTTCGTCTGATTTATACAATAGGAGTAGCTGCTTTCTTGATATTAATGTTTCTCCTTTTATCGGTTCTGATATACATTCACAACATTTAGCTGTTTCATACAGGTGAATTAGTTTGTGCTTTTCCTTTTTCAGATTCAGAAATAACTCAAAACAAGGCGACGAATCAAGTATAATTTCTCTTATATATGTGTAGAGAACATGGCATGCAATATCGAATAGCAGTGCCACTAGCTTGAAGTAATTCGTTCTTTCCCGTGGTTCCATATCTATAAAGAAATTCAACGTATATTTTAACATATACTGACCGACGGTAGAAACGCAACACTAAATTATTCTTTGAAATTCCCATTTTCAAATATGCAATTTTGTTAAACTAATATATGAACATCCATTTCATTCTTCATTGTCAAAAAAAGTTTAGTTTGAAATTTGAATGTTCAAATCACGTGGTATGCACTGAAACCCTGGTTTTCTACTTATCAATGGATGTGTTACCGTAGAAGGCAATGACTCCCTGTAATAAAAGCAAAAAAAGATTAGCAGAAAGGTTAACCAATTCTGTTGGGCATATTTTGATTTCTGTTTTGTACCTTCTGATTTTGCCTTTGTCCCACCCATTACAGTCTGTTTTGGCATTTATCTTACTACCATCGCATTCGGCGATTTGGTTAGCAGTGGACGTTTTCGTCGATAAAAATGTCTCACAAATGACATTGCGTAATTCAATTCTATTGACGTGGCGATGTCACTACCTATTGATCTGGTCATTGATGGTCATCAACAAATCCCGTCTTCCTGTATCGTTGTTTGAAAACAAGGTGTTGATGTACAATTCCAAAATATTAACCAAATACAAAATCTAAAGTTGAAAAGTCAAGGAAATCAAGGAAGATAGATAAAGGAGTATTTTTCAGCCGATCAACAATTAAATCGGAGCTGCGCAAGAGGGAGAATCAAACTCGAAGTGTCGAAGTTTTGTGCTTGAAATACCACATGGCACCTACCTCAATGAGCAAAGGTACTAAATAAGTGGTATACATAACAATATAGTATCTTTTATGGTGCACCTTATGGACATTTCGACAAGTAATATCTCCTCAGTTATTATTGATGTCAAAATATTTTAAAATCCAAACATTATAAAGATGTTGAAAGCTTTTAAAAAACAAAACAGAACAATGTATTCCTAGATCTGAATAAGAACAACTATTTTAATAAAGAGAACAAATCCTTTAGTAACAAAAACATGGTTCTGATCTTCCTTTCGTTAAACTTTTCAATTGTAGTAAATATATCTTCTGACCTTTAATTTTTGAAATATGAAACTATTTTAAATTGAGTTAAAATTCACTTACAGTATGGAGACCACAATTTCATATTACAGTATTATTTCGGAAATTAACGACAGATTTTTTACTCTTAAGTTTCTGAAGTGTCCATTCAGAAAAGATTATATTACATTGATAAATTCATTTTTCAAAAATTGTAATTCAATTATTAAATTGCAAGTACTGTCATTTAAAAGAAAAAGACAAATATATTATAGTTTTATATTTATTTCCTGAAGTGCACCTAAGTTATATGTTTAGATCCCTTTTAATCATATATCTCTTCACGTGTTTTAAAACTTTATATATTTGGCTTTCAAATGTTTGACTTTGTGTGAGTTCATAATGAAGCTAACAAGGAAACTGCTTCGGACTGACACATAAAAAAATGTTGTTTTTTTTTATTTTTGTCCCGAAACAGTATATAAGTCATTATTTTTGTAAAGAAAATCGTTGTATATGTAATAAAAATAGTTATGTCTTCAAATCAAGATATTAGTTATAGAAGATAAACAGGTAAAAGGAACGGGTTCCATAAGGCCCTTTTTTATAGCTTAAATTTCAAATAAGTATGGGTTGACCATTATAATGACAAATCAATGGTTACATAATGACTAGGTAGGAAATCAGTACCTTTGTTGTAATGTTTAAGCGGCGTTTGTTCCATGACGCTATGAAAAACACAAGTTTACATTTTCCTTGAAATTAATTAATTATGGCATATATAATAGATGTGATGTTGGCCAATATAGTAAAAATCTTTATGTAGATTCTGTATACAACAGCAAAAAATAACATAACGTTAATCTTACATTTGATAACATTTGCGAAGCTGGTTGTGCAATGATATCGTTAGTCATACGTATTGCCGTAATAAAATTTGAGCTGCGTCGGATAGAAATCGACCTTATGCAAGTGCACGTATACATCACTACAAACCAGTAAAAGTCTGAAATGGCCTATATCTGTACTCGACTGTACTGATTTTTACTCGACCAGTCTGAATTGGTCTGAATTTTACTTGACATAACTAGACCCAGTCTTAACCATACTCGACTGTACTGATTTGTACTTGACCCTTATCTTTGCCATTGAAAATAGTCTGAACCATACTCAACCAGTCTGAAACAGTCTTAACTCATTCTCGACCTGTACTCGACCTATTTTTTTCAGTCTAAACCATACTCGACCAAAGGTCTGAACAATACTCGACCAGTCTGAACCATACTTGACCAAATAACCTCTACTTTTTCTAAATTTTAACTGTAAAAATAAATTTCTTTTTAACTGACATGACAACTGCCACAATAAAATAAAGATATATTATAAAAACAGTTTTTTTACATTCTTACATGATTCTCAGATTTATCGAAGAGATAGTTAAATCAAATTATCTTATATAATAATTTAATTATATTAATTTTAAAGTTTTAGAGTTTTTTTAAAAAAAGATTTTCTTTTACCTAAAAACCACACCTATACTGAGGGTAATTAAACCTTATTAAGGTGCTTCTTGTTTGGCATGTGTTTTTTTTAAATTAATTTTCCTAAATTCTTAAATAAAAACTACATAGGTTTCATGGTTACATACAAAAAATGTACAATAGTTATCTAATTATCTTTTTAATGAGATAACAACAGCCAACAAAATCACTGTAATTGTTTATTAGAAATATATCTAGTATTATAATTTGGGATATATTATATACAATATAAAGCAAAAAGGGATAAAAATTAAAGAAATTAAAAAAAAATTGTTCTTCTGATTAGTGGTGAAGTATAAAGTAATACCTCCTGCTTTTGGAAAACTCATGAAAAAGATCACACCTGGTCAGAGAGTATTAAATTCTAAATAACATTCATTCAAAATTGCAACATCCTGTGAAACTTAAATCGCAAGGCCTTTTGAATTCACTAGATAAGTAATACACGAGTTTAAGAAAAATAGGGCTTTCTTTTTACCTGTAAAACACACATGTACTGAGGTAATTAAACCTTATTAAAGTGCTTCTTGTATGCCATGTCTTTAATTTTGACAAAAATTATTTAAATTTAATTGAAATAAATTTTTACTTTAACTTTGGAACACATTTCCTTTTTTAAAAGTTTATCACAGGATTACTATGGAAGTTCTATTATCATGATTACATTAAATTCTTGGTTTAACAAAACAAAGGTGTCATTTTATAAATTTACTAAGTTGCTTTATATGCTATTTTATATATATTTTAATAAAAAAAAATGTTCACTGCATTACTAACTAAACTCAAGTGACACCATAAATCTATACGAGGCTTAAGTTAATGGTGAAAATTGTCCAGTAACCATAAAATATATCTGAAACATTCAAAAAATGTTGAATAACATTGAAAATATTAGTCACAATTCAGTTTTGAGATTATTTGATCAGCTTGTTATATTTTTATTTTAAAGGTGATATATATATATGTATGTATATAAGATTAGTGTTGATGAAAATGGTGATGAAGTTATATTATGTTTATTGTGAAATTTTGGTTTCAATGCTATATTGAATACATTTTTAATTTCAAATTGTTGTTCAAATTTCTAGCCAGGGGGAATAGCTGTTGTTAAAAACAGTTCCTAAATTGATGAAATACAAAAGATATATACAAAAAATAGGTCTAGGTTGGTTAAGACTTGGTCGAGTATGGTTCAGGCTAGGTCGAGTATGGTTCAGACTAGGTCGAGTATGGTTCAGACTAGGTCGAGCATGGTTCAGACTAGGTCGAGCATGGTTCAGACGCGTATAAAATGGTTAAGTACTGGTCGAGTAAGGGTCGAGTACAAGTTCAGACTGTTAAGTATGGTTCAGACTACAGTCGAGTATTATCAAGTAAATTTCAGACTAATTCAGACTGGTGGAGTAAAAATCAGTACAGTCGAGTACAGATATAGGCCATTTCAGACTTTTACTGGTTTGTAGTGCATGTACATATATTTATAAGACTTTGATTGGTTTTGGAACATTCAAATACGAAATAAAAGATGAATTTTGGTCTGTTTTGTAGGGTTCTTATAACAACTCAATTTTCAAACAGTTTTGGTCTTTTTACTTTTTTTTTATTCGAGCGTCACTGATGAGTCTTTTGTAGACGAAACGCGCGTCTGGCGCCAATAAAAAATTTCTATCATGGTATCTATGATGAGTTTATTACAGACTTTCCGTAGGTCTCTTTTCAACCCGAAATAGGTTTACAGATGTATTGATATTCATTTGCATAAGGTCGATTATTACCCGACGCAGCTCATTTTATTATTAAAATGATTAATTATATTCAAATACATTATAATCGAAAACTGCAATATCATATCTTTATAAAGTTTATTGTTGCAATTTTCATTGTTGCAAATGTAGTTCCGTTCTGGAAATTTGGAGCAGGTTCTTGGCGTCAAAGATAAAGGGGAAAAACAAAATCATTCATAATAATCGAAAATGACAGATGACGATCTTCATTTTGGTAGCGTATGAAACAGTTTTGCGGTGTCTTATACCAGAAAAAGTCAGGCAAATATACAAAAGATGGATATAATCAAAAGAGGAAATACTGTAGATTAAGTATTTTCAATCGTCTCCTAATGATTTCGTCCCTCGTACAGTCGTCACATGGATCAGTCTACATGAACCAACTACATCAACTGAATTACAGGCTCTTGAATTGGGACAGGTACATACAGGATGTTGCTGGGTGAAACATGTGATCGCCCAAATATCCCCTTATCCTAGGAGAGTGGTGTTACAACATTGAATATGGACAAGTTGTAAAACTGTAAAACTCATTTACAACGCATACATATGTACAAAGAATAAAAAAACACCAATAATTTTCAAGTGTGAACATTTAATTACTTAAGCAACATCCCTTCTCCCCTATTAGTGTTGGCAACAAAAGTGATATTTGATGACTCTTGAGAGCAGCTTAAAATGTTTTCTATCTATTCAACTGTGAGAGAAACTTCCTTAATGCAGAAAATGGAGAGTTTAATATGGTTTAGTCAGATGTATGATTTTCCACGAAAACATATATTGAGGCATGAAAATTCCTGATAATTCATACCGAAAAAGGCTCCCTGTAACAAAGTTCTTAGTTGAAAATATTCCGTTCGTGAACAGCTTTGTGATTTTACTATCAAAACTTATTCAATGCAAATGACAAATATCTAAATAAGATGACCTCTTTTCACATATATGTACACATATAGAACATTATTTATGTATATTTCATTATATCTAATCCATGTCTCGTTGCGTTGAAGGCCCATTGGTGGCCTTTGACTGTTTTCTGCTCTTTCGTCGGATTGGTGTCTCTTTGACATATTCCCCATTTCCTTTCTCAATTTTAATTATTAGTTTCTTGTTAATTCATATTTTGTGACAAAAAGGTCAAATTAAATCTTTAAAAAAAGAACTTAAAGAACTTAAACATCCTTGATTTGATTGCTTAACTGATTTGATTAAAGCTAAACTGACGAAATGTCTTTCCTTTGAAGAATCAACTCAGACGATACCAAGTTTTAAAGAAATGTGCATTAAAATATAAATATAATGACATGTGTAAGGTCCATTTATCTGATTAAAAAGCAAACGACAGTTTGTTGAAACATTTAATTAATTTATAGAAGTTATAACAAAAATCCCGATCTCCAGAGCAAATTCAAAAGTGGGAACGCAATAAAAACGGTCAAACTCTAACAGTATCAATCAACGGAAGAAGTGAAAAACAAATTCCTGACTTTGCACGGTCTTTTGTCGAAAGAGAATGGTGGGCTGGTCACCTAGTTTTATAACTATCAAAACCACCTTCGTTTATGACTGTTGTTTATAGTTCCGTTATAATTACAAACTTAGGTGAGCAACCCAAAAAATATATAGAAAAAAAAGTAATCGGCTATTGTGACAATAATTGGGACCCAGCAGCCAAAACTGTGTAAACATACATCACAGACATACTTGTACAACACAACTGACTAAAAAAATCAAACAATAATACAAATAAATATGACAAAGACGCGAGCAAAAAAAGTTTGTTTTTGTAGTTGATAGTACATACTGTATATAGTAAACACTTTCTCGATAAAATAGAATATAAGTAAATATAAATACAAGATTAAAAAATGAAACAGCACTGTAAAAATAGTTTGTATTCTAATCGTTCCACAGAACCAATCTGCACTAGAAATGCCGAAAAATTAAAAGTAAAAATCAAATGGCGGGATGACAAATTACCGAATAACGTCAAAAGGAATACGACCAAAAGAAAGATAATAATATTATCGAATAGACAAATAACGAGGAAACTAAAGTAATAGTAGTCGTATCTAATTTACTTTTAATTTTCCTTTTCTAATAAGGTTTAGGCAAAACATAATTCGTTCCTTCTCTCTAATACTGAAATACTAGAAAACGTGAAGGTTTTGACACGGTTTGTTACTTTGGTATGCAGGTTACATAAAACGAAAATCTGGTATTTATGATGTTTTTCAGTACTGTAATGCCTGGGTCACACATTCACGGATTTGATGCCGGATTAGCTACGGATACGATCCGTCATCATTCGTGGCAATCTGTTTTAGTCCGTAAATTTCCGTATTGTAGCCGTAGTCATACGTAGTAGAACTTGTATATCCTTGACAATTTCTGAACATGCGCAAAATTTGACCACGGATCAAATAACCGTAATTATCCTTACTAAAACGTATAAGAACGTTCTGATCCGTTTTAGTCCCTATCAAAACCATTTTAGTCCGTACTTATTCGTAGGCCCGAATTATTTCTATGGTTAGTTACGGGGAACTACGTACTAGTACGGTTACGCCACGTTTTTGTTAAAGATACAATACGATTTGTCACGAATTTGTCAGGGAACGGCACTTTTTCATTACGTTGCAATACGGATAGATAAGGATTAGCCAGGGTTCTGAAAGTCTGTTACGGTTTACTACGTAACAACACGACAAAAAATGGAATATATATATATATATATATATATATATATGTCTGCCTATGTGTAGTGACAACTGTAAATTATACCTTGTCCATCGGATTTCTTATGATTAAGAAATGCCAGGCTTTAGAATATTTATAAAGTGCCTAGAAAATCAACCTAACAATGTTAGAGTAGATTTGATTCTTTACTTCCTCCCCAAGCGGGGCTGGAACCTGTACTTTTCACTTCATACTTCTACGGCAACACCGCCTAGCATTGCGCAGACGCCTTATCCCCTCCTCTAACTATAGCTGATAAAAATCAGCTTTCGTTTCGGGAGGTGTTACCTTCTCGTAGGAATTAAACAAGGACATCTAGACGCAATACACAAAGTATTTTAAGTGTACAGAAATGATCATCTACTCATCTCTTTAGTATAATTACAGAATTTACAGTGATTGTATGCTTCTAACAATAGAACAGCATCCTGTAATTATACTAAAGAGATGAGTAGATGATCATTTCTGTACACTTAAAATACTTTGTGTATTGCGTCTAGATGTCCTTGTTTAATTCCTACGAGAAGGTAACACCTCCCGAAACGAAAGCTGATTTTTATCAGCTATAGTTAGAGGAGGGGATAAGGCGTCTGCGCAATGCTAGGCGGTGTTGCCGTAGAAGTATGAAGTGAAAAGTACAGGTTCCAGCCCCGCTTGGGGAGGAAGTAAAGAATCAACTCTACTCTAACATTGTTAGGTTGATTTTCTAGGCACTTTATATATATATATATATATATATATATATATATATATATGTATATACAGCACAACAACATTTTCCAAAAGACCAAAAAGTGAAAAAGTATATTTTAACAAAACGCATTTGACTAGCAGGTCGAACAACGGATGTTCTTAAACCCTGCTGACTGCCATGGCGATTGCCAAATAAACGGATCACAGATGTAACAAAATGGATCTTAATTTTAATCTAATACCAAATACAAAACAAAAAACTTGCGGAAAAGATGGTATACCGCAAACATGAGGTGCAAAAATTTGTACACCATATCCGGATTTCGACAATTAATGTCTCTTCAGTGATGTTAGGAATCGAAACGGTATTTGGAAGGCCATATAATTTACCTCAATTTGGGATTGACTCTTGAATTTTGAAGAGTCGAAATAGGATGAACGGATCATATAAACCCGAAGGCAAATATAATACAAGCCCAAACGAAAAAATATAAACAAGTCTAAATTGAAAACAACGTTCAAACCTATCAAATGCGTTTTGTTAAAATATACTTTTTCACTTTTTGGTCTTTTGGAAAATGTTGTTGTGCTGTATTTAGACCCCTCTACCACAAAATTTGTTTTGCATGCACACGTATAAAAATTGCGGCTTTTATCCAACGCAATCATAGGTTTGAACGTTGTTTTCAATTTAGACTTGTTTATATTTTTTCGTTTGGGCTTGTATTATATTTGCCTTCGGGTTTATATGATCCGTTCATCCTATTTCGACTCTTCAAAATTCAAGAGTCAATCCCAAATTGAGGTAAATTATATGGCCTTCCAAATACCGTTTCGATTCCTAACATCACTGAAGAGACATTAATTGTCGAAATCCGGATATGGTGTACAAATTTTTGCACCTCATGTTTGCGGTATACCATCTTTTCCGCTAGTTTTTTGTTTTGTATTTGGTATGAGATCAAAATTAAGATCCATTTTGTTACATCTGTGATCCGTTTATTTGGCAATCGCCATGGCAGTCAGCAGGGTTTAAGAACATTCGTTGTTCGACCTGCTAGTCAAATGCTATTTGTTAAAATATACTTTTTCACTTTTTGGTCTTTTGGAAAATGTTGTTGTGCTGTATTTAGACCCCTCTACCAAGAAATTTGTTTTGCATGCACACGTATAAAAATTGCGGTTTTTATCCAACGCAATCATAGGTTTGAACGTTGTTTTCAATTTAAACTTGTTTATATTTTTTCGTTTGGGCTTGTATTATATTTGCCTTCGGGTTTATATGATCCGTTCATCCTATTTCGAATCTTCAAAATTCAAGAGTCAATCCCAAATTGAGGTAAATTATATGGCCTTCCAAATACCGTTTCGATTCCTAACATCACTGAAGAGACATTAATTGTCGAAATCCGGATATGGTGTACAAATTTTGCACCTCATGTTTGCGGTATACCATCTTTTTCGCAAGTTTTTTGTTTTGTATTTGGTATTAGATTAAAATTAAGATCCATTTTGTTAAATCTGTGATTCGTTTATTTGGCAATCGCCATGGCAGTCAGCAGGGTTTAAGAACATCCGTTGTTCGACCTGCGAGTCAAATGCATTTTGTTAAAATATACTTTTTCACTTTTTGGTCTTTTGGAAAATGTTGTTGTGCTGTATTTAGACCCCTCTACCAAGAAATTTGTTTTGCATGCACACGTATAAAAATTGCGGTTTTTATCCGACGCAATCATAGGTTTGAACGTTGTTTTCAATTTAGACTTGTTTATATTTTTTCGTTTGGGCTTGTATTATATTTGCCTTCGGGTTTATATGATCCGTTCATCCTATTTCGACTCTTCAAAATTCAAGAGTCAATCCCAAATTGAGGTAAATTATATGGCCTTCCAAATACCGTTTCGATTCCTAACATCACTGAAGAGACATTAATTGTCGAAATCCGGATATGGTGTACAAATTTTTGCACCTCATGTTTGCGGTATACCATCTTTTCCGCAAGTTTTTTGTTTTGTATTTGGTATTAGATTAAAATTAAGATCCATTTTGTTACATCTGTGATCCGTTTATTTGGCAATCGCCATGGCAGTCAGCAGGGTTTAAGAACATCCGTTGTTCGACCTACTAGTCAAAGCGTTTTGTTAAAATATACTTTTTCACTTTTTGGTCTTTTGGAAAATGTTGTTGTGCTGTATTTAGACCCCTCTACCAAGAAATTTGTTTTGCATGCACACGTATAAAGATTGCGGTTTTTATCCAACGCAATCATAGGTTTGAACGTTGTTTTCAATTTAGACTTGTTTATTTTTTTTCGTTTGGGCTTGTATTATATTTGCCTTCGTGTTTATATGATCCGTTCATCCTATTTCGACTCTTCAAAATTCAAGAGTCAATCCCAAATTGAGGTAAATTATATGGCCTACCAAATACCGTTTCGATTCCTAACATCACTGAAGAGACATTAATTGTCGAAATCCGGATATGGTGTACAAATTTTTGCACCTCATGTTTGCGGTATACCATCTTTTCCGCAAGTTTTTTGTTTTGTATTTGGTATTAGATTAAAATTAGGATCCATTTTGTTACATCTGTGATCCGTTTATTTGGCAATCGCCATGGCAGTCAGCAGGGTTTAAGAACATCCGTTGTTCGACCTGCTAGTTAAATGCGTTTTGTTAAAATATACTTTTTCACTTTTTGGTCTTTTGGAAAATGTTGTTGTGCTGTATTTAGACCCCTCTACCAAGAAATTTGTTTTGCATGCACACGTATAAACATTGCGGTTTTTATCCAACGCAATCATAGGTTTGAACGTTGTTTTCAATTTAGACTTGTTTATATTTTTTCGTTTGGGCTTGTATTATATTTGCCTTCGTGTTTATATGATCCGTTCATCCTATTTCGACTCTTCAAAATTCAACAGTCAATCCCAAATTGAGGTAAATTATATGGCCTTCCAAATACCGTTTCGATTCCTAACATCACTGAAGAGACATTAATTGTCGAAATCCGGATATGGTGTACAAATTTTTGCACCTCATGTTTGCGGTATACCATCTTTTCCGCAAGTTTTTTGTTTTGTATTTGGTATTAGATTAAAATTAAGATCCATTTTGTTACATCTGTGATCCGTTTATTTGGCAATCGCCATGGCAGTCAGCAGGGTTTAAGAACATCCGTTGTTCGACCTGCTAGTCAAATGCGTTTTGTTAAAATATACTTTTTCACTTTTTGGTCTTTTGGAAAATGTTGTTGTGCTGTATATATATATATATATATTTATATAGATATATATATATATATATATATATATATATTCC
This sequence comes from Mytilus californianus, assembly GCF_021869535.1. Classification (NCBI taxonomy): domain Eukaryota; kingdom Metazoa; phylum Mollusca; class Bivalvia; order Mytilida; family Mytilidae; genus Mytilus; species Mytilus californianus. The sequence goes on along the minus strand of NW_026262593.1, from coordinate 72,147,876 downwards.
ATTTTTTGTCGTGTTGTTACGTAGTAAACCGTAACAGACTTTCAGAACCCTGGCTAATCCCTATCTATCCGTATTGCAACGTAATGAAAAAGTGCCGTTCCCTGACAAATTCGTGACAAATCGTATTGTATCTTTAACAAAAACGTGGCGTAACCGTACTAGTACGTAGTTCTCCGTAACTAACCATAGAAATAATTCGGGCCTACGAATAAGTACGGACTAAAATGGTTTTGATAGGGACTAAAACGGATTGCGGTTTTTATCCAACGCAATCATAGGTTTGAACGTTGGTTTCAATTTAGACTTGTATATATATATATATATATAATGTCTCTTCAGTGATGTTAGGGATCGAAACGGTATTTGGAAGGCCATATAATTTACCTCAATTTAGGAAAGACTCTTGAATTTTAAAGAGTCGAAATAGGATGAACGGATCATATAAACCCGAAGGAAAATATAATACAAGCCCAAACGAAAAAATATATAAAAGTCTAAATTGAAAACAACGTTCAAACCTATGATTGCGTTGGATAAAAATCGCATTTTTTATACGTGTGCATGTAAAACAAATTTCTTGGTAGAGGGGTCTAAATACAGCACAAACAACAATTTCCAAAAGACCAAAAAAAGTGAAAAAGTCTATTTTAACAAAATGCATTTGACTAACAGGTCGAACAACTGATGTTCTTAAACCCTGCTGACTGCCAATGGCGATTGCCAAATAAATTGATCACCAGATCTAACAACATGGATCTTAATATTAATTTAATACCAAACATAAAACAATAAACTTGTGGAAAAGATGGTATACCACAAACATGAGGTGCAAAAATTTGTACACCATATCCGGATTTCGACAATTAATGTGTCTTCAGTGATGTAAGGGATCGAAACGGTATTTGGAAGGCCATATAATTTACCTCAATTTAGGAAAGACTCTTGAATTTTAAAGAGTCGAAATAGGATGAACGGATCATATAAACCCGAAGGAAAATATAATACAAGCCCAAACGAAAAAATATATAAAAGTCTAAATTGAAAACAACGTTCAAACCTATGATTGCGTTGGATAAAAATCGCATTTTTTATACGTGTGCATGTAAAACAAATTTCTTGGTAGAGGGGTCTAAATACAACACAAACAACATTTTCCAAAAGACCAAAAAAAGTGAAAAAGTCTATTTTAACAAAACGCATTTGACTAACAGGTCGAACAACTGATGTTCTTAAACCCTGCTGACTGCCATTGGCGATTGCCAAATAAATTGATCACCAGATCTAACAAAATGGATCTTAATATTAATTTAATACCAAACAGAAAACAATAAACTTGTGGAAAAGATGGTATACCACAAACATGAGGTGCAAAAATTTGTACACCATATCCGGATTTCGACAATTAATGTGTCTTCAGTGATGTAAGGGATCGAAACGGTATTTGGAAGGCCATATAATTTACCTCAAATTTGGGAAAGACTCTTGAATTTTAAAGAGTCGAAATAGGATGAACGGATCATATAAACCCGAAGGAAAATATAATACAAGCCCAAACGAAAAAATATATAAAAGTCTAAATTGAAAACAACGTTCAAACCTATGATTGCGTTGGATAAAAATCGCAATTTTTATACGTGTGCATGTAAAACAAATTTCTTGGTAGAGGGGTCTAAATACAGCACAAACAACATTTTCCAAAAGACCAAAAAAAGTGAAAAAGTCTATTTTAACAAAACGCATTTGACTAACAGGTCGAACAACTGATGTTCTTAAACCCTGCTGACTGCCATTGGCGATTGCCAAATAAATTGATCACCAGATCTAACAAAATGGATCTTAATATTAATTTAATACCAAACAGAAAACAATAAACTTGTGGAAAAGATGGTATACCACAAACATGAGGTGCAAAAATTTGTACACCATATCCGGATTTCGACAATTAATGTCTCTTCAGTGATGTTAGGGATCGAAACGGTATTTGGAAGGCCATATAATTTACCTCAATTTAGGAAAGACTCTTGAATATTAAAGAGTCGAAATAGGATGAACGGATCATATAAACCCGAAGGAAAATATAATACAAGCCCAAACGAAAAAATATATAAAAGTCTAAATTGAAAACAACGTTCCAACCTATGATTGCGTTGGATAAAAATCGCAATTTTTATACGTGTGCATGTAAAACAAATTTCTTGGTAGAGGGGTCTAAATACAGCACAAACAACAATTTCCAAAAGACCAAAAAAAGTGAAAAAGTCTATTTTAACATATATATATATATACTCCCTACTTACAGGACCCAACGTATTTTGTGTCTTGCCGTTGAGCTAAACATAATATTATCCAACATGAATAATCAACAACTGCTGTTTGCAATTTTAATTAATTGGCTGGAATTAGATATTGATATGGCACAAATGTCAGGGCAGTGGTCGAGCTACTTGATGATAGACGTACATGTAGAGGTGACCGGAGGCAGAGTAGATTGTGAACTAGAGACTGACTTTCCCATCCATGGCCAGTATGAGCCCCTCATGACTGAATTTTGTGAAGAAAATCCAGCTACATTTAAGAACTTTGTAGTCCCAAATATGTTTCAAGAACTACAACATGTCGTTGGTCCGAGGATTACGAAGAAAAACACATGGTACAGACAGAAAGATAAATAATTTATTAAACAAAACAAAACAAAATCTACGATTCACTGCCATAAAGAAATGATAAATCACAAGCTTAATTATATAAATGATTAACGGCTTTTAGAAAATTTGGCGGTTCGTACTATTCCGTTTCAGACCGTTCTCATTTGTATTAACCCTTACTTACACCGTAGCAAACCACTGTTGATCCGCAGTACATACGCCCCGACATGTGTCGTTGCGTACTAAACCGTGTCATTTCCGTATTAAACCGTGTCTTACCGTAAAAACCCGTATCAGTCATGTCGCCAAATGACCCCTGTCCTTCATTATCCGTGGAAGTAACGTCAAAACCCGTAGTCACACCGTTGTGCATCCGTATCGGATCCGTATCGCACTACGGAAACAGCATTTCCGGGATCATCCGTTAGATTTAATCCGTAGTGGATCCGTCGGGGTGATTCGTGAATGTGTGACCTAGGCATAATTGAAGAGTTGCCACCGTGAATTGGCAATTTTAAGGCCGTAAATGCAGTTTTACTGGCGACGCGTAGCGGAGACGGTACAACGGAAATTTGCGACTGTTAAATCAAAATTGACGATGGGAGCTCTTCAACTACAGTACTGTTATTTCTATTCTAATGCATTTCAAAAAGAAATAATACGTTAGAGCTTGAAAAAATGTATAAATTTGATATAAAATTAAATTCCGCGAAACTTCAAAAATTATTTTGGCGCAAAAACGTCATGGCTGAACGTGACGTCTTACAATCTTACAAATTAAAGGTTATTACGTCATTTCTACAGTTCAGATTTGGATAAAATCACACGAAAACGTCGCTTTTGAGGTAGGTGTTATTTTATTGTCGATAGTATTGTAGTAATCGAACATTTATAGATCCAAGAAAGTCAAAATGGTAGGTCCCTCCTAAGTTACGAGATATCAACTGTGGATTTCATGGTAACTTTTAGCCGATGGAAAAAAATGTTACATAAATATTGCGTTAGAATTAGGAAGTTATTGAACCAATGCAGCATATTTATATAGATATATTATATGCAACGTAGCCCTTTGTGTACGTTTGTTTACACTTAATACGAATTCATATAGTGGAGTGTTGATCTAAACATTTGACCTCTTAATAATAATCAGAATTTTGGTTTCCAAGTTTTCAATCGTGGCTTTGATGAACCTCTCAACACAGAATCACGGAGCATATGTAAAATCATCTGAGTTCATATATAAATGTTGATTTGTTTTTCCTTTTGCTAAGACATTTATAGAAGTTGTCAGATGACTTGGTGTATTACATTTTTTTCTTTCTGGATCGGTTAATAAGGTCTTTCTTTTTTCCATGACAGGTTCCATTCTTTCCTTGACGAATTCCTAGCGAAAGGTGCCAAGGTTAATAATGTAACTATAAACTGAAAAGCTGTCGTCTAAATAGAGCTCGGACAGACAATAATTAAATAGCACTACATTTCTAGATTTGAAAAAAACAACGGATTTTCTTTTCATAGAAAGTCTATGTATAAGTGAAAAAGGTGATTTTTTAAAGTTTATTCAACAAATGTATAACGTATAAAATTGAGAATGAAAATGGGGAATATGTCAAAGAGACAACAACCGGACCAAAGAGCAGATAACAGCCGAAGGCCACCAATGGGTCTTCAATGGAACGAGAAAATCCCGCACCCGGAGAGGGGCCTCCGCTGGCCCCTAAATAAAAATGTGTACTAGTTCAGTGAAAATGGACGTCATACTAAACTCCAAAACATATAAATGAACTAAACTTAAAAAAACATACAAGACAAAGGCCGGAAGCTCCTGACTTGGGCCAAGCGGGGTTAAACATGTTTTGTGAGATCTCAATCCTCCCACTATACCTCTAGCCAATGCAGAATAAAGAAACGCACAGTTATACGCACAGTAACACTCAATTTAAAAGAAGTCCGAGTACGTAAATTAACAAAGGACTAATAGCAGTTACTGACATGCCAGGTCCAGACTTCAATTAAACTCATTGAAAGATTATGTCTTCATCATACAAAAATCAAGCACAATCCTTTCCGTTAGGGGTTTAGTTTCATATCATCATAAAATATATGCAATGACCCTATGATTGAATCAATATTAATACCAAAATATGACATTCTTAATGACCTGACAACAGTATCGTAACTATATCCCTTCTGAATAAGTTTGTGGAAAGGTTTGGTTAGCTTTTGAGGTGAATACCGACAATTTTGTGCTTTGTAAAGAATGATACCATAACAGATTGGATGTTAATTACCTGAATGTATAAGATGTCTGCATGTTGATTTATGTTTACGAATGATGACAAAATTAAGTAAATGTTTTGACTAGTTTGTGATATTGGAAACCCTGGTGTAATAATTTTTCAGTAATACAGAGATTTCTCTCGCTAAAATCAAATAAGTTATCACATACACGACCGAATCGAACAAGTTGAGATATATAAACACCATGAGATGGTGACAAGGGAACGTCACCATATAAAGATGGATAATAAACAATAGGAAATGAAAAATCATCTCTTTTATAATTTTGGTATTAAGCTTCCCGTTAAAGATATACATATCAAAATCCAGGAAAGGGCAGTTTTCATTGTTAGTATTAGCTTTATTTAAAGTCAGTTCGGAAGGATAAATCTTTTTAGTGTACATACTGAAGTCGTCATTATTGAGAGCCAATATACCATTCAATTATGTAAAAGTGTTATTTGATTTTTTAATCAGATGTTGTTTCGATTGGTCTTTGCTGATTTTAGTCCTAAATTATAACTCATAACAATACAGAAGCAGGTCCGCAATAAGTGGTGCACAGTTAGTCCCCATGAGTATGCATCTTTTTTGTGAAAGGAATGTTTGACTAAAGTAGGTCTGACTGTGCATCATTCTAATTGCTTCTCGTCTCGTTGCCTCCCTGTCGTCCTAGTATTTCTATCAAATGAATCGGATAACACGAACTAAAAGATTTTAATAAACCAAGACTAAAAACAAGTCTGAAATATTTAAATGGTGTTATTTATGTGATATTGAATATGAGAATTGTTAGGCATAGTGACAATTGAAAACAAGTTTTCATATACTATAATGAATATGGTGTTACACTTAATTTCAACAAAAACAGTATTTATATGTGCATTCCGTCATGATAATGGTTAACCCAGAAAAGCGCCTCGAACGCATGAATTTTATAATGTGTTTTTTCATCTTCTTGTTAATCGTTGGATTTCATTTGTTTTGAGCGTTCCTTTTGGAAGTATAATTTTCATTATTTGAAACATGACTATTTTGTTTTAATTATAAGCGAAGACGGGTGATTTTCAAAATAAGTAATATGATGCTCTCATGTAATATATCAGGTATTTATTGTTATTTGAAGAATTTTGTCTCGATGGGAGATTTCAAATGGTTATGGTATATGTTTTCTTCAATTTTTTTTGAATGACTGACATTGAAATATATCTCAAACAATCAATAAAGTACAGCAAAACATTTGTAATAGTTTGAGTTCTTAATGTTGACTTTAAGATCAGATGTCTTTTATCTGTTCTAACTGTTTTGATTCTGTCCATCAGTGTGTACATCTCTAGTCATTGCATATAAAAAGTCATTTTCATCTTAAATTAACCTTAATGTTTATAAATCATGCAGTGTTGATGATTTATTTTCAATCATATATTAGTTCTTCTTACACGTTTAAAACATTTTCTGACCGAAGCTACTCTAAAGAATATTCTAGAAGTTCTATCCTAGTATAGTTTTTGGCAATTTTACTTTTAAACAGATTCTGATAGTTCTCTACGAGTCTGGCGTATCAAAAATATAAGGCCGGTTTTTGTGACAAGCTTAACAAACACTGAGACGTTGGCACTACTATTAGTCGTTATTGCATGTAATCACCAGTCCTGTAGGCTCTTTTCTTGTGCTGACAAAAAATTGTTACTCAGATACTAACAAGGAGTCTTATGAAACGATATGCGCGTTTGCAATACAAAACTATAATCCTAATGTCTCTTAAGATATCTAAGAACCAAGTTGGAAAGTTCTTTCTTACAATTAAGTCCAAAAGCTCACTAGCTAGAACAGTTTTAGACAGCGTCATGTATCAAATCATTGATTGATATACTGTTTTATTTATGTACCTTTTGCTTTATAACTATTTAAATAACACGTTTATCATTTCAAACAAAATATTCTGTTTTGAAGAACATAACATCTAAAGTGTTTCTTTTTTAAATATTCATCAATATTTGAAAAAAAAGTGTTGTATTGTTCAAGGATAACATTTTTTCCGTAACTACTAAAATGACGACGTATTGCCTTTTTTATTAGTACTTACCTATAACTAGCAACCAACCCTTCCAAATTTTAATGATCTTACCTTACTAACTTTTAAAATAAAATGCACATAGGTAACAGATTTGTTGACCCAAGTAGTTTGTTAAACTTACGTTTGATCACACAAAAAAATGAAGATTCATTTTCATATATAAAAAGGCGGAATATACCAATAAATGTTCAGAATCATAAGTCTAAGAAAAACTGTAGAAACCATAAAGAGAAACGAAACACCACATAGAAAAGTTATAAATGAGCACGTTAAATAAATATTGTTAGATCGATAAAAACACTGTGTTAATGGCTTGATGTCTTCCTCTTATGTATGTGGTTTGATGGCTTTTAGATTTCCTTGTAACTATCTGATGTAAGTAATATTCTAAGTGTATGACTGGAACACTAAAAAGGGATTTTGTATATAACACATAGTGTCCTTAAAAATCAATTAAATGAAAATTATGAGTTTATGGAAGATGAATGCTCAAACTATCAAACGCATTTGCAATATGTACAAATGGACTCACATCAAAATGTACCTATCTGCAATTACACTTTCAAATGAATCGTCGATGTTTAAAAACATTCATGAATTAGTTTTAGACAGGATAGGCGAAAGATACCAACATGACCAAAGGGACATTCAAACTCATAAGTTGAAAATAAGGTGCTCCGGAAGGATAAGCATATCCTTCTTCACATGTGGAACCCGTTGTGTTTCTCGTGTTAGTATAAACTCCGTAATAAGTCTAATTCTGTATGTCACATTCGTGAGAAGGGGACAGGAGTGTAGCTACGACATTTGGAACATATCCGCTGTCATCTGTGAAACAGCTAATCCATAATGGTCAACCAACTCGTGATGGCGTCTGTAAAACTTACGAAGGAATGTTTTAAGTTCACCACTCTTGGTTTAATAGCTTCCTTGTGAGTAGCAACCCTCTATCAAAGAAATCATGATAGGAGAGACAAAGCCCTGAAATATCGTATGAACTGGGATATATTTACTCCGTATACAGACGCTGCTTGAATGTTGGTACACAGAAATGGAAAGTTCACAATTGGGAAGCTGAAATCATCTCTTTTGTCGTTAAGTTTTGTTTTCAACCGACTCTCATTGTCAATTTCTAGATGCAAGTCAAGATATGAGGCAGACTTAACTTAATCTAGTATGCAAAGGAGACACTCATAGTTTAATCAACACTTATGATACATAATAACAATTATATACACGATTAGATCTTTCAGAACTTGGCTATTCTCTTAATTACGAATTTGGCTATATAACTGCTCACGTATGCATGCTCTATATACCCTTGTCTTTTAAAGTTTGGGTTTAAACGTTCCTGGTGGAATTAAATCCAGAATGTGGTTCAGTCGCATGAAATTATAACTACCTATTTTCGTCACGTGATGTGGTACTTAAGTAACCGTTTCAAATCACGAGATAAACGTTTGAGAAATCACTTATAGTATTGACACAAGATATATTAATGTAAATGGATTAGAACAAAATGAAAGTTCTCTTTTACTTTGCCAGCAACAAATATATTCCATCAATATGAACTTCATCAAACAAGCCATAAACAAATTCAAATCGTTTTTTTGTGACTTTTGTTTTAATTTTGTTCTGTAAATTTCTACTACGAGTATTAAAAACTAAGGATCTGAAATCTTAAACATTTCCACAATGCACGCAATCTAAACGCGATTTAAACGGCAATATGATATCAACACAATCTATCATAATGCTATGCATACTAATCTCAAAATATTTTTATTTTATATTGAAAAAAAAAATAAAAAACCCGAGGTTTATTTTTAAATTCTAAAAGGCATTTAAAATGAAATCCGATACATGCTACAAAAATCACAATGTCGTAAATATATGAATTTGCATAGACGGGGTAGATGTGTTGACCTTTGTTTAGCGGTTTATCAAAAATAAACAGAACAAATGAGCGTAGCTATCATTTGAAATAGAGCGAACGAATATTTCATATGGGTGTTTGTTTTATTGATGGCCACACAAGGGAGCGAATATAAAACGTCCAACTACAAGGATTATATTTTTAAAATCATAACTTACCTGTATAAAACTTTGTTCACTTAACGGTCAACCAACTGGTAATTGCGTCCATAAAATGCAATTTTTGGCGACTTCAAATTGTTACAAATATGGAAAAATCGCAGTTATCGAATGATTTAAACATTAGATTGAAAACGATTTTATGGACCCTTTCTTTTTCAAAATAACTTTCGGCTTGATTATGTATGAAGATTACTTGTAGAAATTTTATAAACAAAACTACCTAGTATATTTTTTTTTTCAAGTGAGATACATGTAAAGATACAGCAAAAAAAATGCCGATATTTTTTTCTCTGAAGTTTTGGAAATTTGATAAAAGCAATTATTTCAAAAGAATTGTTACACAAATTTAGAACAAACTTATGAATAGAATATATTCTAAATGTTTTTACAGAAATACCTGAGTGTTTCTCTTTTGAAACTAAAATGGAAGTTTGTCTATCCAATGAATAGAAATGTTCAGGAAATTTTCGTACATGTCTAAGATTTCGACATCATTTATATCTAAAAATAGTATATTAGGGTATATTTTACTTACTTATTTTGACTAGATTAAAAAAAAAACAATGGATGCACATTTCGTTAATAAATCATCATAGGATCAAAACTGTATGGTATGTCTTTCAACATACATTAAGCAAACCATTCATCGACATATGGAATATGATCCCAGTTACAGGATACCAGTCCAGTACCCACGAATGAAGACCCTTAATAAATCTACCATCTTTTAGATGGGATATTGTACTGAGATAAAAATTATGTAAAGATGCTTAAATTTGTAGTATATCTAAAGGGTATTCATTAAACTTTCAACTTCTTCTAAATTTGAAGTGATTCTGAAATGTATAGGGTGGATGATTGTCTGAGTAAATGTTCATTTTATTTTCGATTTTAACCAGGAAGTTAATAAAATGACCATATTAATACTCAAAACAGTATTGCTCTCATAAATGCCGGCCTTGACCCTCCAAAAAATCTCCTAAAAAACCATGAAGGGGCTACTACTATGAGAAAGTAACTGAAATTTTGCAATCTTATATAAGGAATAAAATATCTGCCCCTCAATTTGAATAAAAATGCATTAAAGTAATTGGGGAAATAATTGGATCCCCGTTCCATATGACGATAAAACTGATTGCTTGTTAATTCATTAAATGAAAAAAATAAAAGATATCCCTTACCTTGATCTTGATAATCCATGGAAGCGTTTAATGTAAATCATAAAAAAAGCTCTTCTTGCTTGTAGGACAACATCGTTAAATTGGAGATTATTTTCATTCAATTGAATAATAATATCATCCTCATACCTTAAAAGGAACAGGTAAAATGTGTATAAAATAGCAGAAATGTGAAACTATTGAGCAGAGTCACGTGGTGTTTTTGATATTTTTTGCATGTATGACAAGCAATTGATACCACTTTAAAAATAATGATAAAATTGATTCCCAATAGCCTGTAAATGTGTAACATGTGTGAAAACGGACAACAGCATGTCAGAAAGCGAGAAAGCGATGCAAGGAAAACAAACACTGGATGTAGAATTGATGATTCTAAACTGTACATTTACAGTTTCAATTTAAATGTAAAAAAGACATCTTGGTTTTAGCGGTACTAAAACAAAAATGATAAAAGAGTATTTTACATGTCCGGAAATATAATCAATTTTTTATTTTAATCATTCAATATGAAATAAGTAAACCAGGGTGCCTACATACACCTTTGTCAAATAAACTTTGCAAATTTTCAATACATTGTTTACTTTTTTTTTTGTTGGTTATTTTGGGGGCATTGTGTGTATAAATTTGTGTGTGTGTTCTTGTGTTTGTTTTTCAATTCAACGTCTGCTTCAAATGTAATACGTAATTCCCATTATGTGGGAGCTTTAAAACTTAAGTAAAGAGTATCACGATGTTTTATGCCTTTTTGCATAGTTTTGTCTTCAATGTGTGTCTCACTTTTTGTTTGTATAGCATCGTTTAAAAACATTAAAATCTTTCTAATGTTTTCATATGCATACAAACATAAAAATGTCAAAATTTATTGGTAATGGTTTATTTTGTCAATTTGATTTTCTATCTACTATATTTTTTTTTTGCTATCAATCAAACTAATAAAAAACATTTACGTAATTTGTTAAATGTAACTCTATTGTATTTTGAAAGATATACAGTATCTGTACAACTACTCTTGATGTAAATTGGTTGCAGATGTGTTCTTGAATCCGTGTCTTTATGCGACAAAGATTACTTCTCAATGTAGAGTATCATTCAACATTCATCTTAATTTTTTTTTAAATATGTATCATATGTTTGCAAATTACCTGTCCCCTTGCTAACTTGTAATGTGTAGCTGGGTTTAGTTTTTTGTGTTAAGTGTTAAGTTTACATCGCTTTGTTGTCAATGCTTTTGAAAAACTGCGTCGTTCATGTTTCTGAAAACCATCGTGTACAATGTCTTTAAAATATGTGTGTGTGTTGAGGGTCAAACGAGAGAAAAAACAAGATTTTCAAACCTACAGACATGATATTAAAGGGTAGAGAGAAAAAAAGGATTTTTATTACGCTTTCGTAACACAAAGGTTGTTTAAAGAAGATTGAAAAATAGCTGCTCGTAATATGTCAGCCCTTAAAACACTGTTGAACTTAACGGTCTTGTTAGATATAGTTTGTTGTTGAAAAATAACACAACGACATAGATAACGCTGATACATTAATTTCAAATTAAATCATACAGTCACGTTTATGACCACGTTTTTCTTTAAATAGTATTGTAGTACTTCTGCATTTTTAATTTGAAATTCAGCCCTAAACTTAATTATGATCATAATTTTGTCATACTAATGAAAATCAATACTGCCAGCAAATGCAGCACTGTGAGTCAAATTTGTAGATACAAATTTTGGTCAATTAACTTAGGCAGTTTTCTGAATAGGACCTTTTATTGTATCTGCTATTTGTATTAACTAGTTATAATTTGTACAAACGACTGTTTTTTCCCCATATGTGATTACAATTTTGTTTTTGATTTTTTCCAAAGAAAATCTAAGAATAATGGTGGATACATTATTAATTGAAAACGTGTCTTTGTATGTATGTGTTACTTAGCTTATTTGCGAACTTAAATTTAGATCTGCGGGAGGTTTGGCATGCCACAAAACCAGGTTCAACCCACCATTTTTTTCTTAAAATGTCCTGTACCAAGTCAGGAAAATGGCCATTGTTATATTATAGTTCGTTTCTGTGTGTGTTACATTTTAATGTTGTGTTTTTGTTGTGTCGTTGTTCTCCTCTTATATTTGATGCGTTTCCCTTAGTTTTAGTTTGTAACCCGGATTTGTTTTTATCTCTATCGATTTATGAGTTTCGAACAGCGGTATATTACTGTTGCCTTTATTTCTAACGTCAAATAGGTTGACCCGGACATATCACCGATATCTTGATATATGAACAGACATTGATTGGCCTGACCCGAACTTATCAAGTCATCTTCTGTTTTGCTGGTGAAACAAAGAGAACACTAATTTCTATTAGCATAATGAGCAAATACAACCCGATAAATCGATTATCTATGTGTGTGTGTGTTTATATTAAAAACTACCAGCTGCTCGACATACTATAAGGCCTGTTTGAACTCGTGAGCTTTATACTGTGATTCGCAGTACAATATCAATATGCAAAAAAATCCGATAATTGGTACGTATCTATCTTCAACTTTATTCCATAAATTCTCTGTAGTGATATGTTAATTAGATATACCAAAAGACATGTGTTGACTGTATAGGTATTTAATAATTTTTATGGTGTATACACAGCTGCATATATTTGCATGAATAATGACCTCAAATCGTTTTAATGTGTTTCGAATTATATTTAACTGATTTTTAAATTTCAAATTAAATTTCTCTAGTCAAGTTTATGACCACGTTTTATTATTATTTTTAGATAGTATTGTAATATGTCTGCATATTGAATTTTTTTATTTGACCTAAACTAAGCTATGATCAACATTTTTTTTAAAGTATGTACCTATATATCAGATGACTTTCAATAAGTTATCACGGAATATCTACTAAACTAAATTACTGTGAATTGAATTTGTAGATACAAGATCAGGGTTGGCAAAGTATAACTCGTGTGGGAAAGTCCGGGTGGAAAAACCCAGGTTTTCCCGGGCTTGGCTATACTCACTGAAACGGGTAATACTGAACAATACTGGGCAATATGATTTTTAAAGCTTATTTTTACACAAAATAGTAAAGACTTGTTGTAGTTTCATAGTATAATAGCTAAATATATCCTTTTCATACAGATAACCATTGTGAGTCATTGTAGAGGATTGAAAGTAGATTTTTTTCCTTTTCTCCACTTATTCAATGTAGGCGGAATACAAGATTTGCAAATTTTAGGATACCTTGTTAATTACCAAGCTTTGTTTCAATATTCCAAATCTGTGTTCTAATATGAATAATTACTTATCAATTAGTGATGTGCATATGAATAATTTGGCAGAAACTTAGTAAGCATTTTAAGCAATAAACAGAAATTGTTTAAAAGTAATTTCCCTTACATTGCATAATTGTTAATTATAAATATTCAAAGAATTCAATTTGTTTGTTTCAAATATATTATGAGAAACAAACAAATTGAATTCTTAGGCTTTATGTTAACAGTTTGACCAATCTAGACAGAATGGTAATATAATAGATTTATAGGTGGATTATTGAGAAAAGCTTTTCCCATTTGTCCTATGTGTCTTCGTGTACACTTGTCTCAGATTTGCTAGAACAATACTTTCTTAGATTTATACACTGGTATTACATGTCTTATTTATAAATTAAAATCCTATGTCTTATTTCTATGAATATCTTTAAAATTCTGGCCAGTATTTCATATTACCCAGTATTGCCCAGTATTACCCGCTTAAACCCAGTAAAACCCGGATTTTCCCAGTATTTTCCACTGGGCTATGCAATACTCATAAAACCCGGGTTTTTGTCAACCCTGTACAAGATACAAACTGTGATGGTTTAACCTAGCAGTAATCTAGACAGTACATTCAATTGTTTCAGTGATGTCTATAAACTGCTTGCAATTTGACGAACATAAAAAAACGGCTTTTTGTCATAGGAAATTACAATCTTCATTTTAAATATTTCCACAAAATATCTAAAAAGAATGGTAGACAATTAGAAAACTTACTTGTGTACTTTTGTGTAATAAAGACAGATACCAAAGGGACATTCAAAGTCCAAAATAAACTGAAAATGCCATGGCAAAAAAAAAAGACAAAAAACAAAAGACACACATTTCAACATAGAAAATTTAATTCTGAGCAATAGGAACCCTACCTCGAACCGGCGATGATCTCAGGTGCTCTAGAAAAGTAAGCAGATCCTTGAGACACATTTGGCACCTGTCATGTTGCTAATATAAGCATAAATCCGGTGGTATGTCAAAAATGTAGGTTATATTCGGGGAATATTCGAGGACGGGATTGTAGCCACGACGATTGGAAAAAATTGAAACAACAAAAAACTGAACTCTAAGGAAAATTAAAATCGGAAGGTTCCTTATCAAATGTCAAAATCAAAAGCACAAACACATCAAACGAACGGAAAACAACTATCATATTCCTGACTTTGTACAGACATTTCTGTATGTTTAAATTGGTGGATTAAACCTTGTTTTAGAGCTAGCTAAATCTCTCATATCCATGAAACAGATATTCCATTTTGGTTTACCAACTCGTGCTGGTGTCCTTAGAATTTCGAAGAGATTATTTTAACTTCGCCGTTTTAAGCTCTTAGTTTTATAGCTTCGATGTGAGCAGCAACCCTCCATCAAAGAAATTATAATAAGAAAGTCAATCCCGGGAATATTGTATCAATTGGGGTTTATGTATACTTAATATGCAGTCGCTGCCGGACTGTTGCTACATAGAAATGGAAAGTTCACAATTGGGAAGCTAAGATCATCTCTTTTGTCGTGGAGTTTTATTCTCAACCAACCTTTTTTTCGTGTTTCTTAGTCTTTGGTTTTCTATGTTGTGTCACCTGTACTATTATTTGTCTGTTTGTCTTTTTATTTTTGGCCATGGCGTTGTCAGTTTGTTTTCGATCTATGAGTTTGACTGTCCTTCTGGTATCTTTCGTCCCTCTTTTATTGTTAATTTCTATATGTAAGTCAAGACATGAGGCAGAGTTAATTGTATCTGTTGTATCCTTTATTTCAATTTCGATGGAAAAGATGCGTTCAACATAGTAACCAAACGTTGAATTGTTTAGTGATATGACATCATCTATATGGCGGAAAGTGACGTTATAGCATATGCTAGATCATTTTCGTTCTTTCTCAAACGCTCCTGTATGAAGTCAGTCTCATATGAATAAAGTACCAAGTCAGCAAGACTGGGAAGCACAATTGGTTCCCATTGGGAATGCCGATTGTTTGTTGAAAAACACGTCTTCCAAACGTAACAAATATGTTGTCAATTAAGAAATCAAGCATCTTAATAATGTCAGATTCAGAGAAGTTTTTGTTTGACTCAGATAGATTTTTACAAAGTAAAAGACAAAAGTCATTAGACAACGTACTTGTATATACGTCGGCCGTTCTTTTTTTACGTAACAAATTAGGGCAAACTGTTTCAATTTTCAAGTTGGATTGGGGAATACTTGTGTAAATTGTAGGAAAGTCAAATGTTTTGATAACATTACAAGATGAAAGAGTCTTCCACTTTAGCATCTACGGCATTTTCATTCACGCCACCTTTAAAACAGGTAGTTTAACAGTAACTTTGATGACCGTCTTTGATTGTTGATAAGATTGTTGTTTAAAATTAGGAAAGAGGTTTCGTGAAGCACTTGAAAGACTCAGCAACATAAAGTTGTTTGTAAGGAAACTTATGTAATTCAGGTATCCAATACAGTTAAATGTAAAGAAGATCCAGTCAATCATCGTTTGTTGAAATTTCTACGGAATAAAAAAACAGACTTATGATAATCAGTAATGTTCTCCTTGATGAAGGTATATTTTGAGTTTCAAAAGATATTTTCAATTACATATTCGTCGTGGAGGTAGAACAGATGCTTTGCAACACTTTGGTCTTTAAAGTTTGATGTAGCATGCGTATTTATAGCCCATTTAGTTTTTGTATCAACGACATCACAGCCTTATTCCATTCGGAAAATTATCTGAGTCTTCTTTGTCATCACCCTTTGCCTTGCATCACCCTCAACTGATTTTATTAGTATTTTGAAGTTGTGTTTCGAATTAATAGATTGAGGCTCACGATATTTCGGCCCATTATAAAATACATTAGCAAAGAAGTGTAATTGACAATGTTTAGTTCACCAAAAATAATGGGGCCATTCGGATTATATATAAATTGGGTACCAGCACTAGTTTTGACAAGTTATTAAAGAAACTCCGACTCATATGAAACTAAGAAGAGGTCGGCAAGGAGAGACGCAAAGTTCGTTCCCATAGGAATGCCGACAAATTGTTGAAAAAGTCTACCTCCATATTCAACAAAGATGTTGTGAAGGAGAAACTCCAGCAAACTGATCACTTGTTCAGAATAATTTTTTGCAAAGCACAAGCTATCTCTCCCTAAAACATGATACTTGTATATATGTTGGCCATTATGTAGTAGAGAATTGATAAGAAGTAGTGGATTCGTAAACGATAATGAACGAGCGACTTTAGTCGCAAGTTGATTATCGTTTCCGAATCCACTACTTCTTATCAATTCTCTAGCTTAACCCATTTCTAGTAAAACGACTGTCTGTTTTATGTTTTGACAATGAATCAACGGAATTTCATAAAAATAATTTCGTATTTTGTCTTTTTTATTCTATAATAGCTGGAAATGATTATATCCACACGGTTCACGTCTATATTTAAGTTAACATAAGTTTAATATAACTTAAATGGGTTGTTAGCTCCCTTTTTTATTACCAGATTTCATACTTGTATATTTATATTTCATTTAATGCTTTATCATTACAAAGTATTTAAATTATATAGATTTTGGTATTTATGATTTATTCAAAAAGACATATATAAATATACAGAATTTATTTACCTTTTTTTTGAATAGTTAAAAAATTGTAATTACCAAAGTTTAGAAACCTTTGAAATTTACATATATAGTTTTTAGCAATCTGCTAATGTTTACAGCTGATTAAATATTGTCTACAATTTAACCGTACTAAGTCAAATACATATATTAAGCGTAGTTGCCATAATACCACAATTTCATGATGTTCCAGTTAATGATGCTTTCCGAAATAAATAAAATAATTGCTTAAGGTCTTTTTTGAACAATTATACATGAATTTTGTTTAAACTGTTTCCCTTTCATTAAGTTTAGATTATTTGTAACGTTATTACATTTGGCATCCATCGTAAACCAGTCAATAAACTAGTATTATCTGTGGTACGCATTCTGAATCTCCAGCAGAATTGCTCTTGCTACAGATGTACAATGTATAATTATATCATTTTTTTTTACTTTTACATTCAAGCTGTTCATAGCCGTGATCGTCTAGTCGTTGGTACCGAAAACATAACTGTGACATTAAAAGTGCCAAGTTCAAACCTTGTACCCGAATTGAAATTTTTTCATTGTAATTTTTTTCTCGACAAAAATATTGTTTTAATCTTAGAGGTATTATATACTTCTTTTTCATTTAAAGGCGATGATTTTGTTTCTGGTTTTACAATCAAAGAAGTAGTTTTACGGTCGTAGCTTATATATTACACTTTATTCAAATTAGAGTACGTTCAATGTTGACGTGATGTATATTTGGACCATTTATTATCAAACAAAGAAAAAATTATTGATAGTACGATATCATTATAAGACTAAAACCATAAGTAAGTATTTGCCATGATGAAAAGGAAAAGTCCTTGTACGTTAAAAATGACAAGTTTAATGGGCATATGAATGTTTATTCTATCAAGGAATTGCACTAATATATACAATTCCTTGATTCTCTAGTGTTTACAACTAGTGTGTAATAGCCACAATCGTATAAAGACCCATCGGTTCATTATAACGATGTTGAAAATCGACCAATGTTCAAACCTTACATCGTGAATAAACCCTTTTTTAAGATAGTTCATACTGCTATATAACTATAATCATGAACGTTCAAATGTAGAACATAATCTTCCTTAAAAAATAACGCCCAAAATAAAACAATTTAAATAAATTTGAAAAGAACATAAACAAATCCAGACATAGTATATATATCTTATTAGATAACAAAAGCGAATTATCTCTGAGACAGACATACAGTTTATTGACATGAATTGACAGTTGTGCGCTTTAAGAGTGTTATTTAAATATTGATTTATGTCAGCACTCGTGGTATAGTTGTATCATGCATAGACTGAAGACTCTACTGGTTGTGAAGAAAATACGCGCGAGTTCGAACCCTTCATATGCCACTCGTTTTTGAGAGGATAAAAAATCGTAAGTTAAAAGTTTAAAGTTATAAAATAAGTTATCTTAAGTTAACGAAGTAGTCAGTCGATTTTTGAAAAATAATCTACTGTAAGAACAATAGACTGACGTCAGAGAAATGGGTTAATTTTCATGAAACACAAAAGGAACAATTTTTTTCAAATTTTTTCATTAAGTTTGGAATCGATAATATTTGGATAAATGCCTCGAGTTTATTAATTATTAAATTTTGAACATTTTTTCGCTGATATTGTCTTTTTTTTAATGCGAACTCGGTTGATAGTTTAAACATATTTTATATAGAAACATAAGTATAAAAGGAAAATGGAGAAATAGAAAACATTACCCCGAAGGTCGTATGTTATAGAAGAGTTACGGAAATCATCGAATAATGATAGGAGAAAATGTGTTAAATATCTTCTTCACGGTAACAATTACAATAAAAGAAACGTCCTGGTTAGAAGAGAGTGGTTATTTTAAAGTGTTTTAGTACCCACGGTATAATAGACAGTGAAGTATCTATTCTTTTCTTGGAAATTGTTATATTCAAAACTGTTTTTGTTATAGGAAAAATATTTAACTATTACCAAAATATGTCTAGTGAGAAAATAGTATGAATACTTCGAAATAAACTCTTAACCATTACTTGAAGATGAAAACATTTCAAGTTAAAAAGATTGATGACAGCATAAAATGTAATAATATGCAAGACTGATAGCGTGCAGATGAGCCCTTGGATGCTTTTAATTGCATATTTTTATGTTGGTTTTATTCGTGGTTGAAGGCAATACGCTGTTGTTTACATCGCTGTCCTTTGGTTTCTTCATTGACAGTCGTGCAAAATGCCACTATTTCAATATTCTTTTTTTAATGTATTACATCATGCTTTTATTTTTGTCTTTTCAAAATTGTATATGAAATATTTACAAACCAGTCTTTATTTCTGACCGTTTTTCATTTTTTGGTGAAAGTTTTGTATCGCTTGTTGACATCGGAAAAGGTGCTCTCAGACACGTCCGGTTTACAACTTCTCCAAAATCATTTTGAGAAGACCTCTCAAATCGATCGTTTTCCAGACATAGAGCACGCGTTCTTGGTTAGAAACATGCGTTAAAACTGCGGACTGGTAAAGGGCCGAGTCATCTTAAAGTATATTTAAATAAAATATCTTTATAAAATGTATAATGAATACATAAGAAACTTGATATACATAGAGATGATTGATAACAGTATTTAAAGTAGATATTTTACAACTACATTGCATGAGAAGAGAATACCTAGATTGAGGATCATCATTACATTGCATTACATAATATGTGTATATAAATAAGAAGAAATAGAGTGCTTTACCCCGATCAACTTCCTTCTTATCTCAGTTGAGATACTGCGGACAATACAAAAAATTATAAATTGAAAAAATATAACTTTCATTGCAGAAATTTTTAAAACTAGAGTTGCACTTTAAAGGATAAGTAATTCTTTCCGCTGATTTTGACGTAAACGTGTTTATTTAAAATTATTTTTAGATTGTTGCTTACAGCAATTTTACGAAGGGATAGTTTCTTTCCTCATGTAATAACATAATAAATATTTAACAGTTCTACCAATCAGTTCTCATTTCGTTCTTCCGATGCCTTTAAAAGGGGTCTTTATTTTTGGTCATCGTAAAAAATAACTTAAAGAAAATTGCAATAATTTTGATCTTGTGTAATTGACGATAACGTCAATTTTTAAAGCGAAAAGGGAAAATACGATTTAGGGCCAAATTGGCTGTAAAATCAAATGTTTGTCAATTCGCGTAATTAAATGCTGAATCAATATTTAATTTAATACAACATAAAGGTTTTGGTTTAAATAATTGCAGGTCATTGGTTAATCATCCATGACAAGACAAAACATTCTGTAAGAGTTCAAATTAGTATAAACTCTACGAACAGAAGCTGAGCAATAATATAGAGCGCAAGCCTCGCCAAAAAAGATATTTACACAGGGGGTGTATTTTATTATAACCTACTTGCTATAATAAATGACGCGACGCTTGTATTCTATTCTAACTAATCGAAACATTCTTGAAATTAGCTAATTGTTTGCTGAAATTAGCTAATAAGCTATTATGAAGTTACTTAAATGACAATACATTTAAATTGCGTCATCAAGATTAACCTAATTGTTTTGCTCATTGCGTCGGTTAAAAATTACTATAAATAATGGTATCATCAAACCGTGTTGTTTAGACATTTAACAACATGAACAAGGCATAATCAACCCCAAATCGTACTTTGAGAAATAATTTTGATGTTCACATTGGGAAAGCGGATACTGAAACATAAACCAATTTCCTCGTTTGATAACGTTTTTAACGTTTCAGTCATCAAATTGATATTAAATATAGCAATCCAATACGGCATATTTTGTTAATAGTGAACAAAAAGGTAAAACATGCTACACAGAGGAACAAGTGATCACTATGCTGGAGTTTCTTATTGACAACATATATGTTAAATTTGGAGGTAAACTGTTTCAACAAATTGTCGGCATTCTTATGGGAACAAACTGAGCGCCTCTCCTTGCCGACCTCTTCTTATTTTCATATGAGTCGGAGTTCCTTCAGATATTTGTCAAAAACAAGAAGATCAAAGAAGCTAAATCATTTAATTTCACATTGAGATATATTAATGATGTTCTTTCCATTAACAATCCAAACTTTTCTGATTGGATTCCATTAATATATCACCGAGAACTAGAAATTAAAGAAACAACAGACTCGGCTTCCTCCGCCCCATTTTTAGACTTATACCTCGAATTTGACATACGCGGTCATCTCAGTACCAGAATCTATGACAAACGAGATGATTTTAATTTAGAAATTATCAATTTCCCCCACCTTAGTAGCAATATACCAAATTCACCTGCATATGGGATATATATTTCCCAACTTTTTCGGTATTCAAGAGCTTGCAGCTGCTACTCAAGACTTTGTTAATCGTCACCAGTGTCTGAGTAGAAAGTTGATGAAACAGGGGTATGTCAAAGAACGTCTCGTTCTTTTTCTAAAAAAGTTCATCGGAAGGTACCAAGACCTTGTTGATAAATATACCGTATCAACTTCACGAATAATACACGATGGTCTTGAAGTGTAGATTCTGGGTACTGATGTTGTTTATCATCTTAATAACGTATTATAGTGATTGAGATTATAACACACTTTTGACTGCTGTACCCCAATTTTTGACATTTTTACCTATTGTGTCTGTTTGTTTTGTTCACACATCGTTGTCAATATAATGGAATTTAATGTGACTGTCATACACGTGAGAGGTTTAGCTAGCTATAAAACCAGGTTTAATTCACCATTTTCTACATAAGAAAATGCCAGTACCAAGTCAGGAAAATGACAGTTGTTATCCATTCTTTTGATGCGTTTGAGCTTTGGGTTTGCCATTTGATTACCGACTTTTTTAATTTTCCATGGAGTTCGGTATTTTTGTTATTTTACTTTTTATTGCACACAAATTATCCACATATGAATTGATAGTAGTAAATTTTGTTTTTCGGAATGATTAAGAGGCGATCTCAACAAATATGGAAATGCTATTTTTGTTGGAGCCAATAAATAAGAGGGAAGAATTTACTTGTAAAACAAACTTGGGTCGTGATTGGGTCTTGATTAATGCATTTTAAGTTAACGTAAGGATTTGGTATAGTTGAAAAAGGTACAAAATTATCATGTCTGAAGCTGTCAAACAGAATTATAGACCCCTTAACATACAGATATCTATATTTTGAGTGACCGGTGGGAGATTTGTCTCTAATGTTTCCCCCCAAAAAGTAAACAACACTGTAAAAATCTTATTAAGAAATTTCAGGTGGGATTTTATTTTATTTACGTGAGGGTGTCGGGTGCTCCTTCGTCCTAATTCCTCTTTTGTTTTTCCCCAGATCCCACCTTTATTGTCCCCTATACTTCATATCTCCACTTTTTATCATCCCATATCCCCCTTCCTATATCCCACTTCCAAAAAGCCGTGTCATTCCCCTCCACTGAGTTCGTGGGCTACTTGCAAGATTCATTTTCGGAATAAAATTAAATTTTATTAAGTTAGACATGCCTTTGTAAAGGCCTTTCTCAATTAATCTTGCTTTGGTCATCTTTTACCCCATTTATACAGCTTAAGCGCGTCGAATATTTCGATAGAATTATAGTTCTCCGATCAATTACCTTTTTATTTCCCCTTTTTCCTTGTGATTTCTATTATTTTTGATCCCTTTTATAAGATTATATCATTCTTTGAAGTTAGCCGGACAAATAGCAACTCCGAATATTTAAATGTAACACAAACGTGATGTCCATGTCCACCGTATGCAATACATATAGGGTATGTGAATATATATAGCCATGTTAAGTACAAATTGTAACATCTCTATAAAATTGAAATATATATATCTTTAGTGGAGAATTGTTTTCCTGGGCGATCCTTTCTATGGTTATAGATATACATAATACATACAATGGACAAACAATGAACAACAGGAATTTAAATATTACAATTGACAGTACAGTTTACCAAACCCGCCACCACAATTCGACTCTTTCGAAAATATATGCATATAGTTATCAAAGGTACCAGGCTTATAATTTGATACGCCAGACGCGCGTTTCGTCTACATAAGACTCATCAGTGACGCTCAGATCAAAACAGTTAGAAAGCCAAACAAGTTGAAGAGCACTGAAGACCCAAAATTCCAAAAAGTTGTTCCAAATAAGGCTAAGGTAATCCATGCCTAGGAAAAGAAAATCCTTAGTATTTTGAATTATTCATACTTTTTAAAACAATTAATTTATAAAAATTATCATATACTGTAAACCAACTAATTTTCGCGAGCGATTTATTTTCGCGACTTTCGAGAGAAGAAAAAAAACACGAATATAAATCGTCGCGAAAATTTAAAACTTGGATCTTTCCTTGTCTAATTACATCAAGTTCATGTGAAAATCGCGAAATTAAATCGCCCGCGAATTGGGCTAGAAAGGGCTAAACGCAAAATAAAGTATCCGCGAAAATAAGTTGGTTTACAGTAATTGATATTCATGTCAACGCCGAAGTGCTGACTACTGGGCTGGCAATACCCTCGAGGAGGAAACGTCCACCAGCAGTGCCATCGACCCAGTGATGTAAATAGCATTCAAGCAAACCCAACACTAATGAGCAGCACATGGTCCAGTTAGACCTCGTACAGACACTAAATTGCATGATTATACATTTTTAGGATTTATCAGTATTATGTGAAATAGTAACTATGTATATTGGCAGAATTCTAATCTAATGGAAGGATTCTTCTCATTTAATGTTTCTGTTGTTTCGTTGTTTTCCTCTTATAGTTGACGTGTTCCCTCGGTTTGAGTTTGTAACCCGGATTTGTTTTCTCTCAATCGATTTATGACCTTTGAACAGCGGTATACTACTGTTGTCTTTATTTAGGTTTATTTCATTAACAACGTGTAAAGCAAGCACGGCAGTTTATAGGGAAGATTCGTTGATGATTTTGAGGGGAATACAAAAAAATATATATTGAAGAAGAATAGACAACACAATCGCAATCAATTATGGTTTGAAGGACAAATAAACATGTAGACTTTGTGCTGCTTCGTGTTGAAGGGACCTAACATTGTTAACTTTTTATACCTTGTGACTTGGATGGAGGGTTATCTCATTGGCACTCATACAACATCTTCTTATTCATATGTAAATACTATATTGAGTTACGCCATCTTTTTATGCTGTTTCACCACTGTCCCATGTAAGAAGGGGGGATGAGAGGTCACAAAATTGTTTAACCTGCCAAATTCTAGTGTGTTTATTGATTGCTGGCTAATCAAATCAATGTTAAGAAAGAGAAAAGAAAAACGTACCTTGATCTTGATAATAGTAAATAAATGATATTATTTTCTGGATCTACTTGAATTTAAACTCCTGTCAATCAATTAAACAATATAATTATTCCCATACTTATATGCGTTAAATTATTAAGTGCAGGTGGGCGCTAAATAGACGAAATTTAAAACTGATGAAAAGTATCGCAGGTTTTTGTTGCCTATTTACAGCAGTTACGTAATGGCATGATCAATTAAAGGGTAAAATGATAGCAGTTATAAAAAAGACCGTGACAAAATGTGTAATATGATTAAACAAGAACATTACGAAAACTGTCATAAGGGCATCCGATACAGTATCAAGATGTATTGTATAAAAGAAAGGAAAAATAAAAACGTACCATGATCTAGATAATCTTTTATGGCACATCTAATAAATGTTGTTAACCTCTGTATCTACTTGAATGTAAACTTCTGTACACTCAATTGAACAATATTATCATTCTCATAATCTAAATGAGTTAAATGATAAAGTACAAGTGTGCGTTATATAGACAGAATTTGAAAGTGATGAACATCATTTTTTTATAATTTTGAAAAATGTTTGAGGCCTAGACGCGTTTTAAAAAAATCCCCCAAAAAACTTACGTCGCTGAGCTAGTTTTCGAGAAAATCGAGGCTGAAAATTGGGAATGTTTGCACTTTTGTAGAATAGTTAAGCAAAGTTGTAAAATCTTAGTGAGAGTATTTATCATAAATTGATAAAATTGGACCCATTTTGAAGCCGTGATGAGTGAAAATAAGGACAAAATGAGTACGCACAAGAATAATTTTAAATTCATTATTCAAGCCAAGCTAAACTCATGCGAATCTTACAATGTCATTTTTCTTATTGTTTTACATTAAGTGCTTTTGTTCACGCTTTCTCAAAATAGCTCATAATAATATATGTTGGAGAAGAGGGAAGAAAGATACCAGAGGGACATTTAAACTCATAAAGCGAAAATAAACTGACAACGCCATGGCGTAAAAATAAAAAGACAAACAGATAAACAATAGTACACAAATCACAACATAGAAAGACTAAGCAACACGAACCCCACCAAAAACTAGGGGGATCTCAGGTGCGCAGGAAGGGTAAGCGGATCCTGCTACACCTGCTCTTAAAATAGTAGATGTTACCGTGCTTGGTTTATTGAAAATCGCCAAAATGATCTGCGTGGCTGGCTTACAATTTTGACATCGGTCGCCAAATTTCCCTTAAGGTTATCGGCATCATTTGTTCAGGTTAATTGCTTATTTCTAGCTAATACATAATAGTTTTGTTTTCGGATATGAATAGATGTGATTTAATTAAACACCAATGCTTCTCTTTCTTGAATTCTTTTGTTAAAACACTGCATGCATTGTCGTTTCATGATTATTATATAAACTACAAAATTGTTCTATTTAAGAATTTGTATTGATACTATTTTCAAAGAGAATAAGAAGCAATACTAGAAGTAAATGTTTGAATACATTAAACAGTCGATACAAACGAAAAAAGATCATTCATACCAGAGTTATAAATAATTGTAATTCAAGCATATATCGTTTTATTATTATGATCTTTCGCCATAGTAATAAAAGCACTTTACATATATTGATACTAAGGATGGAATTAAATTCAAAATTCTTTTTTGTTTCAAATCTACATTATCATTCCTTTTAGAAGGGTTAATAATATTTTAAAGCATTATTATAGACTTTTATCATATGTTAAGTACTAAATCCAGAAATTTTCTATATTTAATAAAGGTTCTTTTTTCAGGTCTGTATCATTTACCCTGTATCGCATAACCCGTATCGCATATCACGTATCGCAACGTATCGCAACCCTTTTGGAACATCTAGAAATTTTCTCCTCAATTGTTATCCGCTTGAAATTTCAGAAGATGACAATGATTTTAATCCTCTTTATGCTGCCGGAGGGACACATGTGTCCATATATCTAATTTATGCAATCACTTATTCATCACCGCATCTGCTTAAAATAAAACACCAAAGATTATATTTATTTATTAGTTTAATTTTTTTCCTAGGCTTCAATAGGTCTCCAATGTTACGTCATCAAGGCGTGACGTCATATATCGAATATATGGTGGTGTCTAACATTTCTAATTTTCCTGATCTTCCGGCATAATTCTCACAGCCAAATGTAAACAACATAAATGTTTGATCACTGTTCCTATTACTGTTATGTTAAAACCCACAAATGACTTCCAATACATGTGTAAGAGTTGTCTCCCATACCCCAGGTGTACCCCTTAACGTCCGGTATCAAATATTTCATGTATGTGCAGGATGAGAAGAAATGAACTATAAATACAATAGGTAGGTCGTGTAATAGAGGCCGTCCGGGATGAAGGTTTGGAAAATGAGGGGATTGATTGGATAGGGACGATATGGTTGCCTTGCAACAGGCCACCTACGGACCCTTCAAAGAGTTGCTACAAGCATTTTTAATGCCCAGAGAGCGTGGTACTTTCTCTTCACGAGGCATCGGATTTAACTTCCCTTAAATGGCTACGTACTTATACTTCCTGCACAGCCAAACGGACGCACCACTTTGGCAGTGATTTTACTGCCGGTCGAAATAAAAACCTGTAGTTACCAAATTTCTAATCCCAAGTCCCCCTCGGATGAAGTTCAACTTGTCGTAACTACAATTCCGTCCTTTTTTCATCAATTGTGACCTATTGAGTTAGACCGAACATCAAATGAGTATATAAATGTACAGGTGCCACATGTGTAGCAGGATATACTAAATCTTCATGAAGACAAAATAGTTGCTCTTCATGTTTTCGGAGCACATGATATCATTACTTTTTTGGTGGGGTTAAAATTGATCATCTTTATTTTTCTATGTTCTGTTTTAGTAAATACATTTTTTTTAAATGATACTTAACTTGCTTTACTCAAAGAGATGCATTTGTACACCAGAATATTAATTTTAGGTAACTAAGTATCTGTGAACTAAGCTGTCAATATTAATTGAATTTATTACAATACATTTCAGAAGATCTTAGTTGAATTCTTCTTTATTTTAATAAATGACAACTCAAAACATTTTCTATGATTGTACGGTACATGTTTTTGATATCTGACTTCGGACGTACATATCAAATGAAGCATATAATAAGTTAGAGTGAATCATTGTGAAGAAGGGCATGTATTTCTCCTAAAATATCTTATTACCCCAAGTTATCTTATTGTAGGACAAATTGTTTCTTAGATCGACATTTGCACGATACACTTTACTTCGAGTTATGTTAAAATTAGAAATATAAGAAATTAATTGGAATATACATTTTTTTTTTGATTGAGCAAGCGTGAAAATGTACAGTGTCTTTGTTATTGGTGAAGAGGAAGGGGTGAGTGAAAGTTATTGCAAGCTTAATTTTCAAATGATGCATATTTCCAACACGTTATATGAATATACATGTAGGGGGGAGGCCTTTGTAATGGTGCATCGTTACAACAGGTTATACGAATATAGGTCAGTCACTAATCTTTTCGTACATCAAGTTACATGATTATTGTTGGCTTAGATTCTGAGATTTAAACTTGTTCTAAGTCTTTAGTGATTCAATCCACAATATGCATTCATAAACTATTTTCTATGATCTAAGTTACTATCAATCAGAAACCTGACTTTGGCCGTACAAAATAGTCCAACTCATATAAACGAACACAATAAGGATAAATCTAAGATGTCAAGTATATCTTGAATTGTTATCAATATCATTGACGCATAATACAATATAGAAATAAGGAGATGTGGTATGATTGCCAATGAGTCAACTATCCACCAAAGTTCAACTTAAGTAGATCTAAACAATTATAGGCAACCGTGTGGCCTTCTACAATGATAAAAACCAATACCGTATAGTCGGCTATAAAGGTCCCCGACATTAAAAATGTAAACATTTCAATTGAGAAGAACTTAAGGCCTAATTTATAACAAAACAATTTACGACAATCAAGTATGACAGACGTGAACCAACTACAACCACTGAACTACAGGCTTCTAATTTGGGACATGTACATAAAGAATGTGGTGGTATTAAACATGTGTGTGAACGCTCAACACTCTCCTAACCAGGGACAGTGGTGTAACAGTACAACATAAGAACAGACTATAAAAATCAGTTGAAGAAGGCTTAAATTCATCAGACCCATTCAAGACACGGTTTATAATTTGTTACGTCAGACACGTGTTCCGTCTACATAATTAGTTGCGCTCAAATCATAAGTTTCAAGGCACAAAACATGAAGTGGAAAAGCATTACACACCAATAATTCCAAAATGTGCTAACGTTATCTGTTCGTAGGGGTTGAAAAACCTTAGGTTAGGAGTGTTTTTTTATGTTTGAGCCAGACGTGAAGGTTATGTGGTTCGAAGTTGGCATTTTTATTTTTTTTTTCTTTGTTATTGTTAAGAAGGTTGCTAACTTTATCCAACATTTTTATTTCTTTGCTTTCAATGTTTTCATTGTACTCTATTACAGGACTTAGTCATGTCTATGATATTCTGTTGTTCACCATTGGTGCACTTAATTTTTCCAATTGAAGTACAGTGCTTTTAGGTTGCATTTCTGTAAATATCGACAATGCAATTTTCCATAGGAACTCCATTTACGGCTAAAACTGTACAACTTTTACTATGAAGTTCTGAAAAAAATCATATCCTAAAATGGAAAGGTCATATGCACTACTATTTTTTTCAAAGGTCAAAATTTAGGGCTGTGCGGCATATTTTCAACGTTCATATGCTCCGAGCTGCTAACAGTTTAAACTTACACTAAAATTCTGTACTACCCCTACCTTGACTTTAGGTTTTCAACAGATTTCAATTTGACCGCTATGCATATATATATGTACTAGTAACATTTCGAAGTTATGTCTCAACGAGATGAAACATAGAGATCATATCTGGGAACCAGTACGTAAACAAAATTAATTATCTATGAATAGTATATCTCCACAAAACAGGCGTGGTTTATGAAACAGCTGCATTCACAAAGTGCAACCTATCGTCCTATAGATTATTCTGACAATCTGTTTAGGACTAGTTTGTATCTGCCATACCAGACTGTGCCCAATATAGAACACATTGAAATTACCAACAAGTACTTAATCGATCATGTTGGATTTCAACGTTAATGAGATATAAAAATACAGACTGTCAATGTTCAACTCAGTATTTGACCATGATTTTCAATGGGTGTCTGTCTGGTGTGGCACTTTCGGTAGAGGACTTTCAACTTCAAAGATCGACTCCCCTAACGGCTACTATGCAAATGTCGAATTCATTAAAGGTTGCAGTTTACGTAACTTATTTCTTACCCAATCTTACTATGCCAGAGAAACGACTAGTATACTCGAAGCCAGCCTAATGTGAACGGGTAAGATTCGTCATGTATAACGTTAAGAATTCCGGTCCGTACATGTTTGTCGGTCTTGTCCAAGACAAGGTTTATATTCATATTACACAGTACTGTCCGTGTAAGTTATGTTTTGCGATTGCCACTGGACGTTGAAAGCTATTCATTCTACATATACATATCGTGAGCTCAGGATCCTGATGAGTTATTAATGAATTTTCAGACTATCGAATGTCTGCCTTTCCTTATGTGTGTTTTGGGTCAAAACTAAAGAAGATAAAGTGAACATAGAAATAATTACCAGCTAAAACAAGATTGATGTCAGGAATTACAATCTAGTCTACAATAAAGGGGAGTGTCCATTGTTCGAGACGCATATATAATTACTTCTCTATGCGAACAACACAGGCTCTTTAGAGCATCTAGTTTGTTGACTGTTTTCCGTCAAATATAAATGCTTTTCCATTTAGCGCATTACACACCAACATACAGTTGTTTTCTTTGTCATAATAAATTGCTGTTGGCTTTTGCAGTCCATCCTCCTCAGTGAGTAGCTTTTTATAATTCTTACCATCCGGTGATACAACTACAACATTGTTAGACATATAACAAGCCACATACACATTACAATTCTTATCTGTTGAAACTCTACATGGACTCAACATTTCTTCATCCGTTAACTCCCATATGACTGATCCATCAAAATCACAGCAGTATAAAATATTATCATATGCTTCGGTAAGGAATATATTATCTGTAGCAGTTGCTAAGTCAAATACTGATGATGAAGGACAAGGAAAAGATCGGATTAGTTCCCCTGTACTATTGATAACATCAATGTCCTTTTTATCAATAACAACATATAACAGTCCGTGTGTATACGATATCCCGTAGGC
Organism: Mytilus californianus; assembly: GCF_021869535.1. Taxonomy (NCBI): domain Eukaryota; kingdom Metazoa; phylum Mollusca; class Bivalvia; order Mytilida; family Mytilidae; genus Mytilus; species Mytilus californianus. The sequence continues at coordinate 72,117,112 of NW_026262593.1, read as the reverse complement.
TTTACCACGTGTTTCAAACTTATTCTTTACTAGTTCTGTGTTAATACTGATTATTTCTATATACGGTAGACTGAATGTGACAGCGACATCGTTGTTGTTAATAACTGATATACACCACGGTCTAGCAGACAGTTTGCTTTCTCGATTATAACTTCCGTCTTTGTTGTAGATAAATAGCATGGCGAAGTATCTGTCGATAAACACGAGCTGGTTGTTAACAATGACACAATCAGAAACATTGCTCATTCGGGTTTGATTTTGGATATTTTGACATAGGTAAAGATCAAACTGTAAAGATGGCTTTATTGGTATTGATTCTGCAGAATGAAAAAAAAAAACATTAAACGAAATCGTGCATCTGAGCGCTTTTGGTAATATAGTTTAATTAGGAACTCTCAAATCCATTCTATAAAATCAGAGGATGTAAAACAATAGAATAGGAATAGAAATATCACTGTAACAAACACAAACCGGGGTTACCGCATCAAGTTCAAAATGAGCAAAACCGGGTACGTCGACCGGAAAATTGTCTCCTGCTATGCATGCGTGACCAGCCATGCGAATCCCACTCAATCAAAACAAACAATTTGAATACGACACACTTGGTAAAATTACAAGTCAGCCGACCATTCTGGTATGAAAAGATCTCAGACATCGAAAAGATGTCGCTATTGAGTTGAGACATCGCCAAATCCAGTTATGGTCCTATGTATGACAGGATGACAATAAAAGATACGCCAAATACAATATCATACGCAATAGAAATACATAAAATTGGTATATCATCAGCGTTATGACTGCCATTGTATCCAAGGGCAGATTCAGATCCCTTAACCTTTTTTGTCAAAAAAGGTCGGACGAAAAAGAGTTACAGGCGCATGTTGAAATATTTCCCGAGAGTAAATTGAAGTATGAACTATATCCAAGTGGGTCTGTCTTGAAGTAAGATTCAGCTTCCCCCGGTAATCTACGTGAGTGAATTGGTTAACATCAAATCCACTGCCACGTCTAGTTAAAATCTTGAAAACAGTGTCAATTCATTTTCTGTAATCAACCTTTCACTGAGAACAAAAGTTTGGTTGCTCTAAATGACTTTTCCTTCGTAGAACGTGAAGATGAGCCAGCAATATACCGTTGCTAGTTAATAACTTTGTGAAGTTAAGGGATCCAATACAAAGACGGTGTTCAGAATTGTTGCTCACTCAATTATTTACAAAAGACTTGTGGTTTGTCAAGATCTTATCAATATCAAAAGTCACGTTTGTGTACGTTGGATCACACGAGTGTCCATTTATTCCTAAGTCTTTGATAAGAAACTCGTAGTAGTAGGACTTAGAGACCAAAAAATATTGTTTGAAGCTTTGTCCCTAGGAACAATAACATATGCATCATGGAAAAGACTACAGAAATTGTACAGCTTTTTTGCCTTGGAATACGGACTGAGGTTGAACATTCACGCAGCTTTGCAACTTGTGGATTCTACGATGTATTGACGACCTGATTGATTTAACCCATCTGACCAAGTGTCTACGTCTACTTCTTCTCGTTTTGACCATGCATTGGCGTAAGCCTCAATCTATACTTCTAAAGTTATGGTTCCAATTGGTGTATTGTGGCTCTTATAATTTCGGACCGTGAGATTGATACAAATAACATAAAACTATGATCATGCAGCAGGGACATGGGTTAAAAATGTAATGGTTTATCGTCAGAATAACATAAATTCAAAATTCATTTCATTTCACAAAATGAAGGAAACATGAAAAAATTATCGAGCAAAAACACATCTTCTGAAAACAAAATAGTAGATTGCATTTGTCGGAAAAGTATGCACACAACCTTGGAAGCTTATATTGATCGACATGCTAAAATGCAACTACAAAATGTAGAAAAGAGAAGTTGAGTCTAACTATCCGTAACGAATGGCTTTAGGGGGGGGAGGGGCAATGGCATATTCATAAAGTATCCCCTTGCTTAAAATGTGTCAAACGAATGGAAAAGAGCCACAATACAGTTTCAGCTTTGAAATCGTTCAATTGATTCTTTGCTAAAAAATATTAATATATTTCATAGTCAATTGATAACAGTGAATGAGTTAACGCAGATGTTTTATTCTTACCTATTCCCTAATTAATTAAATTCATAAGCAGTGTGATGCTTTTTGTTTTACGTCCAGTGGTAAATGTTTCATTCATTGCTTAAGGAAGGACAAACATTTGAATAAATAAAACGGTATATTTAACATCGTCTGTAAAAAGTGTTAGTTGCTTTCCCAATTTTGTTAATATAACAGAACTATAAACAACTGCCATACAAGTGGAAGGTTTATCTAGCTATACAACCAGGAAAAACCGGTCATTTTGTTCGGAACATATCTATATCAAGTCGGAAATATGACATTTTTTTCAACTCGTTCCTTAGGTTGAATACATTTGATTTTGTCAGTTTTTATGGACTTCCCCCTTTTGAGTTCGGTATTTTTGTTAGAATTTCTTGTCAAATGGAGGACAACATTTTGATATGCATTTAATAAACATATAAGAAACATGTATAAGTAGCAAGTTAACTTAGTCTTTGTCATTTTGTCTTTTCTAATGTGATCGTGTATCCCTGTTGTCATTTAAAAATCCAGATGTTCTTAAGAGCCATACTCGCTATTCTAGCAAAACAATACCAATTTCATATTCATTTTAACCATGAATTCAATGGTTTATGTTTTGTTATAAGAAATATGAATGTAGAAGATCATTTTTGCTGAATTCTCTATCTATTGCAATTTTGCGAAGATTTCCGAGACTGCAGTTTTAGTTTTTTTTTAAATTGTGGTTTGGTTATCATTTCAAATATAACAATTTCTCTCTTTTTACTACAGTTTTTAGCATAATTGGTAAAACAAACACAAAAATTAAAGATTAAAGAACATTAAGTTAATTGAATAAGGTGGGTTTTCGACTCGTTCGTATATCTTTTCTTGATTGTTTGTTGTGCTACTTACAGTATTTCTCTTTTAAAATTACCAAGAAACAAAAACAAGAAAAATAAAATGGAGTAAAAATGTAATCAAAGGGCAATAACTCAATGAAGGAGTTGATTGACAATTGCAGTCCTAAATCTGTATTTGCTAATTTGTAAACTGTTTAAAGGAGTAGGTCCGGTAAGGGCCGATTTTTGCCTCAAATTTCAGGTTCATCTGATGAGAGATTTTTGACACTTTTTAAACACTTAAGTGTCTACTTCAGTCGATTCAATTAGTTTATGAGAAAGATTTGAACTGATTTAGTCATTAAAAACGCCCAAATTCAAGCTTAGATATGGAAAATCTATCAAATATGCCATAATATGTCACTTTTCAGATGGTTTTTGTCAAAAATGAAAGTGGCCGCATCCGTGTTCACTCTCAACCTTTATATATGTTATGTATTATCATCAAATACAACTTACATTTAAATATTAAGAATGAACACAAATGCGGCCACTTCCATTTAAGACGGAAACCGTCTAAAATTTAACTCAAATGCTAAAATTTTGAAGATTTCAGTAATTTAGCTTGAATTAATGATGCTAGTACCCGATATATGTGGACTGTATTGTCAAAAACAGCTCATATTTATGTAACAGAAGTATTCTTCTTTCCAATAAATAACTTAAAGTTTACATTTTAAAAATTTTGTAAAACTGCTATATTTTGGGGCCAAAAAGGTGTCTTACTGGACATACTCCTTTCTCTCTTTCTATAATAGCAAGATATTTTTAAAAAAGAGCTGAAACCAGTAAATATCGCCCTTAAAGGCATATACCCTTATGAGGAGTTATCTGATAATTTTGGTGGACAAAGAAAGTAGGTAATTCCAGACATTCAAAGCATGTTTGTCCAGTCAGATTGATTTATCTATTTTGGTATTGAAAATGTGAGTTAATTTCTCGCTGTTTGACTATTTCTATCTTTAATGTCAGGCAAGCGGATTGCTGGAAAAATATTCAACATGTATAGTAGTAATCCTTAGGATATACAGTCAAAGTTTAGTGGAATTAATCTAGTGGTTATAGAGGAAAATATTTTCCCCTTGATTTACGACGACTTCGACACTATAGCTCGCTTTACAAGGTGAGATAGACTCTACACAAATAGTATGTCACCTCACATTTAGAATATATGGTGAAATGTAAACTTTTGGCTTGACTTTTACTATTTTACTTACTAGACAAAACGATTAAAGATTATATGCTTCCCGTTTAATTGTGCAACTTTTAGTGACTTCCTTCTAATAATTTAAGAGATTTAAAACAACAAAAAAGGGAAAATCGTCATCGACATGAAAAGAAATCCATTTGTCGCAATTTTGAAAAGGCTGCCGTTTTTATTTCTAAACAAGAGGCTCTCAAGAGCCTGAATCGCTCACCTGTGTTTCAGAGGAGAAGATTTTTAAATGTTAGCAAACTTGATGAACAAATTGTGTAAAATTGTCTTTAATGGGCAATAACTCCTTAAGGGGTCAATTGACAATTTTGATCATATTAACTTTTTTGTAGATCTTACTTTGCTGAACATTATTGCTGCTTAGAGTTCATATATATCTATAATAATATTCAAAATAATAACAAAAAACTGCAAAATTTTGATAAAACTACCAATTCGGTGGCAGCAACCCAACAATGTGTTGTTCGATTCGTCTGATAATTTCAGGGCCAATAGATCTTGACCAATTGAACAATTTTACCCCATGTCACATTTGCTCTAAAAGATTTAGTTTTTGAGATACAAGCCAAAAACTGCATTTGACCCTTATGTTCTATTTTTCGCCATGGCGGCCATGTTTGTCGATGGAAACAAAGTTCGGATACAATTTATAAACAAGATACCCAAAGGAACATTTGGTTAAAGTTTGAAGGTATTTGGCCCAGTAGTTTCAGAGGAGAAGATTTTTAAATGTTAGCAAACTTGATGAACAAATTGTGTAAAATTGTCTTTAAAGGGCAATAACTCCTTGAGGGGTCAACTGACAATTATGATCATAATAACTTTTTTGTAGATCTTACTTTGCTGAATATTATTGCTGCTTACAGTTTATATATATATCTATAATAATATTCAAAATAATAACAAAAAAACTGCAAAATTTTGTTAAAACTACCACTTCGGTGACAGAAATCCAACAATGGGTTGTTCGATTCGTCTGAAAATTTCAGAGCTGATAGATCTTGATCAATTGAACAATTTTACCCCATGTTAGATTTGCTCTAAAAGCTTTAGTTTTTGAGATATAAGCCAAAAACTGCATTTGACCCCTATGTTCTATTTTTAGCCATGGCGGCCATGTTTGTCAATGGATCAAAACTTCGGATACAATTTATAAACTAGATTCCCTAAGGAACATTTAGTTAAAGTTTGAAGGTATTTGGCCTAGTAGTTTCAGAGTAGAAGATTTTTGAAATAGTTTACGACGACAGACGACGACAGACGACAGACGACGACGACGACGACGACAGACGACGATAGACGACGACGACGACGAACGACGACGGACGCCAAGTGATGACATAAGCTCACATGGGGCCCTTCGGGCCCCGGTGAGCTAAAAAGTTAGACCCATTTAGAGTATTGAGGACAATCTATTTCCTAATTGTAGTAGCGATTGTATCAAATGTATCAAACGTTTTGCAAGTCTGATTAGAAGGTGTATCGATATTTCAAATCGTAGTTTTACTTTAAAGACCAACTAATAATGTGAGTTTCTTATACAGGTAATGTTTTGCAATGACAGGAACCAGATTTAGCCATCCCGACACGAAATGATTTGGCTGAATGTTTGTAACCAAAATTTACCCTTTCAAAAAAGGTAACTTTTTTTCTGCTTCGATAACCGTATACTGTTACTAAATAACCATTTTTGTGTTTCACCTACCATCGGTTTCAGTTGTTGTTATTTCCTGTCCATCGTGAATAAAGGAAAGATTGTCTGTTACTTCTACTTCATCTTCACTATTCCTGTCGCTGTACTCATCTAAATATAATATCAAAATAGCGTACCAATGTATGGCTTTTAAGTTCAATATTCACAATGACAAATATAGGTCCTGGTGTATTGTTACTCTTGGTATGACACCCTCCTAATCAGTGATTGGATTAATAAATAAGTACACGTGATATTATTGTTCAGTTTCTTTTCTCAATTGGGGACCATTACTTGATACATATTCTATCACTTGAATTCAACTGACGAAACACTTTTAAAAACATACAAAAACTTCAAATCAATTCATTGCTTAACTGGCTAACTATCTATTGTACCCTAACTTTAACTTGTGCAAATGTATATGTGCGTACATATTACATACATAGGAATCTGATGTTCAGTAGTTGTCGTTTGTTGATGTGGTTCATAAGTGTTTCTCGTTTCTCGCTTTTTATATAGATTAGACCGTTGATTTGCCCAAATTAATGGTTTTACACTAGAAATTTTTGGGGCCCTTTATAGCTTGCTTGTTCGGTGTGAGCCAAGGCTCCGTGTTGAAGACCGTACTTTGACCTATAATCGTTTACTTTTAAAAATTTTGACTTGGATGGAGAGTTGTCTCATTGGCACTCATACCACATCTTCTTATCTCTTTTAGATGTGGTTTCCTAGTATATAATTGAACACATATAGCATATACATTCTGTTAAAAGAATAGTGTGTCTTTGTTTTACTTACCAATGAGTTTAGTTGTTGTTCTTTCTAGTTCCTCATGAATCGAGGAAAGGTGGTCTGCTTGTTCTACTTCATCTTCACTATTCCTCTCATTGTATTCTTCTTAAAATATCAATAAAACTAGCGTACTAATGTATTGGTTTCAAGGCAAATGTGCATGATATCAAATATGCGTCTTAAAAAAAGAGGGACGAAAGATACCAGAGGGACAGTCAAACTCATAGATCGAAAACAAACTGACAACGTCATGGCCAAAAATAAAAAGACAAACAGACAAATAATAGTACAGATGACACAACATAGAAAACTAAAGACTAAGCAACACGAACCCCACCAAAAACTGGGGGTGATCTCAGGTGCTCCGGAAGGGTAAGCAGATCCTGCTCCACATGTGGCACCCGTCGTGTTGCTTAGTTTATTACAAATCCGGTAAATAGTCTAATTCGGTAAGTCACATTCGTGAAAAGGGAAGGGTATTGTAGTTACGACATAAGGAACATATCCGATATCATCTGTGAAACGGTTATTCCATAACGGTCAACCAACTCGTGATGGCGTCCGTAAAATTTACGAAGGGATGACTTCAACTTCACCATTTAGAACTCTTGGTTTAATAGCTTCATTGTGAGCAGCAATCCTCTATCAAGGAAATCATGATAGGAAACACAAGCCCGGGAATATCGTATCAATTGGGAGATATATACTCCGTATGCAGGAGCTGCTGGAATGTTGCTACATAGAAATGGAAAGTTCACAATTGGGAAGCTGAAATCATCTCTTTTGTCGTTAAGTTTTGTTTTCAACCGACCCTCATTGTCAATTTCTAGATGTAAGTCAAGATATGAGGCAGACTTAACTGTATCTGTAGTATCCTTTATCTCTAGTTCGATGGGATAGATTCGTTCAACATAGTCACCAAATTTTGTATTATTTAGTGAGAGAACATCATCTATATAGCGGAACGTAGAGTTAAAGGATATTGCTAACTTCTTATCTCTCTTCCTGTTTCTTAATCTATTGTTACGCTTGGTCGGATATTAAGTACCAGTAATCAGTATCGTTATCATTATTATTAATGCAATAAACTATGAGCTTTGAAGTTTTTTAATAAATACACATTGATATTTGAGCCAATTATAAATTCTTGAATAACGAGGTCAATAACTTCTGAAACTAGAGCTAATATTTATATAAACTATCGAAGCAAGCATACATATATGACTTTGTTTATCCATTTGAATTACTTTTGTACTTGTTACAATTTTCTTATGCAACTCTATAACTACTACTTGGATATACCAAAACAGTATTGATTGTACTTATGTCTCTTTTGCAGACAATGTATACCGTCAAGCGATTAATATTGCGATGTGCACTAGCTGTGTCTCTATACACTATACTTGTTCTAACGATTAAACTAGAAGTTACTTATATATGACTTGGGAGAGGCACATGCATACAGAATGTGGCAGGGTTAAACATGTAAACGGGATCCCAACCCTCCTCTTAACCTGGGACAGTGGTGTAACAGTACAACATAAGAACGAACTATAAAAATCAGCTGAAAAAGACCTAACTCATCAGATGGATACAAATAGAATTACATCTAACAAAAACACAGAGTGGAACACTATATGTAGAGCAGTTACAAATCAGCATTTTAGGAGTTTAACGAACCAACTTACTTTTAAAACATATAGTTGGCGCTCCTAACACAAGTTCATCTATAAACGTTGTTATATACAATGCTATACTACCTGTTTCTGAGGCAACATTAATGCTTACTCTTTATAATGTTTATTCCGTATTGTAATATGGCTTCATATGAAAATACGAATCCAGAACAGTTCTTCTGTTTGGAACGAATAATAAAAAGGAACTTCTATTTCATGATAACCTCACTGTTGGAAAGCCTCATAGAATACTTTATAGTTTAGCTCTGTTGTAAAGTTTTCAAATGGTGCAGAGAGTTGTATAAATCGAGATAAAGTCTGACTTTCAAGGTTTTTTTTTTTTCTTTTTCGTTCTTTTGGTCATTCTTGTTTTTTTGATTTTATATTGTAAGTTCATCTTCGACTTATGAGTTTGAATACCCCATTGGTATCGTCTGCCTATTTTATACGATAACAGTCATAAATTTTATCCCGAAAAATAATTTTACCAATGTTTTGATATTTTCATGGACTTCCCCTTTTTGAATTTAACTTGGAGTTTGGTACTATTGTTCATACATTTTTTTTTTATATGAAACCGTAATCTCTCAAATTTGTTTCAATATTTTCAACATGAAATTTTACATATTGTCATTTTCAATTAGTTGTAAGCTTTTGAGTGAATGTGATCTTTTCCTCCAATTTAACCGTCTGTCAAAGTATATCAAATTTGTTTCATATTGCATTTGTTGTCGATTTTGACACCCTTCCTCTAAAAAAAACTAAATCAAAAACAGAAAGAACAATCACATTGGTGAATGTTTGACAAGGCATACATATCAAACTTATACGATCTTTTCAAAATACTCAATTTAGCTCTTCATCGGGCGAAGATGTTGATAGGCTTTCCCTAAACATACTATTGAAATGTGTCTGCACATTGTCCTGTTTTCCTAAATGTAATAATCCCTACGTTTCTTGGTCAGTCAACTCAATTCGGAAAACAATATCGGATTAGTAAGCCTATTTTCACAATAGAGTTATATAGAGTGTGAGACTAAATCCTTGTTATCATTAATTATCAACAGAAAACTTCTTTTAATATTCATAATACAGTTCGGCTTTTGAATATCAAGTTTTATGTACATACAATCCCAACATTGACTATCAACTGCTTGAAATAAAAACCTGATTGAATCTACACATGCTACATGTAAAGTTTAACTTTCATCAATGGGATTTCAATATAGATTAGTATTGAGGACACCAACTACACACCGAGTTTACCTACATGTGAACACAACCTTTTTTTTTTGCATATAATCTAAACACTACAATCTGCTCAGATTCTGAAAAGACCATATTTTGTGCTCGCGAGCACATATTTTACTTGACATAATTGTACATAACTCAACAGTACTTAATTGTACTTAACTGTACTCGACTTTGCTCTTGACTTTACTGTATAAGTATGATTGAGTACTTGATAATCTTGGTATAGTCTGAATATGGTCTCAACAAATGCTTGACAAGTCTCGACAAGTCTCGACCAGTCTCGACTCAGTCTTGACCTGTCTCGACCTGTCTCGACTCAGTCTTGACTCAGTCTTGACCTTTAAATTTAGTTTCTACTGGTCTGAATCAGCCCATCTAACATTTGTAAACCCAATCATATATTGATCTTAGAAAATCACAGGCTATTTTGTAGTTTGGTTAAATGCTGTGGAATTAAAAGATTTAATTAATGGGTAATAAAAAGCTAGAATGTTCAGTTCTGATTAAATTCAGATAGTCACCTTTAATTATTTCTATAAATTTTTCAAACCAACTTGGATTCTCATAAAACTTTACAGCTATCTGAATTATATATTAATATTACAGAATACCATGTTGTTTGGTTGTTTTGTTTATTCTTGTCAAATTTAAGGATTAAATAAATAGGTAAAAAAACTCAAATGTTCAATTCGGACTTAATTCGGATAGTCACCTTTAAATTTTGTAATTACCTTTAAAAATCAACTTGGAATTTTTTAAAACGATGCAGCTATCTTAATTATATACTTATCTTACAGAATGCCAGGTTGTTTGCTAGTTTGGTGTTTTGCTGTCGAATGTAAGGTTTTAATTAATAGGTAAAAAAAAAAGCTAGAATTTTCAGTTTAAACTAAATTCAGATAGTCACCTTTAAAGTTTTTTATAACTTTTCCAAATCAACTTGGATTTTGATAAAACTATACAGCTATCTCAACTATATATTGATATTACACATTACCAGGTCATTTTGGTAGTTTGGTTTATTGCTGTCAAATTTAAAGATTTAATTGATAGCTATCTATCTTTATTTTATCCAAACTGAAAATTTCAACTTTTTTTTAACCAATTAATTAAATCCTTAGATTTAATAGCAATAAACCAAAAAAAAAAAAAAAATAACCTGGTGTTTTGTAAGATCAATATATAATTGATATAGCTTTAGATTTTGATGAAAATCCAAGTTGATTTGAAAAAGTTTTTGAAAGCCGACAATCCGAATTTTGTCCCAACTGAAAATTCCAGTTGTTTTACTTACAAATTATGTCATAAAATTTGACAGAAATAAACCAATCTACCAAACAACTGGGCATTCTGTAGGATCAATATATAATTGAGATAGCTGTATAGTCTTATAAAAATCCAAGTTGTTTCTGAAACGTTATAGAAAATTTTTAAAGGTGACTATCTGAATTAAGTCGGAACTGAAAATTCTAGCTTTGTTTACCTATTAATTAAATCCTTAAATTTGACAGCAATAAACCAAACTACCAAACAATATGGCATTCTGTAAGATCAATATATAATTGAGATAGCTGTAAAGTTTTATGAAATCCAAGTTGATTTGAAAAAAGTTAAAGATATAATTAAAGGTGACTATCTGAATTTAATCAGAACTGAAAATTCTAGCTTGATTTTACCTATCAATTGTATCTTTTAATTTTAAAGCATTTAACCAAACTACAAAAAAGCCTGGAATTTTGTAAGATCAATATATAATTACGTTAGATGGGCTGATTCAGACCAGTCAAGACTAAATTTAAAGGTCAAGACTGAGTCGAGACTGGTCGAGACTGGTCAAGCATTTGTCAAGACCATATTTGGACTATACCAAGATTATCAAGTACTCAATCATACTTATTAAGTAAAATCGAGACTAAAGTCGATTACAGTTAACTACAGTTAAGTACTGTCGAGATTATGTCGAGTCTTGTCAAGTAAAATCTGTGCTCGACCAGTAAGTAATTACTTTTCAGACACTGAGCAGTTTGTAGCGGAAGTTGATAAGGACAGGACTACCAATATTAGAAATGATAGTATTGCATTTATTGCAATATAAGACAAATGATGATTACCATTATACATGTTATATATTATGATATCAAAGAGCATTGAAACTAAAAAAATCTGTCTTCAAAAATATCTAAGTTAACTACAAATAAATTGATGGCTTGAGGAGAAACTGTAACTAACAATCTGTTTATTTTCATCAATATACAATGTTTTCGTTTGTGTCCTGGTGCCTTCATAGACGTTTGAAGTTGGTCTTCAGTTTGCTGTGAAACTAAAGGCATTTCCAAACAACCCTGACTACAACTGTGTTTTCAATCTAATTTATGAAGATATTTTTTGAAAAACATAAAAATAAAGTTTCTTCATTAGCAATCCGTTTAAAACCACAGTTAAATACTTTTGATTTGAAATATGTTGCTCCATTTAAATCTTGTAATTCCCGTAAGGGAACTGCCTAAATCAAAAAAGATATTTGGTCTCCGTAAATACAATAAGGTTAAAACAAATCCTCTTTTGATTAAGCAACATTGTGCTGAAATAAAATCCATCAAATCTGATTTTTCTACTGTTTACAATGATAAATCGAGGATTGGAGACAGAATATCGTCTGTTGCTGTCTTTGGTGACAGAGCTGTAACTCTCCGCTAACATCCTGCTGCAGCCATCTTAAGCGAAGAAGCTCAATCCAAAAAATTCTGGCCTTGTATTTTATTGTTACATCTGACAAATGAAAGTTTATTATATGTTCTGTTCGCTACCATGTCTTCCGCTACCATGTCTTCCATCAATAAAAAATACCGAAATTTGAAAAAAAGAAACTGTTATTCTAAAAATCCTTTACCTTATACCGGTATTCACGGACACACATTTATTGTTCAGGAAAAAAAGAATGCCCTTAACGATTGAATATCTAAATGTGAAATAGCTTATACTATTTTAAAAACCTAACATAAGAGAATATTTGTGTTGAAGACCCATTGTTGGCCTTGGGCTGTTTTCTTCTCTTTGGTCGGGTTCTTGTCTCTTTGACATATTTCTTATTTCCATTCTCAATTTAATAAGTACATGGAAATATTTATGGGGGTAGAAGGAACGAAAACAAATTGTATGAAAATAAACCAAATATATATGCAGTGTCTCATTTCTAGATACCATATTGGTCATGCGATTGCAAGTATAGAATTAAACATATTCTTATTAAATGTATTGACTTTTTGGATATCTGGGAAAATATCTGATAAAAATGTCTGATTCGACTTTGTATAAGTGCAATTTCTTCAAGCAACAGATATTGTTTCGAAGTGAAAGAAGATATGGCTTCAATTGTTTAAAGTTGACGGGTATCAGATACTGACTTATCTACTTACGATGATTTAGGTTACCTGTAGAGCTGTAGTTGAGTTTAGTGATGAAGTTTTGTTTCCTGGAATATATGACCGGATATATTCTACCTCATCATGGATTTGGTCTTGGTCAAGACTTGTTTTTGTACGGGTGAAGACATTTCGGGTCAACATGGTTCTGGTATGATAGATATAGACAAAAGCGTGTTAAATTGCACGGTAGCAGTGGCTATTGTTGAGGTAGATGATAAGGATTACATTTGGTAAGGTGAGGATGAAACAACGGCATTAATGCTTGATTTAATCAAACGGGCAAGTACTGGTTAAGAGCTACGTAAAATGATGGAGGAGCAGAATAATTCTTTGTCAAAATAACAATTTAGGTACAATAATATCAAACATATCAACTAAGTATTTGATAAACAATCAGCTTATTTTTCAAATGATTGTTTTGCAGCAATTTCAGCAAACATTTATACAAACCAATATAGACTTACATCTTTTAAAAGAATATATCATCTTTTGGCACAATTAATTCTTGCTAATTCATTTCTGGTTTAGAAAGAAACAAACATATTGTATAGACAATATTTTTTAAAAAACAATCCTGTATTTTTGGGGACGCATAAAACTATGCGAGAAAAAATCGTTTGAAAAAGTAAATATTTTTCTTAAGAGAATATCAGGGGAATAAAACATAAATTACTTGGTAAGCCAACGTTTTGTAAAAACTTCCAAAATTTGGGGAAAAATTAATAAAAAAATTGTGGAAAAACTATTTTTTTAGTATTTAAACACAAATTCTATTATAGCTACGTGCATTGTCTGTAAAAAAAAAAGAATAATTTTGGGATTATTTTGTATGTAACAAAAAACAAATCTGTGCGGGTAATGTTTTTTTAACTCCAAATATTCCAAAAGAAGCAAATATTATTGATATACCAATTTAATCCAATTTAGTTTTGTTTTTCTTTCGGACATTGGCAGATTCTAATGTCATGACTAGCTTGACAGGATACGTGCTCATAGTTATGAGCATAAGTTTTTGATGTAAAGTCTGATTAAAATTGTTCATTTAGAATGTAACCTTTTTCAGCAGTATCTCTTATGCAATTTCTATCCTTTTTATAGCAGTAAGTCCTGATTTATCTGTTGATACAATGTACTGAACGAGTTTCTGTGGTTTCGTTTGATTAAATGATGAAGTGTCTGGTAAGTTAACGGTTAAGTTAAAAGTTAATTTCTCGATGTGTTTCTAGAATGGCATGCATATTCTATTTGTACATGTGCTTTGATGCTTTTGTATTTATCACTGTAATTGTTATCCCATCTCTTCTTGTGCATATTTCATGCGATTGAATCAATCTGGAAAAAAGGTATGGTGCAGGATTATGAAATGACAGATGTAGTTTTAGCTTTGAAGGAATCCGGTTTTTTTTGCTGCACAGTTTTGGCGAGGAAAAGAATTCCTAAATGATGGCATCCAAATCCTAATTAAAAAATTCTACGATTTTCATCATCCTTTAGATCGAATATAGTGAATTCCTACAAGTTTATTAACAGGGGATAACAAAACATATATAGACACGGTGTGAACGTCAGGTGATAAATATATTCCATGAACATGAATCTTTTTGCGTGAAAAAAGGTTTTAAATGATTTTAAATTGTTAATACCACGACACCTGGAACATGACAAAAAATACATACACCATCAATGTTGTCGTGCATCTTTAAGAGATACATTGTAACTGTACCGAATTTTCGAATACAAATATGTTTACTTTGTAAGTCTGTTTCTTTAGCAGAAAATGCTGTTGAATACTTGTATAAACAAACAATAATGACTTCCTGTTCTTTTTCTAAGCGTCCTTCAGAGGCTTCAGTATATACATTACTTAAATGTGCTGTAACAACTCCTCTTTACTACCATATGTTGTATTATAATGTCAATGATTTTTTTTCACAATTTAGGTTGTCCTATCTGTACAATTGAAATTGTTACTGCATCTGACAATATAATTCTATCTGTTTACTTTAAAAACGCAGGGGCAATATCACTCTTATTTAATCATAGTCATATAAACATATAATCCCAACAAGATTTAATCATATGTCTGCTAATTTCTTTCAAGGGACACATTTTCCAATTCAATATTAAAAAAAAACATTTTCCTTTTCAACTATAAGTTGGCCATTGACACTAGGTCATGCACTTTACTTTTCAGTTTTCGGTTTATTTAACTATGGAATGTTATGGATGTTAAAGTGGAAACTTTTTTCCAGAAGCACTTGTGTTTGTTGTAAAATTTACTTTGACTCCTTGAATACTACGTCGCTACTATGACTAGTAGACCAAAGACCTCTAATTTGTTCGATTGAGGAGTATAATCTTTAACTTCAGATGAAACTTCAAATTACTATTTCCAAGTACAAGAAACATTTCATTAGTAACAAATGATAATTGTCTATCTTGTGAATACTAAATTTTAAGTTTCACCGGAGTCCCTGTATCTTAACGAGATGTTTACTTTCGTTAACGTCATAAAGTCTACCAACTGCTAAAAACCTGTTGAACCAAACCTTTCATTTATCATTACCTGCATATGTAGAAAGTTAATTACTTTGTCCAACTCTTAGACCTTGACTGAACAATTTGACATGCTGATATACTATCAGTGTCTGAGTTCAAGAACTCACTGTATTAGATTCAGTATCATGTATAACTGGTCTTTTAATCAGATTAATGTTTGACCTGCTCTATTTCATATGACGTTTTTGCGATTGTGTCCGAGAAAATGTGGACAGTAACTGCTAGTAGTCTGTTGTTATTTATGTATTATTGTCATTTTGTTTATTTTCTTTTGTTTCTTATTCTGACATCGGACTCGGACTTCTTTTAAACTGAGTTTTACTGTGCGTACTGTTGTACGTTTGTTTTTTCTACATTGGCTAGAGGTATGGGGGGAGGGTTGAGATCTCAAAAAACATGTTTAACCCCGCCGCATTTTTGCGTCTGTCCCAAGTCAGGAGCCTCTGGCCTTTGTTAGTCTTGTATCATTTTTAATTTTAGTTTCTTGTGTATAATTTGGAGTTTAGTATGACGTCCATTATCACTGAACTAGTATACATATTTGTTTAGGGGCCAGCTGAAGGACACCTCCGGGTACGGGAGTTTCTCGCTGCATTGAAGACCCATTGGTGGCCTTCGGCTGTTGTCTGCTCTATGGTCGGGTTGTTGTCTCTTTGACACATTCCCCATTTCCATTCTCAATTTTATCGACCTGTAGAGCAGACACAACAGCATAAAGTGTATGTGTTGTCACGTCTTTGAAGGTGTGTATTCCACTAAATTATGTCAGACCAATTGTTTTTAGATCCACGATTCATTTTATGACCAGTATTTTCAGTTCTTATGAGTGAATATACGTTACTGTTTTAGCAAACGTTAGCTTTTGTTAAGTTGTTGCGACTGGCTCTGAAGTCCTCACTAAACGAGTGCTAGATTTGGAGTCGTCCGCTTTGGTCGAATTATAACAGCTACTACCATGTGGTCATTATCAAATTATTCTCTGATCCCCAAGGGTGACTGGGGAATAGAAGTATGGTCACCATTGGTCTTCCTCCGACCGGCGGTAAAACCCTCGCTAAAGTGGGGCGTCCGTTTGGCTGTGCGGGATGTACAAATTTGCAGCCACGTCCGGTCAGAATGGGGACGTTAAATCCGATGTCTCGTGTAAACAGAGTGCCACGCTCTTTGCACGTTAAGAACCCTTGCAACAACTCTTTGAGGGGTCCGTAGGTGACCTGTTGCAAGGCTAAATTTCTGTCCCTATCCAATATACCCTCATTTCCCGTGGCAGTCTACATTTCTCCGACCTTAATCCCTTAATCTATTACAGAACCTACCTATTGTATTTATTGTGAACTTGTTCTCGTCCTGAATATGCATGAAATATTTGCCACTGGACGTTAAGCGACCAACAATCAATCAATCAATCAAATTATTCTCTTGGGACTTCATGTTCTGCGTTGCACTTATCAGTTATAGAGTCTTCAAAAATATCTTTGATAACCAGTTTTTCTTTGTACCACATGTTCGAGGTACGTATCACTGTTTTCATTAATTTAAAATGAATCCCGCCAAGAATATCAATATCTGGAGCAAGCCAGTGGTGACTAACTGTATAGACAAAAACTCAGGCTAACTGACATGCCTGAAATTTCTGTCAATCAGGTAAAATCTGCTAATGGTTATTTTGCGTCACGAAGATATCCGTAATAGCAATATGACTAATTGTAGTCCAGGTGTTTTGTCAAGTGTTTTTGTGTAAGTAACACCAAACAAGTTAATCAAGTTTCCATATTCTATTATGATCCTTTGTAATGCACAATTCATTAAGTATAAGCATTATAGTATACAGTTTGTGTAAGCACATCCAAGCTTGTCCAGGTGTGTTCCAAAAGAAAAATATTGGAAACATGTTACTTTCTCTAACAACTTTTCAAACATTCAGTGATTTGAAATACATGTGCCATGCGTGTGAAACTAAAGTTCTATATAACTCTTATTTTTTGTGGTATATAAAAAAGTATTACAAAAATACCAAATTCCAAGGTCAATTTAAAAAGCAGAAGTTCATCAAAACGGACAAAATGAAATGTTATCAACGAATGGAACGAGTGAAAAATAATTCATATTCATGTCTTAGTAAAGTATTGTTTCCCGCAGATAAAGAAAAACCAAAAATTGAGGATGAATGAATGAACACAGCTTTAGTTTTTTGGACACAGACTTTTTTGTTTACTTAAATTGACTTTTGCAATGAGAAATCTAAAAATCTAGCATGTGCTAAAACAAAGAGATTTGTGAGTGCATTATGCAGATAGTCGACCCCGGATTTCCTATCGTACGAGATAACTGGAAAGTTCTGTAGCCTTCCGTTTCCGAAATTTGAATGTAATAATCTATTTGGTTTTTGTGTCATTTAGTTGCTGTTTCAAGAGCGAATGTGTGTAATCTTTATTTATGTATCCCTGACTAGTGGTTGCTATGATTCAAGTAATTCAAACACTCGTGTCTTACGACATAAACAATTTTTCGTTTATCTTATCATAGAACTAACACTTTATATTATGATATGTAATTATATTTACATAGTAAAACAATGTAAGATGACTTTTTTTTCAGGCAATCTGTGAAAAATTGCGTGCGTGTCATTGAAAAACATGTGTTCTCGGCAAATTGTAAACACGTAGTAGTTCACAATGCATTACAACGCATTTATTTTGTTAAGCAATTACCAAGGTAAAACAAATTGAGTATTATGTAAACAAACAACTATTATGGCGGGAACATTAATATGTTAAATTCTCATGTGACGATCTATATATCGTCATTCAATATAATCACAGTATATATACTTTTAGCGCAGACGCATTACTACGCAAAACTGGCTGATCTGCGTTACGCCTATCTAATTTATACACACAATTCTTGACATAAAACAAAAATGTAACGTAAACCGAGCAAAATACAATACGGTTATCTCTATTCTAATGCAAAAAAAACAAAGTCAATTTCAGTAAATATTCGGAAAACAGAACAGCCCAATCATTATCGTGTGTAGGGCTTTCGCGGTTGACAAAATTACTGTATAAAACTAAGGAGATGTGGTATGGTTGCCAATAAAACAACTATCCACCAAAGTTCAAATGAATTGGATTTAAGCAAACATAGGCAACAGAACGGGCTTGAACAATGAGACTAACCCATATCATATAGTCGGCTATAAAAGGCCCCGTCATGAAAACTATGAAACAATTCAATTGAGAAAACTAACGGCCTATTTTATAACAGAACAATTTACGAAAAATAAATATGACAGACATGAAACAACAACAAGCATTGAACTATAGGCCCCTGACTTGGGATAGGCACATTAAGAATGTGGCGGGGTTAAACATGTTTGTGCGCGCTCAACCCCTACCCCCTCTGGTACAGTGGTGAAACAGCACAACATAAGAACAAACTATAAAAATCAGTTGAGAGAGGCTCAACTCGTCAGATCGGCACAAAGAAAAACATCAAACAAAAACACAGACAGGATGTGGCAGGATATTTATCCATGCCTCATCCCTAACAACAAAAAATACACTAAGTACAGATCTGAGAGCACTTGGAGTTACTGACTGCTAGTTCAAAGCCAATAACAACTTATAAAAAAGTATTAAAAAAACAATTATCCTATTAGAATCATAGAATGTATACAGGTAGAAGGTAGTGTATACCTGTCAAATGCTTGGACTTTTTTTTCAATCAGCTATTTACTGCATTTCTGTCAAAATCAAAACGAGTGACAAATTAAAGGTTGAATAGCCGAGTGTTGACTGATAAGGGAAAAAGTCAGAGAAGCCCGAAAAATAGATGAGCGATGTCGAATCGTTATAAGCCTTTTCTATTAAATGTTCGCCAATAATGATTTTTGTTCCCAACAATAATTTTTTGCCAGCGAAAACCCTTATCATTTGTACCTAAAATTAATTCTTTGATAATCTTATACATAGACTATTTACCATTATTTCGAACGTTGACAGTACTCTTAAATTTAATTAAAAATTAATTGCTACATTTATTATGTTAATCATATTTTTTATGCGGAAATCCGAATGATAAAAATCAAATGTTTGATAATTAATGTTCAATTCAACATATTTTAAAATTGTGTTTGGAGTGTCGGAATAATAGCTATTTATATATATCTTTACACTGTCCTGAGTTTGTAAACTGTCCAGTTTTGCTTAGACGAACTGACTTTACATTACACAAAAAAGTATTTCTTATTCTGAATAAAGAAATGTATTAAACTGTTAGCTTACACATGCCACGTCTATCACTAAATCTCAATTAAGTGTAAACTGATTAAAATACAGATCCTGTATCTAAGGTTTGTTAACAAGACTCCATTTTACTTTCTGTTTAAAAGACCTGTTGGGATCATCAGGTGATGTCTGTAAACAAGCTGGACACGTGATCTGTAATATAACCAGATTGATACCAGTTATAAAACAATCTAAAGTTTTATTTTGAAAACTACGAAAACAAATTTTGAATTATCGAGATAAAGGAAAAAACAATCATTACCGTTAGGTCCAAGTGAAATGCTCGCTTGATCTACATACATTGCTGTACGTTTATTCCACTCCTTTACTATCTCTTTTACTTGAAAGTTAGTTGACACTTCTGTAAAAAGAAGAAATCAATTTCATTCTTTGATGGTCACATTAAAATAAACGTTTTTTTTTGTTTCATAGTTTTAACTTAATTAGCATGATATGTTCGTTTATCGCTCTCTCTCTTTCTCTCTTTCTCTCATTCTCTCTCTCTCTCTCTCTTCTCTCTGATTGAGAGGGTTAATGTAATTTTTTAATGTAATTTTGTAGAGTGTTGCAATTTTGTAAAAAAAAAAACAATAATTTTTACTTCGATTCATTAGAATAATTTTATTTTGTTTGTTGAAATCCGAATGTGAAAAATCAACTGTTTAATGTTGAATTAGAATGAATCCTGTCATGTGTTTGTATGGGAACACATATTTATTCTCATAGTTTTCCCTCAAAGTTTCGAGCTTTTTGTAATAGCATCTTTATTCAAAAGCAATTCAGTTTTCATTATTGTCAGCCAAACATAGAATCAACATTGATTTTTAAGTGTATGCTTTCATAAAAGCTATTACAAATGCAAACTGTCAATATTTCTGCAATTGAAAATGTTCATTTTATAATGATGTTGTATATTTTATACATATAATAATAAAGAGCTAGTGCGGAATATATTTGTTCACACATCGTTGTCAATATAATGGAAATTTACACATACAAATGAGAAGTTAAGTAAGCTATAAAACCATACATAAGAAAATGCCTGTACCAAGTCAGGAATATGACAGATGTTATCCATTCGGTTGATGTGTTTGAGCTTTTGATTTTGCCATTTGATTAGGGACTCTCTGTTTTGAATTTTCCTCTGAGTTCGGTATTTTTGTTATTTTACTTTTTTTATAGCCATTCATTGTTTTGTTCGTTTTCATATCAGCTTTAATATACTGGGATATTGCACACTTTACAAACATTCTACCTTTATAGCAGTTGGCGTATATTCTGATAAATGTAAGAAATGGACGTTACGTAAGAACAATAATGATAGTATTGAATTCGTAAACATCATCCCTACATGTATATAGTATACATTAAGTTTAAATGAATAAATATACTCGATACTCGAATAGAATAAAATTGAGGTTCTGCTACCAAATTCGAATTTTGGTTCACAGTAAAAATAAACAAATTACACTGCTTTCATTTTGCCTCATAAATTATTCAAAAATTAAAAAGTAATTATTTACTATCATGTTTAAATGGTATACCAACATCATTTGGTCATCATTATTTAAAATTTCAATGTCAATTAACTTTCTGTGTAACATTAACATGCAGAGAAACAAGATAAACCACACAAAATATTTCCTCCGTCTTCAATTATTGCTCACCAGGATAACTATTCAGTGTACCCTAAATAATACGTATGTGAAATTATACATGCAAATACATTATATTACATACATAGCTAGATTGTTCTTTATGATATACCAATATATAATAAATGACACTATAATAAAGCTGTGTTATATCTTAAATTGTCTAGTACGTAATCATTTAATACATGCGGAATATTTCCCTGGAGTTGCTACCGTATGAATACCAAGGTAACCATGTAGTGATACAAAATGATCCATTGGTAAGCTGATTGCAGCATATTTTTTTCAATAGTTTAAAAAAAGATATGTTTCGAATGAGCTGTTTAAGGGATTTACGTACCATCAAATTCTGCTGTTGTCTCTTTCTGGCCACCATGATTAGCTGCAGGACTGTCTGCCTGTTCTACTATTTCACTATTCATGTCACTATTCTCTTTTAAAAAGAATTAAACAAAACTAGTGTACTCATGAATGATTTAAAAGGCAAATGTTCATGTTTGTCTTTATCTATATTCACACGTGTTGTGGCATTTAATATCTGAATTACGAGCAACATTTCATGTTTGAATCACATATAACAGGTGTCTAAACTAGTGAACATAATATTTGAGCTATTAATATAGTTACAAGAAAGATATCAAAGTTTTAGCACCTAGATCTAATATTTAACCCGTTCACGTTCCTATCGGTATTCTTGTACCAATGGGCTATTTTTTTAGGCAACTAGTTTGCGTTAAGTCTGGAATCTTTGACATTTGTTTACGTACACCAGCGGTTATGGGCTCTAATCAATACTCTATATGCCAGCTTTGTAATTCATTGTGCCTAAAACTTCTATCAAGTGTTTTTAATATTGAATCGCCTCTTAATGACAATATTTTCTCCTACGAAAACCGTTTTACACTTATTTTCAGTATTAATTAGAGCCCATAACCATTGCTGTACGTAAATATTTCCATAGCGTATGGGAAAATAAACTATTGATTTTGGTGGCAATATGATTTTTTAAAATCAACTTTGACATGTATTTTGGGAGAATACTACATAAATTATGATTAAAACTTATACACAAGTTAAATAAGTGATTCATAGTGTACCATCTCAATCATTACCTTGAAATGCGCTCAAGATTTAAGGTCATTTCTTTCAGAATGAATTAAAAAAGAGACACCACCAAAAACAAATTTCGCGAACATTAAAATAGATGTAACATAACATTGTTTCTTAAGTGATTACTTATGATAATTTTGAAATCACCTTTGTTTAAATGAAGGAACAAATAGATGTCAAGAAACAACATGGCAGACTAATGTATGATATCCTCCTAGTTTTGCTTAACATGACGGAATTGGCAACAAGTATATATTTTCTCAACACTTAATTTCTAAATGAAAACATGTTGGATTTTTTTCTCCCACTTCGTTAATTATAGACTTAACTGCTAAAATTTCAACAATTTCTCCATGTATTCCAGTGGTGCAGTGGAAAGCTGAACCACACCAGAGCAGGAGGTTGTGTGTTCAAACCTCAAAGCTGGAGGTGAAAAAATAATTTCTAATATTAAATGTAACTTAACTTAAATTTCACAAAGAGTCCTTAATAGATGCAAAAATAAGATATAGAAGAATTTAGGTTTGTTTAAAAATAATTTGTGTGCCTAATTGCACCCCTCTTTTTTATTGCATCAGTCCAGTTATTATTGGTAATTCATTAAATCTTCCCATGTGAAACCTACATTTGTTTTTTACTTGGAAGAAAATTATTTGGCCAGGAATTAATGTCAGGGATTAGATTTGAACGACAAAAACTTCTGAAGTTCGTTATTTGTTATGTTACGGGCATCCACATGTCGAGGCTTCTAGCCGGTATTTCCTATTTCTGTACCATTATGGCAACTTTTTCATTTCTATCCGACTTAAGTCCGCAAATATTAAGTATTTTTTCACGTGACTTTTTGAAAGATACCATGTGATTTAAACAAAATTCAGAAATAATCAATCATCTTTCATATGGACCAAACATGGTCTTTGTATTATCTTTGGTGCGAATGCTATATCTTATTGAACTTTGATAGTGTCTTTTCCTTAAATATAGGTATAAATTGACTGAACGTGAAAGTGTTAATACACATCAACTATCCTATCAAATGAGGACATTTCCGGCATTGTAAGAAAGTAAAAAAATGAACATTTTGATGACACCATTATTTATTCTATATTTCTGTATACATCTTGATGAAACATTTCGGAAAACGTTCTTATAAAGGAGAGGAGAAAGGATACCAAAGGGACATTCAAACTCAAAAGTTGATAAGAAAAAGACTAACAAACAAACAACGTGGGATTGGATTCATTAAATGTCGTCGTCATCTTTTAGCCAAATATTTGAGAAAAATTACTATATTTCGATCCACATTGGCTGTATTGACATATAACACAATCATTTACGAACAAAATTGTGTGTTGTTGGGTAAATATTTGCAATCTGCACTCCCTGTCAGAATACCTTTATAGACGAGGACTTTGATTATGTATGTTTCATGCGATAAAAATGTTGTGGAATTTTGTCATATTACCAAATGTATTTGTAGTTTGTAGGCTTTATAACCTATCACGTAAGTATAACAGATATAGCAATACTTTTATCAAAGAGTATTTAGATTCAGAATTTATCTCTGCAAATAACTGAAAGAAGGAGGTTCCATTAGTATTTCAAAGTTATAATATTCAAGGCTATATGTTGCTTAGTTAAATATTTCGTATGTATGCATAGTAGCTTTTTACATTCTTTTGTTTTATATTCTCTTTCTAAATATTCATGTTTTCTCTTTCATAAAATATATTATCATATCGATTTAGTAAATTCTTTTTTAAATTATTATAGAAACCATATACTTTTTTAGGAAAAATTATAATAAACTTACATAAAACATTAAATTGATCACATCAAAATAAAACCCTAAACATTAAAATGAATATAAGCATTTTGTGAAAAAGCTACTTCCATATCAAATTCGATACGAACAATAACGTTCTAAATTATGTTTCCATATCACTTGCATATTTGTTCATGGATTGGGTTAAAAAAATTACTTTGTACCGACGGTAAATCAATTTACCAATGTTTTATTTGTAAGACACGAAGCATTTTCCTAACTGCTATATAATGTATCTTTATTGCTGGATAGTTTAACCCAGTTATAAGTTAGGTCCGAGTTGATATACTATTCGTTATATGTATATTGTTGTATGGACTGTTGTTTTTATTTCCTTTGTTTGTTTTTTTTTTAGTTTTTTGTTCTTTTTTCAAGTTTTTGTTTTGGTAAAGATTTTCTCTATTTTTTTTTCATTTACTACTGGTTTTTTTTCAACTTCAAACTGAATGGGGATCATAATCATTTGCGTTTACTTACGTTTAATGTTGAAACCGAATAAGCTATTGAATATTGACAACCTGATGAGATAAATGACATCAAACCGTTAAGTTTTAACTTCTTTATAAACAAATATATCAAAATGCTTTCCTTTGAACAAAGAGAAGAATTATCATACTGTACATTTTTATAAGTATCTTTCAGTGCAATGAACTTACTTAAACATTAACTACTCTACTGTATATATAAAAAAGAAGATGTGGTATGATTGCCAATGAGACAACTTTCCACATGATACCAATTGACACAGAGATTAACAACTATAGGTCACCGTACTGCCTTCAACAATCAATAAGCAAAGCCCGTACCGCACAGTCAGCTATAAAAGGCCCCGACATGACAATGTAAAACAATTCAAACAAGAAAACTAACGGCCTAACTTATGTACAAAAAAATTAACGAAAAACAAATATGTAACACATAAACAAACGACAACCACTGAATTACAGGCTCCAGACTTGGGACAGGCACTTGCATACAGAATGTGGCGGGTTTAAACATGTTAGCGGGATCCAAACCCTCCCCTAACCTGGGACAGTGGTGTAACAGTAAAAAATAAGAACGAACTATAAAAATCAGTTGAAAGAGGCTTAATTCATTAGATGGAGAAAAATACAAATACTACAATTACTAGTGTGAGGGTACTTGTACATACACACCACAAAAAGACACTAAGTACAGATCTGAGAGTATTCGCAGTTACTGAAAGCTAGTTTAAAGCCACTAACAACTAATAAAAAATCATGCATCTAAGACTAAATTATCAGTCCGTACAGATCCAACATCCAATGGATTTAGTGTAAAGACGTCATAAACAGTCAGAGAAAAACATTACCTTGTGCAATGCCAAGATACAGGTATCGACAGATTGTTGATCCAAGAATGTGTATATGTATATAACAATAATATTTAGTTTGCTTTTAATTTACTGATAACAAAATCAATATTAGTACCAATAAAAACAATATTTAATGATTTTACTACAGTGTTGAATTGGTAACCTTTTAGAATAAGATTTAAAGGATCGATAAGTTTACCAGGATCGTTTCTAAATTTCCGGGCACGGTAAAAAATATTGCCTTAAAAATGAGGATGTGCAATCCCGTTTGAAATAAGTTTTCTACAGGTACAACCAAACTTCAAAACCAAATCATTATATCTGTGGAAGAATTTAGTAAAGGCTTTAAGTAATTTGTGGTACAAATCCCTGGCTTAATAATTTACCAGTAATACATAGATTACGTTTGTTAAAATCAAAAACGTCACAACAGACAAGGGCATAGCGAACGAGTTGTGAAATATAAACACCGTAAGATGGTGCAAAAGGAACATCACCTTCCAAAAAGGGAAAATTAACAATAGGGAACGAAAATTTGTCCCTTTTGTCGTAAATTTTAGTGTTGAGTTTCCCGTGTAAAACCGAAATATCTTAATCTAGGAAAGGACAGTTGTTAGCGTTTAAATTTGATTTATTTAAAGTAAGTTCCTTTGGGTAAATTTCGGCAGTATATTGAGAAAATTCTTGATTATTTAACGAAAACATATCATCAAGATAACGGTAAGTGTTGTTGAATTTATCAATTAAATGCAATTTAGACGGGTCTTTACTGAGTTTGGTCAAAAACTGTGATTCATAACAGTACAAAAACAAGTCTGCTATTAGAAAAGAAGAAGGCTTTAAATGAGTTGCAGCAAATATATTTGCATTCAGATTTACCAAACGACCATTTAAATAAATAGTAAAATTTTTGTTTAATAAGATTGTGTGGAAGTGTAGTGTAAAGAGTAGAAAAGTCAAAACTGTCAACAGAATCAATAGGACCACCAAAAGCACGAAATTTATCTAAAACAATCAACAAAAATTTTACACTTCAAAAATAGTTAATTCCACTATTTTCATATATTTTATTACAATAGTTTATGATAAGCTCTTTGATAGTAGTTAAGGAACTTGTTAAAAACACTGAAAGATTAGTTGTAGAACAATTACTAGAGGCCGAGATGAAACGATATTTTGCTGTTTTTTTTTGTGTAGTTTAGGTAACCAATACATAGTAGGGACCTTCAAATGTTCAGAAGAAGCCTTAAGCTGTGATGTGGTTATGATATGTTTGTTAACTATATGACTCTCTGTGGGGCGCATGGACTTGAATGTAGATGAATTTAAAATTTCATTCTTAAGAACGTTCGTGTAGTATTTACGGCATACCACCACCACATTGTTGGCTGCTTTGTCGGCCGGTACAAACACAAACCGCTGTGACAGTTCTTGAAGTTTATTTCTTATTCTGGAAATAGGCGTATTATGTACTCTATTATTTACTTCTAAATTATTTTTAAAATGTGATATTCTATTATCTACCACATTCATACATTTTTTTAAATAAGAATTAAGAGATTTTTTATCAGATTTTTCCCGTTTACACCAATTTTTACAAAACGAGGAAAGAGCATCCATGGTGACCTGACGACACTGTTTCCAATCTATTTAAGATAGAGGACGATATTTTGGTCCTTTTTTCAAAAAGTTTTTAACCTCTCTGTCCTGAACGATATTGAGGTCCCCCGTAATAACATGACCATTGGGAACATATCTAAACTTTGACGATTCACAGTTTTAAGTAAAAGGAGTATTATTTTCTACATTGACGTCTAATGTTACCGGTGATTAATTAAAAATTAAACTTCTGCTGTTTTTTTTTTATGTAGTTCAGTACACCAGGCTAAAAGCTTGCAAGGAAGTATTATACAAATACCGAACTATAAAGAAGAAAATTGTGGGTCGAACCTTGTTTAATAGCTAGATTAACAGCCCACTTGTATGCAAAATGTTTATAGTTCCATTATATTAACAAAACATGGTGAGCAACTCAAAAATACATAATAGGGTAATGTGACCTTAATTGGAAAGCGCCAGCTAAAACTGTGTAAAAATAAAATCTCAGATATACAACACAACTAACTATAAAAATTCGAACACACATACACATAAATCTAACAAAACATTTGTACCTATAGTTAATTTGACAAAGATCGATAAAAAAGTTTTCTCGATAAAGTACAGATTAGGTAAATATAAACAATGTACAAACTGCTTGCATCCAAATCCCCCCACATGGCTCACCTGCATTAGGAACGCACCCAGTCAAAACCCAGTCAGCTTGATGCATAAATAACGAGTCATGTCAAAGGCCATACTGCCAAAAGAAACATATTCGCACAAAGACATTTAGGGAAAACTGTAAGGCAAAAACAAAAGATACACCTTTGTACCTAGAATCTATAACTCAAGACTATAGTGCTTTTTTGTGAAGTAGACACTAAATATTTATTTCTTTCAGATGAAAATTTTGATTAAAAGGACGAGACGTTATTTGACAAAACCCTGATTCTTGCTTAGAACCGAGAACGTTTTACAAAGTTCAAGTAGCACAGCAATTGGAAACTCTTGAATATCGTATGAGTTGAGAAATGTATACTCCATGCGTGGTCAAAGTTAGGACATTGCTGTTCAGGTGAGGAAAATGTATAATTAATTTTTTTCCCCGAATGTGACACACCGAATAAAACTTATCACCAGGTGTTTTTCTTATATGAGCAACACGATGGGTACCACAACTGGTGCAGGATCTGCTCACCCGTCCGGAGCTCCTGGGATTACCCCTGTTTTTTTTTGTAGGGTTTGTGTTGCTCAGTCTTTAGTTTTCTATGTTGTGTTTGACTTTTTGTCTTTTTCGTGTTTTACAATGGCTTTGTCAGTTTATTTCATTATTTTATATTCTTGATAAGGATTCTCCGTTTTGAATTTTCCTTGGAAGTCGGTATTTTTTGTTTTTTTACTTTTTATTAAGACCAACTGTTTCGCTCATATAGCAGATGTATTTTGTTCCTTCTGTGAAGTCCAATTTATGGCTGGTTTTTTTTTAAAGACACATTTTTCTAGATAAGCATATTAAATTCACCTATTTCAACTCCTTTTTTTACTCTTAAAAAATTATAAAATTATCTAAGGGAGATACTTCTTGTCTTTTAAAGCATAAGATCGAATTATTCCAACGTTTGAATTATAACATAATCGGTTGAAACCGTATGTTAAGGGTTTTATGTTGAACTTTAAAGAAACCTTTGAGTCATCGAATATGCCAAAAGGCAACACTGAAGTTTGACAAACCGCTTCATAATGATTGCAAGGAAATTGCCATATGACCAGTAACAAAGTGGGCGAGGGCAACCCTGTTTCCTCCTCATTTTTTTAATAAAATATGAAACTATATCAAGGTTCGTCGACTAATGTTATAAAACTCATCCAAGAAAACATGCTACACTAACATAAACTCATCAAAGATTTCAATCGAAACGAAACTATCTAAAATTCACCAATCATTTTAATCCAGAAAAGGATCTTTTGAACATATTCCATTTCTTACATGAGCTCTAAAAACTGTTGATGTATGTATAATGTTTTATTACCGTTTATACAATGACGATTAAGTTCTGTAGTAGATAACACTTTGGTTTTGTCTTCTTTTTTATCTATAAAACTATTGCTGACTACTTTGGAAAACATGCTGTGTAAATGATATGAATACTCAAGAATAATAAAGCAAATACCTGTAATCTCTGATATTGTTAAACTAACAACAACTTCAGCACTTTGTTTTGTGTCAATTGCAGCTTCAGTCCGCATTCCAGACATAATTGTTTTGACTTCGTCTTGCAGTAAATCAACTTGTCTAAGAACTGTCCTTGCGATCTCCGAAAAAATGTTGAGGTCATCAGGTGAAACTGCCATTATTCTTATATTCATATCTGAAGTTCTATTCAACCTCATTTCGTCGAGATATTCCAAAACTTTCATTCTGTTCCATGAAGCTGGTACGTCTAGTTGTAAGAAAACGGGCACATGAACTCTCTGACAGTCTGGAATATAAGAGTAAATCTGTAGTTTATCACAATTTATACCACCATTCATTATTTTGATGAACAAATTGTTATAAAACAATTAGTATTACAGCAAAACGATAAACTTAATGCAAACTTAAAGTACATCACCTTCTAACAAAGATAGTATATCCTCTCTCTCTTTCTCTCTCTCTCCCTCCATTTATAACATTCAAACGTTAAATAGTCCAGAGAGCATACCCTGTTTTACTGATTCTGTATCCTCCGACGTCATATCTTCATGCTTTCCAAAAACCTTGATCAGTATATTAATGTTGTCAACAATAGTTTTAAGTTTTCCTGTCCAATATAAAACAAAGACTGGTGCAACAGTTATTCTAAGAAATGCATTGCAGGGCATACGTAGAAAAGTTGATGAAAGAGTCGAAACACATAGACAAAACTTTTTTTTCAATTTACGAGCTTTTCAAAGTCAATGATGGCATTATTATTAGTATCATTTTACCAAATTTTCAAGTATTCCAGCAAATGAAAATACCACTGTTTACATGTCTGGCGTCAGAGGCGCTTTTCGTGATTTACCTAGTCAGGAAGCAGTCTTAAAGGACGTCGATAATTAATGGTTGTCTTTGATTACTGTATGTTATATTTATTTTCCATTATTTGTTTTAACTTAATCTGGCTGCCGATTTTTTCAGTTAAAATATTTACATTTTAACATTTAAGTGCCTTTTCTTCCTTACTTTAGGTTATGTCTATCAAGAGCTACGAGAAAACTACTGAGCTTGTAATCACAATACCTTGCATGGTGTTTTGTCAATGTAGGGATAAACATGTTCACATATCTTATTTATTAATTTTTAGTTTTCATCATTATCTTTTTTTTTCAAAAATCTAGTTTTTCTGAATTTAAAGAATGATGCTGCGGTATGTTAATATTTTTCTATATTTATGTATTTCTTGATGGAATGCCAAAATTTGGGTCCACTATTTAACTATCACTTTGAAGATGTTTAGACATTTTAATTTCCAAAACGACTGAAATTATGATAGTCTATGTCAAGTGGCAAATTTATGTAGCGGAAAATCAGCAGGTTTTTTTTAGCTCAGACAGCCATGTAAGAAATTTGCACATGTTGTCCGAAATAACGTGTTCAAAATGTTCTATTACTTATAAATGAACGAGTTCAAATGAAAGGCTCTTTGGAAACAAAATCAGTCTGGACTATCGATTATGATACCGGATATTGAGAAATGTATTTGAAAATTTGCACTGCTAAATTCAACCATTGCCTGATCATTTGAACGTATTCGACTGTAAGTAATATATTCAACCTAATACAGTACTTTCAACTTTAAGCGTGACTATTTTATCTATCAGTCATCAGTCACCGATCAGTCAAGTTGGCGTCAAATTCACGTCACCATTCCGTGACTTATAGTGAAACCATTTCACTGATTGGACGGATCGGATGGATTGACCCTTCTGACGGATTGAACTATACTACGTCACATGTTGAACTCTTACAAATAACAAATTTCATTTTCGTATCTTTGAAATTAAAATGGCGCCACAGCAAAATACG
The DNA here is from genome assembly GCF_021869535.1 of Mytilus californianus. NCBI lineage: Eukaryota > Metazoa > Mollusca > Bivalvia > Mytilida > Mytilidae > Mytilus > Mytilus californianus. The sequence continues at coordinate 72,085,647 of NW_026262593.1, read as the reverse complement.
AATCGATTATAATTAATCATTCAGCAAAGTTCTCACGACTAAACTTTGTTAGAGGAGAAGTGAAATATGCAGATCAAAATCAAATTTAGATTCTATCAGATAATTACTATAATAATAATTGTCGTTAATATTTATTATTATCAAACGCGATGAGTGCTAAACACGGTGTATAACGCAATTGCAAAAATCTACTATATAAAAAAACAACCAATTATTCCAAATTTCGATCCATAATTTTCAATACAATAAACAAATATGGATGGGAGACACTCTAAAAATGCAAACAAAATATTAGGTACATTTTCTCATAAGAACATCATAATGTATGCAGAAAATCCATCCCGATGTTCACAAAAATTATATCCAATGAAGGTAAATGATTTCCATTAAATTTTAATGAAATAAAATAAAGAAATAAAGGCACTCTTATTCAATAAAATAAAACAACGTTTAATAGATATTAGAAGATGTGGTATGAGTGCCAGTGAGACAACTCTCTATCCAAGTCACAATTTGTGAAAGTAAACCGTTATACGTCAAAGTACGGCCTTCAACACGGAGCCTTGGCTTACACCGAATAGCACGCTATAAAGGGCCCCAAAATGACTATTGTAAAACCATTCAAACTTGAAAACCAACGGTCTAATCTATATAAAAAACAAGAAACGAAAAACACTTATGAACCACATCAATAGTAAAGTTATCCTTATATCATTCACATTTTATAGAAAAGAAGCTTATCCAGAGACTTTTTAATAACTGATTACAAACAAAAGTGCATTATTTCTAGCTATTTAGTAAGTAGAAGAAATATTGGTATCTGAAACAATGCCAAAAACATTTTAGTATATTTTCTCTGAAATGTTTTTATATTCTATCAAAAACAACCCATCCTAATGTACAAAAAGTACAAAATTCAAATGGCGGTTCATAATTTCCATTTTAATAAAGAAATAAGTTGTTCTTATCCAACACAAACACATTTTTTCCTTATACTTTCCACATTTTATAGAAAAGAAGATAAACAAACTTATCCAGATACTTTCAAAATAAACTGATTGCAGACAAACGTGCATTAAGTAGAAGAAATATTGGTATTTTTGAACAATGCAAACAAGATTTTAGTATCTTTTCTCTGATATTCATCATATTTTTTTGTTTGAAAAACAACCCATCCTGGTGAACAAAATGTACACAAATCCAATTGCGGTTCATAATTTCCATTAAAATAATGAACTTTATGCAATCTCATTCAACGAACAAAAACGTTTAAGCATCTTTATCCTTATATTATTCACATTTAATAACAAAAAAAAACCGTAGAATTCTTAAACAATGTGAACAAAATTTAAGTATCTATTTTCTGATCTTCATTATATCTTATGAAAAACAACTCATTCCAAATACAAAAAATACTAAAAATCGATTGAGGTTTATGATTTCCATCATAACAAAGAAATAAATGCACTCTTATTCAACACACACATAAGTTTAAGCATGTTTATCCTTGGAATATTGAATTCCTATAGAAAATGATTTATCCAGATGCATTTAAATTGATTGATTGCAAACACCTGTGCATTTGTTTTGATAAAAGGAAGAAACTTTAAACAAAGCAAACAAAATTTATTTTTTTCTCTAATTTTCATCATATTTAACACAAAAAAAACCCATCCTGATGTACAAAATCTACACAAATACAATAGCGGTTCATGATTTCGATTAAAATAAAAAAGACATATTTGCATTCTTAGTCATCGATAACAAAGGTTTAAGCCCCTTTATCCTTATATTGTTCACATTGTTTTTAAATAACTTATCCAGTTACTTTTTAAATGACAGATTGCAAATAACAATGCATTGATTTTTGCTTTAAAGCAGACATATTAGCATTTTTAAACAATGCAAACAAATTTTTTAGTACCTTTCTCTGATATTCATTTACATTTTATGAAAAACAACTGGATTTCCATTAAAGTAAAGAAATGATTGCATTCTTATTCAACACACACACAAGTTTTAGCATCTTTATCCTTAGATTATTCACATTTTATAATAGTTGTAACTCGCCCAGAGGCATTTGAAATGATTGATTGCAAATGAAAAGTGCATTCCTTCTTATTTAAAGAAGAAATATGGACATTTCTAATCAATGCAAACAGAATTTTAGTATCATTTCTCTGATATTCATCCTATCATATGAAAAGCAACACATCCTGATATTCAAAAAATGCCAAAAATCAATAATGGTGAATGATTTCCATTTAAAAGAAGAAATTGTTGCACTCTTATTCAACACACATAAGTTTTAGCATCTTTATCCTTAGAATATTAACATTTTGAAAAAAAAATATCCAGAGACAATAAAAATATTGATTTTCTAATAACAATGCATTATTTTTTTATGAAAAGAAGAAAACAAATGTCATGTTTAAACAATGCGAACAACATTTTAGTATTTGTCATTGATATTCATCATATTTGCTGGAAAAAAAAACCAATCATGATGCAAAAAAAGTACTAAAAACCAATGACGGTTGATGATTTCCATTAAAAAAAAGAAATAATTTAACTACAAACAAACAAAAGTTTAGACATCGTTATACTACGATTAGTTTAGTTTAAACAATATTTATTCAAATAAATCAATACATATCAATACATTTCAAATAAATCAATACATAGTGAAGGTTTGGTACCATTAAAACGTTTAAACCGCTGCATTTGTTTGCACCTGTCCTAAGTCAGGAATCTGATGTTCAGTAGTTGTCGTTTGTTGATGTGGTTCATAAGTGTTTCTCGTTTCTCGTTTTTTGTATAGATTAGACCGTTGGTTTTCCCGTTTGAATGGTTTTACACTAGTAATTTTGGGGGCCCTTTATAGCTTACTGTTCGGTGTGAGCCAAGGCTCCGTGTTGAAGATCGTACTGTGACCTATAATGGTTTACTTTTATAAATTTTGACTTGGATGGAGAGTTGTCTCATTGGCACTCATACCACATCTTCTAATATCTATATATTTATAATTTTGATACATGAAATAAATAAATAGGATTCAGATACAAGGACAATTGCTGTTATCAATCTGTCTCCTAGATTATTCAAATTTTATATAAATTTCTCATCAAGAAAAAATTGAAATGATAGATCGCAAAAAAAAGTGCACTGATTTTTACAAAAAGAAGAATTATTGCCATTTTTAAACAATGCGAACAAACAATTTTAGTATCTTTTCACTAATATTCATCCTTTCATATAAAACAAAAACATTCTGATGTTCAAAAAGTGCATAGAATCAATAACGGTTAAACAATGTTAACAAAATTTTAATAACTTATCTCATATTTTATGGAAAAAAAACATCCGGATGTAAAGAAAAGTGCAAAAGCAAATTGGAGTTCATGAGTTTATGATTTCCATTAAAAGAAAGAAGTATTTGCACTTTTAATTAACACAAACAAAGCTTAGATATCTTTACTTTAATATTATTTACATTTTATGAAAACTAGCTCATCTAGTGGAATAAAAATGCATGATTGTTAAATAGTGTACTTGTTTCAAATGATAACATTTTTTTCGGAATTATCGATATAGAAACATTCTAAGCATGTCATTTTTCTGCAATTATGTAATTTATTTAGCCCAACAAAACCAATAATGAAACCAATACATATAAAGCGTTTAAAGTAATTTATATATTTTTCAAATATGTTATTCCGACCAAATGGATTACAAATTAACGGGTAAAGGTGTCTTCGCGAAGGGGATGCAAGGGAATACTGCGGAGTTCGTTACAAATAAGAATTGTAATTATATATGTATCCATCCGATCCATGAATATAATTAATGGACTGATTGATCGCTGACTGTTGTCACGGTAACTCTTACATAGCTTAGTTTAGATATATGACGGATTCTATGGGTCATCGATCACCGATCATTCAACAATCAATCAATCAATCAAACATCCGTCACCAATCATTCACCGATCAGTTAAGTTTATGTCAAAAAGTAACGCATGAGGTTGTAAGAACTGTAGGATATCTGTTTTAGATTGAAATGCATATGTTTAATATTTGTATTTCTTTTTGTTTTTTGTTTTTTGTTTTTTAGCTAATTCACATTTTTAGTAATTGTTGTAAGTACGCCACGGTATGTTTATAATTTCTGATATTTGTGTATTTCTTTAACGGTTTTCAGGCAATCCATAATTTGGCTCCTCGTGATACTTTCTCTATTTACACGTTCTGTAGTCTTTTCAGTGTTTATCTTAAAAGTACCATTTTGTAAGTTTGCAGTAAATAACTAAGTGCGAACAACAATTATAACTATGTAAAATAAAATATCTATAGACTTATAGAATTCAATTTAATACAAAATTGAATACGTCATTGCTTTTTATGACATTTTATACATTTGTCTGACGACATAGAATTCCTGAACGTTCTACTGCTGGTAGCCTTTCACATTCAAATTTGATCCCAAAATGCATTTCCGAAGACATTTCGGGTCTGTAACAGGTTTTAGAGAAAAGTTACAATTTCGAAAATAACATGTGAAATATATATCTCGTTCAGATTGAACCATGCATTTTGTCTGAAATACTGTACAGCACGGTTTTAAGTATTCTGTGTCGTATTTGTAGCCGCCTGTTTTTCGTTGACTTAAAATATTTAGTATCTTTTTTCCTATTCTGTTCGTGATTGAGTTTCATACATATCATATTTTTATTGGCTCATTTCGTTTTACATTATTGTAAAATCTTTGAAATCATCCTAAACTGTAAATTTAAAAAGAAAATTGAGATACAATTTCTATACGGCATCTTTATAATTCTGCATATTTACGTATTTCCTCCTTTGTTTTCTGGTAATCGTTTCCTATTGATTCACTGAAGACATTGGGATATTGTGTGTGAAGAGCCTTTGCTTTCTCTTCGAATTCTTCGGTTTGGACTCTCTTCAAAAATAAAGCATGATAATCAATTACAAATAGTGCATTACAGTTTGATATCGTATACAAATGAGAAACACATTTCATTCATCCAAGAGCGGCAATTTAAATAAATATTCTATTTAAAACAGTTGTATTCAACCGTAGAACCCCTATCAACTTGAATGAATTCTGACAACACATAAATATTTTTTGAAATAAAAGCAGACATCTGTTGCAAATAATATAGCTACCATCTTTTTTTAAGTCAATTTCTCATGAATGTAAAATGAAATATCAAGCTTGAACATGTTTCTCAATATCCAAACATAATTATCATTTTAACTTCTTCTTATATTAAATCTTTTGATCTATCATTCTGTTCAATAAAGACATCTTACTTCAAATTCAGCACACTTATTTTTCCAGTAGTCACGACACATTAATTCATACTTCAACATAAACTCAGGAATAACTGTAAGCTTTTTAATTTGAAGAATCTTTTTCTCAGTTTCCAGAGCGAATGAACTGTTTATGAGATTAGCTATTCCCAAAATGGATCCTTGTAATGTTTCCCATTTCCTGCTAAATTTATCATCTGTAATTACTTTCATATCTGATATATGGAAAATCTCATTTCTCACTTTACTTATTTGCGTCATCCAATTGTCTAACCCTAATTCTTGTTTTCCACATTTAAGAATTATATAGTTTGCAAGTGTAATATCAATGATGTTAACATTTATTTTTTCTATTGCAACATATTTACAAATACAGATTTGGGCCACTTTTCTGTCGACATATTTTTTGTGATTTTGAATCTGTTTAGTTTCGTCTGATTTATATAATAAGAGTAACTGCTTTCTTGATATTACTTTTTCGCCCTTTATTTTTTCTGACACACATTCACAACATGCAGTTGTTTCATACAAGTGCATTAATTTGTGCTTTTCCTTTTTTAAATTCAAAAAGGACTCAAAACTAGAAGAATCGAGTATGTGTTCTCTTATATAAGAGCAGATAACATGGCATGCAATGTCAACTAGCAATGCCACTAACTTGAAGTAGTTTGTTCTTTCCGTAGGTGCCATATCTAGAAACAAATTAAAATAATATTATTACTTATTTATTGTTCAAACTCTGATATAAGACTCACTTATCAGTGACATGCTCAATTGTATCGAATATAGTTAAAAACATTCACTTAGTCCATATTGTTATATGTTTTTCCTATCTTGTATTCCTGATTGAATCATATATCTGTCCAACATACTTATGATACAATAGCATGTAATTATAAATAGTTGAATTAAAAGTTTCCATTCCCTTTTTATTTGTTTAATTTTTAAACCCGGTTTAATCCACTATTTTCTACATTAGAAAATGCCTGTACCAAGTCAGGAAAATGACAGCTGTTATCCATTTGTTTGATGTGTTTGAGCTTTTGATTTTGTCAATTGCTTGTGGATTTTCCGGTTAGAATTGACCTCGGAGTTCGGTATGTTTGTTATTTTACTTTGTATCCTTTAAACAAAAAAGCGATTCATGATACAAGATATATTTCTGACCAACGTACAAATATCTTTATATAAGAGTTTATCAATTAAATAATAAGAAAAAAGTAAATGGTACAGTTATACAAGATTGGCATCAAACTATTGAGGAAAATAAAAATAAGGATATGTGGTATGATTGCCAATAATCTCATACCGTATAGTTGGCTATAAAAGGCCCGACATGAAACATGTGAATCAATATAAACGAGAACACCAACAGCCTAGTGTATAACGAAAAAAAATTACGACAAACAAATATTACATACATGAACCAACGACAACCAATGAAAAACAGGCTCCTGCCTTGGTACAGGCACATAAAGAATGTGGCGAGGTTAATCATGTTTGTGAGCGCTCAGCCCTACCCCTAACCTGGGACAGTGGTGTAGCAGCACAGCATAAGAATAAACTGTGAAAATCAGTAACAATTAGAAAATTGTTTACAGTCACCAGTCCCTGTACAGCCTTACAAAATTGTCTTTCAATATAATAGACGAACTGATAACTAACACCATATCATATGTTTCATATGCATTAATATGGAAACATACATATGAAATGCAAATGGTGTTTTGTTATATCATTAAAGACGATAATAGTTTGGCGAGCAACGTTTAAAAATTTTAAAACATCATTCGAAAAAATGTGTTTTGCTGACGGCAAAAATGAATTTGGACAGATTTGGTAAAACATATTTTTTTTATTTTTTTTTTTTTTTATAATCCTCTACAAAGGGTTTATTTATTTTGCCTACAGCTTGTGTCAGTATAGTTCTACTAATTAGTTTTATGTTAAACGAAATGCATATGCGAAATAAACTAGACGCTTGGTTTAGCTCTGATGACTTAATATAATTTGATGAACAACCGATCTAGTGATCGACATATCAATAATGAATAGATACAAAAAAAAATTTCTAAATTAAAAAAAAAATCGTTTATGTCATGTACTATGCTCATTTTAGCATGGGTAGGCATTATTTTTGTCGATATTTTACACTGAGCGTTAGCCAGGTGTTAAATATGGACAAATATATTGCCTATCATGTTAAAATGAGCAAATAGTATGTCATGAAGGAATTATTTCGATTATAATATGGCAAATACGGCATTTGTATAGGTCGAAGCGTACAAAAATACCTTAGGAATGTTTGGCTGTTCCCATTTCCTCCCTATTAAGTATGTACAAAATGTACCAAAAGAAAAACGTTTACGCAATGAAATTAATAAAATAAATAGTTGTGAAAAACCTACAATAAATAATTTAAACATTTATCATTCTAAAATATAACAATTGAAAATCAAATAACAAGTGTTTGTTTCAATTCAGAGATTTCTTGACGACACACGTTATAATGATGGTGCAAATTGCGGTTGACATTTGCACATGAAGGTAAGTCACATGTATTCGGACAATGAATTTCCGGCTTAGGAGGAAAAAAGAGCGATCTGGCAAAAAATGTTCTGTGCAGATGTGTCGCCAGATTCATTTGACTCTGTTTTATTTTCATTTGAATCATTGGCGTTTGCACCTCGCTCAAGTTCTACGTTGCTTGTCAGTTGGACCTTCAATGTAGCTGTCCAAAGATTTTACATTCCAATGTCCCGTTACAGACATAATAGCCCGGTTATGGAATCCGGCTCTTTTCAGTCCTGTTGCCACAGTGGATCTTAAGCAATGATTTGTGTATCTGATAGATAGACCGGCTTCTTCAGATATTCTTGACATCATACTTGCCAATTTGTTTTGCCAATTGGTTGAGCAGCATACCATATATTTGTTTTAGGATACTGAAGCGGTGGCTGAAAAAATGCGGTACACCTCGGACTAAGCTTCCTAAGACAAAAGGCGAAGCTAAACACTGGACAGTGAATGTCCCTAGGTTTAGCGTACATTTTTACATCCCATGATTGTTCTCTGTAGTCAGCACCATGGTGTGTTTCGTCGCACTCATTGCACGTCATTTTGTAGTACCCCTGCCCTTTGTCATCTTTATATTGTGCATAAGATGTTGTTTTTTTTTTTCAAATCAGTAAGCCCCTCCTGTCCCCTCCTTCCAAATTTCAAAATAACGTCCCAAAATAGCTGGTCGGATCCCGACAGGAGCTGACCTGGAATAATCAGTGCCTTTTTTGGTCTGCAAACTTCCTTAGAAGTAGCACAATCTGTCATTTACTGTAGACTCAACCAGTTCTTAAGAACTGCTGCTGTATTTATTATTAGTTAGCCCACTTGAAAATCTTTTAAATATTTAATCGAAATTGTGATGAATTATTAATATTTTAGGGACTTAATTTATATTAAATGTTAGAGATCTGTGTATTGTTTCATGCATGTTTTAATTTAGTTTTATACCACAAGCATGTTAGTAAAACACGTGTACACATATTGTACATGAAGAGACCAATTCAATCAACTTTTTCTTCTAGTCTAAAAACAAAATATTTACTTTGTCTAATTTTCATGTACACACATGTCAGTCAAAATTTCGTAGTGAAATTATTTGTTCTGTCAAGGAAGGTTATTCTTTTGCTGCCGTGAAAACTTAACAAAACAATAAACCCTGGTTGTATTTTGGAAGTACACCAATCTAAAGGATGATGAGGTTCGATTCTCCATTGGGGTGTTTTGTTTACTATTTGCAGCATGCTCATAATAACCTTGTTTATTTATATATAACTTCAATTTATTCCTTATAATTTTCTATAAGTATTGTTGCATATATGTAAATGAACGTTACGTCAGATAAAAGCAAAAACAGCAAATATCAAGAAACATTTAAATTTTTATTTTTCGTCTTGACAATTGAAGGTACGTCTCATTTAGGTAAACTAACTTGCATCATCATTCCCATTACATTACATCATTCAGTCACGTCTCAGTCCTTACAGCTGAAAGGACGTGCTGGATCAGCTCCGGATTATCCGTTAGCTTCAACATGTTACGCTGCTCAGATGGTTTAACGACAAACTAGTTTATGAGGCTCCCGTACAATAAACCTGTGTCAGCGACACTCTTAAACCCATTGTGGAAGGGTGAGTGTCATATGCTGTCCAGACGTCCGCGGGCTAGCTGTATCATACTTTTAGTGCAATTTACAGTCATTTACTACGGAGTCAATGATTCATCAACCAGCAACACATAACCGTGGTTAGCGGGCTGCCCAGCCGATCAACCTGGCCCTGGAAGCAGCCGTTGTGGAGTCCATACTTCAAAGAAACATAAAAATAGTCAAAAACCAAAAACAACTCACGTAAATCAAAATGGCGTCTTCCACCTGTTCCTGACCAACTGCAAAAGAAAATATCCAATGCTCGACAATCGCCTCCGGGCACGAACCGATCGTTTTAGGGCTGTATAGCCAGTCAAGGTCGTTAACAACCCCCAATCATCATTACAAATATTTGAAATAGTTTGTTCAAACTATTTTTGAGTAACATTCTATAACAATGGAGTAAATGTTATCTTTCAAAAAGGTTGCTGACTCATTGCCATTTACCGTTACCTCACGATTATCTATTTTTATCATTCAAATGGTTTTATAATTACCAGTTTACCATAAAGTCATTATTGTATTTTTCTTTCCATTGTAATTATTTTGCATTTTATGGTTTTTACCTCTAAGTAATTTAACACCCCGTACTGTTTGCTGGTTGCTTCTTGGCTCAGTTCTGGCCAATGCTAATTTCTCAATTTCTGTCTTGCTAGAAGGCTTCTTAAATCTGGGCTTTTTGGCTAGTTGGTCTTGGGTTACATGTATGTCGTCATCCATTTGAAAAAGTTCATCATCAGACTGGGACTGTTCTTTTTTTTTTTCTTCGAAATGGAAGATGGTCTCCTCTTGAAAGAACTAACTTTAGCATCACATATTTCATGCCTGAATACCTTTTTTGTTTCACCATCAGTCATAGATTGAATAATACACTGCCTAACAGCATTTTGTTCTATAAAGTGGTAAGCAATCTCATAAAATGACCCTTTATGCTCTACTCTTAGTCCAATTTTCAACGGAGATACTGTTGTATACATTTTGAGAGCAGACGATGAGTCATCGTACATGTCCATTTACGGGGGAGGTTTGCTAAATGAATGGAACAGCCATAAAGAACGCTGCCTGTTGCAGCAATTTTTATATAACATAAGTTTTTCAAAACTAATAGAGGGTAAATATATGATATTTTTACAACAATAAATAATAATTTTATGTAAGCAGTTAAAACATGTTTTTTATTTGGATAAAAAATTATAACGAAAATGTAAACATTAAATTTGTGCGCATGTGTCAAACATATTTTCAAACTACATGTAGAACACGGCTTTTGTTTACAAAGCGAAAGAAGGACGTCATATAAGAATGGATTATAATGTAAGTATCAATTGGGAAATATTAGGCAATACAAAGCAACTCCAATTAATCAATTCTTAAATCAGACAGCATATTTCAAAACGCAAACAACATATATAATAAATGACATGTTTCCCAGATTTTTTTTTTTCAATTTATAAATTGTTAAATTGCACTAAATCTTAGGTTGAAACTCATAATGGTAAAGTGGCGTACGAGTGACTGTATTGATTTTCAAAGGTTTGATATGAGAGAGGTGTGAAAAAAAAATTGTCTCGTGCTTGCCGCATATAGTTTTTTATTCAAAAGATATGTGTTGTGCGCAAGGAAAACAAAATTCTGTAATAAGATCTGCACTATTTATCTATTCTGCATTATAGAATAATATTGATTATTTGATTATTGTTTTTTCTTGGTTGCCAGAATGGACAGTTGCCTCCTTTCAAAAACGGACTTAAACTGTACTCAAGCTGTTGATTCAATTTTTCAATTAATCGTTGAAAACATGTGTCCTTTGTCTAAAACACAATACACCCCATAGCTATAATCCTGCATAAATATTTTCTGGTCACAAATACACGGATTAAAATAATCATAAGTGTTTTTTTAAATTTATAAATACATAAATTGATGTGTATCGATGATTTGCTGTAAACGGGCGCGAACAGGAACGCGAGTTCTAAACAGTTAAATGATGTATAGTATTATAAAACATGTGACTTGCTAAATTCTTGTTCCTGCTATCGGGAAATGAAAAGATTCACAACACGTTATTTAATGTTTTATATATATCATTTTGCATTTTAATTATCTAATATACCGTCATTTTAGAGTTTATACACTGATTTTTATAATAATTTAAAATGGAGTTGTAGTATAATTTCCAATGTGGCAATATGATCACATCTAATGGATACACTGTAAACAGTTGGACGTTGCATGATTTTATGCATGTCAAAGTTCAAATATCGACTATGGGTGAGTATATATGTAGTGCAAGGTTTTAGTAACTCATTCACAACAGGGACATTCATATTTTAAGTGGAGGCGTTAAGCATATATCTGTTAATTAAAGCCTACCATTTGACTTTTTGTGGAGCGCATGACATGATATAGAATGATATATGGTATCAATTTTACTGCGCATTGTGATAATGTGACTCTTTGATGCTCAATACAATCATAATTGAAAATCTAAAACCTTATACTAGATTTGATGAGCCGAGGAAATCAAAGAGGATCAACAGTATTGTCTAAACAGGACAAGAATAGAATCGAGCTTTGCAGGAGGAAACAAACGGTCATTTTATGTTGATGATTGTTAAAATTCAATATATGAATATTTCAATTAAACAAAATCAATTAATTCGTGCCATAATGAAATATGGGTACTGGGCTGGTGATATTACCAGGGACAACCCATCTACCAGGAGCAGTACCAGCTCAGTGGTAGTCATATTATTATGTTATCAATTATACTGCACCGGATGACCTTTAATACAAACAATATCTCTTCCATGATTATCAGGCAAACTCATTTGAAAATTCAAACCTTTTACAAATGTCGAAAGCTCATTATAAAGGCTAAAACTGAACATTTTATTTTAAGACATGGACATGAAGAATCAAATGTATAAGTAGACAGTATATAAATACTTGAACATATAATTATATAAAATGCTAGAAAATCAAACTTAATTTTTATTATTTCATGTCTCTCTAACAGAGGCTGGAACCTGTTCTTTCAGGTCGTTTATAATTACTATTGATCATGATTTTAAATAGAATGACAAACAAATATAACTTTATCTGAGGAGAACTTTTCGAATTAAGATAAAAACACCAATTGCTTTATCTTTTTTTTTTTTTTTTTTTTTTGGTACAAAATGTGACTATCCGTGAAGGACTAAAAATAATGACATTTTTGTTTTGCCTTTTAGTCTTAAAGAAGTTATTGGTGGTGTGTCTGATATTTTTGTTAACAGAACAACAGTAAATTATATTGTGTTACTATCATAAATACTATTTAGACAATTGTAGATGTAAGAACATCTGAAATAGAGACAGCAAATTTTTCCTTTTTTTTTTTTTTTTTTTTTTTTAAAGTCACACAACGGAACAAATAGAAAAAGTACTTTGACAAATCATTACTTACCTGTGTAAAATTTCTCTGTATTAATCCTTTATTTGTCATTTGATCGGATACACACCGCTTTTTAAAGATTGTATAGAAACAAGAAGACCTTAGACAATATTATATAATTCGACGTTTACCCGACCTGAACCGAGTTACACTTAGTTGATCAAAATACTGCTTTACCTAATGTGATGTTATCTAAAATTGTCCGCGATCGTTTTCTACAAAATGTGTTTAAACAATGACAACTGTTTGAATATACTTTCTAATACTTGTGTTGTTGACATTGGAATCCGATGCTTTGATATGTTCTCAAACGATTGGAATACTATACATATGCTAAGGCACAGGTTCAAACTAAAAATGACAAATAGACTTTTTCACCTTTTTTATACTGGAGTTAAATGTTGTATTGAATTCAAAACTATTTGATATCTTGAGTTATTATTGTTTAAAATTCCACCACAAAATATATTTGTATTGTTTACTTCCCATAAAACATAGCACACGATTCCTTACCTATTCATTATAAAAATTACAAAAATAAATGACTTTTGGTAGTTGATGTCTCGTATTAAGCCACAGTTGAAGTCAAGACGGAAAGTGTTATGTTTCGTTTCTGTTCCGTTTTTTTTTTAACATTCCAGGGACCCTATAACATGTGACTTTGCATATTCTACGTTTTTATGCTTCACCGTCGGCGGCGGGGCGTTAAGTGTTACCCATGAACGTCCGTTCTTTTGTCTTTCCGTTCTGTCGTCCGTCTGTCCTATTTCTGTTTGTTTGAAGCTTGAGCGGGGGATTCGTATCTTCAAACACATTCTTTTTTTATTTTATCAGATTAATCAAAATAGAAATAAAAAGTTTGAAATATTAACGTAAAGGAGAAACATGTACCCGAGGTCAAAGTTTATGACATATATCACATATGACTTTGTATTTCAATAAAACACCACCCTCAAAGTTTTGAAAAAAAAAACCCGAAATCAGATTTAAAAGGACTTAGGGAATGTATTATAGTGGAAGCGAACTCGGTTAAAACACGACATTGTCCAGATTTCAAAGGAGAAATATAAATGTTTGTATCATTTGTGTCAACAGTATACCATTATATCATTTGAAACTTCTTAAAAAATGGAAATAGGCACCATGTAAAAAGCGAAAACATGAAGAAAGGACAAACATTTGTCAATAAACACTACCTAAATATAGGGGGATCGTAAACTGTGCATTTAAAGTTTCCAGTTCAATGTGCAAAAGACATCGTAATTTAAACGATACAAAAAACGATGTTGATAAATGAATATTTAATTCTCCATAAAGATAATTAGTTTGTGTATATTAAAATATGAAATAAGTTACACAGTGTAGTCCAGTCTATACATACCCCTTGTCAAAGTAAACTTAGCAAATCTGCAATAAAGTTCGCTTGCTTTTGCTTTTGCTTTTGCTTGTTCGTGTTTTTTAGTGGGATTTTTTGTTGTTGTTTTTTCTTTTCTTTTTTTTTGGAAAAATGTGTGGTCCGTGTGTTTCTTTTTGATTTTTTTTTTTTTTTTTTTTTTGCATTTCTTTTTGCTTGTTTTTGTAATTAAAGCGCATGCCTCCAATGTGTTACATGCGTGTTATTGAACAGAACAGGCTTATCCAGATTGTTTGGGAGCTTCAAAAGAAAAACAGAGCTTAAGGAGAGATAATAACGAGATATATAAATATATTTTGCATCGCATTGTCGTCATTGTGTGGTTCACTTTTTGTTTGTATAGCATCGTTTTAGAAAAGTATAGCTTTCACGATTTTGTTCATATTTACACAAAATTATACAGAAGGTAAACAAATAGTGGTAATGTTTAAATCTAATAGTCGGATTTTGTGTCTATAAAGTTCTATTTCTACTACAAATAAAACTGAAAATATGAATCTAAGTATGTTGAATGTAGCGTTTTGTATTCCCAATGATATACAGTACCAATTCTCACTACTTTACTGAATGCAAGTTAATTACAGAGGTCCTCTTTGATCCGTGTTTTTTTTTTCTTTTTTTTTTAAACATAGATTAGTTCTCATTGTGCGGCATTGTTAATGTAATCACTCATTATTTATTTTTGTTACTCTGAGACATTATAAGAATGAAATTACAAAATTTAATTTTCTACATTCAGGTCAGTAAGTTTCATAGATAGTCATTTAGCAAACTATCATATCATAACCACATCACAGCTTAAGGCGTCTTCTGAACATTTGGTCCCTACAATGTATTTTTTACCTAAACTACACAAAAAACACTTAAAACATGCATCATCTCGACCTCTAGTAAGTGTTCTGCAACAAATATGTCACAGCTTTTAACAAGTTTGTTAACTACTATCAAAAAAATTTATCGCTAACCTTTGTAATAAAACACATGAAAATAGTGGAATTCTTTGGATCTTTTAGATAAAATACGTGCGTTTGGTGGTACTTTTGATTTTGCTTACAGTTTAGACTTTTCAACTCTATACACTACACTTCCATACAAGATTTTCAAACGAAAGTTTTCCTATTTGAATAAATGGTAATTTCAAAAATCTTATTGCAGATATATTTGATGCAACTCATTTAAAACCTTCTTCTCTAATGTAAAAGGTAGATATGCTAGATATACTCAATGGAGGTAATTTGAGATATTTGATACTTTGATTGATTGTTGGTTTCTTAACGACCAGTGGCAAATATTTTATGCATGTTCAGGACGAGAACAAGTTAACAATAAATACAATAGGTAGGTCTTACAGTAGAGGCCGTCTGGGATGAAGGTCGAGGAAATTTGGACTGCCACTAAAAATGAGGGTATATTGGATATAGACAGAAATTTAGCACTGCAACAGGCCACCTACGGACGACTCAAAGAGTTTTTGCAAGGATTCTTAACGTGCAAAGAGCGTGGCACTCTCTCTACACGAGGCTTCGGCTTTCACGTCCCCATTCTGACCGGACGTGGCTGCAAACTTGATACATCCCACACAGCCATACGGACGCCCCACTTTGGCAAGGGTTCTACTGCCGGTCGGAGGAACACCAATGGTGACTATATTTCTATTCCCAAATCATCCTTGGGGACTGAGATATTTGAAACTGTTATTTTCTTCTTTACAACATTGATGTACGTTTCGGCAATAAAGTGTTTCAACAGGTTATAGGTATTTCTATGGGCACCAATTGTGCCCTTTTAATAACAGACTTATTTTTGGTCTGTTATGAATCACAGTTTAAGACCAAATTCCGCAAAAGTTCTGTCTAAATTGCATGTAATTGATAAATTCAACAACACTTATCGTTATCTTTATGATATTTTTTAGTTTAATAATCCAGAATTTTTTAAACATAGTGCCGCAATTTACCCAAAGGAATTTACTTCAAATAAATCAAACGCAAACGGTAATAAATGTCTTTCCTAGATTTAGATATTAGAGTTTTACACGGGATACATTAATGTTTTTAACTACTTGCAGTCATTTCCGATTTTTAAGTCTGTTTCTAGCATTTTTTAACAACTTTTATCTACATATGCTAAGCAAGACACATGGAAAGTTGTATTCTTGTATAATATCTGAAAGACACTGGCTTTACATAGATACAACAGTAGCATACTGATGTTTAAATCTGGTAATTACATGCATTTAGAAAATACAAATTTAGGAAACACCGGCGAATGAAGAACCAACCTGGTGATCGTCTCCTGTAATTTTGCCTCACCTTCTATGCAAAAAGTAAAATAACAAAAATACCAAACTCCAAAGAAAATTCTAAACAAAAAGTCCCTGATCAAATAGCAAAATCAAAAGCTCAAACACATCAAACCAATGCAAAACAACTGTCATATTCCTGACTTGGTATAAGCATTTCCTTATGTAGAAACTGATGGATTAAACCTTGTTTTATAGGTAGCTAAACCGCTCACTTGTACGACAGTCATATATGATCCCATTATATTGACAACAATGTGTGAGCAAAACAAACAGACATAATAGGTAAAAATGCCAAAAAATGTCAACATGTGTAAAGATCTTTATCACTATAACACAAACAACTATCACTTCAAATTGCATTGTTGGGATAAGAAAAGAACGGTTAATTTTCAAAGAAGACATGCCTTCACATTCTTATCATGCCTCACAATATGTCTTAAGCGTTACTTCATTTGCTGTCTTATTACTTAGTAAATAGTAATTGGTTATGAAAAATGACTCAACTTGGTTACAATCTGATTAATTTTCTGATTTGAACAGTGAACAAGAAATAAAAACATACTACTTGAACCAAACTTTGCAAACTGTAAATGACCCCAAAAAACAAGACAATGTTTCTAATATTTGCTGGTAATTTTAAAAATGAAATGACATTCCATAAAACTATGCTAATCTAACACAACATACTAGAGATACAAGTATCGATATGCCCAATGCTTTAACCTTGGATAATACTTTTGTACATTCAATGACATTTTAACATTAATCCATAAAGATTATTACATGATAATATGTTCCAAAAGTAAGTTATACTATTTTTGTCGGACAAAATATAGAATAAAACTTTACAGAAAGAGGAATGTACTTTATGATAATAATATAAATATTATTACTACCAGTATCAGTGTATTAAGTTAAGTAGCATATATCCATCAGGGTAGATGTGAGTTAATGTACTGAAATTACATTACCTTTTTTCTTGTGTATCCAAATAGGGCATTTAAAACGCTTCATCTGATTTATTTTTATATCAATTTTGCACTTAATGTTTTACCTTATATAGATATCAGGTTTCTATTTAAAGTCTGTGTTAATATTTTTAAAAAATCGATAAATTCATGTCGTTTTTATTAAAAAAATAACGATTTTTTAACATGGTACATTATGTTAATACACAGGTCATATTATACGAGATTCTGGTAATAATAATGTTTGAGAAATTTTTTAACAACTGAATGTATATTTTAAAAAAACTAAGTCCTCTCTTTATATGTACCCATAATGCAAAATCGACAAAGATAAATTTCATTCGAGGATTGTTGATCAAATACGTTGATTGCTAGCTTAGCCATTTATCTTTATTTAAAGTATTCGACTGTTTGTAAAATTTTATGGATAATTTCAATTTAAAGAAAGCTTGACTTTGAATCATTTCAATTACTGTTCGTCACGTTGCTACCCCCATCATCGTGGTATTGATATCAAATTAACCGGATTACGAAAATAAAAGTTTTAAATCTAAAAGTAAACCTTACATATCTTTATAAGACCATTTATAAGACCACATATACAAACTTGTAAAGCGTGGTGGCATTTGCCCGCTTAGA
This sequence comes from Mytilus californianus, assembly GCF_021869535.1. Lineage (NCBI taxonomy): Eukaryota > Metazoa > Mollusca > Bivalvia > Mytilida > Mytilidae > Mytilus > Mytilus californianus. Next base: position 72,067,345 of record NW_026262593.1, on the reverse strand, counting down.
TATGTTAGATTCCCATAAAAGAAAGAATAGGTTAGTGTATACGTTGTATAACACTGAATGTAAAGAAAAATCAAAGTCCAAATTTTTGTTCAAGGATTGCAGTAATAATAACCAAGCTTGTAGTACATTGAGAGTATCGAAACAAGGGTTTTAAGGACACGTATCAATGTGAAACGCTGGAGAGTACATCTTTCAATAAAATAAATGGACGTTTTTTTTTATCTCTATTGTTAATTTTTTTTTTTTTTGGAAGATGATGGTTCGTTGGCAACATCTTACGGTGTTTGTATATACCAACACGTTCTCTGTGCCAGTATTTGTAGTGACGGTTGTATTTCAATAAGCGTAATCTATGTATTACTGGTAAATTATAAAGTCAGGGATTTCGTTACCACAAGTTACTTCAAACTTTTTCATAAATTCTTTCATAGATACAAAGATTAGGATAACAAGTTTGGCTGTACTTGTAAAATACTTATTTCAAACGGATTAGCACATCTAATTTTTATGGGAATTTTGTTTACAAAGCCCGGAAAATTAGATACGATTCGGGTAAACTTATTAATCCTTTAAATAACTATATTTTTAAAGGTTACAAATTCAACACTGTAATTAGATTTTGATTATTTGTTTGATTGGTATAAATATTGATTTTGTTATCAGTAAATTAAAACCATACTACATATTATTGATATACACTTATGCACACCACGGTACTATAATCTATAATCGATACCTATATTTTGACATTGCACAAGGTCATTGTCTTCTCTGACTACTACTAATGTCCTTACACTAAATACAAATGAGTAATTATTTTTTAACCATAAGTTTATATTGGCTTTAAACTACTTGTCAGTTCCTGCGAGTACTTTCATATCTGTACTTTGTGTCTTTTTTGTTGTTAAGGATGTATAAATACCCTACCACGTCCGGTCTGTGTTCTTGTTAGATGTTTTTCTGTTTTGTACCGATCTGAGGAATTAAGCCTTTTTCAACTGATTGTTATAGTATGTTCTTATCATGTTCTGTAACACAACTGTCTAATGTTAGGATAATTGTTGAGCGCTCACAAACATGTTTAACCCTGCAACATTCTGTATGCGCCTGTCCGAAGTCTGAAGCCTATTAATCAGTGTTTGTTGTTGGTTCATGTCTGTCATATTTGTTTTTCGTAAATTCTTTGGTTTAAACTAGGCCGTTAGTTTTCTCAATTGAAGTTTCATATTTTTTATGTCAGTGCCTTTTATAACCAACTATACAGTATGGGTTTTTTTCATTGTTTAAACCCGTACGGTTGCCTATGATTGTTTCCATCCACTTCATTTAAACTTAGTTCAATAGTTGTTCCATTGGCAATCATAATACATCTACTTTTTTACATAAACATACACACTTAAGATATATGTCACTGCTGATTTTCAAGAATTTTGTATTCTATGTTATCAAACCAAATGATATATATATAAACTGATCCATCAAGACCACAAATACCAACAACACTGTGAATTGAAGAAAATTGATCCAAGCAGACTAGCTCTAGTGCATCGCATGTAAACTAGTACCGGTTATTAATTTGACCGCCAAAGGGTCATAACTGCGGGATAAGAAATCAGAAATGTTCACATCGAACAGTATCTCTGGAATGACGCCTTCAAAGAATTTTACAATCAAAAGGAAGCTTGTTTTTTTATCAAAACAAATGGTTCGTTTAACTTTTGTGGGAATTTACTCTACCAAATTTGAGAGTTCTCACTGACAAACTGCAGTACACGTATACCATTATACGTCAAATCTACGACATGCACACAATACAAAATAAAGGCAACAGTAGTATACCGCTGTTCAATAGTCATAAATTGATTAAGCAAAAACTAATCCGGGTAACAAACTAAAACCGAGAGAAACACACCAACTATAAGAGAAAAAAAAAAGAACAACAGAAACATTGAACTACAACAGAAACAAACGCCAACGTAAAATTGAAAATGGAAATGGGGAACATGTCAAAGAGACTACAACTCGACCAAAGAGCAGAAAACAGCCGAAGGCCACCAATGGGTCTTCAACACAGCGAGAAAATCTCGCACCCGGAGGCGGGCTTGAGCTGGCCCCTAAATAAAAATGTGTATTAGTTCAGTGAAAATGGGCGTCATACTAATAGAAACGGATTGAAGATAACAACTGCTATATTCCCGACTTGGTACAGAACGTTTTAAGAAAAAATGGTGCGTTGAACCTGGTTTTATGGCTAGCCAAACCTCCCGCTTATATGGCATAACAAATACCGCTAAAATTACAACACTGCGTGACAGGAATACAGTACAAACACACACAAGAACACTCACCACGGAAATAAACATAATTAAATAATAAAATAGTACATTACAACATATAAACCGAAGATTAACAACGGACACCTTCCATGAATTTATGACAGAACTTATTAGAACTAGATTTTGAACGACACGAAGGAGATAAATAACATATTTTCCATAAGCAAACAACCACATGAACACCATCTTACTTGAAAGTTTGATACAGCAAAGCAACCCAATGCTTTATAGAAAGCTAAAACTTGTTATTTGTATTTTCTTTTTCGGGTTGAATTAGGACTTTTTGGTTTATGGGTTTTATAACCTGTTATTAGCGTAAACAGAACATTAATTATAATACTTAAAGACTCCATTGTGTTTGACGTGTTTGCAATATGTACAACTGTACTTACCTCATAATGTATCTGCAATTACTCGGAAAACTAAATCGTGTCTTTTCTTAAACCCGTCATCTTCAAAACATGGATGTCTAGATATTACCAAAGTAAACTAAAATAGATTTAAATCATGTTTTAAATAGTTTATATGAAATGCCTATTTAAACTTTTCAAACGGATAAGTGTAATGTAAATGTTATATCAAAAGAACTTGTCATACTGAGTTCATATTACATATTACATGTCTCATACTTACGCTGAATCGTTAGCGCTGCCAATGAACTATATGGCATACAGTGTTAAATATTAAGTTTGATTAATACAATAATACTAGAATATTTTTTGACATACAAATTTTTTTTTTATTTTTTTTTTTTTTTTTTGGGGGGGGGGGGGGTTATTCTGTGTACTTTCAGTAATAATATAATAGTATGTGATGTATTAGAAAAGGCATCATTCGAACAAGATAACCAATGTTTACCTTATAGTGCAATCCCCATCGTGTGGTCTGTAAGATGATGTAATAAATATCAACCTTGACAAGAAACAATTATTTTCAATTATTTGTGTCAACCAGAAGGTATCTTTTTTAGAGTTTTTAATGATTCGTGAAGTATACAGTGGTAGCACTACAATATAAACTATATATAATATCAATTCAAAAACCAACATTGGATTTTAAAATCATATCTAAAATTTCGTATGACAAAACCAGAGTACAATACGCTTACTTATGTTTAGATCGCATCCAAAAATAAATTGGCAATTATCTTTTTATTAGAAAGGCTGTTCCTCACATATGATTGGGAACACATTAAAGCAAGACAATGGCGTTGGTTTTAAGACTCACTTAAAACCAGGCTTTGGTTTTAGCACTCACTTAAAACCAACTGATATAGTTACTTTGAAACTTAGAATCAATTATGTATTCAACTATATAAAGCATTTATCTACCGAACATTTTACCATCTGAAATATGCTATGTGATAGCTGTTCTATCAATTTGGTTTATTCTTTCAGTTAAAGGACCAGTATTTTTTTTTTATTATTATAGGATAAACTTAACATATACATGTTTATGCTCTGCAAAAGAGACACCAGAATAAAATTGAGAATGGAAATGGGGAATGTGTCAAAGAGACAACAACCCGACCATAGAGCAGACAACAGCCGAAGGCCACCAATGGGTCTTCAATGCAGCGTGAAACTCCCGCACCCGGAGGCGTCCTTCAGCTGGCCCCTAAACAAATATGTATACTAGTTCAGTGATAATGGACGTCATACTAAATTTCAAATTATACACAGGAAACTAAAATTAAAAATGATACCAGAAGTTTATTTAACACTTTGGTAAAAAAATATATATACATTATTCGATTGTTAGGAATTTGGCTTTTATCTATTCTCCATTTTAGTCATACAGCTGCTCACGTATTCGTGTATCTGTATACCCTTGAGTTTCAAATTTTCATGTATGGACGTTCCTAATGAAAGTTAATCCATAAATGTGGTTAAGTCTATATATCTATCTTCATTTAATATTATTCATATAGACCCATCTACCAAGAAATTTGTTTTACATGCACACGTATAAAAATTGCGGTTTTTATCCAACGCGATTGCCAAATAAACGGATCGCTAGATGTAACAAAATGAATCTTAATTATTAATCTAATATCAAACAGAAAACAATAAACTTGCGGAAAAGATGGTATACCGCAAACATAAGGTGCAAAAATTGGTACACCATATCCGGATTTCGACAATTAATGTCTCTTCAGTGATGTTAGGAATCGAAACGGTATTTGGAAGGCCATATAAATTATCTCAAATTAGGATTGACTCTTGAATTTTGAAGAGTCGAAATAGGATGAACGGATTATATAAACCCGAAGGCAAATATAAAACAAGCCCAAACGAAAAAATATAAACAAGTCTAAATTGAAAACAACGTTCAAACCTATGATTGCGTTGGATAAAAACCGCAATTTTTATAAGTGTGCATGCAAAACAAATTTCTTGGTAGAGGGGTCTATATGAATAATATTAAATGAAGATAGATATATAGACTTAACCACAATTATGAATTAACTTTCATTAGGAACGTTCATACATGAAAATTTGAAACTCAAGGGTATACAGATACACGAATACGTGAGTAAGCTATATGACCAAAATGGAGTATAGATAAAAGCCAAATTTCTAACAATCGAATAATGTATACATTTGTTTTTATCAAAGTGTTAAATTTACTTCTGGTGTCTCTTTTGCAGAACATAAACATGAATATGTTAAGTTTATCCTATAATAATAAAAAAAAGATACTGGTCCTTTAACTGAAAGAATAAACCAAATTGATAGAACAGCTATCACATAGCATATTTCAGATGGTAAAATGTTCGGTAGATAAATGCTTTATATAGTGGTATACATAATTGATTCTAAGTTTCAAAGTAACTATATCAGTTGGTTTTAAGTGAGTGCTAAAACCAAAGCCTGGTTTTAAGTGAGTCTTAAAACCAACGCCATTGTCTTGCTTTAATGTATTCCCAATCACATGTGAGGAACAGCCTTTCTAATAAAAAGATAATTGCAAATTTATTGATGAATGCGATCTAAACATAAGTAAGCGTATCGTACTCTGGTTTTGTCATACGAAATTTTAGATATGATTTTAAAATCCAATGTTTGTTTTTGAATTGATATTATATATAGTTTATATTGTAGTGCTACCACTGTATACTTCACGAATCATTAAAAACTTTAAAAAAAAATCCTTCTGGTTGACACAAATAATTGAAAAATAATTGTTTCTTGTCAAGGTTGATATTTATTACATTATTACATACAGACCACACGATGGGGACTGCACTATAAGGTAAACATTGGTTATCTTATTCGAATTACGCCTTTTCTAATACATAACATACTATTACATAATTACTGAAAGTACACAGAATAACACCCCCCCACCCCCCCCCTTCCAAAAAAAGAATAAAAAAAACATTTGTATGTCAAAAAATATTCTAGTACTAATCAAAATTAATATTTAACAATGTATGCCATTTAGTTCATTGGCAGCGCTAACGATTCAGCGTAAGTATGAGACATGTAATATGTAATATGAACTCAGTATGACAGGTTCTTTTGATATAACATTTACATTACACTTATCCGTTTGAAAAGTTTAAATAAGCATTTCATATAAACTATTTAAAACATGATTTAAATCTATTTTAGTATACTTTGGTAATATCTAGTCATCCATGTTTTGAAGATGACGGGTTTAAGAAAAGACACGATTTAGTTTTCCGAGTAATTGCAGATACATTATGTAGTAAGTACATTTGTACATATTGCAAACACGTCAAACACAATGGAGTCTTTAAGTATTATAATTAATGTGTTGTTTACGCTAATAACAGGTTATAAAACCCATAAACCAAAAAGTCCTAATTCAACCCGAAAAAGAAAATACAAATAACAAGTTTTAGCTTTCTAAAAAGCATTGGGTTGCTTTGCTGTATCAAACTTGCAAGTAAGATGGTGTTAATGTGGTTGTTTACTTATGGAAAATATGTTATTTATCTCCTTCGTATCGTTCAGAATCTAGATCTCATAAGTGCTGTCGTAAATTCATGGAAAGTGTCCGTTGTTAATCTTCGATTTATATGTTGTAATGTACTATTATATTATTTATTTATGTTTATTTCCGTGGTGAGTGTTTTTGTGTGTGTTTGTACTGTATTCCTGTCACGCAGTATTGTAATTTTAGCGGTATTTGTTATGCCATATAAGCGGGAGGTTTGGCTAATTTAAAACCAGGTTCATCTCACCATTTTTTCTTAAAACGTCCTGTACCTAATCGGGAATATGGCAGTTGTTATCTTCAGTCCGTTTCTATTAATATGACGCCCATTTTCAATGAACTAATACACATTTTTATTTAGGGGCCAGCTCAAGCCCGCCTCCGGGTGCGAGATTTTCTCGCTGTGTTGAAGACCCATTGGTGGCCTTCGGCTGTTTTCTGCTCTTTGGTCGAGTTGTAGTCTCATTGACATGTTCCCCATTTCGATTTTCAATTTTACGTTGGCGTTTGTTTCTGTTGTAGTTCAATGCTTCTGTTGTTCTTTTTTTTTCTCTTATAGTTGGTGTGTTTCTCTCGGTTTTAGTTTGTTACCCGGATTAGTTTTTGCTTAATCGATTTATGACTATTGAACAGCGGTATACAACTGTTGCCTTTATTTTGTATTGTGTGCATGTCGTTGATTTGACGTATTATGGTATACGTGTACTGCAGTTTGTCAGTGAGAACTCTCAAATTTGTTAGAGTAAATTCCCACAAAAGTTAAACGAACCATTTGTTTTGATAGAAAAACAAGCTTCCTTTTGATTGTAAAATTCTTTGAAGGCGTCATTCCAGAGATACTGTTCGATGTGAACATTTCTGATTTCTTATCCCGCAGTTATGACCCTTTGGCAGTCAAATAAATAACCGGTACTAGTTTACATGCGATGCACTAGAGCTAGTCTGCTTGGATCAATTTTCTTTAAATTACAGTGTTGTTGGTATTTGTAAATCTAGACTTACTTTGGATTTTTGGACTTCAAACAGTCATTATTACGCGATATTCAATTACATATGTATATCTTCATTCCTGTTTAATACAGACATTTTACTAACGTATTAGTATGTGGTCTTGATGGATCAGTTTATATATATATCATTTGGTTTGATAACATAGAATACAAAATTCTTGAAAATCAGCAGTGACATATATCTTAAGTGTGTATGTTTATGTAAAAAAGTAGATGTATTATGATTGCCAATGGAACAACTATTGAACTAAGTTTAAATGAAGTGGATGGAAACAATCATAGACAACCGTACGGGTTTAAACAATGAAAAAAACCCATACTGTATAGTTGGTTATAAAAGGCACTGACATAAAAAATATGAAACTTCAATTGAAAAAACTAACGGCCTAGTTTAAACCAAAGAATTTACGAAAAACAAATATGACAGACATGAACCAACAACAAACACTGATTAGTAGGCTTCTGACTTCGGACAGGCACATACAGAATGTTGCAGGGTTAAACATGTTTGTGAGCGCTCAACCATTATCCTAACATTAGACAGTTGTGTTACAGAACATGATAAGAACATACTATAACAATCAGTTGAAAAAGGCTTAATTCCTCAGATCGGTACAAAACAGAAAAACATCTAACAAGAACACAGACCGGACGTGGTAGGGTATTTATACATCCTTAACAACAAAAAAGACACAAAATACAGATATGAAAGTACTCGCAGGAACTGACAAGTAGTTTAAAGCCAATATAAACTTATGGTTAAAAAATAATTATTCATTTGTATTTAGTGTAAGGACGTCAGTAGTAGTCAGAGAAGACAATGACCTTGTGCAATGTCAAAATATAGGTATCGATTATAGATTATAGTACCGTGGTGTGCATAAGTGTATATCAATAATATGTAGTATGGTTTTAATTTACTGATAACAAAATAAATATTTATACCAATCAAACAAATAATCAAAATCTAATTACAGTGTTGAATTTGTAACCTTTAAAAATACAGTTATTTAAAGGATTAATAAGTTTACCCGAATCGTATCTAATTTTCCGGGCTTTGTAAACAAAATTCCCATAAAAATTAGATGTGCTATTCCGTTTGAAATAAGAGTTTTACAAGTACAGCCAAACTTGTTATCCTAATCTTTGTATCTATGAAAGAATTTATGAAAAAGTTTGAAGTAACTTGTGGTAACGAAATCCCTGACTTTATAATTTACCAGTAATACATAGATTACGCTTATTGAAATACAAACATCACTACACATACTGGCACAGAGAACGTGTTGGTATATATAAACACCGTAAGATGTTGCCAACGAACCATCATCTTCCAAAAAAATAAATTAACAATAGAGATAAAAAAAAAAACGTCCATTTATTTTATTGAAAGATGTACTCTCCAGCGTTTCACATTGATACGTGTCCTTTAAACCCTTATTTCGATACTCTCAATGTACTACAAGCTTGGTTATTATTACTGCGATCCTTGAACGAAAATTTGGACTTTGATTTTTCTTTAAATTCAGTGTTATACAACGTATACACTAACCTATTCTTTCTTTTATGGGAATCTAACATATCTAAGCGGGCAAATGCCACCACGCTTTACAAGTTTGTATATGTGGTCGTATAAATGGTCTTATAAAGATATGTAAGGTTTATTTTTAGATTTAAAACTTTTATTTTCGTAATCCGGTTAATTTGATGTCAATACCTGGATGATGGGGGTAGCAACGTGACGAGCAGTAATTGAAATGATTCAAAGTCAAGCTTTCTTTAAATTGAAATTATCCATAAAATTTTACAAACATACGAATACTTTAAATAAAGATAAATGGCTAAGCTAGCAATCAACGTATTTGATCGACAATCCTCGAATGAAATTTATCTTTGTCGATTTTGCATCATGGGTACATATAAAGAGAGGACTTATTTTTTTTAAATATACATTCAGTTGTTAAAAAAATTCTCAAACATTATTATTACCAGAAACTCGTATAATATGACCTGTGTATTAACATAATGTACCATGTCAAAATCGTTATTTTTAATAAAAACGACATGAATTGATCGATTTTTTTAAAATATTAACACATACTTTAAATAGAAACCTGATATCTATATAAGGTAAAACATTAAGTGCAAAATTGATATAAAAATAAATCAGATGAAGCGTTTTAAATGCCCTATTTGGATACACAAGAAAAAAGGTAATGTAATTTCAGTACATTAACTCACATCTACCCTGGTGGATATATGTTACTTAACTTAATACACTGATACTGGTAGTAATAATATTTATATTATTATCATAAAGTACATTCCTCTTTCTGTAAAGTTTTATTCTATATTTCGTCCGAAAAAAAATAGTTTAACTTACTTTTGGAACATATTATCATGTCATAATCTTTATGGATTAATGTTAAAATGTCATTGAATGTACGAAAGTATTATCCAAGGTTTAAGCATTGTGCATATCGATACTTGTATCTCTAGTATGTTGTGTTAGATTAGCATAGTTTTATGGAATGTCATTTCATTTTTAAAATTACCAGCAAATATTAGAAACATTGTCTTGTTTTATGGGGTCATTTACAGTTTGCAAAGTTAGGTTCAAGTAGTATGTTTTTATTTCTTGTTCACTGTTCAAATCAGAAAATTAATCAGATTGTAACCAAGTTGAGTCATTTTTCATAACCAATTACTATTTACTAAGCAATAAGACAGCAAATGCAGTAACATTTAAGACATATTGTGAGGCATGATAAGAATGTGAAGGCATGTCTTCTTTGAAAATTAACCGTTCTTTTCTTATCCCAACAATGCAATTTGAAGTGATAGTTGTTTGTGTTATAGTGATTAAGATCTTTACACATGTTGACATTTTTTTGCATTTATACCTATCATGTCCGTTTGTTTTGATCACACATTGTTGTCAATATAATGGGATTATATATGACTGTCATACAAGTGAGCGGTTTAGCTACCTATAAAACAAGGTTTAATCCACCAGTTTCTACATAAGGAAATGCTTATACCAAGTCAGGAATATGACAGTTGTTTTGCATTGGTTTGATGTGTTTGAGCTTTTGATTTTGCTATTTGATCAGGGACTTTTTGTTTAGAATTTTCTTTGGAGTTTGGTATTTTTGTTATTTTACTTTTTGCATAGAAGGTGAGGCAAAATTACAGGAGACGATCACCAGGTTGGTTCTTCATTCGCCGGTGTTTCCTAAATTTGTATTTCCTAAATGCATGTAATTACCAGATTTAAACATCGGTATACTACTGTTGTATCTATGTAAAGCCAGTGTCTTTCAGATATTATACAAGAATACAACTTTTCATGTGTCTTGCTTAGCATATGTAGATAAAAATTGTTAAAAAAATGCTAGAAACAGACTTAAAAATCGGAAATGATTGCAAGTAGTTAAAAACATTAACGGTATCCCGTGTAAAACTCAAATATCTAAATCTAGGAAAGACATTTATTACCGTTTGCGTTTGATTTATTTGAAGTAAATTCCTTTGGGTAAATTGCGGCACTATGTTTAAAAAATTCTGGATTATTAAACTAAAAAATATCATGAAGATAACGATAAGTGTTGTTGAATTTATCAATTACATGCAATTTAGACAGAACTTTTGCGGAGTTTGGTCTTAAACTGTGATTCATAACAGACCAAAAATAAGTCTGTTAGTAAAAGGGCACAATTGGTGCCCATAAAAATACCTATAACCTGTTGAAACACTTTATTGCCGAAACGTACATCAATGTTGTAAAGAAGAAAATAACAGTTTCAAATATCGCAGTCCCCAAGGAAGTTTTGGGAATAGAAATATAGTCACCATTGGTGTTCCTCCGACCGGCAGTAGAACCCTTGCCAAAGTGGGGCGTCCGTTTGGCTGTGTGGGATGTATCAAGTTTGCAGTACGTTCGGTCAGATTGGGGACGTGAAATCCGATGCTTCGTGTAGAGAGAGTGCCACGTTCTTTGCACGTTACAAACAACTCTTTGAGTGGTCCGTAGGTTGCACGTTACAAACAACTCTTTGAGTGGTCCGTAGGTGGCCTGTTGCAAGGCTAAATGTCTGTCCATATCCAATATACCATCATTTTTAGTGGCAGTCCAAATTTTCTCGACCTTCATCCCGGACGGCCTCTACTGTACAACCTACCTATTGTATTTATTGTTAACTTTTTCTCGTCCTGAACATGCATAAAATATTTGCCACTGGTCGTTAAGAAACCAACAATCAATCAATCAATCAAATATCTCAAATTACCTCCATTAAGTATATCTAGCATATCTACCTTTCACATTAGAGAAGAATGTTTTAAATGAGTTGCATCAAATATATTTGCAATAAGATTTTTGAAATTACCATTTATTCAAATAGGAAAACTTTCGTTTGAAAATATTGTGTGGAAGTGTAGTGTATAGAGTTAAAAAGTCTAAACTGTAAGCAAAATCATAAGTACCACCAAAAGCACGTATTTTATCTAAAAGATTCAAAGAATTCTACTATTTTCATGTGTTTTATTACAAAGGTTAACGATAAGTTTTTTGATAGTAGTTAAGGAACTTGTTAAAAGCTGTGACATATTTGTTGCAGAACACTTACTAGAGGTCGAGATGAAGCATGTTATATGTGCTTTTTGTGTAGTTTAGGTAAAAAATACATTGTAGGGACCAAATGTTCAGAAGACGCCTTAAGCTGTGATGTGGTTATGATATGATAGTTTGCTAAATGACTATCTGTGAAACGCACTGACCTTAATGTAGAAAATTAAATTTTGTAATCTCATTCTTATAATGTCTCAGAGTAACAAAAATAAATAATGAGTGATTACATTAACAATGCCGCACAATGAGAACTAATCTATGTTTAAAAAAAAAAGAAAAAAAAACACGGATCAAAGAGGACCTCTGTAATTAACTTGCATTCAGTAAAGTAGTGAGAATTGGTACTGTATATCATTGGGAATACAAAACGTTACATTCAACATACTTAGATTCATATTTTCAGTTTTATTTGTAGTAGAAATAGAACTTTATAGACACAAAATCCAACTATTAGATTTAACCATTACCACTATTTGTTTACCTTCTTTATAATTTTGTATAAATATGAACAAAATCGTGAAAGCTATACTTTTCTAAAACGATGCTCTACAAACAAAAAGTGAACCACACAATGACGACAATGCGATGCAAAATATAATTATATACCTCGTTATTGTCTCTCCTTAAGCTCTGTTTTTTTCTTTTGAAGCTCCCAAACAATCGGGATAAGCCTGTTCTGTTCAATAACACGCATGTAACACATTGGAGGCATGCGCTTAAATTACAAAAACAAGCAAAAAGAAATGCAAAAAACAAAAATCAAAAAGAAACACACGGACCACACATTTTAAAAAAAAAACAAAACAAAAAAAACAACAACAACAAAACCCACTAAAAAAACACGAACAAGCAAAAGCAAAAGCAAGCAAACTTTATTGCAGATATGCTATGTTTACTTTGACAAGGGGTATGTATAGACTGGACTACACTCTTTAACTTATTTCATATTTTAATATACACAAACTAATTATCTTTACGGAGAATTAAATATTCATTTATCAACATCGTTTTTTGTATCGTTTAAATTACGATGTCTTTTGCACATTGAACTGGAAACTTTAAATGCACAGTTTAAGATCCCCCTATATTTAGGTAGTGTTTATTGACAAATGTTTGTCCTTTCTTCATGTTTTCGCTTTTTACATGGTGCCTATTTCCATTTTTAAGAAGTTTCAAATGATATAATGGTATAATGTTGACACAAATGATACAAACATTTATATTTCTCCTTTAAAATCTGGACAATATCGTGTTTTAACCGAGTTCGCTTCCACTATAATACATTCCTTTAGTCCTATTAAATCTGATTTCGGGTTTTTTTTTCAAAACTTTGAGGATGATGTTTTATTGAAATACAAAGTCATATATGATATATGTCCTAAACTTAGACCTCGGGTACATGTTTCTCCTTTACGTTAATATTTCAATCTTTTTATTTCTATTTTGATTAATCTGATAAAATAAAAAAAAAATGTGTTTGAGGATACGAATCCCCCGCTCAAGCTTCGAACAAACAAAAATAGGACAGACGGACGACAGAACGGAAAGACAAAAGAACGGAGTTCATGGTTAACACTTAACGCCCCCGCCGCCGACGGTGAAGCATAAAAACGTAGAATATGCAAAGTCACATGTTATAGGGCCCCTGGAATGTAAAAAAAAACGGAACAGAAACGAAACATAACACTTTCCGTCTTGACTTCAACCGTGGCTTAATACGAGACATCAACTACCAAAAGTCATTTATTTTTGTAATTTTTATAATGAATAGGTAAGGAATCGTGTGCTATGTTTTATGGGAAGTAAACAATACAAATATATTTTGTGGTGGAATTTTAAACAATAATAACTCAAGATATCAAATAGTTTTGAATTCAATACAACATTTAACTCCAGTATAAAAAAGGTGAAAAAGTCTATTTGTCATTTTCAGTTTGAACCTGTGCCTTAGCATATGTATAGTATTCCAATCGTTTGAGAAAATATCAAAGCATCGGATTCCAATGTCAACAACACAAGTATTAGAAAGTATATTCAAACAGTTGTCATTGTTTAAACACATTTTGTAGAAAACGATCGCGGACAATTTTAGATAACATCACATTAGGTAAAGCAGTATTTTGATCAACTAAGTGTAACTCTGTTCAGGTCGGGTAAACGTCGAATTATATAATATTGTCTAAGGTCTTCTTGTTTTTATACAATCTTTAAAAAGCGGTGTGTATCCGATCAAATGACAAATAAAGGATTAATACAGAGAAGTTTTACACAGGTAAGTAATGATTTGTCAAAGTACTTTTTTCTATTTGTTCCGTTGTGTGACTTTTTAAAAAAAAAAAAAAAAAAAAGGAAAAATTTGCTCTCTCTATTTCAGATGTTCTTACATCTACAATTGGCTAAATAGTATTTATGATAGTAACACAATATAATTTACTGTTGTTCTGTTAACAAAAATATCAGACACACCACCAATAACTTCTTTAAGACTAAAAGGCAAAACAAAAATGTCATTATTGTTAGTCCTTCACGGATAGTCACATTTTGTACCAAAAAAAAAAAAAAAAAAAAAAAAGATAAAGCAATTGGTGTTTTTATCTTAATTCGAAAAGTTCTCCTCAGATAAAGTTATATTTGTTTGTCATTCTATTTAAAATCATGATCAATAGTAATTATAAACGACCTGAAAGAACAGGTTCCAGCCTCTGTTAGGGAGACATCAAATAATAAAATTTAAGTTTGATTTTCTAGCATTTTATATAATTATATGTTCAAGTATTTATATACTGTCTACTTATACATGTGATTCTTCATGTTCATGTCTTCAAATAAAATGTTCAGTTTTAGCCTTTATAATGAGCTTTCGATATTTGTAAAAGGTTTGAATTTTCAAATGAGTTTGCCTGATAATCATGGAAGAGATATTGTTTGTATTAATGGTCACCGGTGCAGTATAATTGATAACATAATAATATGACTACCACTGAACTGGTACTGTATGAACTATTGATTGTATATTGTTGGTTTAGTGCGTTGTTGGTTGGTGGGACTTATTGACCATATTCATGAATTATTGATTGTATTCGGTTGGTGTGGCTTATAGACTGTATTCTATTGGCGTGACTTATATATTGTAATTTGCAATTATGAACTATTGACTGTCTACTGTTGGTCTGAATTTTGCAAGGTTTTGTTGATGTGAATTATTGATTGTCTTCTGTTGGTGTGACTAATTGACTGTATTCTGTTCGTGCGACTTATTGATTGTATTCTGTTTGTATGACTAATCGACTGTATTCTGTGTTGATGTAACTTATTCATTGTATTCTGTTGGTGCAACTTGTTATGAGTGTGCATTTTTTTCAACTCCTTGCATTATAACCATTTCTTAAATGTCCTTTGATAATTTATACTTTTGCAACAGGCAAACATTCCTTTATCTTCTTATTGATTATCAACTTCGCCCTATAAGAAAAATGAAGCATAGGACAATTTTTGCTGTTTGAAGGTCAAGTTATTTTGACTCTACAACTCAAAAGTTTAAGACGTCAAAATTTTGTTAAAAAATACTTGGTCAAGAAATCAAATAGTAAAGAACTGTTCTAGGGGTCTTAATTCAACTCAATGTGTTAGAATCCACAAATGCCCTTGATTGCTGTGAAGTACCTTAACCATTCCTGGTTCCTGACAATTCATATGAAGAATCAGGTCCGACATCTATGAGGGTCTGGATTGGGTTTAATAATAGCCTAGAGAATAATGGACAAAACATGCAGAATAAATGGCAAAAAGTAAAGAAATAGAGAATAATGGGGTGCTCAAATATAAAGAAAAGAGAATAACAGGTAAAATTTATAAAGAATAGAGAAAAATGAATTAAAATATTATCTTCATATTTGCAAATCCAAGAACCATTACTTCCTGATAAGGACATCTGCAACAAAACTAAAAGTTGATCTGTTTGCACAACTGCTTGGATATCAGAGATATAAAAGTTACACTAAATGCATCATGAAGTGATAGGAGCATAAAAAACAAGGTCTTCTGTCAATTACCTGGTTACAAGGAAGAAGAAACTGGGATATTCTGAAAACTTATGACCATTACACCTTTAATTAAAAGGTCCCCATTTAAAAACAAACAACACTCTTTACCCAACAAGCTTTCCAAATTATCAATATTATGTATGGCAGTTATGGTGTCACTCAGAGCTTGATCAAATTAAAAATTTAGATCCCAAAGCATGCTTAGACTTGTAACCGGTATTTACTTTGTTCTGCTTTTAGAATAAATGAATAAATTTTTTTTTAAATTGGCCTTAAAAAAAATGTACACTTGTAATCTCTACCTTAGATTGAGATTGTACTAGTTCAGAAAAATTTAGATTTCTTTGGTTTCCTTTTTTCAATTTTTGCTTTTAAACAAATATCGTTTTTTTAGAGATATTGGTTCTCAAAAATTGTGCAGAATTAAAGAACATACTTTTTTTCCCCAAGGGCCACTTACTTAATGTCATGGTGATAAGTGGTGCTGTATTAAAGTGTGTATTGTTGTTTTTGGTATAACCTGACGAAATCAGATTTATTTGTAATAGTGTTATCTGTACTTGCAAGAGCTGTGCATATATTCATGTTATAAATTACACTGCCAGTTTTAGATTAACATATGGAAGTTTTTAGTTTGTTCGATTTTTTTATGCAATTCTATTATTCCATGAACCAACTATCATTTTCTTTTTTAACTGAAAGTGTTTTGTTTTGGTTTTTGCAAGAAATACTTTTGTTGTGCAACAAGTCTGCATTGAAGTACTGTTAATGTCTTTGACAACAAAATTTGTGCATTTGAGTATATTTCTGGAATTTTATTGATATATCTTTGTATATTGGAGGGGTTTTTTTGTGTACAATTTTGTTAAAAGAATCTGATGCTTTTCAAGCAAAGGATGCACTTTTTAATTCTGTGTGCTTCGTCCTTTTGGTTTATTTTCTTGCGTTTTTTCTTGCAACGGGTAAATACATTGTTTTAAATAGTCTTTTTGTTTGATTTGAGGTACTGTAGATTATTGCTGTATACATATCCTCTGCTGGGTTATTTAGATCTAGTGTCAAAAATTGATATTTTTCGATTGCTTAGACTTGTCATCTGGTTGTGTTTGTTTTTCAGGCATTTCCCAAATTTGGAATGGTGTTCGTCGTTTATTTCTGATCTGTTTTCGTCGATTTCTTTAGTGAAGTTTCAAATGCTGTTTTTTTTTTTGGTAGCCTGCATTGCTTTAATTTAAATCTGTAATGTTTTGACTGGTTTATTGCACCAATCTGACCTACCTGTTACAACCTAACTGGTTGGTTGCTATGGTAACCAGAAAAAAATTGGCCCTGAACCAACCAATTAAATTGCTGCATATTCAAAGCATCATAATTTCCTTCTTGAAATATTAAAAACAAAACTCTTTGTTCTATTGACTTATTTTTCATAAAAACTATTTGACTTTGATGAAAATATATACGTGTTACATAAATCAACTCAATTCTGATACTTTGAAATGCTTGAAAACTGCAACACAGATCTGTGACTCTGAAGACTAGTTTATGGACATCTGCACTATGCCATCAGCCATTCTTCTTTCTCTCAGTTTTTCATCAGTGGATCTGCCAAATTCAGTCAGGTGGATTGCTGTAGGCTTCTGTCGTCATGAGGTATGATTTTCAGTACAACTTCCTCCATAAACACTTTTTCCCAAAAGATAATAATGGGATAATTATTATGGACACAGCCAATGTGTTGTGTAATATGAATTGCCCCTATACCTCAAGGAGCAGTGGGGCATAATTCTGTTACAAAGCACGTCAGCCAAAATGACAAACAATGTCAATGATTAATTGATTGTTGTTTGCTTGTTTAATGTCCAACGGCAAATATGTCATGCATGTTCAGGACAACAAGACAACTGAATATTGAAATCTTAACCCCCTATCAGAAAAATAAACTCAAACAAACAAAAAAAGAAATGGAGAATGTGTCCATTGGACACAGATGATGCCCCCGCTTGCATATAACGTTATAATGCATAACTCAAGAATGGTAAAAGTGACACCACCCATATTCAAATTTAATCTGTGTTTTGTGGTATTAAGCATTGTGTATTAGGTTCATAACATTTGGTTGAGGCAAACTAAAGTAAGAGAACGGAAACCAATTTTCGGATATATGTACGTACGGACATATAGACAGACAAACGGACAAGGGTAACACTAAATGCCCCTCCGGTGACGTGGGGGCATAAAAATTATTTGAAAGTCAATGAATCATGAAAATATTAAATATTTATCTTAACAAGACCCATATTTGATTATAGAATATTGTTTATTATTGAAGATTGTATTGTGACCTATATGTAATTTTTCTAGATTTTTTATGTATTGAGATCAACTAATAAACTACTGTAGAATAATTAATATTCATGTGATACCATTTTTCGTGGATTAAGTGGGTACAAGTGAATCACAAATTCAAATTTTCAACAAATTACAAATTTTCTATAGTCTTGTATGCAGACTTTGGCAAAACAACGAAATTGAATATCCACGAAAATGTAAGTTTTCCTAAATCCACGAAAATTGGTACCTACGAAAATCAATCCACAGTATATAAACACCTGTTTATTGTTGAAGATCACATGTTGACGTCTGGTGTCTTTCTGTTATAGTCCTCATATTACTGTCCAAATAATATATACCCAAATCCTTTTTATTATATTCAGCAGTCAGAATTCGTCAATATGAATTCCTTAAATGACAACTTCGGCATGAAGAATATCTTAATAAGTGCATTTTAAGTAGCAATCTGACTAAGAATCAGAGAGTGGTGAAAACACGACAAACAAAACCCCACTCACTTTTACATTTATTTAAGTTCGAAATGTACAATGGTGCACGAATGTATTAAAATTGAGAATGGAAATGGGGAATATGTCAAAGAGACAACAACCCGACTTAAGAGCAGACAACAGCCAAAGGCCACCAACGTGTCTTCAACGCAGCGAGAAAATCCCGCACCCGGAGGTGGTCCTCAGCTGGCCCCTAAATAAAATTGTGTACTAGTTCAGTGAAAATGGACGTCACACTCAACTCCAAAACATATAAATGAACTAAAATTAAAAAACATACACATTTGTTTCATTGTCCTGTTCTGGTATTTCAAGATATAATTTGGTTGAAATGCACTAGAAATTAAAAACTAAGGGGAGCTAACTCGGTAATTTGCTATCATTCTAACCAAAAGTTACCTACAGATTTTTCAAATTACCAGACACGCAGAAAGGAAAGACCTACCATTTCTAACTCAGGATGAGGGTATAACTTCAAAATAGGATGTTTAGGTCGGCAGGTTTATTCTGCTATGTTATGAAATTCTTTTTAATTGCCGGATTCTTACAAAGACTTGACACTTAACATGATAATGTGTGGTATATGGAATTTCATAAAATGCCTAATATTCTAAAATTTGGCATTACTTTTACTGATACTTCAATGTTTTATCTGACCTACATTCTTCTAACATAAATTCAATTTGGTTTTCATGGCATACATCAGAGTGTTGTTTCTGCTTCCCTTTCAAGGCAGAAAGTAGATTTCTAGCTTTACAAACATTACCAAGATGTGCAGTCAAAACCAAGTGATAGGTAAACATGTAGCTGTTTTATTCTAATCTTAAACCCTTCAACTTTAAGATGAAGGAGGGGACTATCTAAGTTGTGATAACTTGTGTCTGATCCTTTTTGGTATATTTAATAGCAAATAAAACATTTTCAAATAAAAATGAACCCTTCAACTAATTAATTATACCCCTTTTCTGCAAAAATATTTCGTCAGTTTAGTTTTCCCTCTTAGATAATGTAATCCACCAACCTCCATGCTTTAAATGTTTAAACAAATGTAATATAAAAATTAACTAAAGAAGTAGTTATCTGGGATAGATAATGTAATCCACCAACCTCCATGCTTTAAATGTTTAAACAAATGTAATATAAAAATGAACTAAAGAAGTAGTTATCTGGGAAAGTTTTGTTTGTTGACCTGTCAGTTAGTATTGACTGTACAACACAATAATCTGCCCAAAGCCAATTGACACATTTGTGATGCTTATAAAATGGTCCAATTTTTATTGAACATTGTTTTCCAGAACGGGTATTTAAAATAAATGCAGCCTTATTCATAACTACTATTCACGCTTCATAGTATGTTTTTAGGGCTTTTAAAAAACCAAATGTATCTGAATTCATTTCATTTTAGGACATTCTGATGCAATGAACATCATTAAAATTTTGAAGCTTATAAGAATTTGTCCAAAATACTCTCCAAGAAACAAAAGTTGATGAAGGACAACAAGAACCCCAATTTTCACAGAAATAAGTTGGACATCAACAAAAACAAACGTCACCCCAGACAAACTATTTCCTTTAACCATTTCATTAGAGTTCAAATAAAATGATTCAAGATTTTATAATGCAACTAAAGCCAACAAACCAATTCCATGACCTTATAAACACAAATAAATGTAAAGATCATATGTAACGCCTTACTTTCTTTCATTCATTATTTGTAACTGTGCATTTGAAAATTTGTTAATGTCTCCTGATGACAAGCTTAGGTAATGCCCCCTCCAAGTAAGCCATAAACTTTTGTTTTGAACACTAAAGCATTGAAAATTCTGAAAATCCTTTTTTTTTTTCACTTCTTTTTATATTTAAACTAATTAGCAGTAATCTAAACAAAAGGTGTTTCAGCATAAATCACATGAGAATTTAGATAAAAGCATCCACTAGTGAAGACTTTTTTTTGCATCTTTTTTGTTATTCTCAATTTCTTTGTACAAAGTACTTAGTTACATATAACAATGTTTTTCTATGCAGCTTCAATAGAGAATAACATTAAAAGAAAAGTAAATAAAGAATAAGTTATCACTGTTATTTGATCTTGTTTTCTCCTTAATCCACATGCTTATGAAACTTGAAATTTCTGAGACATGGTTGAAGAGATTTTAAGTGTTCTAAATTTATCTCCCTTTAACAATTTTGTTTCAATCCATCGAACTATGATCTCATGGGCACAACAATTATAATCAAGCTTGTTCAATTGTATGAAACTTTAAAAATCTGTTCACTTTCATTTTTTCGTGATTTTGAAAATATCCCACCTTTCATTTTAAAATCAGCAGCAGACTATCACAAATTTGCAGATGTTCTGTTATGTTTATGTTCAAAACTTTTCCATGAGAACTTATGAAACAGAACTAAAAAAGATCGGTGAATTATTCGTTTATGTATACTAGCTTTCAATCATGTTACACATTAAATACAAAGTACAAACCATTTTATCAATAAACAATGTGTTTATTTCTGAAAAAGAGAATAAATAATTAACATACATACATGTACAATATATAAATACAAAGCAATTAAATGTAAATTTTTTAAAAAATTCAAAGTTCAAAATGCTTTGTTGAAGTATAGGATTTTTCTGAACAAAATTGTTTTATAAAAAATTAAAACTTCAGATGTATACTTACCTGCACATGTTTCGAGTCATAATCACTGAGAGTAAAATAGAACTTGTATGCTTTGCTATGGCTATTCCATTAAAATGAACGTAGGGAAGAATAACGGAATTTAAAAAAATTCCCCACAAACCAACATATCTCGGTGGAAAGTTGTCTCAATAGCAATCATACCAGATCTCCTTATTATTTTTATATCATATCTTTACCAACTTATTTATATACATGATAATTGACCCAATCCCCATGTCCAAAAATAAAACTTCCCAATCCACCTTCATTTTAATTGAATGGTCCTAAATGAATTATGATATCAATCTATTTATACTCCAAAAATTAACTAGTAAGTAACGAGTAAAGCTTGGGATACAGTTCTGGATCTTTACGCAGGAAATCTTTGTACATTTCATTGCATGTTGTGTTGAAATCGTAGATGTTGGTTTGTCTAAAGATGGACCTGGTAACTTAACCTGGTTTCTTGTTCCAAATGACCTCACTCTGTATCCCCTTTTACAGAAAAAAATATAAAATAATGAAACAAATTGATCAAGGCTTTCTATCAAGAGTTATTGACATATGATATACTTTTTTACATGCTGATTTTGATATTTTTAAACCTTCATGCCCCATCTATTTTAATAGTCCCCACTTCAAAAAAATGGAGAATGTGTCTAATAGGCCTCATATGCCCCCGCTTGTAAATATGCATGAGTCAACTTCCACATACAGATGCAGGATTCACGTATTTAAGACCGTTTTGTGATTATAAGCATTGTGTATAAGTTTCATAACATTTGGTTTAGGCAAACTAAAGTTAGAGAACGGAAACCAAATTTGGGGACGTACGGACGGGACGGACAAGGGTAACACTTAATGCCCCCTCCACTACGGCATGGACATAAAAACAACTTATGAGAGTGTTTGGAATACACAACTAAACAAAGGATAATTTACAATAAGCATGGAAAAAGAAACCTAGTGCAGAAGTTCCTCCGGTAATTATAAACTAGTGTAAATTGTTATCTGGAAAAAATACACTGGTGGAAGGAATACAGTTATATAAACACTAGTTTCAAAAATTGACAGACTCCACCAAATCTCTTTTTCTATACACATCTATCCTGACATGATATGAAATTTTCAATCAAAGGCCTACTGCTCACTAATTATACCCCTGCTATAAGTATAACTAATATATAAGTATACAGTAAACAGAAAGTTGATAAGCATAGGATAGGATGTGGAAATATATATATATATGACAATAATTTAATTTTGGATGCAACATGTCTTCTGATTGGCTGAAAGTTTTTTTGTCTATCAGCGTATAGACATAATTTTGTCATGTGACTGTTAAGTCATAAATGTTTTTTCATGATTTACTCCTTAAAAATGGAATTTAGAATTAAATCCTAAGGAATGATTAATATTTTTTCTGTCTATTTGAAATAACCTCAAAAATGTTGTGCACACTTTTAAATAACCCGCTACGCTGGTTATTCAGTGTGCCCACATTTTTGATGTTATTTCTTCATAGACAGAAAAAAATATTACAGTCATTCCTGAAAGGTAAATCATACTCAAAGGAAGCTATGTGCCAAATTTCAGGAAGCTATAAATCATTCATAGCTCCAAAGAAAAATGTGACAACAATTTTGGGAAATCAATCTATGCATGTATACAATCAGTCTTTAGTTTTCTATGATGTGTTTTGAGTACTGATGTTTGTCTTTTTGTCTTTTTCTTTTTTTGCCATGGCATTGTCAGTTTTTTTTTATTTGTGAGTTTGAATGTCCCTTTGGTATATATCTTTCGACTCTTTTATATATAGGAGTTAAGTGTGTGATATGCGCAAAATTTACATTAATCTGTCGGACTGTTACAAGTCCTTCAACTTCGGAATTACACTATTAAAATTTTTGTTAAATCAAAAGGAAGAATTCTTCATTTCAATTTACAAAAATTTTGATTGTGTAATTCCAAAGGGAGAATTCTTTCTATGAATTAACATATATCATACAATTAACTTTTTTTAGTTTCATGATGTTTGGTCAAAGAATTCTCTAATTTTTGTTTGACAGGTAAATGGACAGATAACAGTATATATCATGTATATATGTCATAATATGTCCTGTCACTGATGGGCATATAATTAAACACTACGGTAATACTCTTTAGATGCCCTTTAGATAGCAGCATCTGTGTTCATGAATTCATCTGCTGTGATAAATTAAATAAACAATTCGGAAATAGTATTTAGATACAACTTTTTTTTTGTTTTATTTAAGAATTGAATGCTTCTATTTATAATTTTATTCAGGTGTAAAAGCCTTGACTGAAGCACACTTTGTATGAAGCACGGTCAACAGTTTTACAAACCTATAAAATTATAAAAAGAAGCATTCAACTCTTAGAATTACATTTGTATGCTAAATCAATGAAATCAAGAGTTATATTCAAGCTTTTAGTTTGCTTTTTCTATGCATTGTTTTAACATTGTCAGGTTAGCACGTGCAATCATATAACTGTTGTTTTTTATACAGAAATAAAATGATTTTGGAGTGGCTCATGATTGTTGTCACCAAATCATAATTATGGATTCTTATGAAGTAAATTAATTATTTCTGAGAACAGTTGATCCCTTTGCCAACCAGCCTTTTGCTAAAGACTTGTACGGACTTTGCTTCGGAAAATATAAAAGAATGTTTCAGCAAATAGAAATGAAATGCTCTGCTGGGCACAGCTTGATATGAACACAAGACTATAGACTTTGGTGCACAAATTGTCAAAAAATATCATAAGGACCTATGAGCTACGGTTACTTAGCTACCTTTTTCCTAGAAACGGTTCTAGGGCCATAACCCCCAAAATCAATCCCAACTTTCCTTTTTTGGTATGGAACCTTATGGTACAATATCATAGAGATCCATAGATATATACACAAGTTATTGTCCTGAAACAAGAAAAATGCTTGTTAAGACAATAACCCCCAAAATCAATCCCAACCTTCCTCTGGTGGTATGGAACCTTGTGGTACAATTTTATAGAGATCCATACACTACTCTAGTGATGGTATGGAAACCAAATGTCTGTGTACGACAACGTCATACATGTACCATTATACGGAAATTTTTGCGGTCGTATAAAAACTATTATAATTTCTGGCTAGTTTAATTTGTCACAACAGTTTTTGCTGTAGACTGGGAGAAGACGGTCTGCATTTTCATTTGTAAAATAAAACTGGTATATGAGGATCTACCTCAACTTTTCAATTGATTTTAATTCAGTTAGTATTTCCCTTTCTTGCCCTTTTTGAGGACATCAGTGTTCTAGAAAACTGGCTGACCTCTCAGTCCTAACCACCAAAAATCAGGTGCAAATGTAGGTCAGCCAATTTTTAGTGTAGCGGTTGTCCTGATGTCCAACTTAAAGTTTGTGGTGATGTTATTCTTTTTTTTTTTTTGGGGGGGGGGGGGGGGGGGGGCTCTGGTATTGAGTAACGCTCCTGATTACAATGTAGTACAACAATATTTGATATGATGTAAACAATTGTATATTTGATAAACAAAAAAATATATGAATGGGTAATGATTTTGTCATGGAATATATTTATGGGTCATGATTTTTAAAAGATTTTAATATACGAAAGAGGGTGTTTTGAAATCCCAGCTGTAAGTACACAAAATCCCATGTTAAAACACCTTCCCTCTGTGTGTAAACACTGCTATATTTGTCAATTCTTTTAAATGAACCTTTATTTTAACTGGTTTATACAGGGGAATTCCAAAACACTCAAATTAAATAGTGGTTGTTAAAAATGACAACAAAATATAAAGAGTAGGTACTAAAAATTATGGTACATGTAGAATCACCAATGTAGGTAGGATTCAAAGTATTTTTTATTAGGCCTTAGTCAAATAAAATTCCAAAAAAATTGTCCTCAACAAAGTAGTCAAGGGAAATAAAATGTAACTCCAACTAAAAATAGGTCTATACAATGGACTTTTTTTTTTACATACAAGTAACAACAGTGGCTACCTCCTTTCCTATATATATTTGCTGACAATAACACAAAAACAAAGGGGGAGGGGGCTAATTTTCATGTTAAAATAACTGATAATGTACTTAATTATATTTTCGATAGCATAATTCTTCTATTAAATCTTATAGTTTAGTTCACTGTAAATAAATTTTTTGTGAGTTATCTATAAAAATATTTTTGAAAGCATAATTCTTCTATTAACTCTCATAACTCACAGTGATTAAATTTTTTGCGAATTATCTTTAAAAATATATAGGTGAACTCTTATAGTTCACAGTAAATAATTTTTTTTTTTGCAAATTATCTTTAAAATATATAGGTGAATTTTTCTAATCCGTATAAATATACTAAATTTAAAATCAGAAGACCTAAAACTTTAAACTTTCCAATGTAAGAAGTCATAAAAACTTTAAACTTCCCATGTAAAAAGTCACAAAATCTTTAAACTTCCCATATAAAAAGTCATAAAAACTTTAAACTTCCCATGTAAAAAGTCATAAAAACTGTAAACTTCCCATGTAAAAAGTCATAAAAACTTTAAACTTCCCGATGTAAATAGTGGGTATAATGTTTTTGTGTTGTGATTTTTAATATTCATTATTTTGTATATTTTTGGTGGTGGAACTGTTCGACATACGAAAGTATGGTTACCCTATAAAGGGTTTAAGATCCAGAGAAGAAGAAGCTGGGTCCCTTTCTTAACGAATTTCATTCCAAAATTATGACTGAACAGACTGCTTGGATCTTGATATTAACAACAGAACGAATAACCTCCCTTTCACTTATGACCTTCACCCCGAATTGTCAACAATACCCCCTCCCCCTTTATTTGCAGGTTAAAACAGTGAATATTTAGTGTTTATTATAATCCACTTTCTATCGCTTCTCACCCTAAGAAACTATGAGCTTCCATACGCCTGTTCTGATTACTCGAACAGACAACAACGACTTTCATTTCTACGCCCATCGTTTATTTCCTTCGGCTTATCTCGCTAAAACTATGAGTATTACGAGAAATCAGAATATAAGTATATGAGCTATGAAAGTGAACGAAATCAAGAAACCTAAGAGATAGAATTAACCCTAAAAATGTGCAGATTACTGTTGATTGAATACGAGAGATTTTTCATCAAATGTTCCGTTTATTCAAACCGGATGTCGGATGTAGGCATAATTTTTCGGATTTCAATGTGCTAAACGAATTCTTGCTCAAATCAAAAGTGGGAAAAAATGCCACGATTTGTACATTATTTGTTGGGAAATCACCGATCCTCTTTTTTTAATAATTTCTTTCATTTTTTGTTCTATTTGTTCTGCTTTGTATTAATGCCAAGTATTTATTTAATAACATATAAATTTAGTACAGATAGAACGAAGTAATTTTTTTCTCATTTGCAAATGATTTGTGACATATATTGTTTTTCACTATTTGAAATATAACATCATTGTATGCTGGAAAACTAATAATAAAACGTTGTTCATCATCAACATGTTCAAGCAAATCATTTAGAACTAGTATTTGTTTACCAAGCCTTGATCTGACCTCTTTCTATATATCAGTAAAGTTGTATTAAATATATTTGTCTCTTTTTATTTCGATATTATTGGCACCGATTCTCATTTTACATTAAGCGCTTCTTACCAGAAAATTGTTTAAAAGAAATAAGTAACTTGCGTATTTACCTCTTTTTATCAGTTTTTTTTTTTTCTGTTCCAAAATGTTTTACAAGTATTTGCGTGTAACTGATTTGATACAACAATTAAACGTTTAAACGTCTGTACATTTTGTATAAATTATATATATATATGTTAGATCGAGCTTTTGGAAAACTAAATGTTCATTATGATCCTTCTTTGCTCCAAATAAGTTTTGGGGACTTAATGGAGATAAAATAAGATCATGATTCGTTGACTGTACAGAAAAGCAAAAATGAAGATCAGCGAAAAATTTAAATTTGAACTAGCTTTCAGTAATTGCGAGTACTCTTATATCTTCAGTGGGGGCACTCCGATCTTTTTGTGGTAGTGGTGAGTAGCTAAAACATCCAGTACCCCACAGAGGCGGTTTAATGGAGCATTCATATATGATAAATGCATAGACTTTTTACAAGTATCACTCCAAACGTTGGTTTGCCATCCCCTTTTAAAATCCTGGATCCGCACCTGCTTTACTCTTTTCTCATATTTTGAATAACAAAAAATTCATATCCTATTATATATTTTTTACAAAAGATATACCTATATATAACTATCATACTTAGCCTATTTCATAGAGAGATAAATAGTTTTGACAAATAACGAAGAATTTATAACAGAGGTTTTAATTGCATCTGTAAAAAAATCATCATCTGATTATAGTCACAAGTTAAGATATTTGTGATTTAATCAGCAGCCTTATCAGATATTTTTCCTTAATTTTTCGACTTTAACATATATCATGAAACTGAAAATATCATGAGTGACCTGTTCCAGCGACTCATCCCATACCACTCAGAAAGTGCCCCCCCCCCCCCCCCCCCCATACCCAATTCACCCGCGCCCTCACACACGAGCTTATTACATATTGGTGCATGTTTTGTATACATTTTGTATACATTTTGACTATTGTTTTGTTTTAAGTTAGTTGGGTTTTTTTTTTGTGTGCTTCGTACCGATCTATTGAGTGAAGCCATCAGTTACAACTGATTATTTTACAATAGAAAAACAAAGGATATTTACAGTTTGTTTTAATGTTGTGCTGTTACGTACTCAAATCTCAGGTTATGGGGATTGAGCGGCGCTCACAAACATGTTTTACTCCGTCACATTCTTTATGTTACGCCTGTCCGAAGTGAGGAGTCTGTTAATAGTTTATGTATACAAATTATATAACGACTGTTCCTTTTTGCTATGTATGTATAACATTTTCCTTCCGGCTAAAATGAATGACTAAAATATGGGTTACTAGTATTTGACTTTCTAAATGTCTTTTTTTATACTTTTGATCTGTATGTATAGCATTGTATATATTATTTTAATTTTAAGAGGTTTGCAGTTCATCTATAGATAGACTAAGCTATGTAAAAATAAGGAGATGTGGTATGATTGCCATTGAGACTGGATCAGACAGCACAATTAAGAGATTAAACCATTCCTCTCCAAAACGATTGTCATGATTACTTCAAGAAAACATCGAAGCAGTTAAACAACGGGAGAATGACTGGCTCATGTCATTCCACCAGGACAAATGTAACTTCCTTATATATAGTCAAAACATAGAAAAAACAAAAACATTTCTATTACAATATGGCCGTGATGGCCATATCCTAGAACAAGACCAATCATCAAAATATCTAGGCATTACACTTTCTTCAAATCTCAAATGGAACAAACATATACAACAATCAGCAGCAAAGGCAAATCAATCCTTATCATTTATCAGACGAAATCTAAAAATTAACTCAAAATTAGCTATAGTACTTTTTGAAGGAAAGAGCTTATCAAACTATAGTAAGACCAAAATTAGAATATTGATACACAGTTTGGGATCCACACACCACAGAAAATACATATAGACTGGAACAACACAGGCACTTGTCCTTGAAATATGTTTTCCCTATATACCTTAATATAATGAAGGTATATCAATCAATTAGAACTAGCTAGTACTGTACCAAGACGTTGGAAAGAACACAAATTAGCGCTATAAAAATTCAAATTTAGTTGTTTAAATCAGAATATTGAAATCCGGTCAGTTTATAAGAGGGGCGTAAGGGGGGGTATCTGCACGGAAGAACGCGAAATAAAATTGCCATTTCACGATGAACGAACAATCAAAAATTTCTTGCACGTTGATCTTTTTACCGATTTCACGAAACACGGTGAATAACGAACCTTTTTCACGGCTGCACGTGAAATAAAAATGGCAAAACACGTTGCACGAAAATAACCCTTTACCACTCTTTTATAATTCAACTGATCTGTTCATTAATTTTCACTTCGCAAAAAAATATTTCAAATTTCGAATGTAATTTTAATATCAAGTTCTGCGCAGGCGTACGCACATTGGTCGCCATTTGTATGAAACGTGCAAAGGAAGACAACGATGTGATAGAAGATCTTTGTTGTTGTTTGACAATAAACATTTTGCCTGAATAAATAATAAAGCAAATCAAACACATACATATCCATAGGCATAACTGTAAGTCTGGTAGTAGCGCGTTGTTTAGGTTAAACGCACTTAAAAGTTCGTGTCAAAATAATCTTCCTTGCTTGTGCTACTAAATGTGAGCCTTTGAAAGCTCCCCCTTTTCAGATAGGCTGTTTAAAAAAAAAACTCAGGAAAATTGACATTATGTGAAACCAATTATTTTACGACAGATATGACATGCAGGTTAAAAGCTGCTAGAATAGGCACCAGCCATTCATCTTTTCTGGTGGAAACGTGACAAAAAGGGAGGATATATTTTGTCTTAATTTTTTGATAAAAAAATGTATCAGAAGGGAAGTGAAAAAAATATTGTTACTATTTAGAATTAAGAAACAACGATTTCTTGAAAAAAAAATTCGGATTTTTTATTTTTTTTTTTTTTTTTTAATTTAAAAATGTTTGTTTTGATACTGATAGTTGTTTCAAATTTATTTGGCAATCATACCACATCTCTTTATTTTATATATTTGGAGGAGAAAAATAACCATGTTCCTTCAAAACATAAGTGGTTTGTGCAGCAAATTTAGGCTTCACCACATATCCTGAACCAGTCCATCAGATCAGCAATAGATTTCCATTATTTGTTAACTTTTGTTTAAATTTAAATCAACAAAGCTTGGTGTTTTAATCAGAATTCCATAATCATTTTAGTGCACCATTTCATATTGCATGCCAATACACAGAATATGGCTATCAGTAGACCATGTTTTTAAACTTTCTAAATTTAGTGTTGCAATCCTCAATCCTCTATCTTAAGGCCTGTTGGCATGAATTTTCCCAATGTGCTAGTTTTCTTTTTGGTGCGTTTTTCTCGGCGTATTTTCTTCTCTGTGCTTAATTAGTATGCAGAATTGTTTTTTGACAGTAATGAGGTTAATTATTTGTTTACAAATGTATCCGAACCTCTGAATTTAAATGAATTAGATTGGGAACAATAGATCAAATAGCATAAAACTAACCGTAAATCCATAGATATAGAAATAAGGAGATGTGGTATGATTGCCTAGGACACAAACTATCCACCAAAGTTCAATTGACTAAGATAAGCAATGAGAAAAAAAACATCGCTTTAGTCAGCTACAAAAGACCCTGAACAATTCAAACTAGAAAACTGTCAGCCTGAATGAAAAATGTAAAACAATTCAAACAAGAAAACTATCAGCCTAATTAATATCAATATAATTCGGTTTTATCGTACATGAGGTAGTTGGTGCAATAAAGGGTGGGGGTGGGGGTGGGGGTGGGGGAGTGGTGATTTACCGTAGATTATATTTAAACTACATTACATTGCTTTAAAGATATCATTACTTAATTAACCAGTTATTATTGAGAAATTATTTTTAACTTAACAGGAAATGATTATAATAGGGAATATTACAGGGTTTGCCAAAAATTCAGTGCAACCGACTACTTCATTTAACAATATTAGTCTACTCTTAAAAACAAACTTACAAACAACACACGAGTGAAGTAGCCTGGCATAGTACAGACACAATATGTGGTGTGGGTTAAACCAGTTATACCTGTTCACAAACCTTCCTTATAAGCATATCTATAACTTATGCTGTAAAATAGAATTTCACAATAAAAAATCTACATACTGCAGCTAGCTTAAATGTGTTTGTTTGCCAGAAAAATGTTATCAAAAATTGTACAAGTCATGTCAAGTGTCTTAGGCATGTATAATGTATTTAAGTATTGTTTATACCATCACCTGCATAAATCTAAGAGTGTGGATTGCAATTCAGTTTATTATACTTCATGTTAAAATGCCAGATTTTGATTGGTTAATACAAGGGAGATAATTTACTCTATCCCATTGCAAATACTATATTACCCTTTACAGAGACGCTTGATCACTTGTGTGCTTTATTAAATATGTATGGTTGCTATGTACAAGACATCATAGTTTATTATTTGGAATTTAAAATTTAAAATTTGATAGACAGTAATTTACAAAACATTCAGTATGACAAATTAAATAACATGTACAGATTGAGCAGATTGTTATCCTTTGAAAATCTATTAACCTTAGCTTTGCCTGGGTTGACAATGTTTTCTCGGGGTAACAATCTGCTTTATCACCCTCCTACCGACGAAGTCGAAGGGGACTTTAGGTTTGCACTCCGCCCGTCTGTCTGTCTATCCATCCGTCAGTCCGGCAAATTGTTAACATACATTTACAGACATTTTATAATTATCTGTAAATGAACTTTCAAAGATATGATTTCATCTGTTTGTTATTGGAGAACAAATTTTTAAACATCCGCAAATCACAAATTGAAAAAATTATGTGACATTTCTGGAAATAAAAAATATCAAAGGAAAACATCTGCAGGTCTTTTAAGGTAACACGAATGACGTTACGCCACGAGTTATCGTTCCTGACGTTATCGAATAACGTTCACACATACAAGCCAATGCAGCAGGTTCTGCAATCACAAAGTGATTATTTAAAATAATAAAAAAAATATTTTTGGTAATTCATTATGTGACACTTTTAACGGTAACTTTCCCTAGATGTAGAGTGCTGAGAGTTTTGATGCAATACGTAACGGTTAACTTATTTGACATAGATTGCTTTATCGTATTCCGGCAATTCTTCTGCTCATTGTTAACCTTTAAAAATGTATTACTTTACTTTTAAATATTGTGTTTCTTTAATATTTAAGCATCTGCACGATTTATCTTATATATGTTTTTATGCATAACAGACTGAGTTTTAACACTTTATTTTATTCTTGGTTTATTTTTGCAATAAATACTTATTCATGATGCGCGCCGTATCGCCATGAAATTTTGTTTTGAAAGTCGAAATCTAATCTATACACTTGGGATGATGTGTGAAAAAACAACTATTAATTCGTGTTAAAATGGTCGTCAAAAACACCGCTCGGGCAAAATGGAACAAGGAAATTTATCGGAATGAGAATACGGATAGAATTAGGCGAAAAAGCACAATATAAGCAGACTTTGATACTCATACAGAAAATAGTTTGTTAGTATGGAATGTAAAAAACGTGGTTTAACTTGGTTATTTTGCCGAATAACTTTCCCTATGTTCCAAGTGTAAACAGTCTCTGAAAATCATTGGTTTGTACAGAGTAAATCCGATATAGTTTCGGAAACATTTTAAAAGTAAAGTGCTAGCTTTGTAACCCTATAGACCAAGTCTACACAGGGCAGACAGCAACATCGGAATGAGGCCTGAGAAAGTTAACGTAGGCTGAGAAATACATGGGAACTTGTATCGGCAAAAATAAAATAAAAAAAATTCAGGTCCCGTTACAATCTGATTAAAGCCAGCTTCAAGTATCCACTTGCGTCTATAAACGCAAGTTGATAGTTCGGACTGGCTCTAGTCAGACTGGTTCAGTTACAATTTTTTTCTCTCGAAATTTACAAGCAAACGACTGACTAATTATTTTTCAAACGGCAGAAAGAGACTGAAATAGCTTGATCTTGAAATCATTTAGATTTTTAATCGTGTTAATTTACGCTTGCATGGGTATTCGGTTGTAGTGTGGTTTTTTTGGTTTGATTTGAGTTGGAAATAATTTACATTTACAAGTTCGGAGACAAAACGACTGAAAGAGAATAAACATAGTTGCCTTTTGAGGCCCTGAGGGACATATTGCTCACATACTAGGCGTCAGGAAAAGCCCGAGGAGTTTCACAGTCTTAAAAGGAGTTTTTAGAACAAGTATAAAAGTATATCTATATACATGTAAAAAAGAAGTGTTTTTATTTCTTTGTTTGGATAAATATACTATATAAATATATGTACATTGTAATATAAAATGTATGCTTTAGAAACACGATGAAAAGCGAGACTCGCCGACCTTTCCACTTGTTTCGTAGTGAGTACAAATACATTGAATTTTATATTTCTGACAATGTACATAATTTTTATATTTTGTTTTTATTCTACAATTTACACCCCAAGGATGACTAGGAAATAGAAATATGGTCACTTGGTCTTCTTCCGACCTGCAGTCAGAAAATGCTTCCAAAGTGGGGCGTCCATTTGGCTGTGCGGGATGTACTAGTATCAAGTTTGCACCCACGTCCGGTCAGAATGGGGACGTTAAATCCGATGCCTCGTGTAAAGAGAGTTCTACGCTCTTTGAACATTAAGAACCCTTGAAACAACTCTTTGAGAGGTCTGTAGGTGGCCTGTTGCGAAACAAAATGTCTGTCCCTATCCAATATACCCTCAGTGTCAGTCCAAATTTTCTCGACCATCATCCCAGATGGCCTCTATTACAAAACCTAGCTATTGTATTTATTGTTAACTTGTTCTCGTCCTAAACATGCATGAACTATTTGCCACTGGACGTTAAGCAACCTACAATCAATCCTACAATTTACACCCGTCACTTATAACTTTAATTGTTAAAATTTAAATCATTGCCTCTAATTTTTTCAAAGCAATCGACCGCTTGCTCATTATGGAAGTGGGGTAACATGAGACTTTATTTGTAAAAGGACAAGTACAAATAAAACAAAAAAATATATCGTACATGTTTTTTGTACAAAAGTTGGCTGTTACAAGGATAAATGGAGATATGGGATATGCAATTTATAAGATAGCAACATCTGGACATTTAACGACATCAAAACTAAAGACCTCAAGAAAATTGTGACTAATGCTAATTGGACGAGTATCTTTTTATTTCTAATTTGTAGTTTTAGTAAATGCTGGTCCCCTAAATTGGAAAGTATGTGTAGTATAATTATCACAGTAACATTTCAGTCTCTTAGTACATATTTGTTAAGTCTTAAAACTTTTGTTCTTCTTGAGAAAATTCAAACCATAATGAAATAAGGAGATGCGGTAAGATTGCCAATTAATCAACTTTCCACCAAAGACAAAATGACGGAAATGGTAGCTTTCTTACATTGCTTACATTGCTACTTCATTTTAGATCTCCAAATTACCATTCCATTATATGAACTGCATATTCAAAAATATGTTTTGTCACCAAAATTCCAATAGAGCACATATCATCATATTGTTTCACCCGTGTCCGTTCGACCGTCAATCCCGCACTTGACATATATACATAGGGATTATACATACGGCTAATTATTTAGGACTACAGTCTTTTTGCTTCAGGTTTAAATTATTTACCTGGTGTTACTACTCATATTAAAGGTACGCATGTCGTCTGGATTTTCTTTCTAATTTTTTGTTCATGACAGGTTGCTGGATTAGGCATTTTGATAACATATAAAAGGAACGCAGTGTACAGACTCCGGCTTACATCTCCTACATGTGGAATTTCAAGCTGGAACTTTTATATTTCGCGGTTTGCTTTACTTATAAAGAATAAATATATGATCTCAAGATTTGTTTTGTAAATAATTTTCCACAAATGACAGACTGTTGAACTTTGTGAAATTTTGCATACAGTTTGCAAGGTTTGTCCGACTTGCTCAACCAACCAACTCACACATTTACACCACGTAGAGTACACTACACTAATGTATGTACCAAGTCAAGAATAAGATTTACGTGGAACCAACCAGTTCAAGCAAGTTTCAAGTATATGCTCGTTTGGTGTGAAATTCAGACGAGATTAATGTTAATTCATGTGAGTGAAATTTCCATGTGCAGGACGAAATAAATTTATATCAGTAGAATTTCATATTGCATAACTAGGAAATTTACGAAACCCGACAGGGGAAATGAAAATAAATAAACAACATTCAGATCCTGACACATATTTTGTTTTCCATATCTCTGAGTAGGAATAACGTTATATTCTGTATTCAATAACGTCATACGTTTTCGGTCAAATTCTAGGCATATCGATCAACTTTGAAGCCATTTATCTCAAAAACAAGGATGGTGACATATGAGTTTTTTTACGTGTATGGATTCAGTATGCAATCCTGGATATTATGTTAGTTTTTTGTTTTTCTCCGTATATATGAACATATCCATCCATTGGAAAATCTAAAAAGGAAAGCCGAAAAAAAGCCATTTCTCCTATATACCTATGTAAATTTGTCGCCAAAATTGACGTATTCCTATCAAAATATCAAGAAAACAAAAATGGTGACCCCCATTTTTTATTACATATTCCGATGTAATTCGATTCAAAGAACACGTGTGTCAAAAAGTTTGGAAATCGGGAGATATGCCATTCGGTATCGTGTTACCTTAACAAAAATCATTCCAGACAAAATGCTAAATTGTCAAAAACATTTCTGTAGAACTTCAATCAATTTTATTCGTTTGGTTTTTGTCCAGCCTGCAACATTTTGTGGCATACACCTACATTCTGTAGCATTAACATTTTAGTTTCAGTCTGTGGTTAATTTGTTTTCATGATCAATAACAAATGTCAAACTGTGTATTTTACGAAGTTGGACAGAAGCTGTTTTATGGTCAAAAGACAGTATCCAGAGCAGAGTTTTGAAAATATTTTTTTGTTCTTTCTATATATTACTGACTTTTACCAGTTAACATTTAGTTGTAAAAAGATTCTGAATTTTACTGATAAATGGACTTTACAATTGATCATAAATGTAAATCAATATTATACATATTGACAATTATTGAATATGATTGGATACATTGATAATTCAGACAATTACGATAGTAAAACTATTTATATAAATTTCAGATCCAACAATGACTTAGAGGGCTTTACAATCAACAGCTATGGTGGATGGTGGTGTTGCCACAATGCCCATGGGAAGGCCATTCCCGCCAGAAAATTGGATGAGAAAAGCCGTACACAGGAAAACAGTTGATTATAATTCTGCAGTAATTAAATATATAGAGGTATATATTACTGAATTAATGATATCTCTAATATTGATATAATAATAAGATAAGGTATGATCGCCAATGAGAACTTTCCAACATAGACCAAATGATGTTAAAGTTAGCAACTAACATGACTATAGGTCAGCATACAGCCTTCAACAATGAGCAAAACTCATATGGCAAAGCAAGCTATTAAAGACCTGGACATCACAAATGTAAAACAATTCAAATGAGTAGACTTACTAAACCCATTATCATAGAAAAGAGAAAACTTTCTCACATGTATGTATATCATTGACAAATATTAGCATTATTATGATTTAGTTGAAAATCCCTCATAGTGGCACTGTGAACATTGTGAAACCGTATCACAGGTGACTGAATATACATAGAATACATTTTAAGTCCCCTACCGACAAAGTCGAAGGGGCTTTAGGTTTGCACTCCGTCTGTCTGTCTGTCTGTCCGTCAGTCTGGCAAATCAGTTTTCCACACTTTTTCTCTTCATGTTTGAAGATATTGATTTGAAATTTGGTATATAGTTTC
Source organism: Mytilus californianus (assembly GCF_021869535.1). Taxonomy (NCBI): domain Eukaryota; kingdom Metazoa; phylum Mollusca; class Bivalvia; order Mytilida; family Mytilidae; genus Mytilus; species Mytilus californianus. Next base: position 72,030,293 of record NW_026262593.1, on the reverse strand, counting down.
ATCATGACAAGTTACAGATCAAGTTCGAATCATGTTCCGGTCTGATGATTTTGTGCAAAGTTATGGTCCTTGGACTTAGAAAATTCACTCAAATAATCAGTTTTCCACACTTTTTTTTGTTATGCTTGAAGATATTGATTTAATAATTGGTATATAGTTTTATCATGACAAGTTACAGATCAAGTTCGAATTTTGTTCTGGTTTGATGATGTTGTGCAGAGTTATGGTCCTTGGACTTAGAAAATTCACTTAAATAGTCAGTTTTCAACACTTTTTTTCGTCATGCTTGAAGATATTGACTTGATATTTGTTATATAGTTTACACCATGACAAGTTATAGATCAAGTTAGCATTTTGTTCCAGTGCAATGAATTCTTAACCGGTAGGGGACTATGTATTGCTTGTTTAATCTGAAAATACAGCTAAATGTTTTTCAGGATCCTAAGGAAATAAAAAGAATATATATGGGAAATATAAATTTTAGTTGATAATTTCATTTAGCTACGACGATCATGGCCGATGGATGATTTTCTAAACCCTCCAACAATTCAATTTTTATTAGTACCTTTTGACCTTCAATTATGCCTAAAAAAATTATATTTAGAAAAGCCCTAATATATACATACTCTATTGTAGAATCGGTGTTGGCAGAGAGATGATAGAGATGTGAGGGCTGTTATGCCAGATTCTTTGTATCAGATAGATGTAAGTGTAGTCTTTATTGCAACAGATATTACAGAGATGATACCATTACATTCATTTGGTTAGGGCTATTACATTAAAAGCATACATGGGACCCAGGGATGGCTCCTTGAAATATCAACTATGTGTGGGTGTCATCATAGTCAATTAAATTTCTACTTAATAAATAATTAAAAAAAATATTGTATGTAGTAAAGTATAGGCATGATATATATTTTTTATTAAAACATTTATGGATAGAAATTCAAGTAACGTGATGTCATATACTTTTTGTGTACAGTGAAAATGTAAATGGAATTCTAAAATTGCATCTATGGGAAGTAACCCAAATTTCAAAGTGCCTTCCCTGGGTACCAAGTTTGATTAAATGGAAAAGCCCTAAGGTTAAATCAAAATACAAACTTCAAAGAGCTGCATGGATTCATGAGTTATAAGAAAATTTCACTAGATACAAATGGCTTTTCAGTAGGTACTTTACTTTGCGATTACATTGGGTTCAAAGTACATGCATACCTATCTTTACTGTTAAAAGGTGTATATAAAAAATCATTTTCTAAGTCAAAGTTAGCATATGGGTTTGTCCATGTAGGCTTAAGTTAATTAGACAAATCCAATTATCATGTAGTTACTAGTAGAGCTTCTTTTAACTATTTGTAAAAAACCTTGGGGATTTCATTTGAACCATATACCCATTAAAAATCAGTAGACCTCTGAATTATATATTTGCAATCTGGTTTCACACACTTTCGTCCACTGAAATGATGAATATTTAGTGGCCGGAATGGCCACTGAATGTCGTAGACATGATGAAGACATGATGAATCACTGGCAAAAAGTTTTATATAAAAAGAATGGATAGATATATGTGAGGGCTCTTCCAGGTAAAAAGTTTCTTAAATAGATGGGTAATTTTAGCATACAGTATACAAGAAAAAAAATTCTAATGGTGATGGGGCATACATGTATAAAAACAATGAACCATTTTCTAAAACAAATAAGAATGTATATAAAGGCATATTTTAACTTTGTTAGGTCAAACATGTGTATGAAATTTTACAATCAAGATCATTGGACACACTTATATTTTTTTTACCATACCACTTAATTTCGAAAATGTTATTACTTTTCAGCTAACTCCACCATCGAGTATGAAAACTAATCCAATGAACTGTGTGACGAAAAAGTTTATACGAACATCAAATAATACATTCAGATGTCCAATATTCTGTCTTGCTGTAAGTTTATAAATATTTATCGTAATTCCCTTCGCCTATATTACCATGATGTAGCTCGAGAGTTCTCAGATAACAGCTTTGAAACATGAGCAGGACAAATCAGATTTGTCTCAATGTTTAAGAAGTTATCAGCAAAACCATTAAGTGTGAGGAGACTTATCAAGGTTACTTTAGACAAGCGCAAAACTGTCGAAAGGAGGGAAACACAACCAGAAATAGCATGATAAACAGATTATCAGGTTTTCTGCATGAAGATATAAAGCAAGCAAAGTCGCTTTGAAGTCTTTTTGCTAGTAGGCTGTGTTCATTTGCCAAAAAGGATCACATAGTGGCTAGTGACTGATATTTTACGATATCAATGTGAAGAAAACCTTTTAAATTAGAAATCTTCCTTCTTGATAACTTTTGTGATTACATAGGAGGGTTTCTGTCTTTTTGAAGTGTACCCGAAATCTCTTTTATTTGCTTGTTTGTAGTGTCATATGAAAGTTTTTATACGACCGCAAAAAAATTTTGGGGTCGTATATTGCTATCATGTTGTCGTCGTCTGCATCGTCGTCGTCCGAAGACATTTGGTTTCCGGACAATAACTAGTTTAAGTGTATGGATCTCTATGAAATTTTACCAAAAGGTTCAATACCACTAAAGAAAGGTTGGGATTGTTTTTGGGGGGTGATGGTCCCAACCGTTTAGGAATTAGGGGCCAAAAAGGGGCCCAAAACAAGCATTTTTCTACTTTCAGGACAATAACTTGTGTATAAGTATATTGATTGCTCTGAAATTGTACCACAAGGTTCAATACCACAAGTCGAAGTTTGGGATTCATTAGGGGGTAATTGTCCAAACTGTTCAGGAATAAGGGGCCAAAAAGGGTTAAAAAAGAACCTATAATGTGTCAAATATTTAATTACAATCCAAATTCAGACCTATATCAAGCTTGAATATTGTGTCCATTTTTGCCCCAACTGTTCAGGGTTGGACCTCTGCGGTTGTATCCAGCTGCCCTTGGCGAAGCAGTTTATTCAAATTTGTAGGTAGTTAATGAATATTTAACCCCCCCCCCCTTAAATTTGCAGGGGGTTCAGATTTTACAGACTAGTAAAATGTTAAAAGTAGAACAGCAACTGAGTGTGAAAAGATCTGGAAGTATATTTAAATTCACTTGCCTTTTGGGGACATAAACATACATATACAAGAAAGGGGTTCAAAGGGAAGTCTTACCAACATGCAGTATTATAATTCATGTATGAATCCTACTTTACAATTAACCATCCTATCCTATGAAAGTTTCTATCTAGAATAAAAGGAAATTGCCACTCCTTGAAAACCAAGTGGAAAAAAAACATTATTCTTATCTTTATTCTGTCCTTATAGAAATTGTGATGTTAAAAAATGAAAAATGAAAAGAGTTTATATACATGATTAAAGAAATGAACTAATTATTCCAATTTCAGTGGACGCCTGAAGGAAGAAGACTTGTAACTGGGGCATCCAGTAGGGAATTCACTTTATGGAATGGTTTAACTTTTAACTTTGAAACTATTTTGCAAGTAAGTCTTGTCAGTTGTATAAAGTCTTTGTTATCTCAAAAGGGGCCCTGGTGGCCAAGTGGTTTTTTGGATTCCGGCTTCCTCCACAAAGAAAAACTGACCGCCAAGAAATAGCACAATAGTGTTGAAAGTGGCGTTAAACACCAATCAATCAATGTTATCTCTAAAATATATATTGAATCTTTTCTTTTTTGGCATAACAGGACCATGTTTACTGTAAAGAAATAATTGTTTGCGAAGGAAATATTTTGGCTTATTATGCTTTTAAGATAAAACCCGTTGTGTACAAATGTGAGAAAATTATGCAATTTTACAGAAGTTTGCAGTTAACAGAAAGAAATTAATATATTTAATAGAATAAACGTATTCTTAAGTTTTTTATAAGGGCTGTTCCATAAAAACATACATGGGACCCAGGGAAGGCAATTAAAATTTGCTACTATGGGTGGGTGCGAAACATTGTGTTGAACAGGTTTTAAATTACATGTATGCAGGACTCTAAAATCACTTCTATGGGTGGTCACTCTGTTTTTAAAAAGCCTTACCTGGGTACCAGAAATTTTCATAAGAGGGGCCCACTGACTGCCTAAAGAGGGGGCCCGCTCCAGTCATGCTTCAGTGATTCCCTATATAATCAACCAAATTTTTCCCACAAAAGAGGGCCTGCATTTTTTTACAATTATTATATAAAAAAGAAGATGAGCCCCTTTGTAATAGTTTTGCAAAAATAATTCAAATGTTATAAGAATAACACAAACAGTTTTGTTAGCTAGAAGTTGGTCTGGGCTTTAGAAATTGTTTTAAAAAGCATTAAAAATTCAAAGTTTAGTATTTGTCACAGTTTCATGCTTGTCTCCCTTTTCTTCATTCTTCATATGCCTTACAGAACTAAGGCAATTTCAGTATGCATTAGTTGTTACAGTGTTCTCCCGAATATTTTCAAATAAAGCCATGGGATTTGAAAAAGTAGTATATTTAAAATACTATAGGGTTATTACACAATATTGAGATATATTTTCCTTTAAGATAGCTGGCCATGGGGTGTACAAATATTCCGCGATAGATTTTTCTTAAACCACTGTAAAAGACTTCTTGGTCAATGTTCTTTGAAATTTCAATATATAAAATGGGAGTTACAGAACTTGTTGTTTGGTTAATAAAAGATATTATAGAACTTTATTTAAGAAAGGTTTCTATAGGGAAAACTAAATTTTTCCTTATTGGGGAAACATTAAACAAAGAATTGGTTAAAATTCGGTAAGAGAATTGCTTCGCAATCGGAAAATTCAAATATCAATAGGGCTCACTGGCTTCATTTTCTTGAAAAATCCCCAAAACACAAATTGTCCTATCAAATTCAATATAATTATCTACCCATGATTTTAAAAGGATTTTTCTAAAATATTTAAATTCAATTAACGATACTTAATTTTTAACCGGATTTTCGAAGGAAATATCGGTTATTAAAATGGGGATGTACGGCGGACGGCTGTGCGGGCCTACCGGCGGCTGCCAAACAGTGTCAGCACAATAACATGAAAACGCTTAACAATTTTTTTTTCAAATTTAAATATGTTGTTTCCTGGGACTTAATGAAGGTCTAGTTCAATTTTCAAGATATTAGTATATCTCCTTTGTGAGTTATCGCCATTTTTAATATCCAAAAGTGGAATTTTAAATATTTTACTCTTGTTATCTTTTTTATGACTTAGCATAATGTCTTATCTCACAATAAAAATTGGAGTGACAGATTTTTTTGAAAATTACCTATTTCCTAAATGGTAATGATTATAAGCTATATTATTAGACATTTTGAAGTTAATTACATTATTAATTATTAATAAGATCTGGGTTATATCTTGGCATATAATATCATTGGAGTGACAGATTTATTTGAAAATTTTCTGTTTCCTGATAAGATCTGTAGGACTGTATATATAAAGTTTGAAATTTACTAATAGGACTGTATAAATGAAATTTGAAATCTAATGTTCATTATTAGACATTTTGTAGATAATTAAGTCTCCCTAAACCATATATATTCTTACCCCCACCCCCTTTCAATTTGAGAATGTGCTTTTATCTTGTAAACGGTTGAGATCCCCACCCCTAAACCATATATATATATAAAACAAATCAATTGAAATATCTGGGGAGTCCCCGGGTTCACCCCCACCCCCATACTTTTCGAAAACTTGTAAACGGTCAAGATCCCAACCCTGAAACCATATATATTCTTGTATGTGACAACAAAACAAATCAAATGAAATAAAAGGCGAGTCCCCTAGGGTCACCCCCACCCCCTCCTGTTTGTGAACTTGTAAACGGTCGAGATCCCCACCCCTAAACCATAAATATTCTTGAATTGGACAATAAAACAAATAAAATGATATATAGGGGAAGTCCATGGGGTCACCCCCACCCCCCTTCTTTTTGAAAACTTGTAAACGGTCAAGATCCCCACCCCGAAACCATATATATTGTTGTATGGGACAATAAAACAGATCTAATGAAATAAAAGGCGAGTCCCCTGGGGTCACCCCACCCCATCCTGTTTAAGAACTTGTAAACCGTCGAGATCCCCACCCCTAAACCATAAATATTCTTGAATTGGACAATAAAACAAATAAAATGATATATAAGGGAAGTCCATGGGGGTCACCCCCAACCCCTTCTTTTTGATAACTTGTCAACAGTCGAGATCCCTACCCCTAAACCATATATTTTCTTGAATGGAACAATAAAACAAATCACATGAAATTGAGGGGGAGCCCCCTGGGGTCAACCCCAGCCCCTTTTTTTTTTGAAAACTTGTAAACGGTCAAAATCTCCACCTCGAAACCATATATATTCTTGTATGGGACAATAAAACAAATCAAATGTAATACAAGGCGAGTCCCCTGGGGTCACCCCCACCCCCTCATGTTTAAGAACTTGTAAACGGTCGAGATCCCACCCCTAAACCATATATATTCTTGTATGGGACAATAACACAAATCAAATGAAATATAGGGGAAGTCCATGGGGGTCACACCCACCCCCTTTCTTTTTGAAAACTTGTAAGCGGTCAAGATCCACACCCTGAAACTATATATATATTCTTGTATGGGACAAAAAAAACAAATCAAATAAAAAATAAAAGGCGAGTCCCCTGGGGTCACCCTAACCCCCTCCTGTTTGAGAACTTGTAAACGGTCGAGATCCCCCCCCCCTAAACCATATATATTCTTGTATGCAATAAAACAAATCAAATGAAATATAGGGGAAGTCCATGGGGGTCCCCCCACCCCACTTCTTTTTGATAACTTGTAAACGGTCTAGATCCCCACCCCTAAACCATATATGTTCTTGAATGGGACAATAAAACAAATCAAGTGAAATTAAGGGGAAATCCCCTGGGGTAACTCCCACCCCCGACCCCTCCCCCCTTTTTTTTGAAAACTTGTAAACGGTCAAGATCCCCATGCGGAAACCATATATATTATTGTATGGGACCATAAAACAAATCAAATGAAATATAAGGCGATTCCCTGGGGGTCACCCCCACCCCCTCCTGTTTAAGAACTTGTAAACGGTCGAGATCCCCACCCCTAAACCATATATATTCTTGTATGGGACAATAACACAAATCAAATGAAATATAGGGGAAGTCCATGGGGGTCACACCCACCCCCTTTCTTTTTGAAAACTTGTAAACGGTCGAGATCCCAACCCCTAAACCATATATATTCTTGTATGCAATAAAACAAATCAAATGAAATATAGTGGAAGTCCATGGGGGTCCCCCCCCCCCTTCTTTTTGATAACTTGTAAACGGTCTAGATCCCCACACCTAAACCATATATATTCTTGAATGGGACAATAAAACAAATCAAATGAAATTAAGGGGAAATCCCCTGGGGTAACCCCCCCCCCCCCCCTTCTTTTAGAAAACTTGTAAACGGTCAAGATCCCCATGCGGAAACCATATATATTAATGTATGGGACCATAAAACAAATCAAATGAAATATAAGGCGAGTTTCCTGTTTAAGAACTTGTAAACGGTCAAGATCCCTACCCCTAAACCATATATACTCTTGTACAGGACAAAAAAACAAATCATATGAAATAAAGGGAGAGTCCCCTGGGGATCAAGCGACAATTGGAATGACGAATTATTGGAGCTTTGTTTGGGAGACTTCGTAACAGCATTCTGTTACAATTATTTCTTATTACTGATAAGTTTTATAGATTTTGAAATGACATTGTATTAATGATAAATAAGATTTTGGATTTTTTTCTTCTTTTCTTTGGTAGAATTTTGTGGCAAGTTTGTTTGTTATTCTGTAAAAACTAATTTTCTGAATGCTATATATATATATTTTTTTTTTTTTTTTTTGATGAAGTAAACTCCTTTAAAAACTAAGCTTATATTGTCTATTAATAAACATATATTTAGATTTCTGATTTTGGGCCCAGTTTTCAAGTTGGTCCAAATTGGGGTCCAAAATTAAACTGTGTTTGATTTCAACATAAATTGAATATATATAGGGTTCTTTGAAATGCTAAATCTAAACCTGTATTTCTTTTCATTATTAATAAGATAATACCACATTGAGGTCCAAAGGGTCCTAAATTACACTTTTGATTAATTCCATCAAAAATTGAATTATTTGGTTCTTTGATATGCTGATTCTAGCAATGATTGAGTATTAAATAATATCTTATTTTAGAGAACTTAGTCATCACTGGTTGTTGTTATTATATTATTGATTATAATTTGAAAAATTGCATCATATCTTATTTTAGAGAACTATTTATCCAGTTTGAGTTCTTTCCCTTTGCACAGAAAATGTTATGGATAAAATTAACCTGTGTTTCATTTCAACATAAATTAAATATATATAGGGTTCTTTCAAATGCTGAATCTAAACCTGTATTTAAATATTATATTTTTGGGCCCAGTTTTCAAGTTGGTTCAAATCAGGGTCCAAAATTAAACTTTGTTTGATTCAACAAAAAAAAATATTTATGGGGTTCTTTGAAATGCTGAATCTAATCATGTATTAAGAGATTTTGGATTGTGGGCTCCTTTATCAAATTGGTCCACATTGAGGTCCAAAGGGTCTTAAATTAAACTTTTGTCTGATTTCATCAAAAATTGAATTCTTGAGGTTCTTTGATATGCTGATTCTAATATGTATTTAGACTTTTGATATTGGACCATAATAGGTATTTAAATGTCCAATTTCAAGTATTTCAGTTCTTAAACCACATTCATTTTGTGTCACAAACCTATGCTGTGTCAAATATTCAATCACAATCCAAATTCAGAGCTGTTTTAAGCTTAAATGTAGTGTCCATACTTGCTCAACTGTTCAGGGTTTGACCTCTGCAGGAAAATCCGGTTTGCTGTCACTCTGACAGCCTATTGTTTGATAGTTAAATCTTATCTTTAAACTTAAAAATTATTTTTGAAACATGCCCAGAAGGGATGCATAGAAAAAACTCCTGATCTATCTTAACAGCAGAATATCAAAATGCCTGTAGTAAGGAAACAAAGTCGGTTCTGGCATCTTGTTTATATCTCGTGGCTTGCATGCAAATATCGTTTTACTCAGAACCTCTCTAGTTTGTACCAAACTTTCAGGAGAAAGTAAAGAATGCAATATCGATCAAGATGCAAATTTCTAACTCATCGAAAATTTTCTTTTGTAATGCATATTTATAAAGGAAGACCAGTAAAAATATCTGCAAATGTTGCATATTTTGTTTTTGTACAAAAAAATCCATATGAAAGATTTGACACTATATTTAAATTCTATTATAAAATAGATTAAGTTAGCACTATGGTAAAATATATAACTTAGCACCGTGATAACATGGTGCTATATAGCTGAATTATAATGGAAAGGAAATATAAAAAAAAATTTCAGGCCCATGATACATCAGTTCGAGCAATGGTGTGGAGTAACAATGATTCTTGGATGATAACTGGAGATCATTCAGGATTTATCAAGTATTGGCAGTCCAATATGAACAATGTAAAGATGTTTCAAGGACATAAGGAGCCCGTTCGTGGGATCAGGCGGGATTTTGGACGTAAAGTAACCATGGCAACCATCCTCTTGATTAGGATTGAAGCCATTATTGTTTCTACGTTATATTATTACAGAATGTCCGCAGACATGTTGATTTGCTGTACTCTTGCATATGGGTTTCAAATAAAATCTGATATTTTACTAGAAAATCGGCCAAAAATACAAGAAATACTCTATGGGGAGGCAGTCACTTAGAATTTGTTTAATCTTTGGCGAGTTTTGAAATCTGTTTCTATTTGATAAAACATTTACCAGTGTTAACTCTGGATACAAGTGTAACAATTGGAAGAAATCTCATATGCAAGAGTTCAGTTGTTCAGTTTAAATATGAATATGTGAACATTGACAAATAGTTTGTCAGATCAGAAATGCACAAAATAAAGGCACAAGCCCTTAACAAGGAGGTATAATAGTTTGAAAATAAAGGCAGAAGCCCAAGTATTTATAGACAATCATGTATGTAGGGACTAAATAAAGGCATTGCCCACATTTCTTCAGTTTTTTGCATGCTTGTACATGTAATAATAAAATAAAGGTGTATTGCCCAGTTTGCCCAGAAAAATAAAGGCATATTGCCCTGTTTACCCATAGAAAATAAAGGCTTTTAGCCCATCTGCCCTATTTATTTAGAGTTTGTAATGTAGAATTGTGTAAAAAATAAAGACATATAGCCCATTGAATTATCATTTAAGTATATTTTGTAAAATTTGAAATTGTGTATTAACAAAAATTCTGTTAAATTTTTATTCTGTATTTGATTTGGCTTATTCAATAAAAATTTGAAAATCACAAACCTTTTTTTTTGGTCCTCAAAATCCGGTTAGATCCCATGCTTTAACATACATCAAAATTATTAATGGTTAGAAAAAATTACAAAAATGCCTTTCTGCAGGAGTATAATAACTGATCTGACTGACATGAAAGAGATCCATTGTGTTAGGTTTAGGCGAAGAAGAGATTTGGTGCAGCCCTCATATACATGTATTTATTTTGATTTGTAGGGGTTACTCAATAAAAAAATACAAATATGAAATATTTCAGAGAGAGACAAGGCCAGTAGCAGAAAACAAACAAACAAAAATAATAGAACAACACACCTTCACACACACACACATACACCAGGGAGAATTTAAAACATTTGTCCAGATATTTTGATGAATTAATTCAATGAATTAAGAATGCGTTTTGAAAAATATTTTGTTAGTGACAATGTATTTTTGAAGTTTTTACTCATCTCGTGTACCTATAATTCAAGTTTAAGATTGCTCTTGTGGCCATGATGGTTGTGTACAAATAAAAAAATGCACTTTCACTTTCACATTTCAAAACAAAGATTTAAAACTACAAATCATTTGAAAGACATGCATCCAGATGAATTCATAAACGAGTGTACAATTGCATAGGCTTAAATTATATGAGTGCCATGTGAAATGACAACATTGTCCTTACAAGTGTGACATTAGGGTTTTGATACATGTATGTTAGATTCACAGCACATACATGATAAAATAAATTTTCTTCAAAACTTGAGCAACTTAATTAGTTGGCTCGGAAAGTTTTTGAATACAATATATCCAGGACACCAGTGCTAGCTTACAAGGACTAGAAATTACATATAAATGTAGGCATCATTTCAATACAAAAAGTCTTATGAAAAAAATCAATTGTAAATGATGAATTATAAACTGATGATCATTTTTAGTCGTAGGAATCTTCGGGAACAGAGTTGGTCTTATTAACTGAACAGGTTTCTTTGTGCAGTACATAAATATTACTTTCCTTATGTATGTTTACACAGCAACCATTTATCAGTTCACTGTACTGCCTTCAACAAAGTAAGCAAGTAATTCTAATTAAGAGGCTGTTATTCAATAGAATGTTGGCAGGGGCGTTTCTAGCGAGGCGAAACATTTTTTGGACCTTTTTTTTGCTAAAAAAACAAAAAATAAGTGTGAAATATGATAAATTGCAATATTCAATACAATATAAGCAGATTACAATAGTTTTTTTTTGTTTTTTTTTAGGGGAGGGGGGGCGTACGCCCATTACGCCCTCACCTGGACCCGCCCCTGGTTGGTAACTTGACACACTTTTGTACTTACATCATATAGTTTCTTTCATTGGGCCTTTCAATTCTTGCTTTGCAGAATTTAATAGTTTTGCACAAATGAACAGGAATGACATAGTTGCAGATGATTATTATTCAATAAGGGAAAAGGGATAACGTAAATGTATATGAGACCGACAATGGTATGATGAAATTATTGCTGCTTTTATTGCTATTCTTCATTTTGTTTTCTGAATTCATTTTGTGGAAGAATGTTGTATTTTTAAATGCATCTAAGTTATCAAAATATTATGTGGTTACAGTTATGAACCTGAAATTGTGTGGGATCTGTCTGTTAGGGAATCCATCATTGAATAAGAAATTAAAATCAATTTAGTAAACGGACAGTTTTAGTCTTTTTGACTATGAATATTTAGGTGTATTCAGTAATTTTATTTGACTACCAAATGAAGAACAGCAATCAAAGCACTATGCTATGATATGTGTACATTGTTATTACCAGTGTCACTTGGGATTTTTGCCTCCTGATCATTTAAAGGAATTTTGTTTATTTGAATTAGTTAAGAGACAAGCTTACAAAAAATCACAATGTGCATCCAAACATGGGATCTGAAAAAAATATTCGATTGGTCTTTGTTTATATTTAGGGCTATTCCATTAAAATGTATGTGGGAGGGTAGGAAGAAACTTTCAAAATATCCCTACAACCAAGAACCATGTTTTAGATAATTTTGCATAATGGTAATAGAGACGCATACTGAAAAAAAGACTCATGACCCACATTCAATAATTAAACTTCCCTTCCTACCCTCCCACATACATTTTAATGGAATAGCCCTTATTTACATTTGAAAAAAAATAGTCAAACTGGTTAGTCTTATTACAAAAAATCTCTGTATCACTTTGTTTACTGTGAATTCAATTAGTTTTGTGAATTGATGAACATTTGTTTTTTCATGGATACTTGATTCCATGATTTTATAAAAACCAACAGAAATTTGTATTTTGATTAGCTCTTAAATTTGTGATTGACCCTTTTACATGAAATCTACGAACAAAAGTATCCCTTGAATCCTACAAATATACACTTCAAAAGTTAGAGATGGAACAAAATTCAGGACAATGGAATACTGTGCAAAATTTTCTTTATTACACCAACTAGAAAAAAAAGAAATTCAGTGAAAACAGAAAAGATAATAAATACAACGGGGGTGAAAACCAGCATTCAACACTCGTCAAACTAAAAGTGCAGGGAAATCATTGAAACAAAAGTACTCTACACATATAATCAACTAAATCTATTTTCTTGGGTCACGAGAAATGTATGAACAGAGATGGGAGTAAAGAATAAAAAAAAAGGAACGCATAGAAAAGAATTATTGTGATGGTTTACCAATTTTTTTTAAGTACCTTTTCTACTGTACTCATATCAATAAATTACTTGTAAAAGTTGCAGGCATATTTTTTAAGGATCAGTTTTGTTTCTGTGTGGTCTATTTATTTCTGATGTTGATCTCTTGAACGAGAATTCCGTTCAATTAAATGTTAGCAGTTTACTGTACAATAATCTCATTATTTCTTTTTCTCTGGTAGTTGATGATGAATTTGCCATAAAGTTTCTACCATGGATGATTCTTAAACAATAATATAACCATGCACATTGTTTTTTCCTCTTCCTCTACAGTTTTTCTCTATCTGACAATAAATTTACGACTTGTTCTGACGATGATACTGTACGAATCTGGGATTTCCAGAAATGCCAAGAAGAAAAGATTTTAAGAGGTATGTATTTCTTTTCAAAACTTCTGTCCTTGCTCAAATAGCACAAGGGTTCATAGCAAGCTTTGATCCAGAGATTATTTTTTATGCCCCCCCCCCGGAGCATTAAGTTTTACCCTTATCTGTCTGTACGTCCGTACATTTTTCCCAAAATTGGTTTCCGTTCTCTAATTTGAGTTTGCTTTAACCAAATGTTATAAAACTTTTACACAATGCTAATTACCTCGAACACAGATCATGGTTGAATTTGGGTGGGATCACTTTCACGGTCTTGGAGTTTGTCCATTTATAAATGGAAAAATTGCAAAATTAGCTGTTTCCACACATACTTTAGTTTGCCTCAACCAAATGTTATAAAACTTTTACACAATGCTGATTACCACCAAACACAGATCATAGTTGAAATTGGGTGGGATCACTTTCACGGTCTTGGAGTTTGTCCATTTATAAATGGAAAAATTGCAAAATTAGCTGTTTCCACACATACTTTAGTTTGCTTCAACCAAATGTTATAAAACTTATACACAATGCTTATAACTACTAAACAGAGATCAAGTTTGAATTTGAGTGGTGTCACTTTCACTGTTCTTGAATTATGTCCTTTGTAAATTGCAAATAGCAGAATTTCCCGTATATTTTTCAGTGGGGGCATCAGTGTACCATGGACACATTCTTCATTTATTTATCCTATTTAAATGTTTCACTAATTTAAAAAAAAAAGCAATTTTGATGGTAGCATAGAAATTAACTGTTTGACACTACATATTTATAAAAGTTGATATTTTACGCCTTTACAATGATAGTTAGAGCTAAGGGGCATTATGTTTTCCAGTGCATCTGTCTGTTAGTCTTTTTTAATATAAATCAGATTAAATACAATAACATTTTGGATTTCGGTTGTTGTTGACCATTAGTCATGGTCAAATCAACTTGAAATTTTAATAGTATATTAAGATGTGAACTTATGAAAATATATGCCACATTAGGGTTTTGAACCTTTGACTCATAATTCACAATTCAATTATAAAGTGATAGAGCAAGGGGGCACTGTTGATACATACTGTATGATATCCCCACTTTAGGAGGGGGCTTTATTGCATTCACCTTGGTTGGCAGTCCCTGTAGCTGCTTGTTTGTTCATTCGACATACATTTTTTTCACTTTTCTCAGCTTCTGCTGAACACAATTTTTTTTTGCCAATCACATTTAAATCTATGCAGTTCGAGGTGAAAATTTTTTGAAAACATAAATAACATCCTTATAAAGTTCAATATGAATTAAGCAGCCAAAAACAGGTTTTATTAGGTCCAATTTCAAAGATTTTCTTTTCAAGAACTGCTGAACCAACTGAAACAAAACTTGCCAATATGTTCTTCTGCAGATCCTTAAAAAGCTTTGTTACATTGATGCTGATTAGAAATTCAAAATGGCCACTAACTAAGGTCGAAGATTATATTGAAACCCTATGGGAAAATTTATTTGGGTTTTCTTTTGAAGAACAGAGCACACAAAATGACAACGAAATATTCAAAAATGTTCTTTAAATGATACTTACCAAGTGTTGTAACTTAAATTTAGTCCTGATGGCACAACCAATATGATATCAAGGGGCCAAACATTTGGGTCCATTGAATTGATCCAATTTTAAAGATGTTCTTTTCAAGCAACTATAAACCAATTGATACAAGTGTAATTACTTTAAAAAATTTGAAATGCTACAAATGGAGGTCAAATTTACATTGAAATGCTATGAGATTTGGACTATTGATTCAAACATCTTGTCTTGAGACGAATAAATAGATTTTAAAACTTGGTCTGAATGGTCTGTGTGGGTGTTCCGAACCAATTAATTTATATACCAATATTATCTGCTGTTAATAAAATCGATGTTAATAAAACATATCTATTAAATTGCTTATATATGATTCACATGCTTAATTGGGGCTCTGGACTGGGGGTTCTTCATTTCTTTATTCTTTAAATTTTTAGACCATTTTTCTTTTCTTCATCTATTTTGACCCTTATCCCTTATTCTTTATATTTAACACCCCATTGTTCTCTCACTATTTTTTTATTTTTACCCTTTATTCTGCACTTTTTGCCTATTATTCTCTATTCTCTAAACCCAATCCAGACCCTCATAATTATAATCAATGATCCTAAACCCTATTAAATGTACCTGCCATTGTTTCTCGAAGAAAAATCAATCGGTAAAAATCTACCATCATTTCATATAGGGAATGATACATATGTGGTCCCTTAAAAAACTTTATGAACATTGGTTATTTATATATGTCATCTAACTTAGCAACCAAAACACTATTAAGATATATGAAAAAAAACAGAAAATTAATGTTTATTATACATAGTATTTTGTTTTTTTGTTTTTTGAGGGGCTAAGGGGTATTTAAAAATCACACTGTCCATCTGTCCATTTGCCTTGTAATTGCAACAGCAACTCTTCCAAACATTACCCTAGGATGTGTATAAAGGAATATAATTCTGGTCCAAATTGTGAAAAGGGAATAAATCAAATTTACTTACTTCAGTATTATATCGATGATAGTATTGGGCGGAAGTTATGTTGATTATTCACTTGTTGAGATCTCAAAAGACTAGTTTATTTCTGCCCAAAATTTTGACGGGACATATTATGGTATACAAATGTCCGGCATCCGTCCGTCTGTCTGTCTGTCCGTCTGTCCAGCGTCCACATGTCGCACCGTAACTTGAGAACGACTTATCCAAATTTCATGAAACTTAACATAGTTGTATCTTATGATGGTCAAACGATCTGTATACTTTTTGGTGAAAATAAGATGAAAACCTTTTGAGTTACGGGACTTAAACAGGGGTGGGGGGGGGGGGGGTTCACATGTCGCGCTGTATCTCAAAAACGATTTATGATTATTGCTTAAAACTTTACACACTTCTTAATTATATTAATCTAAAGATCTGTATACTTTTTGGTGATGATTCAAAATTTTATTTTAGAGTTATTGATTTTTTTATAAAAAAGGGGGGTTTTCACATGTCGCGCCGTATCTCAGAAACGATTTATGATTATTGCTTAAAACTGTTCACACTTCTTAATTATATTAATCTAAAGATCTGTATACTTTTTCGTGATGATTCAAAATTTTAATTTAGAGTTATTGATTTTTTTATAAAAAAGGGGGGTTTTCACATGTCGCGCCGTATCTCAGAAACGATTTATGATTATTCCTTAAAACTGTACACACTTCTTAATTATATTAATCTAAAGATCTGTATACTTTTTGGTGATGATTCAAAATTTTGTTTTAGAGTTATTGAGTTTTTTGTAAAAAAAAAAAGGGGGGGGGGGGGGTCACATGTCGCGCCGCATCTCAAAAACGATTTATGATTATTGCTTAAAACTTTACACACTTCTTAATTATATTAATCTAAAGATCTGTATACTTTTTGGTGATGATTCAAAATATTATTTTAGAGTTATTGATTTTTTTATAAAAAAAAAGGGGGTTTCACATGTCGCGCCGTATCTCAGAAACGATTTATGATAATTGCATAAAACCTCACACACAAGACGACGGGCGTATCATGCGCTCGTGGCGCAGCTGTTTATTGTATTTTTGCATCAGATTTTCTGAGAGTTTCCGTAAACAGCTTAAATGATCAACAGTACATGATCTTCAAAAGGTGGAATGCTTGAAAATGATTAATTGACTCCTTTAAGTATGCCACAAATCACAACATTTACCCATTTTTGCTTTTTTGGCTGGTATATGTGCAAAACTGACTTTTATCATTTTTTGTTATTATTTGTGATAGCAAGTGTATTGGCGGGTGTGGAAAGAGGGTGCCTATTTTTTTTAATCAAGAAGTCCTAAAGTTTTCAACCCAGATCCTTGAAACTCCACAGAAAGATCGCACATATTGAAATTTGCCTATTTGGGCACCTGATATATTATGGAATTGTTTTAGGAATTAGTTCCCATATTCCAGACTTGGGAACTTGTCATTTGTCAGCAAATTTCCAAAAAGACAGTTCCAATATAGTTAATAAACTCCTTCAGTTTATAACCCATACCAATGAAACTTCACACATATTGCAGATGTGCACCTGCTATTATGGAACTGTTTGAGGAATTTCACCTCATTTTTCTGAAGTTGGGAACTTAGAGTACTCTTTGAGCAATTTCATAAAAGACAGTACACATTTTGTGTGTTCAACTCATTTTATAGTATGCAACCAAGATCCATGAAATTAAATATCTAGTGAAGAGCAAAAAAGATCAGCAATTAAGGTTCTACAATAAGGTCACATGACCAAAATCGTTAATTCACTGCTTATTAAAATCGTTGCCCTATAATAATAATTCTTCAAGAATGCTAGACCGTACTGTGACCTATAATGGTTTACTTTTATAAATTTTGACTTAGATGGAGAGTTGTCTCATTGGCACTCATACCACATCTTCTTATATCTAGTTTTTTATTCCCAACCTAAGGGCATTATGTTTTTTGGTCTGTGCATCCGTTGGTCCGTCCGTCCGTCTGTCCGTCTGTCCCGCTTCAGTTTAAAGTTTGCTTTATCTTTATAAAAAGTACTGTAAATTCAAAAAGTATTGCGAGGTTTTTATTAATGCGAATAATGCAACTGTGTGTGTATTGCAATAATAAGAACTCTCATTTTGATATCGGAAACATACATACATCTGTATGTACATTTTCCTGAAATCGCAATAATTAATCTCCCATTTTTTTCCATTCCTTAAAAAATCGCAATAATGAATGCACACAATAATTTCTGAATTTACAGTATTGACAAATGCAACTCCTCTTATATAATTATCTAATGCAAACCCTGATATATAATTATCAAAATTCATTGAACTGTCTAAGAATCTTAACCATATAATGCCATTGTGCGACTCTATTTTATCTGCTGATCTCAATTATAGTTATTGAGGTTTCCCTAAAGCAGATCAAAGTCTCTGCCATTTCTGGAGGAGGGGGTTTACTTGTTTGTTTGTTTAGGTTGATACTTAACAGTCTAATGTGTGACCTTTTCAATGAATTGCATGATATATCTTAAAAAGTTCTCATTTCTTCTGTCTTATCACATAAGTGGATAGCTAAAAGTCCTGTACTGTTGGATTGTGGCATGCTGTTTTTCGAAAAAATCTGTATGTCAAATAACCCCTGCAAAATCTCTTCAAGGGGTTTCATCTCAAGCATTTTGTCAAGTGTGGACTGAGACATAGAAATAATGTCACATGGAATCTCGGGGGGGTGGAGGTTGGGGCACTCCAATACTTAATTGATAGGGGGTGTTGCTGGGGTTCTCTTACCCCACACCTTTAATATAATTTAGATTTTAAAAATGTATACCTTTTCATATATTGCGTTGGTAAAATGTAACCTTTTCCCATATTGGTTGGGTTTCGTGTTGTGTGTTGGAAAAATGGAATACCAAAGTGTCAAAAGAGAGGAAATTTGTGGATAAAAACACAGCCATAAGGCCCATAATACCAAGAAAGTTACAGGGCTTTTCATATAACAAGTTATGAAAACTTTATTGACCTTGTCACATATTTCTTATAGTTTTCCCCACGTATTCACATATTTTCAAGCTGGAAAATGTGACCTATATACTTTGTATATAGAAAGTGGCCCCCTCGAGTATTATATTCTGTAGTAGAGTAGTGCCTTTATGATGCTTTGTTTAAATTGATCTTTGTCCATAATATAAATATTTCCCAGAAGGTGTTTAGGCTTTGTAATCATTCAGTTGAAGTGGTCTTTAAGTGGTTAATTAAAGGGTCAAGTTTCTGACCCTTAATAACAACCCCTCATTTTTAAGTAGGGGGAAGTAATTTCCAGACACCATCCAATGTGCCCACTTCTTGCAACCTAAATATATGGCTCCCGGTATGAATATGTTTGAAATATTTGCCACTTGATGTTGAACAAAGGACCAATCAGGCCTGTAGCTAGAATGACTCTGATGGGGTTACTTGTGGTCATAACTCTCTCAGTTAAATAGTCAAACTCCAATCTGAAGCTCTACTTGATTAATAGCATTTTTTTGTTTTCTGATGAACTCTCCAAACCCCCACTGATTTCATGTGTGTCAATGAATTGTTATACATAAAATGCAGATACTCATGTATTGTGGTCTGAATCTGAGCCAAATTGTTTTTGTGAATTAACCAGGACATGGTGCTGATTTGAAATGTGTTGGCTGGCATCCACTGAAAAGTCTGATAGCCTCAGGAAGAAGTAAAGATAACCAGCAACCATTGAAACTATGGGATGCTAAAACTGGATCCTGCCTAGCTACATTGTAAGTAAATATTATAATTTGGGCCAATCTGGACAATGTTAGTTTATAAAGTAAAGTTTAGATTTCAATTAAGCCTGAACTATAGACAGTGTATAGCCAAAATTTAAGTTACAGTAGAGGGGAAATGGATGTAATGATAGGCTAAAATTAGTTGTGTCTGGCAAAATTGTAATTAATGCTTTATGTTTGGCTAACAGAGACAATAAATTTATCAACATGATCAATCTATTGTCTGGAAAGAAATTATGATAGGTATATTTGGATAGTGTCTGGCATTATTATATGAAGTGACTATATTGTTGGTAAAAAAGGGGCAATGCTTTTAACAGCCTCCAGAAATTGTCCATGACTATTACTGTAGAACTTGATTTTTTTTTATCACACCCAATCATGAAAGCAAGCAGTGAAGGTCAATAATTGTGTGAAAAACAAATGCAATTATAAAGACTTTATAAAATTTTGGAGATGAATAGCAACATCTCTTATTTTTATTATTGCCAATGAGAGGAATAGCACATCTCTTATTTTTATGATTGCCAATGAGACAAATAACCACCAGCATGAACAGAGACTAAATGATGGGAATTTAATGAACTTAAGGTCACGATACAGCCCTCAGAGATAAACAAAACCCATATCTTGTTGTAAGCTATGAGAGATCTGAACAAGACAAAATAAAACAATCAAATCCACAGCCTGATTTGTGGGAACAGATTAATGATTGATATTTGCTTTACACCACATTCGCGCAAAAGAGGCTACATCGGGGAGATGTGGAAATCAGACTTTAGAGATTTTTCTTATTGTTTTTTAGGCATGCTCATAAAATGACAGTAATGCAACTCCAGTGGATAAAGAATGGTAACTGGTTACTGACAGCGTCACGTGATCATCTCATTAAACTGTTTGACATACGTAACATGAAGGAGAAAGTCCAGACATTTAAAGGACATAAAAAAGAAGCTACTGGTATGGTAAATTAAAAAAATAAATAAGTAGTCTTGAGGAGTATACCCAGAATAAAAGAAACATCGTTTGATTATTAGTCAGTCATATATTTGATGGTAGCAAGTTGATTCTGCACAATAGTTGGAATTGTGACCTAATATATCCCCCTTTTTGTGTTACATATAGTCCAAAATTAAACATAGGGGTTCAAGAGAGGGACTTTTTAAGGACCCCTTAGTAAGGGGCCCTTACACCATTCAAGGAAACATTTTCAACTTACTTACAATTTATAAAAAATATAAGGAAGTTGCAACCACCCATGTTTAATTAATGTTAGTGCCTCCATCCCCCCTCCACATGAATTTGGGGACAGCCTTTATTTAAATGAAAGTGACAATATTTGATTTCTTGAATATAACTCAAATTTCTATTTCAATATTCAATATCTGTCAGAGAGAATTCTTAAAAGGTCATCATGACCAATCTTTTAAGACATCAATGCAGTTTTGAGTACAGATTGGTTTGTTAGAATGATTGACTAGCAAAATTTTGAAATTAAAGATACCGGTTTGTAATTGAAGCTTTTATATATGATGAGCGTATTTTTAAAAAATCAAACTGCAACCTTAAGAAGATTGATGTTTTTATGCCCAACCTACAATAGTAGAAGGGCCTTACGTTTTTTGGTCTGTGCATCTGTTTGTTATTCCGTTCATCCTGTTTTAGGTTTATTATGGTTATTTACAATAAAGTTGTGGTCACATCAACTTGTAACTTATAAAAATAAGAAGATGTGGTATGATTGCCAATGAGACAACTCTCCCCAAGAGACCAAATGACACAGAAATTAACAACGTTAGGTCACCGAACAGCCTTCAATAATGAGTAGATTTATGTACAAAATAATGAACGAAAAACAAATATGATATAAAGCAACAAACGACAACCACTGAATTACAGGCTCCTGACTTGGGACAGGCACATACAGAATATAGAACATGTGTTATTATGATGTGAACTTTTAAAATATTATGTCAATTAAGGGGTTTTGGTCCGATTTCATGGCTACTGGACATGGTATTGTGATAGTGTGAAACCAGTACATTCTCTGGTTAAAGTAATTGGTTAAGCTTGATTACCATGACGTTTTGGTCACATCAGCTTGAAACTTTGTACATATGATCACTATGATGTGCATTTTAATAAAAACAATGTGGCAAATTACAGTTTTTACCCTGATTTTACATTTCATTGAACATGAATTTGGATAGTGAGAAACCAGTACATTTTCAGTTTTAAGTTTTTGTTTAAGGTAGTTGTGCTCATATCAACTTGAAATTTAGTAAGCATGTTCATTATAATGTGATCTTTTAGAATTATTTTTCAAATAAGAATTTTGACCTCATTTTAACAATTTACTGGACATATAAATGTATAGTAGTGCAAGCAGGGGATATGGTGTGGACACATAAAGAATCACTGTTAATGCTGGGAAATTGACTTTAATGTTGTAGACCATATGTTGACCTGCTTAATAGCCTATTTTAGTTTATTGTGTTATTCAGTTGTTGTCTCATTAATATTCTTGTAATTTTATTTACATCTGTAAAAAGCATGGAATATTTAAAAATATTTTAATGTTTTCCTTACAGAACAGACAGAGAATTAGGTGGAATGGAGATGGCCCATGAAGGCATGGTCTGGAGTTTGGCATGCCATCCACTTGGTCATATATTACCTTCTGGGTCTAATGATCATACAACGTAAGTCTGAAAACTCATGAACTGATAAAAGATATGTACAGCTTTGAAGAACTTGTGGTTATGAAAGATTTGTAGATTGTATGTAAGGTGTATATAAAAATAAGAAGATGTGGTATGATTGCCAGTGAGACAACTTTTCCCAGAGACTGAATGATGAAGAAGTTAGCAACTAAAGGTCACCGTACGGTCCTCAACAATGAGAAAACTTATACCGCATCGCAAGCTGCAGTATAAAAGGCCCTGAAATGACAAATATAAAACAATTTACCAACATTCTCTTCTTAATTTTCATTGTTTTGAGCAAAACACACATACATGTACTACAATGTATAAGAAAAGAAAGGTATCAGGAAGAGATTACTTTAGTTGTATTTTGCAA
Source organism: Mytilus californianus (assembly GCF_021869535.1). Lineage (NCBI taxonomy): Eukaryota > Metazoa > Mollusca > Bivalvia > Mytilida > Mytilidae > Mytilus > Mytilus californianus. The sequence continues at coordinate 72,007,457 of NW_026262593.1, read as the reverse complement.
AACCTTTTGGAATTTTATGTCCTTAATGCTCGTCAACTTTGTACTTTATTAGACCTTTCAACTTTTTTGATTCAAGTGTCACTGATGAGTCTTTTGTAGACGAAAAGCAGGTCTGGTGTGCACATTTTTTTAGCCTGGTATCTGATGAGTTTATTTACGTTATTTTGTAGATTTAGACAACACAAACCCAATAGTGACAGCTGTGTCTACTATACCTGGTGTGAACGAGGGATCAACGGAAGATTTCAACAACATGGAAGGTTAGTCTTGTTGTATAAACTGAGCTGCGTCGGATAGAAATAGACCTTATGCAAGTCAGGAATATGACTGTTGTTTTCCATTTGTTTGATGTGTCTGAGCTTTTGATTTTGTGATTTGATAAGGGACTTTCTGATTTTAATTTTCCTTGGAGCTCTGTATTTTTGTTATTTTACTTTTTAATACATCTGTTAACTTTTTCAGGTTGAAAAATTGCTATGCAAAGTATGTAACTGTTTGAAAATTGAGTTGTTATTAGAACCCTACAAAACAGACAAAAATTCATCTTTTATTTCATATTTGAATATTCCAAAATCACTCAAAAGTCTTATACATGTACATGTATATATGCACTTGCATAAGTTCTTAACCTCAAATACTTGCCTGCGTTTACAAAAAAAATCTCACTTCTAAAATTGATCGTAAATATTCTGCATTGTTGATTACTTACGAGTAATTTTTGTTGTAAGACTTTTTTTGAAACAAAAGCATGGAGTGTATTAAATTTCTGTATTTTGAGAGTTTCTATCAGTAGAAAAGTGTGAAAATAATACCTTTAAACAGAAATGCAATTATTGGAGACTAATTGTCATGATGTTTTGGTACAAGTAAAAAAATGTAATATAATCTAACCCAATCTACCGTCCTCATTGGCAGCTTTATGCCAAAAACGACAGTGCTTAATGTTAGGTTGAAGTATATACATTTGTGAGTCAAACCGCAAGCTGGTTAATGATGGTGGGTGTCAAATTAATGAGAACTTATACAAAAATATGTACAAATTATAAATCTTACAAGACAAGAAATGCATATATACCAGGATTATAGATTTTTGATTTTTTTGTAGCCCTTAATTGTTGACTGTGTACTAATGAGGTCAATTAACATGTGACTTTACGAATTGTATTTCAATCAATCTATTTGAAAATTAAGACTGCAAAACAAACACACAAGGTTACCAAATATGAATATCTATAGGTCACCACACACCTTTCACAATGGCTACGTGCCAGTGGCATAGAGCAGGCCTAAAATTGCCTCTTAACTTCATTAAGTGTGGAGGTATTTAGAAGTAATGACAACAAAATCATTAAACCTCCCAACAAAGATTTTTACTGGTATTTTCTGTTATATAAGAATAAGGAGATGTTGTAAGATTGCCAAATGAGGCAACTATCCACCAGAGTTCGATAAAAGCAATTATAGGTCATTGTAAAACCATTAAATAAGAAAAACTCATACTGTATAGTTAGCTATAAAAGGCTCTGACATGTGAAAATGTGAAACAATTCAAACAACAAAACTTACAGCCTAATTAATACAATACAATTGATGAAAAAAATATAGGACAGACGTGAACCAATGACAGCAAATATATACAGGCTGCTGACTTGAGTCCGGCACATGAATAATATGTCTACTGTCAATTAAAAAAAAATGCTGCGTGCATTTATTATTGCGATGTTAAAGAATGGACAAAAGCATGAGATTAATTATTGCGATGTTAGAAAAATCTTCATATAGATATATGTATAAGATATCAAAATGTTCTTATTGTTGTGATACATACCCAGTTGCATTATTCGCATTAAAAAATACCTCACAGTAATTTCTTATTTTTAAGTCCTGATTGAATGTTAATTGTTAATTTGCTTTTTTATTACAGATAAGTCAGAAGAAGACATTTCAATACCAGGTTTAGACTGCAAAACAGATGCTCAATTCTTAAAGGATAGTCATAGAGAGCAGAATCAGAGACGCAAGATACCGTACTCTCGACCCATCGACAGAGACTTCGTCCATGCGTGGAGAAGTAATAAACAGCCACCAGCAATATCTGGGGAAAAAGTAGATGGTAAGGGTGATGAAAACAGTTAGGTCTTTTCCATTAAAATTGACAGGGGAGGGTAAGAAAAAGTTCTATTTTTTGGACATTGATCATTTATGTCCATTTGATATATGTGAACTAACCCCAAAGTGTGTTGGTTGTATAAGGAATTTGAAAGTCCTTTCCCTACCTTCCACATCCATTTAATTGGAATAGTCCTTAGAGAATATAGAGAATATAGCACCAAAAGAAATATCCTACCTATACCTTCCTTATTTGTTTAAATAAGGAAACCCATTCATATTCTTTTGTTTGACCTTATTCTAAATTTTTAATTGTGTTATTTCAAAACCAATTTCATTAAAAAAGAAAATTTTGTTTCATTTTGGCAGTTCTATGGTCAGAATTTTAAAGGAAGGACAATTTTCAATGTTTTATTAGCTTTCTTGGCTATGGGCCATGTTTAGCTTTTGCCACATGGAGTCCATTATCATCACCCTTCATTGTTAATGTTTTAAAAAATCCTCTCGTCTGACTAATGGACCAATTTCAAGCAAATTAGGGCTAAATGATCCTAAGGGTATCTAGTAGAAAGGTTGTCCTGTCCTAAGACCAATGCTTAGGGGTGTTCACTTGGATTTAAATATGCAATAACATTCTAAGTGGTATAGGGATGGTTGATATGATGCCTGTGTTGGAACAGTGACATGCTTTTTTATATATTAAGAACCCTTACAACCATTCTTTGATTAGTCTGTAATTAAGCTGTTACTTGACAAAACATCTGCCTTATCCAACATATAATATAAAAATAAGAGAATGTGATATGATTGCCAGAGACCAAATTACATAGAAGTAAACAACTATAAGTCACCATTCAGCCTTCAACAATGAGCAAAACCCATACCGCATAGTCAGCATGCATTCTTTTCCATTGGCAGTCAAAATGTCCCAATTAGTCAATTTTGTACTCTATAAGTCCAAGAGTACCAAATGCAAGTTTTATATCATTGGAAAAATATATTTTTGATTGGGAAAATAAAGTAACAAGATGCATTGTGATTGTAATTTTTATTCTCCCCTTCTATAGCATTTGGTATTCTACTCGACCTCTGTCTCCATTAACTACATTCTTAGTAAGCTTCTTAATATGTAGTACAAGCTTTATATTGGTAAAGAATAATGTGTTACCCATTTTCAGATCCGTCACTTATCAACTTGCGGTTTGCTTCATTCGTGTGTGTTATTTACACTGATGTATGTATAAGAAATTTTCGTTATGTTTTTCTCAAATATGTTGCATTTTTCTCACCAACAATGAAATGTTGCTTGAAAGTTGGTACCAAGTTAAATATTGGTATGGTAAACTGTGTGCTTATCTACTTGCTGTCGTCTGTTTCCACTTCCTTCAGTAATTGTAAGTTCAGAAATTATTGCGAGGTTTTTATTAATGCGAATAATTCGACTCCTTGAGTATTGCTATAATAAGAACATTCTGATATCTGGTGCATATATCTGTATGTAGCTTTTCCTAAGATGGCAATAATTAAACTCGCATTATGTTCATTCTTCAAAAGTCTCAATAATATATGAACGCAATAATTTCTGAACTTACAGTATAGCATTTCCTTTCAATCAAAAGCAAGAGCAGGGTATATATTAGTTCGTAGTAGCTAACATTACATCTTGTATATGGCAATATTTAGGAAATATAATTTATAGTAGCATTCATTACTGATTTTTATTTTTTTTTAATTCATGCAGAAAAACCCAAAGCGCCTTTGCCAAGTCTCCTGGAATTACCCTCTGTTAAACCAGCAGAAGATTTTAATTTGGAAACTTTGAAGGATGAAGAGGGTGACAGACATAGAAAACAGCTTAGACAAGGAAGAAATAAAGGTTAGAATTCAAGAAACAGGAAACTAATAACTGGACTTGAGAATGTTCCCTACTCTTTTTCAACATAACACGTTTTTTAAATTTTTAATGGCAATACATGGATAAAACCAGAGAATTATGAATATTTGACAAAAATTCAAAAAGAAGAGGAGCGAACATCCTTAAGTCCAAAGATCTCAGAGTTTGTGAAGGAAATCAGTCCATGGCCAATAGTCAAAACCAGTTATGTACTTGGTCACACCACTAGTATGCCTTTTTTCACTTGATTGATAGTCTGATAACTTGTATTGATAAAAATTATTGATTAGCCATTAAAATTTTCTTCCTACCAGAATTTAAGTAGATCATTTGCAATTTGACTTTAATTTTGTGTGAATAAGGTAAAGTTTTTAAATGGAAAGAACAGAGGAAAAAAAGAAAAATGACAAAAATGTTAGTTCTATGTAAGTATTATTTTATAAGTAGTCATAAATAAAATTTACTATATGATTTTACATAATTTTTATTGAAAAAGGTCATTAACCCTTGGCTCACAAAAAAGGGGTTAGGTGGGGTTTAACTGATTTATTTGTATCATACATGTATTTCGTCATGAAGTCTGGGGTGGGGGGCTTTTATAATTAACTTTATGGTACGGGGTTAAGTCATACACATAGAGTAAATGTCAATTTAAGTTAATTGAAATAATATGGCTTTGCATGACAAAATTCGTTATTAAATGTTTTTTTAAATGAAACTGGAATACAATTTCATGCAATGAATGCTATACAAAAGTTGAAACAGGTTCCTAATGCCTTCAATTTTCAGGTCCTCAAAAAATGACCATAATTGTATGAAAAAATATGTGTAACATTTGATCAAATTTTCAAGAATGTTTGTATGTACATTTTATCTGTACATACAAACAAAAAAAAACAGATAAAACGTACAACTAATTTTACATACATATTTGAATACTTTTTTTATTTTATAATGAATGAAAAGAACACTTTTAAGTTTGTTGGTTATAACACTTTTTCTGGAATTACCTTCATCAGAAAAGCTCAAATCCAAACATTTGAAAGGAAAAGATAAGATGTCTAAATAGCCTACTAATTTTTAACTTTACAAGGCACCTAAAATGAATAGCCAAATTCATCTAAGCTTTGCCTGAGGGAATTGGAACCTTAGTTTCTAACTAATTTCTGAATTTATCAACAGAGAATTTCATTTTGATAGCAGTATGTTAAAAATCTTGTCAGAACCCAAGCACTGACCACTAAGCTAATGATACCCTCTGAACCTGAAGTCTACCAGCAGTGGTATCAACCCATTGCTATTAAATCAAAATAACTCTTTAAAAAAATCAATGCTTCAGCAATATTTACATGTAGCATCTACTTCTATGGATGTTTAACTACCTTGACTACCAATAAGGGTCTGGGAATGATTGTAAGGTGTACTTGTCAGTCTAGCAGGTTTCATCTGACCTTGACTTCATTTCCATGTTTCATTGGTCAATGTTTAGTTTATGTGTTGTGGTTTGTTTTTCAAATACTATAAGCAAAAGATCAACTATATATTTGGTGTATGGAATAATTTTTAGTGTACAAGTATGTCTGGCAGGTATTATCTGTCCTTGACCTCATTTCCGTAATTGGTAATTGTTTATGTAGTTTAGTCCTCTTCTGAGATACTATAAGTGAAAGGTCAATTATATTTGGTTTATACATTGATTGTAAGATGTATATGTATGTCTGGCAGGGTCATCTGACCTTGATATCTTTTTCCATGTTTCATTGGTCAATGTAAGGTTTTTAGGTGGTTAAGTCTGTTTCATTAATATTACATAAATATAAGCAATAAGTCAACTTTATTTGAGGCACATAATCATTTTTGATGTATATGTCTGTCTGGCATGTACTGTGGATTCATTCATTTTTTCGTGGGTATCAATTTTCGTGGATAGAGAAAAAAAAGACGTTTCGTGGTATACGTAAATTCGTGGATCGCTGATTACAAAAAGGAAAAAAAAAATCAGATACGTAATTCGTGGATTTCTTTTTGATTTAGGAGATCATATACCCTCCTTGGTTTGATCAATAACAAAACAAACAAAAAAGAAGGAATTCATTGAAAAAGTTTTGAATCGTCAAAATCCACGCTTGGTCATTCAAGGTTAAAGTGTTCATTGAAAACTTCTATCACAATAATGGACAGAGACAACTAATTACTTGTTTGTTTTACAATTTATAAATTCTTGTCGGCATTTAATAAGGCATTCAAAACTCTATGATTGAAAGCTCGTTTCCCTAATCACGATATAATAAACAGTCATATAAGTAAAAGGTGTGAAAATAAATCTTCCTGTCATAAACAATATTACCTACGGGCAATATCCACGTACTTAATCCTATTGATTTTTAATCATCAGTAAACCACACTATGACACGGTAATTAACAACTTGCAGTTATTTTCCATGAACAGTTTCATTCAATTTTAAAAAGTAAATTATCTCTGATATTCGATATATTTATTATTGATTTAATCAAAATACTTGTATCTTCTTTCAATAAAAACACGTGTTATGTTACAATGTTTATCGCTAGTCAACACTATACTAGTACTGCAAAACATAACCGGAAATAAACCTCCGACTCCATACACATTTCTCGGGATTATTCTTTGTTGAATTCTTAAATTCGTGGTTTGCTGTGACCCACGAAACCCACGAAAATTGGTATACCACGAATAAAAATGAATCCACAGTATCACCTGACCATGCCTCATTTCCATTGTTATTTTTCTTGGTTACTATAAATAAAAGATCAACTTTACTTGGTGTATGCAATGATTGCAAGAGGTTCATTTCTATCTGGCATGACTTATTTGACCTTGACCTCATTCTCAGGGATCATTGTTTAAGTTAATAGATATAAGAAGATGTGGTATAAGTGCCAATGAGACAACTCTCCATCCTAGTCACAATTTGTAAAAGTAAACTATTATAGGTCAAAGTACGGCCTTCAACACGAACCCTTGGCTCACACCGAACAGCAAGCTATAACGGGCCCCAAAAATGACTAGTGTAAAACCATTCAAACAGGAAAACCAAAATTCTAATCTATATAAAAATGAGAAACGAGAAACACTCATGAACCACATCAACAAACAACAACCTCTGAATATCAGGTTCCTGACTTAGGAAAGGTGCAAACAAATGCAGCGGGTTTAAATGTTTTAATAGGCGCAAACCTTCATCCAACCTGAAACAATAGTGTAACATCACAACATAGAAAGACACACTATAAAATATCAATTGAAATGGCTTAACTCAATCAAAAGACATATTAACAAAAACAAGTGAACATACACTGAAAGAATAAATTTGATCTATGACACAATGTAAGTTTATATGATACTTGCTGTTAAACCTTTATCGTTAAGAATTTCAACATTAAATCAATCATTGTCAGTAAAGCAGACGAGAAATTTAAGCATATGCATTCTTTTCCATTTTTAAATTCATTATTCTGAACTAGTATACATAAATGTTAAGAGGACAGCTGAAGCCCACCTCAGGGTGCGGGATTTTCTAATTATGTTGAAGACCCATTGGTGGCCTTGGTCTATTGTCTGCTCTTTGTTTGAGTTGTTGTCCCTTTGACACATTTCCTCCTTCCATTTTCTATTCTATTGTTTATGTTTTTAAAGTTTGTCTTCAATTTATTTTTATCAGACTTTCAGAGTGATAAGAGAGGATTACCTGGTAGGGACAGAGATGATCAAGATGGTGATAGAGATGAAAGAGATTCCCGCTATGACAGATCCAGAAATGATTCTCAAAACATGGACGATTTTGATGAAAGAATTGCAGAGGAAAACTTGATTGAGCTGCAAGAGAGCATGGATAGGGGAGAGGACTTGAGGAATCATGAGATCATGGAACTACAAGACGGAATGATGGGAAATAGGAAAGGAATGCTGGGACCAGGGTGTACATTAAAATTTGATTTACTTCTATTAAAATGCAAAACTGTTGGTGATATATATCATGTATATGGAGTAGTCATTTTTAACACAACATTTACAATGCATGAACATTTCATTGTCCAACTAAATGCATTGTTCTTGGCTGAGAAATTTGAATAATGAACACAATGACAATTACACATCCTGACTAAGGCCTGAAGATGGGAAAAGAACAAAACATGAAAAAAAACCTGATATACCACACTTTTTCATGTTGATGAAAGAATAAATGTAAGTCATCAAGAACACATTTTAGCTTCTGCATTCAATGCAAGATCAATTTAGATTGACTTCTGCTTTACGTAAGAGTCTTAAGGATGTTTGCTCCTCTTTTCAAAATAACAAGCATTTTAAAAGACTTGTAAATTGGATGTATATAAATAACGAATTTTATAAAGTAGAAAAAAATAATAGGTCTGTGTTCTTGCTTTTTTAGATATAATCAATTGAAAATTTGGCAGGAAATATTTCTCTCTAGATTTTTCATATGTGTATTTAACCTTTTTTCTTTCAAAAACTATGAAAAAATAACAAAGAATTTATACGTTTGCAGAAATGGCTTTTTGAATTATATTTTATAAAATTATTAAAAGAAAAGTAGAGGTTAGCGGGCAAAATTTTTATTGGATCTACATGGATAAAACTAGAGGATTTTCGAAAAAGTCAAAAGCAAGGGTTAACATCCTTAAGATATGGAAGAATTTTTGACATCACCAAATGCAACTTGTCACCAAAATTTTGACTTGCCAACAGCAACATGAACAGTGCCACTATTTTTGATAGGTTGCTTGTTGCTTTGTCTTTTGTTTTCTCTGAGCTGTTTAGGAGTTTGATGTTATTACTGTTCATATTTTTCAGGTGGTCAGAGAATGCCATTACTCGGTCCTGCACCAGGAATGGGTAGCCAAGGAGGACCAAATAAGAACAGGCCTTATGATATGGACCAAAATTTTAAAGGTCCAAATCAAAATCAAGGCATTAATAGAGGAGGGGGTGGATTTAATGATACTGAATTTAGAAATTAAGACTCAGATTTTCGTCAAGATTCTGATTCCCGTGGCGACAGTGACCTGCGGCAAAGAAATCGAGATGATAGGGACAATAGATTTCAGGACAGGAATTAAAATTTTGATCAAGAAATGAAGCCACATTTTGATCAGGATAGGGGTAATAGATTTAACATGAATAAGGATCAGAATAGACAAGAAGAGATGATGTAATTTGATGACCGTGATTTAAGGCCAAGAGGCTTGGATGGTTCATTCATAATAGAAATCAACGTGAAAACTTTGGTGACCGAAATCAACGAGATAACTTAGGTGATAATAGAAATCAAAGAGATAATTTTGGAGACAATAGAAACAGAGGCAATTTTGGTGGCGGCAACAGGGACTGGAATGATCGGGGTTGACATAGGGGTGGTAGGGGTGGTGGTAGAGGAGGCAGGGGAGGATGGCGAGGAGGACGATAACCATGTATTGTTATCATGTCTCAAGACAACTACTCAGTGCTGAAAAAGAGGTTGAAAGTGTTTATGATCTCTATATTGTTTTAAATGAGTTGCAAAAGACTAAAATCTTCATTCAGAGATCACCAGAGTTAACACTTGAAGGGTCAAAGGTCACTCTCATGCAATGAGTGTTTTAGGCTGAACAATTCTTCAGATGTTGGAACCTCTTGTAACAATATCAACAGAATTATTTTTATGAAAAAAAGAAAAATATAAAGAAAGTAAATCGAAATTAACCCAATTAAGCTCCATTCTAAGAATAGACATGACCACAATTACTAAATATATTTTGAAAATCTTAGAACAGATCAAACAAATGACTTTATTAGTGCTGTTAATTGCTGCTGTGGCAAGCTCAGAGCATTTAGTGGCAAAAGGGATGGAATCAGAATAATAACTTAAATGTGTTGTGACACCCCCTAGGCCAATATCTATTCTCTGAACCAGTATGATTAAATTCAGCTCAGTTTGAAGTTCTGGTACAATAGATAGGTCATATTCTCATTACTTTTACATGTTCTCGTTGTGAATGGTGTTCACAGTTTATCATTTTGACATTAAGCATTCATTCATTCATTCATCCATTCATTAATTCATTTATCCATCCATTCATTCCATTGGACACTAGAAATAATTGTATAAATGGAGTTGTAAGTATCTGTGAGTGAATATAAAAAACAAAGCCGCCAAATTGATTGGCTGAACGTTTTCAAAACTGTTTACTGGAGAACTCTTATTGATATCTTCAATTCAACAAAAACAAATCGTCACTAAAATATTATTTTTTGGAAAAATGACTTCAATTAATTAACACGTATAACAAGTAGACTTTTCTGTAATTCTTATAGTTTAAGATACTTAAAGATACTTAAAGTACACACACATAAGCAAAAAATACATTCACATTATCTTTCCTATACCTTGCCTTTTTTTGGCCATTTCAATAAAACAAATTCAACACCTTATATAAATTGCTGAAGATACCATATAGTTGTAAAACTTGAGGAAATGTTTGTTCCACAAATTGCTAAATATTCTGTTATATATGTACTATATATGTCAAATTTTTATAATACTGGTGATGTTGAAGAAAAATCTCAACCATTAAAACATGTATGATGAAAGGCATTGGTATGCATTAAAATGTTATACTATTTATATTAAGCAGTCTGGTTATTTGTAAAAATATACAATTTCATGACAATTTCATGCTAAATGTCTAATTTGTAAATAAAATTGTCATACTTGGATGTAGTTTATTGTCTTGTCTGAGACTTCAATTGTAATTTACATAGCTGAGCATACTATACATACTGAATGAGAGACTTGGGAGTGTTAGTCTGGTGTTGTCGTCTATGACAAGGATGTCATTACCTGGTGCAGAAACCAGAAGAGATGAATACTAGTAATCAATATCTGATATGCAGATTATTGTTATCTAAATGTTCCCTCTGACACAAGTCTAGTGTCATTGACCTAATCTTAATTGTTTCAGTGCTTAATTAAAAAAAGAATAATTATCACATGACTTTTTCAGTCTTAAGTAATATGACAACTGCTTTTGGTATATAGAATAAATGAAGGATATACACATCCGCCAGACAGCGTTCCTTTTGTGTAGTAATTTTTAGTTCATCTGAATCGAAAGGGCATTATAAGCTACAGCAAAGTACTTGCCATTCATTATCAATCCCCTGAGAAAAAAAAGAGTAAATTCGCAAAAATAACGAACTCTAAGGAAAATTCAAAACGCAAAGTCCTTTACCAAATATCAAAATCAAAAGCTCAAACACATCAAACGAATGTAAAAATACTGTCATATTCCTATCTTGGTACATGCATTTCCTCATGTAGAAAATGATAAATCAAACCTGGTTTTATAGCTAGCTAAACCTCTCACTTGTATGACAGTCGCATATAATTCTATTATATTGACAAAAATGTGTGAGAAAAACAAACTGACATAATAGGCAAAATGGTAAAAAAATTGGGTACAGCAGTCAACATTGTGTCCTAATGTTAATCACTATAAAAACTAATAACTATTATAACAAAGAAAACAGAATGGCATATTGACACACTACAGACAAAGTACAGTAGCAAAAATTAAAGACGAGAATACAAGAAATGGCAATAGCAGAATAACACGATCGCGGATTGTATAAATACCGAGTGAACTAGACCAACCGAAACAAATTAGCAAACATCATCATTTGGGTATCTGGTTTCAACAGTTTATGCAATAATTCACAAACCAACCAGCATGATTATTGTAGTTAACATTTAATGTGGTGCAGTAAAATTGGTACCGTTAATGTTATATAAATGGCCATTAAACGGATAAAACGATTGCCCTAAAATTATTTACCGTATTGCCTTGTGAAGATAGGGAGATACAAGATAACGTGCATTTTGTTCAAGTTTACATACTTCTGCCTTTTAATTGATCAAATTCGTTGTGAATGATTGTATTAAGCCCTTGATACGATAGTCTAAGGGTATTATGTTTTCCGGTTTGTGCATCGCTCCAATTCAGGTTGAAGTTTCGATTCAATGTAGCTTCCCTATAATTTGTGGTCTTGTCAATTTTCAGCTTGGTACACATGTCCATATCAATGCACACTGAATAAAAATGTATGCCAAATCATGGTTTTTACCCTGATTTCGTGGTTCACTGAATTTGGAAATTTTATAGTACAATCGAGATATGATGTCGTATAGACACATTCTTGTCACCTTTGTCTTCCACCATCTTTTGATTTAATCTGGTAAATGGTGTGTAAAGCTAGTTAGAAATAACCAATGGATTATGCAGTTTGTTCTTGTTGGTCCATTTTTCACCTAACTAGGCTTGTTTGATTTCCAAAATTCAATGAAGTTCAAGATAGATTAATTCCCAAGCCTGAATGCAAACAGGCTTAGTAATTCAAGATACAAATGCGGATAAAACTGAAACCAAATAGTGGGGACATCATGCTTGTCTATTATCTTGAAAACTTTATTAATAAAGACAACATTGTATAAAATAAAATATTATCAGCAATAAACGATCTGAAAAAAATGAGTTTCATCACGCGGCTCCCCAGAGGAGTTATTGCCATTGGAAGAGGATTTGTAACAGTCTATACGAAAAAAAAAGTGTGGTATGATTGCCAATGATACAACTATCCACCAGATACCAAAATGAGGTGGATTTTAGCAAAGTTGTCTGTATTGGTTTGAAAAGTCTAAATGATAAAACAAAAACAGTAAACAGTAAAAGCAAACAATGCTGATATGACTGTAACCATCATTCGGCTCCTGATACAAGATATTATCTGACATTTTTTGACGATTTTTTTTTCTTTTTGATTATTATCTAAAAAACAAGAATAGACTAAGTGAAATCTATACACTGAATATTATCAGCAATTATAAGACCTGTAAAATGCTAATATGAGTGAAAACATCATTGTTATTGCCTTTAACGATTAATAACGACAAATTCTTGCATCCTTTTATTTTCTGTATATTCTAAATAAATAATACAGAAAACTTATCAAAAAATATGACCAATACAAGATCCTCAAAATACCAGATGAATTGCACCATAAATTTGCCCCTTAAAGTAAAATGAAAATAATCAGCAAATTAAAAATCTTCAAAACAACCAATGTAAAGAGAAGCCATAATTCGAATTATGCTAGGAGTTCTTGACCTTCAATGTCTTTTTTTAGCATTACAATATCTATTAAAATGCTGATATGACTTAAACCATCATTCGGCTCTTCATAAGACTTTGTGCCCTGAATCGACGATTATTGATGAGTTTTAGCATTGTCTACTATCTTAAAAACTAGTTAATAGACAGACACGTTAAACATTAAAAATGACCAACTGTACAAGATCTGCAAACATTCCTTATCATTGAAACCATAAATTGACTACTGATGGTCTATTATCCCACGATGTTATCACCAGGTCAGTAGCTCAGTACTTAAGTACGGGTATACATAAATTGATATTGTTTTATTGAAATTTACTGCTTTGATATTATTTAAAATTAAGGGATGTTTAACCTTGGTACCAAGCCTATGTATGATTTCTAGTCTCGAGATAGCTAATCTTTGTCTACTAGATTGAGACACCATCAAATGTGACTAATTTGCACTTACCATTACCAACACCAGGGGAGCCATTTGTGGAGCAGGATATGCTAACCATTACCATAGCACCTGAAATCGTCCCCAGTATTTGGTTGGGTTGGTGTTCATCTGTCTTTTCTTTTCTATGTAGTGTTTTGTTGTTGCTTTTCGTTTTTTTTGGCATGTTTTAATTGGCCTCTACGACTTGTGATTTTTTATTGTCCCTTTTGTATTTTCCGCCTTTTTCATCTATGATGAGTTTATTTAATCATTTACACCTTTATCTTCTAATCCGTGTTTCCATGTTATATATGTGGTGGTTCCGAGTATTTCTGAAGAGTAGTTATTTGTCGAAATACGTATTTGGCACAACATAATTAGTATCGTTACAGAAATAATTGGCCTTGCGTAAAGATTTTTGATGATTTTTTGTTCTTGATCTTGAAAACTATTATAGACAGAATATAACCAGCAATAAAAGATCTTAAAGATGCGTTAACAGAACGATTAACCGGTTAACCGGTAGTTTAGGAGATGCGTAAAGGCCTTATCTTCAGTACTTTACAAATGCACGGTTTTATGATACGATGAATTGAAGTTTATCTATGGGTATTTTAAGGCTCGGATTTGTGGATTCCCGGATAAGTTTTTCTTTTAAAAATCCAATAACAATATGACTACTATGGCGTTTGTATTAACTTTAGATTGAGAAAATGAAAATCTTCTTGTTCTTGGAGAATTGACAAAGTCTAGATCTGAAACCGAGGATTGTTTCATCTATTCTGGTGTCTCTGAAAAATCTGTGCAATGTTTCCATTTGAGATGATTAAGCGTGTTACTAGTACACCCAGCATACATTAATTCCAGTATGAGAAAGCCTAGGACAACGGAAATGTTATATTTACATGTTGGTCTACGTAAAATTACCTGTAATAAATCGAAGTGAAATAAATCGTAATATATTGTATCAGCTTATAACTGTTCAAATGCATGTATGCTAATTATGTTTACTTAAGAACTTGCCCCGAGCTGATAGACAAGTTTTCTGTGTGCTAATTAATTTTGTAAAATTGGAATCCGTTTTAGATCACCCATGTAAGAACAAAGGAGTTGGGATGTAAGTTAAAGTAAGTAGCACGACGATGATTTTAACTACGATTTTGTGAATACACCTTGTACCTACTTTTAATAATACATATCTGTATATTAAAACAATCAACACAAAGGTGATATTCATGTTGTATCAAGCGTACTTTATCAATAGAGATGCGGAAGATATCAAAGATATATACCTATTAAAAAAATTCTTCCTTTTAACTATATTCGTTTTGAAGATAACATCTCTCTCTTTTATGGTATAAACTTAAATAGTTGTGATAGCGCACATATTTTCATTTTAAATCAATAGGAAGGTTACAAGAAGTTTGCAAAACAAACAAGGTAAGAATTATATTGTATGGTTTGGAATTAAACAGAGAGATCTAATAACCTGAAAAAAAGTTCTATTTATCGTGTACTCTAATAGAACATTAGCACACAACTATCAAACAAGTTGAAGGTTATGCTAGCTATAAAACTAGCTTAAAATCATCATTGCCTGTACCATGTCATGAATATGAGTGATATTTTCCACTCGTTTCGTTGGATGAAATTGTCGAGGGTTAAGATTTGTAAGATTTTATGGACCCCCCTTTTTTAATTTACCTTGGAGTTTGTAAATACATTTTTGTTGTTTAAGATAGTGCTATCTCATGTTGTAAATAACATTTCAAAACTATTTCAACATGACGAAATGGTCATAAATATATAATTTTTAGAAAAAATATACCTATAAGATCTTTATTCTTTCAGTGTTTCTGGAACATGTTTCAATAGTAACCTTTTTGATATCGCAAAGAACGTCTAACCTCGAGTAAAAACTGAAAACAAAACCAATGATCCGTTCAATTATGTATAATTGTATGATGGAAATTGGTCATTATGATTTGAAAAACACTCGAAAAACTATATATCCAAAAGTATATATTACATCAATGAAAAGTCAATTCATCTAAGACCAACTATGCTGAGGTTGTTGGTATCCTAGTTTATAAATAATTTCTGAGAATTTATCAAAGGCAAATTCAAAAGTTATATTAAAAATGATGTGAGTACCAAAGCACTGACTACTGAGCTAATGATACCTTTTGGAACTAATAGTGATCAGCAGAGGTATTGATTCAGTGGTAGAATATGTAAATAATAATATATTAATTTGCTGAGTTGAAGCACGCTTTTCGATTTATCTTAATCAGGAGAGTTCAAACCTAAAAATAAATAAGCCAATGATGTTAACCAACTTATTTTCGCGGATACTTTATTTTGCGTTTAGCCTTTTCTATCCCAATTCGCGGCGATTTAATTTCGCAATTTTCAAATTTATTTAATGTAGTAAGACAAGGACATATCCAGGTTTTGCATATCTAAGATTAAATTATATACCACAGAGATAAAACGAATAGAAGTAGCAACAATTTTTAAAACGGTTGAATTAAAGATCAATCTGCTATTCTGGTATCTAAAGATCTAAGACTGCGAAAGCATGTCTCTAGTGAGTTGAGACACCGACATATAGTATCGGCCAACCAATTCGTTTTTCCTCATAACTCTGTTGCAACAATTTTTATCTTAACTCCTTCTTTAAAGTAAATATTGAATTTGTGAAGTTTTTGTATAATCAATCAAACGCTCAGGTCCGTCACAATCCTGATTGATCGTTAGGTGATTTTTGAATAATTGGTAACTGATCATTGATCATGACTTATTTGTAACGGCTTGTGTATCGCCTATTATTTGGGCCGACGTGTATAAGTACTGTAACACAGTAGTAGAAATATGTGTAAAATGACAAAAAGTACATTTGATCAAATATCGGATGAATATGAACTTATTAAGTTCGTCTTTTTGTCGTTTTCGTATTTTAACATGATGTTGTCAGATTTTCGTCGACTTATGAGTTTTGAATGTCCCCGTGATATCTTCTGTCACAACAGACTCGTGTGTTGTTGCATCGGTTGAATTGATCTAAAGGTTTAAAATAAGATTCAAAATTGTCTAATTATGTGTCAGATGTTATTTTGATCTCTTTTTTTTTTAAATGTTCTGCAAGTAGAAAGTAAAATAACAAAAATACCGAACTCCGAGGAAAATTTAAAACGGAAAGTCCCTCATCAAATGGCAAAATCAAAAGCTCAGACACATCAAACGAATGGATAACAAAATAGATTTCTTCTTCAATATTAACTCTTCTGCTGTTTATGCTTCCTCACTATTCTCATCTTCACTAAAACATACTTCGTAATCAATTGTTTGTCTTCATCGCTATCTATTTATATCTACATGTTTAGTTTATATCGGATTATATGACCGTCGACAGTCTTCGGAGGTCACCTAGATAGTTAATAAGATGGCGTCTAGACTAAAATATACGAGAAATGTTGATACATATTATCGAGCCCATGCGTTGTAAATTGTCTATTTTAGACTTTTGATAATTTGGATATACGTTTTCGTATGTTTTAAATCAAATATGAGAATTTGAGTCAAATCTGTGAACAAGAATTTGACCGCTAATGCCCCTTTCAGTCTTTCTTGTATTTTGGGAATCAGTCTAAAAATAATAATTATACTTTCGCCTTCTAGGCGCAAAATACCGAGTTGTTGAGAAAATTGAGACCTCGGTAAGCTCCGGAAATTTTTCTGGAAGTCTTTATTATGGGTCGGTTACCTGATTTTCCGGTTCTATTATTTTTATTTTGCGTTGACGAAGAATACAAAACTCATCAGAGCTACTAGTCTTATGAACATGTAAATGGGTTTCCTTATTTTGATTAAAAGCCAAATAATCTTTAATTTATAAACAGTATTTTTAAAATGAAATGGTTGGATTCATTCCGTTAGAGGAAGTGAATAAACTCTGTTTATTTACAGTCAAGTATGTTTACTAATACAAGGAAGTATTGCATGCCAAAATCGTAATTTTATCAACGTAAAATATAAACGACTACACTTTATCAATGTTTGAAAAATGTACGCATTCATAATGTAATTTTAAAGAAATCCGATAATTTTGAACGTAAATATTCATTGAAGATTTTGATAAAATAAAGGTCAGGTGACATTTTTTAAGGAAATACAGATGAAAAATAGATAAACAAATAAAATTACAAGTTATTAAAATAAATATAATTGTAAATATCATGTATATGTTAGAGAAGTTTGGTCAATTAAAAGCTTTTATGCGTGGGCATAAAAGTTTTCAACCTATTTTATCACAACAAGGTATTATTATTGATATATCGTAGAAAATTGTTTTACTTCATTTCATTACAGAAAGGTCCGACACTTATAGTTTTAATACATCATAAAATATTGCACATAAAAAGAAAACAGTATGATTATTTTTTTCTAGATATGACATCAAAAGATAAAACGAACTATTTCAAGTTGGTTGCATTAACGGTTAATATTGCATATAATGTAATCTGGAAATATATCAGCGAAAGAATACTTGATTCCTTAAGTTTTGAATCATTTCTGAGTTTAAAAAAGGAAAAGCACAAGTTGGTTCACGTGTATGAAACAAAAGATTGCTGTGAATGTTTGTCGGAAAAGATAAATAGACGGAGATTGATATCAAGAAAGCAATTACTCCTATTATATAATTCAGATGAAACACAGCAGATTAAAAGTCACATTAAATATATTGGCGGGAAAATGTCCCAAACATGCATCTGTAATTATTCTGCAATAGAAAAAATTAATGTAAAAATCGTTGATATTACACTCGCCAACCATATAATTCAGCAATGTGGAAAACACGAGTTAGGGGTAAATAATTAGATTGAACAAATCAAAGACGTGCGAAACGAAATTTTCCATTTATCAGATATACAAAAAATCAACAGACGAAAAATTTAGCCGGAAATGGACAAAGTTAGAAGGATCCATATTGGGAATAGCGCAACTAATAGACATTCATTATGCCGAGCAAATAAAGAAAAATATTCTGCAAACAAAAACGCTTTCTTTTATTCCTGATAACATGTTGAAGTATGAGATACTATGTCGTGACTACTGGAAACATAAATGTGCTGAATTTGAGGTAAGATTTTGAAACTATTTTGATCTGAGCGTCACTGATGAGTCTTATGTAGACGAAACGCGCGTCTGGCGTATTAAATTATAATCCTGGTACCTTTGATAACTATTTGAGGTATGGTCATATATTAAGAAAATAGTAATTTGTTTTTCACAGGATGATCCCTAATTGTTACTCAAAAACTATAACGCAAACGCTTAACCATAAAAAATGTATTCTTAAAAACTATGTCGGCTCATGATTATTTTTTTTTCAGTGTAATTTACATTGAAACTTTAGAAAACATGTAATATTATTAATAATAATAATAATAATAATAATAATAATAATAATAATAATAATAACAATAATAATAATAATAATAATAACAATGATGATGATGCTATAAACTTGTTGTATCTATTCCTATTACTTGTTTTATCTTTATATGTATATGATACTTTATGAAGAGAGTGCAGATTCTAGAAATTGAACAAAAATCAGCCGAACTTCACTTTCATGTGCCAGAAATCTTCAATAAATACATGAAAACAGACTGCCAGACAACTATGAACAAAATAAGTAAATATGCAGAGTAATAGTCAATAACAAATGAGTTTTTACTTCGAAATGCGATATGACAGGACTTCAGATATAAAAGGTTTGCGCTTATCAAAACACCGCCATATTCCGTACATGTATATGTCTGTCCAAAGCCAGTTTCATATAATTCAGTGTTTGTCGTCGGTTGCTGCTTGTCATATTTGTTGTATCAATATTAGGCTGTTTGTTTTTTTCGTTTATATAAAAAAGATGTGGTATGATTGCAAATGAGACAACTCTTCACAAGAGACCAAATGACATAGAAATTGACAAATATTGATCACCGTACGGCTTTCAACAATGAGCAGAGAATTAGATTTTTTTTACATGCATTCATGTCACAGTCTTTTATAGCTCATTTCATGGTATGGGTTGGTTTTGCGAATTTTTGAAGATCATACGGCGATATATAGTTACTAACATCCACGTATTTGGGTCTCTGGTGAATA
The DNA here is from genome assembly GCF_021869535.1 of Mytilus californianus. NCBI lineage: Eukaryota > Metazoa > Mollusca > Bivalvia > Mytilida > Mytilidae > Mytilus > Mytilus californianus. The sequence continues at coordinate 71,987,655 of NW_026262593.1, read as the reverse complement.
TCTGTCCCTATTTTGGTAAATAGTTTAAACACATTTTTATATGATTGCAATTTACAAATGTTAAATTTGAACAAAATATGATATTCATTTGTCTTGGCTTTTAAGTGAATCATCCAAAAAACGTCCTTTTAATTAATGTACATTAATGTTGTACAGAATGCACTTAAACTTCGATTAAAAACGGTCAGAGGAACACACGAAAGGCAGCATAAGATACCAAAAGGATATTCAAACGCATAAGGTATAGAACCACTAATTCGGATCTGATCTGATAGAACATACAAGAAAGAAGAACATATTTAAGCAAAATAGTTCCTACGCATAGCTGTTAATTTGTCAATAAATAAAATATTTGGGCAATTTTTGGTATGAAATGAAGCTTAAGGACTTGGGACCACTGTTGAATCGTTGTTGAAAGTTTCTTACAAATAAGTAAAAAAATTAAGTAAAGCTAGAGGGAGATATTTGCCCTGTTGTTTAAATCAGAAGTACCTGTTTTTGCGCTTTAGTATGCAACTAAAGGTATGTCGAATATTTCAGCACACATCAGGGTAATGTCTAGTTTTGACATGCAATGTCACTATATTTTAACTTTTACCGGCGTCACACATCAGCGTAAAGCACCGACGTACGCCGGGCGTGGTCAAAAACGCTGCCAATACGTTAGTAATTTTGGACGCATTCAACTTGTCAATCATATCTGTATCGTGTGCACAGCGAGCTTTAAGCGTGTATAGGGCGTACGAGAAGCGTTCATAAGCGTTTATCGGGCGTTCAGGTAACGTATGTTGGCGTATGTCTGGCGTTTGTCTAATGAAGATGAAATGCACGCTACGAAGGAAAAACGTCCCTTGAACGTATTTAAGACGCGTCCCGGTCGTACCTGGGACGATCATCCGTGCTTTCGGCGTGTCTGGGACGTGTGATTATGGGGTGTTTGTACTACTTCTGGATACACATGGTCTTGTGTTCCCGCCTTTTTCATAACAATTCATTTTGAAATGCCACCCAAGGAAGAGGCAGAGGTAAATCAGTTCTTGATCGTGGCCTGGGCTGTGGGATGACGAGAACGTCAGGAACAAGAAAGAGAGTGCAAAAAGAGAAAAATGGGGACCAGATTTAAGAGGTCAGTCTACCAAGTCTTCCATGTTCAAGTCGTCCTGTTATTCCAGTTTGATTTTTGTCTCACCTGCGTTGAAAGATGCTGGAGGCGAGAAATATGTATAGCTATACCGGCGGGGAAGGCGGCGGCGGTGTTAACAAGTTGGTGAAAGCTTTATAACTCAGAAGGAAGAAGACCTAGACCATCCATATTTCATCCATAGATGTCTTACGTGGCAAGCTTTCTGTCCGTCACATGTCAGATGTCCTTGACCTCATTTTCATGGTTGAATGACTTTGTTTATTCTGCGACCAGTTTTCGTGATAAGTTCAGCTTCTCAGTACATAGAATACCTAGAGTTATGGTAATTGGTCTATAGACTCCTCAGTAGGTGCCTATCAGTCTGACATATGTCACTAAACCTTGACCTTGTTTTCATGCTTCAGTCATCAATTAAGAATTTTATATTCCGAAATGCCAGTAAGCAGGCCAGACATTTTAGGTGTCCACTCTTGTGTAGACTTTGCACTACAGACTTTCTTCTTTCTTCTTTTACCATGCATCGCAATATTGATGTGCATGAAGTCATACTGTTCTTGTGTACATGGGTGAATTAAGAAGCATGAAAGAATGTTTTCAATTATAACCAAGACAAGTGAGTGTAAACATAACTTATTAAACCATTTTACAGATGTGATCAATTTATTTTTCAATTATTATTCATGTCTCATATCATTCTGTCCTGCCAGGCAACTGATCAAGCAGGCGAGTTTATCCAGTGCTTGATAAGGTTCCTCTGCATTTTCCCTCTCTTACTGTCAATATTAGCTGCTGTAAAATTCTGGGTATCCTGCAGATTCGGTCCCTGCCTCCAAGCTCCTAGAATTAAATTCCTGTTGATGGGGTGTTCACTGTCTTGTCGTTGGTCCTGAAGCCCAGGACAGCGAATTCTTATAAGATTGTGTAGAATAATGCATGTCTTCACTATCAGACGAACTGTTGATGGGGAATGACCCATGGTTGAGAGGAGAATTCTGAATCTGTTGGCCAAAATACCAAACGCGTTCTCCACAACACGCCTTGCTCGCGATAGTCTATAACTGAATATACGTTCTTCTCTGTCCATTGTCATATGAGAGTATGGTTTCATCATCGTCGTTCTTAGGGCAAATGCGGGAACGTCTTCGGTATCATTTGGAAGAGGCTCGGCATCGGGGAAGCCTATGCTTCTATCTTCCGCTGCTTCTCTTAATTCGGACTCATTATACATCTGAGCATCAGAACAGGCACCGTTTCCTAAAATGTAGGGATACTATGAAATCATCTTATGAAAGCGTATATCTTTGCATTTCGACGTACTTCAAACTTATGCAACGCGTGTCTAACGATTGGTTAGCGTTCCTCTTGCGTGCACCTAACGTATACGGACTAAGTCAATTTTCTCTGTACGTCTGGTGCACGTCGGTCTATACGCCAATGTGTGACGCCGGCATTAAGACTTGAAATTGCAGAATTTAACATAAAACGCAATGGGACTATGAGTGAGTGGTTTTGTTTCTATTTCTGAAATGCACGTGAAATATAAATTTATGAGATTATACCTAGGATAATGAAAATTGATCACAGTTTTTGTAAGAAATAATTTTGAATTAATCTTAAAACTGCTACAACAGGATATTTCAGCCATTTTGGTCATTTATCGTGCATACAGTTAAGACTTAACCTAAACTAAAGTTTACATTTTTGCATTATTTTAGACTGTTATATAGTAATAAGAGAGCTTTTGGTCAAATTATCTTATGATTTTTTTATGTTTATTGGGACTCTTATTGTATCATTTGATTACTTAGAAAATTTTGCTAGAAATAGGTCATATGGTCATAGAAGGACATTAAGTAAAGCAGAAGTCAATATAGCAAGTTTAGTGCTGGTAAAGGTATAGAACCACTAATTTGGGCCCGGTCTGAAAGAACGTAAAAGAAGTAATAAACATTGAAACAAAGTACACATTGCTGCAATTTTGTCAATAAGTAGCATATTTGGGTAATTTTGGTATGAAACGAAAGCGTAAAGACTTGGGATTACATGAGAACCCTTGTTGAAACTTTCTTTTTAATTATAAAAAGAAATATAAAATCAAGATAAGATTGGATATTTGCCCTGTTGTTTAGATCGGAAGTATCTGTTTTAATACTTCTAAGCCTCAGCGAACCAGAGCGCTCAAATATGCAATTTAACCTATGTTGAATTGTTCAGCACAAGCCAGGGTTATGTATAGTTTTGACATTAAATGACTGTCGCATTAGCTATGAATACTTGAAAATGAAGAGTTTAAGAAAGAAGGCAATGGAGCTATGAATTAGTGGTTTTATTCCATAAGTCGTAAAAAGCCATGACATTACCTCACTAAAAGTTATTACATCTTTCAAACAAATAAATGTGTCTTATTATTTCATTGCACTCTGTATATTTCTTTCTCATGTGTATATGTTCTGCTTATTATTAATATGTTATATTTCCCTTAAGAATTTGTATACTACTTTAACAGTTTTCCCTTTGAATACTGCTGAACGTGTCCTCATTTTTATGCAGTTAACTTTTATGTGAAGATAACAAGGGACAATTTTGTTAAGCAAAATCTGGGATATTATTTTGCATTTGTAAACAAAACAAAAATACGTATAAGTAGAAGGAAATATTTGTAATTTGAATCTAAAGCTTCAAAAAGTGATAATTACTGCTTCTAGTATAATATTTCATTTTACTTGTGAACAGAAACCTTTGAAACCATGGTTGACTAGATTAATATAATGATCAACATTTTTGGAAATGAAGAGAAAAGGGAAATATTAAAACCAACAGACTTAGAAGGAAATGGTATACATTATCACCAAGGATTAGAATAGATAATAGAAACGGGGAATGTATCAAAGAGACATCAACCCGACCAAAGAACACAAAATATACCAAGGTCACAAATGGGTCTTCAGCGCAGATAATCCCGCACCCAGAGGCAGGCTATAGCTGGCCCCTTAACAATGATGTATACTAGTTCAGCAAAATTGACGCCACTCTTAACTCCGAAACATACACATGAACCAACATAATAATAAAAAAAACAACACAAGACTGAAAAAGGGTAGAGGTTTCTAAATTGGGACAGGCGCAAACATGAGATAGGGATTAAACATATTTTGGTAGATCTTAACCCTTCTCCTATACCTCTAGCAAATGTGGAACAAACAAACACAGCAATACGCACAGTGAAACTCAGTTTGAAAGAAGTCCGAGCGCAATGTTAGAATAGGTAACAGAAGTAACTAAGGAAAATGACAATGAACCACATAAATTAACAAAGGACTTCTGTCAGCTCCAGACCTCATTTAGACTGATCGAAAGATTATGTTTTCATCATATGGTTATTTTAATATTTCAATATTTCTTTGACTGATAAAAAGGGTGCCCTCAGATGAAAAAATCTCTAATGAGGTTATCACTTCATCTTTTCAGCAATCAAAACAATTTAAAAACAAACTCTTAATTGTGATTATTATGAAAATTATTTCAGACGTACAGAGAATCCACATACCAGTATTGTTACAACTTGACCTACCAGAATCATGGGATAAACATAAAATTTTTGAAGCAGTAGATGAAATGAGATTAAAAGGAACCACCGACATGAATATAAGAATTAAAACTATTTTGAATGATGACCTCGACATGATTGCAGAAATAGCTAATACGATACTACGCAATGTTCACGAACTAAGTTCAGAAATAAAGAAAATTATGTCTAGTATGTTATCAGAAGCCGAAATTACCACAAAACGTCATGATGAAGTGGGATTTAACTTGAAAATACCAGACAAAATAGGTAAATTCTGTTTCTATAATTTTAAAAATTTGATGTTCTTTCATTCTGAGAGCTGTAGTTATATGCTTCTGTTTTACTTTTACAACCGGAAAACCCCTCAAAAAGCGCGTAATAGAAAGGTCGAATTAAAAAGCGCTTTGCTCACACCTACCTGTTTTCAGTGTTGACTTCATCTTAGAACTAAATCGTAGGATCTGACTAAAATCCGATTCAATATGTTGAAATATATGTTACAAGAGATTTGATTATAGTTATAAGAAATAAAAATACATCTGTCGTTGCTGAAATAAAAATCAACACATTTTTACTACATGCAATATACAACATGTACAAGCTTTGTTTATAAAAATAATTTGAATGTTACGGTTTCAAAATTGCCATCAACGATTTTAGATCTCTGAACCACATTGAATCTACATCTCTCCATAACCCGTAAAGTTTTTCGACAAGTAGGAAAAACAATGTAACTGTATTGTATTTTAAGCTTGGTCTACGTAAAACAAAAATATTACTGTTACAAAATAGGTTTACCTAACAACTCATAGCGGACCTAATCAAACAGACATTTGAGATAGTAATATTGTAATCTTTGTAGTAGAAATACACCTCCACTAATATATTTTGGTACAATTTGATGTCAAATAACTAAACGATATCCCTAGATTTGTACTTAATAATCTCAAAAAAGAGGCGAAAGATACCAAAGGGATATTCAAACTCATAAGTCGAAATCAAACTGACAATGCCATGGCAAAAAACCTGTCATGGTGCTCATGTAATCTAGTGATACGTCTTATTCGATAGTAACATTCGAAGAAAAAATGAAGGGATTGTGGTAACGACAATTTGAACATATCCGTCGTCATGTGTGAAACAGGTATTCCATAACGGTCAACCATCTCGTAATGGCGTCCGTACAATTTTCGAAGGAATGATATCAACTTCACCACTTGGAACTCTTGATTTAAGAGCATCTTTGTAAGCAGCAACCCTCTATCAAAGAAATCATGATCAGAAATGTAAGCTCAAGAATATCGTATAAATCAAAGATATATACTCCATATGCATATGCTACGGGAATGTTGCTACATAGAAATGGAAAGTTTACAACTGGGAAGCTGAAATCAGCTTTTTGTCGTCAAATTTTGTTCTCAATCGACCTTCATTGTCAATTTCTAGATGTAAGTGGAGATATGAGGCAGACATAACTGTATATGTTGAATCCTTTATTTCAAGTTCGATGGGATAGATGCGTTTTCCTTTAATTTTATTAAGATCTAAAGAGTACACAAAGCCAACCAAGTCCGCTAGTTTTAACCCGGATGAGACTTTTACGCCAGATAGTTTAGATAAATGTTTAGGTAACAATCCTGACTGATAATCATAATCAAGTTTGTTCCCATGTAGATGGTAATAAAAATGTTGGTAGACTATCCTCTCCACTACTTTTCATACAAAGAAAATTAAGGATATAGGTCGATGATTAGTTTGTAGGAATGCATCTTCCTCCTTGAAAATGGCAATTACAATCACTAATTTCCGTAGAGAAGGGTCTTTACCTCGGGAAAACGAATATTATTATTATCAAAGGTTTTTATTTTTTTTATGGGGAGTTGAATATTATAAGCAACTTTTGACTGATTTTATCTAATGTAGATGGTTTTTATGACCATAAGTAAGTAATTTCGAATATTTCACTATTTGTGATTTAATTACCAGTAAAAATAAAATCCCGTCTGTTCTTTAAATGATGTTGATCAAAATTTTTATTATCATTTTTTTTATTATTAGAGCAAAGTATTTATTTAATACTTCATTTTTGTCAGTGCCGTCCTTTATGATGTTATCAAAATATTTATTATGTTTTGGATGCATAAAATTGCATTATTTGCATTATTGGATTTTAATGAAGCCTTCATTGTTTTTTACTTTGCTTAACCAAATTGGGATATATAATGATATGACAGTCCGTATGTTTTTCCATTGATCGTCCGTTCGTCCAGACCAATTTCTTTTAAACAAAAGAATGAATATTAACAAAACTTTTACATACTTTGTAAGCCGTACTAAACTTGTGCATCTGCTATTTTATTTATTTTAATCGGAATCATTTCTAGGTTTTCTCATACCAAAACATGGGATTTTTTAGAGTGAACAACTTCAACTTATGATTATTCCTTCCGCACCTCATCCTAAACAAGTCTGTGTAGTTTAAACTTTCAATGGTTGTTTTGTTTACACCGGTAATAGTCTTATCTCTCCTTTGTCGAGATTAGCTGATCCTATGTCAAAATTACACCTTCAGTCAAGTTTCATGGTTAGAAAACTTACATGACCGATAGTACTGAGTTGGTGATGTTTATGGATTAGATAAGAGTCAAATACCAATCCGCAATTTTGTGATGCCTATTCACCTGATATAATTTATTGTTTAGAAGAAAGAATATGACGGGTTGCAAATGTAAAGCAGAATCTGCTAACCCTCCGCAGCACTCACTTGAGATCACACCCGGTTTTTGGAGTGATTCGTGTCGCTCAGTCGTTAAATAATGTAGTTTTGTGTGTTGTGTTTTGTATACTGTTATTTGTTTTTTGATCGAATTTCCGTTTTTTCCATGACATTGTCATATTATTTTTCGACTTATACGTTGGACCATTCTTTTGGTCTCTTTCGTTTCTCTTTCATGAATTCTTCATAATGCAAATATGTTTTTATGTTTATTAAAAAAAAAGATACCTCTTTTAAATTTGATTGTTGAGGTGACACATATCAGGCCATTGCTTTTTATGAACCAGTTCTCTCATTTTCTCGTTTGAATTTCTCGTTTATATTTTGACATCTCGGGGCGTTTTTATAGTTCACTATATACTGATCGTTTTAATGCCGTACGATTACCTATAAATCTTTAGTTCACGTCATTTTATCCCTGATGGCTATGTATCTCATTGACAATCATACAATATTGTGTTGTTATAAAGTACGATTAAGCACAAACATATCATATATATTCATATATCTGATCAAAGGTAATCATCACTATGTTGTGTTTTGTAGACTGCCGGCTGTTGCCTTATATTCATGGCATTGTCAGTTTGTCGTCGACCTATGAGTTTCACCATAACTTTGGTATCTTCCGCCCGCTTTTACATGACAGAAGTTTTAATAAACTGAGATGCATTATTCATAAATGTCATGCATATCAAAACTACGAAATGTCACATAATCATTAAAAAAGATAAAATGGCAATAACTTTAAATATTAGTTACATTTTGATAATCTTAATTTTTGTTTTCCAAATGACCACCTTTCTACATGATCATTCTAGAAATACCTGGATGGTCAGATTTAGCTGCAGGTATACAAATTGTGGAAGAGAAAGATATCAAAACATGTTCTTTGGATTTTTATTACAAAAAACAAGGAAGAAAGGTACTTATTTTAAGTTTCTCTCTCCAATAGCCCAAGCATTTAGTGCAATCTATTGTCATCACTTATCTATCTTTATTCTATAATAAGTTATGCCATTAAGACATAGCAGGTTATTTTGGAACTAATATTTTCTGTCTCAAAGATTCAAATGAAACTTGTGTTTTACGTGTATTAGTTTATGTATCTCATAAACTCAATTATAATATGTATTATGTTCCCATTTTACAAAAAATTGTCTTCATGAATTCTTGATAATTAGTAAATTAAGCAAAACAGTAAAGTATTAAAATCTCTACATGCACATGATGCAGCAACTTAGTAAAGCCTAATAAGCTAAAAAAGCAAATAACTAACTAAATATTGATAAACACAGAATACAACTCTCATCTCAAGTGCTAATTTGAAGACCGAAATAATATATGCTTATATCTTGATCAATAACATCATGGTTACATCATCAAATATTAACCTTAAAATATATATAGATTTATATGTTTTATTATATTTATGTGTTTAGTGTTTAAAACATGATTCATAACTATGTTCAATTATGCATTGTAGATGATAAACATAATAAAGGTTTTACGATTGTAAACAAAAGACAACTTTTCCTTTTATTATTTATTTCATTTCAGTCCATTACAATCTATTGCTTTAGATTAAATGATAATTTGGTTATGTATCACGCTCTTATCATACTAATAACTGCATAAAGATTAAAACTACAGATTATTTTCACATTTCAATCAATCAAACTTACTTAATCTTGCACATTCTGTTAAAAACTCTAAGGCTATTAAAATAATGTAAGGAAAGTATACACAACTGACATTTTAAAGAAATAATGAGGTTTTCCAAGGGTCAGCCATCAATAAAACAACAAAGCAATGCAAAGAAGCAATCTATCATGAAACCGGAATTTGTCTGGTCAGTAAGAAAATTGAAAAGAGAGTGCACAGAAATTTCCCTCCAAAAAGAACAAGTGACCAAAATAAATATGCAGGATACAATTATAGCCTTTGTATGAGGTCGATACAGATACGAATATATATAACCTCAAGGAAGTTCATCTACTGAAGACGAAGTCTGAAATCGGTATGCTTCTTTAGGTTGATATGTCCTCGTATCGTTCTCATGTAAAGGCTGTAATTGTCATATTAGTATTGCCAGTACGGCTTATTACTAAATCTATACTAGACAAATTAAATACCATTCATCTTTAACTAATTATATCAATAATATAAAATTCATTTTATTCTAATAAATTTAATCAACAACATATAAATATAAATAAATTCATCAGTACAAATTGTCAATTTCAAATGCTTCTCTGCCACACTTACGCAAGGTCAGCACCTCTTGCCATGCATACATCACCCGCGATGCGAATCCACATGCTATCAAAAGGTAACAATTGGGGGGTAGGACACATTCGTTAAATTACAAAGAAGACTACTGTACCAGTACCTAAAGACCTACGACTGCGAAAATAACTCACTGGTAAGTTGAGACTACCTATAAATTAGTTAATTACTAATCTAAAGTGTCCTTTTGAATATGAGCTATACATGGTCACTGACTGATTCCAATGAATGAGGAGAACTCACTTAAGCTAGTTCCAACCTGCCTGATATTAAAGTATTGTCATGAGTCGTCAGTAATGTATGTATTGGTTGTAGTTATATCTTGAACAATTTCATAATTACGACATATATTTGGCTATTTCTTTTTATTTAATTCATATACACTGTCGGAGTTTAGACATTGGAAGAGAGTATTAAAATTGCGCAGTGATATTAAGGCACTTTACCAAGAAAAATGCGTAAAAATGCATGTTATATAGAAGTGCAAATCATAAGAAAATGGCAAACAAATCCGGAAAACAAAGATGGTAGAATCAAACATAAAGACCTATATTTAATCTTGCATGGGTTTTTCATACCGAAAGTGAAAGTAGTCACGTGACCCGAGTCGCCACTGAAGGTCGTACATTACATTTTCAACTCAAAAGTCCAGCGTGTTAAAGGAATCTTTGAATGTGAAACAAAGTATCAATACATTCGTTTGAATGTATATTTTCTAAAAAATGCTATTCAAAGATTGAACTATACTGTCTTACGGTAAAAATTAATGTAAATCCGTTGAAAAATGTGATTTTTTTACGAAATCCCCATTTGATACCATGATATTTCATTGATATGAACGCATACAAGTGTTTGAATAGTAGTTTTCTTTTAAAAGAGATATCAGTCGATTTAAATCATGTCCAATCAAGTAAATCCATCTTTAGTAACACACTGGACTTTTTAATTTTTTAATCGTGTACCGTTTAATATTGTTTTACGTTCATTATCAACAAACGCTTTGATGACGTGATCGGCTGTACTCAATAGCGGACAAAACTCCGGAAAAGTATAAATGCCGCGTATTCTAAAAGACGGTCTTCATGTAATGTTTTATTTGTATTAACTTATACTGGAGATTTTTTACATTTATTCATTAAATATATATATTTGCAACTTTTATCATTGTAAGAATAAAAAAATTATTTGTTAAAAGAACTTAAAACAACAGTATTTTCCAAGATTTGCTTTTAGATGTGCATTTTTTAATTATATTATTCGTGAATTTAATTAAGGTTTACAAAAGATAAATTTGACAGAAAAATTGTAAAAAGGATTCATGAATCCCCTGCTTCGAGTCTCGCCTGTGATTGCTGCCATCAGTGTGTGTGTGGTGGCACGCTCATCAGTGTTAAAGTGTAATGTTGACTGCAAATATTTTATAGTCCATCTGAGATTCTCAGATGACATCTAATTAAGGAATGACTGTAATATTTTTTCTGTCTATGAATAAATAACATCAAAAATGTGGTGCACACTGAATAACCCGCGTAGCGTGTTATTTTAAAGTGTGCACCACATTTTTTATGTTATTTCGAATAGACAGAAAAAAATATTACTGTCATTTCTTATAATTTAATCCTAATTCCATTTTAAACCGGAGTAAATCATGAAAAAACGTTGATGACGTCAAGGTCACATGACAAAATTATGTCTATGTGCTGATAAATAAAACAACGTCAGCCAATCGAATGACGCGTTACATCCAAAATTAAATTATTGACTATTATCAAAATACAAAATTAAAAGATATCGAAATGTTCTCTACAAATGCTATTTTTTAGAGATCCTTTCAGTGGCAATCATATCACCTTATTATTTTCATGCCCAACCAATATCAATAAAAAAGTACAAAGTAGATATACTATAAGCAGGAATACTTGGTATGGGATTTGCTCATTGTTGAAGGCCGTACATTGACCTGCAGATGTTTTAAAATTTCTGTGTCCTTTTGTCTCTTGTGGAGAGTTGTCTCATTGGCAATCATACCATATTTTCTGATTTTTATAAGGAATGCAGATCATAATCTGTGACATGTCTAGTCATCATATTGTTCATACAAGGAAGGGGGTTGGTAAGTGATGATATGTAATTTGTTTCTTGTATTTACATTTTTTATACAACATATACATGAAATACCATTTTACTCCATTAAGAAAAGAAAATCCATAGATTTCTATTTCAAAGACCTCCACTCTTGGTATTAAATTTTCTAAAGAAAACAAACACACAAACACTGTTTTTCTGAATCATTGATCATAAACAAATATTAATGCAATTTTTAAAAAATGAAGTATATATCATTATAACAGATAAATTGGGTCACAATAACTTGTGCTATAAACTACCTATTCATTGAGTAATAAACAACTAAGAATGTCCAGTGTCCTCTTATAATTGAATTGTAGCTAATACATCTCCTAATCTAAAATATTTTCGAAAAGTTTTAAGTGTTGCTTCAGTTTGAAACATTTCATAAAAGTTTACATCTGTACTACAAGCATATAGTTGTATTAGTTCTTGATGCTTTTCATTAATTCTGTCTTGAATGTTACAAAGATTTTTTTCTTCTCCAGAGATGTGTCTAATTCTATCTGACCAGTGACGAAGAAGTGTAAAAATATGAAATTTAGGTTACACATCATTCATTGTAAATAGTAACTGGAAATGTACACTCAGGTATTGAGTACAGCTGAAATAGAAAAAATACAAAAATTACTAATCACATAAACTAAACAGAACATTATCCCACAAGCAATAAACAGAATGCAAGTACAGCAGTCTTAACATAAAAGTAAAAATCTAGGCAACAGACCAATAATGTGTCAATAATGCATCAAAATATAACCCCAAACTGCTCATGTTATGCCCCATTCAAAGAAAAGTACGAGGAAAGTGATTGTTCTTCCAATGTTAGTCCACCCTACATAGGGTTAATGGTTTGTTCATTGAGCAAGTCCTCATTTTTAAGGCTAGAACTTTTTACATTATAAAAGGCATAAGTAAATATATTACTGTTGTGCATTTTATCAGGATTCATTTTCTTTCTTTACATTTTCCTCAAATGACAGGAATTTGAACTTTGTCATTTGTTTAAATTTGGTGAAATTATTCATGCTAGGTACCTGTATATGGTTTTTCAAGCACACTATTGCAGTTTTTAAATTTGAACTTGATTACTTTGCAGGATGTTTAACAATACATGAAGATCAATACTTTGTATATAATAAGGATTTTGATGTTCCTTTAATTTTCCACAAAATAAGAACTAGTAATTTTTCTAATGCAGTAATGAAAAGTCCTGTATATTCATTTGTCCTAGCTATAGCTAGTAAACAAAACAAAGATATAACATACAGAGGCACATTTTTTAGGATGAAAGTATCAGAACTATGGAACACCAGAATCAAAATTGTAAATAAGAAAAACATTCTTCATAAATTGTTAATGTGCAAAACATGAAATATTGCTTATCATGTCAAATTTTAAAGTCCCATATCTCTTGAACTAAATTAGTGGAAATTAATGCAAAGCCTAATTCTTTATAATTTGGTAAAATTAAAAGTTAACAAGGTTTACTGACTATGATGGTTTTCCATTTTCTGTTAGTTGATGGACATAATTAAAAAGAGCAGGGTGTCAGATAAAACACTAATCCATTGTAGTGGTGAAACAGGCTATGTCATTCGACCTGAAAAGTTCTCAATTCGACCCTGAAAAAAGGCAAAATGTTTTTAAAGTCTTCTTCTTTTGTTGTCTCTACTAAATAACAAATACGTATAACATCAAACTTTTGTTACAACCACTTACCCTTGAACAGTTACGGAGTCCAGATTATGGAAATGAATGCACTAGCCCATCTGACTCCTTAGGTACATTTTTTTGCAAGACCGCTCAATCATCAGGTTTTCAGATGAATTGAAGAGGGATACAAATCTTCATTCATTCATATCTGTATCCTAAAATAAAAAAATGATATAGATAATTGCAAATAACTGTAAAAAATCTTATACTAAACCAGATTTTAGCATATCTACTGTAAAATCAGAAATTATTATGTGCATGTATTATTGCGATTTCAGGGGAATTGACAAAAATGCCAGATTAATAATTGCGATTTCAGAAACATATAGAGATGTGTATCAGATTTCAGAATGCGCGTTCTTATTATTGCGATACTCAGCCAGTCGCATTATTCGCATTAATAAAAACCTCGCAATAACTTCTGAATTAACAGTATTACAGGAGCCTATATGATATATAATCATGTAAATTCAGAAATTATTGTATGCGTTTATTATTGCGACCATTGAAAACAGAACAAAAATGCAAGATTAATTATTGCTCTTTCAGGAAAATATGCATACAGACTGTTTAAACTGTTTCTAAGCAACAGAACATAGGCGGATCCAGGGGGCCCGGGCCCACCTTTTGTGGGAAAAATTTGGTTGATTATATAGTGAATCACTGACGCATGACTGGAGCCCCCCCCCTTAGGTCAGTTAGCGGGCCCCTCCTTACAAAAAGTTCTGGATCCGCCACTGCAGAAGCAGGATACCGGAAGATTAAATATTCATATACTATAGCTTTATCCCTTCAGATTATCTGTACACCTGTATATGTATAGTAAAATGTTCAATAATATTTAATTATGGGCTCCTGAATTTAAACTAAATCTATTGATGTGAGCTGATGTTTATTTTTGTCTTACAAACATGCCTTTTCCATAAGTTGTAATTAGATTTAAACTAGCTTTCAGTAACTACTTTGTTGCTTTTTTTTGTGATACATGTTGATCCGAGTTAGTCGAGCCTTTTTCACTAACTTTTACCATTCTTTACAGTTTGTTCCTATGTTGTAATGTTACACTACTGTCCAAGGTTAGGGGGAAAAAAGGGGGGCCTTTTATAGCTTAATATGGTATGGGTTTTGCTTATTGTTGAAGACAGCAAAGCAACCTATATATAGATGCATCCATCTACATCATTTGGTCTCTGGTCGATAGTAGTCTCATTTGCAGTCATACCACATCTTCTTATCTTTATATTAATAGATTTTCTAATGTAACTATTTGTTATGTCAATGTAATGCTCCATATATGCATATGTATATAAAAATAAGATGTGGTATGATTGCCAATGAGACAACTCTCTCCCCATGCACTGGTGACAAATGGCCATAGAAGTTAACAACTATAGGTCACTGTACAGCCTGATTTATGTACATGATGTACAATAACAATAAATGAAAAAACAAATATGATATACAGAAACAAATAACCAGTTTTAATAAGGAGCAAAAAGAAAAATGCATCAATTTACCTGTTTAAATAATAAAGCTTTCCTAATTCCAACCGTTGCTTTAATATTTCATCAAAGTGGAACTGGCACTCTGTACCTTGTATTTGACAGGTCAACTAAAAATAAGAGAAAGTAATTATTTAATACATATAGATACTTTTTTTACATAAGGAGCAGATTAATCACAATGAATCTCTTACAGATACATAAACAAATATAATATATCAAATAAAGAAATTACAGCAACCCTAATTTGATATTTGGATTTCCTTCATAGAACATTTGCTTAACCATATTCAAAATAACATGAATAAAGAGCTGCACCATGAGCATGGTGTGCATGATATGCCAGTCTTCCTTTTAGCTAGTCTTTATGCTTTAAATCAATTTATATTCCTATCAAAGGTCTGTGGTTTTCCCAAAGGCACTCTGGCTTCCTCCACCAATAAAAACTGGCCGCCATGAAATAGCCCAAAAGCGGTGCTTAAAAGTGGCGTTAAAATCAAATCAAAATAAATCAATTTATATGATCGACTAGAAATAAATACTATGAGCACTGTTCAAATACACTCCCCCCTCCTAAAAAAAACATGCACACAATGATACACATCGACATGAAACATAAATAATTTTCATGAATAAAGTCCCATAACTCGAAAACATAAAAGTCAAAAATAGATAAAAATCAAAAAGGAGCTTACGTTAAAAGAAATAAACATTTCACCAAAGTTTCATGAAAATTGATGAAAGCATTTTGACTTATTGTCCTAAAACTGGAAAATCCCCCTTTTTTATGAATAAAGTCACAATGCTCCAAAACGTGAAATCCAAAATGTTTTAAAATGGAAAGGAAACTTACGTCAATAAGTATAAACAATTCCCTAAAGTTTCATGAAAATTGGTGCAAGGGATTTTGAGTTATTGTCTTAAGTGTTGACGACAGAGGGATGGACAGACAATAAGAAGTCCTGTCTTTTAAAGACAGATGTACATGTATAAGAACTGCAGGCTTTATTTTGAACATTTCTAATTGATCCGTTTCAAATACTAATCTGTCCATTAAGAATTGACAGAATCTGTTTCATGGCTGTCATGGTTTAATTTTAGACACTGACAACAGGACAGAGTTCTGGAAATCTTTTTTCCCTTGTGGTCCTTAAAGAAAATCTGCTGGTTCTCACTATATTTTTATTGCAAAATACAAAACTTGCGTCAGTCCTTTGAAAATTATTGGTAGCCAATTATTGTGTGTGTGTGGGGGGGATTATGGTTCTTGTCTGAGTCAGAACTTTTTTTTGCACTATGGGGAAAATCTGGATTCAGAATATATTTTTGTTTTGTCATCTGCTTGAACAGATTATTTTTTTCATCAAATTGGGGATCAGAATATTTTTTTAGGACAAAACCATAACCCTTCCCTTGAAATGGACATTCATTCCCTAATCAAAACATTGAGGTTTCAACATGCTTTATGTTGATTATAGTTTTTTTGTGTTGTTGGGTTACTGGCTAATAAAAAAAAATATATACATTGTATATGCATGTATATTCAGTATATTTCCAATATGGTTTCAGATGTTTCAAGCTCCATTCTGTTACCTTACATATATATTCAACTTATATAACAATTAACTTATGCAAAGTAATCACAAAGATGTTTTTGAATATATAATTTTATCTTTATATTAATTTATATATTTTAAAAAATAGTGGGTCAATAAATTTAATGTAATAGTCATACACACCATGATTATTCTATCACGTTTTATTGTTCATATGCTGTGTAACTCTGCATTTAAAGAGCACAAAATAAAAAAAATTGAGAGGGAGCTACCTTTTATCAATGTCAACAATAATGTAAACATGGTAAAGTATCATGTATTGAGCATCCTGGTGTTAAAGTGCATCTGGGAAAAATTACCTTAATTCAAACTGTTAAAGGAGAGTATATGAATGCTCTTTATCGTTTAGCATCTATTTTTCGCTACTGTTAGCATCAAATGAGCCTTAATTTTTTAACCTCATATCTCGTTTTGTAGCTACTTGGCAACAAATGGAGTAAAATGTTTATCTTTAACGTTATTTACACAAATATTTTATCGTCATTCGCCATTTGGGGTACCCAATTCCTACCCTCTTAAAGTCCTGTAACTCTGGAATGACACAGCCAAAATTTTTCAAAATAAAATCTGATATTGTTGTGAGCAAATTACATCAAATTTAAGTTATCTTACAAAGTGTTGACAGACAGATGGACATCGGTACAGTTAATATGTCCCGTCTTCGACAAGCGTATAAAAAGTCAAGTGTTTGAAAATTTGGTAACAGGAACCATGTCTAGATAGATCATTTTGGAGCAAATATCACTTTACAATAAAAAAAGAATGTCTAAGGACATGAACGCCCCAGCTCAAGCTTTGCAATTTTCCAAGTTAAAAGGGGGCTAACTCTAGAACAGTAAATGAATCACAACCGAAAGTCTGTTTGCGTGTTGTGGTTCTTTAAGCATTGTGTATGAGTTTCATAAAATTTGCACGAGACAAACTAAAGTTAGAGTGCAGAAACTAAAATTTGGCTGGACAGACAGTCAAGGGTAACACTAAATGCCCTTGTTGCCTAGAGCAGGGCATAAAAAACACCCACAGATTTTAGCAATTCATGTGTCCAATGTAATTACTATGTTTTTAGGGAACAACATTAACCTTTACTAAGATTATGAATAACTCCAAGGCACCTATAACATTTATAAAAAAGTATTACATTTTTAAAACCATTTAACAAAAAATTAACACACACATTTTATGTTGCATTGTAAAGTCCAAAATTGTCTGACTTTTGTTTTATTATATGGCAACACAAAATCCATTTAAGGATAATTCCAGGCCTCATGATTTAGGAAATGTAAGCGCCAGAATTTTTGTTTTAATATAAAAGTAATACAACATGTATGTGGTATGATTACCAATGAGACAACTATCTACCAGAGACCAAATAAAGTAGATGTTAGCAACTATATGTCTGTATATTATGTACTTATATAAATTTATTCTGTAATTTGTTGGTCTCTAGGGCCTATAGTGTTTGAGGTGTTCCAAGAACTACATAAAAATGTATATAAAACTAAGAAAATAAATACAAGCAATATTTAGTGTTAATTTACAACTACATGTACCTCAAATAAAGCAAGCCTACATTGTTTGTATCTAAGCCAAGACTTAACAGGTCGGTACATGTAGCTCTGCTTCATGATTCGACCAAAAGGAAATTTACATTGTACAGTATATATACCCATCTTAAAATTGTTTGTAACTAGATAGAACCTCCCCCCCCAAAAAAAAAATAATAAAAAGATGAATGGTTGGTAAATGCATATTCAATACTTGTCAAAGTCAAAAATTAAGCTTTCTCTTGATCTTACCTGTTCATAAATTCTGAATTTTAATGCCCTATTTTTCTAATTCAATATCAGATATTTAGAAAGTTGAACATAACTAGTTTTAAGTCCTAAGTCAGGAATCTGATGCTCGGTTAGTTGTCGTTTATTGATGTTGTTCATAAGTGTTTTTCGTTTCTCGTTTTTTATATAAATTAGACCGTTGTTTTTCCTGTTTGAATGGTTTTACACTAGTCATTTTTGGAGCCCTTTATAGCTTGCTGTTCGGTGTGAGCCAAGGCTCCGTGTTGAAGACTGTACTTTTGTAAATGCTCTTTTGTTCCGACGTTGGAAAGTTCCGGCGGAAAGAACTAACTAGCCGAAAAGTTCCGGAGGAACTTATTAACTAGTTACTTTGTTCTTAAAAAACTTTGGTTCAAAAGTTCCACCGGAACAAAGTGACTAGTTGAAATGTTCCAACGGAAAATATCAACTAGTCAGAAAGTTCCTTTTTGCCAAATTAGTCCAACCCGGAACTAACAAACTAGCCAAAAGTTCCAACGGAACTTATCAACCAGGGAGAAAGTTACATTTGGAAAATTGATGCAAAGTAAAAGCGCAACATATTATATTTGAACCTTTCAAAGGGAAACCAAGATACTGATTACAAAAGTCAAAAAGAACTTATCAACTAGCCACAAAGTTCCTCTTTGGCAAATAAGTCAAAACCGGAACTAACAAACTAGCCCAAATGTTCCAACGGAACTTATCGACCAGTCACAAAGTTCCATTTGGAGAATTGATGCAAAGAATCACATGAGGAGGGGGTATTCTTCCCTCTCTTGACATGCTTGAGGATACTATGAATACTAAATTTGCATGATAATGCAACTTATTCCGTTTTATGTGAGCTATGAAATACAACTTAAATTTTGCATATTTGTCCCCAAAGAAACCCCTTTCAGTGCGTTGGGTATTTTTGTAAATAAATGATTTGCTCTTATATATACTGGTACTCATTCTCCCCCCTCTTTCTACAAAAAGGACGAAATATGGTATATTCGGAACGATGTAACTTAGTTGTTCTGTTCCGCCAGAACTATTCAACTAGCTACATTCTTCCGGGACTTTTCAACTAGCTACTTTTTTCCGGAACTTTTCGACTGCACTCGGAATAAAACAACTGGTTGGAAAGTTCCATCGGAACGAAATAACTAGTTGAAAAGTTCTGCCGGAACAAAGTAACTGACGGAACATGATGGCTGTTACACTTTGACCTCTAATGGTTTACTTTTACAAATTGTGACTTGGATGGATAGTTGTCTCATTGGCACTCATACCACATCTTCTTATATCTATATAATAGTTGTTTCTTAGAATTTTTACTGTAAATTCTTAAATTATAGTTTATTTATTATTGTGATTTATGAAAGAAAGGAGAAAAATATGAGGTTAATTTAATATTGCAAATTCTGTAAGAGGAAAATCTGCATACAGATACATGTATCTGATACCAGAATGTGAGTTTTTATTATTGTGATACTCATCCAGTCGTATTATTCACATTCATGAAAACCTCACAATTTTTCCTGAATTTACAGTACTAAACAATTTACTGCCTTGCCAATGTTTGCTATAACTGAGGTACATACATGTACATGTATATAGATATCATCTGCATGCATGCAGTGTTATTTTAATTTAAATACTGATGATAACCATATCTAAAAAGAACATGTCAAGGTGGGTAGTCATGATTAACAAACTACATAATATATCTATTAGTCCAATATTATTTTGTCATGAAAGGCTTCTTTAATTTTTTGCTGTGATGCCTTCTTAAGATGGACTGTCATAGGAAGGCTTCACAGTAAAATTTAACAAAGCCTTTCAAGAAATCATAATATCATATTATTTGGACTATGCGTTCAAATTGGTCAAATCAATCAACAAGTATATAAATTTGCTAAAGGTCATATTGATGACTTTGTGTACATGTGAAAAATACTATTTCTAAGATAATTTTCCAAGGTGCAGGCATTTTTCAGAGAAAGATGCAAGGTCCAGGATAAGTCCAAATAATTATGACATCTATGAAAGAATTTCATGCTGTTTTTTGCTTTCTACGCCTTCATGGCTTCAACGTCAAGTAGGAATCTATAAACATAGGGTGCTGAAAAAACAGACAACACTCAGCAAAAAATATTATAATCTTGACTTAAGACTGGAATTGGGTGATAACATCATGGTCTGTTGGCCTCAAATTAAGGGATCAGGGTTCCTTTGAGCAAGTTTTTTGTGTCCCAGGCTCAAAATTATGGGCTCATGATTCATTCGAACAAAGTTTTGTGCCCAAGGCTCCAGTGTTAGGTCTCCATGTTTTGGAGATAGGGATCCCGGCTCGAGCAACGTGGGCACCGGGCTCCGAAGGAACTATGGAGCCAGTGATAAATTAAAATTTACCCGACAGGATGCCTACAAAACGTAAATTAGGAACAAATTTCAGAGCAAGTGTTTAGAATAGGATCTTGGCAAGATACAGAGAACTTGTTTCATTCGATATTCTGTTCATTTACTGACTGGATTCTATAAATTATTTTAATTTCATATATTTTTTGCAGTCTACTTTCGTTTTGACCACGTGTATATCATACGTGCTAACACTGAACTCGTTTTTTTTTTTCTTTTACCGTGCCATTTTCGCCATCTGAAAGGAATGATTAACAAAAGAAACAATGTATGTTTCATAAATTTTACACATTTATTGTCTTACACTTACTTTTCTTGTTAGATTTTCACGTAGAAGTGAAAATATTTTCCGTTGCAAGGTGCTTTCCATTCTGCAAACCACAAGCATCTTTCCGACGGCGATCGTCTTCTGATTGGTTGATCCTCAAAAGGAGGCGGGGTCCCGCAAGCGGACAATATCGGCAACAAAAACAGCTATTGCAACCGTTTACAATATAATTCAGGCACAAACATACAATATTCGCGTTTCAGTAAATAAATTACACCATATCGATACCCGTTTTCAATTCAAATGCATGTATGTAATTTGTTATCATACATTTTTATCGATAGACGTAGCTTTCGGGCTCATCGCCATTAATGAATATATGAATATTTAATGAGGTCTTTGCGGAGTTACCTCCCCCCTGACCAAATCTAATCGAAATTGCCTTAACATCACTGCGTGATGTCTTAATGAAGAATGCTTCATACCTTCTTTTATCCAGATAGTTGAAATTGAAATTGAAAGCTTATGGAGATCACTTGAAGAAGACAAAATTAAATTACCAGCGGCAGATGTTATAGAATCCTTAAAAACAGTGAGTAAGGGTGCCATATTGATAACGGAACCTTTTAGTTTCCGAGAAACTAACCTCTCTCTGTCTCTCTCTCTCTCTCTCTCCTTCTCTCTCTCTCTCTCTCTCTCTCTCTCTCTCTCTCTCTCTCTCTCTCTCTCTCTCTCTCTCTCTCTCTCTCTCTCTCTCTCTCTCTCTCTCTCTCTCTCTCTCTCTCTCTCTATTTCCGAAGATATCTTATAGAAACGGAGATGATGAGTCTTATGTAGACGAAACGCGCATCAGGCGTATCAAATTATAAGCCTGGTACCTTTGATAACCAAAGGGAATGAAATCTTACGTTCATCTGTTTTTCTAAATAACTGTCTAGAAAAGCAGACACTCTGCTGAAACATCTTAAACTATTTTCCTCACTTCACATCTAATTAAGTCTTAAATGTCTGGATGTGCATCAGGTAGATAGCAATTTGAAATTTTACGAATTCCTTATTAAAATGTTTAAATTATTGCTCAGTTCATTAACGTACTATTTTGACCACAATGTTATACCAATTACTTTATATTTGAAATTTAGGAAAAATATTGTTTACCGAATTGGTTGAATTAGCGGCTATTATTTAGATTTTATCTCCATTAATTTTAGATAATGAAGTGAATATTATTAATGTGTGTTAACATTTGAGGCTAATATACTAGGAGCATCAGCTGTATATATAAATACCAGCACAACAATGTTAAATCTACAATTTTTTGTTCTTCCTTCGCCGGGATTCGAACTCATGCTATTGGGATATCGAGACAACACCGCCTGCACTGTGTGCAGCGCTTTAGATCACTCGGCCACATAGACTGAATTTAAAATTCAGCTTTCGGCGGCCTAGTGTTACCTTTCCTCGTCAGTAGAATGTAGAGTTCTAACACATTACAGGATAGATTAGGCATGAAGATGGAATTGATTGCAGATTAGCTAAATTATCTGTCATGAAGGATCGTAAGATGCAGTCACAGAAATAATCATTTGATTAATACGTCTAAACAAGTGACAACTCTACGACAGATCCATCCATTGGAACACCAGTGTAGGTGATACACGGCTGAAAACACATAAAATATTCATAATTACGAATATGAATATAATATGTGTTTTCAGCCGTGTATCACCTCCTTCACTTGTGATCCAATGGATGATATATGTGGTACTCAAACGGATGAGCTTGGTGCATTTCTATTTTTTTTTTTTTTTTTTTTATTCAGAATGATCAAGTTGAAGATTTTTGGAGAACAGTTGAGGAAAAGAAAACAACATTTCCAAGTACACATACCGATGCATTAGAAACATTGAAGTATGAAAACAAGGTATTTAGAATTAAGTAATATTCTTTTGTCTATGCACGATACACATGTCCTCTAGAATCGAGTTTTACTAGCTACTGTTAATTTTATACATATATGTTTGTTGTTTTTTCTCTCACTTCTATTGAATACCCTCACCCAGTTTTTGTAATATAGTGGAACTATAAACAACTGTCAGATTTTGCAAGCTTGAAAAACAAGTTTAACCCACTATTTTCTTCGACAAAGGCATGTGTCAAGTCAGAAATATGACGGTTCTTTTCCACTCGTTCCATTCGTTGATAACGTTTTATTTTGTCAGGTTTGATGGACGTCCCTTTTTGAATTTGCCATGAAGTTTGATATTTTTGTTGTTTTTTTCCTCCAAGGGGGGCATGAAAATAGACATGATCACTAAGGTTTTTTCCGACCGGCAGTAAAGACCTTGCCAAAGTAGGGCATCCGTTTTGCTGTGCGGGATGTACAAGTACACAGACACGCCAGCTCAGAATGGGGATATTAAATTCCAGCCTCATGAAGTGAAGAAAACCACGCTCTCTGCAGGTTAAGAACCATTTCAAAACTCTTTGAAGGGTCGGTAGGTGGCCTGAGGAATGCAAAATTGCTGTCCTTATCCAATATACCCTCTTTTACTAATGGCAGTCCAAATTATCCCGCCATTCATCAGGCTAGGACTTCTTTATATGTTTTCCGTTTAAACCTTCACATACGTATGATGTCTTTAAATGGATGAAGACGATGAAAGTATATTCTAAATGCTAAAAAAGAAGAAAGTATTTAGTGATTGTGTTTTTTTCAAACTTTGGATTAAAATCAAATGTGTATTCAGATATATCCAATTTCAGTGCGGACAACGTAAAGTATATAGTTATAGCAGCTAATAATGGCAAGTTTCATATATTTTTTTTCAAAATGTAGTCCTCTGCTTTTACTTTCTTATATCTTCTGTGGTTTTACTTCTAATTAGGTGAATGAAGAAAAAAAAACATGAGACTTAAAGACAGGTTCACGTTGAAGAAAAATGTTCAACCATATCGAGTGCACCGCAATCAATTTTTTTCAAATATAACACTGTAAAATATAATGAATGAGCACAAATAAAGAGGTAACAAGCGTGCAATCAATAAAATTATTTTGTTGTTCTTTGGAATTTTCCCATCTTATTTCATTTCAATGAATTATAAGGTTCATCATAACATTTTGGTAAATATGGCCATATTTACACAACAAATTCTACTCTGAGTACATACAAACCTGTGCACCTGGAGAAGTTTAAAGGCATGGCAGGAACTAGGTAATTAAATTTTAGATTCATTAAATGTTTCAGAAAATTATAAACATTTCTACATTTTGCTGTTCATCTTTCTGTCAGTCCTGTAGAAGGTGCAGTAATAAACTTAATTGGGAAAGATGTTTGAGAAGCTCCCCTCATATAATAAATGTTGTGAGTAGTATTGATTTAAATGGACAATAGATGGACAATAGACATCCGCAAACAATAGGCTATTTAAACTGTGTAATTGAGTGGACCGTATCAAATGAAACTCATATATTTGTTTATTTTGCTATTTTTTGCAGACTGGAAAAAAATGCACAGGTACGTTTTTAATTTTCTGAAACATAGACTGCATATGACTTTTATATATCTACATGTAGGTCCTGTCATGCCTTAAAACTTTCCTAGATTCACCAGTTTGTCTATACTCATAGTAGATTTTATGTTGAAAACACGGCCATATTTTTCTATTCCTTTTGATGAACCTTAAGAGAATTATGATCCAAATGTTATGTTTTTTTAAATGCATTAATATAGTTATAATATCTAAATTCATCGCCATGAAATGTCCGAAGATCAATAAATCGATCAAACCTATTCAACTACTAAACATGAAAATGAAATGTATATATATTTACAATTTTCCCATATGACACTATGTTGCAGGCCCCCTCTTTCCTTCCTCGTTCACCAAAATTTATCTCGATTCGCCGGTTGTCTTGCAAGAGACGGTAACTGTTTACCCAAACGGTACCACCTGAATATCCCCCTTTTTCTGTTTTTTTATGCAAGTTTCGTATCGCTCTTTTTTTGTTTATTGTCGTATTGATGTCCCTTGTGTTTTTTTGTTCATGTTCCTGAAATATAATTTTGTCTCTCGATTTCCCTTTGCAAAAAACGCTTTCTTTTTTTCTTTCAAAACAAAGCATTGTAGGTGTACATATCTTCTACATATGTTTCTGTGCTAAATTTATAATTATTGCGTTCAATCAATTTTATCTCTGAGATCTAAACTAAAGTGAAGTTTTGAAACTGATAGAAAAATACATTGGAAAGAAACAAATGTAATTCGTATTTTGATGGTGTATATAGTAAAAATACTTTTGATAAATCCCCCCTTTTTCAATCAATTCAATACAGGAAAGGGTTTTGTGTTCAAATTTATATAACACAATCACACATTGTTCAAAAACATATTTAACAAACATATGATTGAATCTGGCACCTATGTTTATTTAAATTCAAGAGAGCACATCGGTTAAAAAAGAAAAACCGATCAGTACGAACAAAGTGCAAATCAGACACATGACAGACTTGTTTGATAGTTTAACCTGCGGTAACGTGTTTCTTTATCCTGCTTCCCATATTCATTGTCGTTGAGAAGCGAAGATTTGCAATATATTCCTATACAGGCAATAATATCAAATTTCAAAAAAATACCCTTTTAAATCAACGCCGACACCTGAAATTTATAATAATAACTATTGTAGTCCCGTAGTTCATGAAACAAGTTCTCGATTTGCACTTTGCACACAGGGTGAAGTTTAGGTTGTTAATATAATTCGTGATCAGCTATTTTGACCAAGGAACACCGACACGTGGTAAAACATTTGCTTCTTATGAATGATTTTCTCTTGATTTTGATAATAAAATTATTTTACTTGAGGTCCTTGTATTGCAGCATGATTTATCAAGTGTTAGAAGCATTATTTAATTTTTCATTTTAATTGTAGCTGAAAATGATGTTAGGAAGAATGAGAACAACATCAGAGGTCGATTTTTATATCCATAGAAGGACGAGGATATATCTTTCTCAAAAAGAAATACATAAAAGCAACAAACACAAAACGTAAAACGAGTATATCAAACAAACTGATGCTAAGGAGACAACCCGATAATGAGAAAAATGGCTGTGAAATAAATATTGGCAGAGTTAAAATCAATTTGAAAGGTTTTTTTTTCTAAAGAAACCGTCCTGATGAGTGACAAAATAATTGTATTGAATGGTGACTTTAATCAAATATTTTTGTGTCATTGTCATTTGTTCTTTGGTTGTATTATTTTTTTCTTTTGAAAAAAGATTGTGTGATTTGATTGATTTTTTTCAGTTCTTGAACTATCATTTACCTGTAAGAATCAATTATGCTACCTTCAACTGTCCAATATTTTCAAGAAAGAGGAGAGTTGTTCTTAAAAATATTGGACATTTAAAGGTTTCTTGGAATTTGATGCGACTGTCATACAAGTGAGAGGTTTAGCTAGCTATAAAACCAGGTTTAATCCACCATTTTCTAAATAAGAAAATGCCTGTTCTAAGTCAGTAATATGACAGTTGGGTCAATATCTTTAATTGTTTTTACATAGGCGGTAATGGTAACGTTTTTTCCTGTAGCTCAGTCCATATCGTCAACTTGGATATGTATGATAGCTCGTTTCGAAGCTGTGACATTTTCACATATGTGGTTAAATTTTCGGGGTACGAAGTGAGATTACTTTTTCCATAAATTAGCATACCCCGAACATCCTTTCGTGATGCGGCTCCTCGTGGTAAAAAATTCCGTTTCGACACAATAAGTTCTTTGGAAATGTAATACTTTGAACACATTGAATAGCTCCATAGTTTTTACACATTTATTCTATGTTCCTCTACTTTCCTAATCACCACAAATGGTTAAGCTCAGTCATTTGTAAAAAATAGAAACATGTCCAATATCACTACACAGAGATTTTTTGTTTACACACAACTTTTGAGTTCCTCATTTCGAGGCGCATTAGGGATATTGACCCAGTTGTTATCTATTCGTTTGGTGTGTTTGAGCTTTTGATTTTGCCATTTGATTAGGGTCTTCCGTTTTGAATTTTCCTCGGAGTTCAGTATTTTTGTGATTTTACTTTTTCTTACAGGCAAATGATAGCCCAATCATTAAAACAAAGAACGGGTACAACAATAGAATGACGTCACAACAATGTTTTAAATATATGTATATTCGTACCTTTCAAAATATTGTTTTCAGATTTCAAGATTTCTGTAAACATGGTAAATCTAAAACAGCTCATACGGGATAAATAAAACAATCAAATTACGTTTTGTAAAATTTAAGTTAAGAAAGAGTTGCCTCCTTTTAAAGGTACCATTACCAAGTTTAGCAAATAATTGCATTATTTCCATTGTCTTTTAGGTGTACCCAATGAAGAGTGCTAACCGAGGAAAATTTATTCTCATATCAAACGTTCAAGTGAAACCACTATGTACAAAAACCCAGAACGAGGAAAAGAAGGCACAAAGATATGCAGATTATCTTCGGAATTCAGACTTTGATCTGGTCAATGTATTTCAACTTTTTAAATTGATGGGATATGATACAACAGACGGTAAACATTTTGGGAAAACAAAAGAGGTATTGTGTGATTGAAAGGGGCATTGGCTAACATTTAGACAAACAATTATATAATAAACTTGTTTTTCATTGAAATATTGAAATAATAATCTGAAAATAGAAGCTTGATTGTTTCAAATTTGTTGTAAAAATACTCTGAAAGAATAGATGATAACTGATTGTCTTGTAAGACAAAGATTCGGCTACATTTTGGTTTATATGCATGCAACTTCTAACCTGACCCTTATTTGGAGGGTACAAAAACACAACCTGTATACATTCTTGGCTCTCAGATATTCTGCTTTGAGTGTTCCTAATGATAAATCAAGAAAAGCGAGTCGGTTCCAATAAAGTTTTTTAAGTTAAGGCATATTTGTTCTTGAGATAGCTTCTCTTATGTGTGCTACATCATTCTTTCAATTGTAGGGAAGTGTGTGTATTAAAATTTACATAAGACGTACATCACATATTCTTAGTCCCATTGCTTTTGATGTTAAGTTATTTCCATCTCAGGCATTTATTTGGGGCGGGGTCAATGTGCCGTTATTTGCACATCAGACAGTACTTGTTACCAGAACTTTAGATATACCAAACGAGGTACTCCATCATGTTCATATCTTGGAAACAGCCAATGTATGCCCTACTTTTTAAGATTTCATCCATACAGTTTTGTATTATTCCAAATCATCAATCAAAAGGTGTTCTACAAGGATCACCATTCCTTCACCTTTCAATTTGATATCTAAATTACCAATATATATTCTTCACAGTTTTAGATTTACCCCTATGCGCAAGAACTTTTTTGTTTAAAATATTTACTACTTTCCGGTTTGTTCATTTTGCTAGGCACGAGTTGGTGGTGCTACATCTGACAAAGGTCCAAATCATTTGCCCTATGCATACGTGTTTTCCTGTAAAATATCTTATGTTTATCTTGATGTGCCCTGTGGTTGTCTAAATGTTTGTATTGTTTTTGCACGATTCAGTGTGATTGTCAGGCTTAATTATGAGAGTGAATGTTTGATTCCTTTGCCAGATTTCTTTGATTGATATTACCACACGGTTTTGTTCTTCAATTCACAGTTGTGATGTGATTGTCAGTTTGCAAAGAATTTGGCTCAAACCAGTGCGAGAGGCCGTTTTAAATTTCAGAGAAATATTTTGCTCCATGCTGAAGGCCTGCCTGTGCCTATGGGATAAAGAACAGCAATAAGAACGTTGTTCCCTTGCTATTGTTATTTTTTGCTGTGTCTGAATTGATTTTGTGTCATATGGATACCATATATTCTTTATTTTCTATAATTTTCATAATTTTCATATTTTTTTTTTAATATTGGTTGTGGTCTGCGTTATTTTTTATTGTAAAAAAACAATGTCAAAAGAGAAAAATGAGCCTCAAGGAAGAACTATTTCTTTGATTGATTATGCCCACAAGAAAAACAAATCTTTTAATAGTAAAACGACTATTTATATATTTTTTGATAACATTATATCAAAGACCTAGAAAATGTGTTTTTATTTTATTGCACATACTTCATGTACTTGTTTGTCTATTTAAATTTATATCAATTTTGGGTCGTATGGCCACCGACAGTCAAGGGAGATAATCTTGATTCCTAATTAGATAGTGTTAATCACCTGGATACTAACGATATGCTGATAGTGCTCAACGATTAATGCATTAATGATTGTCTTCTATGTAATTCTTGTACATGTTGTATGTTATAAAGTAAACAGTTCATTTGGTAGAAGTTATTTGACAGTTTTTGACTTTAAAAATGTTTTATCTAAAACAAAGGAAATCATGTTCAAGCCACCATATTCACCTCAATAGTCTTTATTACACTTTCCCATTCATGGTTATTGTTCAACACATAGGCAGAACATATTGGGATTTTACTCAATACAGTTATTTCAGCACTGATCCGTCAGGTTTCAAATTCATAAGCATTGATTAGGTTACAGAAGTAAATTGCCTTTGAAAACAAGTATTTGTACCGATAACAGGCCAACTGTCTGAACAGTGCCTAATATACAGCGAGGAACATATTAAAAACAATTACCGAAAGACTGACATAACTTAATTGCACGGTATCATTTATAAATTATAATAATATGTTTTGTTAATATAAAAATCTATTTCAGATTATTCCAAGTCGTCAATTCAAATCAACAAGATTGGTATGAAATAAAATGATTTGATTTTGCTTTGCAGGAAATCAAGGAGATATTGAAACAAAAATTAAATGATATAGACAAGGATTCGTCTTCTAAGTATGATAGCCTTATTGTAGTTTTCTTGTCAAGTAAAATTGACCCTCAGGCAACAATGATTTATGACATAGATGGAGAAGTTGTTCCAAATGATGAAATTTTAGAAATCATAAAAAGCTGTCAAGGTTTTGAAGGGAAATCGAAAATTATTATTGTCCATACTTACAATTCTAACGGTATGTTCGTTGTTATACTCCATTTATTCATACACATATCTAGTAATTAACAAAAAGTAAAATCACAAAAATACTGAACTCCTAGGAAAATTCAAAAAGGAAAGTCCCCAATCAAATGGCAAAATCAAGGTTCAAACACATCAAACGAATGGATAACAACTGTCATATTCCTGACTTGGTACAGGCATTTTCTTAAGTAGAAAATGGTGGATTGAACCTGGTTTTATAGCTAGCTAAACCTCTCACTTGTATGACAGTCGATGACAAATGTCGATGTGGATTCATCCAAAAAAAACCAATGATGTTTTTGGAATTTATTTACGTAGTCTTTAAATCGATATGTCGTGTAATGATACTCGTAATCAGAAAATCATTTTGAACCTAAAATATGTATCATAATTGGCGTCCAAATCAATTCTCATGTATGTGTAATAAGATAAAAACCATTCATATTAAATAAGGGGTATAAGCAGTTTAAAGATGTTCAAATTTCAGAAATCCATTCAAAACGTGCAAGACAAACTAAAAAAAAATACGACGGATTCGCAAGAACTACAAGAGTAGTGAGACCGCGTGGGTCATAATTGTAGGCGTCTCTTTCTTTGTATGTACACCCCATTGCGAATCCAGGTACTGTCAAAATGCCACAGTACATGTACGAAATAGAACACAATCGGTAGCCTCGTTAATTAAACAACTATTATGATACCTAAAGATATAATGCGCTAATATCGCTAGTAAGCTTAGACACATGCACAACGAATTGGTCAATCAATTTTTGTTGCTATGAAGGGAAAAACAGAAACACATCCAATAATCATTCACTTGATTAACAAATGTGGAAATAGAATAATCTCAAATTTGAAGATTCATTTTAGAGAGTTGTGTTTGTATCTTTAAACGGGCATACTAAAACTGTAGTCCGGTTAATGCATTGAAATATATTTGGTAATTTTTGCACATCTTTGGAGACTATCAAAACCGTTTCACATTGTGATAGAATCAATTTTAATTTTGATATAACAGAAACGTTTTTTTTTTCTTCATCTTTTGAAAAAAACACAGTGACGAAACCTTTTGTCAGAAGCCTATTGTTTAGTGGTTGTAAATTATTTGGTATAAATTAGGCTGTTAGTTTTCTCAATTGAATTTTTTCATATCTCTCATGTCAGGGCCTTTTATAGCCAACTATACAGTATGGATTTGTGTCATTATTGATGGCCGTACGGTTGGCCTATAATTGGTTACATCAAATTCATTTGTACTTTGGTCAATAGTTGTCTAGTTGGCAATCATACTACATCTCCTTATTTTTATACTGATACATGTGTTTTATTTAGTTTCGAATAAGTACTTCATTGACATATGTCTCATTTCTTCTAGGATTATTATTACAAAATACATAGAATACAATAGGATGTAATGTCATTTAATGTAGATAAGTTTATAGAACGCCATTATTGCAAAGTCCTTTAATGGGACAGATTTATATATAGCTTATCACATTTGATTTAAGAGGAAAAAGAATATTTTGATAAAATCAACTCTACACCAAAGGGCATCATAATGGAGAAGAAATCAAACACACACGATATATTTGTGGTATCAAGTTATTAAAGAAAATGTAATATTGAATTTGGGAATATATATCAAGGACATTAAATAGTTTCCCATGTATCCGTTTCGAATTTAATCACAATGAAGCAGTCGAGGTAAACATGTATTTATATTTTGACCTGACTATGT
Organism: Mytilus californianus; assembly: GCF_021869535.1. NCBI lineage: Eukaryota > Metazoa > Mollusca > Bivalvia > Mytilida > Mytilidae > Mytilus > Mytilus californianus. The sequence continues at coordinate 71,955,662 of NW_026262593.1, read as the reverse complement.
TTCAATTCAACTTCATCTCTGAATGAATGTAATCCCGTTATACATATGATATGACACGTCGTCTTCAATGACTTGAAAATATAATGAATGCATTTAATTGTTACTTACATCAGTTTTAGGAACTCTTTGTACGACTCCCTAACAATTAATGTGATTAATTATTAAACTCGATACTGATCGAATCTAGTGGTTTTTTTTTTTTTTTTGTTTGAGATTATGATTAACACGGATATATTGAAAATGTTAAGCTAAAAAAAAAGTCGTGCTGTTTTTATTTCAGAATGTTTCTTAAACACGTATAGCAGAGGGTAAAGTAATGTTGTTTTTTTATAAATTACTATGTTGGTGTAAAAAGTAAATCTATTTTATTTCTTCTGACTCACTGGTAGGTAAAAAATAGAGTCTATTTTGAAATTTTGAAATGTCTACCCAAAAAAATTAAAGACATCACTTATATGAATTTAAATAGATGATGCATTTCAATTTTGACATTGCTCACTGATACATCAACATCAAAGTTCCACTTTTAAAAGTATTTTTCACTTATATACATATGTTCATAAAAGTTTTTTTCTTCTTCACCATTTTGATCTTATTATTTGCAAATACTTATTTTACTGAAGCAGTGATCGAGGAGTAGGACAGGAATTAGCTGTTTTAGTTTTATATTATGTCAAACGTACCTTTATCACAAACTTTATTTCTTATTTTTATAGAAATTGGACATTTAAACTTGAGTTTCAATTCCTCATATACCTCTCTATTTTGAACAATTTGAAGGAGGTTAATAACACATCACAGATACCAGGCTTAAAATTATGTACACCAGTGTTTCATATACAAAACTAATAAGTGACGCTCGATTTCATCTTGAAGAAATTGATATTTGAACAGGTACTTTTTTGGCGATTTAACAAAAAAACGAACGATCACGTGCAGGTTCTGCAATATTTAATAATCAGTAAATATATCTTTACAACTACTTTTCATAAAAAGGTCCATGGATGATTGGAGATAATATGGTAGGATCATACTTTATTCAGGCACTCATACATGCCTTCAAGAACTTTGCCTATCAAAAATCTTTTATGGAGCTATTAAAAGAGGTGGATATTGAAATATGCTAGTACTGCATAAAATATCATATTTTTCTCTGAAGTTTGTCTTTAAGTAATGCAATAATTTATTTGTTTGTTTGTTATTTCTATGATATTTATTTTGATGATGGTTGTAAAATTTGGTTTAAAAGTAGAACAAACTATTATAATTACTTTCTAATTCTTTTAAGTGGTGCTAAACCATATTATAAGTTTCTGGAATGAGTAAATGAATTTATTAATTATATATTAAGCTTTCTGTTCTTGAAAATAAAACCTCAACCTGTTCCGCTTTGCTTCGTAACTGGCTACATAACCGCATACTGCAAGCAGCCAAAATGGTGATGGAAACTAGCAGGACATGTTCGTACATCCGATCATTACTCATCATGTTACATATGTATCTACTTGATCACAAACATAACCATCTTTGCGATACTATTAACATGTAATACATGATTTGTTTGATATGCCTAGAAGTGAACTCATTAGACACCGATATAGTTCTCATAAAAAAATGAACAAACAAAAATATTTCCATGAATAAATACTTTTTTAATGGAGGAATTAAATTTATAGTTTTGAAAAATTGACACCTTAGTAGATGTTAATTTAGAAATATATCATTTTTTTCCATAACTACTTTTTCTCATTGACACAATTATATACTAGGATGAGATAAATCCATTTAGCTTTCTGTTCTTATGTTCTCATGCGTTTCATATGTTGACTTTACAACTTCTTGTCTTTAGTTTACATAGTAAAGGGTTTTCAAGAAATAAGTTCTTTGCTTACTGTTAATATGCAATAATTTTTGTTTTTCTTAGTATGTGTGAAAATATTTTTGTCATGAATTACTATTTGCATGAATAGATATAAGAAGATGTGGTATGAGTGCCAATGAGACAATCTCCATCCAAGTCACAATTTGTAAAAGTACACCATTATAGGTCTAAGTACGGTCTTCAACACGGAGCCTTGGCTCACACCGAACAGCAAGCTATAAAAGGCCCCAAAATGACTAGTGTAAAACCATTCAAACGGATAAACCAACTGTATAATCTATAAAAAAAGAGGAACGTCAAACACTTATAAACCACATCAACAAACGACAACCACTGAACATCATGTGCCTGACTTAGGACAAGTGCAAACAAATGAAGCGGGTTTAAACGTTTTTAATAGATACACAACCTTCACCCTTACCTGATACAATAGTGTAACATCACAACATAGAAAGACATACTATAAAATACCAATTATCTCTTTTCTTCTTTTTATTCTGGTACAACTCTGCAGACATTTTAATTGCAGCGAATTGAAATAAAAAGTTTTTATTTTACTTTCATTCGTCTCATTTAGATGTATAGATATATAGATTTGTTAATAGCTTTATCTTTGTTTCATAAAAAAATATATTTTATTTGGTGTTACCTACTCTTTATTACACCTATACAGTAATTATGGAGAGTTTATTCACAATCTGATTAAAATACAGATCCTTACATTGATCTGACAACGCTAAGTTTGGACGCATGAAATTATTAAACGTGTTGTTTTCAATTTTTTACTTTCTACATATTAAGAGATCTTTTGGAATCCTCTAACTTTGTCGTAATTAAACATTCCTTCAAAACATGGGAAAGCTGAAATTTTAGAAGTTGATGCAAAAGTTACCAGAATAGAAAGTAATATTCTTGTAAGCGAAAATTGCGATGTATAGGTAACATGTAAGATTAGATTTATTTTATTTCAGTGGCACTATCCATTACCGTATCTATCTATATAAAAATTGCGGTTTTTATCCAACGCAATCATAGGTTTGAACGTTGTTTTCAATTTATACTTTCTTATATTTTTTCGTTTGGGTTTGTATTATATTTGCCTTCGGGTTTATATGATCCGTTCATCCTATTTCGACTCTTTCAAAATTCAAGAGTCTATCCTAAATTGAGGTAAATTATATGGCCTTCCAAATACCGTTTCAATTCCTAACATCACTGAAGAGACATTAATTGTCGAAATCCGGATATGGTGTACAAATTTTTGCACCTCATGTTTGCGGTATACCATCTTTTCCGCAAGTTTATTGTTTTCTGTTTAGTAATAAATTAATTATAAGATCCATTTTGTTACATCTTGTGATCCGTTTATTTGGCAATCGCCAATGGCAGTCAGCAGGGTTTAAGAACATCAGTTGTTCGACCTGCTAGTCAAATGCGTTTTGTTGAAATATACTTTTTCACTGTTTTGGTCTTTTGGAAAATGTTGTTTGTGCTGTATTTAGACCCCTCTACCAAGAAATTTGTTTGCATGCACACGTATAACAATTGCGGTTTTTATCCAAAGCAATCATAGGTTTGAACGTTGTTTTCAATTAAGGCGTTCTTATATTTTTTCGTTTGGGCTTGTATTATATTTACCTTCGGCTTTGTATGATCCGTTCATCCTATTTCGACTCTTTCAAAATTCAAGAGTCTATCCTAAATTGAGGTAAATTATATGGCCTTCCAAATACCGTTTCGATTCCTAACATCACTGAAGAGACATTAATTGTCGAAATCCGGATATGGTGTACAAATTTTTGCACCTCATATTTGCGGTATACCATCTTTTCCGCAAGTTTATTGTTTTCTGTTTAGTAATAAATTAATTATTAGATCCATTTTGTTACGTCCTGTGATCCGTTTATTTGGCTATCGCCAATGGCAGTCAGCAGGGTTTAAGAACATCAGTTGTTCGACCTGTTAGTCTTGAGTATAGACAAATATATTTAAATAAAAATACCCGGCAATATTGGACTTTTTTATATAAATATATATATATTAAATTTATGAAATTTATAATTAAGATCCATTTATTACATTGGTGATCCGTTTATTTGGCAATCGCCAATGGCAGTCAGCAGGGTTTAAGAACATTTGTTGTTCGACCTGTTTGTCAAATGCGTTTTGTTAGAAGATACTTTTTCACTTTTTTTTCATTTTGTTGCGTATTATCACATGAAAACAACGTTCAAACCTAGATTGCGTTGGATAAAAACCGCAATTTTTATACGTGTGCATGCAAAACAAATTTCTTGGTAGAGTGGTCTAAATACAGCATAAACAACATTTTCCAAAAGACCAAAAAAGTGAAAAAGTATATTTCAACAAAACGCATTTGACTAGAAGGTCGAACAACGGATGTTCTAAATATATACATACACTAGTAATTTTTTGGGGCCCTTTATAGCTTACTGTTCGGTGTGAGCCAAGGCTCCGTGTCGAAGACCGTACTGTGACCTATAATGGTTTACTTTTATAAATTTTGACTTGGATGGAGAGTTGTCTCATTGGCACTCATACCACGTCTTCTTATATCTATAAAGTCATAAGAACCTAACATTTAGTAAAAGGATGCCAGCCGACAACGACTTATGAGACACTATCATTAAAACAGACATCTAATACATACATAAAAAGACAACTTTTATTATCATGATTAAATGTAAGTTAATATTCTAAGTATGAGAAACTCCACAATAAACTGTCAACAACAAAATATTCACTATAGAAATGAGAATATATAATTGATAGAAGACCACAATAAGCAAACTTCCAAAAAATACAATTTAAGCTGATACCATAGTTAAAGATGGTTTGAATAATTTTTAAAAAATTTTTGAATATTTTGGTACTTTTGGAAAAGAAATAGTATATGCATTACTCCTGGTACTACGTGCTAAATCTATTTTATTGGAAGACCATTCCTTAATCAATTCTCAGGACTGTTTTTGAAAGTAAAAAAAAATATGTATTTGTGACAATGAGAAAACCAATCTGAAATAAAATTATGTAATTTATACAAGTATATTGTAAAGTTACTATTGACTTTAACATGCACATAGCTGTCTAACCTAGGCTGTTGTACCGGAAATGACAAACGGGGAAACAGTGGTACAATAGTGAAAAGAACTGTTGCAGAAATTGTATTATTGGAGTTTTGTGAAAGGAAAACACTTTACTTCTTTCCAGGACTGACAAAGCTCTGAAGATGTAACGGTATAAGCTTGTATCAAATTAATATTACAAGACAACTTGGTGAAATTTATGCAATGGTAATGTTTTAACAATTTTGTTCTTTAAATAAATAAAGCTTTCATTTTTTTTGCGTATTATCACATGAAATTACTACGAACCATGTTTTAAAACAAGTTACTCGACTGATGTCAGATGTGGTGCAAATACTGTTGACCATTCCGTAGCCCCTATGTTACCCCGGTTTTTTTTCTGTGATTCGTAAGTCGTATATGTACTGTTTGGTAATTTTGTTTTGGTCCATTTGCTAAGTGTTATCTTTTTAAGTGGACCAATCATTTTCTATTGCCCAGTTGGTATTTTCTCTCTCTTACTATTCTATTAGTATACATTACTAGCTTTTTATATGCCATCAAAAAAGCAAAACAGAAATAATTTTATAAAATAATAGTTTTAGTGTGGTTCGTGTTGCGTAGTCTTAAGCTATGTTTACTGTTTCTTTTGGTCGTTTCTCGGACGGTGATGATCCCTTCGCACAATCTTATGTATCCCAACTCCTTCGCTGTCTGTAGTAAAGTTCTGGATTTCAATGAACGTAATTTATGTAGTACTAGTAAATTATTAAGTTAAGGATTTTGTTACCATACATTACTTAAAACCTTTACTTAATTCTTTCATTGATACAAGGATTTGGTTATGAAGTTTGGCTAAAATAACAATATATATTGAATTGTTAAAACATATTTTGAATATAAGGTTGCTATTGGACTATAAACAACAATATTGTTTATACTTACCCAAAAGTAGATTACATGTTCCTTTTCTCAGAAAGTATATGTTTTAGACGCTTTTCTACCTATCTTAACTTTTATATATTTTTAGTATTTCATTTGGAAAATTGTGTGATTCATGTTCAACGAAAACAAAAAGGTAATCTTATACATTTCTAGCAAAAAAGATATATATGCATGGTTATTTTTCATGAATTTGTATGTATCATGATAGCCAGTACAAATATTTGTTCAAAGAAATAAAAAAAAATAGAAACTTGAAATACTAGGGCTTCAATCAGTTAAAAGAATGAAAAAGTGGAGAATAATTTACCCGATCTGACTTCCGAGCTAATTATGTTGATGTCATGTTTACAATACCTTTTGGAGAAATTCATGCAATGCTTTTGGGAGATTGACGTCGAAAATAAAAACGTACTATGATTTCGGACATTAATATTTCTAATCAAAATACGCAACATTGTTAAAATTGAGAATGAAAATGGGGATTATGTCAAAGAGACAACAACCCGACCAAAGAGTAGACAACAGCCGAAGGCCACCAATGGGTCTTCAACGCAGCGAGAAACTCCCGCACCCGGAGGTGGTCCTTAGCTGGACCCTAAATAAAATTGTGTACTTGTTCAGTAAAAATGGACGTCATAATAAACTCCAAAACATATAAATGACGTTTTAGAACTTCTTAGATTTATTGTTAATACAATTTTGAATTATTAGCAACACTAAATTGAGATAGCATAAGTCAGAATGGACGTTATTTTTTGTGATTTTTGTTTTCAATAGTCTTCAAATTTGGGTTTGATTTTTCCGAATATCAGTTTTGATTCGAGAGCTAGTGATGCGTGTGGTGATTAAATAACAACAGTTCGACGTTCAAATCGATATAAACTAAACTATAAAGGCAACAGTAGTATACCGCTGTTCAAAAGTCATAAATCGATTGAGAGAAATTGAATCCGTGTTACAAACTAAAATCATTGACAACCAAAGCTTCCAAAAAGCTGTGACAAATCCGTTTGTGTAGAACATAACTGTGTTTTTACATATTGACTATGCTGGGAAACCTTAGATCAAGCCAGGATTTCTGTTGGTTATGCGTTCTGTTGTACACCGTTGTATATCTTCTCGTAATTATTTGTTTTTTAAACGATTTCTAGGTCTCGTTTCGACTAATAAATTATGATTCTTTCTTTGTTTTTGTTTATTTGACATGGCCTTGTCGGTCTATCTGGCCACAGACCACAGACAATTAAAATTCCTATTATCTCTTTATAACGTTTTTTTTACATTAAAAAATTACCCTTTGAATTTGCAATATTTTTGGTATGTGTAATGTACAGTACATGTCTCACATTATCATTAAATTAGCCAAAACACATCCATACTGGTATGGACAAGTCAAGAGATGTTCCGAAAACTATAAATGTTACCTTTTGCAACTGGCCTAATCACTCATTCCCACTACTGAATAGTTAAATTAATGCATCCTAAAATTTATTTCAACTCTCTTCTTTCATTTCAATCCTATAAAAACTTGAGAAATGAATCAGGAAGACAGAGAACAAAATTAAAGAAAAAAGACACTATAATAACAAGGAACTATATACGGGACAACGAAAAGATGGGTCATTAATTGTGGTCTGGGGTTTAAGAGTTATAAATGGGTGCTCAATAATGCGTTTAGAGTCTACCATGATGCTGTCTGACCGCTTTGCCTGTTCAGTTGTCTCAAAACACGTCATTTTGTTAAAATTCTGTCTTTTCAAGGCTAAAAAATTTTACACTGAAAAAGTTCGTATTTCAATTTGTTTAATTATAACCATTGACCATAAAGACGTCTTCTGTACTTGCAACCTCAAGGAGAACGTGCGAAACATTTAAAAGTTCCGTTTGTCAGTGTTTGAATGTCGATTTTTGCCACCTTGTTTCCCATTGGTGTGGCCTACAATGATTTTTTTCTGGAGGAAAGATGCTAAACTTTTTAAGTTTTGCCATCATTAACTCTGCTTTATTTTGCAATTAAGATATGTTATATTAAACAATTCAAGTTCAGGTCTTCAGTTTTTATTCTTGTTCTGCTTGTTCCTGTTTATATTTTCTAAAGGTGAGACGTATTGATATTTATCTCAATGTAGTAAAATTCTCCACTCAAATTGTTCATGCTTTTGTTAATAGAACACTGGTATGACTATTAAAATACTAAAGTTTATATTTTGTAAATTTTTTTGAATTTGTATACTTTTTAGAATTGATTCACAAATCTTAACATTATGCAACTTATACCGATTAGGAAAATATTTTGTTTTCCAAAATCTTAATTATTTTTGTATTGTTTATTTGATCTTATTTTTTCAACATGGTATGTAAATATATATGTAGAAAAGCATTGTTTTTCTAATCCAGTCGTCTATCTTTGACATTTCATTTCTAATATAATACTGAGTAGATAACAATAACAATATAACCTTTGCAATTCAGACTTATGGTGTCTATAAAACTATAAAAATAAGAAGACGTGGTATGGTTTCGAAGGGACAAATCTTCAAAAGAGATCAAATGACACAGAAATTAACAACTGTGGGTCACCGTATGGCACTGAACAATAACTGAAAACCCATACCACATAGTCAGCTGTACAAGGTCCCGAAATGACAAATGTAAAACAATTCAAACGAGAAACCTAACGGCATGATTTATGAACAAAATAATGAACGAAAAACAAATATGATATACAGCAACAAAGGACAACCACAGAATTACAGGATCCTGACTTGGGACAGGCACATACCGAATAAGGCGGGGTTTAACTTTTTTGCCGGCGTCAATCCTCCCATAACCTGGGACAGTGGTGTAACAGTACAACATAAGAACAAACTATAAAAATGAGTTGAAAAGGGCTTAACTCATCAGATGGATACAAAGCCGAAATATATCTACACAATGTAGCTAAAACACAGAGTGGAAGTGGCAGGGAACTACTTTGCTTGTTTTGTGTACTTCTACTTCTTCTATAATCATCAATATCTTTTTTTGTATTATCATAATTATTATTATCTAAATTTTTGTTACTGTTGGTTTATTATTATCAGTATGATGATTGCTTTAATTTCTCAACTTTTAAATGTTTGCATTTGTTCAAGAATAACGCATAAACAACCCTATAACATACTTGAATGTTATAACATTTTCAAGGAGATAGTTAAGTTGTGTTGGTATTTTCTATTTTTTTCTCCACTATGAAAAACAAGAAAAACTATAAAGTGTTTAGTGCATTTGAAATCGTTCATGAATTAAAAACTTTATATGTTTCGTGAGTCAGAAGCACTTTGTCGGTCTTATGTTCATCGTGGATACACACACTTAAACATTTAATAGCTAGGGAAGTGTAATTATGTTGAGACAATAGGAGCTATATGACCATAAACTTTTAAATCGAGGAACCAATCGCAGCGTATAAAACCTTTTAATGTAGATTCGGTAATTTCCATTTTCTCAAGTTGACTGAGATATATGAAATGCAAGCCGCACTACAATTGTGTCTGTTGAGAAACAGGACATTATCCATAGATATTAAAGTGGCAAGAAAAGCTTACCAGGTTGGTGCATCCCGTTGGCACACACAGTCTCGCTGCATTTTCAGTTCATAAGATTTCCTTAGTGTTTGTTTGTAACATTGATTTTTCAGCTCGATAAATTTTTGAGATTTGAAGGTCGGTAAAGTAAACTTGTCTTAAATTATATACAAAGTTCGTCAATTTGAAAGACGTACAGGTGTGCTTCAAATTTGTGATTGTATTGATGTTCAATAACATTCAATTTTAGTTGCTATTATCAATACTTTCAAGTGTTTACTTTTAGTGGATCAGGTACTGTTTCAAACACTATGCTCCGTGAACACAAACATAACACATTGTATCATGTTATGATAACAATAAGAAAAGAAATTTCTCAAACTTTTAGTGTTTTTGGAAGTGTACAAATTTGGAATAGAAGATATTCCAACAAGATGTTTTTTTATAGTTTAAAGGTTTATTTTTGAATTTTGAAAGGCATTTAAAATGAAATCCATTACATGCAACTAAAATCACAATGCCGTAAAATATGTGCATTTTGATAGACGTAGTAGAAACAGTATTCTTTGTTCGGTGTGTTTTGAAAATACTGAACATATGAGGGATGCAAAAATGTGAGCGAGCGAGGATTTCCTACGGGTATTTGTTTTATTCCTTGCCACGTGTAAAGGCGAACAGAAACCATCCAACTACAATGACACTTTTATACTTTGAAAAATCATTACGTTACTGTGTAAATATTTGTTGCATTAATCTGTACTTGACATTTATATGAATACACACCGCTTTTGAAAGATCAAGAAGACAGCATATGAAATGTAAAGAACTATAGTCAATGTGGGATAATTTAACGTTTGCAGCCAAGTTTAACTTTGCCCTGTTTATGTTATATGTTCGTTATGTGTCACTCTTGTCCTAACATCTGGCAGTATATAACAGTTTTTGTGAGCGTTTTCGACATGAACTACTTATTGTCTCTGTATTCCGTAACTGTAACCTTTATCCAATGCTATGACTTTTGGCATAATTAACCGTCAACCAGTAACTCAATGGTTGTCACTGGTTGATGTTTGTTGCATTTGTTTTTCGTTGATTTTGTTTTCAAAAATCAAGCTGTTACTTTTTCGTATCAATTATTTTACATTTTGTGATGACGTAGCCATTATTAGCTGATTATACCGTAAGAATTTTGCTTATTGTTGAAGGCCGTTGATTGATTTATCCTATGCGCTTTGCATTGATGGATACTTATCTTATTGACAATCATTACACATCTTTGTTTTTATAGAATTGGACAAGATCCTTCAAACTGCATTCAATGTTACAATCAGTTACAAACTCACTATAGTTTTTAAAAAGATATATCCATGAGAAAGTCACCTATTTCAAAAAAAACAAAGTGCAAAAAAGTATCAAAATTACTTATGTTTAACATGTATGATCAGTTTCTTACACATCTTTATTATTTGTTTTTCTGTGTTTGCAGCCAGAACATCAGTATTTGTATAAAAAAAAAACATATTTTATTTTCGCACAAATATTGATTAAGTCAAATTATTACAACCTCAGTAGTATAAATGTATACAGAAGGGAATGGACTGGTTGTTTCTGGTTAAAATCTTTTACACAAAGGTAAACATATTGACGTAGAGATGAAAGTTATTTTCTAAAGATCTGGGTTCACACAATAAAGAAGTTCTCATGTTTACCTGATTGATATATTATCTTTGAATAATTAATAAAGAAACAATCGATAGATATAAGAAGATGTGGTATGAGTGCCAATGAGACAATTTTTAAAAGAAAAACCATTATAGGTCAAAGTACGGTCTTCAGCACGGAACCTTAGCTCACACCGAACAGCAAGCTATAAAGGGCCCCAAAAATGACTAGTGTAAAACCATTCAAACGGGAAAACCAACGGTATAATCTATATAAAAAACGAGAAACGAGAAAAACTTATCAACCACATCAACAAACCACAACCACTGAACATCAGGTTCCTGACTTAGGACAGATGCAAACAAATGCAGCGGGTTTTAACGTTTTAATAGGTACCAACCTTTACTCTTACCCGAAACTATAGTGTAACATCACAACATAGAAAGACACACTATAAAATATTAATTGAAATGGCTTAACTCAATCAAAATACATATTAACACAAGTGAACATACACTGAACGAATAAATTTGATCTATGACACAATGTAAATACAAAATCAATTAAATAAGGGATGAATAAATAAAGGCAGCGGTAGTATACCGCTATGAGATGTTAAATAATTTCAGAATATTACCAAAAACCTTGAACAAATAACCTTGCCGCCAAATATAATAATGTACACAGGTAAAAGAAAATAATTTTGTTGTAAGGTATACAGTATAAATTGAGAACGGAAATATTTTTTATAAAATAAATAATTTTGTTGTTCATAGTACGAGAAACAGAAGTAAAAATTTATAGTCATACTAAACACTTATCAAAGCTGGTATATATTAAAAATAGAGAGACCAGATATAACCCTAAATAAGTAAACATTAAATAAACAAAAACATGACAAATGTATCGACTGGTCAAATTAACAAGAAAGTACGATTTGAGAGTACTCGCAGTTACTGAAAGCTAGTTAAAAGCCAAAATCAATTAAAAATAAAAAAATCATGCATCAGAGACAAAAATCAACTAAAACACATCCCAGGGATTTAGTATTTCAACGTCATGGACAGTCAAAGAATACATGATTTGTGCAATGCCAAAAATAAAAGTATCGACAGGCTGTAGGATAGTTAGGAGTTAACCTCTATATAGACAAAATGAACGTGGATGTGTATTTATACATCCCGCTAGAAAATAATGACAAATATAGTTATGTTTTAATTTGCTGATGACAAAATCGATATTTGTGCCAATGTAAACTATATTCAAAGATCTAATTACAACATTTTTAAGATAACCTTTACTAATAAGTGTGTTTAAAGGTTCGATGAGTTTACACGGATCACATAGTGATTTCCGCGCTTTTAGTACAATATTACCGTAAAATTAGGGATGTGAAATACCGTTTTTTAATAAGTTTTCACAGGTACAGCCAAATTTACTAATCAAATCTTTGTATCTATGGAATAATTTAGTAAAAGTTTTAAGTAATTCATGGTAACGAAATCCCTGACTTAATAATTTACCAGTGATGCATTGATTACGTTCGTTAAAATCTATGACATCACTACACACACGGGCTTAACGAACGAGTTGGGATATATAAACACCGTATGATGGAGCCAAAAGAACATCGCCGTCTCAGAAAGGAAAATTAACAATAGGGAATGAAAAATCGTCTCTTTTGTCGTTTTAAGTATGGAGTTTCTCTTTAGAAATTGAAATGTCTAAATCTAGAAAGGACAACTACTGCTGTTTACGTTAGATTTAGTTGAAGTAAGATCCTTTGGGTAAATTTCGGTAGTATATTTAGAGTACTCAGGATGATTATTTAACGAAAAAATATCATCATGATAACGGTTGGTATTGTTGAATGTATCAACCAAATGTATCAATGACGAGTCCTTACTGAGTTTCATCATACACTGAGATTCATAGCAATACAGGAATAAATCTGCTATTAAAGGGGCTCAGTTAGTGTCCATAGGAATACCTACTACCTGCCGATACACTTTATCGCCGAAACGTACATATATGTTGTCCAGGAGAAAATTTAAAGCTTTAATCATATCTTCACATTTCCAGTAAGTGTATCTAACATATTTTCCTCTTTAGTCACAGAAAAAGGCTTTAAACGAGTTACAGCAAATAAATTTGCAATGAGATTTTTCAAAAGACCATTTAATTAAATATCAAAACTTTTTCTTGATAAGATTGTGTGGAAGTGTAGTGTAGAAAGTATAAAAATCATAACTGTCAACAGAATAAAAAGGACCACAAAAAGCATGTATTTTATCTAAAACTTCTAAAGAATTTTTAACACTCCAAAATAATTAATATCATTATTTTCATAAGCTTTATTACAAAAGTAAATAACAAGTTCTTTGATAGTAATAAGGGATGTAGTTAGAAGCACTGATAGATTAGTAGTTGAACACTTACTAGATGCGGAGATGAAACGGAATTTAAATGGCAGTTTGTGCAGTTCAGGTAACCAGTACATAGTAGGGACTTTCAAATGTTTGGAAGAGGCTTTAAGCTGGGTAGTGGCAGTGATATGCTTGTTTACGATTTGACTCTCTGTGGAGCGTACGGACCTGAATGTAGAAGAATTGATAGTTTCGTTTTGTAGAACTTCCGTGTAGTATATGCGTCACACCACCACTACATTATTGGCTGCTCTGTCTGCCGTTACAAACACAAACCGCTTTGCGAGTACTTGGAGATTATTTTTCATTCTAAAAATGGGTATATCATGGACCCTACTATTAATTTCAGAATTGTTTTCAAAATGAGATAAACGAATATCAACAGTATTCATAATTTTATTCAAATGACTGTCTAGAGATTTTTTACATTGTTTTCATTACATAACATTTCAAATGCAGGAATTTTAGTGTATTTCTGCATTGTGATGACCACGAAGGGTTGAAATGATGCTCTTACTTTCAATATAAAGTAAAACACAAGTATCATTTTTCTTGTCCAGATAAGTTAGATGTTTAGTTGAATCTGCAGCATTTGTATTTAATAACCGCTAACGTTAATGATAATTAACAATTGTTGTTAAGTTAAATTTTATATTAAAAAATCAACTAAACGGTATCTTACCTTGCTTACTTTCAAAATTCTTGATAACTTTTGTCATAGATTTCAAATAAATATCTATTTAGAAAACATACATTATCTTCTAAATTGATATATATACATAATAGTTACAAAGGATTGTTCAAATCAATGTTTGAAAAGGTATTGAAAAAATTGCAAGTCATACAACCAAACATCTCGTTTGTATCGAATTTTTAGAGATATAGGTATGTTCAATTAAAAATAAGTGCAAAGAATATTTCAAAGAGACACAAACCAAATAACAAAAACAAAACAAATCAAGACGTCGATATAAAATTGTTTATGTAATACAGGTGTATAAATAATGTGAAGAACTTTAGGCACACTTTAATAGATCTACCTATAACACTTAATTCTGCATTTGACCATGCGACACGAGAGAATTAATTAAAAGAATAAGATTTTTTAAATTCCTCTTTATCTACTCAATCTTCTTCATGAACGAAAAGCTAAATGCATTAAAGATCTACAAAAAAATCAGTTGAGTATAAACCATGTAACTCTATAACATCATCCTAACACAAATAACCCTTACAAGTACAGATTAAATGATAATGATAATCTGGTGTAATAAAAACCTCAAAAAAATTAGAATATATGTAAGTATTAATCATAGTGTAACTGTTGAAATGACATTTCCTACAGAAGGATGTTTCAGCGATTTACCATCTTTAGCATCAGGTTTATAAATAATTTCTTATTTGCATATCTTTTTTTCCAAATAATGTTGTACTGAAAATCAAAACATAACTAAAAATTTCTATTTTTTTTTTTGTTATTATTTCAACATACATTCTGAGAGAGTTGTATGGTATTGCTAAGAACTCCTGTATTTTCTATGTTTACCCTGTGTTTTTCATATGTTTATTATGTTTAACTCACATCTTAAAGGGGCACTAGCTGTCAAATTCATGTTCACCGATTTGACTTAAATTATCATATTTGATTTATAACAATGTAAACATTTATCCAAATTATAAAAAGTCTAAAATAAACAATTTACAAGGAATAGGCTTGAGAATATGTAGCTTCGTTTTGTGTGAATATTAGTCTAGACGCCATCTAATTAACTTTTGAGTTGACCTCCAAAAACCTCCGATGGTCATATTAGCGATATAAACATAAATATAGATATAAATAGATAGGGAACTCGTGCAATTGGATTTTTCTAGTTCTGTTTAATTTCATTTATCATCGTTTTTACCTGTATAAGAATGATATTTTATGGATCGAATAAGTCAATCAAATGATTTACCTTTGTTTCACTTTAAATGTTGACATTCTTTTCATAACTCAACACGCACAGTTCATGCGTTATCCGTCTCTAGCTAAGGGGTTTAATTGAAGTTCACATAAATACGGATTCAATGAGGTCGAATTATTCACTTGCAAGTGAATAATTCATCATAAATGTTTCTTAGATTATTTTGACAAAATTGAACCATACTGGCCGCTAAAAGCGAATCATTATTTCACTATTTCCTTTGCATATATTAGTGTTCTTTGGCTGCACTGCCTTTCGTCCCTACATTCCGTTTATTCCATAATTCAGCGCTGTAACTGTTGGTTTCTATGACCTTTATCAAGTAATTTAGTGACTGTCGCTGGTTGCTGATTGTTATATCTGCTTTACTGTTATGGTTTTGTCATAAGGCAGGCATTCGTTCTTTCATCTGAATAGATTCACATTTTGCCTTGTCGGAGGCCTTTATAGATAACTATACCGTTCAAATTTTAGTCATTGGTAAAACTCTTTGTTTAATTTCGTTTAAACTGTATAAAATTATAAATTCTGGAACTAATCCACAATAGGTTTAATGAACGAACTATAAATTCACGGTTACATGACGATCTAATACTGTTAATATCAATAAAACAGAGCTACTTTTGATTAAGATAGTCACACATTTGTTTGATTAGTGCCAATAAAAGATCTGCAAAATCAAATATAAGATGAGTTATCACAAATATTAATTGATTATCCACGTAAGTAGCATAATCCCTGGAAAAGTACTTTCCATATGGATAAAATATCAAAGTTTTATATAGACAATCATCAAAAGGGAATTGGGTCAAATTCTGTCTGCTTAAAATCGACTAAATGCTTTTGTATCACACATTGTTTTTAAAATTTGCGTTGAAAGTATTAAAACTTTCAAAATACTGAGTTTCAATTTGATTTAAAAGATTGCTGACGAAAAGGGCTAATATTACAGAACATGTGGTTTCTGTATAGCATAATCCACAACGTCTCCACAAGTTCTTGTGATTCAAATATTATCCACAAAACTGTTGCGATATCTAAGGGTACAAAAATGATATAACATTCCAATATTTGAGTAGAAACATCTGGTATTTACACATACTGCATGTCTTCATATGTTTTATTCAAGGAGAAAAACAAATTTATAAACGAAAGCAATACTAAGTAACTACACACTTTAACATTTCATTAAGACACAATATTAGCTTGTGTAATGGGTGCTAATGAAGCGAATTATTACCGAAATATTTTTTGCTGTTGATTTGAATTAAATTATCAATTTTAAAATATGGATTATTTTCTAATCAGTTGTATTTATTTTTGAACAAAAGATTCGTCTTACTTTGAAAAAAAACTACTTGTAGGTAAAAAACAGTCAAATCAAACGGAACTATTTCCATTATCCTGCGTCACTTAATGTTCAGCAGCTTTTCGGACAATTCAGTATGATTATTAAAGTGAACAGGTGATAACAAACACTAAACATTCGAAATATAGACTGAACATATTTGAAATGACTGCAGGTAAATTGTCTGAACAGTATTGTTCATATCAGAATGATAATAAGTTGGATCTACGGTACATGTATTTAATAATCTTAAGCGTGTATGATACTTAGCATTGTTTATGATTTTAGCATCTACATTTGAATAACAAACCATTCAAACGAATACTCATCTAGCTAGTTTTGCAATAAGAACATATATCTAAGAAAATCACATAGAAAAGACACATTATCTTTTAAACGAATACTATATCCATACTAGTTACAAAAGATTTTCTAAAAAGAGATTCTAACAGGATTTGAATGAATTGCATAAATGTCGGGTTAATACACATACTATAAGTTCACAGGCACATTAACTAACTAAAATCAAAGACCTTATCATGAACTTATAGTTTTGAGATCAATTAAAAGAATATTTCATACGATCCTGACACATCTGTTTGAGTATTGCCAGTAAGAGATTGCTTGCGTTTGCATTGGTATGAACACTGAAAACAGAAAATATGTTATCGCAAATATCAATTGATTTAATTTGTAACCACTCAAGTAGCTAAATCCATGAGAAAATACCTTTCATATTGATAACAGACTAATGTTTTCTAAGATTTTAGGGTCATATTCTGTCTGTCTCAAAATCGAGTTAATGAAACTGTGTCCCTAATTGTTTACCATATTTTAGTTAAAAGTATTGAAATGTTTAATATACTGAGTTTCAATTTGATTTAAAAGATTGTTAAACGTGTATCTGGAATCCTTTATTATCACTGAGAATTGTTTTGGAGGCAAAGCAATCCCACAGCATAATAACAATAAGTCAAAATAGTTTAACAGTATTGAATGTCTTTCAATTCACAATACAAGTTAGTGTATGAGTTTACGCTTTCATAAATATTTATAATGATTGCTGCTGCAATATTTTTACTTTCAGTTTGATTTTTTAATTTATGATATGGATTATTTTCTTATCAGTTGCAAATATTTTGGAACCCAGTTTTGACCTTACTTTGACAAAATATATACTTGTAGGTGATATATAGTCAAATCATACAGAACTGTTTTCAGTATCCAGCTAAACAGGATTGGATGAAGTTGTCCAGGGAAGCAACTAAGGGGACCCCGCATTATAACAGTCTCGTGTGTCGGGGTAAATGCATATGAGAATATCTATATATGTATACATTACGCCAGATATAATCATTTGAACACAATATTTGTTTTATCTGTATATGCTTTCTTATAAGAGCTATCTATATATTAGTTGTTTCAAACACTTCATTTTTTTCTTTTGTGATGCTAATTTTTATACATTTCGGTCAAATAATCTTGTCACGAGCTACACGTTAAAATTTATTTGAAAGGAACTGTGTAAAAAGTAGGATTTATAATTTGGTTTTTTTTCAAAAAGGAGATATTTCAGAAATATGCAAAGTAAATATTTATTTTCAATATGTACCTGTTGATACAGTTTATCTTTGTTACAAGCATAATATAGACATAGTTTACGTAGTTTATATATACAATAGAAAAGGAGAAGTTCCTAGGGAGTGTTGAATACAATGTATATGATAATTTATACAATATTGAAGTGGTGACCTGATCATGCAAAAACATAAAGTTATCAATCCACCATTTTCTACATAAGAAAATGTCTGTATCAAGTCAGGAATATGACAGTTGTTGTCCATTCGTTTGATGTGTTTGTGCTTTTGATTTTGCCATTTGATTAGGGACTTTCCGTTTTGAATTTTCCTCGGAGTTCAGAATTTTTGTGATTTAACTTTTCATCTACAAAAAGTCTCACACATAATGAAAGGATTCATTGTTCGTATTTTATTTAAAATATTTTAGCAAAATTTCCGTTTCATGTTTTATCATATTCAAAATCATCAATTTTGTTTTCCATTTCTTTTGATATTTTGCGATGTTTCTAGTTTCCATACAACCCATTTCTTAATGTAAAGCATCGTATCTAGAGTTTAAAAATGAGTTATATCTGCATTCATGACAGCAGAAATGATACTCATTTCTGTTTTTTGTAAACTTAATTTTGAACAAAATTCCCATGTTTTCTCAAATATTTCCCGCCAAACTTTTACCAATTTACAGTATATAAAAATTAAAATAGTGATTCTTTTTCATTACAAAAATGACACTTCCCGTATGCACGATTCATCTGTTTGTAATTTTTCTTCCGTGTAAATTATGTTATGAAGAAACTTCCATTGAAGTTGTTTCGCTTCCCTGTTAGCGAAATTCTTATCCTAATTATCCCAAATATATCCCCACGGTAGTTCCTTCCCAAAATATAAATCCCACTTAAACTGACTTATGTGAGTTGTATTATTTTCATAAAAAAGACTATCTTTCACGCACAATTTTTGACATCTCCCTTTTTTCTAATGATAAATTGATAAGAATTTGTTATTTTGATAGGTCTACCAGATTGACATTGAACGATAGGTTTTTAAGTAGTCAATTTGTTCAGGTGTTAAAGGAGCGAGCTTTGATGCGGCTATATTATGCTATTCAGTTCCTTCTATCTGTAAGCTTGTTGAAAATTTTCGAAAGCAGTTTTAAAAGATTGATTGTATAAGTCCCACATATCTTTTTGTTATTCCACTGGAGGCAAAAGTTGCTAAACCTGACCCTTGAACTTGAATTTACAATTGCCAAATATATTGACTTCTATATAATCCTCTTTCGTGACAGAATTTTGAGTTTTCTGCAAGTCGGTCCATGAAGTCAAAAGATTTTTGATAATATATAGACATTTTGATTAGTCCAACACCTATAGTGTCCCAATAAGAACATAGGAAAAAGTCTGTATCATATTTTCGTCTCGTCAAGTTAACCAATGTTTACCTATTGCAATCCATTTATATGATTCTGAGTTTACAATACTGTACATACTTTTTACCTGTTTTCATTTAAAAACTCATAAGTTTAGCATTCCCATCCCCCTTTTTTTCGGTAAACAGCACACTGTCCTTGCAAGTTGGTTTATTTTCCCGTCCCATATAAAAGACCATGATATATTATTTTTTTTTTTTTTTTTTTTTTTTGTATATATTTGGAATACCATTCATTTCAATTTCGTATCTAATCATAGACAGTACAAATGATTTAATAATTAGAACTGTTCCCGTAAATGTATCTCTTGATTTCCAAACCTCTATACAATTAACCGAATTTAAACTAAATCCAACCCATATCCGTTTTAGTCCTCTCATGTTTTCATAGATATAGGAAGATGTGGTATGAGTGCAAATGAGACAACCCTTCATAGTCCGATTAGACCATTCAATTTTGGTAAATTTTGTTTTGTTTATTGCGCCATCTGCCTAAATACATACACACCATATTTTCCATATTCATTATCATTGCTGAAGCGTCAATTTTTAGAGTTATGAATGTTTCTTCGTTAGACGTTTTATTAAAGAGTTGAGTACTGGCAGCAAATATATTTAGCTTTTTTTATATATTTTCTGGAAGTTTTATCCCTCCATTTTCGGCTTGTTTCAAATTGACGGAGTTATTGATTCACAAGACGTCCCTATTTCATTCTATATACATATCTGATGGATATAGTGTCTTTGATTTATCAACCCAATGACCATATTATTTAACGCAACAAACCATTTTAAAAATATTTTTGCGAGTGCTTTTCTGTAATCTAAAATATTGTTTGACAAAGTAGACTTGAAATGTTCCTTTTCGCCTGTTTTTACGAGCCAATCTGGCATAAAACAATGCATAACCGTCTGAATGTCACATTGGCCAAATGAGTTCATATTTGGCACATTGGTGTACCTCCGTAATGTAAATAACCACACAATTTTTTTTTCGGAAAATATTGAACCGTTCTGGATTTTTTTTTATTTTTTTTTTGGCGCCATCTTTTCACAGATGAAATTGCTCGAAAACATCAAAAATCAGCCTTATTTGGCATATTTCGCTGATTCACATGAAACAATATGGCAACATTAATAATTTTTTGATAGCTGGTCCTAGCAATAAATCACTTTAAGTGAACGAATGCATAGAATTAACAATGCTGTCTATTAAGTGTACGTATAATCTAACTGTTTCAATATGTTTTATATAGCTAAATGTCCAAAATGGTTGATTTTGATCATCTTTCAGAGCCAAAATACCCAAAGACCTATTTATTATTGTAAAACAACATATATATTGGCAAAGTGTATCTATATATACCCAATTGAGAAAAATATCCAGCTCGACAAATAATGTTGGTGTCTGGTAGATGCCACAATAAAATGGTGTAAACTGCATATTCAAATTTTCCCAATTTGGCGGCCTAATTTGTAACTGTGACATATAATAGGAGTTGGACTTATAAATAGATATAACAACACATGGAAAAGAATAATTAATGTTTCATTTAATACTTTAAAAAAATAAATTTAATTTATTCATAATTAATCTAGATGCTCCCAGGAGCTAAAGTAGCTTGCATTGACAAATTGTGCACCTAAAAACGATAAAAACACACATTTCAAAAGCAATAAATGTAAAAGAAGTTGAACAATTCGGAAAAAGCTCAGAGTGTAAAAAAACGGTTTCTACTGACCACTTTTGCAATTTATTCTTATAATGTATTGATATAGTTGGTGGATAAAACTGTAAAAAATTGTAAATTCACAGATTCCAGAGACAACAACTCGAAGATGTAATGTCCAATTTTTCAGAAAAATTTGAGGTATTTAGATCATTTCATTTTGATAGTTTTTATCAATATATATATATATATATACAAGTCTAAATTGAAAACAACGTTCAAACCTATAATTGCGTTGGATAAAAACCGCAATTTTATACGTGTGCCTGCAAAACAAATTTCTTGTCAGAGGGATCTAAATACAGCACAAACAACATTTTCCAAAAGACCAAAAAAGTGAAAACGTATATTTTAACAAAACGCATTTGACTACAGGTCGAACAACAAATGTTCTTAAACCCTGCTGACTGCCATTGACAATTGCCAAATAAACGGATCACAAGATGTAACAAAATAGATCTTATTATTAATTTTTTACCAAACAGAAAACAATCAACTTGCGGAAAAGATGGTATACCGCAAACATGAGGTGCAAAAATTTGTACACCATATCCGGATTTCGACAATTAATGTCTCTTCATTGATGTTAGGAATCGAAACGGTATTTGGAAGGCCGTATAATTTACCTCAATTTAGGATAGACTCTTGAATTTTGAAAGAGTCAAAATAGGATGAACGGATCATATAAACCCGAAAGCAAATATAATACAAGCTCAAACGCAAAAATATAAACAAGTCTAAATTGAAAACAACGTTCAAACCTATGATTGCGTTGGATAAAAACCGCAATTTTTATACGTGTGCATGCAAAACAAATTTCTATGTAGAGGGGTCTAAATACAGCACAAACAACATTTTTCAAAAGACCAAATGAGTGAAAAAGTATATTTTAACAAAACGCATTTGACTAGCAGGTCGAACAACTGATGTTCTTAAAGCCTGCTGATTGCCATTGGCGGTTGCCAAATAAACGGATCACAAGATGTAACAAAATAGATCTTACTATTAATTTTTTACCAAACAGAAAACAATCAACTTGCGGAAAAGATGGTATACCGCAAACATGAGGTGCAAAAATTTGTACACCATATCCGGATTTCGACAATTAATGTCTCTTCAGTGATGTTAGGAATCGAAACGGTATTTGGAAGGCCGTATAATTTACCTCAATTTAGGATAGACTCTTGAATTTTGAAAGAGTCAAAATAGGATGAACGGATCATATAAACCCGAAAGCAAATATAATACAAGCTCAAACGCAAAAATATAAACAAGTCTAAATTGAAAACAACGTTCAAACCTATGATTGCGTTGGATAAAAACCGCAATTTTTATACGTGTGCATGCAAAACAAATTTCTTGGTAGAGGGGTCTAAATACAGCACAACAACATTTTTCAAAAGACCAAATGAGTGAAAAAGTATATTTTAACAAATCGCATTTGACTAGCAGGTCGAACAACTGATGTTCTTAAACCCTGCTAATTGCCATTGGCGATTGCCAAATAAACGGATCACAAGATGTAACAAAATAGATCTTATTATTAATTTTTTACCAAACAGAAAACAATCAACTTGCGGAAAAGATGGTATACCGCAAACATGAGGTGCAAAAATTTGTACACCATATCGGGATTTCGACAATTAATGTCTCTTCAGTGATGTTAGGAATCGAAACGGTATTTGGAAGGCCGTATAATTTACCTCAATTTAGGATAGACTCTTGAATTTTGAAAGAGTCAAAATAGGATGAACGGATCATATAAACCCGAAAGCAAATATAATACAAGCTTAAACGCAAAAATATAAACAAGTCTAAATTGAAAACAACGTTCAAACCTATGATTGCGTTGGATAAAAACCGCAATTTTTATACGTGTGCATGCAAAACAAATTTCTTGGTAGAGGGGTCTAAATACAGCACAAACAACATTTTTCAAAAGACCAAATGAGTGAAAAAGTATATTTTAACAAAACGCATTTGACTAGCAGGTCGAACAACTGATGTTCTTAAACCCTGCTGATTGCCATTGGCGATTGCCAAATAAACGGATCACAAGATGTAACAAAATAGATCTTATTATTAATTTTTTACCAAACAGAAAACAATCAACTTGCGGAAAAGATGGTATACCGCAAACATGAGGTGCAAAAATTTGTACACCATATCCGGATTTCGACAATTAATGTCTCTTCAGTGATGTTAGGAATCGAAACGGTATTTGGAAGGCCGTATAATTTACCTCAATTTAGGATAGACTCTTGAATTTTAAAAGAGTCAAAATAGGATGAACCGATCATATAAACCCGAAAGCAAATATAATACAAGCTCAAACGCAAAAATATAAACAAGTCTAAATTGAAAACAACGTTCAAACCTATGATTGCGTTGGATAAAAACCGCAATTTTTATACGTGTGCATGCAAAACGAATGTCTTGGTAGAGGGGTCTAAATACAGCACAAACAACATTTTTCAAAAGACCAAATGAGTGAAAAAGTATATTTTAACAAAACGCATTTGACTAGCAGGTCGAACAACTGATGTTCTTAAACCCTGCTAATTGCCATTGGCGATTGCCAAATAAACGGATCACAAGATGTAACAAAATAGATCTTACTATTAATTTTTTACCAAACAGAAAACAATCAACTTGCGGAAAAGATGGTATACCGCAAACATGAGGTGCAAAAATTTGTACACCATATCGGGATTTCGACAATTAATGTCTCTTCAGTGATGTTAGGAATCGAAACGGTATTTGGAAGGCCGTATAATTTACCTCAATTTAGGATAGACTCTTGAATTTTGAAAGAGTCAAAATAGGATGAACGGATCATATAAACCCGAAAGCAAATATAATACAAGCTCAAACGCAAAAATATAAACAAGTCTAAATTGAAAACAACGTTCAAACCTATGATTGCGTTGGATAAAAACCGCAATTTTTATACGTGTGCATGCAAAACAAATTTCTTGGTAGAGGGGTCTAAATACAGCACAAACAACATTTTTCAAAAGACCAAATGAGTGAAAAAGTATATTTTAACAAAACGCATTTGACTAGCAGGTCGAACAACTGATGTTCTTAAACCCTGCTGATTGCCATTGGCGATTGCCAAATAAACGGATCACAAGATGTAACAAAATAGATCTTATTATTAATTTTTTACCAAACAGAAAACAATCAACTTGCGGAAAAGATGGTATACCGCAAACATGAGGTGCAAAACTTTGTACACCATATCCGGATTTCGACAATTAATGTCTCTTCAGTGATGTTAGGAATCGAAACGGTATTTGGAAGGCCGTATAATTTACCTCAATTTAGGATAGACTCTTGAATTTTGAAAGAGTCAAAATAGGATGAACGGATCATATAAACCCGAAAGCAAATATAATACAAGCCCAAACGCAAAAATATAAACAAGTCTAAATTGAAAACAACGTTCAAATCTATGATCGCGTTGGATAAAAACCGCAATTTTCATACGTGTGCATGCAATATATATATGTATGACACTTCTTTTAAAGTTATTAAGATCATTGTTTAAAAAAGAAAACTGTAAACCGCTACAATATAGAGATGATTTTGACAGACACTTAGTGATGGAAAATATTTTATGGCCCTTTGAGTCTGGTATGCTCACAAGGCAAGATATGCCAGATACCTATATCTAAGTTGGTACAATGTGGTCAATACAAACATGAAAATGCATCTAAAAATGTCCCATAACAAGACATGATATGACAAGAAGTTAACACCTTATATGTAGAAAATGTTGTAACGATACACATATTTCATTTAATTTACACAGACACTTCATAATTCTGTCATATAATATATGCTTAACAGCTTGTCTTATATTTTGTTTTCATTGAAAATCATCCTTTTTGCCCTATTTCAAAATCATGGCTAGAACATGTAAAATATCCAAACTCATGCATTTTATTTAATGGCATGCAAACTATTTTGCTTAAATAAAATATTTACAAATTTTATTACTTAGTGTATATATACAAGTGCAAAATTTATAAAGAATTCTGAATGAAATTGGATATTTTTTAAAATTACTGTAACTATAAGGTCCTACATCACATCCTCGGAAATAACAGTATTGAAATAAGTCAGATGAATCTTCAAATTTCAATAAAGCTAAATGTGTTTTTAATACTTGAACGGCCGGGCTAAAACAAGTGAACATTAACTTTCTTGTAAAAGAAAATCCATAACATTGAAATCTCCATAAATGAACTGCTATTTTAAGAGACATCATCCCATGCAAGATTTAACTGATGTTTTAAAGTTGGAAAATTTGAAAGTTTCCATTGCCGAGAATATCAATGGTTCTCTGTCAGAAAAATTACCAGTCTCCCAATCTGATGTTGACTGCTGTGAAAGTTCAGTTGTTGTTGACAGAAAGGTTAGCAGTGAGTCTAGATCTGAAATCCACAAAACATATATACATAAATCAGACTGTTAGTTTTCTTGTTTTTTATGGCATGTCAAACTACCTCTAAATATAATTTTACTTTAAAATCAGAAAATGGTGAAAATTTGATTGTTTTTAGTGACACTCTTGGAAATGATGGCCATCTTTATATCTGTTCTCTGTGTCAAAGTGCAGCTAAATTTAATGTTCTTTAAAATCGAACTCAACAAAGTTGAAAATATTACCCATTTTTGTGGCTATCTTTTAATAATTGTCCGTGTTTTGATGGCATGTCAAAAGTGCAATAATTCCTAAATGTCAATTTTCATATAATGCCATCTTGAAAATGTTTGTCATTGTGGAGGGAAAAAACCTTACTTTGTTTAGCATGTTAAACTGCCATTACTATTCCTAGATAACAATTTCCAACCAGTGTTGCTATTTTTGCCCTTCTTGGTGGCCATCTTGAAAATGTTTGACATCAAATTATCATCCACATATTGTGCTCATCTTTTCACTAAACTTTCATTTTAAAAGACTAGACCAGTTATCTTAGAGATGGACAAATGTTGTTGAAGAAGAAGAAAACATGTAAGTTTGGACACAACATTCAAGCATGATACAGCTCTGAATTTGTAATGAGATGTTTTAATAGATTCAGCATATCAAAGAACCCTAAGAATTCAAATTTTGATCAAATTTTAAGTTTAATTTGGACCGTTTGGACCTCAGTGTGAACCAATTTTATAACAGGACCCAAAATCCAAAAAATAAATACAGGCTAGACTAGATTAGATTCAGCATATATAGAATTATTGTTGAAATTAAACACAGTTAAATTTAGGACCCCATTTTGAACTGACTTGAAAGCTGGGACCAAAATCAAAAATCTAAATTCATTTTTATATTATGATATTTGATTACTAGATATCAATTGCAAAGAACCCTAATTAGAGTTAATATTTTGTTTAAATAAATTTAAGTTAAAATTTGGACCCTTTGGACCTTAAAATGAAAAAATTTGAAAACCGGACCAAAATTGAAAATTTAAAAATGGACCAATTTAAAATGGGGCCCAATTACACCATCTAAAATTTAAATACATGGTAGTAATATAGCATATTAAAGATCCTAAATAATGTTGTTTTTTTTTATTTTTCTTGTCCTAAACATGCATGAAATATTTGCCATTGGACATAAAGCAACAAACAACCAATCAATTAATCTAACAGGTGAAATATCTTCAAAAGTACCAATAAAACATCCCACTTTTGTCTTTTTGAAATGGAATGTATGAGTTGATTAGTTATTGCATGGAAACTACAGGAGCCGCCCACTTTAGTACTACAAATTAGTAAAGTGATTTGTCAATGGGAAAACCCAGTTAAAAAAGACCTGTTCAATAAAACAGATGTATAACATGTTTACTTTTATAAATTGTGACTTGGATGGAGAGTTGTATCATTGGCACTCATACCACATCTTCTTATATATCTATATAATTATGTAAGTATATTTAGTGATTACATATACTTTGTATGATTACCATATTATACAAACAGTTAAATTAACGAGTTAAAATATCTTACCAATATCTTTTTCTATACATATATTTAGTTTGACCTGGCTATTGTCACTTTTACTGTTCATCTTCATTGAGCATTGCTTGCAAAGCCCTACCAAAAAAGTGTAAAACTATAAACAAGATAAAATAATTATTCAATTTTGTTTTATATGAAATAAAATATATCCGACAGGAAATGTAGGATAGTGTAGCATTACTGTGCATGTAGTTTAAATGTACTTTTTTCTTCTAAAAAGGGCTCAATAAGTAATCTACATATGTGTACATGTAGGGTCTAAAATAGAACAACTTTACAAAAGTTTGCAATGTTTTTGATTTTTTTTTCAGTCTCCGTTCATTAAAAAAGATTATTCTCTGTCAAAGTTGCCTAGTGTTACATGTATGTTGTATGTAACACATGTAATTGTATGAAGCTTTTCCACGAAATGAAAGTTTTTTTTAGTAGACAAAGAGGTGAATAACTTCCAGTAAGAACTGAAAATATAACTTAGGGGAAGGGAATAAAAACCTGTCCTGCTAAATGTTGAACATGTTGAAATAAATTTTGATTATTCTGTCTAGAAATTGAATAATTCTAATTACAACCTGTTTTTAATCAGAAAATGAATATTGTACCCTAGTCAATAGCTTGAAAATCAATATTCTGTTCCAAGCTGACAAGGACATAAAGATTTTGAACATTCTTCATAGGAAATGAATAACATGTCTTAGAAGCAGGTCAAGTGTAAATGAATTTCCACATGTCCGTTCAACCCAACCCAACCCAACCCACACCCATTTTTAATCTAGTGTATCAAATGTTGGTCCCTTAATTCTCTTTTCAGATTGACTATAAGAAACAAATGAAAATTTATTGTAAGATTTGTACCTGTTTCTACTAAAATAATTCTTCCTGTCAACAGCCCGTTATGAAGGGTGAAGATCCTCGATCAGCCTTGGCTTCGCTGGAAGAGGGTTGGATGGGATGTTGGCATCTTGCTCGACTATTATACCAATGTCATTATGAATTCCATAAAAGTTCCTGTACTTCGAACATATTCTAAGACAAGATGATGTAACAACCATGGGAAAATAAACCAGTTCTAGAGGAAATTCAACACCATAGTTTTCAGTAATATTCAGATTTCTGATATGAACGGCAGTCTGTAGTATCTGTATGAATATGTTTGGTTACCAATACTGGTTTTATTACAACGGTAGAGAGAGTGTCGTTGATATATTGACGGTGCGCCAAAACAGTTTTGACAATCTCAAATCTCAATTCCTGGTGCTAGCATATACGTAATACAGTGTCTGCAAGGTGGTTTCACTCGATCACTGTTTTTACTAAGAATGATTTAGAATATTGTTATGTTTTGCTCATTGAAATCTCAAAACTCTTTTTTTGTTCTTGGACATGTTTTTCAAATCAATATTTATTCACTAAATTATTGTCAAATTTCTTGGCAGTAATTTTTCTTTTTTAGGAAATGCTGTGTTGGTCTTTAGTGCATTCAGATATTATGAATAGTTAATAATATGTGGATGTATAATGCTGGAAAAGCCCACATGCTCCTCCTAAATTAAAAAAGTCGCAAACTTCACTGTAGACGTTCCTCTGCCAAACCATCACTGGAAGCTGACATGTTTGAGATCTTACCCAAGGAAGATAAGTCAAGGGAAAGCATAAAAGATGGACTCCCTAGTATCAGACAATTTATTGATTTTTGCACTTGTAGTACATAAATGTCTTATTTACATTTTGTAACAAATTGATTATACTCTTTTAAATTATTTTATATGCCATTTTATTTCAAATTGTGTTTAGAATTGAATTCAAATCAGAATAAAAAAGTGTAAATTTAGCACTAAAATCACCATTCTGCCAAGGCACAAATGAGCATCTAATAATCATTTGCCAAGCTTATTTTTTTGTTATGAAATAAAACATACCCAATAGTTAAAACCGATATAAATTGCAAACATATCAGGAATAGGTCTTGCAAGATAAATGCAAATGATGACCATGTGAATTCATGTATGACAAACCCCGCATTTGTGTCCGTGCTCCTGGCAATGTGTCAAATCGTTTAAATTATAATTTTTATTGATCATAACATAGGAAAATTGATGGGTTTCAGCTGACATTACCCTTAAAACTCAAATATCCCATTTAACATATGCTTCTGGGTCATTCTTAAAAGACATAAAAAGGTTGCATTTTTCATGTTTTTCATTGGTTTCATTATGAAAATACAGCATTATGCAAATGTGTCTGTTACTAAAAATAGATACGTTTCTGGGAAAAATTAAGAGGTAAATTATTTTATGTCAAGGATTAAGATGATAAATAAGAATTTGTCAAGTGATTGTTGATTTGGAGGATTCTCTAAATATTGCATGGTTTTCTGGCGGATTGGCTCTTACCATGAGGTTTATCTCCAATACTTTCCGGATTTATCAGGTAATCAGGAATTCAAGTCTTTAACGTTTATCATAACTTTACCTGAAGAGACTTTTATTATGTCAAGTTCAGTTTTTTAGTAAATTTTCAGACATCTGCAGTAAGTTCAGAACTGTTCGGACAATTTACTTAATGTTCAGTAGTTTTATGAACAATTTAGTATGGTGTTAATGCGAACAGATAATAACAACAACTGAACGGTCTGAATATAGACTGAAAATATATACGAATGATTGCAGGTGAATTGTACTGAATGTACCACAGAGGATAAGTCTGAAATTGGACTCTAAGACTGAACAAGTCTACATAATTAAGTTTTAGTCAGAGCAATTCAGGGCAAAATGACCGATCCAGATCAAAATTGGATTACTAGTTTCGATGTTTAGTTGGATCTAGAGTAAATGTATCTAATAATCTCTAGCGTACATCATACTTAGCAATGTTGTTTTTGTTACAGGATCTAAATTTAATTAACAACCCACCGAAACGAATCCTTACTAAGCGTATTTCGCAATCTTCTGAATAACTGTATAAACAAATTAAAATAAAATATTTATATTTGTAAATCACTTTATCTTCTAAACGAAGTAATAGTTATCCTAGTTACAAAAGATTGTGTGTATCAATTTTTTAAAAAGGAATTTAATACATTGCAAGTCATACAAAATGAATGCCTCGTTTGTATTGATTGTTGATATATATATATATATATAGAGAGAGAGAGGGGGGTCTAAATACAGCTCAAACAACAATTTCCAAAAGACCAAAAAAAAAGTGAAAAAGTCTATTTTAACAAAACGCATTTGACTAACAGGTCGAACAACTGATGTTCTTAAACCCTGCTGACTGCCATTGGCGATTGCCAAATAAATTGATCACCAGATCTAACAAAATGGATCTTAATATTAATTAAATACCAAACAGAAAACAATAAACTTGTGGAAAAGATGGTATACCACAAACATGAGGTGCAAAAATTTGTACACCATATCCGGATTTCGACAATAAATGTCTCTTCAGTGATGTTAGGAATCGAAACGGTATTTGGAAGGCCATATGATTTACCTCAATTTAGGATAGACTCTTGAATTTTTAAAGAGTCGAAATAGGATGAACGGATCATATAAACCCGAAGGAAAATATAATACAAGCCCAAACGAAAAAATATAAAAAGTCTAAATTGAAAACAACGTTCAAACCTATGATTGCGTTGGATAAAAACAGCAATTTTTAAACGTGTGCATGCAAAACAAATTTCTATGTAGAGGGGTCTAAATACAGCACAAACAACAATTTCCAAAAGACCAAAAAAAAGTGAAAAAGTCTATTTTAACAAAATGCATTTGACTACCAGGTCGAACAACTGATGTTCTTAAACCCTGCTGACTGCCATTGGCGATTGCCAAATAAATTGATCACCAGATCAAACAAAATGGATCTTAATATTAATTGAATACCAAACAGAAAACAATAAACTTGTGGAAAAGATGGTATACCACAAACATGAGGTGCAAAAATTTGTACACCATATCCGGATTTCGACAATAAATGTCTCTTCAGTGATGTTAGGGATCGAAACGGTATTTGAAAGGCCATATGATTTACCTCAATTTAGGATAGACTCTTGAATTTTAAAGAGTCGAAATAGGATGAACGGATCATATAAACCCGAAGGAAATATAATACAAGCCCAAACGAAAAAATATAAAAAGTCTAAATTGAAAACAACGTTCAAACCTATGATTGCGTTGGATAAAAACCTTCCAAATACCGTTTCGATCCCTAACATCACTGAAGAGACATTTATTGTCGAAATCCGGATATGGTGTACAAATTTTTGCACCTCATGTTTGTGGTATACCATCTTTTCCACAAGTTTATTGTTTTCTGTTTGGTATTTAATTAATATTAAGATCCATTTTGTTAGATCTGGTGATCAATTTATTTGGCAATCGCCAATGGCAGTCAGCAGGGTTTAAGAACATCAGTTGTTCGACCTGTTAGTCAAATGCGTTTTGTTAAAATAGACTTTTTCACTTTTTTTTGGTCTTTTGGAAATTGTTGTTTGTGCTGTATTTAGACCCCTCTACATAGAAATTTGTTTTGCATGCACACGTATAAAACTGCTGTTTTTATCCAACGCAATCATAGGTTTGAACGTTGTTTTCAATTTAGACTTTTTATATTTTTTCGTTTGGGCTTGTATTATATTTCCTTCGGGTTTATATGATCCGTTCATCCTATTTCGACTCTTTAAAATTCAAGAGTCTATCCTAAATTGAGGTAAATCATATGGCCTTCCAAATACCGTTTCGATCCCTAACATCACTGAAGAGACATTTATTGTCGAAATCCGGATATGGTGTACAAATTTTTGCACCTCATGTTTGTGGTATACCATCTTTTCCACAAGTTTATTGTTTTTTGTTTGGTATTTAATTAATATTAAGATTCATTTTGTTAGATCTGGTGATCAATTTATTTGGCAATCGCCAATGGCAGTCAGCAGGGTTTAAGAACATCAGTTGTTTGACCTGTTAGTCAAATGCGTTTTGTTAAAATAGACTTTTTCACTTTTTTTTGGTCTTTTGGAAATTGTTGTTTGTGCTGTATTTAGACCCCTCTACATAGAAATTTGTTTTGCATGCACACGTATAAAATTGCGGTTTTTATCCAACGCAATCATAGGTTTGAACGTTGTTTTCAATTTAGACTTTTTATATTTTTTCGTTTTGGCTTGTATTATATTTTTCTTCGGGTTTATATGATCCGTTCATCCTATTTCGACTCTTTGAAATTCAAGAGTCTATCCTAAATTGAGGTAAATCATATGGCCTTCCAAATACCGTTTCGATCCCTAACATCACTGAAGAGACATTTATTGTCGAAATCCGGATATGGTGTACAAATTTTTGCACCTCATGTTTGTGGTATACCATCTTTTCCACAAGTTTATTGTTTGCTGTTTGGTATTTAATTAATATTAAGATCCATTTTGTTAGATCTGGTGATCAATTTATTTGGCAATCGCCAATGGCAGTTAGCAGTGTTTAAGAACATCAGTTGTTCACAAATTTCTTGTTAGAGGGGTCTAAATACAGCACAAACAACATTTTCCAAAAGATCAAAAAAGTGAAAAAGTATATTTTAACAAAACGCATTTGACTAACAGGTCGAACAACAAATGTTCTTAAACCCTGTCGACTGCCATTGGCGATTGCCAAATAAACGGATCACCAGGTGTAATAAATGGATCTTATTTATAAATTAATACCAAACAGAAAACAATAAACTTGCGGCAAAGATGGTATAACGCAAACAAAAGGTGCAAAGATTTTTGTACACCCTATCCGGATTTCGACAATTAATGTCTCTTCAGTGATGTTTGGAATCGAAACGGTATTTGGAAGGCCATATAATTTACCTCAATTTAGGGTAGACTCTTCAATTTTGAGGAGTCAAAATAGGATGAACGGATCATATAAACCCGAAGGCAAATACAATACAAGCCCAAACGAAAAAATATAAACAAGTCTAAATTGAAAACAACGTTCAAACCTATGATTGCGTTGGATAAAAACCGCAATTTTTATACGTGTGCATGCAAAACAAATTTCTTGGTAGAGGGGTCTAAATACAGCACAAACAACATTTTCCAAAAGACCAAAAAAGTGAAAAAGTATTTTTTAACAAAACGCATTTGACTAACAGGTCGAACAACAAATGTTCTTAAACCCTGTCGACTGCCA
The DNA here is from genome assembly GCF_021869535.1 of Mytilus californianus. Taxonomy (NCBI): domain Eukaryota; kingdom Metazoa; phylum Mollusca; class Bivalvia; order Mytilida; family Mytilidae; genus Mytilus; species Mytilus californianus. The sequence goes on along the minus strand of NW_026262593.1, from coordinate 71,921,836 downwards.
TTGGCGATTGCCAAATAAACGGATCACCAGGTGTAATAAATGGATCTTATTTATAAATTAATACCAAACAGAAAACAATAAACTTGCGGCAAAGATGGTATATCGCAAACAAAAGGTGCAAAGATTTTTGTACACCATATCCGGATTTCGACAATTAATGTCTCTTCAGTGATGTTGGGAATCGAAACGGTATTTGGAAGGCCATATAATTTACCTCAATTTAGGATAGACTCTTCAATTTTGAGGAGTCAAAATAGGATGAACGGATCATATAAACCCGAAGGCAAATATAATACAAGCCCAAACGAAAAAATATAAACAAGTCTAAATTGAAAACAACGTTCAAACCTATGATTGCGTTGGATAAAATATATATATATATATATATATTGTAGTTAAAATAATTAGCAATGAATAGTTCAATGCAATAGAAACAAACAATCAAGTAGTCTATATAAAATCTTTAATTATAAACAGCTGTCCATAGAGTATGCCAAGCCCTTCAAATACTTCAAAACAAGTAATAAAATCAGCCTAACAAATAGCCGTCAACTATATATCTTCTATTCCAAATTTGAACACTTTCCAAAGCACTGAATATTTGAGAAATTTCTTTTTCAAATTTATTGTTATCATAACATGATACAATGTGTCATGTTTGTTTACACAGTGTATAGTGTTTGAAAAAGTACCTGATCCATCAAAAGTAAACACTTAAAATCATTGATAATATCAACTTAAATTGAATGTCATTGAACATCAATACAATCACAAATTTGAAGCACACCTGTACGTCTTTCAAATTGACGAAATTTGTTTATAATTTAAGACAAGTTTACTTTACCGACCTTCAAATCTCATAAATTTATTGAGCTGAAAAATCAATTTACAAACAAACACTAAGGAAGTCTCATGAACTGAAAATACAGCGAGACTGTGTGTACCAACGGGATGCACCAACAGGGTAAGCTTTTCTTGCTACTTTAATATCTATGGATAATGTCCTGTTACTCAACAGACACAACTGTAGTGCTGCATGCATATTATATATCCCAGCCAACTTCAGAAAATGGAAATTACCAAATTTACATTAAAAGGTTATACGCTGCGATTAGTTCCTCGATTTAAAAGTTTATGGTTATATAGCTTCTATTGTCTCAACATAATTACACTTCCCTAGCTATCAAATGTTTTAGTGTGTGTATCCGTGATGAACATAAGACCGACAAAGTGCTTCTAACTCACGAAACATATAAAGTTTTTAATTCATGAATGATTTCAAATGCAGTAAACACTTTATAGTTTTCTTGTTTTTCATAGTGGAGAAAAAATAGAAAATATGTTACTCCTCGTTATAAAGTGCAAACCTGTTATAATGACACAAATTAATAAATGTATTGATACTACAGCACAACTTAACTATCTCCTTGAAAATGTTATAACATTCAAGTATGTTATAGGGTTGTTTATGCGTTATTCTTGCATATATGCAAACATTTAAAAGCTGAGAACTCAAAGCAATCATCATACTGATAACAATAAACCATCAGTAACAAAAATTGGGATAATAATAATTATGATAATACAAAAAAAAAGATATTGATGACTATAGAAGAAGTTGAATTACAAAAAACAAGCAAAGTAGTTCCATGCCACTTCGACTCTGTGTTTATGCTACATTGTGTAGATATATTTCGGCTTTGTATCTGTCTGATAAGTTAAGCCCTTTTCAACTCATTTTTATAGTTTGTTCTTAGGTTGTACTGTTACACCATTGTCCCAGTTTATGGAAGGATTGACTCCGTCAAATAGTTATAAAGCCAAACAAGTACAAAGTTGGAGAGCATTGAGGACCCAAAATTTCAAAAGGTTGTGCCAAATACGGCTAAGGGAATCTATTCCTTGGATAAGAAAATCCTTAGTTTTTCGAAATATTTAAAGATTTGTAACAGGAAATTTATAAAAATGACCATTTAATTGATATTCATGTCAACACCGAAGTGCTGACTACTGGGCTGGTGATACCCTCGGGGACGAAACGTCCACCAGCAGCGGCATCGACTCAGTGGTGTAAATAGTTATCAAAGGTACCAGGATTATAATTTAATACGCCAGACGCGCGTTTTGTCTACATTAGACTCATCAGTGACGCTCAGATCAAAATAGTTATAAAGCCAAACAAGTACAAAGTTGAAGAGCATTGAGGACCCAAAATTCCAAAAGGTTGTGCCAAATACGGCTAAGGTCATCTATTCCTGGGATAAGAAAATCCTTTTCAGTGTTTTTTGAAATATTCAAAGTTTTGTAACAGGAAATTTATAAAAATGACTATTTAATTGATATTCATGTCAACACCGAAGTGCTGACTACTGGGCTGGTGATACCCTCGGGGACGAAACGTCCACCAGCAGTGGCATCGACCCAGTGGTGTAAATAGTTATCAAAGTTACTAGGATTATAATCTAATACGACAAACGCGCGTTTCGTCTACATAAAACCACGACTTATTCGGTATGTGCCTGTCCCAAGTCAGGATCCTGTAATTCTGTGGTTGTCGTTTGTTGCTGTATATCATATTTGTTTTTCGTTCATTAATTTGTTCATCAATCATGCCGTTAGGTTTCTCGTTTGAATTGTTTTACATTTGTCATTTCGGGACCTTTTACAGCTGACTATGTGGTATGGGTTTTCAGTTATTGTTCAATGCCATACGATGACCCACAGTTGTTAATTTCTGTGTCATTTGGTCTCTTTTGAAGATTTGTCCCTTCGAAACCATACCACGTCTTCTTATTTTTATAGTTTTATAGAAACCATAAGTCTGAATTGCAAAGGTTATATTGTTATTGTTATCTACTCAGTATTATATTAGAAATGAAATGTCAAAGATAGACGACTAGATTAGAAAGACAATGCTTTTCTACATATATATTTATATATCATGTTAAAAAATTAAGATCAAATAAACAATACAAAAATAATTAAGATTTTGGAAAACAAAATATTTTCCTAATCGGTATAAGTTGCATAATGTTAAGATTTGTGTATCAATTCTAAAAGGTATGCAAATTCAAACAAAATTACAAAATATAAACTTTAGTTTTTTAATAGTCATACCAGTGTTCTATTAACAAAAGCATGAACAATTTGGGTGGAGAATTTTACTACATTGAGATAAATATCAATACGTCTCACCTTTAGAAAATATATACAAGAACAAGCAGAACAAGAATAAAAACTGCAGACATGAACTTGAATTGTTTAATATAACATATCTTAATTGCAAAATATAGCAGAGTTAATGAAAGGCAAAACTTAAAACTTTTAGCATCTTTCCTCCAGAAAAAAATCATAGTAGGCCACACCAATGGGAAACAAGGTGGCAAGAATCGACATTCAAACACTGACAAGCGGAACTTTTAAATGTTTCGCACGTTTTCCTTAAGGTTGCAAGTACAGAAGACGTCTTTCTGGTCAATGGGTATAATTAAACAAATTGAAATACAAACTTTTTCAGTGTAAAAATGTTTTAGCCGTGAAAAGACAGAATTTTAACAAAATGACGTGTTTTGAGACAATTGAACAGGCAAAGCGGTCAGACAGCATCATGATAGACTCTAAACGCATGATTGAGCACACATTTATAACTCTTAAAATACCAACTGGTCAATTAAAATGTCCCAATTGTATTGTCGTTATTAATATCTGGTTATTCTCCTTCCTGATGTTTTACACAGAGTTCCAAGAAGAACGATAACGGAAGAGAAAGAAAAAAAACATGTACCCATTTCTACGCGAAAGTATGAAAAAATTAAACAAGTTTGCAGTCATTGGTTTGTTGAGTTTTCTATTAATGGATGTTAATGTTGTTATTGAGGACTTCATCCTCATATTACTCTATCCAGTCAATTATTGTTACACTTTTGGTATTAATATATTTCAAGTTTGTTTATAAATGGTAGATTAAATAATTTATATATAACACTAAGTTCTTTAAAATGGCGACAGAAGATAACAGCATCATTTATAATGTATAGAAGGCCCCAGACCACAATTAATGACCCCGCGTTTTGTTGTCCCGTATATAGTTCCTTGTTATTATAGTGTCTTTTTTCTTTATTTTTGTTCTCCGTCTTCCTGATTCATTTCTTAGTTTTTATAGGGTTGAAATGAAAGAAGAGAGTTGAAATAAATTTTAAGATGCATTATTTTAACTATTCAGTAGTGGGAATGAGTGATTAGGACAGTTGCAAAAGGTAACATTTATAGTTTTCGGAACATCTCTTGACTTGTCCATACCAGTATGGATGTGTTTTGGCTAATTTAATGACCTGAACTGAAGGGATTTTCCTAAAGGTTGGATATAATGTGAGACATGTACTGTACATTACACATACCAAAAATATTGCAAATTCAAAGGGTAATTTTTTTTAATGTAAAAAAACGTTATAAAGAAATGATAGGAATTTTAATTGTGGTCTGTGGCCAGATAGACTGACAAGGCCATGGCAAAAAAACAAAAACAAAAAAAGAATCATAATTTATTCGTCGAAACGAGACCTAGAAATCGTTTGAAAAACAAATAATTACGAGAAGACATACAACGGTGTACATCAAAACGCATAACCAACAGAAAACCTGGTTTGATCTCAGATTTCCCAGCATGGTCAAGATGTAAAAACAGAGTTATGTTCTACACAAACGGATTTGTCACAGCTTTTTGGAAGCTTTGGCTGTCAATGATTTTAGTTTGTAACCCGGATTTGTTTTCTCTCAATCGATTTATGACTTTTGAACAGCGGTATACTACTGTTGCCTTTAAAGTTAAGTTTATATCCATTTGAACGTCGAACTGTTGTTATTTAATCACCACACGCATCACTAGCTCTCGAATCAAAACTGATATTCGGAAAAATCAAACCCAAATTTGAAGACTATTGAAAACAAAAATCACAAACAATTACGTCCAATCTGACTTATGCTATCTCAATTTATTGTTGCTAATAATTCAAAATTGTATTAACAATAAATCTAAGAAGTTCTAAAACGTCATTTATATGTTTTGGAGTTTAGTATGACGTCCATTTTCACTGAACTAGTACACAATTTTATTTAGGGGCCAGCTGAGGACCACCTCCGGGTGCGGGATTTTCTCGCTGCGTTGAAGACCCATTGGTGGCCTTCGGCTGTTGTCTACTCTTTTGTCGGGTTGTTGTCTCTTTGACATATTCCCCATTTCCATTCTCAATTGTTACAATGTTGCGTATTTGATTAGAAATATTAATGTCCGAAATCATAGTTCGTTTTTATTTTCGACGTCAAACTCCCACAAGCATTGCAGGAATTTCTCCAAAAGGTAGTGTAAACATGACATCAACATAATTAGCTCGAAAGTCAGATCGGGTAAATTATTCTCCCCTTTTTCATTCTTTTAACTGATTGAAGCCCTAGTATTTTAAGTTTCTATTTTTTTTTAATTTCTTGGAACAAGTATTTGTACTGGCTTTCGTGATACATACAAATTCATGAAAAATAACCATACATATATATCTTTTTTGCCAGAAATGTAAAAGATCACCTTTTTGTTTTCGTTGAACATGAATCACACAATTCTCCAAATGAAATACTAAAAAATATATAAAAGTTAAGATGGGTAGAAAAGCGTCTAAAACATATACTTTCTGAGAAAAGGAACATGTAATCTACTTTTGGGTACGTATAAACAATGTTGTTGTTTTTTATAGTCCAATAGCACCCTTATATTCAAAATATGTTTTAACAATTCAATATATATTGTTATTTTAGTCAAACTTCAAAACCAAATCCTTGTATCAATGAAAGAATTAAGTAAAGGTTTTAAGTAATGTATGGTAACAAAATCCTTAACTTAATAATTTACCAGTAATACATAAATTACGTTCATTGAAATCCAGAACTTTACTACAGACAGCGAAGGAGTTGGGATACATAAGATTGTGCGAAGGGATCATCACCGTCCGAGAAACGACCAAAAGAAACAGTAAACATAGCTTAAGACTACGCAACACGAACCACACTAAAACTATTATTTTATAAAATTATTTTTTGATGGCATATAAAAAGCTAGGAATGTATATTAATAGAATAGTAAGAGAGAGAAAATACCAACTGGGCAATAGAAAATGATTGGTCCACTTAAAACGATAACACATAGCAAAAGGACCAAAACAAAATTACCAAACAGTACATATACGACTTACGATTTAGCAACACAAATCACAGAAAAAAAGCGGGGGAACATAGGGCTACGGAATGGTCAACAGTATTTGCACCACATCTGACATCAGTCCAGTAACTTATTTGAAAACATGGTTCATAGTAATTTCATGTGATAATACGCAACAAAATGAAAGCTTTATTTATTTAAAGAACAAAATTGTTAAAACATTACCAGTGCATAAATTTCACCAAGTTTTGTTGTTATATTAATTTAATACAAGCTTATACCGTTACATCTGCAGAGCTTTGTCAGTCCTGGAAAGAAGTAAAGTGCTTTCCTTTCACAAAACTCCAATAATACAATTTCTGCAACAGTTCTTTTCACTATTGAACCACTGTTTTCCCCGTCTGTCATTTCCGGTACAACAGCCTGGATTAGACAGCTATGTGCCTGTTAAAGTCAATGGTAACTTTACAATATACTTGTATGAATTACATAAGTTTATTTCAGATCTGTTTTCTCATTGTCACAAATGCATATTTTTTTTTACTTTCAAAAACAGTCCTGAGAATTCCCGATGAAGGTTGATTTAGGAATGATCTTCCAATAAAATAGATTTAGCACGTAGTACCAGGAGTAATGCATATACTATTTCTTTTCCAAAAGTACCAAAATATTCAAGAATTTTTTTTAAATTATTCAAACCATCTTTAATTATGGTATCAGCTTAAATTGTATTTTTTGGAATTTTGCTCATTGTCTTCTTTCAATTATATATTCTCATTTCTATAGTGAATATTTTGTTGTTGACAGTTTATTGTGAAGTTTCTGATACTTTGAATATTAAGTTACATGTAATCATGATAAAAAAGTTGTCTTTTTATGTATGTATTAGATGTCTGTTTTAATGATAGTGTCTCATAAGTCGTTTTTGGCTGGCATCCTTTTACTAAATGTTACGTTCTTATGACTTTATGTATATATTAAGAACATCCGTTGTTCGACCTGCTAGTCATATGCGTTTTGTTGAAATATACTTTTTCACTTTTTTGTTCCTTTGGAAAATGTTGTTTGTGCTGTATTTAGACCCCTCTACCAAGAAATTTGTTTCGCATGCACACGTATAAAAATTGCGGTTTTTATCCAATGCAAGCATAGGTTTGAACGTTGTTTTCAATTTAGACTTGTTTATATTTTTTCGTTTGGGCTTGTATTATATTTGCCGTCGGGTTTATATGATCCGTATATATATATATATATATACAAGTCTAAATTGAAAACAACGTTCAAACCTTTGCTTGCGTTGGATAAAAACCGCAATTGTTTTACGTGTGCATGCAAAACAAATTTCATGGTAGAGCGGTCTAAATACAGCACAAACAACATTTTCCAAAAGACCAAAAAAGTGAAAAAGTATATTTTAACAAAACGCATTTGACTAGCAAGTCGACCAACTGATGTTCTTAAACCCTGCTGACTGACATTGGCGATTGCCAAATAAATGGATCACCACTGTAACCAAATGGATCTTATTATTAATTTATTACCAAACAGAAAACAATAAGTTTGCGGAAAAGACTGGAATACCGCAAACATGAGGTGCAAAAATTTGTACACCATATCCGGATTTTGACAATTAATGTCTCTTCAGTGATGTTAGGAATCGAAACGGTATTTGGAAGGCCATATAATTTACCTCAATTTAGGATAGACTCTTGAATATTGAAAGAGTCGAAATAGGATGAACGGATCATATAAACCCGAAGGCAAATATAATACAAGCCCAAACGAAAAATTATAAACAAGTCTAAATTGAAAACAACGTTCAAACCTATGCTTGCGTTCAATAAAAACCGCAATTTTTATACGTGTGCATGCAAAACAAATTTCTTGGTAGAGGGGTCTAAATACAGCACAAACAACATTTTCCAAAAGACCAAAAAAGTGAAAAAGTATATTTTAACAAAACGCATTTGACTAGCAGGTCGAACAACTGATGTTCCTAAACCCTGCTGACTGCCATTGGCGATTGCCAAATAAACGGATCACCACTGTAACAAAATGGATCTTATTATTAATTTATTACCAAACAGAAAACAATAAGTTTGCGGAAAAGACTGGAATACCGCAAACATGAGGTGCAAAAATTTGTACACCATATCCGGATTTCGACAATTAATGTCTCTTCAGTGATGTTAGGAATCGAAACGGTCTTTGGAAGGCCATATGATTTACCTCAATTTAGGATAGACTCTTGAATATTGAAAGAGTCGAAATAGGATGAATATATAGATAGATACGGTAATGGATAGTGCCACTTAAATAAAATAAATCTTATCTTATCTTATCTTATCTTACATGTTACCTATACATCGCAATTTTCGCTTACAAGAATATTACTTTCTATTCTGGTACCTTTTGTATCAGCTTCTAAAATTTCAGCCTTCCCATTTTTTGAAGGTATGTTTAATTACGACAACATTAGAGGATTCAAAAAGATCTCTTAACATGCAGAAAGTAAAAAATTGAAAACAACACGTTTAATAATTTCATGCGTCCGAACTGAGCGTTGTCAGATCAATGTAAAGATCTGTATTTTAATCAGATTGTAAATAAACTCTTCATAAATACTGTATAGGTGTAAAAAAGAGTAGGTAAAACCAAATAAAATATAATTTTTTATGAAACAAAGATAAAGCTATCAACAAATCTATACATCTATACATCTAAATGAGACGAATGAAAATAAAATAAAAAACTTTTCATTTCAATTTGCTGCAATTAAAATGTCTGCAGAATTGTACCAGAATAAAAAGAAGAAAAGAGATAATGGCTATTTTATAATATGTCTTTCTATGTTGTGATGTTACACTATTGTATCAGGTAAGGGTGAAGGTTGGTACCTATTAAAACATTTAAACCCGCTGCATTTGTTTGCACCTGTCCTAAGTCAGGAACCTGATGGTCAGTGGTTTTCGTTTGTTGATGTGGTTTATAAGTGTTTCTCGTTTCTCGTTTTATATAGATTAGACTGTTGGTTTTCCCGTTTGAATGGTTTTACACTTGTCATTTTTTGGGGCCCTTTATAGCTTGCTGTTCGGTGTGAACCAAGGCTCCGTGTTGAAGACCGTACCTTGACCTATAATGGTTTACTTTTACAAATAGTGACTTGGATGGAGAGTTGTCTCATTGGCACTCATACCACATCTTCTTATATCTATTCATGCAAATAGTAATTCATGACAAAAATATTCCCACACATACTAAGAAAAACAAAAGAAAAAACTACTGTTTTTCATCTCGAAATATTGCTTATTAACAGTAAGCAAGGAACTTATTTCTTGAAAACCCTTTACTATGTAAACTAAAGACAAGAAGTTGTAAAGTCAACATATGAAACGCATGAGAACATAAGAACAGAAAGCTAAATGGATTTACTTCATTCTAGTATAACATATTAAACGCATGAGAACATAAGAACAGAAAGCTAAATGGGTTTATTTCATTCTAGTATAACATATTAAACGCATGAGAACATAAGAACAGAAAGCTAAATGGATTTACCTCATTCTAGTATATAATTGTGTCAATGAGAAATAGTAGTTTGGGAAAAACAAATGATATATTTCTAAATTTACATCTACTAAGGTGTCAATTTTTCAAAACTATAAATTTAATTCCTCCATTAAAAAAGTATTTCTTCATGGAAATTTTTTTGTTTGTTCACTTTTTTATGAGAACTGTATCGGTGTCTAATGGGTTCACCTCTAGGCATATCAAACGTATCATGTATTACATGTCAATAGTATAGCAAAGATGGTTATGTTTGTGATCAAGTAGGTACATATGTAACATGATGAGTAATGATCGGATGTACGAACATGTCCTGCTAGTTTCCATCACCATTTTGGTTGCTTGCAGTATGCGGTTATGTAGCCAGTTACGAAGCAAAGCGGGACAGGTTGAGGTTTTATTTTCAAGAACAGAAAGCTTATTATATAATTAATAAAGTCATTTACTCATTCCAGAAACTTATAATATGGTTTAGCACTACTTAAAAGAATTAGAAAGTAATTACAATAGTTTGTTCTACTTTTAAACCAAATTTTACAACCATCATCAAAATAAGTATCATAGAAATAACAAACAAACAAATAACTTATTGCATTACTTAAAGACAAACTTCAGAAGAAAAATATGATATTTTATGCAGTATTAGCATATTTCAATAGTCACCTCTTTTAATAGATCCATAAAAGATTTTTGATAGGCAAAGTTCTTGAAGGCATGTATGAGTGCCTGAATAAAGTATGATCCTACCATATTATCTCCAATCATCCATGGACCTTTTTATGAAAAGTAGTTGTAAAAATATATTTTCTGATTATTAAATATTGCAGAACCTGCACGTGATCGTTCGCTTTTTTGTTAAATCGCCAAAAAATGTACCTGTTCAAATATCAATTTCTTCAAGATTAAATCGAGCGTCACTGATCAGTCTTGTATATGAAACACTGGTGTACATAATTTTAAGCCTGGTGTTTGTGATGTTTTATTAACATCCTTCAAATTGTTCAAAATAAAGAGGTATATGAGGAATTGAAACTCAAGTTTATATGTCCAATTTCTATAAAAATAAGAAATAAAATTTGTGATAAAGGTACGTTTGACATAATATAAAACAGCTAATTCCTGTCCTACTCCTCGATCACTGCTTCAGTAAAACAAATAGTTGCAAATAATAAGATCAAAATGGTGAAGAAAAACTTTTATGAACATATGTATATAAGTGAAAAATACTTTTAAAAGTGGAACTTTGATGTTGATGTGTCAGTGAGCAATGTCAAAATTGAAATGCATCGTCTATTTAAATTCATATAAGTGATGTCTTTGATATTTTTGGGTAGACATTTCAAAATTTCAAAATAGACTCTATTTTCTACCTACCAGTGAGTCTGTTTAAGTCAGAAGAAATAAAATAGATTTTCTTTTTACACCAACATAGTAATTTATAATAAAAACATTACTTTACCCTCTGCTATACGTGTTTAAGAAACATTCTGAAATAAAAACAGCACGACTTTTTTTTTAACTTAACATTTTCAATATATCCGTGTTAATCATAATCTCATACAAAAAAATAAACCACTATATTCGATCAGTATAGAGTTTAACAATTAATCACATTAATTGTTAGGGAGTCGTACAAAGAGTTCCTAAAACTGATGTAAGTAACAATTAAATGCATTCATTATATTTTCAAGTCATTGAAGACGACGTGTCATATCATATGTATAACGGGATTACATTCATTCAGAGATGAAATTGAATTGAAACATAGTCAGGTCAAAATATAAATACATGTTTAGCTCGACTGCTTCCTGTGATTAAATTGGAAACGGATACATGGGAAACCATTTGATGTCCTTAATATATATTCCCAAATTCAATATTACCTATTCTTGAATAACTTGATACCACAAATATATCGTCTGTGTTTGATTTCTTCTCCATTATGATGCCCTTTGGTGTAGAGTTGGTTTTATCAAAATATTCTTTTTCCTCTCAAATCAAATGTGATAAGCTGTATAGATATCTGTCCAATAAAAGGACTTTGCAATAATAGCGTTCTATAAACTTATCTACATTAAATGACATTACATCCTATTGTATTCTATGTATTTTGTAATAATAATCCTAGAAGAAATGAGACATATGTCAATGAAGTACTTATTCGAAACTAAATAAAACACATGTATCAGTATAAAAAAATAAGGAGATGTGGTATGATTGCCAATTAGACAACTATTGACCAAAGTTCAAATGAATTGGATGTAACCAATTATAGGCAACCGTACGGCCTTCAACAATTACACAAATCCATACTGTATAGTCGGCTATAAAAGGCCCTGACATGAAAGATATGAAAAAATTCAATTGAGAAAACTAACAGCATAATTTATACCAAAGAATTTAAAAAAACAAATATGACAGACATGAACCAACAACTACTAAACAATAGGCTTCTGACAAAAGGTTTCGTCACTGTGTTTTTTTCGTTGTGCATGTGTCTAAGCTTACTAGCGATATTAGCGTATTATATCTTTAGGTATAATAATAGTTGTTTTATTAACGAGGTTACCTATTGTGTTCTATTTCGTACATGTACTGTGACATTTTGACAGTACCTGGATTCGCAATGGGGTGTGCATACATAGAAAGAGACGCCTACCATGATGACCCACGCGGTTTCACTCCTCTTGTAATTCATGCGAATCCGTCATATTTTTTTTAGTTTGTCTTGCACGTTTTGAATGGATTTCTGAAATTTGAATATCTTTAAATTGCTTGTACCCCTTATTTAATATGAATGGTTTTCATCTAATTACACATACATGAGAATTGATTTGGACGCCAATTATCATACATATTATAGGTTCAAAATGATTGTCTGATTACGAGTATCATTACACGACATATCGATTTAAAGACTACGTAAATAAATTCCATAAACAGCATTGGTTTTTTTTGGATGAATCAACATCGACATTTGTCATCGACTGTCATACAAGTGAGAAGTTTAGCTATCTATAAAACTAGGTTCAATCCACCATTTTCTACATAAGAAAATGCCTGTACCAAGTCAGGAATATGACAGTTGTTATCCATTCGTTTGATGTGTTTGAACTTTTGATTTTGCCATTTGATTGGGGACTTTTCTTTTTGAATTTTCCTAGGAGTTCAGTATTTTTGTGATTTTACTTTTTGTTAATTACTAGATATGTGTATGAATAAATGGAGTATAACAACGAACATACCGTTAAAATTGTAAGTATGGACAATAATAATTTTCGGTTTCCCTTCAAAACCTTGACAGCCTTTTATGATTTCTAAAATTTCATCCTTTGGAACAACTTCTCCATCTATGTCATAAATCATTGTTGTCTGAGGGTCAATTTTACTTGACAAGAAAACTACGATAAGGCTATCATACTTATATATATAGAAGACGAATCCTTGTCTATATCATTTAATTTTTGTTTCAATATCTCCTTGATTTCCTGCAACGAAAAATTACATCAAATTATTTCATACCAATCTTGTTGATTTGAATTGACGACTTGGAATAATCTGAAATAGATTTTTATATTTACAAAACATATTATTATATTTTATAAATGATACCGTGTAAATTAAGTTATGTCAGTCTCTCGGTAATTTTTTTTAATAAGTTCCTCTCTGTATATTAGGCACTGTTCAGGCATTTGGCCTGTTATCGGTAAAAATACTTTGTTTCTTTAAAATATCACAAAGGCAATTTACTTCTGTAGCCCAATTAATGCTTATGAATTTGAAATCTGACAGATCAGTGCTGAAATAACAGTATTGAGTAAAATCACAATATGTTCTGCCTATGTGTTGAACAATAATCATGAATGGGAAAGTGTAATAAAGACTATTGGGGTGAATATGGTGGCTTGAACATGATTTCTTTTGTTTTAAATAAACAAAAACATTTTTAAAGTCTAAAACTGTCAAATTAACTTCTACCAAATGAACTGTTTACTTTATAACATACAACATGTACAAGAATTACATAGAAGACAATCATAAATGCATTAGTCGTTGAACACTATCAGCATATCGTTAGTATCTAGGTGCTTTACACTACCTAATTAAGAATCAAGATTACCTCCCTTGACTGTCGGTGGCCATACGACCCAAAATTGTTATAATTATAAATACACAAACAAGTACATGAAGTATGTGCAATAAAATAAAAACACATTTTCTAGGTCTTTGATATAATGTTATAAAAAAATATATAAATAGTCGTTTTACTATTAAAAGATTTGTTTTTCTTGTGGGCATAATCAGTCAACGAAATAGTTCTTCCTTGAGGATCATTTTTTCTCTTTTGACATTGTTTTTTTACAATAAAAAATAACGCAGACCACAACCAATATTCAAAAAAAATATGAAAATTATAAGAAATAAAGAATATGTGGTATCCATATGACACAAAATCAGTCCAGGCACAGCAAAATAAATCAAAATCAAGGGAAAAACGTTCTTATTGCTGTTCTTTATCCCACAGTCACAGGCAGGCCTTCAGCACGGAGCAAAATAATTCTCTTCAAATTTAAAACGGCCTCTCGCACTGGTTTGAGCGAAATTACATCACAACTGTTAATTGAAGAACAAAACCGTGTGGTAATATCAATCAAAGAAATCTGGCAAAGGAATCAAACATTCACTCTCATAATTAAGCCTGACAATCACACTGAATCGTGCAAAAACAATACAAACATTTAGACAACCACAGGGCACATCAAGATAAACATAAGATATTTTACAGGAAAACACGTATGCATAGGGCAAATGATTTGGACCTTTGTCAGATGTAACACCACCAACTCGTGCCTGGCAAAATGAACAAACCGGAAAGTAGTAAATATTTTAAACAAAAAAGTTCTTGCGCATAGGGGTAAATATAAAACTGTTAAGAATATATATTGGTAATTTAGATATCAAATTGAAAGGTGAAGGAATGGTGATCCTTGTAGAACACCTTTTGATTGATGATTTGGAATAATACAAAACTGTATGGATGAAATCTTAAAAAGTAGGGCATACATTGGCTGTTTCCCAGATATGAACATGATGGAGTACCGTTTGGTATATCTAAAGTTCTGGTAACAAGTACTGTCTTATGTGCAAATAACGGCACATTGACCCCGCCCCAAATAAATGCCTGAGATGGAAATAACTTAACATAAAAAGCAATGGGACCAAGAATATGTGATGTATGTCTTATTTAAATTTTAATACACAAACTTCCCTTCATTGAAAGAATGATGTAGCACACATAAGAGAAGCTATCTCAAGAACAAATATACCTTAACTTAAAATACTTCCATGGAACCGACTCGTTTTTCTTGATTTATCATAAGGAACACTCAAAGCAGATTAATTGAGAGCCAAGGATGTATACAGGTAGTGGTTTTGTACCATCTAAATAAGGGTCAGTTTAAAAGTTGCATGCATATGGACCAAAATGTAGCCGAATCTTTGTCTTACAAGACAATCAGTTATCATCTATTCTTTCAGAGTATTTTTACAACAAATTTGAAACAATCAATCTTCTATTTTCAGATTATTATTTCAATATTTCTCTTTTACTGATGTATGTAACAACAATGAAAAACAAGTTTATTATATAATTGTTTGTCTACATGTTAGCCAATGCCCCTTTCAATCACACATTACCTCTTCTGTTTTCCCAAAGTGTTTACCGTCTGTTGTATCATATCCCATGAATTTAAAAAGTTGAAATACATTGACCAGATCAAAGTCTGAATTCCGAAGATAATCTGCATATCTTTGTGCCTTCTTTTCCTCGTTTTGGGTTTTTGTGCATAGTGGTTTCACTTGAACGTTTGATATGAGAATAAATTTTCCTCGGTTAACACTCTTCATTGGGTACACCTAAAAGACAATGGAAATGATGCAATTATTTGCTAAACTTGGTAATGGTACCTTGAAAAAGTACGAATATACATATATTTAAAACATTGCTGTGACGTCATTCTATTGTTGTACCCGTTCTTTGTTTCAATGATTGGGCTATCATTTGCCTGTAAGAAAAAAGTAGAATCACAAAAATACTGAACACCGAGGAAAATTCAAAAGGGAAGTCCCTAATCAAATGGCAAAATCAAAAGCTCTAACACACCAAACGAATGGATAACAACTGTCATATTCCTGACTTGGTACAGGCATTTTCTTATGTAGAAAATGGTGGATTAAACCTGGTTTTATAGCTAGCTAAACCTCTCCCTTGTATGACAGTCGCATCAGATTCCAAGAAACCATTATGTTCCCTTTAAATGTCCAATATTTTTAAGAATAACCCTCTTCTTCTTGAAAATATTGGACAGTTGAAGGTAGCATAATTGATTCTTACAGTTAAATGATAATTCAAGAACTGAAAAAAATCAATCAAATCACACAACCTTTTTTCAAAAGAAAAAAATAATACAACCAAAGAACAAATGACAATGACACAAAAATATTTGATTAAAGTCACCATTCAATACAATTATTTTGTCACTCATCAAGACGGTTTCTTGAGAAAAAAAACTTTCAAATTGATTTTAACACTGCCAATATTTATTTCACAGCCATTTTCCTCATTATCGGGTTGTCTCCTTATCATCAGTTTGTTTGATATACTCGTTTTACGTTTTGTGTTTGTTGCTTTTATGTATTTCTTTTTGCGAAAGATTTATCCTCGTCCGTCTATGGATATACAATTCGACCTCTGATTTTGTTCTCATTCTTCCTAACATCATTTTCAGCTACAATTAAAATGAAAAATTAAATAATACTTCTAACGCTTGATAAATCATGCCGCAATACAAGGACCTCAAGTAAAATAATTTTATTATCAAAATCAAGAGAAAATCATTCATAAGAAGCAAATGTTTTAAAACGTGTCGGTGTTCCTTGGTCAAAATAGCTGATCACGAATTTTATTAACAACCTAAACTTCACCCTGTGTGCAAAGTGCAAATCGAGAACTTGTTTCATGAACTACGGGACTACAATAGTTATTATTATAAATTTCAGGTGTCGGCGTTGATTTAAAAGGGTATTTTTTTGAAATTTGATATTATTGCCTGTATAGGAATATATTGCAAATCTTCGCTTCTCAACGACAATGAATATGGGAAGCAGGATAAAGAAACACGTTACCGCAGGTTAAACTATCAAACAAGTCTGTCATGTGTCTGATTTGCACTTTGTTCGTACTGATGTACTTTGTTTATTTGCGTCTTTGGGTATTATATATTGTATTCTTTGGCGTTTTGTTTATTTAGTCAACTCTTTTATTGTATCTTTCTAGTCTAAATAAAACATTAAATTTGGAATAGAAATAGATGATGATGTCATATTTTGCGTCAATTGGAGTAGTCTCCGTTTAGACGTCATTCTGTTAATACCAGAATTTTGAATTGGACGTCCATTGGAGGAAACAAATTGTGGATACCGATTTGAGAATGTGGCGTTTTAGTATGTTATATACCTTTGAATCTTTTTTTATGCATAACTCAACTGTAGATTGTATGGACAGATTGACATTTGTTCAAGCAACTCATAAAGGAAGCTTCAATTCCTATGCATATTGATACTGAACCAGCATGACAATGAACATTTAAAGTACCGCTTTGATATGATATTTGTTTTCCAGTCGTTATCTTGGTTGATATAGTCGAGCGCTTGGTTTTGTCATTTTTTATTTACTTCAATCTTTTTTTTTTTTTGTAAGTATTTATAGTACTTGAACACATTTTTGATGAAAGAGGGACGAAAGATACCAGAGGGACAGTCAAACTCATAGATCGAAAACAAACTGACAACGCCATGGCCAAAAATAAAAAGACAAACAGAAAAATAATAGTACAGATGACACAACATAGAAAACTAAAGCCTAAGCAACACGAACCCCACCAAAAACTGGGGGTGATCTCAGGTGCTCCGGAAGGGTAAGCAGATCCTGCTCCACATGTGGCACCCGTCGTGTTGCTTATGTTATTACAAATCCGGTAAAAATAGTCTAATTCGGTAAGTCACATTCGTGAAAAGGGAAGGGTATTGTAGTTACGACATAAGGAACATATCCGATATCATCTGTGAAACGGTTATTCCATAACGGTCCATGTAGGGACAGTAAGGATTTACAGCACATAATCTGGCGAGCTTAATATACATTTTGTAAAATAAATTATTGACATATATAAGAAAACAATAGTTTTGATATATTTGAATGATTTGCTGTATATAAAAGCACGCTTACTTTTGTTAAAGATTATAAAAACTATGTATCATAACTCATTGGAGCTGATATAACAATATTTTTGTCGAAAGTGATTGACCGGTATATTGCACATACACATAACAACCACTATATTATGATCATGTTAATAAATCTCAGCTTGGTTACTGTCAAAATTTACTAATAACGGTTATGAAAAAAATGCAATAAAGGAAGTATAATGTATAAGTTCAATTATTTAAAATAATACAGATTGAATAAAATTGAGAATGGAAATGGGGAATGTGTCAAAGAGACAACAACCCGACCATTGAGCAGACAACAGCCGAAGGCCACCAATGGGTCGTCAATGCAGCGAGAAACTCCCGCACCCGGAGGCGTCCTTCAGCTGGCCCCTAAACAAATATGTATACTAGTTCAGTGATAATGGACGTCATACTAAACTCCAAATTATACTCAAGAAACTAAAATTAAAGATGGTACAAGACTAACAAAGGCCAGAGGCTCCTGACTTGGGACAGGTGCAAAAATGCGGCGGGGATAAACATGTTTTTTGAGATCTCAACCCTCCCCCTATACCTCTAGCCAATGTAGAAAAAACAAACGTACAACAGTACGCACAGTAAAACTCAGTTTAAGAGAAGTCCGAGTCCGATGTCAGAATAGGAAACAAAAGAAAATAAACAAAATGACAATAATACATGAATAACAACAGACTACTAGCAGCTACTGACATGCCAGCTCCAGACCTCAATTAAACTGATTGAAAGATTATGTCTTCATCATATGAATATCAGGCACAATCCCTCCTGTTAGGGGTTTAGTATTATACCGTCATAAAATATATGAGAAGAACATAACCCGTGTCATGCCAACAACTGGTTTTAGAATAAATATGTTTAATTCCGATGCAAAGACCCTATAAGTGAATCAATATTAAAGCCAAAATATGCAGTTTTCAATGACCTGACAACAGTATCGTAACTATATCCCTTCTTAATAAGTCTGTTTAAAGGTTTTGTTAGCTTTTGAGGTGAATACTGACATTTTTGTGCTTTGTAAAGAATATTACCATAAAAGATTTGATGTGAAATACCCGAACGTATAAGATGTCTGCATGTTGAGTTATATTTACGAATGATGTCCTTATACCGATGATAAAATTTAGTAAATGTTTTGACTAGTTTATGATATCGAAAACCCTGGTGTAATAATTTTTCAGTAATATATAAATTTATCTCGCTAAAATCTAATACGTTGTTACATACACGAGTGAATCGTACAAGTTGAGATATATAAACACCATAAGATGGTGACAAGGGAACATCACCATCTAAAAATGGATATGTTTTTTTTTAAATTTTTGTATTAAGCTCCCCGTTCAAGATATAGTTATCAAGATCGAGGAAAGGACAGTGGTCATTGTTAGTATTAGCTTTATTTAAAGTAAGTTCAACAGGATAAATTTCTTTAGTATACATACTGAAGTTGTCATTATTGAGAGCCAATATATCATCCAAATATCTAAAAGTATTGTTAAATTTTTGTATCAGATGTTGTTTCGATAGGTCTTTGCTGGTTTTAGTCATAAAGCCTTTATCATGTTTAACATATTGATTGTTTGTTGGTTGCTCAATGTCTAGTTTCAAGTAGTTCATGCATGTTCAGAGCGAGAACGTATTAACAAAAAAAACAGGTAGGTTCACTAACAGAAGCAGTCCGTGATGAATGGCGGGATAATATGGACTGCCATTAGTATAAGAGGGTATATTGGATAATGACAGCAATTTTGCATTCATCAGGCCACCTACCGACCCTTCAAAGAGTTTTGGAATGGTTCTTAACCTGTAGAGAGCGTGACACTCTCACTTCATGAGGCTGGAATTTAATATCCCCATTCTGAGCTGGCGTGGCTGTGTACTTGTACATTCCGCACAGCAAAACGGATGCCCTACTTTGGCAAGGGCTTTACTGCCGGTCGGAAGAAAACCTTAGTGATCATATGTCTATTCTCATGCCACCCTTGGAGGGAAAAAAAATAACAAAAATATCAAACTACATGGCAAATTCAAAAAGGGAAGTCCATCAAACCTGACAAAATAAAACGTTATCAACGAATGGAACGAATGGAAAAGAACTGTCATATTTCTGAAAGAGGGACGAAAGATACCAGAGGGACAGTCAAACTCATAGATCGAAAACAAACTGACAACGTCATGGCCAAAAATAAAAAGACAAGCAGACAAATAATAGTACAGATGACACAACATAGAAAACTAAAGACTAAGCAACACGAACCCCACCAAAAACTGGGGGTGATCTCAGGTGCTCCGGAATGGTAAGCAGATCCTGCTCCACATGTGGCACCCGTCGTGTTGCTTATGTTATTACAAATCCGGTAAATAGTCTAATTCGGTAAGTCACATCCGTGAAAAGGGAAGGGTATTGTAGTTACGACATAAAGAACATATCCGATATCATCTGTGAAACGGTTATTCCATAACGGTCAACCAACTCGTGATGGCGTCCGTAAAATTTACGAAGGGATGACTTCAACTTCACCATTTAGAACTCTTGGTTTAATAGCTTCCTTGTGAGCAGCAATCCTCTATTAAGGAAATCATGATAGGAAACACAAGCCCGGGAATATCGTATCAATTGGGAGATATATACTCCGTATGCAGGCGCTGCTGGTATGTTGCTACATAGAAATGGAAAGTTCACAATTGGGAAGCTGAAATCATCTCTTTTGTCGTAAAGTTTTGTTTTCAACCGACCCTCATTGTCAATTTCTAGATGTAAGTCAAGATATGAGGCAGACTTAACTGTATCTGTAGTATCCTTTATCTCTAGTTCGATGGGATAGATTCGTTCAACATAGTCACCAAATTTTGTATTATTTAGTGAGAGAACATCATCAATATAGCGGAACGTAGAGTTAAAGGATATTGCTAACTTCTTATCTCTCTTCCTAAGAAGCTCCTGTATGAAGTCAGCCTCATAATAATAAAGAAACAAGTCGGCAAGAAGAGGGGCACAATTGGTTCCCATTGAGATTCCGACAGTCTGTTGAAAAACACGTCCTCCAAACGTAACAAATATGTTGTCAATCAAGAAATCAAGCATCTTGATAATGTCAGTTTCATAGAATTTTTTGTTTGAATCAGAGTGATTCTTTACAAAGTAGGATTTATCCCTCCCCAAGACAAGATACTTGTATCTACGTTCGCCATTTTTTTTAATGAAACAAAGTAATACCAACTCTTTCAATTTGTCTTTTAGTTTGGAATGGGGAATACTTGTGTAAAGTGTAGAAAAGTCAAATGTTTTAATACTATTGCAAGATGAGAGAGTCTTAGATTGTATGTACTCTTAAAGATCTTTGGAATTTTTTAGTATCCACATCTGATTCACGCCACCTCTAGAATAGGCAGTTTCACAATAACTTTGGAGCCCGGCTTTGATTGCTGATAAAATAGATGTTAATAATTTAGAAAGAGGTTTCGTGGAGCACTTGGAAGACCCAGCAATATACCGTTGTTTGTAAGGACACTTATGTAGTTTAGGTATCCAATACAGTGATGGAAGATCCAGTTCTTCGTCTTTGGTTGAAATTCCAAAGGAACATAGAACAGACCTATGATTATCTAGGATTTCCTCTTTGGTAAGTGTCGTGAGGGTATATGTTGAGTTTCCAAGTGAATTGTCAATACCTAATTCATTTATCAAGCAGTTTATGTAATGATATTTACACACAAAAACGATGTTGTTTGGGGCTTTATCTGCGGGGACAACAACATATTTGTCATGGAGGTAGGACAAGTGTTTTGCAACATTTGGGTCTTTAAAAATTGATGTAGCGTGGGTATTGATATGCCCATTTAGTTTCTTAATTCGGATTTGTATCAACGACCTCACAGCCTTAATCCATTCGGAAAGAGTATCTACGTCTTCTTTCTCGCGTTTAGCCCATTGCCTGGCATAATCCTCGACTGAATCCATCAGTATTTTGAAGTTGTATTTCCAATTGATGGATTTAGGCTCACGATATTTCGGACCTTTGGATAACAAATTTCGCAGGAAAGTGTTATTGACAATGTTGAGGTCTCCGGTAATAACGTGGCCAGCCGGATTATATGTGAATTGGGAACTAGCACAGGTGCAATCAGGAGGTTTAGACTTGAAGTCGTCAATGTTGAGATCCTGCAAAACGTGTTTGTAATTGAAAATTTTAGTTGCAATTGGTTTGGTATAGGTATAAGAAATTATTGGTACAGACTGATCTTTAAAATAAGGAGGTATTTTCGACTGAACTAATTTATGATGAAGGATATTGCCTAAGTTGACGCCATCGAGACCTTTGTTGGCAAAGGAAAGTTTAAGAAAAGATCTTTTCTCTTTTTCATCTTTTCCAATGCGAACTGGTTTGAAAAGTCTGTGACTTGCAATATCCGAAATAATAGCTGTAAGTTTGTATTGGTTTGAATGAGGGTTTGTAACAGTGGTTTCCAAACATAAATTGAACAGAGAATGAAGTTTTGAAAGGGGTAATGAATACAGTTTCGTGCGAATGTGATGAATACCTAACGGCTTTTGTATAAATGGCAGCAAGTCATTAATAGAGACATCATGCAAAGTAGGTGATGTATAATGACGATGACCATGACTGCGTCTACGTCGAGGAGTAGAGTTGAAAATATTCATCACATTCACCGAGCTACAGGAAGGACTAGATAGAATACCTATACCATCAATTTTGTCATTGCAACCATATGGTGTCGCAGTTCCCAATTGTCGAATCCAGTAGTCCTCTTTTTGTCTACGGAGATTCTGACTTGACACATGCCTTTGTCGAAGAAAATAGTGGGTTAAACTTGTTTTTCAAGCTTGCAAAATCTGACAGTTGTTTATAGTTCCACTATATTACAAAAACTGGGTGAGGGTATTCAATAGAAGTGAGAGAAAAAACAACAAACATATATGTATAAAATTAACAGTAGCTAGTAAAACTCGATTCTAGAGGACATGTGTATCGTGCATAGACAAAAGAATATTACTTAATTCTAAATACCTTGTTTTCATACTTCAATGTTTCTAATGCATCGGTATGTGTACTTGGAAATGTTGTTTTCTTTTCCTCAAATTTTCTCCATAAATCTTCAATTTTATCATTCTGAATAAAGAAGAAAAAAATAAAATAGAAATTCACCGAGTTCATCCGTTTGAGTACCACATATATCATCTCTTGGATCACAAGTGAAGGAGGTCATACACTGCTGAAAACACATATTATATTCATATTCGTTATTATGAATATTATATTGTTTTCAGCCGTGTATCACCTTCACTAGTGTTCCAATGGATGGATCTGTCGTAGAGTTGTCACTAGTGTAGACGTACTAATCAAATAATTATTTCTGTGACTGCATCTTACGATCCTTCATGACAGATAATTTAGCTAATCTGCAATCAATTCCATCTTCATGCTTAATATATACTGTACTGTGTGAGAACTCTACATTCTACTGACGAGGAAAGGTAACACTAGGCCGCCGAAAGCTGAATTTTAAATTCAGTCTATGTGGCCGAGTGATCTAGAGCGCTGCACACAGTGCAGGCGGTGTTGTCTCGATATCCCAATAGCATGAGTTCGAATCCCGGCGAGGGAAGAACAAAAAGTTGTAGATTTAACATTGTTGTGCTGGTATTTATATATATAGCTGGTGCTCCTAGAATATTAGCCTCACATGTTAACACACATTCATAATAATCACTGCATTAACTAAAATTAATGGAGATAAAATCTAAATAATAGCTAATTCAACCAATTCGGTAAACAATATTTTTCCTAAATTTCAAATATAAAGTAATTGGTATAACATTGTGGTCAAAATAGTACGTAAATGAACTGAGCATTAATTTAAACATTTTGATAAGGAATTCGTAAAATTTCAAATTGCTATCTACCTGATGCACATCCAGACACCTAAGACCGTACTGTGACCTATAAAGGTTTACTTTTATAAATTTTGACTTGGATGGAGAGTTGTCTCATTTGCACTCATACCACATCTTCTTATATCTACTTAAGACTTAATTAGATGTGAAGTGAGGAAAATAGTTTAAGATGTTTCAGCAGAGTGTCTGCTTTTCTAGACTGTTATTTAGAAAAAGAAAACGTAAGATTTCATTCCCTTGGGTTATCAAAGGTACCATGCTTATAATTTTATACGCCTGACGCACGTTTCGTCTACATAAGACTCATCATCTCCGTTACTATAAGACATCTTCAGAGAGAGAGAGAGAGAGAGAGAGAGAGAGAGAGAGAGAGAGAGAGAGAGATTAGTTTCTCGGAAACTAAAAGGTTCCGTTTTCAATATGGCAACCTTACTCACTGTTTTTAAGGATTCTATAACATCTGCCGCTGGTGATTTAAATTTGTATTCTTCAAGTGATCTCCATAAGCTTTCAATTTCAATTTCAACTATCTGGATAAAAGAAGGTATGAAGCATTCGTCATTAAGACATTGATTTCAATACTCTCTTTTAATGTCTAAACTCCGACATTGTATATGAATTAAATAAAAAGAAATAGCCAAATATATGTCGTAATTATGAAATTTTTCAAGATATAGCTACAACCAATACATACATTACTGACGACACATGACAATACTTTAATATCAGACAGGTTGAAACTAGCTGAAGTGAGTTCTCCTCATTCATTGGAATCAGTCAGTGACTGATTGAGAAGACCATGTATAGCTCAAATTCAAAAGGACATTAAAGTTTAGTAATTAACTAATTTATAGGTAGTCTCAACTTACCAGTGAGTTATTTTAGCAGTCTTAGGTCTTAAAGTACTGGTACAGTCGTCTTCTTTGTAATTTAACGAATGTGTCCTAACCCCATTTGTTACCTTTTGATAGCATGTGGATTCGCATTGCGGGGGATGTATGCATGGCAAGAGGTGCTGACCTTGCCTAAGTGTGGCAGAGAAGCATTTGAAATTGACAATTTGTACTGATGAATTTATTTATATTTATATGTTGTTGATTAAATTTATTAGAATAAAATGAATTTTATATTATTTATATAATTAGTTAAAGATTAATGGTATTTAATTTGTCTAGTATAGATTGAGTAATAAGCCGTACTGGCAATACTAATATGACAATTACAGCCTTTACATGAGAACGATACGAGGATATATAAACCTAAAGAAGTATATCGATTTCAGACTTCGTCTTCAGTAGATAAACTTCTTTCAGGTTAGATATATTCGTATCTGTATCGACCTCATACAAAGGCTATAATTGTATCATGCATATTTATTTTGGTCACTTGTTTTTTTTTGGAGGGAAATTTCTGTGCACTCTCTTTTCAATTTTCTTACTGACCAGACAAATTCCGGTTTCATGATAGATTGCTTCTTTGCATTGCTTTGTTGTTTTATTGATGACTGACCCTTGGAAAACCTCATTATTTCTTTAAAATGTCAGTTGTGTATACTTTCCTTACATTATTTTAATAGCCTTAGAGTTTTTAACAGAATGTGCAAGATTAAGTAAGTTTGATTGATTGAAATGAGAAAATAATCTGTGGTGTTAATCTTTATGCAGTAATTAGTATGTTAAGAGCGTGATACATAACCAAATTATCATTTAATCTAAAGCAATAGATTGTAATGGACTGAAATGAAATAAAGAATAAAAGATAAAGTTGTCTTTTGTTTACAATCGTAAAACCTTTATTATGTTTAGCATCTAAAATGCATAATTGAACATAGTTATGAGGTCATGTTTTAAACACTAAACACATTAGTTATAAATCTATATATATTTTAAGGTTAATATTTGATGATGTAACCATGATGTTATTGATCAAGATATACGCATATATTATTTCGGTCTTCAAATTAGCACTTGAGATGAGAGTTGTAATCTGTGTTAATCAATATTTAGTTAGTTATTTGCTTATTTTGCTTATTAGGCTTTACTAAGTTGCTGCATCATGTGCATGTAGAGATTTTAAAACTTTACTGTTTTGCTTAATTTACTAATGTTCATGAATTCATGAAGAACAATTTTTGTAAAATGGGAACATAATACATATTATAATTGAGTTTATGAGATACATAAACTAATACACGTAAAACACAAGTTTCATTTGAATCTCTGAGACAGAAAATATTAGTTGCAAAATAACCTGCTATGTCTTAATGGCATAACTTATTATAGAATAAAGATAGATAAGTGATGACAATAGATTGCACTAAATGATTGAGATATTGGAGAGAGAAACTAAAAATAAGTACCTTTCTTTTATCTTGTTTTTTGTTATAAAAATCCAAAGAACATGTTTTGATATCTTTCTCTTCCACAATTTGTATACCAGCAGCTAAATCTGACCATCCAGGTATTTCTAGAATGATCATGTAGAAAGGTGGTCATTTGGAAAACAAAAATTAAGATTATCAAAATGTAACTAATATTTAAAATTATTGCCATTTTATCTTTTTTAATGATTATGTGACATTTCGTAGTTTGGATATGCATGACATTTATGAATAATGCATCTCAGTTTATTTAAACTTATGTCATGTAAAAGCGGGCGGAAGATACCAAAGTTATGGTGAAACTCACAGGTCGACGACAAACTGACAAGGCCATGAATATAAGGCAACAGACAGCAGTCTACAAAACACAACATAGTGATGATAACCTTTGATCAGATATATGAATGTATATGATATTTTTGTGCTTAATTTTACTTTATAACAACACAATATTGTATGATTGTCAATGAGATACATAGCCATCAGGGATAAAATGACATGAACTAAAGATTTATAGGTAATCGTACGGCATTAAAACGATCAGTATATAGTGAACTATAAAAACGCCCCGAGATGTCAAAATATAAACGAGAAATTCAAACGAGAAAATAAGAGAACCGGTTCATAAAAAGCAATGGCCTGATATGTGTCACCTCAACAATAAAATCTAAAAGGGGTACCTTTTTTCAATAAACATAAAAGCATATCTACATTATGAAGAATTCATGAACAAGAGGCGAAAGAAACCAAAAGAATGGTCCAACATTTAAGTTGGAAAACAAACTGACAATGTCATAGAAAAAACGGAAATTCGATCAAAAGACAAATAACAGTATACAAAACACAATACACAAAACTACATTATTTAAAGACTGAGCGACACGAAGCACTCCAAAAACCGAGGGTGATCTCAAGTGAGTGCTGCGGAGGGTAAATAAAAAAAAAAAAGATGTGGTATGATTGCCAATGAGACAACTCTCCACAAGAGACCAAATGACACAGAAATTAACAACTATAGGTCGCCGTACGGCCTTCAACCATGAGCAAAACCCATACTACACAGTCAGCTATAAAAGGCCCCGAAATGACAATGTAAAACAATTCAAACGAGAAAAACTAACGGCCTAATTTATGTACAAAAAATGAACGAAAAACAAATATGTAACACATAAACAAACGACAACCACTGCATTACAGGCTCCTGACTTTGGACAGGCACATACATACAGAATGTGGCGGGGTTAAACATGTTAGCGGGATCCCAGCCCTCCCCCTAACATTGGACAGTGGTGTAACAGTACAACATAAGAACGAACTATAAAAATCATTTGAAAGAGGCTTAACTCATCAGATGGATAAAAATACAAATACTACAATTACAAGTGGACGTGGCCGGGTACTTGTACATCCAAACAACAAAAAGACACTAAGTACAGATTTGAGAGTACTCGCAGTTACTGACAGCTAGTTCAAAGCCACTAACAACTAATAAAAAATTCATGCATCTAAGACTAAATTCACTAAAAGCAGATTCAGCTCTACATATGACACCAGTCATTTTTTTTTTCTTCTAAACAATAAATCATATCAGGTGACTAGGCATCACAAAATTGCGGATTGGTAATTGACTCTTATCTAATCTATAAATATCACCAACTCAGTACTATCGGTCATGTAAGTTTTCTAACCATGAAACTTGACAGAAGGTATAATTTGACATATGATCAGTTAATCCTGACAAAGGATAGATAAGACTAAAACCGGTGTAAACAAAACAACCATTGCAAGTTTAAAATCCACACACTTGTTTAGGATGAGGTGCGGAAGGGATAACCATAAGTTGAAGTTGTTCACCCTAAAAAATCCAATGTTTTGGCATGAGAAAACCTAGAAAATGATTCTGATTAAAAAAAAAAATAGCAGATGCACAAGTTTAGTACGGCTTACAAAGTATGTAAAGTTTTGTTAATATTCATTCTTTTGTTTAAAAGAAATTGGTCTGGACGAACGGACAAATCAATAGAAGAACATAAGGATATATATCCCAATTTGGTTATATTAAGTGAAGTAAAAAATAATAAAGGCTTCATTAAAATCAAATGCAAATAATGCAATTTTACGCATCCGAACATAATAAATACATTGATAACATCATAAAGGACGGCACTGACAAACATGAAGTATTAAATAAATACTTTGCTCTAATAATAAAAACCATCTACATTAGATAAAATCAGTCAAAAGTTGCTTATAATTTTCAACTCCCTATAAAAAAATAAAAACCTTTGATAATAATACTATTCGTTTTCCGGAGGTAAAGACCCTTCTTCACGGAAATAAGTGATTGTAATTGCAATTTTCATGAAAGAAGATGCACTCCTACAAACTAATCATCGACCTATATCCTTAATTTTCTTTGTAGTAAAAGTAGTGGAGAGGATAGTCTACCAAAATTTTTATTACCATCTACATAGGAACAAACTTGATTATGATTATCAGTCAGGATTGTTACCTAAACATTTGTCTAAAATATCTGGCGTAAAAGTCTCATCCGGGTTAAAACAAGCAAACTTGGTTGGCTTTGTGTGCTCTTCATATCTAAATAAAATTAAAGGAAAATGCATCTATCCCATCGAACTTGAAATAAAGGATACAACATATACATGTTCGATTGAGAACAAAACGTTACGACAAAAAGCTGATTTTAGCTTCCCAGTTGTAAACTATCCATTTCTATGTAGCAACATTCCCGTAGCATATGCATATGGAGTATATATCTCTGATTTATACGATATTCTTGAGCTTGCATTTCTTATCATGATTTCTTTGATAGAGGGTTGCTGCTGACAAAGATGCTATTAAATCAAAAGTTTCAAGTGGTGAAGTTGATATCATTCCTTCGAAAATTGTACGGACGCCTTTACGAGATGGTTGACCGTTATGGAATACCAGCTGTTTCACATATGACGACGGATATGATCAAATTGTCGTTACCACAATCCCTTCCTTTTTTCTTCGAATGTTACTACAGAATAAAACGTATCACTAGATTACATGAACACCATGACATGGCATTGTCAGTTTGATTTCGACTTATGAGTTTGAATATCCCTTTGGTATCTTTCGCCTCTCTTTTGAGATTATTAAGTACAAATCTAGGGATATTGTTTAGTTATTTGACATCCAATCGTACCAAAATATATTAGCGGAGGTGTATTCCTATTACAAAGATTACAATATTACTATCTCAAATATCTGTTTGATTAGGTCCGCTATGAGTTGTTAGGTAAACCTATTTTGTGACAGTAATATTTTTGTTTTACGTAGACCAAGCTTAAAATACAAAACAGTTATATTGTTTTTCCTACGTGTCGAAAAACTTTACGGGTTATGGAGAGATGTAGATTCAATGTGGTTCAGAGATCTTAAATCGTTGATGACAATTTTGAAACCGTAACTTTCAAATTATTTTGATAAACAAAGCTTGTACATGTTGTATATTGCATATAGTAAAAATGTGTTGATCTTTATTTCAGCAACGACAGATATATTTTTTATTTCTTATAGCTATAATCAAATCTCTTGTAACATTTATTTCAACATATTGAATCGGATTTTAGTCAGATCCTACGATTTAGTTCTAAGATGAAGTCAACTCTTAAAACAGGTTGGTGTGAGCAAAGCGCTTTTTAATTGGACCTTTCTATTACGCGCTTTTTGGGGGGTTTTCCGGTTGTAAAAGTATATAACTACACCTCTCAGAATGAAAGAAGATCACATTTTTAAAATAATAGAAACAGCATTTACCTATTTTGTCTGGTATTTTCAAGTTAAATCCCACTTCATCATGACTTTGTGGTAATTTCGGCTTCTGATAACATACTAGACATAATTTTGTTTATTTCTGAACGTAGTTCGTGAACATTGCGTAGTATCGTATTAGCTATTTCTGAAATCATGTCGAGGTCATCAGTTAAAATAGTTTTAATTCTTATATTCATGTCGGGGGTTCCTTTTAATCTCATTTCATCTACTGCTTCAAAAATTTTATGTTTATCCCATGATTCTGGTAGGTCAAGTTGTAACAATACTGGTATGTGGATTCTCTGTACGTCTGAAATAATTTTCATAATGATCACAATTAAGAGTTTGTTTTTAAATTGTTTTGATTGCTGAAAAGATAACTTCATTAGAGATTTTTCATCTAAGGGCACCCTCTTAATCAATCAAAGAAATATTAAAATATTAAAATAACCATATGATGAAAACATAATCTTTCGATCAGTCTAAATGAGGTCTGGAGCTGGGCAGAAGTCATTTGTTAATTTATGTTGATCATTGTCATTTTCCTTAGGTTCTTCTGTTACTTATTCTAATATTGCGCTCGGACATATTTCTAACTGAGTTTTAATGTGCGTATTGCTGTGTTTGTTTGTTCCACATTTGCTAGAGGTATAGGGGAAGGGTTGAGATCTACCAAAATATATTTAATCCCTACCACATTTTTGCGCCTGTCCCAATTTAGGAACCTCTAGTCTTGTGTTGTTTTTTTTTATTATTATTTTGGTTCATTTGTATGTTTCGGAGTTAAGAGTGGCGTCTATTTTGCTGAACTAGTATATATCATTGTTAAGGGGCCAGCTATAGCCTGCCTCTGGGTGCGGGATTATCTCGCTGCGCTGAAGACCCATTTGTGACCTTGGTATATTTTGTGTTCTTTGGTCGGGTTGATGTCTCTTTGATACATTCCCCGTTTCTGTTATCTATTCTAATCCTTGGTGATAATGTATACCATTTCCTTCTAAGTCTGTGGGTTTTAATATTTCCCTGTTCTCTTCATTTCCAAAAATGTTGATCATTATATTAATCTTGTCAACCATGGTTCCAAAGGTTTCTGTTCAAGTAAAATGAAATATTATATTATAAGCAGTAATTATCACTTCTTGAAGCTTTAGATTCAAATTACAAATATTTCTTTCTACTTATACGTATTTTTGTTTTGTTTACAAATGCAAATAATATCCCAGATTTTGCTTAACAAAATTGTCCCTTGTAATTTTCACATAAAAGTTAACTGTATAAAAATGAGGACACGTTCAGCAGTATTCAAAGGGAAAACTGTTAAAGTAGTATACAAATTCTTAAGGGAAGTATAAAATAAGCAGAACATATACACATGAGAAAGAAATATACAGAGTGCAATTAAATAATAATAATAAGCATAGGCCTATCATAAAAATAATTGATTGTTTGAAAAAGGGTGACGAAAGATACCAGAGCCTGGCAGAGGGACAGTCAAACTCATAGATCGAAAACAAACTGACAATGCTATGGCCAAAAACAAAAAGACACACTGACAAATAATAGTACAGATGACACAACATAGAAAACTAAAGACTAAGCAATACGAACCCCACCAGAAAGATATACTAACTTTTAGTGAGGTAATGTCAGGGCTTTTTTCGACTTAAGGAATAAAACCACTAATTCATAGCTCCATTGCCTTCTTTCTTAAACTCTGGATTTTCAAGTATTCATAGCTAATGCGACAGTCATTTAATGTCAAAACTATACCTTACCCTGACTTGTGCTGAAAAATTCAACATAGGTTAAATTGCATATTTGAGCGCTCTGGTTCGCTGAGGCTTAGAAGTATTAAAACAGATACTTCTGATCTGAACAACAGGGCAAATATCACATCTTATCTTGATTTTATATTTCTTTTTATAATAAAAAAGAAAGTTTCAACAAGGGTTCTCATGTAATCCCAAGTCCTTACGCTTTCATTTCATACCAAAATTACCCAAATATGTTACTTATTGACAACATTGCAGCAATGTTATTTTGTTTCAATGTTTACTACTTCTTTTGTGTTCTTTCAGACCGGGCCTAAGTTAGTGGTTCTATACCTATAACAGCACCAAACTTGCTATATTGACTTCTACTTTACTTTATTTCCTTCTATGACCCTATGATCTATTTCTAGCAAAGAAAACCCCATGAAGCTTTAGTCCAAACACTATTCAATTGAATTCAAGCTCAATTTGACTGGTAGTAACATATGCGATATACAAAGAAAATTGCAAATGGATGATAATAGTAACCAATATGAGTCTCTTTCCATTATTACCAGTTCTCATGTGTTAATATTTACTCAAATAACAATGTTTTCACCTATATTTCTTATTCTTATCAGATATTGTTCATTGAGCATAAATGTAGTAGCCAAACATAACATATATAATTGAGAATCATGTCGCCCCTTTTTTTCCAATTCTTTGCTTTTTGGAAGTGGGGTGTTTTTTTATATATAAAAAACTATACTAATATGCAATAACATGGATAAACAAGAACAATTTATCTATCTGAACTAGAAAGCTTCATAAAATGGTTGAAAATTTTATTTGATGTGACAGTTGGAATTCTTATATAAGTATATGCTTATTTCCTAAGTAATCAAATGATACAATAAGAGTCCCAATAAACATAAAAAATCATAAGATAATTTGACCAAAAGCTTTCTTATTACTATATATCAGTCTAGAGTAATGCAAAAATGTAAACTTTAGTTTAAGTTAAACTTTAGTTTAGGTTAAGTCTTAACTGTATGCACGCTAAATGACCAAAATGGCTGAAATAGCGTATTGTAGCAGTTTTAGGATTTTCATAAATGTTAATTCAACATTATTTCTTACAAAAACTGTGATAAATTTTGATTCTCCTGGGTATAATTTCATAAATTTATATTTCACGTGCATTTCAGTAATAGGAACAAAACCACTTACTCATAGCCCCATTGCGTTCTATGTTAAATTCTGCAATTTCAAGTCTTAATGCCGGCGTCACACATTGGCGTATAGACCGACATGCACCAGACGTACAGAGAAAATTGACTTAGTCCGTATACGTTAGGTGCACGCAAGAGGAACGCTAACCAATCGTTAGACACGCGTTGCATAAGTTTGAAGTACGTCGAAATGCATAGGTATACGCTTGGTGAACGCTTTAACTCCAGGACATTTTATGCAGCATAAAATTTTTTATCTAGCTCTAGCGTTTGTCAAGCGTATACCTGTTCGCTACACGCTCGTACTACATACGTTACAAGCGCGTTGAAAAATGCTACAGATAAGTTTGAGATCGTTCGACGTTTACTTGGACGTATGCGGAGAGTGTTTGTAACATACGCCTGGAGTAGTTTCAGCGCTCCATGAACGTATAATACGCACCTGTGGCGTATCAAAAACGTATTCTGACATTCAACGAAACTTGCTCTGACATTTATGGTGGCATATGTCCGTCAATTTGCATATCCAAGTGCATGTATAAAATGGTATATAAAGGTTGAGCAGTGTTCAGTTTGGCACTTGCTATAATGGATTGCCTGGAGAGATTCAGGAGGGTATATCTTCTAGCCATGACTCTACAACATGTAGACCAAATTCACCTTAACATGCACCAATACCTATAAGGTATTAGAAGGCGTCGAAGACGTCTGCGAAGACATCTATGGCAGCAACCGTGGGTATCACAGAGAAAGCAGTTCGGATTGTATGACCAACTATTAGTTGATAAAATTGAGAATGGAAATGGGGAATATGTCAAAGAGACAACAACCCGACCAAAGAGCAGACAACAGCTGAAGTCCACCAATGGGTCTTCAATTCAGCGAAAAAATCCTGCACCCGGAGGTGGTCCTCAGCTGGCCCCTAAATAAAATTGTCTGCTAGTTCAGTGATAATTGACGTCACACTTATCTCCAAAACATATAAATGAACTAAAATTTAAAAAAAACATACAAGACTAACAAAGGCCAGAGGCTCCTGACTTGGAACAGGCGCAAAAATGCGGCGGGCTAAACATGTTTTGTGAGATCTCAACCCCCCCCCCCCCCCCCCCTATACCTCTAGTCAATGTAGAAAAAGAAACACATAGCAATACGCACAGTAAAACTCAGTTTAAAAGAAGTCCATGCCGATGTCAAAATAGGTAACAAAAGAAACTAAGCAAAATGACAATGAATGAACAAAGGACTATTACCTGTTACTGACATGCCAGCTCCAAAGCTCAATTAAACTGATTGAAAGATTAGGTCTTCATCATATGAAAATCAAGTACAATCCCTCCCTTTCGGGGTGTAGTATCATACCATCATAAAATATATGAGAAGAACACAACCCATATCATGCCAACAACTGGTTGTAGAATAAATGTGTTTATTTCCGATGCAAAGCCCTATGAGTGAATCAATATTAATACCAAAATATGCAATCCTTAATGATTTGACAACAGTATCGTCACTATATCCTTTCCAAAATAAGTCTGTTTAAAGGTTTTGTTAGCTTTTGAGATGAATGCCGACATTTTTGTGCTTTGTGTAAAGAATATTACCATAAAATATTGGATGTGAAATACCTGAACGTATATGATGTATGCATGTTGATTTATATTTACGAATGAAGTCCTTATACCGATGATAAAATTTATCAAATTTTTTGACTAGTTTGTGATATCAAAAACCCTGGTGTAATAATTTTTTCAGTAATGCAGAGATTTCTTTCGTTGAAATCAAATACGTTTTAACATACAAGAACCAATCGAACAAGTTC
The DNA here is from genome assembly GCF_021869535.1 of Mytilus californianus. NCBI lineage: Eukaryota > Metazoa > Mollusca > Bivalvia > Mytilida > Mytilidae > Mytilus > Mytilus californianus. The sequence continues at coordinate 71,886,851 of NW_026262593.1, read as the reverse complement.
AAATATAAAAACTCCATAAGATGGCGACAAGGGATCCGGAACGTCACCATCTAAAAATGGATAATTAACAATAGGAAATGAAAAATCATCTCTTTTATCATTAATTTTGGTATTAAGTTTCCCGTCAAAGATAAAGATATCAAGATCCAGGAAAGGGCAGTGTTCATTGTTAGTATTAGCTTTATTTAAAGTCAGTTCGGCAGGATAAATCTCTTTAGTGTACATACTGAAGTCGTCATTTGAACAATTTATTACCAGGTTTTTGATTGTACCAAGTGTACTTGTAAGTAGAATAGATAGTTTAGTAGTGGAACAATGGCTTGAAGACGAAATAAATCTATATTTGTAAGAAGGTTTATGCAGATTCGGAAGCCAATACATAGTTGGAACTTTCATTGTATTTTGTTGTGCTTGTAAAGAGGTAGCTAAAAGTTTATGTTTGATACAGATGTCATTTTCCTTGAACTTAGACAAGAAGATCAAAGCAGTTTCAAGAATTTTATGTGAATGCCCGTAGAAATGTACGATGAAGTTCTTCAGAGGATCCAGCATAGGATTTCCAAACAATATACATGGATCCGGTAGGTTTTTTTGTTATGGCTTAAAAAACTGTCCGTTTTCTGTCATTACGAATACAGTAAAATAATCAGTACGCAATAGTACTGTCCGACTGTCTGATAATCGAGTAACGTCCATAAATTATCAATAAGCAATTGCAAGCTGTAATACGTAACAAAGTACACAATATTAAATCTAGAAAAGTAAATAAAATAAAATGGTATTACACAATGAATGTAAACAATTATAATGTTAATTTTAAATGTTCCGTTTTGTATATTCAAAGAGAACCGCTAGATCCTTGGTTAAAACTAGCCGCAACTCTTCGCCATCTTGCTGCTGAATCGACCTATGCCGATATGAAATTTTCCTGGAGAGTTCCTAGTAACACCTTGTCTGTAGTCAGTATGCAGTGCAATTATTGATGAATATACAGATGATGGTGTGACTCCTCCAAATGATCCAGAGTAATGAAAAGCAATTGCTGATCAATTTATGCGCAAATGGCATTTCCCACATTGCTGTGGAGCGTTGGATGGAAAGCATATTACCATAAAGAAACAGGCTCGTTCAGGTTCATTATACCACAACTATAAGGGATTCTTCTACATAGTCATGCTAGCTTTGGTTGATGGTGATAACAAGTTTATATGGGCAGATGTTGGAGGTAAGATATTTATATAATTTTATATAAAAGTCCTTTAAAACGTTAGAAAAAAACTTATAAATTGTATTGCTTGTAATACTGTTTCAGAACCTAATGTAACAACTTCGTAAAATGCAAAGCGTCCAATCTATAAAACAAAGGGAAATCAAAGAGCAGCACAAACGAAGCAACATATCCTCGTGTATATATATATATATATACATCTATCACCTTTTATTTTTTGGTCTTTTGGAAAAGTTGTTTGTGCTGTATTTAGACCCCTCTACCAAGAAATTTGTTTTACATGCACACGTATAAAAATTGCGGTTTTTATCCAACGCAATCATAGGTTTGAACGTTGTTTCCAATTTAGACTTTTATATATATATTTTTTTTTGCTTGTATCATATTTTCCTTCGGGTTTATATGATCCGTTCATCCTATTTCGATTCTTTAAAATTCAATAGTCTATCCTAAATTGAGGTAAATTATATGGCCTTCCAAATACCGTTTCGATCCCTGACATCACTGAAGACACATTAATGGTCGAAATCCTGATATGGTGTACAAATTTTTGCACCTCATGTTTGCGGTATATATTCCAGTCTTTTCCGAAAACTTATTGTTTTCTGTTTGGTAATAAACTAATAATAAGATCCATTTTGTTACAGTGGTGATCCGTTTGTGGTATACAATCTTTTCCACAAGTTTATTGTTTTCTGTTTGGTATTAAATTAATATTAAGATCCCTTTTGTTAGATCTGGTGATCAATTTATTTGGCAATCGCTACTGGCAGTCAGCAGGGTTTAAGAACATCATTTGTTCGACCTGTTAGTCAAATGCGTTTTGTTAAAATAGACTTTTTCACTTATTTTTTGGTCTTTTGGAAATTGTTGTTTGTGCTGTATTTAGATCCCTCTACCAAGAAATTTGTTTTACATGCACACGTATAAGAATTGCGGTTTTTATCCAACGCAATCATAGGTTTGAACGTTGGTTTCAATTTAGACTTTTATATATATATATATTTTATATATATATTTTTAAATCCGTTCATCCTATTTTGACTCCTCAAAATTCAAGAGTCTATTCTGAATTGAGGTAAATTGTATGGCTTTCCGAACACCGTTTCGATTCCTAACATCACTGAAGAGACATTAATTTTCGAAATCCTGATATGGTGTACAAAAACCTTTGCACCTTTTGTTTGCGGTATACCATCTTTTCCGCAAGTTTATTGTTTTCTGTTTTGTATTAAATTTATAATAAAGATCCATTTATTACATCGGTGATCCGTTTATTTGGCAATCGCCAAAGGCAGTCAGCAGGGTTTAAGAACATTTGTTGTTCGACCTGTTAGTCAAATGCGTTTTGTGAAAATAGACTTTGTCACTTTTTTGGTCTTTTGGAAAATGTTGTTTGTGCTGTATTTAGACCTCTCTAACAAGAAATTTGTTTTGCATGCACACGTATAAAAATTGCGGTTTTTATCCAACGCAATCATAGGTGTGAACGTTGTTTTCAATTTAGACTTGTATATATATATATATATATATATATATATATATATTGAACGAATCCGACGAAACCTAAAAAGTCGAAACATGTGTCATCCATGGCAAAATTAGTTAACCTCGGTATCTCACATATTGTTGTCAATATAATGGAATTCTATGCGACTGTCATACAAGTGAAAGGTTTAGCTAGCTATAAAACCAGGGTTAATCCACCATTTTCTACATAAGGAAATGCCTTTACCAAGTCAGGAATATGACAGTTGTTTTTCATTCGTTTGATGTGTTTGAGCTTTTGATTTTGACTTTGATAAAGGACTTTCAGTTTTGAATTTTCCTTGGAGTTCTGTAGTTTTGCTCTTTCACTTTTTTATGACATTTATTTTAGCATACATGTAAGTCACTCAAGAATTAACATATATGCATTTGTAAAAAGTTATCATGAGATTTTATATTTCTTCATATATGAAACATTTTGCGATGATTTCATATTATCCATACATTTGAGGAAACGGTGCCTATTCTGATGCTCAGATGTATAATGAGTCCGAATTAAGAGAAGCAGCTGAAGATGGAAGCATATGCTTCCCCGATGCCGAGCCTCTTCCAAATGATACCGAAGACGTTCCCGCATTTGCCTTAAGAACGACGATGATGAAACCCTACTCTCATAGGACAATGGACAGAGAAGAACGTATATTCAGTTATAAACTATAACGAGCAAAGCGTGTTGGTGAGAACGCCTTTGGTATTTTTGCCAACATATTCAGAATTCTCCTCTCAACAATGGGTCATTCCCCATCAACAGTTCGTCCGATAGTGAAGACATGCATTATTCTACACAATCTGATGAGAATTCGCTATCCTGGGCTTCAGGACCAACACCTAGACTGTGAACAACCCATCAACAGGAATTTAATTCCAGGAGCTTGGAGGCAGAGACCGAATCTGCAGGATACCCAGAATGTTACAGCAGCTAATATTGACAGTAAGAGAGGGAGAATGCAGAGGAACCTTATCAAGCACTGGATAAACTCGCCTCCTGTATCAGATGCATGGCAGGACAGAATGATATGAGACATGAATAATAATTAAAAAATTGATCACATCTGTAAAATGGTTTAATACGTTATGTTTACACTCACTTGACTTGGTTATAATTGAAAACATTCTTTCATGCTTCTTAATTCACCCATGTACACAGGAACAGTATGACTTCATGCACATCAATATTGCGATACATGGTAAACGAGGAAAGTCTGCAGTGCAAAGTCTACACAAGAGTGGACACGCTAAAATGTCTCGCCTGCTTACTGGCATTTCGGAATATAAAATTCTTAATTGATCACTGAAGCATGAAAATAAGGTCATGGTTTAGTGACATATGTCAGACTGACATGGGCACCTACTGAGGAGTCTATAGACCTATTACCATAACTCAAGGTATTCTATGTGCTGAGAAACTGAACTTATCACGAAAAATGGTCGCAGAATAAACAAAGTCATTCAACCATGAAAATGAGGTCAAGGACATCTGACATGTGACGGACAGAAAGCTTGCCACATAAGACATATATAGATAAAACATGGATGGTCTAGGTCTTCTTCCTTCTGAGTTATAAAGCTTTCACCAACTTGTTAACGCAGCCGCCGCCTTCGCCGCAGGAATAGCTATACATATGTCTCGCCTCCAGCGTCTTTCGAAGCAGGCGAGACAAAAATCAAACTGGAATAACAGGACGACTTGAACATGAAAGACTTGGTTGACTGACTTGTTGAATCTGGTCCCCAGTATTCTTTTTTTTTGCACTCTCTTTCTTGTTCCTGACGTTTTCATCATCCAACGGCCCAAGCCACGACCAAGAACTGATTTACCTCTGCCTCTTTCTTTTGGGTGGCATTTCGAAATGAATTATTATACAAAATTTGGGAACACAAGACCATGTGTATCCAGAAGTAGTACAAACACCCCATAATCACACATCCCAGACACGCCGAAAGCACGGATAATTGTCCAAAGTACGACCGGAACGCGTCAAAAATACGTTCAAGGGACGTTTTTCCTTCGTAGCGTGCATTTCATCTACGTAAGACAAACGCCAGACATACGCAAACATACGTTCCCGATAAACGCTAGCTGTAAACCAACTTATTTTCGCGGATACTTTATTTCGCGTTTAGCCCTTTCTAGCCCAATTCGCGGCGATTCAATTTCGTGATTTTCACATGTACTTGATGTAATTAGACAAGGAAAGATCCCAGTTTTAAATTTTCGCGACGATTTATATTCGCGTTATTTTTCTTCTCGCGAAAGTCGCGAAAAATAAATCGCTCGCGAAAATTAGTTGGTTTACAGTATGTACGCTTCTCGTACGCCCTAAACACGCTTAAAGCTCGCTGTGCACACGATACAGTTATGATTGACAAGTTGAATGCGTCCAAAATTACTAGCGTATTGGCAGCGTACATGGTTTTGACCACGCCCGGCGTACGTCGGTGCTTTACGTTGATGTGTGATTCCGGTATAAGTTCAAATATAGTGACATTGCATGTCAAAACTAGACATTACCCTGATGTGTGCTGAAATATTCAACATACCTTTAGTTGTATATTAGAGCGCAAAAACAGGTACTTCTGATCTAAACAACAGGGCAAATATCCCCTCCTAGCTTTACTTAATTTTTTTACTTATTTGTTAGAAACTTTTAACAATGTTTAACAGTGGTCCCAAGCCCTTAAGCTTCATTTCATACCAAAAATTGCCCAAATATTTTATTTATTGACAAATTTACAGCTATGCGTAGGAACTATTTTGCTTAAATATGTTCTTCTTTCTTGTATGTTCTATCAGGCCAGGTCCGAATTAGTGGTTCTGCGTTTGAATATCCTTTTGGTATCTTATGCTCTCTTTCGTGTGTTTCTCTGGACGTTTTTAATCGAAGTTTAAGTGCATTCTGTACATTTTTAATGCACAGAATTTTACGAGCAGAACCAAATACAATGAAAGTCCCAACTATGTACTGGCTTCCGAAGCTACACAAATCACCTTACAAATATAGATTTATTTCGTCTTCAAGTCATTGTTCCACTACTAAATTGTCTATTCTACTTACTAGTACACTTGGTACAATCAAAAACCTGATAATAAATTGTTCAAATAAAGCCTTTGAAAATAGTGTAATTAATTACTTTTGGAGTGTCAAAAACTAGTTTGAAGTACTTGATAAATTGCATGCATATATTGGTGATTTTGAATCTGTCCAAAGTTTTGATTTTTCTACCCTATATACCACTTTGCCTCATATTCTTATTAAGAAAAAAATTCACACACCTAATTAAATGGGCATTTAAAAAGTCGGAATGCGAATACACATATGTTCAAACTCTTTTAGGTCATTTTTTAGTAGCAACACACAAAAGAACTATGTCAATTGGACATGCTTTGATACTATATCTGCTCTTGAATTTTTACTTGATAACATTTTTGTTCGCTTTGAAGATTCCGTATATCATCAAGCTATCGGAATTCCAATGGGGACTAACTGTGCACCACTTATTGCGGACCTGTTTTTGTATTGTTATGAGTTACAATTTATGACTAAAATCAGCAAAGACCCATTGAAACAACATCTGATACAAAGATGTAACAATACTTTTAGATATTTGGATGATATATTGGCTCTCAATAATGACAACTTCAGTATGTATACTAAAGAAATTTATCCTGTTGAACTTACTTTAAATAAAGCTAATACTAACAATGACCACTGTCCTTTCCTCGATCTTGATATCTATATCATTAACGGGAAGCTTAATACCAAAATTTATGATAAAAGAGATAATTTTTCATTTCCTATCGTTAATTATCCATTTTTAGATGGTGACGTTCCCTTGTCACCATCTTATGGTGTTTATATATCTCAACTTGTACGATTTGCTCGTGTATGTAACAACGTATTAGATTTTAGCGAGAGAAATTTATGTATTACTGAAAAATTATTACACCAGGGTTTTCGATATCATAAACTAGTCAAAACATTTACTAAATTTTATCATCGGTATAAGGACATCATTCGTAAATATAACTCAACATGCAGACATCTTATACGTTCGAGTATTTCACATCAAATCTTTTATGGTAATATTCTTTACAAAGCACAAAAAATGTCAGTTTTCCCCTCAAAAGTTAACAAAACCTTTAAACAGACTTATTAAGAAGGGATAGAGTTACGATACTGTTGTCAGGTCATTAAAGATTGCATATTTTGGCTTTAATATTGATTCACTTATAAGGTCTTTGCATCGGAATTAAACACATCTATTCTCAAACCAGTTGTTGGCATGACACGGGTTATGTTCTTCTCATATATTTTATGACGGTATAATACTAAACCCCTAACAGGAGGGATTGTGCCTGATATTCATATGATGAAGACATAATCTTTCAATCAGTTTAATTGAGGTCTGGAGCTGGCATGTCAGTAACTGCTAGTAGTCTGTTGTTATTTATGTATTATTGTCACTTTGTTTATTTTCTTTTGTTTCCTATGACATCGGACTAGGACTTCTCTTATACTGAGTTTTACTGTGCGTACTGTTGTGCGTTTGTTTTTTCTACATTGGCTAGAGGTATAGGGGTAGGGTTGAGATCTAAAAAAAACATGTTTAACCCCGCCGCAGTTTTTGCGCCTGTCCCAAGTCAGGAGCCTCTGGCCTTTGTTAGTCTTGTATCATTTTTAATTTTAGTTTCCTGTGTATAATTTAGAGTTTAGTATGACGTCCATTATCACTGAACTAGTATACATATTTGTTTAGGGGCCAGCTGAAGGACGCCTCCAGGTGCGCGAGTTTCTCGCTGCATTGAAGACCCATTGGTGGCCTTCGGCTGTTGTCTTCTCTATGGTCGAGTTGTTGTCTCTTTGACACATTCCCCATTTCCATTCTCAATTTTACATTAATTAAAAGGACGTTTTTGGATGATTCACTAAAAAGCCAAGACAAATGAATATCATATTTTGTTCAAATTTAACATTCGTAAATTGCAATTATATAAAAATATGTTTAAACTATTTACCAAAATAGGTACAGATATTCACCAGAGACCCAAGTACGTGGATGTTAGTAACTATATATCGCCGTATGATCTTCAAAAATTCGCAAAACCATCACATACCATGAAATGAGGAAAAAAAATACTGTGTGTGACATGAATGCGTGTAAAAAAATCTAATTATTTGTTCATTGTTGAAGGACGTACGGTGACCAATAGTTGTCAAATTCTATGTCATTTTGGTCTCTTGTGAAGATTTGTCTCATTTGCAATCATACCACATCTTTTTTTTTATATAAACTAAAAAAAAACAAACTACTTAATCTTGATACAACAAATATGCCAAGAGTAACCAACGACAAACACTGAATTATATGAACCTGGCTTTGGACAGACATATACTTGTACGGCATATGGCGGTGTTTTGAAAAGCTCAAACCTTTTATATCTGAAGTCCCGTTATCATATCGCATTTCGAAGTAAAAACTCATTTGTTATTGACTATTACTCTGCATATTTACGTATTTTGTTCATGGTTGTCTGGCAGTCTGTTTTCATGGATTTATTGAAAATTTCTGGCACATGAAAGTGAAGTTCGGCTGATTTTTGTTCAATTTCTAGAATCTGCACTCTCTTCATAAAGTATCATATACATATAAAGATAAAACAAGTAATATGAAAAGATAAAACAAGTTTATATCGATCATCATCATCATTGTTATTATTATTATTATTATTATTATTATTATTATTATTATTATTATTATTATTATTATTATTATCATTATTATTATCATGTTTTCTAAAGTTTCAATGGAAATTACACTGAAAAAAAATTAATCATGAGCCGACATAGTTTTTAAGAATACAATTTTCATGGTTAAGCGTTTGCGTTATAGTTTTTGAGTAACAATTAGGGACCATCCTGTGAAAAACAAATTACTATTTTTTTAATATATGACCATACCTCAATATCTTACCTCAAATTCAGCACATTTATGTTTCCAGTAGTCACGACATAGTATCTCATACTTCAACATGTAATCAGGAATAAAAGAAAGCGTTTTTGTTTGCAGAATATTGTTCTTAATTTGCTCGGCATAATGAGTGTCTATTAGTTGCGCTATTCCCAATATGGATCCTTCTAATTTTGTCCATTTCCGGCTAAATCTTTCGTCTGTTAATTTTTGTATATCTGATAAATGGAAAATTTCGTTTCGCACGTCTTTGATTTGTTCTATCCAATTATTTACCCCTAACTCGTGCTTTCCACATTGCTGAATTATATGGTTGGCGAGTGTGATATCAACTATTTTCACATTAATTTTTTCTATTGCAGAATAATTACAGATGCATGTTTGGGACATTTTCCCGCCAGTATATTTAATGTGACTTTTAATCTGCTGTGTTTCATCTGAATTATATAATAGGAGTAATTGTTTTCTTGATATCAATCTTTGTCCATTTATCTTTTCCGACAAACATTCACAGCAATCTTTTGTTTCATACAAGTGAACCAACTTGTGCTTTTCCTTTTTTACATTCAGAAATGATTCAAAACTTAAGGAATCAAGTATTCTTTCGCTTATATATTTCCAGATTACATTATATGCAATATTAACCGTTAATGCAACCAACTTGAAATAGTTCGTTTTATCTTTTGATGTCATATCTAAAAAAAAAAAATCATACTGTTTTCTTTTTATGTGCAATATTTTATGATGTATTAAAACTATAAGTGTCAGAGCTTTCTGTAATGAAATGAAGTAAAACAATTTTCTACGATATATCAATAATAATACCTTGTTGTGATAAAATAGGTTGAAAACTATTATGCCCACGCATAAAAGCTTTTAATTCACCAAACTTCTCTAACATAAATATGATATTTACAATTATATTAATAACTTGAAATTCCTATTTGTATATTTATTTTTCATCTGCATTTCCTTAAAAAATGTCACCTGACCTTTATTTTATCAATGAATATTTACGTTCAAAATTATCGGATTTCTTAAAAACTACATTATGAATGCGTACAGTTTTCAAACATTGATAAAGTGTAGTCGTTTATATTTTACGTTGATAAAATTACGATTTTGGCTTGCAATACTTCCTTGTATTAGTAAACATACTTGACTGAAAATAAACAGAGTTTATTCACTTCCTCAAACGTAATGAATCCAACCATTTCATTTTAAAAAATACTGTTTATAATTTAAAGATTATTTTGCTTTTAATCAAAATAAGGAACCCCATTTACATGTTCATAAGACTAGTAGCTCTGATGAGTTTTGTATTCTTCGTCAACGCAAAATAAAAATAATAGAACCGGAAAATCAGGTAACCGACCCATAATAAAGACTTCCAGAAAAATTTCCGGAGCTTACCGAGGTCTCAATTTTCTCAACAACTCGGTATTTTGCGCCTAGAAGGCAGAAGTATAATTATTATTTTTAGACTGATTCCCAAAATACAAAAAAGACTTTTAAGCATTAGCTGTCAAATTCTTGTTCGCCAATTTGACTCAAATTCTCATATTTAATTTCTAATATACGAAAACGTATATACAAATTATCAAAAGTCTAAAATAGACAATTTACAACGCATGGGATCGATAATATGTATCAACATTTCTCGTATATTTTAGTCTAGACGCCATCTTATTAATTATCTAGGTGACCTCCGAAGACTGCCGACGGTCATATAATTCTATATAAACAAAACATGTAGATATAAATAGATAGCGAACTCGTGCAATTGGATTTTTCTAGGTCTGTTTGATTTCATATTATAGGTTAAAAATATATGTTAATCATCGTTTTCACCTGTATAGGAATGAGTTTTTGTGGATCGAATCAGTCAACCCTTGTCTCACTTTCAATGTTGACATTCTTTTCCTTTTAATAACTGAGCACGCATAATTCATGCGTAACCCATCTCTAGCTAAGGGGTTAAATTGAAGGTCACATGAATACGGCTTCAATGGGGTCGAATTATTCACTTGCAAGTAAATAATTCATCCGCGATGTTTCTTGGCTCATGTTGACAAAATTGAACCATACTGGCTGCTAAAAGCGAATTATTACTTCATTTTTTCACGTTCATTAACGATTGAACAAAAAAAATCATACATTATTTTTTTACATATCTCGTAGCTATAATGCCACTTTAGTTAAAGTATATTTTCATTAATAATAAAGTAAACTCTCCTTTTTTCTAAAAATTGTTTATTTTGTGACAATCCGGAAATAGAAATTAGGATAAATAAGATGGATGACTCGATTACCTGTATGGGAAAAATTGTTATAAATATAAATTTGATACATTTTAGAATACATAAAGTACAGTGTAACAGTATTGTTTATGTTTAAAAATTGATGAAACAGATTTATTGATTTCCTTGAAAGATAAGAAAAGGCTTTGAAGGAAGAAATGGTAGTTTATTACATTATGTAATGTCTGGAGAGCCTATGGTTCGATCTGTTAACATAACAACCATAAGCCAACACTTGTGACGCGTGAAAGAAATTAAGAAACATTTTAAACATTTAACATTTTGTTTCCAATTCAAGAAGAACTAGTATTTGATTAGATTCTGAAGGTAGTGACTGTTCATCATCTAAACATGATGAAGACAAACAATTGATTACGAAGTATGTTTTAGTGAAGATGAGAATATTGAGGAAGCATAAACAGCAGAAGAGTTAATATTGAAGAATAAATCTACTTTGTTATCCATTCGTTTGATGTGTTTGAGCTTTTGATTTTACCATTTGATGAGGGACTTTCCGTTTTAAATTTTCCTCGGAGTTCGGAGTCTGTTGTGACAGAAGATATCACGGGGACATTCAAAACTCATAAGTCGACGAAAATCTGACAACATCATGTTAAAATACGAAAACGACAAAAAGACGAACTTAATTAGTTCATATCCATCCGATATTTGATCAAATGTACTTTTTGTCATTCTACATATATTTCTACTACAGTGTTACAGTACTTATACACGTCGGCCCAAGTAATAAGCGATACACAAGCCGTTACAAATAAGTCATGGTCAATGATCAGTTACCAATTATTCAAAGATTACCTAACGATCAATCAGGATTGTGACGGACTGAGCGTTTGATTTATTATACAAATACTTCACAAATTCAATATTTACTTTAAAGAAGGAGTTAAGATAAAAATTGTTGCAACAGAGTTATGAGGAAAAACGAATTGGTTGACCGATACTATATGTCGGTGTCTCAACTCACTAGAGACATGTTTTCGCAGTCTTAGATCTTTAGATACCAGAATAGCAGTTTGATCTTTAGTTCAACCGTTTCAAATATTTTTGCTACTTCTATTCGTTTTATCTCTGTGGTATATAATTTAATCTTAGATATGCAAAATAAATAGAAATGAATAAGCCAATGATGTTAAAATACTGTAACCCAACTAATTTTCGCGAACGATTTATTTTCGCGACTTTCGCGAGAAGAAAAATAACGCGAATATAAATCGTCGCGAAAATCTAAAACCTGGATCTGTCCTTGTCTTACTACATTAAATAAATTTGAAAATTGCGAAATTAAATCGCCGCGAATTTGGATAGAAAAGGCTAAACGTAAAATAAAGTATCCGCGAAAATAAGTTGGTTAACATCATTGGCTTATTCATTTTTATAAGGTTTGAACTCTCCTGATTAAGATAAATCGAAAAGAGTGCTTCAACTCAGCAAATAAATATATTATTATTTACATATTCTACCACTGAATCAATACCTCTGCTGATCACTATTAGTTCCAAAAGGTATCATCAGCTCAGTAGTCAGTGCTTCGGTACTCACATCATTTTGAAAAACTTTTGAATTTACCTTTGATAAATTCTCAGAAATTATTTATAAACTAGGATACCAACAACCTCAGCATAGTTGGTCTTAGATGAATTGACTTTTCATTTATGTAATATATACTTTTGAATATATAGTTTTTCGAGTGTTTTTCAAATCATAATGACCAATTTCCATCATACAATTATACATAATTGAACGGATCATTGGGTTTGTTTTCAGTTTTTACTCGAAGTTAGACGTTCTTTGCGATATCAAAAAAGTTACTATTGAAACATGTTCCAGAAACACTGAAAGAATAAAGATCTTATAGGTATATTCTTTCTACAAAATTATATATTTATGACCATTTCTTCATGTTGAAATAGTTTTGAAATGTTATTTACAACATGAGATAGCACTATCTTAAACAACAAAAATGTATTAACAAACTCCAAGGTAAATTAAAAAAGGGGGGTCCATAATATCTGACAAATCTTAACCCTCGACAATTTCATCCAACGAAACGAGTGGAAAATAGCTCTCATATTCATGACATGGTACAGGCAACGATGATTTTAAGCTAGTTTTATAGCTAGCTTAACCTTCAACTTGTTTGATAGTTGTTTGCTAATGTTCTTTTAGAGTACACGATAAACAGAACTTTTTTTCAGGTTATAGGGTCTCTCTGTATAATTTCAAACCATACAATATAATTCTTACCTTGTTTGTTTTGCAAACTTCTTGTAAACTTCCTATCGATTTAAAATGAAAATATGTGTGCTATCACAACTATTTAAGTTTATACCATAAAAGAGAGAGATGTTATCTTCAAAACGAATATAGTTAAAAGGAAGAATTTTACAAAATACGTTTTTTTTAATAGGTATATATCTTTGATATCTTCCGCATCTCTATTGATAAAGTACGCTTGATACAACATGAATATCACCTTTGTGTTGATTGTTTTAATATACAGATATGTATTATTAAAAGTAGGTGCAAGGTGTATTCACAAAATCGTAGCTAAAATCATCGTCGTGCTACTTACTTTAACCTACATACCAACTCCTTTGTTCTTACATGGGTGATCTTAAACGGATTCCAATCTTACAAAATTAATTAGCACAAAGAAAACTTGTCTATCAGCTCGGGGCAAGTTCTTAAGTAAACATAATTAGCATACATGCATTTGAACAGTTATAAGTTGATACAATATATTACGATCTATTTCACTTCGATTTATTACAGGTAATATTACGTAGACCAACATGTAAATATAACATTTCCGTTGTCCTAGGCTTTCTCATACTGGAATTAATGTATGCTGGGTGTACTAGTAACACGCTTAATCATCTCAAATTGAAACACTGCACAGATGTTTCAGAGACACCAGAATAGAAACAATCCTCGGTTTCAGATCTAGACTTTGTCAATTCGCCAAGATGAAGAAGATTTTCATTTTCTCAATCTGAAATTAATACAAACGCCATAGTATTCATATTATTATTGGATTTTTAAAAGAAAAACGTATCCGGGAATCCACAAGTCCAAGCCTTAAAATACCCATAGATAAACTTCAATTCATCGTATCATAAAACCGTGCATTTGTAAAGTACTGAAGATAAGGCCTTTACGCATCTCCTAAACTACCGGTTAACCGGTTAATCGTTCTGTTTACGCATCTTTAAGATCTTTTATTGCTGATTATATTCTGTCTATAATAGTTTTCAAGATCATGAACAAAAAATCATCAAAAATCGTTACGCAAGGCCAATTACTTCTGTAACTATACTAATTATGCTGTGCCAAATACGTATTTCGACAAATAACTACTCTTCAGTAATTCTCGAGACCACCACATATATAACATGGAAACGTGGATTAGCAGATAAAGTTGTAAATAACTAAATAAACTCATCATGGATGAAAAAGGCGGAAAATACCAAAGGGACAATAAAAAATCACAAGTCGTAGAGGCCAATTAAAACATGCCGAAAAACGAAAAGCGACAACAAAACACTACATAGAAAAGAAAAGACAGATGAGCACAAACCCAACCAAATACTGGGGACGATTTCAGGTGGTACGGTAATGGTTAGCATATCCTGCTCCACAAATGGCTCCCCTGGTGTTGGTAATGGTAAGTACAAATTAGTCACATTTGATGGTGTCTCAATCTATTAGACAAAGATTAGCTATCTCGAGACTAGAAATCATACCTAGGCTTGGTACCAGGGTTAAACATCCCTTAATTTTAAATAATATCGAAGCAGTTAATTTCAATAAAACAATATCAATTAATGTATACCCGTACTTTAGTACTGAGCTACTGACCGGGTGATACCATCGTGGGATAATAGACCACCAGTAGTCAATTTATGGTTTCAATGATAAGGAATGTTTGCAGATCTTGTACTGTTGGTCATTTTTAATGTTTAACGTGTCTGTCTATTAATTAGTTTTTAAGATAATAGACAATGCTAAAACTCATCAATAATCGTCGATTCAGGGCACAAAGTCTTATGAAGAGCCGAATGATGGTTTAAGTCATATCAGCATTTTTATAGATATTGTAATGCTAAAAAAAGACATTGAAGGTCAAGAACTCCTAGCATAATTCGAATTATGGCTTCCCTTCACATTGGTTGTTTTGAAGATCTTGAATTTGCTGATTATTTTTATTTTACCATAAGGGACAAATTTATGGTGCAATTCATCTGGTATTGTGAGGATCTTGAATTGGTCATATTTTTTGATAAGTTTTCTGTATTATTTATTTAGAATATACAGAAAATAATAGGATGCAAGAATTTGTCATTATTAATCGTTAAATGCAATAACAATGATGTTTTCACTCCTAGTGGCATTTTACAGGTCTTATAATTGCTGATCATATTCAGTGTATAGATTTTACTTAGTCTATTCTAGTTTTTTTAGATAATAATCAAAAAGAAAATAAAATGCTCCGCAGGGGGCAGCTTGATACGACCGCAGAGGTCGAACCCTGAACAGTTGGGGCAAGTATGGACACAACATTCAAGCTTGATACAGCTTTGCATTTGGATTGTGATTAAATATTTGACACAGCATAGGTTTCTGACACAGAATGAATGTGGTCTAAGAACTTAAAAATTTTAAATTGGACATTCACCTATTATGGTCCAATATCCAAAATCTAAATACATGGTTAGATTCAGCATATCAAAGAACCCCAAGAATTCAATTTTTGATGAAATCAAACAAAGTTAAATTTTGGACCCTTTTGACCTCAATGTGGACAAAGTTGATAACGGGGCCCAAATATCAAAAATCTAAATACATGGTTCGATTCAGCATATCAAAGAACCCCATATATTCAATTTTTGTTGAAATCAAACAAAGTTTAATTTTGGACCCCGATTTGGACCAACTTGAAAACTGGGCCCATAATCAAAAATCTAAATACATGTTTAGATTCAGCATATCAAAGAACCCTAAGAATTCATTTTTTGTTAAAATCAAACTAAGTTTAATTTTGGACCCTTTGGACCTTAATGTAGACCAATTTGAAAACGGAACCAAAAATTAAGAATCTAAATACACGGTTAGATTCGGCATATCAAAGAACCCCAATAATTCAATTTTTGATGAAATCAAACAAAGTTTAATTTTGGACCCTTTGGACCTCAATGTGGACCAATTTAAAAACGGGGCCCAAAATCCAAAAACTAAATACACGGTTAGATTCAGCATATTCAAGAACCCCAAGAATTCAAGAATAAAACCCCATTGAAATTGGTCAAGAAATAAGCAATTTATATGAAGTATCTTCTTTTGCACAATACTGTGCAATTAAATATTTCTTGCTATTGCGCAATACTGTACAATTGACAATTTCTTGCTATTGCGCAATATTGTGCTATTGGATATTTCTTGCTATTGCGCAATACTGTGCAATTGAAGATTTCTTGCTATTGCGCAATACTGTGCAATTGAAGATTTCTTGCTATTGTGCAATACTGTGCAATTGAAAATTTCTTGCTACTGCACAATACTTATTATATAATAATTTACACATCCTGTTTGGTGTGTATCTCCTACCATATCATTATTATTTGCTTTTAAATATAAATCAGAAATAACCAACTTAAAATGGAAAATTTTAAAAGAAAAAAAAAGGAAAAAAAGTAAAAAAAGGAAAAAAAAAAAATCCCCCCCCCCAAATTTTTTGAACCCACTTATGATTCATCACCCCCAAACTCAATCCCAGCCTTCCCTTTGTGGTATGGTACCTTGCAGTACAATTTCAGAGAGATCCATACATTTGAACACAAGGAATTGTCTGGAAACTAAAAAAAATGCTTATTTTTGGCCCCTTTTCGGCCCCCAATTCCTAAACGTTTCGGCAATTGCCCCCAAACTCAATTCCAGCTTTCCCTTTGTGATATGGAACCTTGTAGTACAATTTCAGAAAGATCCATACACTTACACAAAAGTTATTGTCATGAAACTAGAAAAATGCTTGTTTTTTGCCCCTTTTTTGGCCCCTAATTCCTAAAATTTTGAGGCAATTACCCCCAAAATCAATCCCAGCATTCCTTTTGTGATATGGACCCTTGTGGTACAATGTCAGAGAGATCCATACACTAACACACAAGTTATGTCTGGAAGTTACAAAAATGCTTATTTTTGGCCCCTTTTTGGCCCCTAATTCCTTTACTGTTGGTACCATAACCCCCAAAATCAATCCCAACCTTCCTTTTGTGGAATGGAACCTTGTCGTAAAATTTCATAGAGATCCATTCACTTAAACTAGTTATAGTGCGAAAACCAATGTGTCTTCGGACGACGCAGGACGACGCCGGACGACGACGACAACGACGACGACGCCAACGTCATACCAATATACGACCACAAAAATTTTTTTGCGGTCGTATAAAAACTCGTCAAAAAATGTCAGATAATATCTTGTATCAGGGAGCCGAATGATGGTTACAATCATATCAGCATTGTTTGCTTTTACTGTTTATGTTTTATCATTTAGACTTTTCAAAACAATACAGACAACTTTGCTAAAATCCACCTCATTTTGGTATCTGGTGGATAGTTGTATCATTGGCAATCATACCACACCTTTTTTTTTTCGTATAGACTGTTACAAATCGTCTTCCAATGGCAATAACTTCTCTGGGGGAGCCGCGTGATGAAACTCACTTTTTTCAGATCGTTTATTGCTGATAGTATTTTATTTTATACAATGTTGTCTTTATTAATAAAGTTTTCAAGATAATAGACAAGCATGATGTCCCCACTATTTGGTTTCAGTTTTATCCGCATTTGTATCTTGAATTACTGAGCCTGTTTGCATTCAGGCTTGGGAATTAATCTATCTTGAACTTCATTGAATTTTGGAAATTAAACAAGCCTAGTTAGGTGAAAAATGGATCAAACAAGAACTAACTGCATAATCCATTTGTTATTTCTAACTAACTATACACACCATTTACCAGATTAAACATCAGAAGATGGTGGAAGACAAAGGTGACAAGAATGTGTCTATACATCATATCTCGATTGTACTATCAAATTTCCAAATTCAGTGAACCACGAAGTCAGGGTAAAAAACATAATTTGGCATACATTTTTATTCAGTGTGCATTGATATGGACATGTGTACCAAGCTGAAAATTGACGAGACCACAAATTATAGGGAAGCTACATTGAATCGAAACTTCAACCTGAATTGGAGCGATGCACAACCCGGAAAACATAATACCCTTAGACTATCGTATCAAGGGCTTAATACAGTCATTCACAGCGAATTTGATCAATTAAAAGGCAAAAGTATGTAAACTTGAACAAAATGCACATGTTATCTTGTATCTCCCTATCTTCACAAGGCAATACGGTAAATAATTTTAGGGAAATCGTTTTATCCGTTTAATGTCCATTTAGATAACATTAACGGTACCAATTTTACTGCACCACATTAAATCTTTACTACAATAAGCATGCTGGTTGGTTTGCGACTTATTGCATAAACTGTTGAAACCAGATACCCAAATGATGATTTTTGCTTATTTGTTTCGGTTGATCTATTTCACTCGGTATTTATACAATTTGCGATCGTGTTACTTCTGCTATTGTCATTTCTTTATTCTCGTCTTTAATTTTTGCTAATGTACTTTGTCAATAGTGTGTCAATATGCCATTCTGTTTTCTTTGTTATAATAGTTATTTGTTTTTATAGTGATTAACATTAGAACACAATGTTGACTGCTGTACCCAATTTTTTACCATTTTGCCTATTATGTCGGTTTGTTTTGCTCACACATTTTTGTCAATATAATGGAATTATATGCAACTGTCATACAAGTGAGAGGTTTAGCTAGCTATAAAACCAGGTTTAATCCATCATTTTCTATATGAGAAAATGCATGTACCAAGTTAGGAATATGACAGTATAATTACATTCGTTTGATGTGTTTGGGCTTTTGATTTTGCTATTTGGTAAAGGACTTTGCGTTTTGAATTTTCCTTAGAGTTCGGTATTTTTGTTAATTTACTCTTTTTCAAAGAATTATATATATACATATTTTTTTTTTCTCAAGGGGATTGATAATGAATGGCAAGTAATTTGCTGTAGCTCATAATGGCCTTTCGATTCAGATGAACTAAAAATTACTACACAAAAGGAACGCTGTCTGGCAGATGTGTATATCCTTCATTGATTCTATATACCAAAAGCAGTTGTCATATTACTTTAGACTGAAAAAATCATGTGATAATTATTATTTTTGAATTAAGCACTGAAACAATAAAGATTAGGTCAATGACACTGGACTTGTGTCAGAGGGAACATTTAGACAACAAGGAATCTTCATATCAGATATTGATTATTCAGCTCTTCTGGTTTCTGCACCAGGTAATGACATCCTTGTCATAGACTACAACACCAGACTAACAATCCAAGTCTCTCATTCAGTATGTATAGTATGCTCAGCTATGTAAATTACAATTGAAGTCTCAGACAAGACAATAAACTACATCCAAGCATGACAATTTTATTTACAAATTACAGACATTTAGCATGAAACTGTCATGAAATTGTCTATTTTTCACAAATAACCAGACTGCTTAATATAAATAGTATAAAATTTTAATGCATACCAATGCCTTTCATTGTACATGTTTTTGATGATTGAAATTTTTCTTCAACATCACCAGTAATTTAAAAATTTGACATATAGTACATTTATATAACGGTACATTTAGTAATTTTTTGTACAAATATTTGTTAAAGTTTTACAATCATATGGTTTCCTCAACAATCTATATAAGGTGTTGAATTTGTTCTTATTGAAATGGCCAAAAAAAGCAAGATATAGGAAAGATAGTGTGTACATATTTTTTGCTCATGTGTATGCACTTTCAGTATCTTGAACTATAAAATTTTCAAAAATAAGTCTTTTTTTACACTTGTTGATTAATTGCAGTTAAGGATTGATTGACATAATTTTTTCAAAATAAAAGATTTACACTGACGATTTCATTTAGTTGAATTGAAGATATCAATAAGATTTTTCTAGTTAACAGTCTTGAAAACGTTGAACATCCAATCATTTTAATGTGCTTTGTTTTTTATACTCACTCACAGATACTCAAAACTCCATTTATACAATTATGTCTGGTGTTCAATGGAATGAATAGATGGATGAATGAATTGATGATGAATAAATGAATAAATGCTTAATGTCAAAATGATAATCTGTGAACAACGAAACATGTTAAAGAAGTATCGAAGAATATGACCTTTCTTTTGTACCAGAACTTCAAAACTGAATTGAAATTTGATCATTCTGGATCAGATAAAAGATAATGGGCTGAAGAGGTGTTGTATTCTGGTTCCATTCCTTTTGCCACTTACTGATCTGTGCTTGCCACAGAAGCAACTAACAGCATTATTAAAGTCATTTGTTTGACCTTTTTTAGATCTATTAAATATATTTAGTAATTGTGGCTATCTAGTGGTAGGTTTGGTAATTAAAACCTTACTAAATTCATTAAAGGCTATCTCAACAGCATTATTTCCTAAATATTTAAATTCAATTATTTCCTTAAAGGTTTTCTGGGATTTTTTTTGCCAGATTTTACCTTAGCATATTTTCTTTTTACATTAACAGCAACCATCTTTGTTCGTCGCCACTTTAACAAGAAATAATACCTTAAGCCGGCAAATTTTTATCCTTAATGGGGCATTTGTCTCATAGATTATTTTTTAATATTGCATAAGCTATAACAGACTATAGTCACCAAGTAGTGCCAATACCTCACACCTTCCTCTTTAGAAAAGGCAAGTTTTAAAAGAACAAACACATAATTAAGAATGTTTAAAGAGGACTGTCATGGCTCATACAATAGTTTCTTTGCTTTATAAATAAAGCCAGGGATCACCAAAAGCTATTCTTAGAATGGAGCTTAATTGGGCTAATTTTGATTTACTTTCTTTATATTTTTCTTTTTTCGTTTTTTCATAAAAATAATTCTGTTGATATTGTTGCAAGAGGTTCCAACATTTGAAGAATTGTTCAGCCAAAAACACTCATTTCATGAGGGCGACCTTTGACCCTTTAAGTTTTACCTCTGGTGATCTCTGAATGAAGATTTTAGTCATATGCAACTCATTTAAAGCAATAAAGATATCATAAACACTTTCAAACTCTTATTCAGCACTGAGTAGTAAGTCTTGAGACATGATAACAATACATGGTTATCGTCCTCCTCGCCATCCTCCCCTGCCTCCTCTTCCACCACCCCTACCTCCCCTACCACCCCTATGTCCACCTCGATCATTCCAGTCCCTGTTGCCACCACCAAAATTGTCTCTGTTTCTATTGTCTCCAAAATTATCTCTTTGATTTCTATTATCACCAAAGTTATCTCGTTGATTGCGGTCATCGAAATTTTCACGTTGATTTCTATCATTGAAATTTTCTCTTTGATTTCGATCACCAAAGTTCTCTCTTTGATTTCCATCACCAAAATTGTCTCTTTGGTCTCGGAATGAACCATCCAAGTTTCTGGGCCTAGAATCACGGTCATCAAAGTCCATCATCTCTTCTTGTCTATTCTGACCTTTATTCATGTTAAATCTATTATCCCTGTCCTGATCAAAATGCTGCTTCCTGTCTTGATCAAAATTTTGATTCCTGTCCTGAAATCTATTGTCCCTATCTTCTCGATTTCTTTGTCGCAAGTCACTGTCGCCACGGAAATCAGAATCTTGACGAAAATCTGAATCTTGATTTCTAAAGTCAGTATCGTTAAATCCACCACCTCCTCTATTATTGCCTTGATTTTGATTTGGAGCTCTAAAATCTTGGTCCATATCAAAAGGCCTGTTCATATTTGGTCCTCCTTGGCCACCCATTCCAGGCGCTGGACCTAGTAATGGCATTCTCTGACCACCTGAAAAATATGAACAGTTTATGACATAAATCTCCTAAACACCACAGAAAAAAAAAGATGAAAGGAGATGTGACATGATATTTTTTTTTTTTTTTTTTTTGAAATTAATATTTATTTATACATAATTACCCCCCAAAAAACATCGAAAGCAATATAATTATCGTTTAAATGGATAAAATATGAATTTAAATGTATCGATCTGTTGACATACTAATTATGCATATTTCAATCCCAGAAGTCACTCAGAACGAGGCTGTGACGTCAGTGGTTTCATCAATCATATTTGACTGACGGGTGTATAGGCATAATAAGCGCAATTTCATTTTCGAATATCTTCCAACAAAACCCATGACAGTGATTAAAAATGGTTCTGTGTGCTGCCAGTGGATGCAACAATAGGCATAAGAAGGACAGTTTAATTAGTTTTTTCTGTTTTCCGAGTAACCCGCAAACCAGGAAGGCGTGGACACACTATTGTAAGAGATGGAACTTCCTACCAAGCACTGGTCATAGACTTTGTTCCGCCCATTTTACAAATGCATGTTACGATCGTGACCCAAAAGTTATGAAGAATCTCGAGGGCTGTCCTACCATGAAGCCAAAACATCGTCCAAATGCGGTACCTGACATTCCATTGACACAACCAACAACAGCTGTGCCAAGGCCACCTATACCTAAGCGGGGAGCTTATGAGAAGCGGAGAAAGGCTGACGTAAATATTTTTTATTTTATCTTCGCAAATATTTTTTTACGTCCCTTTTTAATATTATTTTTTATAGTTTCGTCATATTTGTGTATAGCCCAATATATCTCAGTGTTTAGAATTTGGTATCGTGTACCTCCTTAGTGTACCTCACTACCTGTTCACGTGTGCAGGTGTGTACACTGTAATTGGACATACATCCATAAACATCGATCAGAAGTTACAGGTATGCGGCACACTTTATCCGCAATGCTGGGTTACCTTTTGAAGTTGAAAGCTACAGGTGTCATGCCCCCAGGTGATGATAGATAAGACATAGGCAATACGCAATATTGCGTAATATGCATCGAATCTGTGTACATGATCCTTGATCACCTGCTGGGTGCACAGGTGTGGTTGGAAAATAGACTAGAGCAAATGTTACAGACATAAGTTACATAATGCATATCTGGTTTACCTGTTGGAATAAACAATACCCGACTGTCGGTTATGGGGTTTTACAGAATAGAGAAAAAAGGACTGATAGTGCAGCTTAAAAAGGGGGGATAGGAAATAATGGGTTGCTGGATTTACTTTGTAAAGAATGGAGTATAATAAGCAAAATGAATAGACAATAAAAAAGAAATGTTTTTAAAGTAAGAAAAGAATTAAAAAAAAAGCTGGAAAATTAAAAATGTAAATGCCTGTCAGTCTCCCTAACTAAAACATAACCTGCAGTAGGTACATAGATTCTAAAAAAAAAATAGGCATGTATAAAAGGTGTATTGCAATTAAGTTTTTATTATTTACCCTTATTATTTTGTTTATTTATGGAAAATCATTTCATTTCTTTATAAAAAAAATTGTGAAGAGATGCCAAGTCATACTATCAAAATGATAGACCATTGATGCAAGGTTATTGAGGTGAAATATGCAAAAGGTGACTTGAATGAAAAAACAAATATTTTGGCTAGTGTATGTATGCAAGCCTTTATATTCCATAAGACATGAAGCTGAATAATATAGTTTTAACTTAAATAATGGAAATAAATCCAATTGATACAGACCTGGGATTAGTAGATAATGTATAAGTATAGACTGCATGAAGATATACACATTATAACAAATATCACAACAACAAAAAATCAGTACTCCTAGAACATTTTAAATGGGATGATTATGGAGGAGACAAATACATGAATATATTTTACTGTTTCAAAACTTTACTTTTAATACTTCCCCTGTTATGTCATACTTATTACACATGTATTGGGGACTGCTTCAGTAATTCAAATTTCACACCCAACATACTTGGTTAGGTGATAGGTAATTTATTACCTCTCTTTTTGTCTTATATAATGTAATTCAATTACCTGTTAAACTCAAACATTTTTAAGAAATATATCTTGATTTATAGTGAAATAATTGTTATAGTACTGATATATTTCTACACAGATCTCTATATATGCATTCTAAATTTTAAAATGTGCATTATATTTCATATTGTGTTTATACGTGTATGTATGTGGTGTGACTATAATAAACTATAATAAACTTTTGAACTTGAACGCTACATTTAGCAAACTAACTAATTTAAATTATTAAATTAATATCTAAGAACCAATTTATTAGTGGTAAATTTGAATGCTAATCAGACAACTATCCATGAAAGCTCAAATAAAATGGAGTTAAGAAGTTAGGTATATTTCTCTATGTTTTTGATTTCATTATAATTGTAATTTAAGACCACATAATTATTCAGAAATGCAATTGACCATTGTGTGACCCAAGACGTTCACTTGTATTTTTATGTCTTAATTAATTATCACAGTAATTAAAGTTCTGTAAAACTAAATTAACAACAGACATTTATTCTTTGCAGATCCTACAGCTTGCATATTGCTTGAAAGATCGTCAATGTCGGACTCTTCGGATGACGAATTTATATCTTCTACTTCGATTATTTTCAACAAGTAACGGCTCAAACTGATACGGTCGAATATCTAAAGTTTGAGAGTTGTCTTGAAAACTGCTGTCAACACTGTCCATTGTTTAATTATGCAGAAATGTGATCAACTTCGTCCATATTGAGACATTTTCTCAGCTTGTATCCACTGACGTCATCACGATCACGTGACCGGTATCTAATTAAAAATCAAAGATTACGACAAGCGCTGGATTATTTGACCATAAAAAGGCCGTTTAATGAGGTTTTGACAAGAAAAATTTATTAAAATATGTTTTTTGACCAATATTAATAAATTAATTAAAAAAAAAAAAAAAAAAAAAAATTGTGTCACGTCTCCTTGAAGCAACAATCAACCTATCAAAAATAGTGGCACAGTTCATGTTGCTGTTGGCAAGTAAAAATTTGGGTGACAAGTTGCATTCGGTGACGTCAATAGATATAGGAAGATGTGGTATGAGTGCCAATGAGACAACTCTCCATCCAAGTTACAATTTATAAAAGTAAACCATTATAGGTCAAGGTACAGCCTTCAACACGGAGCATTGGCTCACACCTAACAGCAAGCTATAAAGGGCCCCAAAAAATTACTAGTGTAAAACCATTCAAATGGAAAAACCAACGGTCCAATCTATATAAAAACGAGAAATGAGAAACATGTATGAACTACATAAACAGACGACAACTACTGTTATCAGATTCCTGACTTAGGACAGGTGCAAACATTTGCAGCGGGATTAAACGTTTAAATGGTACCAAACCTTCTCCCATTTCTGAAACAATAGTATAACATCACAACATAGAAAAACACACTATAAAATATCAATTGGAAGGCTTAACTCAATCAAAAAACATAAATTAACAAACAATGAACGGATAAATTTGACCTGTGACACCTGAATGCAAATACACAGTTAATAAAAAATAACAAGGGATAAATAATTAAAGTCAAAAGTAAATAAACAGGTTTAAACATAGTTAAAGTATGATATCACTGTGAAATGTCAAACAATTTTTAGAAAATCATCACTTTTGAAGAAACATGCGTCATATTATACACAGGTAAATGAAAATAATTTTTGTTGTTAAGTATACTTCTTCTTCTGTATGTATAAAATCTTCCGTTTAGGAATACCAAGAATTTTCTTTAATATCAATAAAACTAATCTGACACTTGGTACATATGGGGTGAATAACAACAATAAAACTATACAATTAGTGCTAGATAAAACTTCATGTACAGGTCCAAGAACAGGAAAAATGAAATAATTTTGATGTTCATAGAACGAAGAAGTGAAAATTTGTATTAATACCAAATAATCAAAGCTGGTATATAGAAAAGATCCATGTTAACATTAAATAACAAAAAAGCATTACAAATAGTATCAACAGGTCAAATTAAAAAGAAAGTACGATTTGAGAGTACTGGCAGTTACTGACAGCTAGTTAAAAGCCAAAACAATTAATAATAAAAAATCATGCATCAGAGACTAAAATCAACTAAAATACATCCCAGGGATTTAGTATTTTAACATCATGAACAGTCAAAGAAAACATGACTTGTGCAATGCCAAAAATAAATGTATCGACAGGTAGTAGGAAAGTTAGGAGTGACTTCTTTATAGATAAAAATGAACGTGTGTGTGTCTCTACACACCCCGTTTGAAAAGAAAATACAAATAAAGTTATGTTTTAATTTGCTAATGACAAAATTGATATTAGTGCCAATGTAAACTATATTAAGAGATCTAATTACAACATTGGTACGATGAGTTTACACGGATCACATAATGATTTCCGCGCTTTAAGTACAATATTACCATAAAATTTAGGATGTGAAATACCATTTTTAATAAGTTTTCTACAGGTACAGCCAAATTTACTAATCAAATCTTTGTATCTATGAAATAATTTAGTAAAAATTTTAAGTAAGTTATGGTAACAAAATCCCTGACTTAATAATTTACCAGTGATGCATTGATTACGTTCGTTAAAATCTATGACATTCTAAAAAATTCTTCCATATCTTAAAGATGTACCCTACCCTTGCTTTTGACTTTTTGCAGATATTAGGAATCCTCTAGTTTTACCTATGTAGTTCCAATAAAAATTTACTAATCTGTACTTTTCTTTAATAATTGTATTAAACATAATTCAAATAGCCATTTTAGCAAACGTATAAATTGTTATTTTTTTATAGTTTTTGATTGGTTGATACATACGATGTGTCTGTGTCTAAACTAACTAAGGACATTTTTACCACATCTTAGATTGTGGTTTACCATTACGTCGTCTCGTCTTTTAAGTACCGAATGTGACCTATTCCCAAATATGACTGTTTTGGTGAGGTTGAATCGCATTGCTATAAGACGTGTCTCGGTATCTGTTTATCCAACATTCATGTATTTAGTTATAATGTTTTATTTGTAATTCTGATTGGATATTGTTTTATGTCTTATAGTTTGTAGTTGTAATTCTATTCTTTATTTTCTATTTATATGTAAAAGTAAAGATAACTAATCACCCAGTTCATTTATATGATTTTAGTTTAAAGTAACTATATGTACAGGATTTATTTGATTTACAGTTTGATTTAGAAGAAATACCTACACAGTTAGACAATTAATTACACAATTCTATATTCATATTCTTGTAAATGTTATAAAATACATCAAATAACATAATTACAAACCTAATCTAGATTTATATCCAATTTTTAGAAATTAACCTGAGACGTCACTTTTTGTGGCATTGATACATTCTTGTGACGAAAAATTTCGTAATTTTATTATGCTGTTTTTGTGAACTGTCCTAAATTATTTTAGGTATTCGTTGTTATTCTGTGGTTAACATGTCAGTATGTACTATTATATTATTTATTTACGTATTTCTCTATCCTGAGTGTTCTTGCATTTATTTGTACTGTATTCCTGTCATGTAATGTTGTCATTTTAGCGGTATATTTAACATTGCCATAAAGCGCGAGGTTTGGCTAGCCACAAAACCAGGTTCAACCCACCATTTTTTCTTAAAATGTCCTGTACCAAGTCAGGAATATGGCAGTTGTTATCTAATATTTCGTTTCTATGTTAGTTGCATTGTCATTTGTTTTTTGAGGCACTTCAGTGTTTCTGTTGTTTTGTTGTTTTCCTCTTATAGTTGATGCGTTTCCCTCGGCTTTAGTTTGTAACCCTGATTTGTTTCCTCTCAATCGATTTATGACTTTTGAACAGCAGTATACTGCTGTTGCCTTTGTTTTGATAGAAATGAGGTGCCAATGTTAAATGTATGAAAAATCTAGAGAGAATTATTTCCTGCCAAATTTTCAATTGATTATATTAAAAAAAAAAAAAAATGTGGATAGTGTCCACATGTGGACACAGATGATTCCCCCGCTTGCATATCATATAGTTATAAAGGGACATAACTGAAGAACGGTAAAAGTGACGCTACCCAAATTTGAACTTGATCTGAGTTTTGTGGTAATAAGCATTGTGTGTAAGTCTCAATTGGTTGAGGCTAACTTAAGTAGAGAGCAGAAACTAAAAATTCAGCAATTTTTCTATTTGTAAACACGCATAACTCTAGAACTGTTGTGTATAAGTTTTATAACATTTACTTGAGACAAACTAAAGTTAGAGAACAGAAACGAAAAATTCAGCAATTTTTATGTTTATAAAGGGACATAACTCAAGAATGGTAAAAGTGTTGCCACCAAATTTCGTACTTAATCTGTATTATGTAGTAATAAGCATTGTGTATAAGTTTCATAACATTTGGTTGAGGCAAACTAAAGTTAGAAAACGGAAACAAAAAATTTCTACTTGATCTTAGTTTTGTGGTAATGAATATTGTGTATAGGTTTCATAATGTTTGGTTGGGGCAAACTTAAGTTACAGAATGGAAACTAAAAATTTTGCAATCTTTCAATTTATAAAGGGGCATAACTCAATAATGGTTAAAGTGACACTAGGCCTAAAATAAAATTTCATTTGTTTGGCATTGCCGCCAGACCCACTGAAAAACTTGCAGCCCAAATAATTTTATTTGCGTTTCAGAAATTAATTTTTTTTTTATTTAAAAAAAAATCGAAACTGTTCCGGAATTTGATCGTATCCGCCGAGTTTGTTCCTGGCTTTACTTATTTCAAATCACAATCTTAAAAGCGCTTGCCTTACACTATATTGGGAGCAAACATTTAAATGACATGGAATAGAAAAAGTCTGCCAAAAATAATGTCAAAGAGGCCGGCAGGGGGAAGCATCTCCCTATGCTGCAATGCATTGGTTAAGGGAGATGGATTGAAAGAAACGTTCTGAGAGACCTTGTACAGGACTCAAATTTTATATTTTGTAAAGCAGAAACAGTTGATGTCTGCTTGACTTTGTCGCTTTATGAGATAGAAGCTTTTTACCGGGACATCACAGAACAAATATGCGTGACTCTTACATTTGTTGAATTTATTAAATATTTGAAATTTATCATTGACAAATTTTCTCTTGAACCAGAGAACAAAGCATCTACTATAGTCAGAACCACAATGATGCATTCAAGATAATTATGGCTGAAAGCACCAAAGCTAAAAGACCAAAATGGTCCCAGATTTACAGGTTTATAGTAGTTTTGTACCAGTAGATGCTAGCCTGGTACAAAACATACATATTTTAAAGACTAGCATCTTGTGTCAATTGAAGTACTTCTCTCTTTTCTTGCCTTTCTTCTTAACATGAATAAGATAATTCTTAAAACATAAAAGATACTGACAGAAACATATTTATAAATGTATCTAGTGTACTAGTGATGAATAAAATCCCCTCCTTTTCCACAATTCTAAGGGGTCATTAATTTATCTGTATTCATGTAATGCATGTCCAGATTTCTGTTAATCAAACAAGCATTACAACCCATAATTTATTTATCTGCAAAAATTGTCTGTCCTGCTGCATATTTCCATTTTGAATTTATCATACGTTTTAAACCTAGCCCTGAAAAACTTTGCACTTGGATAATACTAGTATAAACACCATGTCTATTTGTGCCAACCTTCCAAATTTTTAATATTTTGCTATCCTAATTTGGTACAGATCCTTTATCCTCAAAACTTATCAGGGGCAGTAGGCGTGTTTGTATGGTAGTTTGTCACGCCTTACATGTATGATTACTAGCCTCTAGGTGTTGGTTTCAGCCCTAGTTGGGCAGTTGCAAAATTAAGGTTTGATTTTTAGGTTAGTCAGTTTCCTCCCGCAGGTTGGCACTTTCCTTCAAGTACTACGGTTTAGTACACCAACAAAACTGACTGCCATGAAATTACCCATATGGTGTAGAAAGTGATGTTTATAAAACCAAAGCAAACAATCAAAGTTTTAAATCATTGTCTATTTGTACAAGGAGCCGTAGTGGTTGAGCCATTTAAAATATGGTAATTTTACCAAACTGTGACCACAACTTCAAGATGTGACATCAGGTCTCTGTTCAATGAGCAGTCCCACAATTAAAGTTCAATTTTCACGTCATACATTTTTTATGGTTAGTCTGCCAATAAAACTGACTGTCTTACATGAAATTATCCATATGATGTAGAATGTGACATTTACGGTTGACCCCTTTCAAAGAAACCATCAGCATGTACACACAACAATGCTGCAATGCTTTAGACACCATTGATCTAGAGACTTCATGATTTACATGTATAAAACTTTTAAATATAAAAAAAAAATAATTTCCCTACCTACCTACCCACCTGCTGATGGGTTGGCAATGCCAAACAAACAATTTTTTAAGGGTGGCCCTACCCAAATTTAACTTGATCAGTGGAAGTCAAAATTAAACATTGCAATGTATAAAGCATTGATTGTAGTTGATTGAACTATAATCATAGACAACGGAAGATAACTCCAATTTTAAAAAATAAAATGCTCCGCTGGGCGCAGCTTGATACAACCACAGAGGTCGAACCCTGAACAGTTGGGGCAAGTATGGACACAACATTCAAGCTTGATACAGCACTGAATTTGGATTGTGATTAAATATTTGACACAGAATAGGTTTCTGACACAGAATGAATGTGGTCTAAGAACTTAAAAATTTTGAATTTACCTATTCAAACCATATCATTATTATTTGCTTTTATATATAAATCAGAAATAACCAATTTAAAATGGAAAATTTTAAAGAAAAAAAAAAAAGGAAAAAAAATCCCCCCCCTGAAATTTTTTGAACCCCCTTATGATTCATCACACCCAAACTCAATCCCAGCCTTCCCTTTGTGGTATGGTACCTTGCAGTACAATTTCAGAGAGATCCATACACGTGAACACAAGTTATTGTCTGGAAACTAGAAAAATGCTTGTTTTTTGGCCCCAAATTCCTAAACGTTTAAAGCAATTACCCCCAAACTCAAACCCAGCTTTCCCTTTGTGATATGGAAACTTGTAGTAAAATTTCATAAAGATCCATACACTTACACACAAGTTATTGTCCTGAAACTAGAAAAATGCTTGTTTTTTGCCACTTTTTGGCCGATAATTCCTAAAATTTTGAGGCAATTACCCCCAAAATCAATCCCAGCCTTCCCTTTGTGGTATGGTACCTTGCAGTACAATTTCAGAGAGATCCATACACTTGAACACAAGTTATTGTCTGGAAACTAGAACAAGAGGCTCTCAAGAGCCTGTGTCGCTCACCTGACTCTACTGGGTTTTTAGAAATCATGTAAAGATAGATAAAAATCATAACAGATACCCAAATAATGATTGAGGCCAAATTTGGTTTAATATTTGTCCCGTTATTTAATAAAATATCCTGGTGGCCATCTTGAACAGTAAATCGGCAAGAAAGAAGCAACACTTGGTCAGCACCTCATAAGGAACATTCATGCCATGTTTGGTTTCAATCCATTCAGTGGTTCTCTAACAGAAGACATTTGTATGTATTTCCCAAAGGGTCCTATCTTAAACTAAGTCCCCCCCCCCTGGCGGCCATCTTGGATGATGGATCGGCTGCAAAGTAACAACACTTGGTCAGCACCTCATAAGGAACATTCATGCCATGTTTAGTTTCATTCCATTCAGTGGTTCTCTAATAGAAGACATTTGTATGTATTTCCCATAGGGTCCTATATTAAACTAAGTCCCCCGCTGGCGGCCATCTTGGATGATAGATCCCTGCATAGAAACAACACTTGGTCAACACCTCATAAGAAACATTTATGCCATGATTGGTTCAATTCCATTCAGTGATTCTCTAAAAGAAGACATTTGTATGTATTTCCCATAGGGTCCTATGCTAAACTAAGTCCCCCCGCTGG
This sequence comes from Mytilus californianus, assembly GCF_021869535.1. Classification (NCBI taxonomy): domain Eukaryota; kingdom Metazoa; phylum Mollusca; class Bivalvia; order Mytilida; family Mytilidae; genus Mytilus; species Mytilus californianus. The sequence goes on along the minus strand of NW_026262593.1, from coordinate 71,854,859 downwards.
CAGCCATCTTGGATGATGGATTGACTGCAAAGTACCAATACTTGGTCAACACCTCATAAGGAACATTCATGCCATGTTTGGTTCCATTCCATTCAGCGGTTCTCTAAAAGAAGACATTTGTATGTATTTCCCATAGGATCCTATGTTTAACTAAGTCCCCCGCTGGCAGCCATCTTGGATGATGGACCAACTGCAAAGTAACAACATTTGGTCAGGACTTCATAAGAAACATTCATGTCATGTTTGGTTTCATTCCATTCAGTGGTTCTCTAAAATAAGACATTTGTCTGTATTTCCCATAGGGTCCTATGTTAAACTAAGTCACCCACTGGCGACCATCTTGGATGATGGATCGACTGCAAAGTAACAACACTTGGTCAGCACCTCATAAGGAACATTTATGCCGTGTTTGGTTTCATTCCATTCAGTGGTTCTCTAAAAGAAGACATTTGTATGTATTTCCCATAGGGTCCTATATTAAACTAAGTCCCCCGCTGGCGGCCATCTTGGATGATGGACCGACTGCAAAGTAACAACACTTGGTCAACACTTCATTAGGAACATTCATGCCATGTTTGGTTTCATTCCATTTAGTGGTTCTCTTAAAGAAGACATTTGTATGTATTTCCCATAGGGTCCTATGTTAAACTAAATCCCCCACTGGCTGCCATTTTGGATGATGGATAGCCTGCAAAGTACCAACACTTGGTCAACACCTCATAAGGAACATTTATGCCATGATTAGTTCAATTCCATTCAGTGGTTCTCTAAAAGAAGACATTTGTATGTATTTCCCATAGGGTCCTATGTTAAACTAAGTCCCCCCTGGCGGCCATCTTGGATGATGGACGGACTGCAAAGTAACAACACTTGGTCAGCACTTCATTAGGAACATTCATGCCATGAATGGTTCAATTCCATTCAGTGGTTCTCTAAAAGAAGATATTTGGTCAGCACCTCATAAGGAACATTCATGCTATGTTTGGTTTCGTTCCATTCAGTGGTTCGCTAGAAGAAGTTCAAAATGTAAAAAGTTAACGACAACGAAGAACGAAGATGGACGCTGACGTAAGATGGATGCCAAGTGATGAGAAAAGCTCACTTGGCCCTTTGGGCCAGGTGAGCTAAAAATGCTTATTTTTGGCCCTTTTTCCTAAACGTTTTGGGCAATTACCCACAAACTCAATTCCAGCTTTCCCTTAGTGATATGGAACCTTGTGGTACAATGTCAAAGATATCCAAACACTAACACACAAGTTATGTCTGGAAGTTACAAAAATGCTTATTTTTGGCCCCTAATTCCTAACTGTTGGTACCATAACCCCCAAACCTTCCTTTTGTGGTATTGAACCTTATGGTAAAATTTCATAGACATCCATTCACTTAAACTAAAGTTAGAGTGCCAAAACCATTGTGTGTCTTCGGACGACGACCACGCCAACATCATACCAATAAACGACCGAAATTTTTTTTTGCAAAGTAACAACACTTGGTCAGCACCTCATAAGGAACATTCATGCCATGATTGGTTCCATTCCATTCAGTGGTTCTCTAAAAGAAGATATTTGTATGTATTTCCCATAGGGTCCTATGTTAAACTAATTCCCCTGCTAGCAGCCATCTTGGATAGTGTATCAGCTACAAAGTAACAACACTTGGTCAGCACCTCATAAGGAACATTCATGCCATGTTTGGTTTCATTCCATTCAGTGATTCTCTAATAGAAGACATTTGTATGTATTTCCCATAGGGTCCTATGTTAAACTAAGTCACCCACTGGCGGCCATCTTGGATGATGGATCGGCTGCAAAGAAACAACACTTGGTCAGCAGCTCATAAGAAACATTCATGCCATGTTTGGTTTCATTCCATTCAGTGGTTCTCTAGAAGAAGTTCAAAATGTAAAAAGTTAACAACGACGACGGACGACGACGGAAGCTGACGGAAGACAGACGGATGCCAAGTGATGAGAAAAGCTCACTTGGCCCTTTGGTCCAGGTGAGCTAAAAATGCTTATTTTTGGCCCCTTTTTCCTAAACGTTTTGGGCAATTACCCTCAAACTCAATTCCAGCTTTCCCTTAGTGATATGGAACCTTGTGATACAATGTCAGAGATATCCATACACTAATACACTAGTTATGTCTGGAAGTTACAAAAATGCTTATTTTTGGCCCCTAATTCCTTAACTGTTGGTACCATAACCCCCAAAATCCATCCCAACCTTCCGTTTGTGGTATTAAACCTTATGGTAAAATTTCATAGAGATCCATTCACTTAAACTAAATTTAGAGTGCCAAAACCAATGTGTCTTCGGACGACGACGACGCCAACGTCATACCAATAAACAGTCGTATAATTACTTGATATTTAGAAGAAAATAAAAATTTTGCAATTTTTACATTTATAGAGGGACATAACTCTAGAACAGTTAAAGTGACGCCACAAAAATTCAAACTTGATCTGTGTTTTGTGGTAATAAGCATTGTGTATAAGTTTCATAACATTTGGTTGAGGCAAACTTAAGTTAGAGAACGGAAACAAAAAATTCTGCAATTTTTTCATTTATAAAGGGGCACAACTCTAGAACGATTAAAGTGACCCCACCAAAATTCATACTTGATCTGTGTTTTGTGGTAATAAGCATTGTGTATAAGTTTCATAACATTTGGTTGAGGCAAACTTAAGTGAGAGAACGAAAACTAAAAATTTTGCAATTTTTTTCATTTATAAAGGGGCACAACTCTAGAACGGTTAAAGTGACCCCACCAAAATTCAAACTTGATCTGTGTTTTGTGGTAATAAGCATTGTGTATAAGGTTCAAAACATTTGGTTGAGGCAAACTTAAGTTAGAGAACGGAACTAAAAATTTTGCAATTTTTCCATTTATAAAGGGGCATAACTCTAGAACAGTTAAAGTGACGCCACCAAAATTCAAATTTGATCTGTGTTTTGTGGTAATAGGCATTGTGTATAAGTTTCATAACATTTGGTTGAGGAAAACTCAAGTTAGAGAACGGAAACCAATTTTTGGACGTACATACAGATGGACAGATTGACGGACAGACAGAAAGAGGTAAAACAGTATACCCCCACTTTTTTAAAGTTTGGGTATAATAAAGCGGACGTATTATAATTAAAGATCAACAAGGATGTATTTCACATTAGGGTCCTACTTGAAATTGTGAACATTGCCATATTCATAACCTACTTGAAATTCAATTTGCAAGAACTTTCATATACATGTACATGCAACAAATGCTATACTAACCTTGTGGTCCTGGACCACCCATTCTGTTTCCAGGGCTCATCATTCCCTGTGGTCCCATTGGACCTCCCATTCTATTTCCCATGAATCCAGGTCTGTCACCCATCATGCCTTTAGGTCCCATTATTCCAGGACCAGGCCCCCTAATGCCACCAGGTTGATTCCCCAACATTCCTGGCCTGTTTTGTCCCATCATATTTTGTTGATTTCCAATCATTCCTGGACCAGGTTTGTCAATGATTCCTTGATTTCCGATAAGTCCAGGCCTATTACCCATCATGCCTGGTGGTTGATTTCCAATAAGACCTGGTCTGTTCTGTCCCATCATGTTTTGCTGATTGCCCATTAACCCTTGAGGACCCATCATTCGAGGCTGATTACCCATCATTCCCTGTTGATTTCCCATCATCCCTTTTTTGCCCATCATGCCTTGCTGATTTCCCAGCATTCCTTTCCTATTTCCCATCATTCCATCTTGTAGTTCCATGATTTCATGATCCCTCATGTCCTCTCCCCTATCCATTCTCTCTTGCAGCTCAATCAAGTTTTCCTCTGCCATTCTTTCATCAAAATCATCCATGTTTTGAGAATCATTTCTGGATCTGTCATGGTGGGAATCTCTTTCATCTCTGTCACCATCTTGATCATCTCTGTCCCTACCAGGAAATCCTCTCTTATCTCTCTGAAAGTCTGAAAATAAGACTGCAAGTAATACTACAAACCTAAACAATAGTGCACAAGCTTAAATATCATAACTTCTTTTCTGACCATGCTTGTTTGAATGTTGAAAGTCTTAAAGATAAAAGCATATAACTACAAGTACATGTATCATATAAAATTAACTTCATTAATGGTCTATGAGAGTGAGGTCAAGGTCAAATAAAACATGCATGACAAACATGTACAATCATGCAGTACACCAAATATAGTTGACCTATGGCTATAATATCTAATAAGAAACGGTAAGTGACTCGATGCCCAAATTCGAACTCTGTCTGCAAGTTTTTTTCTTAGCATTGCGTATGAGTTCCATAATCAAAGTGATCTAAAATCACTAATGGAAAGATTGGAAGGTTTGTGTGTATAATTTCAATCATATTTTACAGCTTAATAGAGTTTTGTCAGTGGGTCACTAAATTTGCGTAGTAACTTCTTTTAGATTGCAAATTAATGTTTATATTTTTTTGAAACAGAAGAAATTACTTAATAAACAAAATTATCATTGTAGTTTTTCAGTAAACCTGGTATCAATGGTTAAAGAGACTTGTGGGCATGTCTGTTACTCTGTGTTCAAACATTGCTAAATATAGCTTATTGATTGTGATTAAAACAATAATCATGATAATATATGACATAGTAGATGCATGGTTGACAAAGGGTAATTTTCACATCAATGAACTTGATATGATGTTTTTATTCTATTGTCCAAAGATGGACACTTTTAATTTTTTAGGCAAATTCTTATTTATTCCGTTGAAAAAATATTACCTCACAGTATTCAAATATACTAATACCTTCTCTGATAAATGAAACCTATCAAAATTATGGAATTACAGATAATTGTTGCACAGATTTTGCAAGAAAAACAGACACCACTTGGATTCTTTTCTCATACAGATTTTCATTTTGGTCTTTTCTCAAAAAATACATTATGTATTAATCCTTACTTAATCAGCTTTCAAACAATATTTACAGATCATTTGTTTAATGCAGTGTAAATCAAAAGATATATATCGGTAAAGGAAAAAATCTATCATCTGTATACAATTTTATTAAAGAAATACCCATTTAGTATTTGTTAGTTTCAATTAAACATGAAGATAGAGACTTACCTATATAGATCAAATTATATCAGATACTAACGAGGTCAAAGTTTGTGTACTGAGTGGTCTGCCATGATATGTATAAACTCAAGTTATGTCATTTGGTGAATTATGATTGGCATTAAGGAGGAGGAGTCTATATAGAATTCCAATTATTGTCCCACCCTTTGTGTTTAATTGTATCATCATCATGACAGTTGTCAATCATACTGTTAATGTATCATTACACTTAAGTAAAAAGACAAAACTAAGCCAGTAATTGAAAAAAGTAGTTTTTGAAAAAATACTCTAAGTTTAATAAGATGTAACCAAATTTCTTTCCAGGTCACTTGTGCATATGTACACAAACATGAAAACAATTGGAAATATATGTCAGTGTGTATAGATTTAGTAGCTAATCTGTCCACTTTCTGTTTGGAGGCAGGTGCCTCAGGAATGAACTGGAACAAGTTCCAATCTTTCCAAAAACTGGGAGAGGAAAACTTAAGTAAGAGTGCGGAAACAACAAGTAAAACTGTGAGCTACTGCTCACTGATGATACCCCCGCCAAAATATTTCGGTTAACAGGAAGTTGTTGAGTGATGAATCTGAAAATGCATCACACGGTATAGCTGACTTATATAAACCCTGAAATCAAATTTCAGAAATCCTTGTCAAGTAGTTCTTGAGAAAAATGTGACGAAAATTTTCAACTTGGCTATCATGCGTAAAATAATACAAGTGTTCGGTAAACAGGAAGTTGTTGAGTGATGAATCTGAAAACGCATCATACGGTGTGACTTACTTATATAAACCCTGAAACCAAATTTCAGAAATCCTTGTCAGGTAGTTCCTGAGAAAAATGTGACGAAAATTTTCAACTTGGCTATCATGTGTAAAATAATACAAGTGTTCGGTAAACAGGAAGTTGTTGAGTGATGAATCTGAAAACGCATCACATGGTGTAACTTACTTATATAAAGCCTGAAACCAATTTCAGAAATCCTTGTCAAGTAGTTCCTGAGAAAAATGCGACGAAAATATTCATTGGACGGACAGATGGACTTGACGGACTGACTGATGGACAGACAGAGGTAAAACAGTATACCCCCCCCCCCCCCTTTTTTAAAGCAGGATTAATGTGGGACAGACAGACAGAAAGATGGACAGTGAAAGGTAACATTTAATGACTATGGCAGGGCTTAAGAATACCAAGGTCATATATATGTGTCTATCCCTGTAAGGGGTAGGTTTGTTTTGAAAGTGAAATATTGATTTTTGTTGTAGTTTTGTAATGAAAAGTTAACATGCACACCAACAAAGGAGTAGGTTCAATAACAGTCTAAAACGGCCCCTATTTCTAGCTACAATTTCAAATTAGGATTTATTGACCAATATTACAATGAATCATAGCTAATACAATGAATGATTAGATAGAAAATATGCCTTTTTGTTGAAAATTTATGTACTTGCGTTCTATTCGTGATGTCACAAATAGCTCTCATTTTGATTTTCAACGAAAATTCAATGAAAACAGGTAAATTTCCAATAATCTTTTGGACAGGAAACATACAGCGCAAAAAAGCTTTTTACCAAAATGTTTGTTATCACATTTTACATATCTGACTTGAATATTTAGTTTGTCGACGCCTGCGCTCTATGTTTCCATGGACTTAATTTGGTTGAAATCTGTACGATTTGGTCAAATTTCGAAAAATCTCTATTTCTGACCTATTTGGGATGTAAAAATCAACTTTCTCGCATGTCTTTTTATCACTTTCAAACATTTATTATCTTGAAACATTAAACTTAATAATCGGGGCCAAATATGACCCTCACCGAACTTACTCCTTTAACCCTCGGAAAACATATAACTTGTTTGCTATGCCCGCCTCAGAAGTGATGCTTTGGATTTGGGGCCAAGTACAAAACTGATTTTGACCCTTGGACTCATGTCCTTCTAGATATCTTAGAACATTGGATTTTAAACAGTTATTATTTTCCTCTATGACTAATTCTCACCTTTATTTCTCCCTTGTCTAAGCTGTTTTCCGTGTCTGTCACCTTCTTCATCCTTTAAAGTCTCCAAGTTAAAATCCCCAGCTGGTTTAACCGAGGGCAATTCCAGGAGACTTGGCAAAGGATGCTTGGGTTTTTCTGAATGAAAAGAAAAAAAAATCAGTAAAAATGCTATTATACAAATTATATTTCCCAAATATTCCTATATACAAGATGTAATGTTAGCTACTACTAACTAATATATACCCTGCTCTTGCTTTTGATTGAAAGGAAATACTATACTGTAAATTCAGAAATTATTGCATCCATTTATTATTGGGATCTTTGAATAATGAACAAAAATGAGAGAGTATAATTGCGATTTAGGAAAAGCTACTTACAGATATATGCACCAGATATCAGAATACAAGTTCTTACTATTGCTATACTCAAGGATTCGCATTGATCCCATTAATAAAAACCTCGTAATAATTTCTGTGTGAATTTACAGTAACTTAATTTAATGGAAAAAAGACTGAAAGTATATAAGCACCAAGGTTACCTTACCCATTTTAAATTTATTATTGTAAATTCAGAAATTATTGCGTGCATTAATTATTGCGATTTTTGAAGAATAGACAAAAAAAGCGAGATTAATTATTGCGATTTCCGGAAAATCTACTAACAGATATATGTATCAGATATCAGAATGCGAGTTCTTATTATTGCAATACTCCCCCAGTCGCATTTTTCGCAAAAATAAAAACCTCGCAATAATTTCTGAATTTAAAGTATCAAATTTCAAGCAACTTTTCATTGTTGGTGAGAAAAATGCTAAATATCTGAGAAAAATGTGACAAAAAATTTGTATACAAATATCAGTGTGAATTACACACATGTATGAAGAAACCACAGTAATGGATTTGAAAATGGGCAACACATTATTTTTTAACAATACAAACCTTAGTACTACATACCTAGAAGCTTAATAGGTATGTGATTAATGGACACAGAGAAAGAGCAGAATACCAAATGCGATGGAAGGGGGAGCATAAAAATTACAATCTTGTTCCTTTATTCACCTAATTTAAAAATAGTTTTCCTCTGATATAAAAGTTGCATTTGGTACTCTTGGACTTATAAAAATAAAAGTGACAAATTGATACATTTAGACTGCCAATGGAAAAGAGTTGCATGCTGACTACGCAGTATTGGTTTTGCTCATTACTGAAGGCCATACTTTGACCTATAGTTAATAACATCTATGTCATTTGGTCTCTGGCAATCATAACACATCTTCTTATTTTTATATTATATGTTGGATCAGGCAGATGGTTTGTCAAGCAACAGCTTAATTACAGACAAATCAAAGAATGGTGGTATAAGTTCTAAATATATAAAAAGCATGTCACTGTTCCAACACAGGCCTCATATTGTCCATCCCTATTTCACTTAACATGTTGTTGCATATTTATACAATTATCAAAGCCAAGTAAACACCCCCTCAGCATTGGTCTTAGTCACTTAGGACAGTAAAACCTTGCAACTATATACCCTAAGAATCATTTAGCCCAAATGTCCATTAGATCAGGAGAGAGGATTTTTTAAATCATTAACAATGAAGGGTGATGATAATGGACTCCATGTGGCAAAAGCTAAACATGGTCCATAGCCAAGTAAGCTAATAAAACATTGAAAATAGTCCTTCCTTTAAAATTCTGACCATAGAACTGCCAAATTGAAACAAAATTTTCTTTTCTAATGTAATTGGTTTTGAAATAACCCAATTAATAAACTGCTTTGCTGAGCGCAGCTGGATACGCCTGCAGAGGTCCAACCATGAACAGTTGGGGCAAAAATGGACACAATATTCAAGCTTGATACAGGTCTGAATTTGAATTGTAATTAAATATTTGACATATTATAGGTTTCTGAATAAATACAGTCAAAGAACTTGAAATTGGTTATATGAATTGAATTTATATTCAATTAAAGATTTCTTGCTGTTGTGCAATACACTGTGCTATTGCGCAATACTTAGTAAATCTGTTGTCAGACTATAAACAAATAAGGTTCAATTTCTTCTCAATGTCATATTTGAAATTTATGAAAATCAATAGGGAGATTACATCAATAGCTATAAATAATTCACCAAAGTTTCATGAGAACTGCTGAAAACATTTTTGAGTTATTGTCCAAAAACTGGAAAATCCCCCTTTTTTAATGAATAAAACCCCATAACTCAGAAATGCAAAAACTAAAATTTATAGAATTCTAAAGGGATCTTACATCATCAGATATAAAAAAATTCACCAAAGTTTCATGAGAACTGCTGAAAGCATTTTTTAGTTATTGTCCGAAAACTGGAAACTCACCCTTTTTTTATGAATAAAACCCTGTAACTCGGAAACGTAAAATCTAAAATTTATAAAAATTGAAAGGGAGCTCATGTCAATAGATATAAACAATTCACCAAAATTTCTTGCAAGTTGGTGAAAGCATTCTCGAGTTATTGTCGGAAAACTGGAAAATCCCCCCTTTTTTTAATGAATAAAACCCCAAAACTCAGAAACAGTAAATCTGAAATTCATAAAAAACGAAGGGAGCTCACGTCAATAGATATAAGCAATTCACCAAAGTTTCATGCATATTGGTTAAAGCTTTTTTGAGTTAATGTCCGACATGTTGACGACGGACGGACAGATGAACGGACAGACGGTCAATGGTATACCATAATACGTCCCATAAACGGGCGTATAAAAATTTAGAATAAGGTCAAACAAAAGAATATGAATGGGTTTTCTTATTTAAACAAATAAGGAAGGTATAGGTAGGATATTTCTGTTGGTGCTATATTCTCTAAGGACTATTCCAATTAAATGGATGTGGAAGGTTAGGAAAGGACTTTCAAAATCCTCATACAACCAACACACTTTGGGGTTAGTTCACATATATCAAATGGACATAAATGACCAATGTCCAAAAAAAAACTTTTTCCTACCCTCCCCTGTCAATTTTAATGGAAAAAACCTAACTGTTTTCATCACCCTTACCATCTACTTTTTCCCCAGATATTGCTGGTGGCTGTTTATTACTTCTCCACGCATGGACGAATTCTCTGTCGATGGGTCGAGAGTACGGTATCTTGCGTCTCTGATTCTGCTCCCTGTGACTATCCTTTAAGAATTGAGCATCTGTTTCCCAGTCTAAACCTGGTATTGAAATGTCTTCTTCTGACCTGTCTGTAATAAAAAAGCAAATTAACAATTAACATTCAATCAGGACTTAAAAATAAGAAATTACTGTGAGGTAATTATTAATGCAATAATGCAACTAGGTGTGTATCACAACAATAAGAACTCGCATTTTGATATCTTATACATATATCTATATGCAAATTTTTCTAATATTGCAATAATTAATCTCATGCTTTTGTCCATTCTTCAAACATTGCAATAATAAATGCACGCAACATTTTTTAAAATTTACAGTAGACATATTCTTTATGTGCCGGACTCAAGTCAGCAGCCTGTAGTATATTTGTTGTCATTGGTTCACGTCTATCCTATTTGTTTTTCATCAATTGTATTGTATTAATTAGGCTGTAAGTTTTGTTGATTGAATTGTTTCACATTTTCACATGTCAGAGCCTTTTATAGCTAACTATACAGTATGAGTTTTTCTCATTTTAATGGTTTTACAATGACCTATAATTGCTTTTATCGAACTCTGGTGAATAGTTGTCTCATTTGGCAATCTTACAACATCTCCTTATTCTTATTTAACAGAAAATACCAGTATAAAACTTTGTTGGCAGGTTTAATGATTTTTGTTGTCATTACTTCTGAATACCTCCACTATTAATGAAGTTAAGAGGCAATTTTAAGCCTGCTCTATGCCACTGGCACTTAGCCATTGTGAAAGTAACCATTGTGAATAGTGTGTGGTGACCTATAGATATTCATATTTGGTAACCTTGTGTGTTTGCATTGCAGTCTTTATTTTCAAACTAATTGATTGAAATACTAATCGTCAAGTCACATGTTAAGGGTGACAAAAACTCAAAAATATATAATCTTGGTATACATATGCAGTTCTTGAATCTTGTACCATTTATAATTTGTACATATTTTTGTACAAATTCTCATTAATTTGACACCCACCATCATTAACCAGCTTGCGGTTTTACTCATAAATGTATGTACTTCAACATTACATTATTAAGCACTGTCGTTTTTTTGTATACACAGGCCAGTATTTGAGCTTACGACCTTATGCAAGTGCATATATACATGTACATGTATAACTCTTTGAGTGATTTAGGAATATTCAAATATGAAATAAAAGATGAATATTGGTCCGTTTTGAAAGGTTCTAATAACAACTCTATTTTCAAACAGTTACAGACTTTGCATAGCGATTTGTTCAACCTGAAAAAGTTAACAGATGTATTGAAAAGTAAACTAACAAAAATACAGAGCTCCAAGGAAAATTCAAATCGGAAAGTCCTTTATCAAATGACAAAATCAAAAGCTCAAACACATCAAACAAATGGAAAACATCAGTCATATTCCTGACTTGCATAAGGTCGATTTCTTTCCGACACAGCTCATTTTATACAACAAGACTAACCTTCCATGTTGTTGAAATCTTCTGTTGATCCCTCGTTCACACCAGGTATGGTAGACACAGATGTCACTATTGGGGTTGTGTTGTCTAAATCTACAAAATAATGTAAATAAACTCATCAGAAATCAGGCTAAAAAAATGTGCACATCAGACGTGCTTTTCGTCTACAAAAGACTCATCAGTGACACTTAAATCAGAAAAGTTGAAAGGTCAAATAAAGTACAAAGTTGACGAGCATTAAGGACATAAAATTCCAAAAGGTTTTGCAAAATACAACTGAAGTAATCTCTTCCTGATACCTTTCTTTTCTTATACATTGTAGTACATGTATGTGTGTTCTGCTCAAAACAATGAAAATTAAGAAGAGAATGTTCGTATTGAACTGTTAAGGAATAAGCTAAGAAAGTGTTTTTTTTTTTTCTCACTATTTTTTCTTTATTCAAGCCAAACATGAAATCCTTAGATTCTAAACAGGAAATTTTAAAAACATGTTTATGCTGTAACCCCTTGCTGGGACACTTTAAAATAATAAAAAAAATTTCAATTAAACATTAAAAAAAGTACTAATATAGTTCATTTATTTTGTTTCTAATTAGACTTCCTTTTGCAAAGGGAAATAACTCTTCAATTACAAAATGAATTATAAAGGACTACTTTAGTCAAAAATATGCTCTTTCCATAAAGGTTTGCATTGACAAGAAGCATCTGTCCTACCCTTGCCAAAAATTCTAGATTGAAAATGAATTCTTTAAGGGCTGTTCTAAAATTTATCTGGTAGAGGGATTGGAATGCGCTCAAATTAATTAAATATGGGTGGTTGCATTTTCCTTAGAAATTTGTACGAATTATAAGTAAAATGAACAATTCTTTTTAAGGATGGTAGGGGGTCCTAAAATGTGCCTCCCATGTCCCCAAGAAGATTAATTTTGGAACACCTCGAATTTGAAAATAGAAGATTTTTCAAGAACAGTAAAGTTTTCTTAAGTACAAACCAAACTCAGGCAACTCGTGTTCTGATCCACCCAATGTGTTCAAGTTATATTTGTCTCTCATTCTATCTCCTGGACGATTACGTGTCCAAAATTTTCTGAAAGATAAAAAATAACAGTAAATTATTCCAAAGGTTATGGGCTCCACTGATATCTGTAAAGTATATTATTTCAATTTCATGGATAAGAAAGGAGTAGGGGCATTAAGCCTAGCTTTGGCCCAAGAAAATAAAATGTTTGACAACTATTTCAAATTGGCACATACTATTTGGAAATGCATAGAATCAAGAAATGTAAATGAAAAACATGATATTTTTTCTCTGATGACGTCACAATTACGTCATAATATGTAGCGTTTTCATGAAAATAATAAAAATACAGTTTGTATGCAGTTTTCCATTGTTATTTCCATTGTGGAAACATCTTGCGTAGCCAAGAAACAACAAAATAATTTAAGAGAAGCTTTATCATAACTTTTGACATAATCTAACCAAACATAAAGTTGATTCTTGTTTGCACACATACTTTTCCAATCTAAAAATTTTACCTGAATTGTACTTAATGTATAATCATAAATTAAAACAAACAGGAAATATTAAACTCCTATTGAGATACAAATGAAAAGTCCAAAATTACTCGCAACATGTAAAAACATAATACTAACTAGAGGCTCCAAATAGATTTTGACATTCTGAATATATTTGCCAATGTCAGATTTTTCTTTATCTGTTATGGTTTTCATGGTAAATGACAAACACAACTATGTGCGATAAACATGTACATAGCAGCCATGTTGACGGATGAACAATAATATAAACAACAGACCATAATTTAAAATTGACTCCTCTAAATCAATCATGTTCAGTTTTATTTAAATTGAATCAGTAAGTTAGGAGGATATATTTATAACAGTTCATAGACGAAGGACTACTGGTGACAGACATCAATAGATAGCAAAAGCCTTCAGCCAATTTAGCTCAGAAATGTAAGAATATAACATGGGACCAGCTTATTTGTAAAAGACTATGGCAAAATGAAAAGACAATGAAAATACAAAAAATGGTCCAAAAAGACACCATAGTTATAATTGTTTAACAGTTACCAAACCAAAAATAAGGGGTTAACTCAGGGATAAACAGGGTAAGCTACTCCACTTAATGAACCAAAGATCTTCAAAAATTATTAAAATTGATATATTCATTAAAAATTTATGAGTTTTTTTACCCTGCCGATCAAGGGATTTTTTTTCAAGGCAAAAAACTACTAGCAACATTTTAGTCTCAGATACATAATTTGTTTATTAGTTGTCATTGGCTTTGAACTAGCTTTCAGTAACTGTGAGTACTCTCAGATCTGTACTTTGTGTCTTTTGTATTTTTGTTAGTTGTTTTTGTGCTTTGTATGGATCTGATAAGTTAAGCCCTGTTCAACTGATTTTTATAGCTTGGTTTTATGTTGTACTGTTACACCAATGTCCAAGGTGATGGTAGGGTTGGGCGCCAGCTAATATGTTTAACACGGCGCCACAGTCTGCATGTGCCTGTTCAAAGTCAGGAGCTTGTAATTCTGTGGTTGTCTTCTCCTGTTGTATATCATATTTGTTTTTCATTTCATAATTTGTACTTGAATCAGGCCATTAGTTAAGTTGTTTAAATTGTTTTATATTTGTCATTTCAGGGCCTTTTATACTGTAGCTTGCGATGCTGTATGAGTTTTTCTCATTGTTAAGGGCCGTACGGTGACCTATAGGCTATAGTTGCTAACTTCTTCATCATTCAGTCTCTGGGTAGAGTTGTCTCATTGGCAATCATACCACATCTTCTTATTTTTATATACACCTTACACACAATCTACAAATCTTTCATAACCACACAAGTTCTTCAAAGCTGTACATATCTATTACTGTAAATTCAGAAATTATTGCGTGCATTTATTATTGCGATTTTGTCATTTTAGACTAAAATGCGATTTTAATTTTTGCGATATTGAGAAAAATCCTGTTTAATTCATATAAAAAATTTCAAAATGCGAGTTTAAATTATTGCGATTATAACCCTGTCGCATTTTTAGCAATAATAAAAACATCGCAATAATTTCTGAATTTACAGTATCAGTTCATGAGTTTTCAGACTTACGTTGTATGATCATTAGACCCAGAAGCTAATATATGACCAAGTGGATGCCATGCCAAACTCCAGACCATGCCTTCATGAGCCATCTCCATTCCACCTAATTCTCTGTCTGTTCTGTAAGGAAAACATTAAAATATTCTTAAATATTCCATACTTTTTACAGATATAAATAAAATTACAAGAATATTAATAAGACAACAACTGAACAACACAATAAACTAAAATAGGCTATTAAGCAAGTCAACATATGGTCTACAACATTAAAGTCAATTTCCCAGCATTAACAGTGATTCTTTATGTGTCCACACCCTATGCCCTGCTTGCACTACTACATTTATATGTCCATTAAATCGTTAAAATGAGGTCAAAATTCTTATTTGAAAAATAATTCTAAAAGATCACATTATAATGAACATATTTACTAAATTCCAAGTTGATATGAGCACAACTACTTTAAACAAAAACTTAAAATTAAAAATGTACTGTAGAGGTATACCTTATAGAGGGAGGGTTGAGATCTCAAAAAACATGTTTAACCCCACCGCATTTTTGCGCCTGTCCCAAGTCAGGAGCCTCTGGCCTTTGTTAGTCTTGTATCATTTTTAATTTTAGTTTCCTGTGTATAATTTGGAGTTTAGTATGACGTCCATTATCACTGAACTAGTATACATATTTGTTTAGGGGCCAGCTGAAGGACGCCTTCGGGTGCGGGAGTTTCTCGCTGCATTGAAGACTCATTGGTGGCCTTCAGCTGTTGTATGCTCTATGTTCGGGTTGTTGTCTCTTTGACACGTTCCCCATTTCCATTCTCAATTCTATGGTCTCTCACTATACAAATTCATGTTCAATGAAA
This sequence comes from Mytilus californianus, assembly GCF_021869535.1. NCBI lineage: Eukaryota > Metazoa > Mollusca > Bivalvia > Mytilida > Mytilidae > Mytilus > Mytilus californianus. Next base: position 71,839,189 of record NW_026262593.1, on the reverse strand, counting down.
TGTAAAATCAGGGTAAAAACTGTAATTTGCCAAATTGTTTTTATTAAAATTCACATCATAGTGATCATATGAACAAAGTTTCAAGCTGTTGAGACCAAAACTTCATGGTAATCAAGCTTAACCATTTGCTTAAACCTGAGAATGTACTGGTTTCACACTATCACAATTCCATGTTAGTAGCTGTGAAATGGGGACCAAAACCGTCATTTGAACTTAATTTTAAACAGACATCAAAATGACAAATGTGCTAAATTTCAAGCTGATGTGACCACAACTTCATTGTAAACTACTTTAATAAACCTAATACAGGACGGACTGAAAAACAGATGAAACCACAGACCAGAAAACATAAAGCCCCCTACTATTGTATAAAAACATCAAATTTCTTATAGTTGCATTTGATTTCTAGTTTAGTAAGCCTGTTCTGTAGGGTTAATAGTTTTCGGATTGACATTTTCCTCCTCAAAATATTTTATACTTTGGATTCATTTATTTTTAGAGGGTACCAAATTTCGTGGATTAACATGATTAAAGGGAAACTTCGCAAAAAAATGAAAAATTGATATTATGTTCATTCTGTATAAAAAAGCACAAATTCATAAATATTAAAGTTTTATTCTGCTATATAAGAGATCACCATCGATTTTAAATTTAGAGTATCAATTCTCTGCATGCGGCCATTTTGACATCTTCTCGGTTTAGAAACCACGATATATCTATAAACCACAAAGGACCAAAACCAGCAGTAACCTAACGTAGTCGTAATTGCGTGTCGATATCTTGTCAAGCGTACAGTTGTTTTATCCGACAAGAAAAGCATAAACAGTTTCCCGGGTAACAAAAATGATTATAATAGACATGGTTGTGCAACCTTTCCTAACTAACATGATACGGAAAATGTAATTATTTTTTTTTAAATAACTATGGTCTGTCGTATTTAAACTTGGTTTTTTTTACCAAGGATTTGTATTTGTTACTATACAAATCCTTGTTTTTACTAAGTTTTGAAACAAGAAATTTATATGGGAATTAGTTAAAAAGTCAAAGTCAAAGTCATAAATAAGTGTCCCGTGTATAATTGTTTTCGAAAATCTAATTTGTTCATAATTTTTTTATGTAATAAACTTTTATGTAATAAACCAAGTGTTGAAGACCGTACTTTGACCTATAATGGTTTACTTTTATAAATTGACAATTTGTGACTTGGATGGAGAGTTGTCTCATTAGCACTCATACCACATTTTCTTATATCTAATTATTTAAATAAATTCAGACCTTCCCTTATCTGATCACCAGCATGGCTACAGGAATTATTCCCAGAGGTATTGTGAGGTGACACGTCCAGGTATTCATGCGATTTCCTGTCAGACTTAAAAACTCTTATTACACAATTACATAAAGCAAGTTCATGCATCCCTTCATTTCTAAGGGTATTGATCAGTGTACACGGCCGATAACTTGTAACTTTCCATTTTGAAACTATCAGGTGTAATATACATCTTTGTCTTGCGTGTCCGATAGTGATATACTAGTCATTACTAAACACATACGCTTGTTTATAAATAACATTTCTGGTGTAAAGAATGATGTTTATGAAAATCTAAATAATTCCAAAAAAAGATTTGATAAAATTTTTCCAAGGGTAAATTGTGGAAATGTAAGTATATACTCGTTGTCAATAATGATGGACATTTTGAAACATACAAATATTGATTTAACAAAAATGTACGCACTAAGTCTTGTCGATCATTGGTTAATACGCCTAGATAGAAAGTTACGGAACTATAGATAGTCGCAATTAAAAATATATACATGTTTTTGAATATAACAGAGAAACATCCAGAACCAATTTGATTTAAATACAGGTTGATATCTTACTTGCTTTGGTTCATCGAAGTTATGGACATAGTAAAATCACAGATTTATATTTCATTTAGATTGTTCTCGAACAGTTAAAGAAATTCGTCATCACCACAATTGATGAGTATAATGTATAATGATGTGAACATGGTTCTAAAAGTACATTATGCTAACTTTCCTGTTCCGACATGCATGTAATATATATGCCACTTGACGTACACTAATGATCCCCAAAAAATGTATTTGAAGAAATAAAGAAACTTCACTCCGGATAGACTGATAGTATTTGTATTAACGTCTGATTAGCTAGATGGTTGATTAATTTATTTAGTTGGCTTGTGGGGGGAATAAACTATTCCCAAATATTGCACTTATGCATAAAATATTAAATGAGAGTAATATGAGAGAAAATATAAATACGAAAAGTCGCATATCTGGTAAAAAAAGTCTCACTGGCAACTATAGAATTTCACGTACAATTGTCATTCTTAATCGAAATAACGGACAGTCATTAAAATACATGCATGTACACTTTGACAAAAAGAGGTGCCGCAGTTGCATATTATTCATCATAAATCTATTTCAAGTATATACTTTCCTGTCATTCTTATAAGTTAACGCAGAGACATGTAACTATACATCTCTAGTTAACGGCAATCAACCATATAAATATTTGAATCTGATGTGACTTACCGTTCATCTCTTTCTTTTTTTTTCTTCTTTTTTTTTTTTTTTATTTGGGCAGGTACACAAACATTGTAATGTTAGATTTACTGTTCCCAGGTTGGGAGGGGGGCGGTGGTTGGAGGTAAAGTATATTGAAAGTTACAAAATAAGAACGTTGTATTTATGAATTTACATGAATAATTCTGATCTTGGACGTAGGTTTCTTTTTTTTTTAGTTCAGTGATTTAAATTGAAAGAAAAAAATCTAGTCAGAATTTAAATCGTACCGGCAATTTCCACCTAAGACTCCTCTAAAATCATGAATGGTCACGCTTCACAATCATCAGAATTTTCTTTGCATTGGTACATTCTGTATCGGTAGTGATTTACCTTGACATTTCCGGGTATAACATAGCTACTTGTATATTACCTGTATGTGGTTAGGTGACGTCCCATGAGGTCTTACGTATACAGGTTCACATTGGTTTCTGATAACAAGGTTTTATGACATTCACACATCTGCATGTTCTGTATACCAAATTCTTATCTTATTTTCAGACCAAACGAGGATGTGACTATTTTCCAGGAAAAATATGGAGTATCAAAGTATCAAATTAATTACGGGATTTTTTTCTTTCTTCGTATCAAATCACAGAAATTTAAAGAATATACTGCTTGTCCGCTTGAGGTGTATTCTTGTCAGTTAAGACTGACATATATGTATCTGGTATAGAGTGGGTTTATGAATGAATGATAAGTCTTTCAAAGGTACAAGATATAAAGCACATTGAAAATTGATTCCGCCGGTCTGTCTCCATTCAAAAAAGGAAAGTTGACGTTATATTGATTCTGACATTTTTTTTAAACATCGTTGGTCAAATAGCTAAAGTATGTATACGTTGTGAGATTTTAAATATTTTAATAAGGGCATTCCCGATTAGGTAAATGTAGATCGCTGTGGACGGACCAAGCTATATTAATCATGTAACCACGATAATTTTCGCTAAACATTGAAATATTCAAGCTTAATACCCATGATAATTTGAAAAAAGTAAGTACAGTGTTTGGTTTATACGCTCGTTTTCGTGGGCCATTTTTATTTATAAAATTATTTAATTGAAAGTAATACAGAATTTCGATGTTACAACAAAATACTCACCTATCTATTATAAAATTAAGCTTACGCAAAATATAAAAGATATATATAACGGCGATTCAGGTATTTTGCCACCATATTCCTCCCCAAATAATTAATGTTTTTATCATTCATACGAAATGTTGTTCAAACCTGTAACGGTGAACCGTGTTGGCTAAAATTCACTGAGTGAAGATCAAAAGAATAGAATTACAGAATGCTAATCTTTTAATTACCTTGAATTTAACCACGCATTCAACAGGTAGTCACTAAGTGTCACAGTACAATACACATTGTATTTACACAGTACTAGTGTGAAATGTTTGATAGACTGAAGTAAAAGCCTTCAGGTGAGAATACAAACATGCATTTGTAAAACAATATCAGTTATATATGTTTGTTCAAAATATCCGTCGGAAAAAAATTCATATAAAAATATATTCTATTGTATGATTTACTTTTATTACTATAATCATATCAGAAATCCTTTAAATATAAATCGTACATTTTAATTTTGAAAGTTGCACGGCTGATCACTTTACTTTCTCAATTATTAGTTGGTTAATAGCTACACCAAAAGTCGTCGGTGCGCTTTAAATCGCGTTATTAGATGATTAATGAACAAGACTTACAATGAGATTTATTCACTCCCGGCATGCAAAAAGACTTAAACTACGTCACATAAGTCAGGAAGTTCGAATAAATTAAATTATTAATTCCCAATTTTCTTCTTTATTAGTGTTCATATCCAGATAAAACTTGGTGAATATGTTTTTTATTGTATTATGAACATAATAAGATGAAAAGTAAAAAATCGCGAATTTTCCCTTTAAGGAAAACTGACATGTTCGTGGATATTTAATTTCGTGGTTTTGTGGAAGTCTGCATACAAGTCTATAGAAAATTTGTTATTTGTTGAACATTTAATTTCGTGGTTCACCTTTACACACGAAATCCACAAATATTGGTTTCCAATGAATAATAATGAATCCACAGTACATTGGTAAATTTAAGGCTTACCCCACATGCCAGAACATGACAGCACCATCAGAACCTCCAGACGCAAATAATCCTTCATGTATAGGATGCCAGTCTATTGCTGAAATAATACAAAAATATGCTCTATCTTAACAACTTCTTATAACAACTGGTATCTTTAATTTCAAAATGGAGTCGTCGTTCTGTTGTTGTTATTTGTTGCTGTATATCATCTTTGTTTTTCTTTTATTGTTTTTACATATATCAAACTGTTAGTTTTCTCATTTGAATTGTTTTACATTTGTCGGCATTGGTTTTGCTCATAGATGATGGACATACGGTGATCTTCAGTTCATTTAATACTTCTGTGTCATTTGGTCTCTGATGGAAAGTTGTCTCATTTGCTATCACACCACATCTTATTTTTATATTATTCAAATATGCTAACAAACCATTTTGAAATCATTATTATGAACAGCTCACTATTCTAAATAATAAATGGACAAATTTCAAAGTACTTACACTGTCATCAGGACCGTACTGATAAAGTTTAATTTTAGAATTATATAACACAAAAAGGGGGAAATATCAGGTCCCGATTTTAATTATTGTGCAGAATCTATTTGTTAACATCAAATATATGACTGATGCCTGAAAATATTCTAATAGTCTTATTTATCAAACAATGTTTCTTTTATTCTTGAAGTCTTATATAAATAAATATCGTACCAGTAGCTTCTTTTTTATGTCCTTTAAATGTCTGGACTTCCTCCTTCATGTTACGTATGTCAAACAGTTTAATGAGATGATCTCGTGACGCTGTCAGTAACCAGTTGCCATTCTTGTTCCACTGTAACTGCATTACTGTCATTTTATGAGCATGCCTAAAAACAATAAGAAAAATATTGGAAGTCTGGTTTCCACATCTCCTCGATACAGCCTATCTTGTGCTGATTTATGATGTAAAAAACATTATTCAATTAATCTGGTCCCCACAAATCAGGCCGTGGGTTTGAATTGTTTTATATTTTATCGTGACTTGGGGCCTGTCATAGCTTACTACAGGGTATGAGTTTTGTTCATTGTTGAGAGCTGTACAGTGACTTGAAGTTGCTTAAATTCACATCATTTGGTCTCTGGTCATGCCAGTCGATAATTGTCTCATTGTCAAACATAAAATTAGAGCTGTGCTATTCATTTCCATACTTTTATAGTCTAAATTGCATTTGATTTGACAAAATTATATGTATTGATATTTCCAGAAAATTATTTACCTTTTTCAATGAATGCTTTCCTGAAATGGACTATGTAGTAAGCCATGAAAGACCTCATGAAATGGATCATTGTCAAAGTTAAGCTTATCATGAAGTCATTACCGGTATTTACAATGTGGCTAGGCCCTGAATAATCTTTACCTTTAACTGGTGTCCATTTTTATCTCTAGGGTAAAATATTACTTTACATTGTGGCTAAACACTGTCTATAGTTCAGGCTTAATAGAAATCTTTACTTTAATTTATAAATAGCATTGTCCAGATTTGGCCCATCCTATAATGTTTACTTACAATGTAGCGAGGCAGGATCCAGTCTTAGCATCCCACAGTTTCAATGGCTGTTGATTATCTTTACTTCCAGAGGCTATCAGACTTTTCAGTGGATGCCAGCCTACACATTTCACATCAGCACCATGTCCTGGTTAATTTGAAAAAAGTTTTGGCTAATATTCATACCACAATATATGAGTATCTGTATTTTATGTATAACAATTCATTGACACACATGAAATCAGTTGGGGTTTGGGGGGTTCATCAGAAAACAAATACATGGGGAATGTGTCCATGGGACACAGATGATGCTCCCGCTTGCATATCATATAAAGTTATAATGGGACATAACTAAAGAACAGTAAAAGTGACACTACCCAAATGTGTACTTGATCTGAGTTTTGTGGTAATAAGTATAAGTTTCATAACATTTGGTTGAGGCAAACTTAAGTTAGAGAACGGAAACGAAAAATTCAGCAATTTTTCCATTTGTAAAGGGGCATAACTCTAGAACGGTTAAAGTGACACCATCAAAATTCAAACTTGTTCTGTGTATTTTGTGGTAATAAGCATTGTGTATAAGTTTCCTAGCATTTGGTTGAGGCAAACGAAAGTTAGAGAACAGAAAACAACTTCTGGACGTACAAACGTACGTACAGACGGACAAGGGTAAAACTTAATGCCCCCTCCACTATGGCAGTGATCTGGAAGGATTTTTTCTCTATGGGCCCAGGACCCCCCAAAAATAAATTCAATGGGCCATTTTTAGAATTAATGGGCCATGTTGTCAAATGAGTGGGCCATTCGTTTACAATAAAAAAAAATTAAAAAAAAGGGTATATTTCACTGTACTTACAAGTATGATTCTAATTAATATCATGAATATTGTTCCTGTGATTTTGTAATTTCAATTTCAATGAAAATACAATAACTTCTTCCAAACCGGGCAATATTTACGATAACCTTTATTTACAATGTTAAAACTGGTACTGTTCCCTTGTTCATGTTCATGGTTTTTTTTTACATTAAATTTGGGTCTACGTCGATACCATACTTATTCCAGACGTTCCGTATTAGAGGAAGTTTCTGGCATTTCCTCTGCACTTGTATTATTATTACTTCATCACGATGACAAGAATAACAGTAGAGAGCAACGTTAATTGATAAGACACAACAACAATTCGCAGAAGGCATGTTTACAAAATGTCAAAACGAGCCAAAGACCAAAAAAAAAAGACAAGGATAGTTAAGCCCCTTTTATGGAGACAAATAATATACTATTCATAAAAAGGCTTTTGGGTTTTTCAATCGAAATAATAGTAAGCTTACTTAAAAGATTATAATAAGAGAAGAATTCTCGCCTGTACTAGCCAATTTTCACAAATTTAAAGTTGTTTATAAAAAATTATATCATGAATGATGGTTAATTACGTTTTTGGGGTAATCAGTCATACCGAATGTTGCTATTATTACCATAGGAAAACACCCGAGACGTCCCAAAAATATATAGGTACTCCTATCATTGGAGTAAACACTACACAGTTGTGTACTCACACATGGCGGCACGAAATACTATTGGAAATCCATTTGACGATATCTCAACGTTTCAAAACGAAGTGAAAAATATCATGCGCCACGCGGGCGCTTACAATTGTCACTCTATGCGCCATTTCTGGTCGATAAGCGCAATTGGCGCAAGGCGCACGTCCTTCCCGATCACTGCTATGGCGGGGGCATAACAAAAAATACTATTAATCAACTAGAGCTTCAGATTTTTTGAGTTTGACTATTTAGGCTGCGAGTGTCATGACCACAAGTAACCCCTTCAAGAGTCATGCTGGTTACAGGCCTGATTGGTCCTTTGTTCGACATCCAGTGGAAAATATTTCAAACATATTCATACTGGGAGCCATATAATTAGGTTGCAAGAAGTGGGAGTACTGGGTTGTGTCTGGAAATTGCGACCCCCTACTTAAAAATGAGGGGTTGTTACTCAAAACGAAACTTGACCCTTCAATTAAACATTTAAAGACCACTTCAACTGAATGATTGCCAAGCCTAAACCACCATCTGGGAAATATTCATATTATGGACAGGGATCAATTTAAACAATGCATCATAAAGGCACTACTCTAATACAGAATTCCATGTGACAATATTTCTATGTCTTAGTCCACACTTTTGATGAATAGTTATTGCAAGGGTTATTTGACATACAGGTTTTCTCCAAAGAAACAGTGAAGGCATTTTAGCTATCCATTTATGTGATAAGACAAAAGAAATTACAATTTTTTTAAATAAATGTATATGCAATTCATTGAAAAGGTCACAAATTAGACTGTTAAGTATCAACCTAAACAAACAAACAAGTATACCCTCTCCTCCAGAAATGGCAGTCTTTGATCTGCTTTAGGGAAACCTCAATAATTATAATTGAGATCAGCAAATAAAATAGAGTCGCACAATGGCATTATATGGTTAAGATTCTTAAGACAGTTTCAATTAATTTTGATAATCATAAATGAGGGGTTTTAAGGAGGATTTGCATTTGTGAATACTGTAAATACAGAAATTATAGTGTGCATTTATAATTGGGATTTTTTAAGAATGGACAAAAATTGGAGATTAATTATTATGATTTCGGGAAAATCTCCATACAGATGTATGTTTCAGATATAAAAATGTTAGTTCATATTATTGTGATTCTCCCACAGTTGCATTATTCGCATTAATAAAAACCTCACAATAATTTCTGAATTTACAGTACAAATTTGGCTACTTGCCAGATAAAGCAATGGCAATTTCATGATTTTCTAAGGGGAACCACAAAAATAAATAAGCTAAATAAATGGGAAATGTGTCCATGGGACACAGATGATACCCCCACTTGCATATCATATAAAGTAATAAAGGGACATAACTGAAGAACAGTAAAAGTGACGCTACCCAAATTTGTACTTGATCAGAGTTTTGTGGTAGTAAGTATTGTGTATAAGTTTCATAACATTTGCTTGAGGCAAACTTAAGTTAGAGAACGGAAACGAAAAATTCAGCAATTTTTCCATTTGTAAAGGGGCATAACTCTAGAACAGTAAAAGTGACACCATCAAAATTCAAACTTGATCTGTATTTTGTGGTAATAAGCATTGTGTATAAGTTTCATAACATCGGGTTGAGGCTAACTTAAGTTAAAGAACGGAAACGAAAAATTCAGCAATTTTTCCATTTGTAAAGGGGCATAACTCTAGAACGGTTAAAGTGACACCACCAAAATTCGAACTTGATCAGTATTTTGTGGTAATAAGCATTGTATATAAGTTTCATAACATTTGGTTAAGGTAAACTAAAGTTAGAGAACGGAAACGAAAAATTCAGCAATTTTTCCATTTGTAAAGGGGCATAACTCTAGAACAGTAAAAGTGACACCACCAAAATTCAAACTTGATCTGTATTTTGTGATAATAAGCATTGTGTATAAGTTTCATAACATCGGGTTGAGGCTAACTTAAGTTAAAGAACGGAAACGAAAAATTCAGCAATTTTTCCATTTGTAAAGGGGCATAACTCTAGAAAGGTTAAAGTGACACCACCAAAATTCAAACTTGATCTGTATTTTGTGGTAATAAGCATTGTATATAAGTTTCATAACATTGGGTTAAGGCAAACTAAAGTTAGAGAACGGAAATGAAAAATTCAGCAATTTTTCCATTTGTAAAGGTGCATTACTCTAGAACGGTTAAAGTGACATCACCAAAATTCGAACTTGATCTGTATTTTGTGGTAATAAGCATTGTGTAGAAGTTTCATAACATTTGGTTAAAGGCAAACTAAAGTAAGAGAACAGAAATGAAAAATTCAGCAATTTTTCCATTTGTAAAGGGGCATAACTCTAGAACGGTTAAAGTGACGCCACCAACATTCAATCTTGATCTGTGTTTTGTGGTGATAAGCATCGTGTATAAGTTTCATAACATTTGGTTGAGGCAAACTAAAGTTAGAGAACGGAAACCAACTTTGGGACGTACGATAATACAGACGTACAGACCGACAAGGATAAAACTTTATGTCACCTCTGCTACGCGGGGGCATAAAAAACAAAACAGGAGGCACACAGAAGCATTATATAGTGAAAATTCTATGAAACTAAGAAAAGAAGTTGATACAAATGTGTACTGTTGTGTGCAGATACGATAAAGTCCATGAATATCATATCAACTTTTTTGTAAATTGTACCCACTTCTATTCTTATGGTCAGTGAGTTTCTATGAAGTGCTTCACTGTATAATGCCATTGTGCATTTCAAGTACTTATTTTGTATCTGCAAATCCTCCTAAGTCCCTTGTTAGAATATAATGAAACTTACTTAGAATCTAAACCATAAAATACCATGCATTGTAATTTGCCCCTACTATTCTGTATGATGATTCCCATTATTTTTAATTTGCCCTTGCTTTAAATAAAAGGAGTTATTAATTTGCGAGTTAAGCATGCAGGACCTTGAATTGTAGCACTAGTGTCAAACATCATGATCTTGTATTGCTGGTCATTTTGCCATTTACTTTTTCTGATGATCTATTTTAGTACTGAAAAAAATGAAAATGGCTACAAATCATCGAAGGGCCACAAGTCCTTTAAGTAGCCAACTGACCTTTACAACTGCATTGAATTATATGCAGATCTTGTAATGTTGATCATTTTTCCAGTTTTTAAGTTTATACCCGTATGCAAAAATACTAGCATTCTTCAAGAATCATTATTATAGGGCAAAAACTTCAATAAGCAGTGAATTAATGATTTTGGTCAAGTGACCTTATTGTATTGTATTGCTGATCATTTTTGCCCTTTGCTTTGTCTGTCTATCTTTTATATTTTTCCAATTGCCAAAAAACGAAAAAAAATGGTAAAATTCATCATTTAATAAACTGCTTCGCCAAGCGCAGCTGGATACGACCGCAGAGGTCCAACCCTGAACAGTTGGGGAAAAATGGACACAATATTCAAGCTTGATACAGGTCTGAATTTGGATTGTAATTAACACATTATAGGTTTTTGACACAGAATAAATGTAGTCAAAGAACTTGAAATTGGTTATATGATTTGAATTTATATTCAATTGAAGATTTCTTGCTGTTGTGCAATACACTGTGCTGTTGCGCAATACTTAGTAAATCTGTTTTCAGACTATATACAAAGAATTAGCAAAATAAATTATGACCCCCAATTTCTCTTTGGAAAATTGACAATTTCTTAATATCTTGAGGGAAAAAAAATTGACACCCCCCCAAAAAAAAAATTATATTTTTACCATCCCCTTTCCAAATAAATGATATTTGAAATTTTCTTTTTAATTTCTTAAATCTGGAGGAAAAAAAATTGCCACTTCCAAAAAAAAAAAAAATGGGGAATGTGTCCATGGGACACAGATGCTGCCCCCGCTTGCATATAATGTTATAAAGGGACATAACTCAAGAACTGTAAAAATGACCCTACCCAAATTTGTACTTGTATCTGAGTTTTGTGGTAATAAGCATTGTGTATAATTTCATAACATTTAGTTGAGGCAAACTTAAGTTAGAGAACGGAAACAAAAAATTCAGCAATTTTTCCATTTGTAATGGGGCACAACTCTAGAACGATAAAAGTGATGCCACCAAAATTCGAACTTGATCTGTGTTTTGTGGTAATAAGTATTGTGTAGAAGTTTCATAACATTTGGTTGAGGCAAACTAAAGTTAGAGAACAGAACCAATTTTGGGACGTACCTACAGACGGACATGGGTAAAACTTAATGCCCCCTCCGATATGGCGGGGGCATAAAAAAATTTTATACATCCCCCCCTCTCTCCAAAAAAATAACATTTGAAGAAATTTTCTTTTTGTAAAATGTGGTACAATTTAAGAGACATCCATACACTTAAACACAAGTTATTGTCTGAAAACTAGAAAAATGCTTGTTTTAGACCCATTTTGGCCCCTAATTCCTGAACGGTTTGGGCAATTACCCCCAATATGAATCCCAACCTTCTACTTGTGGTATTGAACCTTGTGGTACAATTTCAGAGCAATCAAAATACTTATTCACAAGTTATTGTCCTGAAACTAGAAAAATGCTTGTTTTGGGCCCCTTTTTGGCCCCTAATTCCTAAACGGTTGGGACCATCATCCCCCAAAAACATTTTTTGCGGTCGTATAAAAATGGACAAAAGACTCAAATGGCAGGGGTGTAAGGAATGTTTCTTATACTCCATAGAGAATGGGTCCATTCTGATCATTTAATTGGAATGAACTTTACACATCACCATAATGGGAGATGCCCAACTTCAATAATTGTGCATACTTTCCGTTAAGTTTGAAGGATCTGTACATGTGTTGAATACTATTAGGGAAGTTGAATACACAAAATTGGTACTGTCTTTTGTAAATTTGCTTAAAAATGACTAAGTTCTCAAGTCCAGAAAAATGGGGGAAATTCCTCAAACAATTCCATAAAAGCTGGTGCACATCTTCAATATGTGTGCAATCTTCCTGTGAAGTTTCATGGATCTGGGTTGAATACTTTAAAGGGAGTTATATGCACAAAATGTGTACTGGCTTTTGTAAATATTTGCTCAAAAATGACCCCAAGCAATTCTATAACATCAGATGCACAATTTCAGTATGTGTGCAATCTTTCTGTGGGGTTTCAAGGATCTGGGTTGAAATTTTTAGGAAGACTTGCTTAAACCAAATTGGTACTTCCTTTTGGATTGCTGATAAATGACTTTATGGGTATGGGTTTTGCTCATTGTTGAAGGCAGTACGGTGACCTATAGTTGCTAACTACTATGTCATTTGGTATCTGGCGGAAAGTTCTCATTGGCAATCATACCACATCTTCTTATTTTTATAATTACTTACGGTGTCAGATATAAACAACACACCTGCCAGACTTCGTATTTTCAGAATTACACATCTTAGTCTGGAAAATGGGAACTAATTCCTCAAACATTTCTTTAATATCAGAAGCCCAATTTCAGTGTGAGAGCAATGTTTCTGTTGATTTTCAAGGATCAGGGTTGAAAACTTTAGGATGACTTGATTACACAAAAAAGGAACCCATTTTCCCCAGCCCACCCATGCACTCTGCATTGATCTTGCAAATCAGCCAAAAATGCCAAAATGGATAAATGTCATGACTTGGGGTAATTCCTCCTTATTTAAAGATCATGTGTTGCTGATCATTTTAGCTGTTTACAGAAACTCTGGCCTATTAACACTTTCAAGATATAAGGCAAAAATACAAAAACTTGTAAAATCATATTCATTAATTGAGAGAACTTAGATTTGTTTAAAAAGACATGAGGTAGAGCTCAACATTCTACACATTTTTGTCCCAATAGATTTCCAATCTTTAACTGGATTCAAGATAACTTGCATTCTACCCTCATGTTTTATTTTTAGCCATGATGGCCATGTTTTTTTTTCTGTGTGGCAGCATCATTGACACAATTTTTAAAGTAGACACCCTAAAGATGGCTGTTATCAGGTTTTTCATGAAAGGGACAACAAGTGATAACAAGTGTTACTACATAATTTTATTTATGAATTAAAGATATAGGGGCATAACTCAATGAGATAATATCCATATGACACATTTAGAGGGCAATTCAATCTTCAACAATAAGTTATTTCATGCTCTAAATCATCCAAAAAAGTGTGAATTAAATTAGACAGTAACAACAAAATCTCCAAATAACTACCTACAAAAACATTAAAATATGATAATGACATAAGTCAACCATGGATGAGTTTATTGACTTAGAACAGGCATTTGAAATTTTGAGGGGGATTAACTAGTATTTTGATATCCCAACCTTCCCCCTTTAAAATCATATCAGTAGAGTAATAAAAGATTTGATCATGAAGTGAGAGAGCCATTGATCAGTTTATTGATTTGGAACCTGCACTTGAATATACGGTAGGATTTTACTAATTTTTTGAGAACACAACCCTCCCCCTTTTAAAATACAATCAGATTTAATCATGATGTGAGACATTATTGATGAGTTTATTGACTTGTAACAGGCTCTCCTATTTTGGCAGGATTAAACTAGATTTTTGAGATCTCAACTCCCTCTGTTTTTTAAAATACAATCAGTAGAGTATCAAAATATTTTTTTGTCTAAATCTGAATTTGTTAAAGTGATGTTTGATGGTCCATACTTTTTGGGGGGATTAATTTCGTTGCAATATTTACCCTTTTTCAATTTACAAATTTTCTAATGATTGCTTTATCTTCCCTAAGAGGGGTGTCATGTTTGAAGGTGGATAGGGTTTTCAAGCATTTCTCCTTAAATTGATCATTTGATGCCTAATTTGTTAACAATTGGAAACTAGAACTGCGGGTGAACCCATAAAATGACACCCCCATCAATTGATTTCATTCAAAAGATACCCCTTTCAGCCTGAGTTTGTCTAAAATCTATTTATTAGTCTCAGACAGATTTTAAAACAGACAATTAAAGTAGAAAAGATTCATGGAATAAAAGACAATGACAGCAAGCCAATCTCTGAAATGCCTCACTGACTATTTGAATAATCCCCATTTAATTACACTCCAACTGTTTGTGTAAAATTTCGGACGTCACTAGAGACCAATCTTTTCATAAATAAAATAAAGTTGTGCACTTTTCCATTCATGAGGGTGTGGATGGGGGTTTACTGAATAGAGAAGAAAGGGCAATAAAATATAAAGATTAGAGAAAAATGGACCAAAAAAATAAAGAATAGAGAATAATGATGTGCTAAAATATAAAGAATTGAGGAAAATGGCCTAAACAAATTAAGTATAGTCCGTTTGACTTCTATAAATCTTCAGAAAATAATTCTTAAAAATTCATTTTTACAAAAAAACATTTTTTTTCTTGATGTATGTTAATGTATGATATATACGAACTCTGACTATGAATATCATAATTTTAGGCCAATAATCAAAAAAGTTACCCATTAGGTCTCTATGTTACTCCTATTTTTTTTTTTATAAAATACTTGATGGAGTAAGTATGACTTGTGACTTTTCTCATTTAAATAATGCTGACCAGCAAATAAACTTGGACTTCATTTAAGTTTTATGTCATGTGATTACTGAACTTATTGTATACATGATTTTGTATTTTTCATTGTTCAATTTCTATGAGTAACCTTAGTAATATTTTCCAATGGACATTACTAGTATAACATTTTTAAAAACTACAAAGTAGTTTTATGCAAAATTCAGTTTAGAAATTTTATTAAAAAGTTCCCCTTTTCACATAAAACTTAAATGAAGTCCAAGTTTATTTGCTGGTCAGCATTATTTAAATGAGAAAAGTCACATGGTATAATGAAACAGGTTTAAAGCACATGTCTTATGTTTTTGTTTTGAATGGAAGGCTGTTACACTATTCATACTTACTCCATCAAGTATTTTATATAAAAAAATAGGAGTAACATAGAGACCTAATGGGTAACTTTTTTTATTATTGGCCTAAAATTATGATATTCATAGTCAGAGTTCGTATATATCATACATTAACATACATCAAGAAAAAAAATGTTTTTTTGTAAAAATGAATTTTTAAGAATTATTTTCTGAAGATTTATAGAAGTCAAACGGACTATACTACAGAAATGAAGGAACCCCCATCCAGACCCTCATATATCTGTTCTTATATAGAAGTTTAAGGATGTTCGCTCCTCTAGTTTTTGATAATTTGCCAGATAATCGGAATCCTCTGGTTTTATCCATGTAGTGCCATTCAAAATTTTGCTCACTAACCCCTACTTTACTTTTCATAATTTTAATACATATAGTTTAAAAAGCCATATTTGAAAGTCTTATAGAATCCTTGTTATTTTTTCATTGTTTTTGAAAGAAAAAAGGTGCCAATGTTAAATGTATGAAAAATCTAGAGAGAATCATTTCCCGCCAAATTTTCAATGGCTTATATCTCGAAAACAAGCACACAGACCCTTCATTTTTTTCTGCTTTTTTAGTTCCTTCATTTATATACTATCAATTTATAACAGTCTTTTAAAAAGCTTGTTGTTTTGAAACAGAGTAGCGAACATCCTTAAAAGTTAGTTGCTCATAGTGTTTCAATGATAACTTGACATCTGCTTGCAGGCTTTACATATATTTTAAAGAAACAACACTTGTTAAAGACTTTCATAGAAACATCCCTTTTGAATTTCGTTTCAATTGGTTTAATAGTTCTTGAAATGAACTTCTCTGAAAATTGGAACAATGGCCCCCTTATTGGCCCCTTAACTGCCCATTGGGGAGATATTGGACTTGTCATCAGGACTAAAGAAACAATATTTGGTAAGTAGCATCTAAAGAACATTTTTGCATATTTTGTTTTCATTTCATGTGCTCTGTTCTTGAAAAGAAAGCCCAGTTATATTTTCCCATAGGGTTTCAATATAATCTTTGACCTTAGTTAGTGGCCATTTTGAATTTCTAATCAGAATGAATGTGACAAAGTTTGTTTATGATATGCAGAAGAATATATCTGGCAAATTTTGTTTCAGTTGGTTCAGAAGTTCTTAAAAAGCAGATTTTTAGAAAATTGGACCTATTAAAACCCCTTTTCTACAGCTGCTTAATCTATATTGGACTTTTATAAGGATGTTATTGATGTTTTCAAAAAAAGTTTACCTGGAACTGCAAAAAAATTATTCTGTTCAGCAGAAACTGAGAAAAGTGTGACAAAACTATATGTTGCACGAAGACTAACAGCTAGATGTACTTCTAATCAAGGTGAATGCAATACAGCCTCATCCCCCCTCCTAAATTGGGGTATCATATGTGTCAACAGTGCCCCTTTGCTCTATCAATTTATAACTGAATCGTAAATAATTGGTCAAAAGTTCAAAACCCTAATTTGGCATGTATTTTTATAAGTTCACATTACAAAGAACATATAATACTATTAAAATTACAAGTTGATGTGACCACCACTCATTGTTAGCTACCTTACCTAAAAATTTTATTGTATTTAAAGTGATTTAGAAAAGACATGCACCAGAAAACATAATGGCCCCTAGATCCTACTACGATGGGCAGGGCATAACATTTGAACTTTTTATGACAACTAAGTCAAACAGTTAATTTGGATGCTAGCATCAAAATATCTTTTTCACTTAATTGGAGATACATTGAAATAGGATAAATAACTGAAGAATGTGGCCATGCATGGGACACAGATGCCCCAATTTGAAACAAGTAAAACTATGAGTAACTGCTCACTGATGATACCCCGCCTAAATATTTCGGTAAACAGGAAGTTGTTGAGTGAACGCATCACACAGTGTAACTTACTTATATAAACCCTGAAACCAAATTTCAGAAATCCTTGTCAAGTAGTTCCTGAGAAAAATGTGACGAAAATTTTCAACTTGGCTATCGTGTAAAATAATACAAGTGTTCGGTAAACAGGAAGTTGTTGAGTGATGAATCTGAAAACGCATCACACGGTGTAACTTGCTTATATAAACCCTGAAACCAAATTTCAGAAATCCTTGTCAAGTAGTTCCTGAGAAAAATGAGACAAAAATATTCATGGGACGGACGGACTGACGGAAGGACAGACAGAGGTAAAACAGCATACCCCCCCCCCCCCCCCCCCTTTTTAAAGCGGTTTAAAGCGGGGGTATAAAATATACGGGAAATTTTGCAATTTTTCAAAGGGACACAGCTCAAGAACAATGAAGGTGACACCACCCAAATTTCAATTTGATTTCTTTGGTGGTAATAAGCATTGTGAAAAAGTTTTGTAACATTTGGTTGAGGCAAACTAAAGTTAGAGAATGGAAACTAATTTTGGAACCAACATACGGACAGACAAGTGTAAAACTTAATGCCCAAGGGGCATAAAAACATTCTATAGATCAAAGCTTGGTATGGTCCTTACGCTTTTTGAACAGGACCAGAAGTTTTGAAACGAAATACATACCTCTTAAAATCTTCTCTTCTTGGCATTTCTGGAAATCCCAGATTCGTACAGTACCATCATCAGAACAAGTCGTAAATTTATTGTCAGATGGAGAAAAACTGTAGGGGAAGAGGAAAAAACAATGTGCATGGTTATATTATTGTTTCAGATTCATCCATGGTAGAAATTTTATGACAAATTCATCATCAATAACCAAAGAAAAAGAAGTAATGAAATTATCTTATGGCAACTGCTAACCATTTTATGAAAATTTGGCATTCATTTTATGAAAGCAATATCAGATATAAATAGACCACACAGAAGCAACACCTATCCTTAAAATTTGCCTGCACCATTCACAAGAATTTCATTGACAGGAGAACATAAGAAAAGCAAGATTAAAATAAAGATAGTTTTAACAACAATAATTCTTCTATTCTATCTATTCCCTTTTTTATTTTTCTTTACTCCCAGCTATTGTCATACATTTCTTGTAATCAGCTGAGAAAATACATTTTGTTAATTTCATGTGTAATGAATATTTGTTGGAACGATTTCTGTTCATGGTTTATTGCATGTACTGTTAGTTTGATACGTTTTGAATGCTAGTTTTCCCTTCCGTTTTAATTAATTTCTATTCTGTTTTCACGACTAGGTGGTGTTTTTTTTTAAGTACCGGGTATGTACTGTGTGTAACAAAGAAAGTTTTACATGGGATTCCATTTTCTTCAAGTTTATGCCATCTTTTAAATCAACTAAAGAACTGTGGATTTATCATTATTCATGGGATACTTTATTTCATGGATTGATGTTTGAAGATTATCACAAATTTAAGGGAATGACCATTTAACTTCAAGGGGGGGTTATGGTTTTTTCCTGAAAAAAAATTCTGATCCCCAATTTGATGAAAAAAAATATTGTGGTCAAGATGAAAAAAAAATTTTTTCTTAATCCAGATTTTCCACATACCTTATAGTGTTAAATTTTGAAAAAAAATAATTTGATTGATAGCATCGAAAAACTAAAAAAAAAAAAAGAAATCCTACTCGGACAAAAAACCATAACCCCCCCCTTGAAGTTAATTGGTTGCTCCCTAAACAAAAGAAATTTTCAATAGGCTTTTAATGAAGAATTAATGAAACCATGAAATCAAGTATCCATGAAAATACAAGTAAATAAAAACACAGTATACAGAATGTTACAGCGATGGCTCGAGATTCTTTGTAATAAGACTTGACTCCACCAGACTGACTATTTTTTTCTTCAAATGTAGATAAATATAAACCAAGACCAGTCCAATATTTTTCAGATCACATGTTGAATGCACATTGTGATTTTTTGTAAGCTTGTCTCTTAACTAATCCAAATAAACAAAATTCCTTTAACAATGCATGATACCGAAGATGCAAATCTCAAAATGGTGTACTGTCAAAAACAGTTTGATGACCAGAAGGCAAAAATCCCAAGTGACACTGGTAATAAAAATGTTAACATATCAAAAGCATAGTGCTTTGATTGCTGTTCGTCATTTGGTAGTCAAATAAAATGACTGAATACACCTAAATATTCATAGTCAAAAAGACTATATCTGTCTGTTTACTAAATTGATTTTAATTTCTTATTCCCTGGTGGATTACACTAACAGACAGATCCCACACAATTTCAGGTACACAAGTGTGAGCACAGCACATTTAGGTAACTAAACTGTATTCAAAATCCAATATTCTTAGAGCTACAAATGAGGAACACCAATAAAAGCAGCAATCAGTTGATCATAGCATTGTTGGTCTCGTGTACATTTACAAGTTATTCTTTTTCTCTTATAAAAGAAAAATTATCTGTAACTATACCATTTAGGTTTTAGTGTGTTTTGCTATTAAATTCTGCCAACCGAGCATTGAATGGATGATCAAAGAAAGAAACTATATGATGTAAACTACAAAATTGTGTCGAGTTACCAACATTCTATAGAGTAACAGTCTCTTAATTAGAACCATTATAACTTGTTTACTATGTTGAAGGCAGTACAGTGAACTGATAAATGGTAGCTGTTTAAACAAACATAAGGAAAGTAATATTTATGTACTGCACAAAGAAACCGGTTCAGTTATTAAGACCAACTCTGTGCACGAAGATTCCTACGACTAAAAATTATCATCAGTTTATAATTCATCATTTACCATCGATTTTTTTCATAACATTTTTTGTATTGAAATGATGCCTACATTTAAATTTAATGTAGTCCTTGTAGGCTAGCACTGGTGTCCTGGATATCTCACATACAAAAACTTTCCGAGCCAACTTATTAAGTTTCTCAAGTGTTCAAGAAAACTAGTTTTATCATGTATGTGTTGTGAATCTAACATATATGTATCAAAACCCTGATGTCACACTTATAAGGACAATGTTGTCATTTCACATGGCACTCATATAATTTAAGCCTATGCAATTGTACACTGGTTTATGAATTCATCTGGATGCATGTCTTTCAAATGATAATAGTTTTAAATCTTTGTTTTGAAATGTGAAAGTGCATTTTTTTTATTTGTACACAACCATCATGGCCACAAGAGCAATCTTATACTTGAAATATAGAAACACGAGATGTGTAAAAACTTCAAGAATACATTATGTCACTAATGAAATACTTTTCAAAACCCATTCTTAATTCATTAAATTAATTAATCAAAATATCTGGACAAATATTGTTAATTCTCCCTGGTGAATATGGGTGCGTTTGAAGGTGTGTTGTTTTATTATTTTTGTTTGTTTTCTGCTACTGGCCTGGTCTCTCTCTGAAACATTTTATATTTGTATTTTTTTTTAATGATACACCTACAAATCATAATAAATACATGTATATGAGAGCTGCACCAAATCTCTTCTTCATCTAAACCTAAAACAATGGATCTCTTTCATGTCAGTCAGATCAGTTATTATACTCCCGCAGAAAGGCATTTTTGCAATTTTTTCTAACCCTTCATAATTTTGATGTATGATAAAGCATGGGATCTATCCGGATTTTGAGGAACAAAAAAAGTTTTGTGATTTTCAAATTTTTATTAAATAAGCCAAATCAAATACAGAATCACAATTTAACAAAATTTTTGTTAATACACATTTTCAAATTTTACAAAATATACTTAAATGATAATTCAATGGGCTATATGCCTTTATTTTTTATACAATTCTACCATTACATAATCTAAATAAACAGGGGAGATGGGCTTAAAGCCTTTATTTTTCTCTGGGCAAACAGGGCAATATGCCTTTATTTTTCTGGGCAAACTGGGCAATATGCCTTTATTTTATCATTACATGTACAAACATGCAAAAAACTGAAGAAACGTGGGCAATGCCTTTATTTAGTCCCTACATACAAGATTGTCTATAAATACTTGGGCTTCTGCCTTTATTATCAAACTATTGTACCTCCTTGTCAAGGGCTTGCGCCTTTATTTTGTGCATTTCTGATCTGACAAACTATCAACCATTTGTCAATGTTCACATATTCATATTTAAACTGAACAACTGAACTCTTGCATATGAGATTTCTCCCAATTGTTATACTTGTATCCAGAGTTAACACTGGTAAATGTTTTATCAAATAGAAACAGATTTCCAAACTTGCCAAAGATTTAAAAAATTCTATGTCACTGCCTCCCCATAGAATATTTCTTGTATTTTTGGCCGATTTTCTCGTAAAATATCAGATTTTATTTGAAACTCATATGCAAGAGTACAGTAAATCAACATGTCTGCGGACATTCTGTAATAATATAACGTAGAAACAATAATGGCTTCAATCCTAATCAAGAGGATGGTTGCCATGGTTACTTTACGTCCAGAATCCCACCTGATCCCACGAACGGGCTCCTTATGTCCTTGAAACATCTTTACATTGTTCATATTGGACTGCCAATACTTGATAAATCCTGAATGATCTCCAGTTATCATCCAAGAATCATTGTTACTCCAGACCATTGCTCGAACTGATGTATCATGGGCCTGAAAAAAAGAATTATATTTCCTTTCCATTACAATTCCATTACAATTCAGCTATAAAGCTCCATGTTATCATGGTGCTAAGTTATATATTTTACCATAGTGCTAACTAAATCTATTTTATAATAGAGTTTAAAATATGGTGTCAAATCTTTCATATGGATTTTTTTGTAAAAAAAAATATGCAGCATTTGCAGATATTTTTACTGGTCTTCCTTTATAAATATGCATTACAAAAGAAAATTTTCGATGAGTTAGAAATTTGCATCTTGATCGATATTGCATTCAATACTTTCTCCTGAAAGTTTGGTACAAATTAGAGAGGTTCTGAGTAAAACGATATTTGAATGCAAGCCACGAGAGATGCCAGAATCCGACTTAGTTTCCTTACTATGTACAGGCATTTTTATATTCTGATATTAAGATAGATGGGGTATTTTTTCTATGCATCCCTTCTGGGCATGTTGCACAAATATTGTTCAGTTTAAAGATATTCTACCCAATTTTATTCAATATACAACAGAAACATATAAAACTATCAAAAAATTAAGTATGTTAGTTGAATTAAAATTTTTAGAAAAATCCTTTTTAAATCAAGGGCAGATAATTGATAAGACAATTTGTGTTATGGGGATTTTTCAGGAAAATAAGGCCAATGAGCCCTATTTATATTTGGTAATTCTGAAGTATTAATTAAAAGCAATTCTCTCATTGAATTTTAGTAACCAATTCTATTGTTTAATGTTTCCTCAATAAGGAAAAATTAAGTTTCCCCTATATAAACCCTTTTTAAATAACTGTAATATCTTTAAACGGAAAAACAAGGGCTGTGACCCTCAGTTTATATATTGAAATTTCAAAGAACATTGACCTAGAAGTCTTTTACAGAAGTTTAAGAAAAATCTATCACGGAACATTTATACAACCCATGGCCAGCTATCTTAAAGAAAAATATTTCTCAATAATGTGTAATAACCCTATAGTATTTTAAATATACTACTTTTTCAAATCCAATGGCTTTATTTCAAAATGAGAACACTGTAACAACTTATGCATACTGAAATAGCCTAAATTCTGTAAGGTATATGAAGAATGAAGAAAAGGGAGACAAGTATGAAACTATGACAAATACTAACTTTGCATTTTTAATGATTTTTTTTAAAACAATTTTTCAAGTCAAAAGCAACTTCTACAGTTCTAGGTAACAATTTTTTTGTGTAATTCATATAACATTTGTATGATTTTTTTATTATGGAATTATTTTGCAAAACTATTACAAAGGGAACAATTGTAAGAAAATGTGTATAAATTGTCTTAGTATTTCAGTGACAAGTCATTGAAAAATCTAAATATGTCAAATAGAATCCACATTAAAACTTGTTCATAACATTATTGTGTTCTTTGTTTATATTGACAGCAAAGTTCCTTGAAAAATGTCTCCATTGCATTGATTTAATCATTTACATACAGTTACTTATAAAAAACTTAAGAATAGGTTTACTTTATTGAATATATTAATGTCTTTTTGTTAACTACATACTTTTGTAAAATTGCATAATTTTCTCAGACATTGGTACACAAGGGGTTTTATCTTAAAAGCATAATAAGCCAAAATGTTTCCTTCGCAAACAAATATTTCTTTACAGTAAACATGGTCCTGTTATGCAAAAAAAAAGATTCAATAAATAGTGTTAAGATAACAAGGACTTTATACAACTGACGAGACTTACTTGCAAAATAGTTTCAAAGTTGAAAGTTAAACCATTCCATAAAGTGAATTCCCCACTGGATGCCCCAGTTACAAGTCTTCTTCCTTCTGGTGTCCACTGAAATTAGAATAATAAGATCATTAACAATGAATAAGATGATCTTGATCCATCATTTTTGAAATTCTAATTTCTAACATTTTCCCTCATCACTAATCATTGATCTTTTTCACTTTGCATTTCATAATATATACAGGAAAAAAACAGAGATAATACTGTACATGAGAAAAAAAAGTGACAAGATATAAAAAAATTAGATGTGGTATGATTGCCAATGAGGACTAATCACCAGAGTTAAAAATGAAGTGGTAGTAAGCAATTATACGCCACCATACTGCCTTCAACAATGAGCAAAAATAGTACTGTATAGTCAACTATAAAAGTCCCTGACATGAAACAATTCAAACGAGAGAAAACTCATTATTTTGTCCAAAGTCAGGAGCCTGTATTTCAGTGGTTGTATGTTGATAGCTCATTTCTGTCATTTTTATTTTTCGTAAATTGCTTCGTTCTAATTTGTTTTAAAGACCTCTGGTTTTAGGATTTGTTCTCATTTTTAAAGATAAAATGGCGACCTATAATTACTTTTATCTTCATCATTTGAAACTCTTGTGGATAATTATTTCATTGACAATCATACCACATCTCATTTTTTTTATACTTCTAAAGACCACTCACTCGAGCTCACCATGGTCCATAAGTCATCCAGAAGGAATATAAATATATACTTACAGCAAGACAGAAAATTGGACATCTGAATTTATTTGTTGATGTTCTTATAAACTTTGTCGTCACACAGTTCATTGGATTAGTTTTCATACTCAATGGTGGAGTCAGCTGAAATGTGAAAACATTGTTATGGTCACGACAAATTAAAGTGTGTCCAATGATCTGGAAAATTAAATAACATACATATTTCTGCCCTAACAATGTGAAAATATGTCTTTTTAAATGTTCTTATTTGTTTAGGAAAAAGGTACATTGTTCAATATGTTTTTTTAAGTCCCACCACCAATTGATTTTTTCCATATATACTTTATGCCAAAATTACCCATATATCTAAGATTTTCCTGGAAGAGCCCTTACATATATCTTTCGAATCTTCTAATTTAAAACTTTTTGCCGGTAATTCATCATGTCTCAGACTTTCAGTGGTCATTCTGGCCAGCAAATATTCAATATTTTACTAGACCACAGTGTGTGTAACCAGGATTCAAATATAAAATAAAATGCTCCGCAGGGCGCAGCTTGATACGACCGCAGAGGTCGAACCCTGAACAGTTAGGGCAAGTATGGACACAACATTCAAGCTTGATACAGCTTTGCATTTGGATTGTGATTAAATATTTGACACAGCATAGGTTTCTGACACAGAATGAATATGGTCTAAGAACTTAAAAATTTTAAATTGGACATTCACCTATTATGGTCCAATATCCAAAATCTAAATACATGGTTAGATTCAGCATATCAAAGAACCCCAAGAATTCAATTTTTGATGAAATCAAACAAAGTTTAATTTTGGACCCTTTTGACCTCAATGTGGACAAAGTTGATAACGGGGCCCAAAAATCAAAAATCTAAATACATGGTTAGATTCAGCATATCAAAGAACCCCATATATTCAATTTTTGTTGAAATCAAACAAAGTTTAATTTTGGATCCCGATTTGGACCAACTTGAAAACTGGGCTCATAATCAAAAATCTAAATACATGATTAGATTCAGCATATCAAAGAACCCTAAGAATTCAATTTTTGTTTAAATCAAACTAAGTTTAATTTTGGACCCTTTGGACCTTAATGTAGACCAATTTGAAAACGGAACCAAAAATTAAGAATCTAAATACACGGTTAGATTCGGCATATCAAAGAACCCCAATAATTCAATTTTTGATGAAATCAAACAAAGTTTAATTTTGGACCCTTTGGACCTCAATGTGGACCAATTTAAAAACGGGGCCCAAAATCCAAAAACTAACTACACGGTTAGATTCAGCATATTAAAGAAACCCAAGAATACAAGAATAAAACCCCATTGAAATTGGTCAAGAAATAAGCAATTTATATATACGAAGTATCTTCTTTTGCACAATACTGTGCAATTAAATATTTCTTGCTATTGCCCAATACTGTACAATTGACAATTTCTTGCTATTGCGCAATATTGTGCTATTGGATATTTCTTGCTATTGCGCAATACTGTGCAATTGAAGATTTCTTGCTATTGCGCAATACTGTGCAATTGAAGATTTCTTGCTATTGTGCAATACTGTGCAATTGAAAATTTCTTGCTATTGCACAATACTTATTATATAATAATTTACACATCCTGTTTGCAATTGGTGTGTATCTCCTACCATATCATTATTATTTGCTTTTAAATATAAATCAGAAATAACCAACTTAAAATGGAAAATTTTAAAAGAAAAAAAAAAGGAAAAAAAAAAAAATCCCCCCCCAAAATTTTTTGAACCCCCTTATGATTCATCACCCCCAAACTTAATCCTCATCTTCCCTTTGTGGTATGGTACCTTGCAGTACAATTTCAGAGAGATCCATACACTTGAACACAAGTTATTGTCTGGAAACTATAAAATGTGTTTTTTGGCCCCTTTTTGGCCCCAAATTCCTAAACGTTTAGGGCAATTACCCCCAAACTCAAACCCAGCTTTCCCTTTGTGATAATGAACCTTGTAGTACAATTTCAGAAAGATCCATACACTTACACACAAGTTATTGTCCTGAAACTAGAAAAATGCTTGTTTTTTGCCCCTTTTTTGGCCCCTAATTCCTAAAATATTGAGGCAATTACCCCCATCATCAATCCCAGCCTTCCCTTTGTGGTATGGTACCTTGCAGTACAATTTCAGAGAGATCCATACACTTGAACACAAGTTATTGTCTGGAAACTAGAAAAATGCTTATTTTTGGCCCCCAATTCCTAAACGTTTCGGCAATTACCCCCAAACTCAATTCCAGCTTTCCCTTTATGATATGGAACCCTGTAGTACAATTTCAGAAAGATCCATACACTTACACACAAGTTATTGTCATGAAACTAGAAAAATGCTTGTTTTTTGCCCCTTTTTTGGCCCCTAATTCCTAAAATTTTGAGGCAATTACCCCCAAAATCAATCCCAGCATTCCTTTTGTGATATGGAACCTTGTGGTACAATGTCAGAGAGATCCATACACTAACACACAAGTTATGTCTGGAAGTTACAAAAATGCTTATTTTTGGCCCCTTGTTGGCCCCTAATTCCTTTACTGTTGGTACCATAACCCCCAAAATCAATCCCAACCTTCCTTTTGTGGTATTGAACCTTGTGGTAAAATTTCATAGAGATCCATTCACTTAAACTAAAGTTAGAGTGCGAAAACCAATGTGTCTTCGGACGCCACGACGACAATGACGACAACTTCATAGCAATATACAACCACAAAATTTTTTTGCGGTCGTATAAAAAATTGTAAGGGGTTCCACGGAACCCTGTGTCTCGCCTACGATTGCTGCTGTCAGTGTAAAAGTGTTATGTTGACGTAAAAAGTGAGTCCATTTATCAGAAAAATACAGAACTTAAAAAAAAAATAAAACTTATTTTTTAGATTCTATTTCTTGCTTCTGTCCAAGTTTCATAACAATCCATGAAGATTTACAAACTTATCATGTAAAACAAATTTAATCCCAGACTGTCTGTAAATGTTAACTGTAAAAAACTAATTAGTCCATCTATCAGAAAAATACTAAAAATGAAAATATATTTTCAAAACTCTGCATCAGGCATTATCTCTAAATCATTAAAAAGCTTCTGCTAAAGTTTCAAAAAATTCTATGAAGGTTTGACAAAGTATTTGAAATGTAACAAACTTTAACCCCAGACTGTATCTTCTTGTTAACTGTGAAATAAATTAAGTTCATTTATCAGCAAAATAGGGTAAAATGAAAATAAATATTTTCAAAATTTTGCTCTAATACTGTATTTTGGTCATAAACAAGCTTCTGTCCAAATTTCATAAAATTCAATGAAGGTTTGACAAAATTATTGATATCTTAAAAAACTTTCAACCACAGACTGAGCCTAAATGTTTGACACTACCGACAACGGAATCTATGATCTCTATGTCTCGCTTTCACTAAATAAATTTAGCAGGCTTGAGAAAAATGAAATCACATCAAGTTTTTTCGTTAATAGAACCTCTTCTACAATGGCATGATTGGATTTGTTTATTCAAGTACAACCTAAATGGACAAAACCATAACAAACTTTGAACTTGGAAAGTATTTTTTAACAAACATCTTTTCAACATTAAAGATAGGAATCCAATAGTAAAATATGTCCTGAAATATCAATTTATATCTAGCAAAATTTTCTTATATCTTATGAGTTCAGCCCTTAAATATATCAGTTCAAATATGTGTAACTACAGTTACAAATGTAGTTTGTATTTTGATTAGAAAAAAATCAGAAGATTTAATCTAAGGGCTGTTCCCTTTAAACATAGGTACCAAGGCAAGGCACATTGAAAATGGGGTAACTGCCTATAGATGCTACATTTTTACTGTCCAAAAAAGTATTTGACACCCGCTCATAGTTGATATTTCATGATGCCACCCCTGAGTCCCATGTATGTTATTTTATGGAATAGTCCTAACCAAATGAATAGTTACAATTTATGACAAAAATCAGCAAAGACCCATCGAAACAACATCTGATACACAAATTTAATAATACTTTTAGATATTTGGATGATATTTTGGCTCTCAATAATGACGACTTCAGTATGTATACTAAAGAAATTTATCCTGTTGAACTTACTTTAAATAAAGCTAATACTAACAATGACCACTGCCCTTTCCTCGATCTTGATATATCTATATCATTAACGGAAAGCTTAATACTAAAATATATGATAAAAGAGATGATTTTTCATTTCCTATCGTTAATTATCCATTTTTAGATGGTGACGTTCCCTTGTCACCATCTTACGGTGTTTATATATCTCAACTTGTACGATTCGCTCTTGTATGTAACAATGTTTTAGATTATAACGAGAGAAATTTATGTATTACTGAAAAATTATTACACCAGGGTTTTCGATATCACAAACTAGTCAAAACATTTACTAAATTTTATCATCGGTATAAGGACATCATTCGTAAATATAGCTCAACATGCAGACTTCTTATACGTTCGGTATTTCACATCCAATTTTTTATGGAAATATTCTTTATAAAGCACAAAAATGTCAGTATTCACCTCTGAAGCTAACAAAACCTTTAAATAGACTTATTAAGAAGGGATATAGTTACGATACTGTTGTCAGGTCATTAAAGATTGCATATTTTGGCGTTAATATTGATTCACTTATAGGGTCTTTGCATCGGCACTAAACACATTTATTTAAAAACCAGTTGTTGGCATGACACAGGTTATGTTCTTCTCATATATGTTATGATGGTATGATATTAAACCCCTAACGGGAAGGATTGTGCCTGATATTCAAATGATGAAGACATAATCTTTCAATCAGTTTAATTGAAGTCTGGAGCTGGCATGTCGGTTAACTGCTAGTAGTCTGTCGTTATTTATGTATTATTGTCATTTTGTTTATTTTCTTTGGTTACATCTTCTGACATCAGACTCGGATTTCTCTTGAACTGAATTTTAATGTGTGTATTGTTATGCGTTTACCTTTCTACATTGGCTAGAGGTATAGGGGGAGGGTTGAGATCTCATAAACATGTTTAACCCCGCCGCATTTTTGCGCCTGTCCCAAGTCAGGAGCCTCTAGCCTTTGTTAGTCTTGTATTATTTTTAATTTTAGTTTCTTGTGTACAATTTGGAGTTTAGTATGGCGTTCATTATCACTGAACTAGTATATATATTTGTTTAGGGGCCAGCTGAAGGACGCCTCAGGGTGCGGGAATTTCTCGCTGCATTGAAGACCTGTTGGTGACCTTCTGCTGTTGTCTGTTCTATGGTCGGGTTGTTGTCTCTTTGACACATTCCCCATTTCCATTCTCAATTTTATTATACTGGTATCAACTCTCTAATGTCTGTTGCAATAAAGACTACACTTACATCTATCTGGTACAAAGAATCTGGCATGACAGCTCTCACATCTCTATAATCTCTCTGCCAACATCGATTCTGCAATACAGTATTTATACATTAGAGCTTTTCTACATAATTGTACAGGCATAATTGAAGGTCAAAAGGTTAAATAAAAACTGAATTGTTGGTGGGTTTAGATAATTATCCATCTGCCATGATCGCAGCTAAAAGAAATAAACAATTAAAATTTATATTTCACATTTTTTTATTTCCTTAGGGAGCCCTAAAAAACATTCAGATGTATCTTTTTACACATTCAGATGTACAAAAATGTTTTCTCTATTTATTCTATCACTAGCAATCACTGTTTACCTACTCAGCGATTAACTAAATCATCTTGTGTGTTCTGTACATGTAAAACATAATTTTTACCTTAATGATGCTATTTTTTTTCCATGATAATGTGTTGTTAGTTTTCTGTTTTAAATTGTTTTACATTTGTTATGTCTGGGTCTTTAATAGCTCACTTTGCCATATGGGTTTTGCTCATATTTGAAGGCCATATGATGACCTATAGTTGCTAACTTTTACATCATTTGGTCTATGGTGGAAAGTTCTCATTGGCAATCATACCACATAACCTTATTTTTATATAAATCTTAGATATAGCATTAGTAATATAATACCTCTATATATTTAATCACTGCAGAATTATAATCAACTGTTTTCCTATGTACAGCTTTTCTCATCCGTTTACCATCAAACATAACCACCTGACCGGCTGCCTGATTTGGGTCTTTGCTTGGATCCACACCACTTGGTGGTTGCTGGGTGGCATTCTGTTGTGGCTGTTGGTAACTAGGTGGCTTCTGTAGTTGTTGATGATTTGGCTTGGGAGGCATATACTGGAAATTTCCTGGCGGGAATGGCCTTCCCATGGGCATTGTGGCAACACCACCATCCATCATAGCTGTTGATTGTAAAGCCCTCTAAGTCATTGTTGGATCTGAAATTTATATGAATAGTTTTACTATCATAATTTTCTTAATTATCAATGTATCCTATCATATTCAATAATTGTCAATATGTATAATATTAATTTATATTTAAGATCAATTGTGAAGTCCATTTATCAGTAAAATTCAGAATCTTTTTTACAACTAAATGTTAACTGGAAAAAGTCAGTAATATATCATTTATATAGAAAGAACAAAAAAATATTTTCCAAACTCTGCTCTGAATACTGTCTTTTGACCATAAAAAAGCTTCTGTCCAAATTCGTAAAATTCCACAAGGTTTGACAAAGTTATTAATCATTAAAAAAATCAACCACAGACTGAACCTAAAATGTTAATGCTGCCGCAAACGCCAACAAAATATTGCCGGCTGGACATAAACCAAAAACAAAATTGATTGAAGTTCTAAAGAAATGTTTAGGACAATTAAGCATTTTGTCATGTTTGTCTGGTATGATTTTGGTTAAAAGACCTGCAGATTTTTTTTTTTTATATTTTGTATTTCCTGAAATGTCACATTATTTTTTCAATTTGTGATTGGTGAATGTTTAAACATTTTTTTCTCCAAAAACAAACAGATGAAATTATGATCTTTGAAAGTTCATTTACAGATAATTATAAAATGTCTGTACATGTATGTGAATGACTACTCAAACACACCCTAATATTAGTGCTAAGATTAACTGAAACACTATTAATAACACATAACTGAGAGGGGGACTAAGCAGATTGTTACTCTGAGAAAGCCAAGGTTAATATCTTTTCAAGGGATAACAATCTGCTCAATCATCCTCTCAGATATGTGTACATGTTATTTAATTTATTATACTGAATGTTCTGTTATTGCTGTCTATCAAATTTTAAATTTCAAATTCAAAGTAATAAACTATGACGTCTTGTATATAGCAACCATCCATATTTAATAAAGCGCACAAGTGATCAAGCGTCTCTGTGAAGGGTAATACAGTCAGAGGTACTACTTGTACAAGTAATCCTTATTTACTTGAAGAAGAAAATATTAATATTCTTATATAAGTAAATTTTGTTTTGTTCATTTTTCCTTATAATGTTTGAATAATCTCCCCTTAATTTTCTTAAAAATTTACTTGTATAATTTTTTTTTACAATCCCGAAAATTCTCAAGTTTTGAGATGTAAAAACATGCCTTTAACAATTTTTCTCATGTTAGCTCATAATTTTTTATTAGAGTTCAATGTTCCATCTCATTAATTCAGCAGAGAAACTAATTGCGCAAATATCTCAAGTAATTGTGCAAGGCCTTCAAAAATTGCCCCTTGGGGGCTTGTAAATGAGCAGTGTTCTGAAGATAACAGACAAATGAGATTTTCATTGTCCATGAAATTACACTTAAATGATAAGTAAAGACAACTGCAAAGGACAGACAATTAAAAATTCTATTAGAGCAAAGAAGTCCTGAGAAATTCAAGAAAAGAAGATAGTATGACTTTTTTTACTTATATACATGGAAGTAAAATATCTGAATGTCTAAGGGACATAACTAAGCCAATAAAATAATTTACCTATACAAGTAAATAAAATACACAAGTATAAGTATCTTACAAATTTACTGCTACAAGTATATTAATATTTACTTCTTCAAGTAAATAAAAATTACTTGTACAAGTAGTACCCCTGACTGTATTAATAAAGTTTTTGCAATGGGATAGAGTAAATTATCTCCCTTGTATTAACCAATCAAAATCTGGCATTTTAACCTAAAGTATAATAAATTGAATTGCAATCCACACTCTTAGATTTATGCAGGTGATGGTATAAACAATACTTAAATACATTTTACATGCCTCAGACACTTGACATGACTTGTACAATTTTTTATAACATTTTTCTGGCAAACAAACACATTTAAGCTAGCTGCAGTATGTAGATTTTTTATTGTGAAATTCTATCTTACAGCATACATTAAAGATATGCTTATAGGGAAGGTTTGTGAACAGGTATAACTGGTTTAACCCACACCATATATTGTGCCTATACTATGTCAGGCTACTTAACTCATGTGTTGTTTGTAAGTTTGTTTTTAAGAGTAGACTAATATTGTTAAATGAAGTAGTCGTTTGCGCTGAATTTTTTGGCAAATCCTGTAATATTCCCTATAATCATTTCCTGTAAAGTTAAAAATACTTTCAGACTTTCTCAATAATAACTGGTTCAAATGATATCTTTAAAGCAATGTAAGGTAGTTTATATATAATCTACGGTAAATCACCACTCCCCCTCCCCCCTTTATTGCACCAACTACCTCATGTACGATAGAACCGAATTATATTGATATTAATTAGGCTAACAGTTTTCTTGTTTGAACTGTTTTACATTTTTCATTCAGGCTGACAGTTTTCTAGTTTTAATTCACATTTTTGTTCAGGGTCTTTTGTAGCTGACTAAAGCGATGGGTTTTTCTCATTGCTTTATATCTTTGTCATTTAAACTTTGGTGGGTAGATTGTCTCCTTGGCAATCATACCACATCTCCTTATTTCTATATCTATGGATTTGCGGTTAGTTTTATGCTATTTGATCTATTGTTCCCAATCTAATTCATTTGAATTCAGAGGTTCCGATACATTTTTAAACAAATAATTAACCTCATTACTGTCAAAAAAAAATTCTGCAACACTCAATTAGAAAGTTTAAATACATGGTCTACTCATAACTGATAGCCATAATCTGTGTATTGGCATACAATATGAAATGGTGCACTTAAATAATACATCTTATTGCTATTTGTCCGCCATTACTGGACATCACAAAGGTTCCCATAAATATTTGACGTCTTAATACAAAATATCTGACACCACAATGGAAAAATGATTGTTGTATGACGTCAACGGTTCAAGCGGGACAGAATTCCAAATAGCGATAAAGTGTATTATAGAATTCTGATTAATACACCAAGCTTTGTTGATTAAAATAAAAAAAAAGTTAAATTATTGAAATATATTGCTGATCTGATGGACTGGTTCAGGATATGTGGCGAAGCCTAAATTTGCTGCACAAATCACTTATGTTTTGAAGGAACATAATTATTTTTCTCCTTCCAATATATAAAATAAAGAGATGTGGTATGATTGCCAAATAAATTTGAAGAAAACCATCAGTATCAAAACAAACATTTTAAAATTTAAAGAAAAAATAAAAACTCCGAATTTTTTTGTCAAGAAATCGTTGTTTCTTAATTCTAAATAGTAACAATATTTTTTTCACTTCCCATCTGATACATTTTTTTTTCAAAAAATTAAGATAAAATATATACCCCCTTTTTGTCAAGTTTCCACCAGAAAAGATGAATCATTGAATGGCTGGTGCCTATTCTAGCAGCTTATAACCCGCATGTCATATCGTCGTAAAATAATTGGTTTCACATAATGTCAATTTTTCAGAGTTTTTTTTTTTTGAACAGCCTATCTAAAAAGGGGGAGCTTTCAAAAGCTCACATTTAGTAGCAAGGGAGATTATTTTGAAACGAACTTTTAAGTGCGTTTAACCTAAACAACGCGCTACTACCAGACTTACAGTTGTGCCAATAGATTGTATGTGTTTGATTTGCTTTATTATTTATTCAGGCAAAATGTTTATTGTCAAACAACAACAAAGATCTTCTATCACATCGTTGTCTTCCTTTGCACGTTTCATACAAATGGCGACCAATGTGCGTACGCCTGCGCAGAACTTGAAATAAAAATTACATTCGAAATTTCAAATATTTTTTTGCGAAGTGAAAATTAATGAACAGATCAGTTGACTTTTAAATTGACCGGATTTCAATATTCTGATTTAAACAACTAAATTTGAATTTTTATTTAACTTTTAATTTTTACATTTTTTATACTATTTTTTTTTTCACATTTAGTTTAGGTGAGCCCTTTTTAAAAATAGCGTTAAATAATTTGTGCTTCTTTCCAACTTCTCAAGTTGGTACAGTACTAGAGCTAGTTCTAATTGATTGACATACCTTAATTATATTAGGGTATATAGGGAAAACAAATTTCAAGGACAAGTGCCTGTGTTGTTCCAGTCTATATGTATTCTCTGAAGTGTGTGGATCCCAAACTGTGTAGCAATATTCTAATTTTGGTCTTACTATAGTTTGATAAGCGGGCTCTTTCCTTCAATTTGAACTATAGCTAATTTCGAGTTATTTTTTAGATTTCGTCTGATAAATGATAAGGATTGATTTGCCTTTGCTGCTGATTGTTGTATATGTTTGTTCCATTTGAGATTTGAAGAAAGTGTAATGCCTAGAGTATTTTGCTGATTGGACTTGTTCCGTAGGATATGGCCATGCCATATTGTAATAGAAATGTTTTTGTTTTTTCTTTGTTTTGACTCTATATATAAGGAAGTTACATTTGTCCGGGTGGAATGACATGAGCCAGTCATTCTCCCGTTGTTTAACTGCTCAAGTTCGATGACTTCTTGAAGTAATCATGACAATCGTTTTGGAGAGGAGCTAGTGGTTTAATCTCTTAATTGTGCTGTCTGATCCAGTGAAATGCCGTAGTGTTCAGTATAATTTGTAAGTAAGCGTTTGCATGTGTGGCACTTTTTAAAATGCTTTGTCAAAATCCATGATTACTAGATCAGTTTGTATATTTTTATCATTGTTTTGAGCTAGTTGGTGTACAAGATATCGGTTACTTGTGATTCGCATGATCTTTCTGTATCCGCTTCTCCTATTATCATGGTTATTATAGGAACACCCTTTTACGAATACAATTTAATTTAAATTTCATTTTATGAATGGATAATTTAAAAAAATTTATAGGTAAAATCCAGTTTTGGTGCACTACAATTAGTAAAAACAGTTAGTTTTCTCAATTGAATTGTTTCATGTTTTCATGTCGGGGCCTTTTATAGCCGACTATACCGGGTATGGGTTTTTCTCATTGTTAAAGACACTACGGTTGCCTATAATTGCTAACATCCACTTCATTTGAACTTTGGTGGATAGTTGTCTCATTGGCAATCATACCACATCTCCTTATTTTTACATAGCTTATACATGTTATAGTTTATCTATAGATGAACTGCAAACCTCTTAAAATTAAAATAATATATACAATGCTATACATACAGATAAAAAGGATAAAAAAATACATTTAAAGTCAAATACTATAGTAACCCATATTTTAGTCATTCATTTTAGCCGGAAGGAAAATGTTATACATACATAGCAAAAAGGAACAGTCGTTATTTAATTTGTATACATAAACTATTAACAGACTCCTCACTTCGGGCAGGCGTAACATAAAGAATGTGACGGAGTAAAACATATGTTTGTGAGCGCTCAATCCCCATAACCTGAGATTTGAGTACGTAACAGCACAACATTAAAACAAACTGTAAATATCCTTTGTTTTTCTATTGTAAAAAATTCAGTTGTAACTGATGGCTTCACTCAATAGACCGGTACGAAGCACACAAAAAAAAAACCCAACTAACTTAAAACAAAAGTTTTGTATAAATTTTGTATACATTTTCACTAAATTAACGTTTTAAACAATAGTCAAAATGTATACAAAACATGC
Organism: Mytilus californianus; assembly: GCF_021869535.1. NCBI lineage: Eukaryota > Metazoa > Mollusca > Bivalvia > Mytilida > Mytilidae > Mytilus > Mytilus californianus. The sequence continues at coordinate 71,802,641 of NW_026262593.1, read as the reverse complement.
ACCAATATGTAATAAGCTCGTGTGTGGCCGGGGGCGCGGGGGAATTAGGGAGGAGGGGCACTTTCTGAGTGGTATGGGATGAGTCGCTGGAATAGGTCACTATATTTTCAGTTTCATGATATATATGTTAAAGTCGAAAAATTAAGGAAAAATATCTGATAAGGCTGCTGATTAAATCACAAATATCTTAACTTAATTGTGACTATACTGAATCAGATGATGATTTTTTTACAGATGCAATTAAAACCACTGTTATAAATTCTTCGTTATTTGTCAAAACTATTTATCTATCTATGAAATAGCGTAAGTATGATAGTTATATATAGGTATATCTTCTGTAAAAAATATATGATAGGATATCAGAGCTCCAGATAAGCTGCGTATTTGCGTGATCACGCAATAAAAATAATTAAAAACCCAATACAATTGCCCATTGCAGGGTTCAATAACCCAATTAATTCAAAGGAAAACCCAATTATATGCCAAAAACATGGGTTCTTAACGCTTTTATTCGCTATCGTTTGCGTTATTTACCCTTACTTGATTACAGTCGTCGCGTAAATCTATTTTTATAATATTTATAATTGGAAATGTCCTTTCGTTCTAAAAATAGAGCCCTGCATCAAGTAGCTGTAATGGGTCCTTGTTGGAATTTTCCGTTGCTCAAAAGGTACACGTGTTTATGAAAACATTTCGATCTTCTCGGCGTTTATCCAATTAGCGTGTGACATGCTGTCATATTTTTTCGAATTGCTCGTGATTTATCATAACATACAATGAATTAAAACGAAAGTAAATGTCCGGTAAAAATATTGAATAGAAGCATGTTTTCAGCTTCTTTTTGATAGCTGAGGGAAAGTTATGATGATAACAAGACTCAGCTAGTGATTTTAGTAAGCGGCCATTGAACGCACGGGCGTGTTTGCGTACCATAACGAGAACATTGCTAGAGCGATAAACACGGGGTTCCGTCAAAAACGAAATCAGTTGGAAAAAGTGAAAGGCCAAATCAAGGATTTGTATAGTGGACTATACAAATCCTTGGCCAAATTAATTATGACATGATATGTAGTTTGAAAGCATCGGAAACCAAAAGATCTGATAATTAAGGGACAACTTAACCCAGATTTATGTAAATCGAAAACAGTTTATATATTATTTTTTTCATTTTAGTTGATGAGTGAATACACATATCCATTTTTTACGTCAATGCAGCTTGACACTTTCTTTGTTTTTGGTCTAATTGTTCTAGATGCTTAAGATAGTTGTCTTATTGGCAAGTGCAGTATAACATTGTCATTTATTTACTTGATGTTGCAGAATTATTTGTAAATTTAAGGTTTTGGGGGTATATCTTAAATCTGGAAACTACTTTTTATTTTTATTAAAAAGTAGATCTGGCAAATAGGTGAAAGGACTGGCAAAACTTTCTTACAGCACCTAAATTTCACATATATTACACAAAAATCTAAACACTTAGCCACACCTACCCCAACTATAATTAAACTGTAGGGTGATCATATGGGATCTAGAAAGGCAATTAGTTCCTGTCCAACTAGTGACACCAGCTGCAGTTTACATAAGTTTTTTGAGAAAATACCAAACTGACAGAACGTTAAAAACGGGACACAAATTAAATGTACAATTGCTCGTCAGTGAATAAACCAAATAAAACAGCTAGCACATATTCTACAAAGAAAGAAACACATTTAAGATGGAAACACATCTGGGGTTGATATAATGTGATTATAACATGCCTAAATATTCAATATTGTGTTGATGAAAAAACCCAATACATTAAGGAGCTTGGTGGTGAAAAACCCAATATGATATTTGCGTGAGGGGTGAATTGGAATTGATAATGCAATTAAAAAACTTTATCACCCAATTACATAAAAAAATGGTGGGTAAAAACCCCAATTTGTGAATTCTTATCTGGAGCTCTGGATATGTATTTTTTGTTATTCAAAATATGTGAAAAGAGTAAGGTAGGTCAGTGCGGATCCAGGATTTTGAAAGGGGATGGCAAACCAACGTTTGGATTGATACTTGTAAAAAGTCTATGCATTCATCATATATGAATATGAATGCCCCATAAAACCGCCTCTGTGGGGTACTGAATGTTTTAGCTACTCACCACTACCACAAAAAGGTCGGAGTGCTTTTTTTTTTCCTTTTCTGTACAGTCAACGAATCATGATCTTATTTTATCTCCATTAAGTCCCCAAAACTTATTTGGAGCAAAGAAGGATCATAATGAACATTTAGTTTTCCAAAAGCTCTAACATATATATACAATTTATGCAAAATGTACCGTGACGTTTAAAACCGTTCAATTGTTGTATCAATTAAATCAGTTACACGCAAAAACTTGTAAAACATTTTGGAACAGAAAAAAAGAACTGATAAAAAGGGGTAAATACGCAAGTTACTTATTTCTTTTAAACAATTTTCTGGTAAGAAGCGCTTAATGTAAAATGAGAATCGGTGCCCATGATATCGAAATTAATATGATACAACTTTACTGGTAAATATAGAAAGAGGCCAGATCAAGGCTTGCCGTGGTTAAAAAAGACTAGTTCTAAATTATTTGCTTGAACATGTTGATGATGAAGAACATTTTATTATTAGTTTTTCAGAATACGATGATGATATATATTTCAAATAGTGAAAAACAATACAGTATATGTCACAAATCATTTGCAAATGATGAAAAAATTACTTCGTTCTATCTGTACTTAATTTATATGTTATTAAATAAATACTTGGCATTAATACAAAGCAGAACAAATAGATAAAAAAATGAAAGAAATTATATAAAAAAAGAGTATCGGTGATTTCCCAACGAATAATGTACAAACGTAGCCTTTTTTTCCCCATTTTTGATTTCAGCAAGAATTCGTTTTAGCACATTGAAATCCGAAAAATTATTTCTACATCCGACATCCGGTTTGAATAAACGGAACATTTGATGAAAAATCTCTTGTATTCAATCAACAGTAATCTGCACATTTTAAGGGTTAATTCTATCTTTTAGGTTTCTTGATTTCGTTCACTTTCACAGCTCATATACTTTATATTCTGCTTTCTCGTAATATTCGAAGTTTGAGCGAGATAAGGAAATAAACAATGGGCGTAGAAATGAAAGTCGCTGTTGTCTGTTCGAGTAATCAGAACAGGAGTATGGAAGCTCATAGTTTCTTAAGGTGAGAAAGGGGATTATAATAAACACTAAATACTTCACTGATTTAACATGAAAATAAAGGGGGAAGGGGCTATTGTTGATAATACGGGGTCAAGGTCACAAGTGAAGGGGAGGTTATTCGTTCTGTTGTTTATTATCAATGCAAGCAGTCTGTTCCGTCATAATTTTGGAATGAAGTTCGTTAAGAAAGAGGTCCAGCTTCTTCTCTGGATCTTTACACCCTTTATAGGGTAACAATACTTACGTATGTTGAACAGTTCCACCTCCAAAAATATACAAAATAATGAAAATTAAAAATCACAACACAAAAACATTATTTACATCGGGAAGTTTAATGTTTTTATGACTTTTTACATGAGAAGTTAAGTTTTTATGTGGGAAGATTAAAGATTTTGTGACTTTTTACATGGGAAGTTTAAAGTTTTTATGACTTTTTACATGGGAAGTTTACAGTTTTTATTATACATGGGAAGTTCAAAGTTTTTATGTGACTTTTTACATTGGAAAGTTTAAAGTTTTAGGTCTTCTGATTTTAAATTTAGTATATTTATACAGATTAGAAAAATTCACCTATATATTTATAAGATAATTTGCAAAAAAAAAAATTATTTACTGAGAACTATAAGAATTCACCTATATATTTTTAAAGATAATTCGCTAAAAATTTAATCACTGAGTTATGAGAGTTAATAGAAGAATTATGCTTTCAAAAATATTTTTATAGATAACTCGCAAAATATTTATTTACTGTGAACTAAGCTATAAGATTTCATAGAAGAATTATGCTATCGATAATATAGTTAAGTACATTATCAATTATTTTAACATGAAAATTAGCCCCTCCCCCTTTGTTTTCATGTTATTACCAGCAAATATATAATGGGAACGGAGGTAGCCACTGTTGTAACTTGTATGTAAAAAAAATAGTCCATTGTATAGACCTATTTTTTTTGTTGGAGTTACATTTTATTTCCCTTGACTACTTTGTTGAGGACAAATTTTTTGGAATTTTATTTGACTAAGGCCTAATAAAAAATACTTTGAATCCTACCTACATTGATGATTCTACATGTACCATAATTTTTAGTACTTACTCTTTATATTTTGTTGTAATTTTTAACAATCACTATTTAATTTGAGTGTTGTGGAATTCCCCTGTTTAAACCAGTTAAAATTAAGGTTCATTTGAAAGAATTGACAAATATAGCAGTGTTTACACACAGAGGGAAGGTGTCTTAACATGGGCAGTGATAGGGAAGGACGTGCGCCTTGCGCCAATTGCGCTTATCGACCAGAAATGGTGCATAGAGTGACAAATGTAAGCGCCCGCGTGGAACATGATATTTTTCACTTCGTTTTGAAACATTGAGGTATCGTCAAATGGATTTCGGATCGTATTTCGTGACGCCATGTGTGAGTACACAACTGTGTAGTGTTTACTCCAATGATAGGAGCACCTATATATTTTTGGGACGTCTCGGGTGTTTTCCTATGGTAATAATAGCAACATGCGGTATGACTGATTACCCAAAAAACGTAATAACCATCATTCATGATATAATTTTTTATAAACAACTTTAAATTTGTGAAAATTGGCTAGTACAGGCGAGAATTCTTCTCTAATTATAATCTTTTAAGTAAGCTTGCTATTATTTCGATTGAAAAATTCAAAAGCCTTTTTATGAATAGCATAGTATTTGTCTCCATAAAAGGGGCTTAACTGTCCTTGTCAATTTTTTTGGTCTTTGGCTCGTTTTGACATTTTGTAAACATGCCTTCAGCGAATTGTTGTTGTGTCTTATCAATTAACGTTGCTCTCTACTGTTATCTTGTCATCGTGATGAAGTAATAATAATACAAGTGCAGAGGAAATGCCAGAAACGTCCTCTAATATGGAACGTCTGGAATAAGTATGGTATCGACTAAGACCCAAATTTAATGTAAAAAAAAACATGAACATGAACAAGGGAACAGTACCAGTTTTAACATTGTAAATAAAGGTTATCGTAAATATTGCTCGGTTTGGAAGAAGTTATTGTATATTCATTGAAATTGAAATTACAAAATCACAGGAACAATATCCATGATATTAATTAGAATCATACTTGTAAGTATAGTGAAATATACACTTTTTTTATTATTTTTTTTTATTGTAAACGAATGGCCCACTCATTTGACAACATGGCCCATTAATTCTAAAAATGGCCCATTGAATTTATTTTTGGGGGGCCTTGGGCCCATAGAGAAAAAATCCTTCCAGATCACTGCATGGGATTTTGCCAATGAGACAACTCTCCATCCAAGTCAAAATTTATAAAAGTAAACCATTATAGGTCAAAGTACGGTCTTCAACACAGAGCCTTTAACATGTTTAAGGAATGGCTGTAATATTTTTTCTGTCTATGAAGAAATAACATCAAAAATGTGGTGCACACTGAATAACCAGCGTAGCGGGTTATTTAAAAGTGCACCACATTTTTGAGGTTATTTCACAAAAAATATTAGTCATTTCATATCATGTCAGGATAGATGTGTATAGAAAAATAGATTTAAGAGTTGTTTTTATGTCCATGCCGTAGCAGAGTGTTAACCTTGTCCGTCCCGTCCGTACGTCCACAAATTTGGTTTCCGTTCTCTAACTTTAGTTTGCCTAAACCAAATGTTATGAAACTTATACACAATGCTTATAATCACAAAACGGTCTTAACTATGTGAATCCTGCATCTGTATGTGGAAGTTGACTCATGCATATTTACAAGTGGGGGCATATGTGGCCCATAGACACATTCTCCATTTATTTTAAGTGGGGACTATTAAAATAAATGGGGCATGAAGGTTTAAAAAATATCAAAATCAGCATGTAAAAAAGTATATCATGTATGTCAATAACTCTTGATAGAAAGCCTTGATAAATTTGTTTCATTATTTTATTTTTTTTTTCAGTAAAAGAGGATACAGAGTGAGGTCATTTGGAACAGGAAACCAGGTTAAGTTACCAGGTCCATCTTTAGACAAACCCAACATCTACGATTTCAACACAACATATGATGAAATGTACAAAGATCTCCTGCGTAAAGATCCAGAACTGTATCCCAAGCTTTACTCGTTACTTACTAGTTAATTTTTGGAGTATAAATAGATTGATATCATAATTCATTTAGGACCATTCCATTAAAATGAAGGTGGATTGGGAAGTTTTATTTTTGGACATGGGGATTGGGTCAATTAACATGTATGTAAATTAGTTGGTAAAGATATGATATAAAAATAATAAGGAGATCTGGTATAATTGCTATTGAGACAACTTTCCACCGAGATGTGTTGGTTTGTGGGGAATTTTTTTTAAATTCCGTTATTCTCCCCTACATTCATTTTAATGGAATAGCCATAGCAAAGCATACAAGTTCTATTTTACTCTCAGTGATTATGACTCGAAACATGTGCAGGTAAGTATACATCTGAAGTTTTAATTTTTTATAAAACTATTTTGTTCAGGAAAATCCTATACTTCAACAAAGCATTTTGAACTCAGATTATTTTAAATTAACATTTAATTGCTTTGTATCTATATATATTGTACATGTATGTATGTTAATTATTTATTCTCTTTTTCAGAAATAAACACATTGTTTATTGATAAAATGGTTTGTACTTTGTATTTAATGTGTAACATGATTGAAAGCGAGTTTACAATACATAAACGAATAATTCACCGATCTTTTTTAGTTCTGTTTATAAGTTCTCATGGAATAGTTTTGAATTTGGACAGAACACTTAATTTGAAAATTTGTGATTGTCTGCTGATGATTTCAAAATGGTAGGTGGGATATTTTCACAATCACCAAAAAAGAAAATGAACAGATTTTTAAAGTTTCATACAATTTGACAAGCACAATTATAAATGATTTGCACATGAGGTCATAGTTCAATGGATTGAAACAAAATTGTCAAAGGGAGATAATTTAAGTACACTTTAAAACTCTTCAAACATGTCTCAGAAATTTTAAGTTTTATAAGCATGTGGATTAATATAAGGAGAAAACAAGATCAAATTACAGTGATCATTGAAGATTTTTTATAAGTTAAAAAACTATATGGGATCTGTTATTTTTAATTTGATAGATTTTTTTACCCTTTTTACTGCTAAATTGTTATATGTATTAAAGGTCTTTGTACAAAGCAATTTAGAATGATAAAAAAGATGCGAAAAAATGTTCACTAGTGGGTGTTTTTATCCATTGTTCTCATGTGATTTAAAAAGTCCTTTTGTTTAGATAACTGCTTAGTTTAAGTATAAAAAAGAAGTTAAAAATTTTCAGAATTTTCAATTTTCAGTGTTTATGATCCACTAAAATGTCCATAACAAAAGTTAATGGTTTCTTGGAGGGGGCATTACCTAAGTTTTTCACCAGCAAACAATAACACATTTTCAAATGAACAATAACAGATTATGGAAGTAAGGTGTTAGATTTGAACATTTCTATGTGTTTATTAGGTTGTGGAATTGGTTTGTTGGATTCATTTGCTTTATAATATCTTGGATCATTTATTTGACCTGGAATGTAATTGAAGGAAAATCTTTTGTTTTGAGGTCATATTAGCTTTGTTGAGGCTTTGAAAACTCTTTTCAGAATAATAATATATACATGTTACTTGTTGACAACTGTTGATTTTTATACGACCGCAAAAAAATATTGCGGTCATATATTGGTATGACGTTGGCGTCGTCGTCATCCTCCGAAGACACATTGGTTTTCGCACTCTAACTTTAGTTTAAGTGAATGGATCTCTATGAAATTTTACCATAAGGTTCAATACCACAAAAGGAAGGTGGGGATTGATTTTGGGGGTTATGGTACCAACAGTTAAGAAATTAGGGGCCAAAAATAAGCATTTTTGTAACTTCCAGACATAACTTGTTTGTTAGTGTATGGATCTCTCTGACATTGTACCACAAGGTTCCATATCACAAAGGGAATGCTGGGATTAATTTTTGGGGTAATTGCTTCCAAATTTTAGGAATTAGGGGCCAAAAATGGCAAAAAACAAGCATTTTTCTTATTTCATGACAATAACTTGTGTGTAAGTGTATGGATCTCTCTGACATTGTACCACAAGGTTTCATATCACAAAGGAAATGCTGGGATTGATTTTGGGGGTAATTGCCTCCAAATTTTAGGAATTAGGGGCCAAAAAGGGGCAAAAAACAAGCATTTTTCTAGTTTCATGACAATAACTTGTGTGTAAGTGTATGGATCTTTATGAAATTGTACTACAAGGTTCCATATCACAAAGGGAAAGCTTGAAATGAGTTTGGGGGTAATTGCCAAAAATAAGCATTTTTCTAGTTTCCAGACAATAACTTGTGTTCAAGTGTATGGATCTCTCTGAAATTGTACTGCAAGGTACCATACCACAAAGGGAAGGCTGGGATTGATATTGGGGGTAATTGCCTCAAAATTTTAGGAATTAGGGGCCATAAAGGGGCAAAAAAACAAGCATTTTTCTAGTTTCAGGACAATAACTTGTGTGTAAGTGTATTGATCTTTATAAAAATGTACTACAAGGTTCCATATCACAAAGGGAAAGCTGGGTTTGAGTTTGGGGGTAATTGCCCTAAACGTTTAGGAATTTGGGGCCAAAAAACAAGCATTTTTCTAGTTTCCAGACAATAACTTGTGATCAAGTGTATGGATCTCTCTGAAATTGTACTGCAAGGTACCATACCACAAAGGGAAGGCTGGGATTGATTTTGGGGGGTGATGAATCATAAGGGGGTTCAAAAAATTTGGGGGGGATTTTTTTTCCCTTTTTTTCTTTAAAATTTTCCATTTTAAATTGGTTATTTCTGATTTATATATAAAAGCAAATAATAATGATATGGTTTGAATAGGTAAATTAAAAAAAAATTAAGTTCTTAGACCACATTCATTCTGTGTCAGAAACCTATGCTGTGTCAAATATTTTAATAACAATCCAAATTCAGTGCTGTATCAAGCTTGAATGTTGTGTCCATACTTGCCCCAACTGTTCAGGGTTCGACCTCTGCAGTCGTATCAGGCTGCGCCCCAGCGGAGCATTTTATTGGAAAGTAAAATTAGCATTTGGGACAAATTCTTGTAGAGCTTTGAACACAAGTCTGATGATGTTCATTGCAAAGGAATGTCCTCAAAATGAAATGACACCCTATAAATTTGGTGTGTTTGAATCACTTAAAAAATACACTATGAATTATGAATAGAAGAGATATTTAAAACTGCATTTATTTTAAATGCCAGTTCTTCAAAACAATGTCCAATGGAAATTGGACCATTTCATAAGCATCACAAGTGTGTCAATTGGCTTTGGGCAGATTATTATGTTGTACAGTCAAAACGAACTAATGGATAAACAAAGGAAACTTTACCAGATTTACTACTTCAATTCTTTTTTAAATTACATTTGTTGAAGCATTTTAAGCATGGAGGTGGGCGAATTACATTACCTTACAGGAAAAAGAAACTAAACTTATTGAATTTTTTTGTAGAAAAGGGGTACAATTCATTAGTTGAAGGGTTTAATATTAGCAAAAACAGGTACAGGTTTACCCATCACTTGGTTTTGATTGTACATCTTGGTAATGCTTATCAATCTAAAAATTGACTTCATGGTTTGAAATAGAAACACTACAAACACACTGATGCATCAGATGCCATGAAAACAAATTTATGGTAGCAGAGTACAGACCTCCTTGGTCAAATAAAACATGAAATAGCGGTAAAGGTAATGTCAAATTTTGAAACATCAGACGTTGTATGAATTTCCAGCATAAAATAGTGTTCAAACACATCTTCAGATATTCTTTGCTAATGATAATGTAAAGTGGTTTGTTTTCTCAGAGTTTAAATTTTGTGATTTAATTAAAGGGCCAAACTTGTTTGCAAGGTTTTATTTTTATCTTTGATTTGTTTCATGCCTAGAGATTAAATTTAAGCAAGGGGATATTTTCATAATTCATTCTTTATTGGTACATTAGTGTTGGAAAACAGTTCTGACTTAACATTATTTTACCTGAAGATGATTGAATTAAAAAAAAAATATATGTTTTACTCTTGAGAGCTGATACATTGGCAGAATCTATTTCTCCTATGAAGTAACTCTTGAGTACTGTACTGTAAGTCCAAAAATAATTGCGTGCATTTATTATTGCGATTTTTGAAGAATGAGCAAAAATGTGAGATTAATAAATGTGATTTCATAAAAATCTGCATACATTTATATGTATAAGATATCAGAATGCAATTCTTATTAATGGGATAGTCAGCCAGTCACATTCGCAATAATTTCTGAATTTGCAGTACATGTATTTTGAAGTACTTTCGTGAAAAATCAAATACCCCAATTTAAATCAACATATGGTTTATCAAAAATATATTCAACTGCACAGATACAGTTTAAAAGTAGAAAGAAATAGAGTTATCACTGAAAATGCTGGACAAGTCATAAAATGTTTGTAAATGTTTTACCATAATGGGGCATTACTTTTACCTATTTTCAATGATGCACACTGCTATATATGATTAAAAGTCATGGTATTTGGAAATGAGACAGCAATCCAAAGACGAAAACTGAAAGACATCTTGAGGTCAACATGTGGTCGTCAACAGTAGATGAGTGTTTATACTATATACATACACATTTGAACATTGTTTTCAATTTAGACTTGGTTGTACATATACATTTGTATATTGACCGAAGCACGTTAAAATCTAGAAAAGAAACATATATAGAGTTACCATACAGTTTTCAACAGTAAACCAGATTCTATAATCAAGTGTGAATTCTGGTTGTTGAGTCATATTCAACCTCTTCAGGGATAAAATCATTACTTCAAAGTCGGGCTAAAACAAATCAAAAGGTATATATTGCGTAAAGGTTAATAGTCCACTTCAGCAAAGTAGATTACTGGGGAACCCTTGTGATCCATTTTGCTTTTAACACCCAGTTCTATATGTATAGACAGGCAGGCAAATCATTTTAGGGTCAAACCCATCTAAGAAGATCCAAAGGACACATGATTATACCGTTTCAGGTTATACGATAAGTTAAAGATGTTGATTTATGTACCATTGTAAAAGTAAGGGTAGGGTTCATTTACACTTGTCAAACTGAACACCAAAGAAGGTTGCTCTGAACATGTTTTCATGCTTCATTGACTTCAAATAGTTTTTTTCTCCGAGTTTATTTCTCTGTTGGGGGGTTAAGATTTGATATTCATTTTTCTAGTTGTCCTGAACATGCATGAAATATTTGCCACTGGACATTAAGCAAGCAAACAATAAGCAATCAATCATTGACATAGTTTGTCATTTTGGCTGACGTGCTTTGTAACAGAATTATGCCCCATTGCTCATTGAGGTATAGGGGCAATTCATATTACACAGCACACAAGCTGTGTCCATAAGAATTATCCCATAATTATCTTTTGGGAAAAGTGTTTATGGAAGAAGTTGTACTGAAGTACTGAAAATCAAACCTCATGACGACAACGGAAGCCTACAGCAATCCACCAGACTGACATTGGCAGATCCACTGATGAAACACTGAGAGAAAGAAGAATGGCTGATGGCATAGTGCAGATGTCCATAATCTGGTCTGGAGAGTCAAAGATCTGTGTTGCAGTTTTCAAGCATTTCAAAGTATCAGAATTGGGTTGTTTTATGTAACACGTATATATTTTTATCAAAATCAAATATAGTTTGTATGAAAAATTAGTCAATAGAACAAAGAGTTTTGTTTAAAATATTTCAAGATTACAATTATGATGCTTTGAATATGCAGCAATTTGATTGGTTGGTTCAGGGCCAATGTTTTTCTGGTTACCATAGCAACCAACCAGTTAGGTTGTAACAGGTAGGTCAGATTGGTGCAATAAACCAGTCAAAACATTACAGATTTAAATTAAAGCAATGCAGGCTGCCAAAAAAACAGCAATTGAAACTTCATTAAAGAAACCGACAAAAACAGATCAGAAACAAATGACGAACACCATTCCAAATTTGGGAAATGTCTGAAAAAACAAACACAACCAGATAACAAGTCTAAGCAATAGAAAAATATCAATTTTTGACACCTTGATCTAAATAACACAGCAGAGGATATGTATACAGCAATAATCTACAGTACCTGAAAGCAAACAAAAAGACAATTAAAACAACGTATTTACTTGTTATAAGAAAAAACGCAAGAAAATAAACCAAAAGGACGGAGCATACAGAATTAAAATGTGCATCCTTTGCTTGAAAGATAGATTCTTTTAACAAAATTGTACACAAAAAAAATTTCCAATATACAAAGATATATCAATAAAATTCCAGAAATATACTCAAATGCACAAATGTTTTTGTCGAAGACATTAACAGTACTTCAATGCTGACTTGTTGCACAACAAAAGTATTTCTTGCAAAAAACCAAACCAAAACACTCAGTTAAAAAAGAAAATAAAAGTTGGTTCATGGAATAATGGAATTGCATAAAAAATCCAACAAACTAAAATCTTCAATATGTTAATCTAAAACTGGCAGTGTAATTTATAACATGAATATATTCACAGCTCTTGCAAGTACAGATAACACTATTACAAATAAATCTGATTTCATCAGGTATTACCAAAAACAACAATACACACTTTAATACACCAATCACCTTGACATTAAGTAAATGGCCCTTGGGGGAAAAAGTATGTTCTTGAATTCTGCACAATTTTTGAGAACCAATATCACTAAAAAAACGATATTTGTTTAAAAGCAAAAATTGAAAAAAGGAAACCTAAGAAATCTAAATTTTTCTAAACTAGGGAGTACAATCTCAACCTAAGGTAGAAATTATAAGTGCACATTTTTTTTAAAGACAATTTAAAAAAGAAAATATTCATTTATTCTAAAAGCAGAAAGAAATTAATACTGGTTACTATTCTAAGCATACTTTGGGTTCTGAATTTTTAATTTGATCAAGCTCTAAGTGACACCATAACTGCTATATATAATATTGATATTTTGGAAAGCTTGTTGGGTAAAGAGTGTTGTTTGTTTTTAAATGGGGACCTTTTTATTAAAGGTGTAATGGTCATAAGTTTTTAGAATGTCTCCAGTTTCTTCTTCCTTGTGACCAGGTAATTGACAGAAGGCCTTGTTTTTAGCTCACCTGGGCCTGAAGGGCCCCATGTGAGCTTATGCCATCACTTGGCGTCCGTCGTCGTCTGTCGTAAACTATTTCAAAAATCTTCTCCTCTGAAACTACTGGGCCAAATACCTTCAAACTTTAACTAAATGTTACTTAGGGTGTCTAGTTTATAAAGTTTTGATCCATCGACAAACACAGCTAAAAATAGAACATAGGGGTCAAATGCAGTTTTTGGCTTATATCTCAAAAACTAAAGCTTTTAGAGCAAATCGGACATGAGGTAAAATTGTTCTATTGGTCAAGATCTATCAGCTCTGAAATTTTCAGACGAATCCAACAACCCATTGTTGGGTTGCTGCCAATAAATTGGTAGTTTTAACAAAATTTTGCAGTTTTTTGTTATTATTTTGAATATTATTATAGATATATATAAACTGTAAGCAGCAATAATGTTCAGCAAAGTAAGATCTACAAAAAAGTTAATATGACCATAATTGTCAATTGACCCCTTAATGAGTTATTTCCCTTTAAAGACAATTTTACACAATTTGTTCATCAAGTTTACTAACATTTAAAAATCTGCTCCTCTGAAATACAGGTGAGTGATTCAGGCTCTTGAGAGCCTCTTGTTTTATGTTCCTATCACTTCACGAGGCATTTAGTGTAACCTTTATGTCTCTGATATCCAAGCAGTTGTGCAAACTGTTGTTCCATGCATGTAAACATTTAGCAGATCAAATTTTAGTTTTGTTGCAGATGTCCTTATCAGGAAGTTGTGGTCCTTGGATTTGCAAATATGAAGATCATATTTTAATTCATTTTTTCTATTCTTTATAAATTTTGCCTGTTATTCTCTTTTCTTTATTTTTTGTCATTTATTCTCTATTATTAAACCCAATCCAGACCCTCATAGATGTCTGACCTGATTCTTCATATGAATTGTCTAGAACCAGGATTTGTTTAGGTACTTGCAGCAGTCAAGGAATTTGTGGCTTCTAACACACTCGAGTTGATATAAGACCCCTAGAACAGTTAATTAAAATTTGATTCTTGACCAAGTGTTTTTTTTACAAAACGTTGACGTCTTAAACTTTTGAGTTGTAGAGCCCTAATTACTTGACCATCAAACAACAAAAATAGTCCTATGTTTCATTTTACTTAAAGGCGAAGTTGATAATCAATAAAAAGATAAAGGAATGTTTGCCTGTTGCAAAAGTATAAATTATCAAAGGACATTTTAGAAATGGTTACAATGCAAGGACTTGAAAAAAATGCACACCCTCAGAATTCAATCAATAAGTCACATCAGAATACAGTCAATTAGTCGCATCAACACCAAGAATACAGTCAATAAGTCACATCAATATACATAATACATTCAACATAAAGAATACTGTGAATAAGTCACACCATCAGAATACAATCTGTAATTCACACCAACAGAATGCAATTGAGAATTTACACCAACAGAATGCAATTAATAATTTACACCAACAGAATATAATCAATAAGTCACAACAACAGAATATAATCAATAAGTCACAACAGAATATAATAAGTCACAACAACAGAATACAGTAATAAGTCGCACCAACAGGATACATTTGATAAATCTGTCAACACTGCAGTTGTGAGTTCCAATTCTGTTCATGGCATTGCGTTGACTCCAATCTTAATTGACTAGGATTTTCAGATTTCCTACCAAAGGTCGATGGTTCTCTCCGGGCACTTCGGCTTTCAACACCAATTAAAACTGACCGCCAAGAAATAGCACAATAGTGTTGAAAGTGGCTTTAAACACCAATCGGTTGATTAATCACACCAACAGAATACAATCAATAATTCACACTAACAGAATACAATCAATAAGTCGCACCATCAGAATACAGTCATTAATTCACACCAACAGAATACAATCAGTAATTCACATCAACAGAATACAATCAATCAAGTTGCACCATCAGAATACAATCAATAAGTTGCACCATCAGAATACAATCAATAAGTCGCACCATCAGAATTCAGTCATTAATTCACACCAACAGAATACAATCAATAATTCACATCAACAGTTAATAGTTCATATTTGCAAAATTCAATATATAAGTCGCTCCAATAAAATACAGTCTATAAGCCACACCAACAGAATACAATCAATAATTCATGAATATAGTCAATAATTCCCACCAACCAACAATGCAGTTGATAAGTTTGACCAACAATATACAATCAATAGTTCATACTTGTAGAATTCAGTAAATTAGTTGCACTATCATAATACAATTAATAAGTGACACCAAAAGAATACAAACAACATGCTCACAAATTAAAAGAGAACATTCAATAGGTCAAACCTACAGAGACCTCCACAGTTGTCTTATGGTAGGTTGCTCGCCTTGAGAGGGAGGTCTTCGATTTTATCCCTTTCTGGTGGGCTTGAACCCACCCCTACTGAAAAGTGGTCATTGTCAGTCTATTTTTCGATTTTAATACGACCTTGAGAGGTGAACATTGACTAAACTGACTTTCTTTGTCATTCAATTATAACCTTGTAGTTACAGCAGTCATCCATACTGACTGAAAGTAAATGTGACTTTACAATCTTGCTGGGGAAATGTTATTGGCAAGCCAAGTATGTCTAAATGTATGTTTTTACCGATTCTGACAAAACAGTGACCTAGATTTTACAGACCAGATTTCTTTTGGCCATATTAAACCTCCTTGTGTTCCTGTACCACCTATGCATGTATTTATGATAATAGTTGATACCTACAGCCCATACCAGTAACGTAGTGGCCATTAAAAGACTCCCACCCCCACTTGGGGGCTAAGCAGTTGAGGAGTAAAAGCAAAGATTGTCAGCTCACAGTATGAAAATGTGTCCTGGTGAGATGACATCTCCCCCACCCCCCAAAAGGTGTCTGGGGAGTAGATATAGAGTCACTTTGAACGACTTACAACTGGCAGTAAAACTTTAGAGCTAAAGTGGGATGTCCATTAGTCTGTGGGATATACAAGTATGCAGCTAGGGACTGTCAGATTGGGGACATTGTATTAAATGCCTATGTACAGAGTGCCACTCTCTCTGCATGCACATTAAAAACCCTTACAACAACTCTTAAAGGAGTCCATAGGTGGCCTATTGTAAGGATGAATTTCTGTCCCTTACCACTAAACCCTATTTTCCTATTTTTCATCTTGGAAGGTCTCTATGACAGGACCTTCCTTTTGTATAGTTTTTTTGTCCTCATCCTGAACATGCATGAAATATTTGCCACTGGACATTAAGCAGCCAACAATCAATCAATCAATATTGGGACTTATCTTGTGAACTTATGAAATCCTGCTCAGTGTGTTGGTCTAGTACAAATCAGTGTTCATGTTAATTTTGCATTCGCATGTTCTTTTCCTGAATATGCATTTAATTTGGCTCTGGCAGTAAATCAGCTATCCACCCATCCATCAATCAGACCAACAGAATAAGTCAATTATTTTCACCTTCCAAGAGCATACAGTCAAGAAGTCACACTAACCAACATCATACAGTCAATTAGTCATAACTACAGAAAAAGTAAATCCAACCAACAAAAGTACAATCAATAAGTCACACCAATAAATTACAGCCAAGAAGTCACTAACTAACAGAACACAGTTGATTAGTCTGAACAGAACACAGTCAATTAGTCTGAGCAACAAAAGTCCTGAAGTCAATCCAACCAAATGGACATTAAGCAAACAACAATCTAACCAAAAAAATACAATCAATATTCATCAATATAATACTGCCAAGAAATCGTACCAATACAACAGATTTCAATTTAGTCACACCAATCAACAGAATGCAGTCAATAGTTCAGACGAACAGAAATTGTCAATAAGTTCCACCAACATGCTAAAATCAATGATAGAATATAGTTGACGATCACACCGACAATCAGAATACAGTAAACAAGTCCCCATAGAACTGTCAATAAGTCAAGCCAACCAACTGAATACTGTCAATTCACAATAGCTAACAGAATAAGGTCAATAGGTCAGTCATAACAGAATAAGTTCATTATTTACACCAAACTAATAAGAGTACAGTCCAGAAGTCCCACCCACGAACAAAATAATAAGTCTCGCAACAGAATACAAAAATCCACCAAAATATTAAAATCAGTAAGGCGTGTCAATAGAATACAGTTGATAAGTCACACCAACCTACAGAATACAGTCGAAAAGTCACACCAAGCAATAGAATAGTTAATTATTCATTAATAGGGTCAATAAGTCACACTGATATACAGTCAATAAATTTCATTAATCAATCACAGTTGATAAATCATATCAACAGGACACAGTCAATAAATAATTCATTCCAACTGAAAACAGTCAATAATTTGTATAATTGCTCGGATTATTTGGTAGTTGGTGCATTTTTGGTAATCCCTTTTTTCAATTTTATGTATAAACCAAAAATGTAGTTTATTCATACAAACCAATAGAATACAGTCAAAAAGTCGCACAAACAGAATAAAATAAGTAGGTCACATCCGCCAACAATATAGTTCATTCATACTAACATTTTACAGTCAAAAAGTCACACCAACAAAATACAATTAGTAGGTCACATCCACCAACACTAGTTAATTCATACCAACCAACAAAATACAGTCGATAAGTCATACCAACAGAATACAATCAATCAGTAATACCAATACATTACAGTCAAATCAGTTATACCAACAGAATACAGTGAATAAGTCCTGCCAACAGAGTGCAGCAAATAAGTCCCACCAACAGAATACAATTAGTAGGGCACATCCACTTACAACATAGTTAATTCATGCCAACAAACAGAAAATAGTCGGTATGTCATACCAACAGAGTACAGTTAATAAGTCATACCAACAGAATACAGTCAATAAGTCATACCAACAGAATATAGTCATACAATACAGTCAATTAGTCATACAAACACAATACAGTCACTTAGTCAAACCAACAGAATGCAGTCATTAAGTCATATCAACACAATACAGTCAATTTGTCATACAAACACAATACAGTCACTTAGTCATACCAACAGAATGCAGTCATTAAGTCATATCAACACAATACAGTCAATTCATCATACAAACACTATACAGTCACTTAGTCATACCAACAGAATGCAGTCATTAAGTCATATCAACACAATACAGTCAATTTGTCATACCAACAGAATATAGCCAAATAGTCATACAATACTGTCAACATTCACAGTGCAGCTTATTTTGCTGTATGAAATGATATGCATTTGTATCATTGCACACAGCAAAATTAAAAGACGTATCAGTACACACAGCAAAATACAAACCCAAACTAATGCACACCGCAAAATACAAACCCCTTTCTAATGCATACAAACAGAATGCAATCTGAAATTTAGGCACAGAGAATGAACAACATAAGTGATTAATAAGACTATACACTCAAATGGTTATTCATCCCCATAGATACTCTAACGGAATTCATGCACACAGAAACTAAACAGGAATTAATGCAAACAGAAACTCTTGCAGGAACTCATGCACTCAGAAACTAAACAGAAATGAATGCATACAGAAACTTTTGCAGTAATTCATGCACACAGAAACTAAACAGGAATGAATGCAAACAGAAACTCATGCAGGAATTCATGCACACAGAAACTAAACGGGAATTAATGCAAACAGAAACTAAAAAAAAAACTTGTGCAGGAATTTATGCACATAAAACTGAAAACAGTAATTCATGTATTCATGCACACAGTAACTTAAATAGTAATTCTTGCACACCAAAACTTAAATCTCATTCATGCACACAAAAAAATCAAACAGTATTTCATCCACACTAATAACGAGAACAACAAATGCACACAAAATTTATGAATACACAAGAACATTTTAAAGCAGAAAACTTGAATGCATACCGTGCTGTGCATACAACACAAGCAAAAATCTCTAAGCTATACACTTTTCCAAGGGGCCTCTGTGGCCGAGTGGTCTTAAGTAGTTACTACTGTAATCACTAGCCAGTCAACACTGAGGTGTGAGTTCGAACCCCGCTTGTGCAGGTGCACTGGACTCCAATCTTAATTGACAAGGATTGTCAGTTTTCCTATCAAAGGTCCGTGGTTTTCTCCAGGCACTCCGGCTTCCTCCACCAATAAAAACTGGCCGCCACAAAATAGCCCAAAATCAAATCAAATTACACTTTTTCAGCAAGAAATTCAAGAATAGAATATTTACCACATAACTTTATCTTTATGTTTGATGTATTCTTAAGTTGCAGCTTCATACAAAAGATCATGTAATGAGAGGTTATAAGAATAAGGCTTCAATTTGGAAGCCATGAACCATAGTATTTGTATAGAAATCCTCTGTTGCCACATGGATGTGGACAATTTATACAGAAACAAGTCTTTGAACTGTGGTATGTAATTATTTATAAGTTTTTTCTATTATAATTGTATTATATTTTATTAAGAAAATTAGCTTTACACCTTAATTTACAAATCAAGAGTTTCCTTAACTAGATCCTTAGATATACACAGAATGGTATTCTACACATGTTGGACAGGAATCGTAGAATCAAACCCAAGCCCGAGAGATTCCAGTCGTGTAAAGATAAGTTTGATGTGGTCATTACATGTGAAGAGAGAGTCTATGATCAGCTACTTGAAGGTAAGTATTATAAATATCACTCTTCACCCTTGCCCACAGACCCTCCAGTCCAGGCATGCAAAATACATTTGGGCCAAAAAAAAAATCTACTACCGGTCAATATAATCTATTCAAAATTATCTTAAAAAAAAGTGTGGGCCTGCAGCTGTAAAATATCATTTTGAAGATTGGAATATACTAGAAAATGTACTTTAAATAGATTTTAAAGAATACAACAGTCATTCTTTATTTTCTCTTAATTTCAGTTATTGTGATATTTGATTTTGTGGTTTTGCCAAAGTCTGCAAACATTCCTACGGAAAATTTGTAATTTGTGGATATTTGAATTCATGGTTCCCTGTACCCACGAAATACACAGAAATTGGTATCCAACTAAGGGCTATGCCATTAAAATGTATGTAGGAGGGTAGGAACTGACTTTCAAAATATCCCTACAACCAAGAACCATTTTTTAGATAATTTTCCATAATGGTAATAGACGCATACTGAAAAAAGACCCATGACCCACATTCAATAATTAAACTTCCCTTCCTACCCTCCCACACACATTTTAATGGAATAGCCCTAATAATACAGAATCCATAGTAAATAAATTTACCAGTATAGAAAATGTTCTCAATGATACAATTGACCAATGTTAGTCTTTATTAAAGAACTTTAATGGACTATATTATGGATCTATTCTATGCATTAAAAAATATTTACGTGAAACATGTATGAGTAAAAGATTGGCTCATAGTCAGAATATTTGTCCTGGTAATGGCATGTCCATCTGCAAACTAGTACTGTTACCATGTGACCAAGCACAAGAAGAATCTGACTCATGTCAATAAAGTACGAAACTGGGGATATTCATATACATTTATGATTATATGCATGTATTACTTGCATCTGTACATTAAGCATCTACCTATCCATCTAATATTATTTGATTGCAATTCTAATAATGTAATAGACATTTTTTTCATGTATTGGCAGATATGGAAAGTCGGGAGAAAGACGACATGAACCCTGTCCACATCATAAATATTGATATACAGGATAATCATGAAGAGGCTACCATTGGGGCATTTCTCATATGTGATCTGGTTTCCATGGTAAGTTAATGTGGAGGCTATAAAGTGATATTCAGGAGGATTTATTGTGGTATTTGTCTGTGTGTCTAATTGTTCTTATTAAAATGAAAAAAAGAATATTTAGGAAACTGGCTGTACAAGTGAGGATTAAATGTACAAGTTAAAAATACATGACCAAATGGGAGATAACTCAAAAGAGAATGAAAATAGAATATTTGCCAAACTGGCTGTGCAAGTGAAGAATACATGTACAAATAAAAATACATTACCATATGGGAGATAACTCTCAATAGAACACAAAAGAATACTTGCCAAACTGGCTGTCCAAATTAAGAATATATATGTACAAGTTAAAAAGAAATTACCAAATAGAATGAAAAAATAATATTTGCCCTGTTGGATGTACATACAAGTTAAGGATATATGAATTCATTGGAGGTAACTTCTACTTAGTGTGTTACATTAAAAAAAAAATTAACATACAGATTTAAATTAAAAAAACCGATGCTGTGTCCCCATTAAGCTTTCAGTGAGCTCCCATTACTATTTTCAAATAGTTATTGTTTTTTTATAGTGATTAATAATATTTAATATGGAAATGGGGAATGTGTCAAAGAGGCAACAACCCAACCAAAGAGCAGAAAAAGATTGTAACACAAGGTTGACTGCTATACCCAAATTTTTAAAATTTTTACCTATTATGTCTATTTTTTTTATTCACACATTGTTTTCAATATAATAAAATTCTATGTGACTGTTATACAAGTGAGAGGTTAAGCTAGCTATAAATCCAGGTTTAATCCATCATTTTCTACATGAGGAAATGCCTTTCAGTGATATTGTTTGCCTCAAATTACATCCGAAATTCGGCTTTTTCTCCCAGAGAAAATTCCCAATTACTAAAAAAGATGGCTTAAAATTCCTCCCAATAAGTTTTACTTTTTTCCCAAAAGTGATGGCAATGGTAGTAATAAATGTAAATTTCGTATTCATGTTATTGTTTTGTCTTTCCCCTCCCCAAAAAGTACCTTTCAGGTTGAAAATGTCTGACAATCAAAATATACGTGATAAAACTGTGCAAAAAAGACAGTCAAGTTGAGCAAAAATCGGAGTTGGGTTTAAAAAAAAAATAAACCAATTTCCCAATTTCAATAAAAATTATGCATTTTTCCCCAAAAAAAACGGTAGAGGTAGTTTTTTAAAAAGACAACAATATCACTGCCTGTACCAAGTCAGGAGTATGATAGTTGATTTCCATTCTTTTGATGTGTTCAAGGTTTGATTTTGCCATTTGATGAAGGACTTTTTGTCTTGAATTTTCGTTTGAGTTCAGTGTTTTTGTTATGTTACTTTTCTTTACAATTTCAGTTAAGTGAGTCAGACGATCTGGATAATGACATTGATGAAATACTGCAGGACTTTGAACCACGATGTCAAAGAACAATTTTGCATACAGTCAATTTCTACTGATAACTTGCTCTAAGTATACTACCATGTGCTTTCATCTATGTTGTATTTGTGAGCTTGTCAAATGTTTTCACAGACCGGAGAAGAAAACTGGAACAAAACTTTATCATGTTGTAGATGGTAGACATTTAGATTCTTGTTTTTTTTAACCGGATTTTCGAAGGAAATATCAGTTATTGATTTGGGGATGTATGGCGGGCGGGCGGGCGGATGGGCGACTGCCAAACAGTGTCTCTTCAATAACATGAAAACGCTGTGTTGATTTTTTTTCAAATTTAGATATGTTGTTTTTTGTGACTAAATGAAGGTCAAGTTCAAAATTCACGATTTTAGTATTTCTCCCTTTTGAGTTATCGCCATTTTTAATATCCAAAAGTGGTATTTTTAAATATTTTTTATATCAGCAATGTCTTGGACGAGTTCAAAAAACAGTGCCAATCGATTATTCTAAAAAGAGTTATGCCCCTTTGAAACATTGATTATATGGAAAATTGCATTGTAAGTGCTCTCGTATGTACAATTTTTGCCAGATTTTTATCAAATTCATATCAAAGGTATATAACAACAATGTCTCAGACAATTTCAAAAATAAGTGATGACCAAATTATTTAATCAATTATCAAAATTAATTATTGTCCTTGGACAGAACAGATAAAATATACGCAATGCAGGGGACATTGGAACTCTGTTCTTTTATTAATGTTATAAAGCTTCTATATCTCCACTTTATGTTTATATTATTGTTGCTGTTAGGAATCATTTCTGTATTTTTTCTTTTTTTTTTTTTTTGGTGAGGGGGGGGGGGGGGGAGAGGGGGATCTCTCCTTTCTCTTAAACTCATGTAAGCTATTGTCATCATTTGTATAGCTCATAAAGATATTACTTTTCTTTTTTAGAAAAGTTAATTGATTTGTTTTATTGTCAAATAATGTGCATTGTTTGGGGAGGTTTTTTTTTACATTTTGTATAAATTATTAGACAAGAAATAAAAGGAAAAAAAAACATTTGACTTAAAGATGACCGTGTTGGCCAGCAATTCTATTTGACCTGTAAGACTGTGCATTTGTCAAGGAAATGCACAAATTTACCTGTCTAATGTTATTGCTGCTTCTAACTTTGTAAAGGTGAATGTATAACTTTGTAATTTTTGTTATCTTTTGCTTTATTTTGAGGATTGTTTCTAACAGATAGTTCTATTCAAAAATTATGAAAATGATGAATATGAAACTTTTATTCTCAGCTTCGCTGAATATTTTAACCAATTTCATTGTTAGAGATCATGCAATCCTTACTTCAAAGCACAGGTGCTTGGTAGGACCAGGACAGTACTGAACATATATTGCAGTCTGTCTTATCTGAACCCCAATCATAGCAAAACTGGGTTGAATTATAAGCTAAACTTAAAGAGTTAGTATTACAAGTGTACATAGATCATGAATCATATTTATATAGGTATCATGAGCTCAGTAGTCAGTACTTCGATACTGACATGATTTATAACAAACCTATCTAAAATTGTCCATTAATAAATTTTGAAATTATTAGAAACTAAGGTTTCAACTCCCTCAGGCAAAGTCGACCTTAGATGGATTTGGCTATTTTTTAAGTCCTTTTTGTTAATATAGCTCTTTAACTGTTTCGGTTCTTATAAATCCTTGGCTTCAAATATTCGACTTTGAGCATTTCTGATGAAGGTAAATCCAGAAAAGTGCTTCTGACGCAAGAAATTTATAACGTGTTGTTTTCATTTTTTAGATAGCACACCGAAGTTGTTACCCAAATATTTTTTGTTGTTTTTTGTTTTTGTGTACAAAAAGATGAAATGATTAAACATTTTCAATGCTGTATTAAACAGTGATTTGGTATTCATATAAAATTCACAATTTTTTGTTTTTGAAATTGTTGATTAAAAAATAATTTTTCTTCCCTAACAGAAGATGAAGAATCCACCTTTTCTTTTATTTTTTTTAACTTTTTTAGATAAAAGTATGTTGTCTTTGCCAAGAAATTTACTTTTTGATATGTTCAAATTACTGGTGGAGTAGTGTATTAATTACAACCAGTAATTGTGATAAAATTTGCATTAAAAAATCGTGAAGTGTTTCATAGATTGATATATTGAGCATCAGACATGACATATTTATTTTTCTAGAATCTTTAGACTGGTCAAGAGTTTCAAATATTATTGTTTATAGCATGCAATGCAATGGCATATGCAGCTGATTTTGGAATTATTGCATTATCAATTCATATCTTATTTACAGCAGTCAAATGAATAATTTTTTTATGTAAGTAGTGAACAGTTGTTAAAATATTTGTACAGGAAAATTGTCTAAATATAAATCTGTACATAAAGGTAATAGGTATCTTATTTTTTGTCTGTACAGGAAAATTGTCTAATTTTTTTTGTCTGTATAGACAATTAGCCTGTATCTTATTATTTGTCTGTACAGGAAATTGTCCAAATATTTGTATGTACAGGAAATTGTACAAATATTTGTCTGTACAGGAAATTTTCAAAATATTTGTCTGTACAGGAAATTGTCAAAATATTTGTCTTTACAGGAAAATTGTCTATTTGTTTGTCTGTACAGAAAGGTGACAGGTATCTTATGATTTGTTAGTAATTTCATCTAAGTATTTTTATGTACAGAATCTTTGTCTAAATACTAAATACCATTTCTAAATATATGATAGTACATGTACTTTGTTGTATTTTTTTGGGGACAGAGACTCTGTCTAAATATTTTTCTCTGCTGTAATATTGATTACTTGAAGGATACATTTCCTTTATAGCAAGGAAATCTGTTGATTGTTGATTGTTATATTTTGTAAAAGTAGGTCTGATAAAGTCAATAAAATAATATAAAACATTAATTGGTATTGTTTAGTCTGTGCCAAAAGTATAATGATAAGAATATAAAAGAGGGTAACAAATAACCACAAGCTAAAGTCAGACATACAACTTTATTATAAAAAAAACCAAAATCAAATATACATTGTTGAAAAAAATGCAAAAACTATATTTGGTATATGGGACCCTGGCAAGGTATACATTGTCTGTTAGATAGGGTTCACTTGACCTCAAGCTCAATTCTTGGATCAGTGACCATGGTTAATTTTTTGATGGTCAAGGTCGTATATCAGAATGATATAAGCAATAGTTACTATATTTTGTGTATGGAATGATTGTAGGGGCACATGTCCCACTTGCAGGCTTTGTCTGACCTTAATCCATTTTCATGGTTTATTTGACAATGTAAAGGTTTTTCCGGTTTAGTCTATTTGTCATATACTATAAGCAATATGATCACTGTATTTGGTGCATGTAATGACTGTAAGGTGAACTTGTCTGTCTGACAAGTTTCATTTCACCTTAACCTCATTTTCATGGTTTATTGGTCAATGTTTCATGGTTTTATCCATCTATCAGATATGATAAGCAATAGGTCAACTACTAATATGTTTGATGTATGGAAGAATTGTAAGTTGTATTGTCTGGCAGGTTTCATCTGACCATGACTTCCTTTTGATGGTTCACTAGTAAATGTTACTTTTTCATGGTTATTTCTCGGATACTATAAGCAATAGGGCAATTATATATATTTGATGATAGACATAATTGCATGGTGTACATGTTGTCTATCAGGGTTTATCTGACCTTGACCTTGTGTTTAAGGTTCATTGGTCAATGTTCAATCTTTGTAATCAGATATGTTTGTCATCTGACATTGACCTCATTTACATGGATCATTGATAACTATAAGTGTATGTGACACCTTGTAGTAAAATAGACTTCTAACATGCAGTCAAGATAAGTAAAGTAGGCGAGACATTTCAGCGTGTGCAGTCTTATTTTAGTATTGTAACCTTTTGAAATAAAATTCTCTGAGACCGTTTTATAGAAAGCTCTCATACTTATATTTTGCTATCATAATTAGTTGACCATATTATGCTGTCATTTTGATTTGACTATTTTTTCATTAGCAATTAGACTTTCACTATTTTTTTAGTATTGTGACAATAACTATTGTGAGCGCAACTCCTCTGAGACCATTTGACAGAAAGCTCTCATACTTGGTACTAATGTTTTTCATGATGTGAAGTTAACCCTAGTAAATCATGACTCTGATCTGACCATTTTTACGGGAGGTGTGTGACATTAACTATATTATGACAATTTAACAGCTTTCATACATTGTTGGGGGATTTGCAATTATGTTTTCTTAACTGTATTATACTATCATTCTGATTTGACCATTTATGAGGGAGTTATGGGACTTCTCTCTTAGTTTGACTACCAATCAACAATTTTACATTGGGAAGCACAGTGTACTTCCTCATTTGTACAGCGCAAGGGATGTTTCTCAACGGATCTTGTTATTTATTGTTTAAAGCCATAGCAAAAATACTCATGTTATATTCATAAGGAATTCAATACAATTAATAATTTTCAGGTTCTGCAAAGTGGGTCCATATGGATTATATCGGGGACTTTCTGTGGGCTTTGGAGAAAGAACAATGTAGGAAAGTGACAAAACAAACTCAGAACAAATAGGAGTAAAAAAAGACAAAATATGATCTGCTGCTGCTTTAGAATATCCGATTTGTTTAAACCACATTTTTTCTTGTAAAGTTTTGCAATGAGAACTTCGATTGGTTTATATATCACTGCATTATGCTACAGGTCTTGCTTAGTGGTTTTCGAGTGCTAAAATATTTATATGGACTTGTTTTTTATATATTCCAGTTTACCTTTTGTGTCACAGACATTCAAGAAATGTCAGGAGTGATTCCAACATTCGACTGCATGAGAGTATTTAGATAGAAGCAATACTATAACTCTAGTCCTAGAAACGAAAACGCAACCCTGTGTCCTCTCCTCTCAAATCCATTACTAGAAGTGAAGCATTCGCTCCTGGTAGACTCACATGAATAAAACATTGCAGTTTTCAGTAATCAATTTGATGGTTTGAATCTACAAATGTTGGAAACTTTGCGAAAAAAAGAACACCATAAATTCAAAAAACCGTTATTTTTGCACAGTAATTAAAAAAATGTTTTGAAATTCAAGGTCAACAGTTGAGGAAACAATTTGTCTCTCTTGCGAGGAAAGTCATAGAATGCAAGGCATATGGATTCCAATCAAGTTCGTACAAAGCTTTATATTTCAGGGTAGAAGACATGGTAACTTCATACATTGTACACAGATTCGTTACGTCACGAAGTTTCCGTCTGTCAATTTATGGATCAGCGACCAGTTAAACTTTCGTTGTAAAAGTTCGTATCTCAGATACTGTAAGCAGTAAGTCAACCATATTAATTTTGTATATGAAATGATTATAAGGTGTACATGTCTGGCAAGTTTCGTTTTTGTGTTCATTAGCCCATTTTAATTTTTCAGACACTTTAAGCAATAGTAGAACTATAAGTTTGGTGTATGGAATGACTGTACGATGTACACGTCTATGTTCCAGAATTCGTCTGACCTTCACCTTATTTTCATGGTTCATAGGTCAATGTTAAATTTTTATGGTAAGGTCTGTTTCTCGGGTACTATAGGCATTAGGGCACCATAATTTGGCGTGCGAAATGATTGCTTGGTGACCAGGTCTGTCTAACTGATTCGGCTTAACTTGACCTTATTTAAATGGTTTATTGAGTTTGCGGTCTGTTTTCATTGCTATGTCCGTTCTACAACTACTATAAGCAAAAGGTAAACTATACGTTTTAATGTTGTAGTTTGTAAATGGCTTGGCCAACTACCTCAGTATATATTTCCTTCACAGAGTCAAAACAAGAAAGACTTTTGAAAGTTGAGTAAATTTTAAGAATTATTGGTGAAATAGAATATAAATAATATTTTCACAGTCATCAAACTGTTATTTAACTTCAAACAATAGTTTTGAAGTTTTTTTTTCAATACAACTAGATCACACCCTCGACATCGCGGATACGTGAGTGACACATCCTTGATTAAAGTACCTACACCTTATTTTCAGCCTGGGTATTCGTATTGTCTTTTGATAAAGTCATGCTGATTATAAGGTGCACAGTTTTCTATGCTTTCAAAATCTTTCTGATTGAATCCTGGTTTTCTTACTACAATCGGAAACTACTTGTAGATATTGCTTTGTCAATGCAATCCCTGTATAATGACGAAACGACCCGTGTATATAGCAAATCATTAAGACACCGTTTGGTGGTGCGCCTGACAGATGCGGAACGTACAGATTAGGTAACAGGTACTATTGGTATCGGTATCGGACTCGACCCGGAACTTGTTAATTATTGGTAATATTTTAATTATGTGGAAAACAAAAGGGCCTGGAATGGTATAATTTTTAATCAACACCATTGTCCTATACTAGTCATGTATAAAGTTTAATTCTTTGATTCTTCGTTTTTACGTCATGCCGGCTATATAGATATATTTACTTGTGTTGAACTCTACGGCCAGCGGTTCCTGTCATTTTTCCTGATACTTACAAAAGAAACACACTGGCATTAAGAAAAAAACTCTTTGAGATTTTAGAAAAACACATTGAAATTTTACATAAACACCTTGAAAATAAAAATATTCAAAAACAGATACTGAGAATTAAAAAATATACAATGAGAATGAAAAATAACACACTTAAATTGATTTTTACACACTAAGTATTAAACATTACAAATTGAAATTTATTATAATATTTTATTGCATATGTATTTGAGGTTAAGTATGATTACCACACGATACATAATCTTTACTTCTGGTACAATTGACAGTGGTTTTTATCCTTGCTTTGGAATTTTTAAAATAAAACATTATAAAGAGGGAAATGATACCAAGAGTTTAAAGTAAAGTGATGATCATATCAATGTGAATTTGTACTTACTGTAAAAAAAAAATATTTTCGTGGATACTTTATTTCGCGTTAAGCTCTTTCTAACTGACTTTGCAGTGATTTATTATCCCGATTTTCTAACTGTTTTGATGTATTTTTATAGGTAAAGATCCATATTAGTTTACATATTTCGACAATTAATGTTTGCCTTATTTTTCAACTCGCGAAAGTCGTGAAAAATAGTTGGTTTACAGTATTTATCTCGTATACATGGTATAGTAAAACGAACGCTATATCTAAACAGGATATCTTCTAACGTCATCACGAAATATGAGTTGCCAGTCATAGGCAGCTAGCTGAGAAATATAAAGGGTCTGATCCATGCTCTAAGCGCTGGAAAGGCAAACTATGCCTTCAAAAATATATCTCAAAATTGAAACAATAGGTTCAAAATACACAGAATACTATAATTTCATTTTTTTTACTTATAATCTATTATTTTCAAAAAAAACATGATGTACGTTTACATAATACAAACTGACATGCTTTATACAACGCAGACTTGTGTGTAATTAGATAGAATAAATGAGTGCTGAAATAAATAGGATTTGCTGTATACGTTGCATTCTACCAAAACATCTTAATGTCCTCATAAGCATAGTTAATTAAGGACTACGAGACACGAACGTAAGGTTTCAAATTTAATATGGTTTGAATATGTAATACAGTGCCAAGGACTTCCTAACACATCGGAATTAGCGCATCACTCTAGTAAACATCAAGTTAAATTTGTATCACTGGAACACATTATATTTTCAACTTGCATTATGCTTTCAACTTGCAGTGGCAGAATTAATTGTTGAAATAGCGTTTTGAGTTATAGAAAATTGCAATGTAGATATTGATTCGCATTGTTTCTAGATTTCTAGCAGATACTTCCATAACGTTATGAGTTTGCATACACCTGCAATTCATGCAGACATGTATTCATATAACGTTATAAATTGACATACATTTGCAATTCAGACATATATTCATATAACGTTATGAGTAGACATGTATTCATATAACATTATAAGGAGACATATATTCATATAACGTTATGAGTTGACAGACATTTTTGATTTAGATATGAATTCACATAACGTTAGGAGTAGACATGTATTCATATAACATTATAAGTAGACATGTATTCATATAACGTTATGAGTTGACATACATTTCCAATTGAGATATGTATTCGTATAAGTTATAACTTTATGAGTTGACAAACATTTCCAATTGAGATATGTATTCACATAATGTTTTGAATTTATAATATATATGTATTCATATAACGTTTTGAGTTGACATACATTTACAATTAAGATATGTATTCGTATAAGTTATAACTTTATGAGTTGACAAACATTTCCAATTTAGATATGTATTCACATAATGTTTTGAATTTATAATATATATGTATTCACATAATGTTTTGAATTTATAATATATATGTATTCACATAACGTTACGAGTTGACATGCATTTCCAATTTGGATATGTATTTATATTACGGATTACAAATGTGTCGAGTTTTGTGATTGGATAACAACACAGAGATGTCAGTATATATTCAGGAAACAGCCGGGGTATATATGACGTTTTTATCCACAATTGGAACCTAAAGGTTAAGAGCTGACATACTGTTTGATAAAAGATATTAATTGTCTTACCGTTACGATCGAGTTATATGCTTTATACAGCATCATTCGTCCTGGATCATACCACAGCTTACATTATATTCATATAACATTATGCGATAACATATATATAATGATGTGTTATACACACACAGTTTAAAATTCCTAGATCTATTTCATAAAAGCATGATGAATCTCAATATTATATACTGTAACCTAAATTGAAGGCTCATAACATTATTTGATAACACATTTTGACAGGAATGCACAGAAGCGAATCGAGACTTTCCAAACCTTTTTTTCAGCATTATCGAAGTTGGCATAATAATAAAGGGGTTCACATATTTTTATGAAGATCTTTAGAAAATAAAGTGAATTCTAAGGTTTTCTTTAAATTTCTTTGCTGATTCAAATGAAATTGCCCATGACAGCGGATTGATGCATGGACAGACCACTAAATTACTCCACTTCATTAAGCAAGGGTAAATGAATCATTATTTTGAGCTGATTTTATGTGGTGTTGAGGGTGTCCAATACATCCCTAGTTGTCCATCGTGAAGTGTATTAAAAAGTGGGGCTTGGCCAACAAGTGCTTTTTTACATAAAATGCTCTGTAGGTCGCAGCTTGATACGACAGCAGAGGTCTAACCATGAACAGACGATGCAAGTATGAACAAAACATTCACGCTTGATACAGTTCTGAATGAGGATTGTGATTAAATATTTGACACCGCAATCAAGCAAAGTTAAATTTGGACCCTTTGGACCTCAATGTAGACCAATTTGATAACGAGCCCAAAATTCAAAAGCTAAATCCAGCATATCAAAATACCCAATAAATTTATTTTTTATTGAAATCAAACAAAAACTTTCTGACAATTTAAAAATTAGGCTCAAAATAAAAAATCTAAATACATGTATAGATTTAGGATATCAAAGAACCTCAAGAATTAATTGTTTGTTAAATTCAAATTCAAAGTAATTTTAATTTTGGACCCTTTGGACAAAAATGTAGACCAATTTGAAAACGAGGCCCAAAATTGAAAATCCAAATGCACTTTTAGATTTTGCATATCAAAGAACCCCACGAATTCCTTTTTTTTTTGATGAATTCAACAAAGTTTAATTTTGGACCCCGATTTGGTACAACCTGAAAACATGGTCCAATATCAAAAATCTAAAAACACGATTAGATTCCGTATCGCAAAGAACCTAAGAAACTATTCGAATGAGAATAGCGAGGGTGAATATTAAAGCAATTTGCACAAAGTATTATAAAAGTCTTGTTTTTGGCCCCTTATTCCTTAATGTTTGAGGCCATAAACCTAAAATCGACCCTAATCTTCCTTGAGTAGTATACAAACTTGTCGTACAATTTCATGCAGATCCATAGAGTAAGACCCCGTTCACACTAGGACATTTAGATCGATTTAAACTAGATCGGTTCACTTTAGATCGGTTTAAGGGCTAATGTGAACGCTTTGAATCGATCTTCAATCGGTCTAAACTAAAACACCAAAAGAGGTAGTATAGTTTGAATCGATCTAACTTTAAATGTGAACGCAATTTTTAAGTTTTAAGTTTAAAAAGATCGGTTTAAACTAGTACGATTGAATTGAAAATAATTTATGCGCATGTGTAGCGACAAAACTACAAGTGTCATAACATAACATCCCTGTATATATTGGCGGTTCGTTGTTTAACCAATATTTCTCTGTTTTCTCTGTTTAAAAACAGACCTTTGTGTACATGCAAGTAAACTGAACAAATGGAAAAAAGTTGTCTTCGCCGTACCATAAATTTGTGTGTCTTCTTTTCTTCTTTTGTTTTTTGTTTTTTTTTTTTTTTTGCTTTTCAGGAACCGCAGCATTTCTTTATGTTGTAACTTCCTTGCTACAGTTTTTTGTTTCAAAATTAATGAAAACTTCACTGAGAACACCAGTATAAAAATCGTCAACTGACTGGCCTCTATTTTATCCCTATGTTTCTCTATTCTTTAGTCTGGAACAACTGTACTATACTGTCCCATGACGATTTGTGTTCCGACGCAAGCGCATTAAACCAGGTTAGAGCCGGTCCAGTCAAATGCAAATGCAAATGCAATATGCCGCAATTTAGCGATTATCGTCCAATGTTGAAATGTTATGAAGGGTTGCATAAGACTCAAATTCCGATATAAATATTGCCGCATTTTCATGAGGATGGTCCCTAAATTTCCGACAGTTCGCCAATTTTCCCCATTTGTTCGTTATTAGCAGTACTAGTATTTAAATAAGTAGGTAAAACTAGTTTTGGGGATGGAGTAAGTAAGTAGGTAATATCAGGATCACGTAGCTGATTGAGCGACAAAAATTCATCGGATAAATAAGAGCATGGGTAATCAGTTTATAGAGAATGTTCAGAATACTGAGACAGAGGTGATATTGAAACTGGCAAAGGCAGTAGAGGTGTGTCAGGCGAATTTACTGGTCTAATTCCAAATTCGATTTCACTGCCGTACTTGTCGTCGGAAAAGTTTACAGATACTGGATTTGAAGTCATTTACAAGTTTATGCTACCCAAACTTAAGAATTTACATGTACATGTAGCGAGTTTATTCTCACATACCTGAAGAAAGATACACCAGCACATTAACAAATAGACAATCTTTATATATATTTATTTCGTGATACGATTTATGTCATCGTGTAGCAAGATAATTCTCACATACACTGAAAAATACACCAGCCCATTTACTATCAGATAATTGCAGCGAGACAAATTCTCACATACAAAACTTAATTCCTGAAGTGACAAACATGACAAACAATTAAGTATCTAAAATGTGAATTACAATCTGCGAGTCTCATCAGAAATAAAATTTACTTTCTACATCAAAAATGTCTGCCTCTTACGACCACGTGTTTCTCCTTCACCAGAAAAATCCCAACGTCATCCAGTGATGCACATCAATCTACCGACTTGAAAACGTTCCCAACAGTACCTGGTCATCAAATAATTCTATTATCCATCTTTGAAGTCATTTTTTCATGCATTTCGGGATTAACAATTTTCGCTTAGTTTTTCCTTTTTTTGTTTCCACATTTATAGTTCGTGATATAAAGTATTCGTTCCATGCTCAGCTCAGATTAACGAAGAGTTGTTTCTATGCGAAGAAACGAGTGTTTGAATTACCCGAAATATAGCCATTAACATTATTGATGATGACACAGGGATTTCACTCATTCGTCCACAAGACAGCAATGAAACAGCAGTGAAAAAAACAATTACCCATAAGACAAACTTACTATAGTGTAAAGTTATCCGTCGATAACAGCCGATAGTTAATATTTATGAGGGCAGCAACTTTCATATAGATAGTTAAAATAAAATAAGGGATCCTTAAATAGTGTGTTCGTAAAAAAGGGGAAGACTTAGAGTGTGTCAAATATCTGTCGGGGCCACTGAAATATACTGTTTTTCACAAAATTGATTTAATGCTATTGTACCTTCTTTTGATTAAAAAGTCATTTAACTCAAGGAAAAGTATGTGTTTATCAATTTGTCTTTAAGAAAAAACGTGTAATCATCAATCGGGGCCACGTACAGCCGATTATTCGGTATGGGGTTTTCACATTGTTGAAGGCATTATGGTTGGTGATATTAATGTGTTGAATATTGGTACTACCATAGATGAAGAAAAATTAGCTATTTATTGTTATATGCTGATGGTGATGTTATTTTAATGGCTGAGAAAATAAATCTAAGATCATGCATTTCAGCAATCCAGCTGTTGTACAAACTATTTTTCTATTGGTACTGCGACCTGTAATTGCTTTCTAAATTATCTTCGTCATTTCAACTCTGGTGGATAGTTTTCTCATTCGCAATCATACCATAACTCCCTATTTTATATGAATAATAATTACGTTTTGCAGAATTTCAAGCGGTCTGTCATAATTGTTGATATTGGGTTGCGTTGAACCCCAAGGACGCCAGATTTTACACCTTTATATTTGAAATAAGTCTGAATTTAAAGGTGTGTCTATTCGTGCAAATATTGAAACAGTAAATGGGGAAGAATAAAAATAAAGAAACGAACTACTATATTCTCGGCTTTCAGTAAAAGCCAATTTCCATTCATTTGTTTTTACTGTTATTTCCGCAAATCTTTTATTTCAAATATATTTTTTTCTAACAAAGCATCAAAGAAAAGATCAACAGCCCTTATATCATTACTAATTAGCAATAAAGAAAAATAATTTACTAATTTAAAGATTGATTGGATCAATTAACAAGGTGACCAGACATTACACAAGAAGATCGCGTGTCACGTTAAAAATGTTAATAACTTTTAAATATTTTTTTTAATAATAATAATAAATCTTAATTAATGATCTCCTTTCATTGATATCCTTAGTGCAGTTTTTATGAATTCGTCAAGCTTCAGTGGATTCAATCAACAATATGACAACTGGACACATTACACAAAAGTGGGCGCGTGCCATGTGAAATGTTAATAACTCTTTCATTTCTGAATATATTTACACCGAAATTTAAATTTATGCTTTTTATTTACAACATTATCGTACTGAATGACCTTTGTGCTTATATGACTGTTTCATCTAAGGCTTAGGGCAGTTTCAAGAGCTTAGTGCACCAAGGCGGCCTAGGTGGTGTTTAGGTCGATGAACCGAGACATTACCAACTAAAATCTGTGAGATTAGACAATAGGTACAAATAGATGTTTAGTGTCAAGAATGTTGGTATGGGATACGTCTTCATAACAAAATACACACATTACTATTTCTTGTGAATGTATTTTTTTTCTCGAAACTGTCTTTTTTGTGACTTTCTTCAACAACAAAATATTTCATTTTCAATATCATACAAGATTTATTTAGATAAATGTCTTATTTCTTTTCCCTCTAATTTTCAAAGGAAACCAACAATTTGTTTTTAAAACACCTTGCCCCCCCCCCCCCTTTTCCCACAAAAAAAATGAATTGGCATTGTCTTATATATATAATCATCAATAAAATGCTATTGTAATTTTATAAGACCTACTTTATAACATAATCTGGGACTAATACATTTATCTATCAGTCCAAGCATACAGTAAATTAATAAAAGTATATTTTTCTTGTTTCAATTACCGTGTATGAGAGTAGGAATGCCATTTACCGTCAGGCGTCAAAAACTGTCATTTTCGGCTACCGTTAGCGTCAAATTAGTTAAAATTTTATCGTGATTCGTCAAAGTATCCTTTTCGTGATTCGTCAGAGGTCTCAAATAATTAACCGTTACCGTTATTTTTGCAAATAATTTAACGTGAGTCGTCAAAATCAGTCGATTTTTTTTATCGTCATAAGAAAATGTACATTTTATCGTCATGCACCAAAAATTACCGTTAACGTCATTTGGCAAGATTTTTTACCTTTATTCGTCATGAAAGTATCCCAATTACGACCCTCATGTATGGAGCTATGAATGGGTTACCATTTATGGGTCATTATCAAAAAACATGCAAATTTCGATGAAGTAATATTTGGAAAAACGATGTCATTGTTTAAAACATTTAAATGTGGCCCTCTATTCTATAGTATGGTAGCAACTATTTTCAGAAATATGCAATGGGAAAAATGAAGGGTTCCTTCAATTTTAACAATTCTAGGTCATCCTTTAAAAGAATCGTGTCAATGGTGTTACCAATTTAAAACATGCATTTAGGGTTTAATATTATTGTTCAACATCAAACAACTGTTCCAATTTGTTGTTAAGGTTTAAATTACTACTTATTGACATTATTCTTCTAGCTATACATTCTTTTTAAACATAAATTTCAGAATACATTGTCGTAAAAAAGTTGGCTGTCCTTATTATGGCTGTTGTAAATACTAAAAAATACACTTAAATTGAATATATGTATAATGTATAAGATGAAATACCCCCCCCCCCCCCCCCCCCCCCCCCCAGACATCGAGGTTCTGGATCCGCCCCTGGCTAAGTATATTTATTTCTATAAGTTAACCTTTCTTCGGAGAGTACTTTTTTCTGTAAGAATTACGATATGTCATTTCCATCAACAGCTATCGGAGATTTCTGAGAATTCTTCTAGCCCGAGTCGTTTTTGTACTCGACGAGATCTTTTTTTGTGTATACGTTTTCATGCCTTGACCTGAAGCACAAACATGGTGATTCTAGAATGCCATTGAAATAAAAATTGGCTCTAGAATACCAAAACAAATAGAATACATATATATTACGTACAAAATTTATAAGGATATCCAACACTAAAATGTATATGTGCTGATAAATTCGTCTTCTTTTAAAAAAAATTATATACCTCGGTTTCTGCCATAAAAAAAACGGATAACATATTTTTGAAAGCAGGTCAGGAACTAACCGTTATTATCGATCTGAAAGTATATATGACCGTACATATATGACCGTACATATGTACATTTTGAAAAGTTTGTTTTGCCTAATGGAATTTGCTCATTGTTGAAGTGATCTACAATGTTGCTTAAGAGCCAATCCGCCAGAAAACCATGCAATATTCAGAAAATCGTCCAAATCGACAATCACAACTTGACAAATTTTTATACATCATCTTAATCCTTGACATAAAATAAAAGAATTTGACCACTTAATTTTTCCCAGAATCGTATCTATTTTTAGTAACAGCCTCATTTGCATAATTCTGTAAATTCATAATGAAACCAAGGAAAAATCCAACTTTTTTATGCCTTTTAAGAATGACCCAGAAGCATATTAAATGGGGTAGTTGAGTTTTTAGAGTAATGTCAGCTGAAACTCATCCATTTTACTATGTTATGATCAATACAAATGAACTAAATATCCAATATCCAGTATTTTCGCAGTAACCGCTTGTATATAACTGATGTTTTCAGGTTCCTTCTTTTTTTTGTTTGATTACAAATTTTATGTGATTATAAGACAGTGCAGTGAATTGTATGTTTCTGATCATACTTTGTTTGGTTGAATCTCAGTGTGATTTATCTGTACAATGTAATACTATATAATAAAGAAAACATAAGGTTTACAAATTTTATTTCAGCAGATGTCAACAAACATAACAATGATTTCGTCATTCAATAATATTCAATTACAAACGAATAATATGAAGCATATATAAAACACATAAAGCACCTTTAAAACTCAAAGGCATTTTGTCATCATCTACAAGACAGACAAAATGCAAATATAAATAATCATTGTCAAAGCACATTAATTTTAAAGCATACATAGCTCATTTAAACCACAGCTACCACATTCAAAACATACACAGCACATACAGAATTCTGAGACAAAATGCAAAAATGAATATTGTCAAGGCTAAAGCACAAGCATTCCAGGAGTAATTAACAGCTAGTCGTTGGACGGACCGTAGATGTTGCCACAATCGCGAAGTAGACGGGATGCTGTTATGTCACTTTCTGTGTACTGGTCCCATAACTGATGAAGACGACCTTCCAGCTCCTTGTAGCGGATGCGTTGGTTCTTGAATATGATTTTCTGGTTTTCCATATAGCTATATATTTTATACATCTATGTGTTTCGGCTTTGAGCGTGCATGTTTAGGTTAAATACAACAAAGCGTTATGGACGTATGAAATTTATAAATTGTTGCTTTCTTTTAATCATTTTTCGATATACGAATAACCTCTATTCTGTTTTCACTTCAATCATAACAATTATATATAGTCGTATTCTTAATCATTATATATTGAAAGAGCTATGTTTTAGATTTTAAGTATTCATTTAGACCAATTCAAAATTATATATAATGTCAGCCCAAGCTTCTTTTTTAATGTTTTTAAAACATACATACTTTGGAAAAAAAAACAACAAACACTCCATATATAAATTAAACCCTTATAAGCCTGTCTATAGGAAGCTTATACAAAGAAGAAGAAGTATGCAAAATCACGCAATCAACTTTATTTTCCAAATGGTAATAAATGAATAATGAAGCAATACTTTTCTATCCATAGCAAGTAAAATATTTATCAATATCATTATGAACAAGAACAATATATAGAAGCACTTACCAGTATTACAAACTCTGTGTTGCCATAAACTACACGAATCACACTGTAAGGCATGTTGCTTTGTTGTAACTTTTCTGGAACACTCGACGCAGTGGTCGGTACCCATGTTGAGAATGATATGGGAATTTTTTTTCCATGTTATTTTATAGAACTATATGGTAAGATCAAAGAAATCTCTGTTGTTTTTTCAATTTTACTCCACATCTATTTTTAGATATATGTATAATAAATGTTTGCCTCGGCTTGCATTTCTAAAAACATTGTATCTGTTTGATGTGACCATTTAAATATAATTACTTTTCAATTGGTGAATCCATTAATAAAGAATTACAGATTAGTGAAATTGTTAAGAAGCCATTCACTGTCAATCAAATTTCTCTTTGTTTGTATACTAATTATGAACACCAAGGATTAAACATAATACAAACACGCACACACGCCAATCATTAAAACATCTTTTGTCAATAAAAATAATAAACGAGAAATCACAATAATATTTCAAAAAGAAGTTAATTATCCTCATTCAAACATATCAAATTGAACTCATATAACACATATTTAATATGATGGAGCTAAGTTTTATTTTAATACATTTCTATACAATGTTTTTTTCAAAAATATTTATCATAATCTCAAAATTCGTATATAATTCTTATATATAAAGTTTGTTTTTTCTTAAAGTGAGAAAAAAAACCCCACAAAACAATCTACTAATCGTAGTCCGAGTTTGTTCAATATATTTCCGCATATAAATAATGGTAGGCCGAGTTTGTGATAGTCCGAGTTTGTGATAGTCCGAGTTTGTGATAGGCCGATTTTGTTTTAGTCCGAGTTATCCAGCAGCGGTTTTCATTCGCTTCTATCTTGCAAGACCCATTCCGGATTTGTTTGCAACTTATATCGGTTTTAACTATGGGGTATGTTTTATATCAAAACAAAATATTAAGCTTGGCAAATGACTATTATATGTTAATTTATGCCTTGGAAGAATGGTGATTTTAGTCCCAAATTGACACATTTTGATTTTGATTTTAATTAAATTCTAAACACAATTGGTACTAAAATGGCTCATAAAATCATTCGAACAAGTAAAATCAATTTGTCTGAAAAATGAAATGAGACGTATTTGTACTGCAAGTCCAAAAATCAATAAATTGTCTGAAACCAGGGAGTCCATCTTTTATGCTCTTCCATTGACTTATCTCCCTTGGGTAAGATCTCAAACATGTCAGCTCCCAGTGATGGTTTGGCAGACAAATGTTTACAGTGAAGTTTGTGACTTTAATAATCTAGGATGAGCATGTGGGCTATTCCAGCCTTATACATCTACATATTACAAACTATTTAAGATATCTGAATGCACTAAAGACCAAAATAGCATTTCCAAAAAAAAATAATTACTGCCAAGATTGCAAGAATTTTGACAATCATGACAATAATTTAGTGAATAAACATGATAAATATTGATTGGAAAAATAAGTCCATGAACAGCAAAAAGTGTTTTTAGATTTCAACGAGCAAAACAAAAGTATTCTAAATCATTCTTCGTAAAAAAAAAGTGAGCCAGTGGAACCACCTTGCTCTCACCAAAATTGAGATTGAGAGTGTCAAAACTGCTCTGGCGCACCATCAATAAATCAACGACACTCTCTCTACGGTAGACTCTACCATGGTATTGAAACCAGCATTGGTAATCAAACATATTCATACAGATACAGACTACCATTCATCTACATTTAGGAAGTCTGAATAATACTGAAAACTTAATGGTGTAGAATTTCCAACAGGACTCCTTATTTTATATAAGACAAGGAGTGGTTTATTTTCCCATGGTTGTTACATCATCTTGTCTTTGAATATGCTCGAAGTACAGGGACTTTTATGGAATTCATTGACATGATAGTCAAGCAAGATGTCAACATCTCGTCCAACCCTCTTCCAGCAAAGCCAAAGCTGACCAAGGATCTTCACCCTTTCAAAACAGGCTGTATACAGGACGAGTTATTCCAGTAGGAACAGGTACAAATCTTACAATCAATTTTCAATTGTTCCATATAGTCAATCTGAAATTAGGGGACCAACAATTGATACATTAGCTAGATTAAAAAAAGGGGGAGGTGGGTGTTGAAGGGGCATGTGAATATTCTTTTACACCTGACCTGTTTCTAAGACATCTTATTTATTTCCTATGGCAAAGTGCATGCAAATAATATATATCCGTATATACATTGTTCTGTCTTGGGACCATTTGATTAAAAAAGCAAGGGGGAGGGTTAGAATGGTCAAAATATTTATGT
Source organism: Mytilus californianus (assembly GCF_021869535.1). Classification (NCBI taxonomy): domain Eukaryota; kingdom Metazoa; phylum Mollusca; class Bivalvia; order Mytilida; family Mytilidae; genus Mytilus; species Mytilus californianus. Next base: position 71,761,180 of record NW_026262593.1, on the reverse strand, counting down.
CCTTGTCAGCTTAGGACAGAATTTTAATTTTCAAGCTATTAACCAGGGTACAATATATATTTATTTTCTGCTTTAAAAAATCAATTTATAGACCAGAATCATGATCATGATGATAATAATCAAAATCTATTTCAACATATTCAACGTTTAGCAGGTCAGGTTTTTATTCTCTTCCTCTAAGTTATATTTTCAGTTCTTACTGGAAGTTGTTCAGCTCTTTGTGTACTAAAAAAAGTTTTATCTCGTGGAAAAGCCTCCTACAAATACATGTTTTACATACAACAAACTGTACATGTTACACTAGACAACTTTATCCAGAGAATAATATTTTTTTAATGAACTAATAGGCCATGGAGACTAAAAAAATCAAAAGCATTGCAAACTTTTGTAAGGTTCAATTTTAGGACCCTACATGTACATGTATGTAGATTACTTATAGAGCCCTTTTTAAAAGAAAAAAACATACATTTAAACTACATGCACAGTGATGCTACACTACCCTACATTTCCTGTCTGATATATTTTATTTCATGTAAAACAAAATTGAAGAATTATTTTATAGTTTAACACTTTTTATTTGTAGGGCTATATATATGCAAGCAATGCTCAATTAAGATGAATTTTTGTAAAAGTGACAATAGCCAGGTCAAACTAAATACATGTATAGAAGAAGATGTTGGTAAGTTATTATTAACTTATATATTAATTTAACTGTTTGTATAACATGGTAATCATACAAAGTATATGTAATCACTTATATAATAACATAATTATACAATTACATGTTATACATTTGTACATCAGTTTTATTAAACAGGTCTTTGTTAACTTGGTTTTCCCGTTGAAAAATCACTTTGCTAATTTTAATTTGTAGTACTATATTGGGCGGCTCCTATAGTTTCCATTCAATAACTAACAATGACTAATGAACTGTTCATACATTCCATTTCAATTATTTTATTTATTAATACGTATTACTTTTACTGTTAAGTCTGTTTTTTGTGATATCCATTTTACGTGACTCTGTATTTATGTATCCCATCATACTTTGAACGACAAAATTATTTTATGTCTACCTGTACGAATTTCAAACGCGCGATTTTACGCCAGTACTTAATTAAAACCTTCCATCCTTTATGGGTGGATTTTTCATAGATATATAAAATAGTATAATATAAGCAAAATGAGGATGTTAAATTTGATGTACATGTATGCCTTTTTGTGCTTCTTCGTTACATTTGTTTGTTTTTATAGTGATTAAGATGATAACACAATGTTGACTGCTGTACCCCTATTTTTGACAATTTTACCTATTGTGTCTGTTTGTTTTGTTCATGCATCGTTGTCAATATAATGGAATTTGATGCGACTGTCATACAAGTGAGAGGTTTATTATCTAGCTATAAAACCAGGTTCAATCCACCATTTTCTACATAAGAAAATGCCTGTACCAAGTCAGGAATATGACAGTTGTTATCCATTCGTTTGATGTGTTTGAACTTTTGATTTTGCCAATTGATTGGGGACTTTCCTTTTTGAATTTTCCTCTGAGTTCAGTATTTTTGTGATTTCACTTTTTCAAATATAAAAGGGGGAGATTTTTATTGGTACTTTTGAAGATATTTCAATTGTTCGATTAATTGATTGGTTGTTGGTAATGCTAATGTCCAATGGCAAATAGTTCATGCATGTTTAGGACAAGAACAAATTAAAATAAATACATTATTTGGGTTCTTAATATGCTAAATCTAACAATGTATTTAAATAATTTAAGATGTTGCAATTGGGCCCCATTTTAAATTGGTTCACATTGATTTCAAAATGGTCCAAAATTTTTTTTCTTATTTCTACACAACTTGAATTCTTGAGGTTCTTTTGATATACAAAATGCAAATGTTTTAAATTTAGATTTTTAATTTTGGTCCGGTTTTCAAATTTGTCCACATTTTAAAGTCCAAAGGGTCCAAATTTTAACTTAGTTTAATTTTAACAAAACTTGAACTCTAATTACAATGAATTAGGGTTCTTTGTATGATAAATAGAAATAATCAAATATCCTGAATATAAATATGTACTTAGATTTATGATTTTGGTCCCAGTTTTCAAGTTGGTTCAAATGGGGTCCATAATTTAACTGTGTTTGATTTCAACAATAATTTTAAAGATGCTGATTCAGCCTGAATCTAACCTGTATTTAGTTTTTGGGCCCTATTATGAAATTGGTTTACATTGAGGTCCAAAGGTTCCAAAATTAAACTAAATTTTAAATCTTAATTTGATCTTGGGGTTCTCTGATATGCTGAATCTATTAAACTTTATCTTTATACCATATTTATTCTGTGTTAGAAACCTATTCTTTGCACAGTATTGCGCAATAGCAAGAAATATCCATTAGCACAATATTGCACAATAGCAAGAAATTGTCAATTGTACAGTATTGCGCAATAGCAAGAAATATTCAATTGCACAGTATTGTGCAAAAAAAGATACTTCGTATAAATTGCTTATTTCTTGACCAATTTCAATGGGGTTTTATTTTTGAATTCTTGGGGTTCTTTAATATGCTGTATCTAACCGTGTATTAAGTTTTTTGATTTGAGGCCCCGTTTTTTAAATTGGTCCACATTGAGGTCCAAAGGGTCCAAAATTAAACTTTGTTTGATTTCATCAAAAATTGAATTATTGGGGTTCTTTGATATGCCGAATCTAACCATGTATTTAGATTCTTGATTTTTGGTTCCGTTTTCAAATTGGTCTACATTAAGGTCCAAAGGGTCCAAAATTAAACTAAGTTTGATTTTAACAAAAATTGAATTCTAAGGGTTCTTTGATATGCTGAATCTAAACATGTATTTAGATTTTTGATTATGGGCCCAGTTTTCAAGTTGGTCCAAATCGGGGTCCAAAATTAAACTTTGTTTGATTTCAACAAAAATTGAATATATGGGGTTCTTTGATATGCTGAATCTTACCATGTATTTAGATTTTTGATTTTTGGGCCCCGTTATCAACTTTGTCCACATTGAGGTCAAAAGGGTCCAAAATTAAACTTTGTTTGATTTCATCAAAAATTGAATTCTTGGGGTTCTTTGATATGCTGAATCTAACCATGTATTTAGATTTTGGATATTGGACCATAATAGGTGAATGTCCAATTTAGAATTTTTAAGTTCTTAGACCACATTCATTATGTGTCAGGAACCTATGCTGTGTCAAATATTTAATCACAATCCAAATTCAGAGCTGTATCAAGCTTGAATGTTGTGTCCATACTTGCCCCAACTGTTCAGGGTTCGACCTCTGCGGTCGTATCAAGCTGCGCCCTGCGGAGCATTTTATTATTGTTGTAAAGATGTTAAGGGCTATTTGGACATGCTTAAAAGGTGTGGATAATAACTATTCTGCAAAAATGATTTGGCTTTAGTTGGGAGAATTTTGTAACTGCATCCACTTACAGTAAAAGTTGTCAATTTTATTTCCTGTCAGTGGTATATATGAAATAAAAAAAAAATGTGGTATGATTGCCAATGAGAACAAATGACATAGAAGTAAAGCTATAGGTCTTCATACGCCATATGGCCTTCAACAATGAGCAAGACCTATACTGCATATATATTCAGCCATAAAAGGCCCCAAAATAAGAAAATGAAAAAATATGAAAACTAACAGCCTGATTTATGTATGTATGTTTTGTGGTTTTCAGATCTAGACTCGCAGCTAACCTTTCTGTCAGTGTCAACAACAACTGAACTTTCACATCAGTCAACATCAGATTGGGAGACTGATAATGCTTCTAACAGAAACAATTTCAACCAACCAAACAAGCAACAGAAACTTTCCAACTTTAAAACATCAGTTAAATCTTCCATGGGATGATGTCTCAAAAAATAACAGTTCATCATTTATGGAGATTTTAATGTTATGGTTTTTCTTTTACAAGAAAGTTAATGTACACTTGTTTTATAGTAAAACCTATAGCTGTTCAAGTATAAAAAAACAAATTCAACTTTATTGAAATTGGAAGATTCATATGACTTATTTTAATTCTGTTATCTCCGAGGATGTGATGTAGAGCATTATAGGTACAGTAATCTTAACAGCTATCCAATTTCATTCAAAATTCTTTATAAATTTTGCACTGGTATATATTGACTAAGTAATTTGTTTTTCGTCTAGTTATGGTATTTTTTTATACCCCACGCAACGAGTTGCGGAGGGTATAATGTTTTTGACCCGTCCGTCCGTCTGTCCGTCCATCCGTCAGTCCTGTTTCTTGTCATTGCAACTCCTCTCAAACCACACAACAGAATTTCACGAAACCTTTTTAGATAATAAGGACATACTATGTAGTTGTGCATATAGACAGGAAATTACTATTCAATTCTTTTTCTAGGAGTTACGCCCCTTTGAACTTATTTACTTTAATGTACTACTGCAACAGTTTGTCATCGCAACTCCTCTCAAACCACACAACAGAATTTCATGAAACCTTTTCAGATAATAAGGACATACTACGTAGATGTGCATATCGACAGGAAATTACGATTCAATTGTTTTTCCAGGAGTTACGCCCCTTTGAACTTATTTGCCCAATATACTAAGGCAACCTTTTGTCATCGCAACTCCTCTCAAACCACACAACAGAATTTCATGAAACCTTTTCAGGTAATAAGGACATACTACGTTGATGTGCATATCGACAGGAAATTACGATTCAATTTTTTTTCCAGGAATTACGCCCCTTTGAACTTATTTGCCCAATATACTACTGCAACCCTTTGTCATCGCAACTCCTCTCAAACCACACAACAGAATTTCATGAAACTGTGTAGATAATAAGGACATACTACGTCGATGTGCATATTGACAGGAAATTATGATTCAATTTTTTTTTCTGATACAATTTTTTTTTCTTACACTTATTTTATTTCTCCAATGACAATGTGGGGACGTGGGGTATGTGAGCGCGCTCACTAAGGTTCTTTAATTTTAGAAGCATTCATGATTTTCATGTTTGTATTGACCACATTGCAGCAACATATCAACTATATCAACTATATCAATATATTATAAGAATAAATTGCAAAAGTGGTCAGAAGAAACTTTTTTTTTACAGTCTAAACTTGTTCTGAATTGTTTAACTTCTAATTTAAATTGATTGCGTTTGAAATATGTGTTTTTTATTGTTTTAGGTGCACAATTTGTCAATACGATCTATTTCAGCTCCTGGGAGCCTCTAGATTTATAATGAATAATTTGTATTTATGTATGATTATTTTCTTAATGTATTAAATGAAACATTAATTATTCTTTTCCATTTGTTGTTATACTTATTTATAAGTCCAGATCCTATCATATGTCAGTAGTTACAAATTAGACGGCAAAATTGAGAAAATTTGAATATGCAGGTTACCCCATTTTGTTGTGGCATATACCAGACACCAACATTATTTGCCGAGCTTGATATTTTTTTTGATTGGGTATATATAGTTATACTTTGCAAGTAGATATGTTGTTTTACAATAACAAACGGGTCTTGGAGTATTTTGGCTCTGAAAGATGACCAAAATCAGCCATTTTGGACATAAAGACATATTGAAACAGTTAGATTATACATACACTTAATAGACAGCATTGTTAATTCTATGCATTCTTACACTTAAAGTGATGTATTACTAGGAACAACTATCAAAAAATTATAAATGTTACCATATTTTTTTATTTAAACCAGCGAAATATGCCAAAAAAGGCTTATTTTTGCTATTTTCTAGCCATTTCATCTGTTGAAACATGGCGCTCAAAAAATATCCAGATCGGTTTAATATTTTCCCAAAAAAATTTGTGTGGTTATTTACATTACTAAGGTGCACCAATATGCCAAATATGAACTCATTTGGAAAAAGTGACATTCGGACGGTTTTGCATGGTTTTCTGGCAGATTGGCTCTTAAGGCTACGTCATATGTTATCTGTTGAATTTTTTCTTTGTTCATATATAGGAATTATTTAATTCTTATTTTACATTATATATAAAAATTCGAAGAATGAAAATCTGACGTGAAGGTGTATTGAAAACAGCAATAGTTTTGTCCATATAAAAGTTGTGATACATTTTCTACATCTTTTTTAGTTTTTTTTTGTAGAGCAATCGTTTATTTGGCCAATATAATTATTATTACCTTTTTATGTTATTATCTTTTGTTAAGACGGTTTTATTTTCATTCTCTTTCATACACTGTATTGTCCTATAGTTTGGGAAAAGAGTTTTCATTTTCATTTATTGCAAGACTAGATTATTAATTCATTTAAAAATATTCCCCTTCGAGAATAGCACATAATTGGATGTCAAAAAAAGGCGGAACTTCTTTGGAAATTTAAAGTCATGTGTTGAAGATTAAAAATCGTGCGCCCAAGACATTTAAGATATCTTAAACTCAAGAAATGATAAGTAAAAGTCAAATGCTGAAGTTTTGAAATCTAGTACAGGAGGAATAAAATACAGCTCCGAAGAATTAAAGTTATTTCTAGCGCTGATTTGTTAACGTTAACGGCTATTTTTAGCATTCTCCTTCATTTTTGTTGGACAGAATATTTATTTTCATACTGTCTTGGACAAAGTAATTTTTCCCAGTCATTGCCAGACAAGAATAGTCATAGTTTATATGCAATTAAGTTTCTATCATCCATCTTTGACAATAAGACACGACATTGCTGAAACAGAATTATTCATCATTGAACGTTCTTCACCAGATTGGTGCGATTTTTAAAGGCAGTGCTTTAATGCCTTTCTAGTTGCCGTGTTAATCTTTCTTTCCGCGATATCCAACTTATCTACGTGGGGGGTCATTAGGCTCCAAGTAGATCCGGAAAATGTTGATTCTCTCCTCTTCTTATTGTGATACAAAATGTTTTTTGTTTCATTTCATTTACATTGGGAAATAGAGAAACGATCATTGTGTTTTGTTAGTTTTAAAAACTTTTGATATATTTGTATTTTACATTATAAGCAGTCAACCGATTGACAAACTAGAATTATTTGAATTCCGTGTGTAAAGAGGTCGGGTTAATTTCGAGTGTTATCTGCGTTAACAGATGATTTAGATGTTTATAAATCATTTCAGTCGTTGATATAATAATTAAAGGTCGACTGAACATGAATTATATTATACAATTTAAAGCGCATTTCTGGTTATGCACGCGAACCCGTCTAACATGTAACGTTATTGTTATTTCGCAGTTATATAAAGTAGCAAATTATCGTTCCTGAATAGGTGGCGCCGTGGTAGCCGATCCTGTTCTTCAACTTCCGGTTTCTGCACTGTGCAACTATTTCAGTTGCATTTTTAATTAACGATGCCAAGTACTTGTTGTTGTGTACCTGGATGTCATTTAAGAGGAGGACATGCATTTCCAAATGACTTATAAAGAAGGAAAAGTTGGATCAACGCCATGGCCCATACGCAGATTGGACGAGAACACGGTGGAGTCCATCTCAATCAGCTGTTGTTTGCAAGGCACATTTTACTGAAAAAGACTACGTGCAGGAAACTATTCATGGTAAAACTCTATTTTCTTTTTAAAATATATAGTTATATATGTAATCGCCATGCGAATAAACCAAAGTCTGTTTACAACCGCAAGTATCGTTTTAGAATAAAAGGGGGTGGTTAATTGATCAAGACGTCATAATTTTTTGGATTACGATTCAATGTGATCTGTTTGAGATTTTTTGGTGCTTGCTACAATTATAATGATTTCTTACAAGAGGTATATCATACTGAGAATTATTTTAGCAGTAATTATGCTAATGTAGTAATGACAGGAATGCATAAGCTATGCCTCATAGACTTTCTTGAAAAATATCAATGACAATGTTAACAGGAACAAAACAATGACATGCTCTCATCTATATTATAGTTATTTAGGTACAAACAATGTATGTTTGTTGCATACGTCTCTCATTGTTTGTCCTTTGGATTTACATAACATACATTTTGATGTACATTGAATCAGGCTAACATAGTTTTATCCAGATTGTAATGAATAAATCTAGTTAATATTTTGCCAGGTAGTACAAAGTATGCATTGCTAATGGAAGTTCATTTAATTATCAAAAAACTAATGTTTTATAACCTTTTTCAGAGCGTAAACCCTCCATACAGAGACTTCAGTCTACTGCCATTCCCAGCCTATTTTCCTGGATCAAGCAAGAGACTGAATCGTCCGCAAAAAGAAAAATCAGGGCAGTTTCCTGTGAAAACAAAAGAACTAAACTTGATGAATATTGTAATAGAAATCTAGAGGAAAGTTTTGATTGTAAAGTTGGTTTTCCTGAAGAAGTCATTCATACTGCAGACAGGATTTATGACTGTCCACCACCAACTGCCGAGCTAATGTTGAGCTTCACAGATGGAATTACGCAAACACCATCAATGCCTATATTTTCAGCAGAGAATTTTGAAATGAAGACACGTGACACAGCCATACATTTTTATACCAGTTTAGAGTTGAATACTAAATTTTTATTTGTTTTGACCACACTTGGTCCAGCAGCACATTGTTTGAGATACATATATTTTCAAATTGATAGGGTGTCATTTGAAAATCATTTTTTTTATGACTTTGATGAAATTGAGGCATTATACAACCAACTTTGAACTGTCTAGATTCTAGATTGAAACTAGTGTTAAGAATATTGTGTAAACATGGATTGTTTTTATGTCTAAACAGTGGCGTGAGGCTAACACTTGGCCATTTAGTGGTTTAGTCAGATATTTTTCGCCATCCAACTTCAAATTAAAGTTTCCTACAACTTGGATTATTATTGACAGCACAGAATATCCCGTGATAAAACATAAAGCTCCTAGAGCTCAGGCAACCTTTTCATCATATAAAAACAGAAACACTGAAAATACTTGTATGTTCGACACCTGGTGGTTTAGTCAACTACAAAAATGTATGTCTCTAATGCATATGTTGGTTGTACCAGTGACTGTGAAATAGTTGAAAGATGTAGAATACATGTGTAGTTCAATTATGTGATCCAGGTGACAGTGTGATGGCAGACAAAGGTTTAAATGTGCAAGATTTGTTTGCTCACTTTTTTCAAAAAAAGAAACAGAATTAGTTCCAAAACTCTTATACAGGATAGAAAAGTCTCCAATTAACACGTGCACATACATTACATAGAGCTAATTATTGGACTTGGCAAAACATACAAAATTCTAATAAATCCTATGAGTGGAACTGAAACAAAACTTTCATCTGAAATAACATTTAGTTGTTTTATGTTGTGTAATTTTAGAACTTGTATTGTGCCAAAGGATGCATAAATAAAAGTGACGCAATGAAGTTTGTTCTGATATATATATATATAAATATTATTTACAATTACATGTACATGCACATGTAAATTGTAATGCATAAAAAAATAAGGAGATGTGGTATGATATTCAGTGAGTTTATCGAACCAAAGTGCATAAGAAATGGGTTAAGCAGTTACAGGTGTTACTGTCACCGTACAATCTCCAACAATTAGAAAAACTTGTACCGTGTAAAAAATTTCAGAGATCTTACAACTAAGTTTGACTTTGGTGAATTGTTTATATCTGTTGATGTAAATATAAAAAAGAAGATGTGGTATGATTGCCAATGAGACCACAAGAGACCAAATGACACAGAAATTAACAGCTATAGGTCACAGTACGTCCTTCAACAATGAGCAAAGCACATACCGAACAGTGAGCTATAAAAGGCCCCGAAATGACAATGTAAAACAATTCAAACAAGAAAACTAAAAAAAATGAACGAATAACAAATATGCAACACATAAACAAACGACAACCACTGAATTACAGGCTCCTGACTTGGGACAGGCACATACATGTACAAATGTACATACAGAATGTGGCAGGGTTAAACATGTTAGCGGGATCCCAACCCACCCCCTAACCTGGGACAGTGGTGTAACAGTACAATATAAGAACGAACTATAAAAATCAGTTGAAAGAGGCTTAACTCATCAGATGGATAAATACAAATACAAGTGGACGTGGCCGGGTAGTTGTACATCCAAACAACTAAAAGACACTAAGTACAGATCTGAGAGTACTTGCATTTACTGACAGCTAGTTCAAAGCCACTAACAACTGATAAAAAAATCTTGCATCTAAGACTAAATTATCAATCCGTAAGCTCCCTTTAGAATTTTATAAATTTTAGATTTTACATTTCTGAGTTGTGGGGTTTTATTCATTAAAAAAGGGGGGATTTTCCAGTTTTTGGACAACAACTCAAAAATGCTTTAAGCAGTTCGCATGAAACTTTGGTGAATTATTTATAGCTATTGATGTAATCTCCCTATTGATTTTCATAAATTTCAAATATGACATTGAGAAGAAATTGAACTTTATTTGTTTATAGTCTGGCAACAGTTTTATTAAGTATTGCGCAACAGCACAGTGTATTGCACAACAGCAAGAAATCTTTAATTGAATATAAATTCAATTCATATAACCGATTTCAAGTTCTTTGACTACATTTATTCAGAAACTATAATATGTCAAATATTTAATTACAATCCAAATTCAGACCTGTATCAAGCTTGAAGATTGTGTCCATTTTTGCCCCAACTGTTCAGGGTTGGACCTCTGCAGGTGTATCCAGCTGCGCTCAGCGAATCAGTTTATTTCTTAATTAAGAACTCCTTTTTGTCGACCCTGCGACTTTTGTAGCAGAAAGCTCGACACAGGGATAGTGATCCGGTGGCGGCGTTAGCTAACTTCTTAAAAGCTTTATATTTTAGAAGGTGGAAGGTCTGGATGCTTCATACTTTGTATATGGATGCCTCATGTTACGAAGTTTCCGTCAGTCAATGTCCAATGTCCTTGACCTCATTTTCATGGTTCAGTGACTGCTTGAAAAAAAAGTTCAGATTTTTTGTAATGTTAAATTCTCTCTTATTATAAGTAATAGGATAACTATATTTGGTATGTGCGTACCTTGCAAGGTCCTCATGCCCGTCAGACAGTTTTCACTTGACCTTGACCTCATTTCATGGATCAGTGAACAAGGTTAAGTTTTGGTGGTCAAGTCCATATCTCAGATACTATAAGCAATAGGTCTAGTATATTCGGTGTATGGAAGGACTGTCCAACTGGCAAGTGTTATCTGAACTTGACCTCATTTTCATGGTTCAGTGGTTATAGTTAAGTTTTTGTGTTTTGGTCTGTTTTTCTTATACTGTATGCAATAGGTCTACTATATTTGGTGTATGGAATGATTGTAAGGTGAACATGTTTAGCTGGCAGGCGTCATCTGACCTTGACCTCATTTTCATGGTTCAGTGGTCAAAGTTAAGTTTTTGAGTTTTGGTCTTTTTTTCTAATACTATATGCAATAGTTCAACTATATTTGGTGTATGGAAATATTTCATGATCTATTTGTCAGTCATACAGGTTTATTTTTACCTTGACCTCATTTTCAAGGTTCATTGCTCAGTTTTAAGTTTTTGTGTTTTGGTCTGTTTTTCTTAAACTATAAGCAATAGGTCAACTATATTTGTTGTATGGAAGAATTGTTAGCTGTACATGCCTACCTAGCATGGTTCATCTGACCTTGACCTCATTTTCTTGGTTCATTGGTCAATGTTTAGTTTACTTGGTTAATGTTAAGTTTATGTGACAGTTGTAATAAAGCTTTATATTTAGGGCTATCAACATAATATCAATGATTAGTAAAGAAGGCGAGACATTTCAGCGTGTGCACTCTTGTTTCATTCATAAATTACTTTATACTTGGAAATATAATTTTGCTTGGAGTTATAGTTTCTAAAAAAAGTATTTTCATTGAAAGAGTTGACATGTTGCAATGTACATTTATTCTACATAGTTTTATGGTACCAAATCAAAAGTTTATATAAAAGAAAGAAGTCAAAGTTTTCCCATCATAGTTTAGTTACATACATTTTTTTTGTACCTGAGGTCGTTGAATATAGATCATTATATAAATAAGGAGATGTGTCATGATTGCCAATGAAACAACTATCACCCATACATTGTACTTACCAGTAACAAACCACATTTGCAAAGTCGAATAAAATACAGTTGATAACATTTACTTATTACTAAAAAGAAAATGCCAAACTATTTTTAACAGTATTTGACTATAAACATAGATAAAAAAGGTACAAACTGGACATAATGCACTAGTTCATAAACAAATGAGAACAATCGCCTTCATATAGTGCTCAGAATATGACATTCATAAAACTTGTTCAATATCATTAGAGAACTCTAAATCTTAAATACTGAAAGCCACCTCTGATAAGTACAATGTACTATGGAAGATAATGATATAACTAGACTAAAAATACACACAACCTGTAATTAACTGCCTTTACAGCGCTTTCGCGCTTTGATTATCTAAACGTAATTCTTTCAAATCTTCCACGGCTATTTCACACATAAGTCACAATCTTTAAAGTTGGTTCAAAGGAATTTTATTTCTAAAGCTTATCCGCCTTTTGATAAGATTTTGTTTCCTGTTTATATTGTTCGTCGATTTTTGCTGCATCATTTGATAATCAGTCATGGAAAGAATAAAAAGAGCAAACAATTAGTTTGAAAGTCAAAGTCAGACAAGGATTTTATTGATATATGCTATCCAAAATCTGGATTGTCCTCAATTAACACACAAACAAAAGATCAAACATTAATTATTACAATCAATTCATATACATTAAAATATAGAATACAAAAGATTGAAAATAGAATCTTGTATGTATTTTTTCCAATTTTCTATTTGACCGAGGAGACAGTTTCACGAATGGAAAATATAATTAGTTCTGGCTACAAATTAAATCAACAATTACATTAAGGTTAACATTATTTCTTTAAAATCGCCGATATTCAAGTTTGTATTTGAAAACAAATAATGTTGAAATCTATACAGTGTATACAGTATATACATATATTACAGTGAATTCCTAGAATATGTGATTTTTGTAAGCATACAATAACTAATACCTCATCGAGGTCAGCTTGTGATACAATTGACGATTTTTTTAATGATGTCACTTTTTTTATAAAAGATCTAGAAACCTGTCCTTTCTCTCAAACGTGTCAGGAACCCAAATGTGTCTACATAACGTCACTGAACACGAACCATACATAGGTACTTGGGGAAAGGACAATTTTTTTAGCCCTCCCCTTTTTTTCCAAAATCCGTTATTTTTTTGTTTTCTATTAATTTCAATTATTTTTCGCGTTTTTCTGTATTATATAAACATAAATATAATACAAGTAACTTGTATTTGCTATTTACTATCAATTCCAAGTTTACTATCCACAGCAGTCGCTGATATACTATATATAATCATGGAAGTATTATATTGACAATACAATATAATACTTTCATGAATATATATAACAGTGACCGCTAATTAATAGAAAAAAATATAAAGGATTTTGGAAAAAAAGGGGAGGGCTGGAAAAATGTTCTGTCCCCAAGTACCTATGGAACCATGTCTAGCTGGTGTAGAACGTAAATGCAATGAAACAATTGAATATTATTGCTGTGAATGATGCTTCCTTTTGTTATATGCATGCACAAAATTGGCATCTTCTTTTATCCAGTATTTTGTTTTGTTTTGATTTTATTGCACTTTAAAAAATTATAAATACACAGGCCTTTAGAAAGGTGTTGGTCGGAATCAAAAGTTTATTCATAACGTTTTATGAAATCAAATGAAGCTGTATTTGCAAACTCTTCACTTTAAGGGCTTATTGTTCTTAAGAAATAAACAATGTCGTTATCAGACTAAAACATCGTGTTTCAATTCATATTTTTCTTGAAGATTGAAATTTCTGTCAGAATCACTTTCATCCATCTCAACCTATATGAAATTTCGCTAAAGCGATATGTTTTATTCACATCAAAGATTCATCCTAATTATGGGACTCGTCACTGGTTTTATTTATGTATATGTTGTGTACAAGTTATCATTTTGTACAAATTATAATTTGTGTATTTTGACTTCGTGCAAATTGTAATTTGTACAAAAAGTGCTTGTACAAATTACAATTTGTACAAAATTTGACTAAAATTCACTTATAACTTGTACAATAATTTATAGTATGGATTTTGTTATAAAAAAAAGCATTGATATACACTATAGAATTGTTAATCAATGACCACACAATACACCTTGTTTACAAAATACAAAAATACCCAAAATGTAATTGATACATGCATGCCAGTTAATTCTGATAGTACAATAGAAATTGGCTCCGGTGATAATTCTGATAAAATAATAAAAATTGGCCCCAGTGACAATTCTGATAGTATAATAGAAATTGGCCCCAGTGACAATTCTGATAGTATAATAGAAATTGGCCCTAGTGACAATTCTGATAATATAATAGAAATTGGCACCAGTGACAATTCAGATAGTGTAATAGAAATTACCCCCGGTGACAATTCTGATAGTATAATAGAAATTGGCCCAAGTGACCATTCGGATGACACTGACGTTGAAAAACCAATTATACATGCCAGGAAGCGTGCGCTGTCTGGCCAACAGATCCAAGCTGAATATCTAACCAAGAAAACGAAACGGAAATTATCAGAACTTAATTGCTGTGGGGGATAATGCCATTATACCAATTCCTCAGTATGATCGTGCCCCAACTAATCCTCGAAATATCTTAGGTGTAATTATTGAATCTGGAGAATTTGGGTACCGCATTGGAACAGCTGTAAAAATGTTAACATGATATTTGTCGAGAAACCAAATTGAAGCTGTTAAAGACACATCTTTATTCGCAGCAACGGCACCTGAGCTTCAACTTTCGCTACGTGAAGCAGTAAAAAAACTTTCAAAAACTGGTGGTCAGGGGTTTCTTTCATGAATAAATGCAAAGGGGGTGCAGCACTTCTAAATGTAAATGAAAAAAGCAAAAGATGTTGTGCAATTCTCGATGCCATAATTCACTCACATGCTCAAACAAATGATAAAGAACATTTTTGTATTTTGTAAATAAGGTTTATTTCGTGATCATTGATGAAAAATTCTATAGTGTGTATTAATGCTTTTTTATAACAAAATCCATACTATAAATTATTGTACAAGTTATAAGTGAATTTGAGCCAAATTTTGTCCAAATTGTAATTTGAACACGCACTTTTTGTACAAATTACAATTTGTACAAAGTCAAAATACAAATTATAATTTGTACAATTTTGTACGGTATGATACTCTGTATATAAAGGGGTTCAAGGATATATGTTAGATGTGGCGGTGTGACACTCTGTATATAAAGGATACAAGGATAGATGTTAGATGTGGCGGTATGATAATCTGTATATAGAGTGGTAAAAGGATGAATGTAAGATGTGGCGGTGTGATACTCTGTATATAAAGGGGTACAATGATAGATGTTAGATGTGGCGGTGTGATACTCTGTATATATAGGGGTACAAGGATGGATGTTAGATGTTGTGGTGTGATACTCTGTATATAAAGGGGTTCAAGGATATATGTTAGATGTGGCGGTGTGACACTCTGTATATAAAGGATACAAGGATAGATGTTAGATGTGGCGGTATGATAATCTGTATATAGAGTGGTAAAAGGATGGATGTAAGATGTGGCGGTGTGATACTCTGTGTATAAAGGGGTACAAGGATAGATATTGGATGCGGCGGTATGATACTCTGTATAAAAATTGGTACAAGGATGGATGTTAGATGTTGTGGTGTGATACTCTGTATATAAAGGGGTTCAAGGATATATGTTAGATGTGGCGGTGTGACACTCTGTATATAAAGGATACAAGGATATATTTGTTAGATGTGGCGGAATGATAATCTGTATATAGAGTAGTAAAAGGATGGATGTAAGATGTGGCGGTGTGATACTATGTATATAAAAGTGTACAAGGATGGATGTTAGATGTGGCGGTGTGATACTCTGTTTATAAAGGCGTACAAGGATGGATGTTAGATGTGGCTGTGTGATACTCTCTATATAAAGGGGTACAAGGATAGATGTTAGATGTGGCGGTGTGATACTCTGTATATAAAGGGGTACAATGATAGATGTTAGATGTGGCGGTGTGATACTCTGTATATATAGGGGTACAAGGATGGATGTTAGATGTGGCGGTGTGATACTCTGTATATAAAAGGGGTACAATGATAGATGTAAGATGTGGCGGTGTAGTAAGTTGTATTTTACGGGGTAGAATGACAAATATGATATGTGACAGTGACATTAGTTGTATATAACGGGGTACAATGACGGATGTAAGTTGTAACTATGTAGTAATTTGTAAACTGTAAAGAATAGAGGACAATTGGCAGCAAATAAAAGAATAGAAAGAAATTGACCCAAAAATAATGAAAAGATATAAAAATGAAGACCCGAGCCCCTACCCCATCCCCAAAACGACCACCATCATCCCCAATACATGACACCAACACCACCCAAACTCGCACATATGCATATATAAAAAAAATCTTTTAATTTTGGTTTCGTGGTGCCCCCCCCCCCCCCCCCCCCCCAGACATCGAGGTTCTGGATCCGCCCCTGGGTACCCAACACTTTCACTAAGATAGATTTGGCTCTTTTAATTTTCATAAAATTTTGAAAAAATATTTACTTGGACCTGTTGATAGAAATATAAAAATTTCAAGAAATTTGAACCAAACAATTTACAGGAATAATTTCATTGGATTATAGCAGTTTGACAAACACTAATTTTGATCATTGAGAACTTTACTATTAGTATATGATTAAAACGTTCAGCTGATTTTTAAAGAGTTAACTCCCATTAAGTGTTTGGTACCCCCTTAATCCTTATAATTCTAAATCGGAACGTTATTTATTATTTCTTTTGGTTTTAACTTTCTTTACAA
Organism: Mytilus californianus; assembly: GCF_021869535.1. Classification (NCBI taxonomy): domain Eukaryota; kingdom Metazoa; phylum Mollusca; class Bivalvia; order Mytilida; family Mytilidae; genus Mytilus; species Mytilus californianus. Next base: position 71,744,264 of record NW_026262593.1, on the reverse strand, counting down.
GGCATCGTAAGTAGTTTCACCAACATAGTTTATCAAAGTGTAAACCTAGGAAAGAAACTTTAACGGACCAATCAAATTCAAGTATTTGTTGATAAGCAAATCATATAATAAGAATTATCACACGTACAACCGAATTGTCATGATTTAATTAAAAAAAAACGTCGAACAAGGTCACAAACCGACGTTTTGCTAAATATGGTAAAAATTAGTTATGTCTATATACAAATCTAAGAATCTTTTAAGTACTTGTGTATAACAAACAACACATTAATGATTATGCTGTCTCATAATGTTATATGAATACGATGTAAGCTGTGGTATTATTTAGGACGAAGAATTCTGTATGAAACATATAAGACCATATAACCAATTACGTGAAGAGAATCCTTATTAACCTTATATGAAAACATATCTCCATTGCAAATGTATGTCATCTCATAACGTTATAGGAATACATGTTATATGAATACATGTTATATGAATACATGGCTTAATTGTAAATGTATGTCAACTTATAACGTTACATGAATACAAGTCTACTCATAACGTTATATGAATACATGTCTACTCATAAAGTTATATGAATACATGTCTACTCATAATGTTATAGGAATACATGTCTACTCATAACCATGACAACGTTATATGAATATATGTCTGAATTGCAAATGTATGTCAACTCATAACGTTATATGAATACATGTCTGGATGAATTGCAAGTGTATTGTCAACACATAACGGTATGAAAGTATAGGTTTGAAAAAAATCTAAAAACAATACGAATTCATATCAACATTGCAAATGCAAGTTGAAAATATAATGATTCATTAAACTATTTTATCCTGAGTACATTAGGTTCTTGTCATGAAACCGGCATCGTTCCACGAAGTAAAGTAAAATAATGAAGGTTTAACCGTCAACACATACTTGTATATTGAGAATATAATTTTGAATATAAATGTTATACATTGAATTCTATTCCTGCAATTTGGCCTTGTTCTACCTTTGTAGTAGTATTACAGTTCGGTGAATTATGAAATGTTACAATTATATCATCTATTTTGTATTCTGGTTTGCATTTTGTCCCATAGTGCGCTTGAAACTTTAAACCAACTAAAATGATAGTAAAATACTTATTTGAATCTAATTCGATAGGTTCTGATAAATTTAATGTCTGCAATTCCCTTCTTTCAGTACAGCTCTCATATTTTTGACTAAATATTTCATTTCCGCTATTATTTAGAATGTTTACAGTCAGGTTTTCGTCAGAGCTAGATACATCGCCATCTGGACCATATAATATCACTGATTTCAGCTCAATATTCTTATTAACCTTAATCTGCAAAGCATCATAATTTATAACATCCGTGTATGGAGTCCAATCTCTTAGAATATTTCTATGTCGGAGAACAGTGTAATGCTGGTTGAATACTCTTGAATGTCTGACCGACCCTGTGAAAAATTCATTCTTCCGACCATAGTGGGAAGAAAACACACTCACTACTTCTTCCCAAGTCAGCAATCCAGAATGAGCTATCTCTTTTGCAAAATATACTTTGTTAACAAAAGGAAACCGGACCAAATACAGCAGTGAGCCAATTACTTCTCGCATGTTTTCACCAGACGCTGTTTTCCCCTGTACCTCACATTGATGACTTAACCACATTATAAGAAATCGGCACGTATTCGTTTCGGAACAAGACATGGAATCCAATTTCAGAATCGCTTCAATATTTTCTTTCGAAATTTTCATAGCATTTGGGGCTGTCAGACATTCCACTGCATTGTTCTGAATATGCATGAGGCTCTTGGCTTTTAGAGACTCGAGATGAAAATGAGACGCAATGTTAAATACCACTGGAGCATTTGATGTTTCAGCAGAGGATGATAGCAGGCTTGTACATTCCTTTTTCATCGTAGAAACCATATATTTTTCGGCAACGTAAAGGGCTTCGGAAATATTTTCAAGAGCAACTTCCAGTTTATCTGAGTAAATACATCTGGTAGTAAAAGATAAAAAAAATATATAAATCATAGTTAAATAACAATAAAAAAAAGTTATAATATTTTTTAGAATAAAGTAAACAATAGTAACACCACTGTCCCAAGCTAAGGGGATGGTTGAGCGCTCACAAACATGTTTAACCCAACCACATTCTGTATGTGCGAATCCCAAGTAAGGAGCCAGTAGTTCGGTGGTTGTTGTTGGTTCTTGTCTGTTATACCTGTTATAAATTAGGCGGTTATAGTTTTCCCAATTGAATAGCTTCATATTTTTCATGTCGTGGTCTTTAATAGCTGACTATACGTTATGGGTTTTTTCTCATTGTTGAAGGCCGGACGGTTGTCTATAACTGCTTACATCCACTTCATTCGATAGTTGTCTCAATCGTTGTATTCATTTTAACAAACACATGATCGATACCAGGATTAAAATTAAATGTAATGTGAATACTCATCAAACATGTCAAAGCAATCAGAGTAATAATTTAGACCAACATTTTGTCTATACAAGACTCACCAATGAATCAAAGGAGGCCATATCAGTTATGAAATTTACGAGTACTACATGTACTAGTACTGTTAACCACAAAAATAAATGAAAGAGAACATATTAAAATAAAATAATAAAAGTATTCCACTTGTGTTTGTAAGAAGAAAAAAATATGCATAAAGGCAGAATTTCTCATCAATATCTTACTTTAATAAAGCTTTAAATATATCTGGATTAATATCTGGTACAATGATTTCTCCCTTTTCAGGACAAGAACCTTCAAACATAGTATAGAAAACTGGACTCCGACTTGCCAGCATGTACTTGTGCGCTTTGATAATACTTTGTTCTGTTCCAACACGGAAAGTGACGTCACACATAATTTCCTTCTCTAACATATATATCATGCATTCTGATAGTGATTGGCCATCCTGCCAGTCCACTGGATCTCCAGGTTGGGCCATCTAGGAACAAATGTAAGTTATAAGAATTACGTGTACATCTAAATAACAAGTATTGCAGGAAGATGAATGATTGGCCATTCGTTGTCTGGCACGAAACAATGCAAAAGTAGTTCATCCACACAATTAGGACACACAGTAATTCATCCACGCAATAAGAACACACAGTAATTCATCCACACAATTAGGACACACAGTAATATATACACACAATAAGAACAAACAGTAATTCATCCACACAATTAGAACACACAGTAATTCATCCACACAATTAGGACACACAGTAATTCATCCACACAATTAGGACACACAGTAATACATCCATTAGAACACACAGTAATTCATCCACACAATTAGAACACACAGTAATTCATCCACACAATAAGAACACACAATAATTCATCCACACAATCCCTCTCAATGTATGTTAAATTCATAGATAACGAATAGCTTGATATAATTTTGAATTTTTATTGGTAAACTGGCAGTACTAATGTCAATTTTTTTTTTGTTATTGGTTTTGGTAGGCGGATTACTTATGTAGTAATTGCGCCTTAAATTCATATAACATAAATATTATGTATATATACTTTCAGTCCTTAATTTATTTTTAGTATTACGTTTTGGCGAGTAATTATATGAAACTTTGACGAACATGGTTGACTGTGTTACAATAAAGTATTTAGATGTAGAGAGAGAAAAAAAACACATAACAGAAGGTACATGTAATAGGAAAATGAGAAAAAGGCAAATGATAGTTCCTAATGAAATGTACATTATTAATTGATAGGTATCATAAAATTGTTTAGAAATTTTATATATCTGGTTGTTCACCTTTGTGTCGTCTGTGATATACTTATAAAAAAAAGAATATTTAGAAACATAAAACAAGACATGTGCTAGTTAAATGCTACCAATGTAAGGACGTCTCCCACGATTAATGTAGCAAATAAAGAATCCTTAAGTAAGGATTGATTGTAGTTTTTCCTTTTTCCATAACGGCAAGTTGCGTCAATTTTTCCAAATAAATTTCCAAAGACATACTGGTATTTAGTGATTCCTCATTCCTTGACGAGAAAAAAAAACACTTCTGTCATTGAATGAGAAATCACCCCTACCTACACCCTTAATCGCCTATTTAGATATATATATATATATATGTAATATATAAATGGAGTAAAAATAGAAAAATAGGAAAAAAATAAACCAGTATATTATTAAAACAATGCAAACTTAATGTCAAAATGATGTCATAAAACTTTTGAATTCGACATAATTGACCTTATAGACCTTTTACACATTATAATTTGCCAAAAAGGAGAACTATTCTCCTTGTAATGTCAAATATAAAGGGAAACGGGAAAACTAAACACAGGGAATGCCAATGTTACATAAAAACCTTTTTACTTTTGATAAAATTAATCAGTTGAAATTAGTACTTAAGGATGTTCGCTCCTCTATTTCAAAATAACAAACTTTTTAAAAAGCATGTTATAAACTTATAGTATATTAACAACTTTAAGGATATTCGCTTCTCTTGTTTTTGGATTTTTGACAGATATTCGAAATCCTCTGGTTTTATCGGCTAATCCCTGCTTTTCTATTGATAATTTTATTACATATAGTTTAAAAAATCATATTTGAAAATCCTGTAAAATCCTTGTTATTTTTTCATAGTTTTCGAAAGAAAAATGTGCCAATCTTAAATGAAAGAAAAGTCTAGAGAGAATCATTTCCCGCCAAATTTTCAATGGCTTATATCTCGAAAACAAGGACACGGACCCTTAATTTTTTTCTGCTTTTTTAGTTCCTTTATACAGTATCAATTTATGACAGTATTTTAATAAGCTTGTTATTTTGAAACAAAGTAGCGAATATCCTTAAAGAATTTTAAAAAGCAGAAAAAAATGAAAGGTCCATATCCAGGTTTTTGAGATATAATCAATTGAAAATTTGGCGGGATTGATTCTTTCTAGATTTTTCGTGCATTTTACCATTGTGACTTTATTCTCTCAAACACAATGAAAAATTAACAAGGATTTTATATGATTTTCAAAAATGGCTTTTTAGGCTATATGTTATTAATGAAAAGATAAGTAGAGGTTGGCGGGCAAAAAGAGTGTGGAACATCCGTAACACATCATTTCACAGTCAGAGTAAAACATGTTTCTTTAAATAAAAGTCATTGAAACTGCCATCCAATATTTAAAACATTGACATATACATATAGTCATATTCTGTACCTTGTGTTAAGAATTAATTTCAGCTGATTTATATAATGTTATTTATAGGCAAATTTTGTTCCTGTGAATTTTACTTAAAACTCTATCTCGTTAGTTTTACGTGAAAGTTCAAGGTCGATCGCATGAAATGTTTTACGTGAAATTCACATTCACATGAACTTCAAAAGAAGAACATTTGCCTGTGTAGTCATAAATTGTTGTTCTTTATTTAATTTCTTGTCACAAATTTGGCATGAATGGTATAAGATATTACACTAAATATGAGAAAATATTTTTTAAACACGCAAAATAAATAGAAAGAATATATACCAAATACTGTTGTTTGAGTTGATGAATTTAATTATTATTACATGTTGGAATCCGTACGTCAGTGGTAAAAAAAACTTTTGAAATCAAATAAAGTATACTTTTGATTTTCGATGGAAAACACTTAATCCCTATCGTAGAACACTAACCATGATAATGCGAGTTTTAAACGATTCGGTAAACTACTGTTGTATCAGGAATAATATAGGAATACTAACAACACGACGGGTGTCACATGTGGAGCAGGATCTGCTGACCCTTGCAGAGTACCTGAGTTCACCCCAGTGTTTGCTGATGGTTCGTGTTGCTCAGTCTTAATTTTCTGTGTTGTGTTTTATGTACTGTTGTTTGTCTGTTTGTCTTATTCTATTTTAGCCATGGCGTTGTCAGTTTATTTCCGTCGTATGAGTTTGAATGTTCCTTTGGTATCTTTCGCCTCTCTTTGAAAAACAGGTAAAGGCATTATTTGTATTCTAATTTATAATCTCTTCATACAATTCTCTCAATAAACTTTAAAATACTTGGTATACAATATAACAAGATCAGCAGACCCATGTGCGATTAACTGAACGACAGGTTTAAATTAAGGAAAAATGACTTGTCTCCGTGGATTATCTGTTAAATTAACACTTGAAACTCCAGACTGCGAGGTTACCATTTATTGGAAATGTGCCCTAATAAACATTGCAACCTTATGCAGATGTATTCATTTGCATTGAAAGTGTATTTGTATTAACTTTGAGTTTAACTCTCGTCTACGAAGACAAAAACAATAACAATCACCGTGAAAATGAAAACACAATAACATAAATTTCGACAGTATTAATGTCAACAAATCGAAACCGAAAGTAGATAAGTTATTTAATACTGATGGAGTTATTTATAGCACAATGGAAGTAAAATAACCTTGTGAAACATACTATAAGATTATACAGTAGAAAATCATATAATACATGGAAATTATTGACACACTAGTTGATAATAAAATACTATAAACTCTACTGCACATCCTGTTTCTATAAATATTGTTGATCGATGACAATTCTCCTTGTTCTATTCACATACATTACAACCCTTTGGTATTTTGTGCTTCATGATTACCTATTGTCTTATGGTAAATAAATAAATAAGCTGTCCTTATAATTCTAAATCGGAACGTTATTTATTATTTCTTTTGGTTTTAACTTTCTTTACAAGGCATCGTAAGTAGTTTCACCAACATAGTTTATCAAAGTGTAAACCTAGGAAAGAAACTTTAACGGACCAATCAAATTCAAGTATTTGTTGATAAGCAAATCATATAATAAGAATTATCACACGTACAACCGAATTGTCATGATTTAATTAAAAAAAAACGTCGAACAAGGTCACAAACCGACGTTTTGCTAAATATGGTAAAAATTAGTTATGTCTATATACAAATCTAAGAATCTTTTAAGTACTTGTGTATAACAAACAACACATTAATGATTATGCTGTCTCATAATGTTATATGAATACGATGTAAGCTGTGGTATTATTTAGGACGAAGAATTCTGTATGAAACATATAAGACCATATAACCAATTACGTGAAGAGAATCCTTATTAACCTTATATGAAAACATATCTCCATTGCAAATGTATGTCATCTCATAACGTTATAGGAATACATGTTATATGAATACATGTTATATGAATACATGGCTTAATTGTAAATGTATGTCAACTTATAACGTTACATGAATACAAGTCTACTCATAACGTTATATGAATACATGTCTACTCATAAAGTTATATGAATACATGTCTACTCATAATGTTATAGGAATACATGTCTACTCATAACCATGACAACGTTATATGAATATATGTCTGAATTGCAAATGTATGTCAACTCATAACGTTATATGAATACATGTCTGGATGAATTGCAAGTGTATTGTCAACACATAACGGTATGAAAGTATAGGTTTGAAAAAAATCTAAAAACAATACGAATTCATATCAACATTGCAAATGCAAGTTGAAAATATAATGATTCATTAAACTATTTTATCCTGAGTACATTAGGTTCTTGTCATGAAACCGGCATCGTTCCACGAAGTAAAGTAAAATAATGAAGGTTTAACCGTCAACACATACTTGTATATTGAGAATATAATTTTGAATATAAATGTTATACATTGAATTCTATTCCTGCAATTTGGCCTTGTTCTACCTTTGTAGTAGTATTACAGTTCGGTGAATTATGAAATGTTACAATTATATCATCTATTTTGTATTCTGGTTTGCATTTTGTCCCATAGTGCGCTTGAAACTTTAAACCAACTAAAATGATAGTAAAATACTTATTTGAATCTAATTCGATAGGTTCTGATAAATTTAATGTCTGCAATTCCCTTCTTTCAGTACAGCTCTCATATTTTTGACTAAATATTTCATTTCCGCTATTATTTAGAATGTTTACAGTCAGGTTTTCGTCAGAGCTAGATACATCGCCATTTGGACCATATAATATCACTGATTTCAGCTCAATATTCTTATTAACCTTAATCTTCAAAGCATCATAATTTATAACATCCGTGTATGGAGTCCAATCTCTTAGAATATTTCTATGTCGGAGAACAGTGTAATGCTGGTTGAATACTCTTGAATGTCTGACCGACCCTGTGAAAAATTCATTCTTCCGACCATAGTGGGAAGAAAACACACTCACTACTTCTTCCCAAGTCAGCAATCCAGAATGAGCTATCTCTTTTGCAAAATATACTTTGTTAACAAAAGGAAACCGGACCAAATACAGCAGTGAGCCAATTACTTCTCGCATGTTTTCACCAGACGCTGTTTTCCCCTGTACCTCACATTGATGACTTAACCACATTATAAGAAATCGGCACGTATTCGTTTCGGAACAAGACATGGAATCCAATTTCAGAATCGCTTCAATATTTTCTTTCGAAATTTTCATAGCATTTGGGGCTGTCAGACATTCCACTGCATTGTTCTGAATATGCATGAGGCTCTTGGCTTTTAGAGACTCGAGATGAAAATGAGACGCAATGTTAAATACCACTGGAGCATTTGATGTTTCAGCAGAGGATGATAGCAGGCTTGTACATTCCTTTTTCATCGTAGAAACCATATATTTTTCGGCAACGTAAAGGGCTTCGGAAATATTTTCAAGAGCAACTTCCAGTTTATCTGAGTAAATACATCTGGTAGTAAAAGATAAAAAAAATATATAAATCATATTTAAATAACAATAAAAAAAAGTTATAATATTTTTTAGAATAAAGTAAACAATAGTAACACCACTGTCCCAAGCTAAGGGGATGGTTGAGCGCTCACAAACATGTTTAACCCAGCCACATTCTGTATGTGCCTGTCCAAAGTCAGGAGCCTGTAGTTCGGTGGTTGTTGTTGGTTCGTGTCTGTTATACCTGTTATAAATTAGGCGGTTAGTTTTCACAATTGAATTGTTTCATATTTTTCAAGTCGGGGCCTTTTATAGCTGACTATACGGTATGGGTTTCTTTTTCATTGTTGAAGGCCGAACGGTTGCCTATAATTGCTTACATCCAATGGATAGTTGTCTCCTTGGCAATCGTACCACTTCTCCTTAGCTTTAAAATAGTATTAATTTTAACAAACTCATCATAGATACCAGGATTAAAATTAAATGTAATGTGGATACTCATCAAAGCAAGCAATTAGATTAATAATGTAGACCAACATTTTGTCCATACAAGACTCACCAATGAATCAAACAAATTCGGAGGCCGTATCAGTTATGAAATTTACGAGTACTAGTACTGTTAACCACAAAAACAAATGGAAGAGAACATATTAAAGTAAAATAATAAACGTATTCCATTTGTGTTTGTAAGAAGAAAAAAATGTGCATAAAGGCAGAGTCTCGTTAATATCTTACTCTAATAAAGCTTTAAATATATCTGGATTAATATCTGGTACAATGATGTCTCCTTTGTCAGGACAAGAACCTTCAAACATAGTATAAAAAAACTGGACTCCGACTTGCCAACATGTACTTGTGCGCTTTGATAATACTTTGATCTGTTCCAACACGGAACATTACGTCACACATAATTTCCTTCTCTAAAATATATATCATGCATTTTGATAGTGATTTTCCATCCTGCCAGTCTATTGTATCTCCAGGTATTGCCATCTAAGAAAAAAATGTATGCTATTACAAATACATGTATAACTAGCGTGTTTTGAAGGAAGGTGAATAATTAGCCATTATTTGGCACAAGAAATTGCAAAAGTAGTGCAATATGTTAATCCTTTTTAATTTATGTTAATTTATAGATAATGAATAGCGTAATATAATTTTGATATTTTATTGGTAAACTGTCAATACTGATGTCAAATTGGTGTCATAAACAGTTTGAATTCGACATATTTGACCATAGATATCCCTTTTACACATATACACAATATTTTGCAAAAAGGAGAACTTTTCTTCTTTTAATATCAAATATACAGGAAAAAAGGAAAAACTAAACAAAGGGATGAAGATAATACATAAAAACTTTTTTTCTTCAATAACATTAATCAACTGAAATTACTCAAGAATGTTCTCTGCCCTGTTTCAAAATAACAAGCTTTTTATAAAACTGTTATAAATTTAAATTAAAAAAAATAACTTAAAAGACATTTAAAAACAGATAAAATGAGATCCATGTCCTGGTCTTTGAGATATAATCAATCGAAAATTTGAAGGGAAATGATTCTCTAGATTTTCCATAATCTAACATTGGCATCTTTGTTCTCTCAAAAACAAGGAAAGAAATAACAAGGATTATATAAGATTTTCAAAAATAACTTTTTAAGCTATATGTTATAAAATTATGAAAAGGAAAGTAGGGATTAGCGGTCAAAATTTTATTATTGGCACTTCATGTATAAAACTAGAGGATTCCGAATATCTGGCAAAAAGTCAAAAACAAGAGTAGTGATCATCCTTAACACTGCATCTCACAGTCAAAGTAAACATGTTTTATTTAAATAAAACAGTCATTGAAACTGCCATCCAATATTTAATGTATTGACATATACATGTAGTCTTTAAATAAATTATTTTTAATTTTAGTTTCTTGTGTACAATTTGGAGTTTAGTATGGCGTTCAAATACTGAACTAGTATATATATTTGTTTAGGGGCCAGCTGAAGGACGCCTCCGGGTGCGGGAATTTCTCGCTGCATTGAAGACCTGTTGGTGACCTTCTGCTGTTGTCTGTTCTATGGTCGGGTTGTTGTCTCTTTGACACATTCCCCATTTCCATTCTCAATTTTAGTCATATTCTTTTCTTTAGTAGAATACTACGTACCTTGTGTTAAGTATTAATTTCAGCTGTTTTATGTAATAGGCAATTTTTTTTCTTGTAAATTGCACTTAAAAACTCATTTCTCGTTAATTTTACGATGAATTATGTGAATCTAACACATACTTTTGTTTGAATTGATGCATTTTATTATTATTAAATGTTGAAATTCATTCGTCGGTGAAAAAAATCTATTCAATTCAAATAAAGTATACTTTTGTTCTTTCAATGGAAAAAACTTAAATCCTAGCGTAGAACACTGACCAGAGTAAAGCAAGTTTTAAACAACTGTTGCCTCTCAAATAATACTAGTATAAGAACACTAGGAAACAGGTTAAAGGCATTATTTGTATTCTAATTGATAATCTTTTTATACAATTTCTCTCAACAAACTTTAATATAAATACACAGGCAAAATTTGCTCACGTGAATTTCATATGAATCTCACATGAAATTCACATGAACATTTCACGTGAGATTCACCTCAAACGAGCTTAAACATGCAATTCACGCGAATATTTTCAGGTGAATTGCACGTATACTTTAGAAAAAACAAAATTGGTATTTTTCTTGATTTCAATTAAATTTAAAAATGTAGATATTATTTCAAGTACTATATTATAAAAATTCACGTGAAAATAATTCATGTGATTTAACGTAAAATTCACGTGAGTTTCACATGAGATTAACGTGATACTCACATGAACTGATTTAACGTGAGTTTCACGTATAAGTTCGTTTGAGGTGAAATTCACGTAAATTTCACGTGAGATTCACATGAATTTAAATTCACGTGAAATTGATGTGAGCGAAATTTCCATGTGTACGTTGTTTGCAAAATTACAAGATCAACAGACCCATGCGCGATTAACCGAGCTACAGGGATGTACTAACGTTATATCCAGTCTCCAACCGGAGCATCTATTGATTATCTACGAACTTAACACTGGTTTTTGTCTTGTGAAACTAATAAACATTGCAATCTATAATGCAGATGTATTCATATGCATTACATATACAGTCAAACCTGTGTAAACCGGACCCTGAATAAACCGGTTTCCTGTCCATTCCGGCCGAAAATTAAAGTCCCATTTTTCCCCCTTCTAAGTCTTTGTTAAAATACCCTTTGTAAACCGGACCCTGTGTATTCCGAATTCCGGACTAATGATGCAGTCCCAATACTCTTAATTACATCAATTATTACCTGTCAAAACCGGTTTGTCTAATTAATTTTAAATGATAACAGTATTGATCGATATGCAATCAAAACATATTTGTGTATACAAGATGGCTTTTCAGGATAATCAATTAGCCAGGTGTTAAACCGTGAATTTACAATGGTACAGTAGTGAGCTGTTAATTAAACACTGTAAAAGTGTAAATTAAAACTAAAAGACACGCCGAATATATCTCGGATAGAACTTACGTTGTAACTAAGATCATTTTTTTTTTCAAATCGCGGAGTTGGAAAATTTACATCCTGGGTTCCCTGTTGTGAACCCCTAAAGGTATAGAACCACTAATTCAGGCCAGGTCAGAAAGAACATACAAGAAAGTAGTACATATTTTAAACAAAATAGTTCCTACGCATAGCTGTATCTTTGTCAAAAGCGGTATATTTGGGTAGTTTTGGTATCAAATGAAAGATTGAGGACTTGGGATCACTGTAGAACCCTTGTTGAAAGATTTATTTGAATAATAAAGAAGTAAATGAAATTTTGATAGGAGGGCACATTTGGCCTGTTGTTCAGATCAGAAGTTCCTGTTTTTGTACTATCAAACTTCCTGGAACCAGTACGCTCTAATATGCAATTAAAGGTATGTTGATTTTTTCAGCACAAGTCAGGATAAGGTACATTTTTGACATGAAATAACTGCCACTTTATTTGAACTTAAGACAAAGTAGCCATTAATGCTTGAAATTGCAGAATTTAACATAGAAAGCAATGGGGCTATGAATTAGTGGTTTTATACCTAAACCAATGACCCTGATAATGAAGAACACCTGGATGACAACAATCAATCAGTATTGTACACTGTACGACAATGTTTTGATCGTGATGAAATTTCGTTTAATAAAATTCTGGCTTTTTAATTGGCTATACCAACGTCGGAAATGAACGATGGAAGTAAAACGAAACTCTCGTGTCACAATTCAAACAACGCGGTGATTATGATGCAAATGAAAACAATGAACACAAAGTGAAAGTGAAACTGACATGTCGAATACTGATGCTACCGAGGTCTATTTCACATACTAGGATATGTAAAAAACGGTTAAAATATTATTTTTTTTTGAATTCGAGGAACAACCAGTTTCTTAAATGTATATAGCCAATGAATAAGACGATTCAAAACAACGATCATGCGAAGTTATTACGTTATTGCGTTTTGTATAAATGAGTTTATAGCTTACAATCAAACAGAACTTTTACATGCAATATATCGGACGTCACAAATCATTAACTTCCGGTCAAAACGGAAACCTGAATAAACCGGCCCACTGTCCAAACCGGCCCTTTTTCATAGTCCCGTAGCCGGCCGGTTTATACAGGTTTTACTGTACCTTTGAGTTTAACTACGACGACAAAAACAATGACAATCACTATGAAAATGAAAGCACGATAACCAGAAAAATGTCAACAAATCGAAAACGAAAGTAGATATTGGTTATTTGATTCCGATAGTGTTATTTAGAGCACAATGGAAGATGAATAACCATTTGAAACATCATATAAGGTAATACAGTACAAAATCATAGTCTACATGAAAATTATTGACACGCTAGTTGAAAACAAATTACAATAAACTCTACTCCACAACCGGTTTCTATAATTATTGAATGACCAATGACAATTCTCATTTTTCTTTTTACATACATTACAACCCTTTGGTATTTTGTGCTTCATGATTACCTATTGTCTTATGGTAAATAAATAGATTGAAAAATTAACCTTCTTTGCAGTCTACCTTTTATGAACGGTGAATACAGTTCAACTGATTGTTCTCATCACATGAGGAAAGTAAATGAATAAAGAGTTCTGTTATCTCCCTTATATCGCAAACCATAACACATCAAAATTATTGTCAGGTACGAAAAAGGGGGTGTCATTAGACTAAAACTTTAAACAACTTAAACTTGTCTTCTGATTTATATTTTATTTTCACATTGTTTAAAATATCTAGAACAGTTAAATAAAGTTGAATAGGATATTTTAAATAAAAAAAATCAATGTGAATGAAATCAATGATTACCTTTTGTCTCATGCTAAAATTGATAAAAAAGTTACCTTCTATGAATCTTAATTTCGAGACAAAAGAAGTTGATTTTTGTTCAAACGCTAAAATCCAAAGAGACAAATACTAAGGAGAATCGCGTGAACTCTAAAAAAGCCCACCTGGATCATTGACAGGGTGAAATAAAAAGGGCTGGTGGATTAGTCATATTAAATTTTCTAGAGATTTTAATGTGAAATGATTTATAAACAAAAAGAAAAATAAAAAGCAATTCAAACTAAATTCTTCGGCAATTTTACAGACTTCTCCTTCTGTAATGTAGAAAAGATCTATGCAAAACGAACGTGGGAGTTGATAAAAATAGTAAGTCGAAGATAGAAAACATCTTTGCAAGGAGAAATACAGAGAGAAAAGCCAAACAATACCCCAAAAGCATTTCATCAATTTTAATAGACCGACGTGAACCTTAGTAATACCCAAAAGTAAAAAATCACTCCATTTCCTTCTCCACTGGAGGAACATGTCTTCTACAATCGCGGTGATTAGTGATGTTCGGAGATTAATGTTGACATTCCTTAGACATCTCAAGACCTGTAACACGTAGACCATAAACCACGTGTAAACAATGTGATGATGCGAGACTACATGCTATGTAAAACATAAACCATTATAACATGGTGTATCTATAAAGGTAAATGGAAAAGAATGAATTTTATTTTTCGTTACACATGATGTAGTTTTTTTAAAATAAGCAGAACTTTCTTCTGTTTATATCATTAGTTAATTGTATTTTGTCCATCAACTCCTTCGGGACTGGACCTTTATTGATAATATACTAGCTGTCACGTAATATAAAAATAAGAAGATGTGGTATTATTGCCAATGAGACAATTCTCCACAAGAGAAAAAAATGACACAGAATTTTAACTACTATAGGTCACCGTACGGCCTTCAACAATGAGTAAAACCCACACCGCTTAGTAACAAGTAACAAAAACACAGAGTGTACGTGGCAGGTTACATATAGATCACCACAATAATAACCTACATTTCAGTAAGTGCTTGCATCTAATATATCTCAATGTACTTAACATTTGAAATACTACAGAACGTTCTGCTTCATATATGGACCTTGTTTTTTATATTAACGCAGATTGATGAGTAAACAAGTGTCTATGACAAACTTTCCATTTATCAACAGTAATATACCTGCTATCCAATCTTATGGCATGTAATATCTCAGTTCATTCGTGACGCCTGTGTATTTTTTTTTTGTATTATATTGACTTCATTAACATGGGTGTGTTCTTTACACCAAAATAGAATGCTCCAATAGTGTAACGAGGAAGAACGACTGAATTGTAATATTAGTTAAACGGTCCCAATCATGACGGTGTCGACCGGTAAGATGTGTCTGTGTCCCTCAACTCAATAACGATATGTTTTCGCGTTCTTAGATTTTTATATGCCTTATCTGTAAATGTGTTCCATTCCTTATTGAGACATTTTAACTGTATGACCATTGATGCATGTTTAGCAGGAAACGCTTACCCTGCTGACCCGCCTCGAGCTCTTGCGATTTCTTTAGGTTTGATTTTTTACTTTAAATTTTTACTATTTTCCAAATGGATTGATGAGATCGGGAGATACTAATGCATTGGTAATATACTTTTGCCTCTTGTAGTATTAACGGTACAAAATGTACGGCAGCGAATGTGCATTTACAAATGTCGCTGGATTGATGCATCACGCCAAAATATTTAAAATTCGAAACCTTAAACAAAGTTTGGAGAGCTGATCAATCCAAACAGTGCCAAAAGTGAGGGGGATCAATTTGTCCTGCATATTCATTCATTTTGGCTCTTTTTAATTCATGAAGTAAAAGTAGATTACGAATGTTAAACAGATAACATCGAGAATATAATTTGATATTTTAATGTTATACATAAAATATTATTCTTGAAATTTGGCCCTGTTCTACATCAATTTCACATTTTTATCGTAAAGTTTACAAAATGTATAATAGTTACATCTTACTTTAACAAACCTGTGAAGATCGCTGAATTTATAACTGGTAGAATGACTTCCCCCTTTTTGGACAAGAACCTTCAAACATTAAAAAGAAAAGGGGACTCCGACTACCCAGTATGTACCTGTCCGCTTTAATATTACTTTGATATTGTCCAACACGAAAAATAACAGAACACATGATTTTCCCTCTCTTCCATATATATGCATTCATGCATTCTGATAAATATTTGACATCCTAGCAGTCTACTATTTAAATATTTTTAGATATAGCCATCTCGTTAAAAAAGATGTTGACAAATACATGTACAATTTACGGGTATTGAAGGAAGACGTGTGATTGTCCATCATCTGGCTCCTGAAGTTGCAAAAAAGTTGAATAATTTTAAAACAGATCAACTAAAATGAATGCTTTAAACATCATTTCACAGTCAAATTAAAACAAGTTTTTTTCAATCATAACATTATCATTGAAACTGACGTCGGGAGACTAAGGCATACATTATTATATTCTCTACAATTCTTTTATAATTTTTCTTATTTAATATCTTGTCATAAGTATGATGAAAAGTGTTTTATGGTAACAATATATTGAATCAAATATCATAAATCTTTTCTGTTGCAGTAAAATTGATACTATTAATGTAATGTTTCAATTTCAATTTGAAATTAATCTTAATTTATTTTTGAATTTATACGGTGGTGAAAAAAAGAAATAAAGCAGCTGGCAAACTGATTAAAATTCTTATCAGGTGTCCACGCTTTGCTTACAAGGATTTGACAACACTCCGTTCTACTTTCTGCTCTAGTTTTTATTAGATCAGTCAATGAGATTCCTGAACATTGTGATGGTGGGTTTAATTAAAACTAGGGGATCACGTAAGGTCTTTTAAACAGAAAGTAGAACGAACCGTTGTCAGATCCTTGTAAGTGTAAGCAAAGTGTTGATACAGGACCTGTATTCTAATTACATTTTCCTGCTGCTGACCTAATATTATGAATATATACATCTGAAGAAAGCTCATACTCTGTTTAACGCTAAACCCATCACGTATCTACCTCGTTCCTTTGCTTTCTAAAGATCAACCAAACCCCAAAGATTAAATATTTGTAAAAGGTTATTTTATTGCAAAACGGGTATATCCCATAGCTATAAAAGTATATGTCTTGATAATATATCAGCATTTATTCAAATGAATATCGTTTCGGTAAGTGGAAAAATATATTTGTGATTTCTTGTCACTCATTTGTAAGTGTTTGCAGTTAATTTGAGAATAAGGATTTTACAAAAAGTAAAAGTTCTGCTTTGTATTTGAGTCCTTATCTGTGTTTTGATTTTAAGGTCGATGTCAAACGTGACGATTTAAGATTTCAAACGGTCAACTTTATGTTCGTCGTAAACATATCTCAAGTTATACGTTACGCCTCTGGATGTTCACATTACACGATGGTACATGACTGCAAAGCAGGAACCGCTTACACATGTCTTCAGTAATACTCGACGACAACATATTTGAAAATCAAACACCTTCGACAAAAGTAAAGCTGATAAAACCCAAAAAAGGACCAAAATTAAAGCTACAACCAGACGTGAAATTAGAGCTATGCATGACAGAGACAGATTGGAATTTATCTTACCTCCTGTACATTTCTAGGAATATGATTGGTTAAAAGCAACCGCGTGAATACCGTGTATATTCCATATTGGGTTAGTAGGGGGGGGGGGCTTATTTCAATACACGGTTAGTGGTTAGTAGTGGTGTTACGTCCTTTTATAAAAACAACACGGTGTTGAGGAAAAATCTTAGAGGTTTCAACAGACGAATAAATTGATGATGAACTATTGAAATCATTTCATAAAACACATTTAAAGCTAACAAGTTGTTATTGTTGGCATTTGTTTTTGTATAGACCAATGGAAGTATAGGTTCTTAATACTAACGGTATTGAAGACTTGATCACTTTGATAGGCCACTAGTCTAAATACCACATGTTAAGATAGTCGGTAAAACAAATTCGTTACATAGTGTGCTAGTGACATAATACGATAGATATGGGGTCAGTAAATTCCATATGGGGATTCGAGCTTCGCTTTTACCCCATATGAAATTTACTGACCCCATATATATCGTATTAGGTCACTAGCACACTATGTAACTAATAATATCCCAAATATGCATACATTTGGGGCAAGTAATATGAATGTTTAATTGTCAATATCGACATTGTAAATATAATTTGAAATTTTAATGTCATGCACTGAATTCTATTCCTGCAATTTGTCCTTCTTCTACATTTGTATCAGTAGTACATCTCGGTGAGTTTTCAAATTTTATAACTTTATCATCTATTCTGCATTCTGACTTACATTGTGTCCCAGAATATACGTGAAAATTTGTACTTCCTACCATGATAGTGAAATATTGATTCGCAATTATTTTAATAGGTTCTGATAAAAGAACAATCTGCATTTCACATCTCTTAGTACGGCTCTCATATTTTTGTGCATATAATTCATTTCGACTATGATCTAGAATTTCTATAAGAATTCCTCTGTCAGAGCACTCAAGCATATCAACAATAGGACCATATAAAATAACAGCTTATAACTCAATGTCTTTATTCAGTGTTATCTTCAAAGCATCCTTCTCCTTTTCATATAGATTCCATGGACGTGGTACACTGCTATGACGCAAAACATTGTAACATGCGCGGACTGACTCTGCAAAAAAATCATTTTGCTGACCATAATGGGAAGAAAACACACTAATCACTTCTTCCGAAGTCAGCAGGTGAGAATGAGCTATCTCTGTTGCAAAATATGCTTGGTCTACAAGAGGAAATCGGACAAGATACAGCAAGGAACCGGTTATTTCTCGCATGTTTTCACCAGATGCTGTTTTACTATTTGTCACACATTGGTGACTTGCCCACCTTATAAAAAATCGGCAAATATCCGTTTCGCTACAATATATTGAATCCAATCTCAGGATAGCTTCCATGCATTCTTTTGACATTTCAATAGCATCTGGCTCTAAAAGGCATTCAGTTGCATTTTTTTGAATATGCTCGAGACTCCTGATTTTGAGATGTTCAAGGTGAAAATGAGACGCCACATTGAATACCCTTGGAGCATTCGATGTTTCAACTGATGATAAGAGCAGACTCGTACATTCATCTTTCATTGTTGATAGCATATACTTTTCGGCAACATATAGTACTTCTTGAATGTTGCTGAGAGAAATATCCAGTACATCTGAATAAATATACCTGGTAAAGAAGAAACAATGTATTGCTTATTTATGAGAGCCTGTTTAAGATTTCCAGAATAGAAAACTATTGAACAGACCATAGAGAATAGAGAAAGTTTTTCGAAAAGAATGCCAGAAAAGAGAATAATAGGGGTGCTAAAATAAAGAGAAACAAATAATGACTCAAAGGAATAAAGGATACAGAAATGAAGACTCGCCAATTAGAACCTTATTTATATACATAAAATAATCCAAATGTGTCTATTTTTCGCCATGATGTTAAAATAAGAGAGTTTTCAGAGCATATTTAACTGTACTTTTTGTTTGTAGGGCTTTAGCTGCCGAGTTGTCAAAGTAGTTTTCCTACCGCAGGTTGGTGTTTCCCTCAGGGTATGCCAGCTTTCTTAAAAAGTTAGTTTTACCTGCCAGTATAATGCATATGATTTATCTGTCCTAAGTCTGAAACCTCGTTAGTGACTTTTGAAAACGGTTAATGTTTTTTCTAACATGTATAGGTTAGTTGGTATTGACCTAAAATGTATGCAGAGCTTTTGTAGTCACGAGATGATTTAACGCTTGGTTGAGACCGTAGGAAAGCTGGTCTATTGTTGCTGACCACGTATTGACCTTTATAAAATTTGTTTGTGCCGTTTGATTGCTGGCTCATTAATGTTTATCAAAATCTCCATTCATTCTCAATAATGTATAGAACTGAACTTTTTTAACTTTATTTATGTTTTCCCGGGAATAAATTGATTAATTTAATGGGAATGAGACTTCATATAAACAAACGTTTATCAAGAAAAAATAAGATATACAAGTATTATATATGCATAAATGTTCATATCTTACTTTAATAAAACTTTAAATGTTGCCGAATTGATATCTGATACCTTGATATCCCCCTTTTCGGGATAAGACCCTTCAAACATATCACAGAAAACTTGACTCCGACTTGCCAACATGTACTTGTTTGCTTTGAAAATACTTTCTTCTGTTCCAACACGGAAAGTGACATCATACATAATTTCCCTCTCTAACATGTATACCATGCATTCTGATAATGATTTCCCATCTCGCCAGTTTTCCATTCTCCTTTGTTCAGTCATCTAAAAAAGTTGCATGCATATTGATAATACAAATACTCGTCAAGTGGCACAGACACTTCCTACCCTTCCGGAGCACATGACTTTACCTCAGTTTTATGTAATTTTCGTTCCTGCCATTCAATCGTGAGTTTCTGTGTGGACTGTTGCCTAAATTTTCTTTGTTAGCGTTCGGCAAGAATGTTGTTAGAGTTTATTCGACTGATGGCTCCAGATTAGCACTTTGGTATCTTCTCCTTTTCTTTTATACAATACAAAAGAAGCAACAGATGCCAAGGGGATATTCGTTCATTGTTCAAAACATTTATTGTTATGAAAAACAAAAATTTGAAAAAGCGAGGCTCGTCAAGTTTTTCTTTTGTTTCGTAGCGTTTACGAACAATTATTTCATACACCTGCATTGAATTGTTTTGATCCTCATTTTATCTCTGACACTGAATCCTCAATGCTTGTTTTTATAAATCCAAGCAGTTGTCTATCGACATTTTTTAGACGTGGACTGCAAAAAGAACCCGGAAATGAAACGTAAAGTGTAATATTCATATAATACCGTTAATTCGTAATTGAAACAGAAATAAAGGAGTCGATACCCGTTCCCTTTATGTCAATTACACAGTTACCTAATCATAATTTCGTTTTATAATGTTTATAATGTGCATGATGTTTATTATGTTTATAATGTTTTTCTCTTGACTTCTCTTTTTCTTATTATCAAAACTTCACAGTTCATGTTATAAGGAAATTTTTTTTTCAAATTTGGTTGTGAAAGAAAAAAAGAGGTATAGATAAGATTAACAGCTGTTTATCAAACAGATGATTTATTTTTATTTTATGTTATAAATAAATTATGTTATAAGGACATCTTTGTTTTTTATCAACATTCGGCATGTTCGGGAGATAAATCTTTCTTCCTGTTTTCGCTTTCGTCACGATTTTTCGTAAATCATCATAAAACAGCATACGGTTTCCCACAAATCTGTATTTGATTACAACAAATATATTGATTGTTTTGTTAATTTCTAGAAATTAGAAAATGTTATAAAACATTGATTTTGATATGTCTCGTCTGTGCAAAAAGTATAAAAATAAGAATTTACCTAGAGGCAATAGAAGATCCTATTACGGTCAAGCGAGACTGAGCGTTCACTGTTGAAGTGTTCTAAATACTGAATGGTGCAACAGACTGAGTGTTTACACCTGAAATGTTATAAATGCTTACTGATTTGCCACTCTGAGTGTTCATTTCTAAAATGTGGTAAATTTTGAATGTTGTGGCACTCCCATTGTTAATTGCTTGATGTGATTAAAAAGCTAAATGCTAAATGATTGAGCATTATGAGAGTCACTGATGAAGTGTTTTAATGCTAGATGATAGGCCACTCTGAGTGTTCACTGCTGAAGTATTCTAAATACTAAATGATGGGCCACTTTGAGTGTTCATTGCAGAAATAATTAAATGATGAAGGAAAGTTAACTCTGACTTTTCACTATTGAAGTGTTCTAAACGCTACATGATAGGAAACTCTTAGTGTTAACTGCTAACGTATTATAAATACTAAATGACGGAGCACTCTGAATGTATGTTCCCGAAGTATTATCAATGCTTTATGATATGACAATGTTAGTATTCAGTGCTGAAGTGTTCTAAAAGCTAAATAATGGACACCGTGAGTGTTCATTGGTGAAGGGATCTAAATGAAAAATGATGTGGTCACTGTGAGTGTTCAATACTAAAACATACTTAATACAAATCAACACTCTGAGTGTTTATTGCTGAAATGGTATAAATGCGAAATGACGGGACACTCTAAATGTCTACTACCAAAATGTTCCGAATTCTTTACTGCTGACGTATTCCTAACGCTAAACGATGAGAAATTCCTACACCATATTAAATAATGTTACAGAAATGTGCAATTATCGAAACCGAGAATATATAACATAAATACACGATTTTATGAAACCCGAAATGATTAATGCTCCTACATTTTATTTAAAGTGTTTTTAGATTACGCCGTGAAAAGATCTTATCGTACAGGAAGTTGAAAAAGCTTTTCCGATTTTGATAAACTATTACCTTTTTATGTCGTTCTATTGCTGAAAAGAGAAATCTTCTGAGAAGTCAACTTACTCATGTTACTATTCACGTTAAATTCAATCATTACGACTTTCCTCGTTACATCAGAAAAGTCAATATAAATGTAGTTGTTTCCAATGAAGTGTAATTCTACCAAAACATAGTACATCACATCTGATTTCATGTTAATTACGTCGAAAAAAAAAGCCCTTTGAATATGACAGTTGTATTATTGAAGAACTGTTTTTCTGAGCAATAAACATATATCTTGGGCGTTTTGAGCACCATTCTTTTGCTATTTGGTGTAACAAAAAAAAGTAGTTTAGAAACCTGAAGTTACCTTGTTACTAAGCTTGTTTACAGGAGGGAAAGAGTGAAAAGTAGCTTAGTTTTTTCCGGTGATGGCTATTTTCTTATATGTAATAAAATGCTGTGCTAATATCTACGGTATTACTGGACATTATAAAACTGCACTTTAAAAAAAAATGCAATTTAACAAAGACTAATAAGGGAACAATGGTTGTATTATTCTTCGAAATAAAGCAATGAAATCATATTCATAAATTATCTAAGTTAGTACTAAAGTCTTCGACTTACCACATGAAAGGTAAGTACACTTCTACAAGACTACCGAGGCGTGTCAGGCTGTATACAAATGATGTTTTACTCTGCACAAATACATTTTTGTCAAGGTATCTATATCTAAGTTAAGTGTTTCAGCTAAATGTCAAAGGGAATTTTTTTTTCTAACAAGTGTACATTTATTAGATAAAGCACGGATGATATTTGATTTTTCGAAATTATTCACACTTTACAGGGAATCTATTGTTGTATTTGTTTTTGTTTGATAATAAAACGAATACTAGTATATTTTCAATGCTGTATAAAATAATAGTTTGAAACCATTATATTTTTTTATCGTCAAAATTATTGAAATTGGTGGGTTTTTTTTAATTTTGTTTAGTCATGATATGTGCATGATCAATATTCAATTTCAAATTATTACGGGTTCACAATCCTATATTGATTGATTCATTGTTTAAGAATTTTTGTCTTTCACCATTAATATAGTGATAAAATTGCATTGATATGACTTTTCCGAGCATTTATCATAAACGATTCGATTTGGACCTATAAACTATGGCCCTGAATAAACCCTCAACAGCGTTCCGACGATAAAATTACTTTTTGGGATTTTTCGTGAATCGTCTTTAAATTAGAGGCTCTAAACAGCATGTACCACTCTCCTAGGTTTATGTGCATCTTCAACAATGGACACTCTCCATCATTGTAGACTAGAATAGAGTTCATGACAAGCATCCCTTTTTTGTTGTTCTTGTTTTGCTGATCATTTTTTTCTCTACGGTTTCCCTCTTTCTTTAGTTTTTACCTTAAACACAAAAAAAGGAAAACTAAATTGTCATTCAAAGGCAGTCAATTCTATGAAGAGTCTACTAACGATTTCTGTACAAATTTTAGATTTTATCTTGCTGATTATTTTTGTTATTAAAAGTGTCTATCTCTTTAATATAGTTTTCAAGATAATAACAAAATCATAGAAAATATGTTAAAATCCTCATTAAAGAACAATAACTCCAACAAAAGGTCGACTGACGATTTGTTCAACTTTTCTTCCTGATCAATATTGCTATTTCCACTATCTTTCTATCCGTCTTAGTTTTTTAAATATAAAGTGATAATGCAAAAAGATGGTAACAATTTTCATTAAAGTGAAATAATTCCTACGTTATTGGCTGTGTTAACTTATTTGTAGATTTTGTCTTACTGATCAGTTTTGATTTTAAATGTTTTTCTGTATTAATCATAATTTTCATGATAAAAGGCAAAACTGCAATCACGGTAAAATTCATCATTAAAGGGCAATATTTCGTCGTTTGATAGTGTTGACGAACATATAAAGTAGGTCGATCTCACAATTCTAAACATTTCAGCCAATGTCAGATTATCTCTATCATTAGATAATAGACAAAACTTTCACTTGATCTCCCATTTTCTATTTTTTTGTCATGTCGGCCATGTTGAGCTAAAAAGCATACGATTTCCAACAAATTTGATTTGGTTACATAAAAATGTGTAATGCAAATATGTCACATCTGTTTGTCGCAAAGATTGATGACAAGTTAAAAGACCAAGCAAAACCCGCTGGTAAAAATCAAATACCTTCTGGATCTCATCCGTTAATGGCATATTAGCTGTCAAAATCAGGTTCACCGATTTAACTCAAATTTTCATATTTGATTGATATAATACATATATCCAAATTGTAAAAAGTCTAAAATACACAATTTACGATGCACGGAGTCGTTAATGTGTATCAGCATTTCGTGTGCATTTTAATATAAACGCCATCTAATTACCGACGTCGCCTCCGAAGACTGACGACGATCATATAAACCAATATAAACATAAATATAGAATTGCATGTTCTACGTCTGTTTGAATTCATGTTATAGGTTAAAAAAATATTAATCATTGTTTTTGTTTTTTTTCCTCTATAAGAATGCGAATTTGTCAATCGAATCAGTCAACCAAATGATTTACCCTTGATTCACTTTCAATGTTGGCATTCGTTTTCTTTTAATAGCTGAACACGCCTAGTACATGAGTAACCATCTCAAACGAAGGGTTTAATTGCAAGCGAATAATTCATCGGCGATGTTACAAAATGAAACCAAAACCAGCTGCTAAAAGCGAATTATCAATCCCTTATTTCACTTGCATCAGTGATTGAACAAATAAAAAAAATATCATGTTTTATTATTTTATTATATCTCGTCGCTAATGCCCCTTTAACATGTACCTTATACTAGTTCATTAAAGTCTTATCTGAATTTCGGATCATCAATGCTCTTCAAATTCGTTCTTTATTTCGCCTTTTTAACTTTTTGATTCGAGCGTCACTGATAAACGAAACGCGCTTCTGGCGTACAAAATTTCAATCCATGTATCTATGATGAGTATATTTCTCATTTTTCAGTATTGCATTTGAATATTGAAATGGTTTAAAGAACCTGTATATCATATATCGATCATATAAACCCCTAACATTTACAGATACTTATAACAACAGGTGATCTGCAAAAAAGGAGGACGTAACCAAAGGACAATCCAAAACCCATAGGTTGAGAAACACTGACAAAAAAAACACACACAAAGACAAACAAGTTCACACATCACCCTCACAGAAAACTGACGACAAAGCAACACTAACCCAACCGGCAAATAAGGGTTCTAAGATTCTCCTTGAAGGTAGGCATATTCGTGCATGAGTTGTTTGCCACTCAATAAGTATCTAATTAACATGTTTTTGTCCAGTCTTTTCTGCTATTCCCCCCTGCCTACTATAAAGAAACACGGAGGAAGCCCCATTTGGCGCACGATATGCTTGCTCTTCCGGCGCACCAGATATCAATCCCGATTTCTGGTGAGGTTCCTGTTGCTCATTTTTTAGTTTTCTATGTGTGCTGTCAGACTTCCATCATCTGAGAAGCACCAATTCCCTTTCTGGTTGTTATTGATAATTATTGTCTAAATAACAAACAAAAAAAACATCTGTCTTCTTAAACAGCCACAAATGTAAGTCCTTGTTTTACATACATCATTCTGAAATGATTCTAAAAACTAAATAATTAAAAAACAAACGCGACTTGTTAGGTTTATTGTTGTAAAGCCTATATCGAGCCATTAATTAAATGTAAGACATAGACTGCCAATACCTACATTGAGACTTAAGTTAAAAATATTAATGTTATGCATTGAATTCTATTCCTGCAATTTGACCTAGTTCTGTACTTGTAGAAGTGTTTCAATGTTGGGACTTCTGATAAGATACAGTTACATCATCTATTCTGCATTCTGGCTTGCATTTGTTCCCATAGTATGCTACAAACTTCACACTGTTTACCATAATGGTGAAACATTCATTTGAATTCAATGGAATAGGCTCTGACAAAACAACAGTCTGCACATCACACACATGAGTGCAACTCTCATATGTTTGGTTACATATTTCATTTCCATTATCATTTAAAATTTTTACAATAATTTCTCTGTCATTGCAAGATACATTGCCAACTGCACCATATAAGATAACAGACTTAAGCTCGATGTTCTTATTGACTGTTATCTGCAAAGCATCATTCTCCTTATTCCTGTATAACATCCATGAATTTGATAAATAACTATGCCTCAAAACCCTGTAACTTTTCTGGTAACATACTTTGCGGACTGACTCTGCGAAAAATTCATTTTTCTGACCATAATGGGAAGAAAATACACTAACTACCTCTTCCAAAGTCAGGAACCCAGAATGAATAATCTCGTTTGCAAAATATATTTTGTCAATAAGAGGAAACCTGACAAGATACAACAGGGAACCAGTTATTTTTCGCATGTTTTCACCTGACGGTGTGATCTTCTCTGCCTCACATTGACTACCTGCCCACTTTATAAGAAATTGGCAAATATCTGTTTCGGAACAATTTGCCGAATCTAATTGAAGGATAGATTCCATGCATTCTTTTGACATCTTAATAGCATTTGGCGCTTTTAGAAATTCTGCTGCATTGTACTGAATATGATAAAGCTGCTAATAATATTATTATTGTTTGACGTAAATTTTACATTGAGGTTCTGAAAAAAGAAATCACCAATTCACCAACATTCCAACTGACTCCATTTTCAGAAAACGACATCTGTTACAAACATAAACTTTTAGCTACCGCTTTACAAGCAGAACCAAATACAATGAAAGTCCCAACTATTTATTGGCTTCCGAAGCTACACAAAACACCTTACAAATATAGATTCATTTCGTCTTCAAGCCATTGTTCCACTACTAAATTGTCTATTCTTCTTACCAGTACACTTGGGACAATCAAAAACCTGATAATAAATTGTTCAAATAAGGCCTTCGAAAATAGTGGAATTAATTACTTTTGGAGTGTCAAGAACTCGTTGGAAGTACTTGATAAATGCATGCATATATTGGTGATTTTGAATCTGTTCAAAGTTTTGATTTTTCTACTCTATATACCACATTGCCTCACATTCTCATTAAGAAAAAATTCACACACCTAATTAAATGGGCAATTAAAAAGTCAGAATGTGAATATATATGTTCAAACTCTTTTAGGTCATTTTTTAGTAGCAATAAACAAAAAAACTATGTCAATTGGACATGCTTTGATACTATATATGCCCTTGAATTTTTACTAGATAACATTTTTGTTCGCTTTGGAGATTCCGTATATCGTCAGGTTATCGGAATTCCAATGGGGACTAACTGTGCACCACTTATTGCGGACCTTTTTTTTTGTATTGCTATGAGTTACAATTTATGACAAAAATCAGCAAAGACCCATCGAAACAACATCTGATACACAAATTTAATAATACTTTTAGATATTTGGATGATATTTTGGCTCTCAATAATGACGACTTCAGTATGTATACTAAAGAAATTTATCCTGTTGAACTTACTTTAAATAAAGCTAATACTAACAATGACCACTGCCCTTTCCTCGATCTTGATATCTATATCATTAACGGAAAGCTTAATACTAAAATATATGATAAAAGAGATGATTTTTCATTTCCTATCGTTAATTATCCATTTTTAGATGGTGACGTTCCCTTGTCACCACCTTACGGTGTTTATATATCTCAACTTGTACGATTCGCTCGTGTATGTAACAATGTTTTAGATTTTAACGAGGAAAATTTATGTATTACTGAAAAATTATTACACCAGGGTTTTCGATATCACAAACTAGTCAAAACATTTACTAAATTTTATCATCGGTATAAGGACATCATTCGTAAATATAGCTCAACATGCAGACTTCTTATACGTTCAGGTATTTCACATCCAATTTTTTATGGAAATATTCTTTATAAAGCACAAAAATGTCAGTATTCACCTCTGAAGCTAACAAAACCTTTAAATAGACTTATTAAGAAGGGATATAGTTACGATACTGTTGTCAGGTCATTAAAGATTGCATATTTTGGCGTTAATATTGATTCACTTATAGGGTCTTTGCATCGGCACTAAACACATTTATTTAAAAACCAGTTGTTGGCATGACACGGGTTATGTTCTTCTCATATATGTTATGATGGTATGATACTAAACCCCTAACGGGAAGGATTGTGCCTGATATTCATATGATGAAGACATAATCTTTCAATCAGTTTAATTGAAGTCTGGAGCTGGCATGTCAGTTAACTGCTAGTAGTCTGTTGTTATTTATGTATTATTGTCATTTTGTTTATTTTCTTTGGTTACATCTTCTGACATCGGACTCGGACTTCTCTTGAACTGAATTTTAATGTGCGTATTGTTATGCGTTTACTTTTCTACATTGGCTAGAGGTATAGGGGGAGGGTTGAGATCTCATAAACATGTTTAACCCCGCCGCATTTTTGCGCCTGTCCCAAGTCAGGAGCCTCTAGCCTTTGTCAGTCTTGTATTATTTTTAATTTTAGTTTCTTGTGTACAATTTGGAGTTTAGTATGGCGTTCATTATCACTTAACTAGTATATATATTTGTTTAGGGGCCAGCTGAAGGACGCCTCCGGGTGCGGGAATTTCTCGCTGCATTGAAGACCTGTTGGTGACCTTCTGCTGTTGTCTGTTCTATGGTCGGGTTGTTGTCTCTTTGACACATTCCCCATTTCCATTCTCAATTTTATTCTTGTTTCTGAGGTCCTCAAGGTGAAATTTAGACGCAATGTCAATTACAATTGAGGCATTTGATGTTTCAACTGATGATGAAAGCAGAACTGCACATTCATTTTGCATTGCTGATAGCATGTATTTTTCTGCAACGTAAAGTACTTCTTGAATATTGTCAAGAGAAAGATCCAGTACATCTGAATAAATATACCTGGTAAAAGAGATTAATTCTTTTTTTATATAAGCATATCAATTATCTAAAGTCTACATTAATATATGTATAATTGAGGTTAGTGTTTTTAGTCGTTGCAATTTTCAGATTTATCCACTGCGGTGTTACTGGTTCGAGTATTTGTTTGCAGCAAATTTGGTACTGCACAGTAGTATTTTAGACAGGTAAGTATGATATTGATGTGTACAGGTAAATAACAAGTACTGAACAGTCTGAACAGTCTGAACATAGACTGAACAGAGCTTACTGACTGCAAGCGAGTTGTCTGAAATAATGAATGAATCATAGATTATAAGTATGAAAATTGACTGAAATTATTTTAAAAAGATATCGTTCAGTCTTTTAAGAGCTATTCAGATCATAAAGACGGTTCAGATCTAAATAAGTTTACCTGTGTACTGATATGGGTGAAAATAAAGGTGATACTTTGACCTTAAAACAGCTCTGACACATGTTTAGGTGCCTGTCGAGACCCAGGAATGGCGTCACTATTTGTGTATTTTACAGTTGGGTAAATTTAGAGCTTGGCATATTGTAAGGACGCTTGTCTTTTGCTTAAGACCTAGATGTCTTTCGTTTTGTCCTTCTCAATTATGAATATCTCACATCTCCTTTTATTCATATTAAATCACAAATAGATAAACAAAGAATTTTTTTTTTTTGCATGAGTTAGGAAAATAAGAAATAATTTTTTTTCGAAAGATACGTACTATAGATAGTATAAAAATGAGAAAGGAATATTCTAAAATTAAAATATTATTTTGCAAGAAAATTAATTAAGTATGCGTAATAACAAATAATCCGCTTCGATCATATTTTTTATCGTCATCTAAACACAAGGTAAATCTTACTTTAGCAAGACTTTAAATGTACCCAAATTTACATCTGGTACAATGACTTCTCCCTTTTCCGGACATGCACCTTCAAACATAGTATAGAACACTGGACTCCGACTAGCCAACATGTACTTATGCACTTTAACAATACTTTGTTCTGCCCCAACTCGAAAAATCGCATCACACATAATTTCTTTCTTCAGCATATACATCATGCATTCTTTTAGGGATTTATTATCTTGCCAATCTCTTGAGTAACTGGTTTTGACTATCTACGAAGAAAGTGTTTGCATAGAAACAATTGTACAAAATTTATCACATCTACATGTGTATCTTAAATTGTTTTATTTGAGTACAAGAATAAAATGAAATTGAAATTGTTTGAAGCTGTATATTAGTTGGACGCAGACCGAGTAGAGGACAAAAAAAAAAGCTAGTCATTTGAATATCAAGTGTCCATTCACGACAGAAGTAGTATAAAATGATGTTTATAATGGATAGGTGTATAAGATCTAGTGACAATTTTCACCGGCACATTGGGGCATGATAATATGGTATCAATATCAACCTTTTTTTTACTTCTCTCCAAGCTGACCCGGTTTTTTACTTTTCAATATATTTGCAGTCCCTAGGAAGGCAAATTACCTTACTCGGACACGTCATTTCGAGTCGACCAGTCTTTACTCTTACACCTAAATACCGCGTGTTTAGCTGAGAAACGGTAAATTCCTTTTTTTTTAATCTTTGGTTGGACGGAGGTAGGGAATCGAACCTATTACCTTTAACTATGAAGGCAATCTCAACAATAAGACCCTAGCTAGACAGAATTACATTGTACAAAGAGGCTACATTTGTATTTTGTTGAATACAGGGAAGGGCGAAAGGACATTTATATAGGCGAAAAGCTACTCAATCCAAAACATCAATATTGAAAGATCTCGAATGACCGTAAAACACCATGGACCCCTTGATTTCATTTGTCGATTTGGAATATCAACGTGAAACGTTTGATCATTCATGGATCAAAAGTTCTTCGTTTCAGGGAAATCTTTTGGATAAATTTGTATCTATGCCTAGCCTAACTGTAAGACACATTTCATTGATATAAAACAGTCGTGAAGATTTGATTGTATTCTAATCTTATTGCGACTGTTTGTTTTTGATGTATTTTAATGAATATCAAAGTCAATTGAAAATGTTTATTTTGGCTTTTCCTAGTGTGATGTTTTCTCACGAATTACTATAGTGTTATCTTTGTCTTATCTAATTCAAAAGATATCATGTTCTTAAATATTATTTTTAATGTCAATTTATTGATAAAAATTTATAAACTACAGTATAAAGGGAGAATGGTGATTTATGTCAGGTATTTGCTATACCCTAGGGCTCTATCTTATTTCATTCATATTAAGCTCTTATAAGACTGGTCTTCAAGATTTCATTAAACCATTAAAAGTGGAAAAATAGCTGCACATTAATAATGTTACAAAACTCATAAATCGAAAATAAACTGACAACGCCATGGATAAAAAAGAAAGAGACAAACAGATAAACAATTGTACACAAAACACAACATAGAAAAATAAAGACTAAGCAACACAAACCCCACCAAAAACAGGGGGTGATCTCAGGTCCTCCGGAAAGGTAGGCAGATCATGCTCCACATGTGGCACCCGTCGAGTTGCTCATGTTAGTACAAACCCGGTAATAAGTCTAATTCGGTAGGTCACATTCGTGAAAACGGAACGGGATTGTAGTTACGACATAAGGAACATATCCGCTATCATCTGTGAAACGGATATTCCATAACGGTCAACCAACTCGTGATGGCGTCCGTAAAATTTACAAAGAAATGATTTCAACTTCACCATTTGGAACTCTTGGTTTAATAGCTTCCTTGTGAGCAGCAACACCTATCAAGGAAATCATGATAGAAAATACAAGCCCGGGAATATCGTATCAATTGGGAGATATATATTCTATATGCAGGCGCTGCTGGAATGTTGCTACATAGAAATGGACAGTTCACAATTGGGAAGCTGAAATCATCTCTTTTGTCGAAAAGTTTTGTTTTCAACCGAACTTCATTGTCAATTTCTAGATGTTAATCAAGATATGAGGCAGACTTAACTGTATCTGTTGTATCCTTTATCCTTAGTTCGATAGGATAGATGCGTCCAACATAGTCACTAAATTTTGAATTTATCAGTGAGAGAACAAAATATACTTCAACAATTCATGCATTCTTTTCTTTTTAATTATATAAAAAAAACATTAAAGAAGTATCAACCATCCCAAGCTGCCCCCGTTTCTTTGCCTTCCTTGAATATCCATTATTCGATGTAAAATTTGAATTTCCCTAAAAATAGCAAAAGATACCCGGCTGTGTTGTTCAAATTTTGATCTGAAGTGTTAACATTGTTTAATTGTTCAAGATAAACAAAAATTGATACCTACGAATAAAAGACTTCGAAAGTATTAGCTATAGTACTATTGTAGGACGTAGAAAAATCAAAAGTTTTGATATAACTACAATTATAAAGATTGTGATTGAAGATTTTGCAGTAGATCTTAAATAATTTTAACACTTCAGATCTGATTTATTCAAGTAACCTGATGGTCTTCTCTAAATTGAAAGTATATGCAATTCGAACTGAAATGATCTTTTTATGTATTTTGTTTCACCAAGTACCACTTAATATTAATCAACATGACTCTCTGTCCTGACTTTCACGACATAGTTCAGTATCCTTATTTTTCAAAAATAAAGATGTCAAATCCAGGCAATAGATTGAAAACAAAACAGATTCTAAACGTCCTATCCAGCAACCAAACCAGAAACAATATGCTTTACGTCACGATTAGTCTAACTACCAACCAAGAATTTCAAATAAGATGCACATATTTATTATCAAATACTAATAAAATGGATCTAAAACTAGCAAGATTCAGTTCGTGACAAACCAAAGAGCCTTTGAAATAAAATCATCAAATATAACAAGTTGATATTTTAGTACACCAGATTTGCTAAATCTGCTTGAAGCTGATCAGTGGAACTCGAATCAAAACAACTCGGAAACCCAGATTGATTACGATGTTGAAGAGCACTAAAAACCAAAAATTCCTAAATGTTTTGCTAAATTTGGCTGAGGCCATTTATTCCTAGTAGATGAAAAAGACTTATTATTTATGAACACTAGCTTTACGGTAAATTATCGCATCACGACAATCTTTCATGTGAGGACAGTGATACAATCATTGCAACAGCGTTTATTAACACATCTTTTTATCAGCTAACAAGGTGAATTTAAAAAAAAAGAATTGATATAATCCAAATGTGTATGCATGTGGGCGTCTACTAGAAGATAACATAATGAACGATTTATATGCAAGCGGAAATGATATAAAAATTAGATTTTTTAGCCAGATACTAGTGTATTTATAGAATAGAAATTATTTTACTATTTTTTTTTAACGCGATAGCTGTGACTTATACATCGAAGGGATTTGAAACTTCTAATAGTATTTACCAATAACAGATTTTTTCAGTGTCCCGGAATTGCTTATTTACTTGTGACTTTTGATCTACAGTACATAGAATTATTCGCTAAATTATGTCTCAAAGACGAATTATTAAGGATTATTAGGATGTAATTTTCTAAAATAACATACAAGAAATAGAATCTGTATACAAAATTGAAAGCAAGTGGGTCTATCTAACTTGTAAAATCAGAGCTATGTTGATCTGTAATAAATCAACAATTGGGTCACAATTATCAGTGATTCACCTATGATAACACACAATATTGCATAAGTTTAACTTGTTAATTACCTGGTTCTGAACTCATGCAAATAATTATGTATGTTAATACCCCATTGTATTGTCCTTTTAACAGTATATTTGCATATTTAGATACAAGAAATGTGTGATTTCATTTAAGAATGAACCCCCATTTTGTTTTTGTTAAAAAGAATAATTATCTAACATTCTTCAAAATAATACATTTTAATGCTTTTTTCTGGAAAGGTATCCAACAAAAGTCAATGGAACATATATTTTACTGCACCCTGTAAAAGTCCCCTTTCAACAAGATAGAAATTATTGATGATTAAATATCAGGAAAAAAAGAAAATGTAAAAAACATGCATTTGCTTAAATTAAAATATATGAAAAATTTGCTTTGAAAATGAAAAATTCTCCAACTTTTGACACCAAAATTACAAATTAATAATGAAATTACGGAGATACAAATTAGCTCCCATAACCCTTCAATTGTTTATCGTCAATGTCAATATGTATCAATATCAATTTGCAATCTTAAGAGGAGTTTGAAAAATTGTAAACCAATATTTGAAAACAAAAATGCCCCATAAAACAGCAATTTACAGGCAAACTTTGCGAGACACTGACATTGAATAAAAATAATTTAGTTGCATGTCCCTTTATCTACTAGCCCAAGGCGATAATACACGTAAGTAGAAAAAAGACCACCGACATTGTTATTAGTACATGCTTAGAGATAGAATTCCAACCTACCGTATGATTCCTGATTCTGATAACAAAAACAGTCTTTTCCGTGTGGGTATGTAGACCAAAAAAGAAGAAATGTTCCGTGTAGTTCATTTACCTTGAACGATGTGTAAAATCAACTGATTTCGATACACCTGGAAAGAAAATCAATAAAAAGTTCATTTGTCCCTTGTAATAAAGTAATGATTTACAAATAAACTGTAATTATAGTATTCTTTAAAAAGTATCAAAAACAGATATATAACTGTGGACAGGCATGGAGAGAGAACCTTTCTGATGAATAAAAATTCAACCAAAGTAAAAGGATTGACCCTCAATAATCCCGCCAGTGGCATTGAAATATAGGCTCTCTTTATCGTTTAAACTTTTGTTTTAACAAAATGTCAAGATAGGATTTAAAAAAAATCTAATAGGCATTTTCAGAACATCACTTACCGAGATCGTCCTGAATATGCATGAAATATTCAACACTAGGCTTAAGAAAACAGCAGTCAATAAACCAATAAATGGCCGAGAACTATTAAAAGAGCATTTATTCTGTATGTTAAAGACAAAATATCGTGGCTGTATTAATATTTTCACATGCATGAAAGATTTGTCAAAGTACTCTTTACATCTCGAACTTATATGGACTTAAATCAAGATAAAATATAATGTCTAACTTTGCAAATGTTTGTGAATACCGTTACATTTCCCGACCCTGTTTGAAATGCCTTTTAATCCCTCAAAATATATAAGGTTGAGTTGGAAATATCGTACAAAAGTTTTCGAGAAAGATACAATTTTCAAATTTACACTTCAAAATGGGTTAAAACTTTTTTCTTATCTACCCTCAAACGTTTGATGTTATAGTTACGATTCTTAAATGTACTTTAGATAGATGAAGTCTGATATACAAAATTGTGGAAAAGTCCCATGAGTTCATTTTAATGTTCTTGAAATAATAGCGTTTGACAACATATTATTTGGGGGGGGGGGGGGGGGGGGTCTCTGGAAATGTCATATCTATTTTATGGCGTGAATCTTAAATGGTTCGAGAAATAGATTAGACGTAAGAAGATTTCAACTTATCTTATCAAAAAGGTATTTGTGATGCGTTTTTCTCAGCAATTATTACAAAATGTACCATAAGCCACAATTACGTCCTCTTTTTCTTTTCTCCGTTTGCAGCATCACTGAAGAAACCTATAGCTAGACTTTTAATTGTGAAAGCCAGTCTTGGAACATAGCTTTTTTAATAAGTAAAATATAACTGTTTAACACTTTGAATCATTTGTAAAACTAAGAATTTTCTTACCCAGGAATAAATTACTTTTGCTGTTTCTGGCAAAACCTATCGGAATTTTTAATCCTCAATGCTCTTTATCAGCGTACTTAATTTGCCCTTTTAATCTTTTTAAATCGTGCATCACTGGTGAGTCTCCTGTTGACGAAACGCGCGTCTGGCGTACAAAAGTTTAAGCCTGGTGTTTATTATAAGTTTATTTGTACTGTTTACCTAACATTTGGCATTTCCATAGAATTCAACTTTCCGTCTTTTCGCCAAAATGTTCTTGCATTTGTATGCGGCAAAGAATTCTTCAGAAAACTGCCAATTCCTTTAACTGCATGTTACATGTCCCCTCATTGTATGACTCAGTGTGCTGTTACCATTTTGATCTCAGCTGTATACCGAGGAAATTGAAGCGTAAAATGCCAAACAGCTAGGTCTATGTCATATCTTATTGACTTATACCTAGACAATAGCAGAGGGATGATAAATGTATTCGGTTTCTTCTGCTTTATGTTTTCATTACACCCCTCACCCTTGTTTTGTCTAAATTTTTTCATACCATAGAGCAATCAGCGTACAAACAAATTGTGTCAAATTATCAAACAATTAGTAAATTTGACTTCGATTTATACAATGGTTATGAAACAAACAAATTAAGTTAACCGTCCCTTACGACAACTGTTAACATTATATTTTTAAAATCATTCCATGAACCACTATAAAATTATAAAATGAATATAGTCATTATAATTATAATTAATTCAATTAGTCCCTTTGGTTGTTTGCTAATGTCTGCATTGAAACGTTATGATCAAACGTCATGTTTAGTTCTCGTCACGCCGTTCACAGGGTTTGCAACAGCAAAGTCCAGATCGGTGTTTTCTTGTTTTATGCTGATATTGCTTTAAAAAACATAAAGAGATTTGTAGCACTGAAGATATATTTTGTATAGGATCATAGTTATTCTCAATTTCGTATATATTGACTCAATCTAAAAATGATTCTATGAAACTTCACTTAAACATTCAGCATTTGATATATGTAAAAAGTCAGCAAAACACCCGTTGTGTGAATAATACTTATGGGTAAAATAACTACATCTTATGACTGGAACAAACAATTTAGGGTATGATACATTGTAGAATATGTTAGAAAGTTTGCCACAGGAGTTTTAAACGTCCAGAGAGTGTTGCAATTTGCCAACAGAGACTTCATTGTTTTTAATGCGAATTTCATTGATGTCAATCAGGTACCAATTAGAGTTTAAAACGTTTACGCATTTACCTACTCAGAAGCAACACTTCAACACGAATATGTTTTATAACAAATGGAGATGACATTGACTATTCAGCAAGCAAAGTCATTAATGGCAGCCAGTATATCTGTATCCATATCAGCATTAACCTCCCATCGTATATTTTGACTTTCAATGTAGATATACCCACGGGTAGTAACCTCGTCATATCGAGAAGCGTTTAGTACAGTGATTTTGTCATAGTTTGGTTAAGATGAACATGGTTGTGTTAAGTTACTTCCCCGAACAATTGCCTCAGTTCTATTCAAACGAGCAAATAAAAAGCAAATAAGATGTTTGAATTTGCATTGTTAGTCAAACGATCTACATTGGAATTGTTGTTTTCAAGAAACTAACGCAGAATAAGCAAACTATCGAAATTGCTATGGTTTGGTTAAGTTATGACATGGTTCGGTTAAGTGTCTAGAAATTCGTCATGGTTTTGATCAAGTTTGTCATGGTTTAGATCCAAATTAAT
The DNA here is from genome assembly GCF_021869535.1 of Mytilus californianus. NCBI lineage: Eukaryota > Metazoa > Mollusca > Bivalvia > Mytilida > Mytilidae > Mytilus > Mytilus californianus. Next base: position 71,706,388 of record NW_026262593.1, on the reverse strand, counting down.
ATATATTTGTTTCAGCTCAATATTGATAGTTTGTTTAAAATTGCTTGTAATTAAACGAGGTTACACAATTTACCAACTGACTAAAAAGAAAAAAAGCCTTTTAAACCAAAATTAGATGCTGTAATTGGCAAAACGTACATTAAACAATTTAACTACTCGTGACTTGTCTTTGTATGCAAATCGTACTACTACGAGTGTCTTGTAAAAGAATTAGGAATAAATAAGCACTCATGTAATCCCACATACAAAAACATCATTTGACAAGGATGAGATTTTGGTGATTCATAAGTCCTTAATAGCTTCAATGAACATTACTTTGAGCAGCAAATCGGAGGACATACCTTGTTTGTATTGGATACCTAAGCTTCACAAAATTCCATACAAACAGCCGTACATTGTCAGCTCATCTGCATGTTCGACGAAAGAATTGTCCATTAGATTGACAAAGATTCTTTCTGCAATGAAAGAGGGTTTTCAGAAATACCGTGTAACTGTTTACTCGCGTAGTGGTATTAACCTTATATGGATTTAAAAAAGAACTCTTAAAGAACTTCTGAATAAATGTAAATCTCGATCTTTCTCTGAAATTAGTTCTATCAAAACGTTTAATTTTTCAACCCTGTGTACCACCATTCCCTATGTGTAATTGAAAAATCGTCTAAAAGAAATAATTTAAATCTACAATGCTTTTCAACATAAAAATGGTAGCGCTATACGTTTATTACTTTTGGATACCATACGGCATATTTTGTTAATAGTGAACAAAAAAATAAAACATGCTACACAGAGGAACAAGTGACCAGTATGCTGGAGTTTCTTATTGACAACATATTTGTTGAATTTGGAGGTAGACTTTGTCACCAAATTATCGGTATTTCTTTGAGAGCGAACTGTGCGGCAGCGACGTCTTCTTATCTTCATATTAGTCGGAGTTCCTTCAGACATTTGTAAAAAAACAAGAAAATCAAAGAAGCCATATCATTTAATTTCACATTCATATATATTGTTCTTTCCATTAACAATCCAAACTTTTCTGATTGAATTCCATTAATATATCCCTCAGAACTAGAAATTAAAGAAACAACAGACAAGGCTTCCTCTGCCTCATTTTTAGACTTATACCTCGAATTTGGCATGAGCGGTCATCTTAGTACCAGAATTTATGACAAACAAGACGATTTTAATTTTGAAATTATCAGTTTCTCCAACCTTAGTAGCAATATACCAACTTCTCCTGCATATGGGATATACATTTCCCAACTCATTCGATATTCAAGAGCTTGCAGATGCTACTCAGACTTTGTAAACCGTCACCAGTGTCTGAGCAGAAAGTTGATGAGCCAGTGGTATGTCAAAGAACGTCTCGTCCTTTTTCCAAAAAAGTTCATCGGAAGACCTTGTGGGTAAATATTCCTTTTCAACTTCACAAATAATAAACGATGGTCTTTAAGTATAGATTCTAAGTACTGATTGTCATCTTAATGACGTGTTATGGTACTCTATTTTTTTTGTCTTTGTAAATTATTACTTTAACTGGTTAGTCTATTTTTGGCCCAATCCATTTGACGTGGCTCGGTACTTATACATCCCGTCATTGTGTTATTGTGCTATGGTAAATTTTAGTATTCTTGTCTTTCGTTTTTGCTTATGTGCTTTGTCTATATGCCTTTTTGTTTTTCTTTGTTGAAATATTTGTTTTGTTTTTATAGTGACTAAGATTATAACACAATGTTGCCTGCTGTACCTTTATTTTTTTACATTTTTAACTATTATGTCTGTTTGTTTTGTTCACACATCGTCGTCAATATAATGGAATTTTATGCGACTGTCATACATATGAGAGGTGAAGCTGGCTATAAAACCAGGTTTAATCCACCATTTTCTACAGAAAAAAATGTCTGTACCAAGTCAGGAATATGACAATTGTTATCCGTTCGTTTGATGTGTTTCAGTTTTTGATTTTGCCATTTGATTATTGAATTTCCGTTTAGAATTTACCTCGAAGTCCCGTATTTTTGTTATTTTGCTTTTATAATTTAAATAGTCTCTGCTCTTTTAAACTATCTTTTGAGATAATAATTACAAAAAACAGAAAGCGCTGCTTCTGTTTCACATAGATTATTTGTCCATGATTGACTCTGTCGATGATATCGTGAGCGGCATCACTTGTTCAATTTGTAAAGTTGCAAAACGTATCAGCTTGTCAAAAAGTAATTTTTGTTCTTCTTTTTTTTTCTACCAAACTATATATCTGTTGTTTTATTTTGAACCCGTCTATGATGAATAAAAGGAGATGTGGGGTTATACGCCCATGCTATAGTATCCCAACTACAAAACTAACCAAACGATATCAAGAAGACACAATAAGTCTTCAAACATCCACGAAACAAATAGTTAACGCGTGACGTGGACAACAGTTAAAACTTATTTGTTTTACAAACTATTAGTAAACATAAAAAAAAAAAAAAAAAAATACACACAAGTTCAGAATTCAAATATATGAAAAATCACAATTCCGAATTAGAATGAAGCCGATTTAATGTCCACTTTTATCAATTATTATTACGAACGAATAAAAATGATTATGTTTTTGTAATATTGTATAATACATTGGTTTTCTCATTTAAATTGTTTATACATATAATTTTGTCGGAGCCTTTTATAGCTGGCTAAAAGGTATGGATTTTGTTCATTGTTGAAGGCCGTACGACGACATATAGTTGCTTACATCTACGTCATTTTGGTCTCGGGTGGATAGTTATCTCATTGGCAATCAGACCGCATGTACTTAATAATATATTTAATACTACATTTAATGTGCGTATATATGTCTTTTGTATTCCAAATTAAACGATTTAAAAAAGAGTATTTCAATATATATAATGTCTGTTTATTTTGATCGTTACTCTTCCTGCATTCACGAATAGAATCACATAACTGAACCATGTTCAACATGAAATAAACCATGACACGAATGAACCAAACCATGACACCGAATATTCTGTAATCTCAAATTGTGTGCACTAGGGGCTGTTTTTCGGGAAAATTGACGGCAGTTTTATATCATAACAAAATATGTGATGTAGCAGACAGTAAGCAAACCACTTTTCTTTGTGCATTAGAAACGAATCACAACTTTTAAATTTTGACATACGCAAGCATATTCTGTGTCAAATTGATAACTATATGATACAAATTTTGATGTGATAACATATTAGCTATAAACAAAGATACTTACCAGCTTGAATTTGTTGTCATTAGTTCCTTTAACAAACTATTCGAATGTTTATATTTTGAAACTGTTTGTCAACAAAAACACTTAACACAACCATGTTCATCTTAACCAAACTATGACAAAATCACTGTACTAAACGCTTTTCGATATGACGAGGTTACTACCCGTGATACCAATCATTACCAAAACCAAATAAAGGCAATAGTAGTCTACCGCTATTCAATAGTCATAAATCGATTTAACTGAAACAAATCTGGGTCACAAACCAAAACTAAGGGTATCCCATTAACTATAAGAGGAAAAAACAACAATAGAACATAGTTAAAGCAATTATGGAGACCCCACACATTAAAAAAAACAAACCATGTAAGATTCATACATCAAATCAATTGAGGTTATAACAGTTAACGGAGTAGTAATGTTAACTGCTAAACAAGCACTACAACTGGTGATTATAACCAAATCCCCTAATAACTGGTACAATCAACCTAGAAGGAAAATAAAGCTGATATGTCCATTCCATCGTCCTCCAGATAAAACAAACAAACAAAATGATGATGATGATGATGGATGGCTACTTAACGTCCAGCGGCAAATTGATATGCATATTCAGGACGAGAACATGTTAATGTAATATGAATATTAACTTGCTTTGTACAAGACTAACACACTGAGCCGTCTTTTTAAAGTGCTTATTCACAAGGTAACAGTCCGCAGGAAGACATGTCACCTTATCCGGACACATTCTTCTAAGTCCGAGCCGCCCTGTCTTTGATCTTAATCCCTAATGCCGCGTGTTTAGCGGAGAAGCAGCAAATACCAATTTTAGTCTTTGGTTTGACCGCACCGGTGTTCGAACCCACGACCTCGGAACAAAAAGAAGAACTGTAGATTGCCTAAAATGTGAAGAAAGCACCTTGTATTTTTTGCTTACCACTTACCCCTCCTTTAAAAACCACGGAGAAGAGAGTACCACAAAATTAACTTAATCATTTTCCTCCTACAGAGCAGAGAGAAAAAACACAGTATCATAAAACCAAAGCAATTAACTCACACATTATTAAGACGTTTAGACGTTAAATAAATCAGAATTAAAAAGCACACAAGAAGGCCAGTAAAACTAAAACGATAAAAGGAAAAAAGAGAAAATGATATTTGTAAAAGACTAACACAAAACGTATTAACGAAAATACAATAAAGAAGTCGGCTTTGATTTTTTGACAATTCGGGTCATACATCAAGGACAAAGCAAATATACAAGAATAGCACCTTTCAAAACCAAAATTGGATGGCTCTACAGACACAACAAGAGCAAAGCCGCCATTCAGTCAGTTCCAAAGAAAACTGTAATATTTTTTTTTCCAAAAAAGGAAAAGTCCATATCGCACAATCGATGATATCAAAATCAACATATAAGAAGTTAATAAACTGTTAAAAATAACTTAAACTTCGTACAGCCAATTGTCACGATTCAATACCAACTTTTCTTTACTTTAATTATCAGCAGACTTACTAGCTCAATTTCATTTTGTTGTTCCAAACATCACTGAAAACGGGCGAAGTCCTACAAAATTGGAAAGAAGCACATGTAGTTCTGCTTTCAAAACAAAGACAAAAGGTACTTAACCGTTCAATGGCAGGCAGGCTTTCTTACCTCAGTCACAATGTAAGGTCTTGGGACAAATTGTACATAGCAACACAAAGGCAAGATTTGACAAAAATGAACTTTTTACTAATGCGCAACACGGATTACTTTAAAGATGTAGCGAAATTAAACTTATCATAAACATTTACGACACCGCACAAAAATCTATTAACATTATATCCTCATTTGAGATTTTGAAGAAAATGCTCCCAGGGCGCAGCTTGATACGACCGCAAAGCTCGAACTCTGAACATTTCGGGGAAGTATGGATACAGCATGCAAGCTTGATACAGCTCAGAACTTGGATTGTGATTGAATATTTGACACACTATAGGTTTCTGACACACAATGGATGTGATCTTAGAACTTAAAATTTTTTAATTGGACATTTACCTATAATGGTCCGATATTCTTAATTTGATTCAGCATATCAAAGAACCACACAAATTCAATTTTTGATAAAATTAAACAAAGATTAATTTTGGACCCGTTTGACCTCTATGTGGACCACAAAGATTAATTTTGGACCCGTTCGACCTCTATGTGGACCAAATGGATAAAGAAGCCCAAACTCCAGAAACCTAATTCACGGTTAGATTCAACATAGCAAAGCATCCAAGATATTAAATTTTGTCTAAATTAAACAAAGTTTAAGTTTGGACCCTGATTTGGGCCAACTTAAAAACTGGGTTCAAAATCAAAAATCTAAATACATGTGAAGAATCAGCATATCAAAGAACCCTTATTTTTATTTTTTTGTTAAAACAAACTTTAGTTTAATGTTAGACCCTTTGGATCTTAATGTGAACAAATTTGAAAACCGGGTACAAAAATCAAAAATTTAAGTACACGATAAGATTAATCAAATTACAGAACCTTAAGATTTCAATTTTTTGATGAATTCAAACAAAGTTTAATTTTGAACCCTTTGGACCTCAATGTGGACCAATTAAGAACGGGAATCAAAATTCGAAATCTAAACATACAGTTAGATTCAGCATATTAAAGAACCCCAAAAATTAAACCCCATTGAAATTCGCCAAGAAAAAAAGCATATAAATACAGTATTAGAAAAGTATTATTTATTACCCTTTTCCCTACACTCAAGTTATTGTCTGGAAATTAAATGTCTTCGGACGACGACAACGTCATACCATTATACAACCGCAAAACATTATGCAGTCGTATCAAAATCAAGCAAAAAAAAGATGATTAAAGTGCGTGAAATATTGTGATAATGGTAAACCTTTTGAAGGAATCGGAATGATTCTTTTGCCTTTGCAAAGATACGCATTACTTTCTGAATTGTCAATTGCTCTATGTATGAATGAGAATAAGTTAATAACATATGAACTTGTTTGAGTACATATTTTTAAATCTCGATTGACATTCCTGGAGTAAGACAACTTACCTCAAAAAGGGAAATATAAGATAATTCGAAGTTCTGTCTTACAATAACCCGCAGATTGATCATTCTTAAAAGTTAGTAAACAGTTTCTCGGCAATCATGGGTAAGTGCATAGAGCTGGACATGTTTTGTCAACATCAGATATACTAGGTAGTCTCAATAGGAATCATTCATCTTATTTTTGTACTCATACCGGACATACACGATTGAACGTGATAAAACGAACTTTAACTTAATAGAAATACTTGTTTTGATGCTCTCCATCTTTAACGACGACGACGACGACGACGACGACGACGACAACGTCATACCATTATATAAAAACCGTTTGACAAAGTGCAACATCACCTGGTACTGCACAAGTTACATAAATCCGGCTTCAATCCTGAAACCAACAGATGAATTCGCTCCTTCCTACAAAAAAGATAGCAAAGAGTTATTCTTGAAGTAGCTGTATCGACGCAAGGGCAAATACTCTCTGATGTACACCAAGGCACAATATCTGGGCCGACTGTTACTGGCCAACATCAACAACATGCCAGAGACAGTTTCTTCATTAGAGAAATCAAAAAGTAAGCCGTTGATATCTTTCTCCTTTATTTGTAACTATTACCGACCAAGTGAACAGTGAACCTTAGAAAACATCACTGGAAGACTGATTGCAAATGAGTTTCACACCACAAATGCATTGTAAAAAGAATTATCCTTGATTTTGGACTAAAAATCAAGTCGGTTCGGATTTGGAATGGATTGTTAAAATCTTTATGAATGCTAACCAGAAAGTTGACATGATTTAAAAGTTGAACAAGCATGTCAATCCTGTTAATAACTATGTTGATTCGTTTTAAAGTTAAGCACATTTTTCTAGATGAGTGAACTGGGCAAAAACACTCACAAACTGAATAAAAGTCTGAAGGATTTTAAAGTCATAATTTTGAGTCATTATAAAAAAAAGATGTGGTATGATTGCCAATGAGACAAATCTCCACAATAGAACAATTCATGAAAGAAATTGAACATTAATACAATGAAATATGTAGACAGCTTTCTCACAAGCCAAAAAAAACCCTAACTGTTAATATATAAAAGCATACACTATTAGTCTATTTACAAATCAATAAGCTTTAGAAACATGTGTTTAATCTTAACTCAAATATTTTTGTTTATTCATGAAATCTAAACTTTTCAATTATGTGTACCCCGCATGAATACATGACTGTAAAATCGACAATGTGCTAACCAAGGTAACAAAGGTAGTTTAGGCGACGTGCTTTCTGTGGCAAAAATCAAGGATATAATTCTAAGGTACCAATCACATTATAATTTTTGTTACTATGCAAATCATTATAAAGAATATTTTGGCAATAATGTATTTATTCCGGAACTTTTAGCGATTGTCCCAAAGCTTCCGACAATCCATGAAGTAAAAACAAAATATGAATATTTAACTGTTAATATTTGAAAAGAGAATATAATTTGAAATATTAATGTTATGCTTTGAATTCTATTCCGGCAATTTGACCTTGTCCTATGTTTGTCTCGGTTTCACAAAATGTTGAATTCTCAAATGTTACAATAATATCATCTATTTTGCATTCTGGCTTGCATTGTGTCCCATAATATGTTTTACACTTTATACTGTCTACCATTAGAGTGAAGCCTTTATTCGCATTTATTGTTATAGGTTCTGATAAAAAGATAGTATGCGTTTGATATCTCTGAGGGCAGGTTTCATATTTTTTGTTATGTATTTCGTTTCCATCATTATTTAGAATTTTTACAATAATCCCACTCGTAGAGGAATGTATTTGGTCCGATGGACCGTATAAGATAACAGCTTTCAACTCGATATTTTTATTCACTGTTATCTTCAAAGCGTCATATTTAATACCATTATATGGAGACCATCCACATTGAATAGAACTATGACGTAAAACCTTGTAATCTTTTCCGTAAAATTGTTTTCGAACGAACTTTGCAAAAAAATCATTCTCCCGTCCATAGTGAGAATAAAACACACTTACTATCTCTTCCAAAGTTAGCAAGCCAGAATGAGCTATCTCGTTTGCAAAATATTTTTTATCAACAAGAGGAAAGTTGACCAGATACAACAAGGAACCAGCTCTTTCTCGCATGTTTTCACCAGACCTTTTTTTCCTCTCTGCCTCACATTGATAACCTGCCCACTTTATAAAAAATCGGCAAAGATCAGTTTCGGAACAAGATATGGAATCCAATCTCATAATAGATTCCATGCATGTTTTGGACATTTTCATTGCATTTGGAGATAAAAAGCATTGAACTGCGTTTTTCTGAATATACTGAAGGCTCTTTTGTATGAGAATCTCGAGGTGAAAATGGGTCGCAACGTTTAAGACCACTGGAGCATTTGATGTTTCAACAGAGGATGAAAGCATACTTGAACATTCATTTTTCAATGTTGATAACATATACTTTTCGGCAACATAAAGTACTTCGAAAATATTTTCAAGAGACAGATCAAGTACATCTGAATAAATATATCTGAAAGAAATAAAAGTTTTTGTTTAAATGTGCACAACATGACATTATTAACACTTTAAAATACGTATTGAAATGTTAAACATGTAATTCTGTGTTTAAATTTATTGGAAATCTGAAACTCATCATGCTGATATATTAAACAATTGCTTTAAATGAAATGTGAAACCAAAGTAAATATACCATGTATATAATTTATGGAAAGTCGGACGCGGCCTCGTCTACATAAGACAATCATCAATGGCGCTCATCTCAAAAACTTAACAGGCCAATATTAATAACAAAACTGAAGAGTATTGAAAACTAAAATATAAATCAAAGATTCCACTTAAAGAAGACCTTATGGGGGTCCTCTAGAGTTTGAAAAAAATTGTATATTCTTAAAGAGAGAGGTTTTCTAGAATGCATCGAAGATTCATAGTGCTATCTGCATAAGACTGAAAAAAGTATTTCTTACTTTAACAAAATTTTAAATGTAGCTGAATTAACATCTGGTACTATGACTTCCCCCTTTTCAGGACAAGAACCTTCAAACATAGTATAGAAAACTGGACTCCGACTAGCCAAAATGTACTTGTGCGCTTTGATAATACTTTGATCTGTTCCAACACGGAAAGTGACGTCACACATCATTTCCTTCTCTAACATATATATCATGCATTCTGAGAGTGATTTGCCATCCTGCCAGTCTACTGTATCCCCAGGTTTGGCCATCTAGAAAAAAAGTTACCGGTACCAGTATAACAAATGCATGTACAAATAACTGTATTAGATAAAAATGAACGATTGATCATCGTCTGGCACAAGACATTACAAAAGTAGTGCTAACTTTTAATCTTTTTTTCAAATTATGCTACAGTTATAGATAATGAATAGGGTAATACAATTTGGACATTTTATTGCTGAAAAACAGTTGTGATGTCAATATGATGACATAAACATTTTGATTTCGTCATTTGGACCAAAAAAACAGCCATTTCACACTTTGTATTTAGCAAAATGGAAAAAATGTTTTTTAATGTCAAATATAAAGGAAAACGGAAAAATTGAAAATGTTACATAAAGACTTTTTACTTTTGATAACATGAATCAACTGAAATTAGATACTTAACACAATATCTCATAGTCAAAGTAAAACATCTATCTGACATGTAAATATAACAGTCATTGAAACTGAGATTAGAACAATAATTTACTCATATTCGACCGTGCACAGGCAAATCTTGTTAAAGCGAATTTTACATGAACCTGATTTCATGTGGATTTGACGTATTAGGTCGATTCCCATGAAATTTTCATGTAGAATTAACTCGAATTTATCGTAAGCCAAAATGGCCTGTGAAGTCGAACATTTTTTCTCTTGATTCAATATCTTGTCACAAAAATGAAATAAAGTGTTTAATGGAAATAAGATATTTAATCATGTTAAAATATAAAAAATATATTTAAATATGTTTATAAAAAAGAAATTATAAGAATATTTAAGTAATATAATTGTTAATTTGATGCATTTAATTGTTGGAACTCATGCGACAGTGATAAAAAAGCAACTGGAGACCTTATATTTTGAACTAAACTACATTTTACCGAAACTCCAAAAAAAAATAGTTAAAGACTTCCTATATGAATAATTCCAAATCTACAAATCTACATATTTTCGTCATGGACATTTATAATGATAATATTAGAGCATGACCTCAAACGAGTAACCAAACAAAATCGTTATGAGATAAGAATCATGAACAAATCAAATTGATATATTGATGTTATGGAAAAAGAAAATGAATGTAAATTCCTTCTGAAATACTTTTTACAATGTTCCAAAATTTCTAGAAATCAGGATTCTACTTCGACAATATTGTCTCCCAATTACGCCACAATTTTTTGAATCGAAAAATGGAAGCCAGTTTAGGGGTGACACGCTGTCAATTTATCTCTTGAAAACTGATAAATTTATCCACATAGCATCATGACCATTATTACATGACAGTTGTATTATAAAAACAAATGTATGTACTAGCAATTAAGCATCATGTAATGTACTTTTGCGTCATTTGTCAACTTGAAAGATTGTCTGATCGGTTGTCAGGGTGAATTTCAGAGTTCAAAAACATTTAAAAAAAATATCCAATTACATTTTTCATGGAAGGGAGAGTAAAAATTTTCTGAGGTTTGAGACAAATTACTCTAGATAATACACACGCATTTAAAAGACCAATTTGTAAAGTCGTCAACGGCTTTCTGTTATTTTATATTAAGAATTTGTTTTTCAAACACACCTACTATGTTGTTATGATTCATTAGAAAGGTATTTCGCTTGAACCATATATTTTTTTTTTGGAACCGTAAAATTTTAATGTAGTTATATCAAAATAAAGCCTAAATATATCAAAAACAATATCATCTGAAGCAAGACGGTGTATCAAATGATGTTGCTTTATACGTTTTCAAGACAAAAACAGCCAACTCAAACACGCCTTAACATAAAAAGGTGTACCTGACTTTCTATTTTCGATGAGATTATTGCCTATTTCAAAAAAACAACAACAAAAAACTGTTGCCGGGGGCAGAGATGCAAATTAATGCTTTAACAAGGTTAATCTTTTATCTTTCTGTGGATTTGTTTTTTCGACGGAATTCTCAATAAAAAAGATCCATAGTATTTGCACCTACCAGAATCGACAATTAAGTGAAAATGTTTACAAATATCTCAAGCTCCGTACTTTAAATTAAGTATAAACACGTATATTTGATGTAAACAATAATAAATTAAGCACCTACATTAATCTTTCAAAGTCCATTGAAACAGATGTAAACAATTCAAATATTCTAACTTGTACAAAATAAGGAGATGTGGTATGATTACCGATAAGACAATTGGTAAGTTTTACCTTCTCTAATAAAGACCGAGTTCCTTGTATTGGAAATCTGCCCTAATAAAAGTTGGAACCTGTGATGCAAATGTGTTCATATGCTTAACATGTGTATTTGTATAACCTTTAAGTTTAACTCTTTTCTATGACGACAAAAACAATAACAATCACCATAAAAATGAAAACACGATCACATAAATTGCGACAAAGAAATGTCAACAAATCGAAAACGAAAGTAGATAAGTCATTTGATACCGATAGAGTTATTTATAGCACAATGGAATACAAATAAACTTGTGAAACAACATATATGGTTATACAGTATAAAATCAGAGTATACCTGAGAATTATTGACACAATATATGATCATAAAATACTATAGACTCTACAATTTCTACAGTACCTCTTTTTTCAAATTTTGAATGACCGATGATTGCATTCACATATATTCGAACATTTGTCATTTTTACGCTTCATGATTTACGTTTATGTCCTTAGGTAAAATGATAAAGAAAGTAACCTTATATAATTTTATAATCCCTTGTTCTATGAACGGTGAATACAGTCTAACTAGTATTTCTTTTCACACCAGGAAGGTAAACTGATAAAAAGCCCAGTTGTCTCCCTTGTAAGGAAATCCGGGTCCGTTCCCCTTTACTCAAGTTCGTCCTGTAATGAAGACCGTATATTTGGTAACAATGTTACCTCTTTTATAACTATTGTAAAAAAACACATTAGCATCACTGTATATAGATAACTGATTTATCAAGAAGAGATGACAATTTTTGTTTTTTCTCGTCTTGTACATGTTGTATCGATCTGACCGATTTTCCCACAGAGAAGATGACTCTGTTTTACATAATTTATTATGCATCTATAAAAATATATAGCATTCTTCTGCTTTGCATTTTATGGATCTAGGCAAAACTTAAAATGACAAATTGAATCTTGTTATTTTAATGTAAATGTTTACTTGCTTTACATGTTGATGATTTTATCTTTACGGAATTATTGATATATACCAAATCATTATTACTCATAAACTATTGAAAATTTAGAGTTCAACATAGCCAAATATGAAGGATCATAGATTCAGGTTTTTGGTTCGAACTCATTATGCAGACAGGGGTAAGATAAAAAACGTTGAAACATTTACAATGTAAACCCGGACAAAAATACTGCTTGATCCGGAAAGGTGATTTCTTCATTTTGATTCTTAACTTTAGCATCTAAATGATGCGCATAAAAATATGACAACAATATCTACAGCCATCAAAGATATAAAACAAAATTATAAGAGTCAAAATGAGAAATATGAGTATAAAATATAAAAATAAGAAGATGTGGTATGATTGCCAATGAGACCACTCTCCACAAGAGACCAAATGACGCAGAAATTAACAACTATAGGTCACCGTACGGCCTTCAACAATGAGCAAAGACCATACAGCATAGCTATAAAAGGCCTCGAAATGACAAATGTTAAAAAGACTGTATTATTGTTTGGTATAATTTTGATTTTTGGTCTGTAAATTTAACATAACTATCCTTTTTATTTAATTTAAGTTTTGACCATAATAAAAAGGGAAATGACACAAAGTTATTATTCAAAGTAAAGTGATAATCAATTTGCTGTAGCTTTGTACTTATTCGCCTCGTACAGTAAAACGAACGTTATCTAATCAAGGTTTCTTCTACCATAATGAAGAAATCTGAGTAGCCAATCACAGGCGGCGAACCGAGAGGTAAGTAAGGACAACAGTAGTATACCGCTGTTCAAAAGTCATAAATCGATTGAGAGAAAACAAATCCGGGTTAAAAACTAAAACCGAGGGAAACACATCAACTATAAGAGAAAAACAACAGAACGAAACAAAGTGCAACAAAAAGAAACGCCAACGTACATAGAAATGGACTATTCGATAACAGCTGCCATATTCCTGACTTGGTACAGGACATTTTAAGAAAATATGGTGGGTTTAACCTGGTTTTATGGCTAGCTAAGCCTCCCGCTTATATGGGGACTGTCCAATGCTCTCAACAGTTACAAGGTAAACTGTGTATGCCTTCCATAACTTTCATCTCAATTAAAACATAATTGTTCAAAATACGCGGAATACTGTGTATATGCCTTATAAAATAATATATATACAATAAACTCATCAAAGATACTAGGATTAAAATTGTGTACGTTAGACGCGCGTTTCGTTTACACAAGACTTACCATTGACGCTCGAATAAAAACAATTTTAAAAGGCAAAAAGAAGTAGAAAGTTGAAGAGCACTGAGGACCTAAAATTCCTAAAACACACATAGCAGGAACGGAGATAAAATTGAATATCTTATAAACACCAAAAACATCAAACATTTTTGTTACTTTATGTATTTGACACCTACTTAAAAAGTTGTTATACAACTATGGGACAACGCTTAACACATTTGCATCATGAAACGCAGGATATTTACTGGTTACTAATTAGCTCATATGATATCAACATGACCAAATTATTATTTGGTGTCATGGTACTGTTTGGTGTAATAGAAATGAAATGATATGCGGTATCCATCCATGACAAAAAAAAAATAGTACATGTACATGAAGCCTTCAACGCGGAACAAAGACTCTCACTGCAAGTTTAAGACGCCCGTTTGCAACGATCTGAGCGGAATTGTTAGCAAATTGCTGATCACGACATACTGCTACAATCTAACATGCTGTATACAACTCGAAACTTGTTTGGTTTTTAAAGGATATAACAACTTTTAAAAATTCATCTTCTAAGCACGATTGATTTAGGTGTTCAATTCAAGCCAGGCCACTAGTCTATTAAGTTGCAGTAGAATAATGCATCTATCCTTTAAAAACTGTGTTACCGGTACCTTTCTGGATTAATGAATATATAGATATGCATTTTGACCTTTTTGCCTACGTGTCGAGCAGTTATATTTCGATAAATATTTTATCTAGAATGACTTTTTCTATCTTTGGTGAGTTTTTATACATAATGGATTTATTCCTAAATTGGAAAAAGAGAGAAAAACCCTTTCTGAAAATGATAATCTTACTTTAACAAAACTTTGAATGTCTCTAAATCAACATCTGGTACAAATACTTCCCCTTTTTTCAGGACAAGAACCGTCAAACATAGTATTAAACACTGGACTCGAGCTTCTACTTGCCAGCATGTATTCGTGCGCTTTAACAATACGTTTATCTTTTGCAACACTTTAAATGACGTCACACATAATTTCCTTTCTTAAATATATACATCATGCATTCTGATAGGGATTTGCCATTTTGCCGGTCTATTGTATGCCTGGGTTCGGCTATCTAGAGAAAAAAAATGTATTCATAAATATGCACGTGCAATATACAAACATATTAATTTGATATGTATTTCGGTCGGCTAGAGAATCATAAAAAAATATAAAACCGCAGCTCCATCTAATTCTCTTTGTCCTCCACACATATCAAATATGAAATGTTTCCCGTAAATATTTTTGCTAGGATCTGCATCGATGCATTAAAAGCCTAACTGTCAATAAAATTGTCGTTACAATTAAATATGTGATTGGTATCACTGTGATTGAAGCGAAATTATGTTGTGTCTTGCAATATATTTTTCATATTTAGTTGGAAATATATAGCATTTCCTACATATCGAACAAAAAAGTTCTATCTTAATGTCAACTGTATAGTATCTTCTCTAACTGTAAAGTTTGTAAAGGCAACGCCTTGACTTATTTCTGTTGATTTCGCCGATTTGGAATATCAACGTGACACATTTGATCCCGATCTGTGCATATCCAAGATGATACGTTTATTTTTTTACGATTTTTTTCTTGATTCAGTATATATGACTAGCTTAATTGTAAGCCAACTTTTTTGAGGAAGGTCTCGCTGCCATTTATATTTGTTGCAATTAATTTTGAATATCAAAGAAAATTGAAAATGTGCGAAGCGGCTTTCCATATTGAAATACTTTTCATTGTTACTTTATTGTCTTACTTTTTATCTTGACATTTTAAAAGATATCATGTTCTTAATATAGCCTTTATCATTCCATTTTACTGATAAAGATGGGTAACGTATAAAGAGTGCATTATGATTTAAATGCAAGGGCATTTTCTATAATCTAAAAGGGTCATTAGTTCATATCACAATCTCGTCTCTGTTTGTATTTGCTGTCTTTAATGTTTTTATCAATTTTTTTATTCTATTTAATATCCAATATCAGTACTTTGGATAAAAAAATCCGAACATTGGAATGACTGTCTATATACATTTTTCTGAATAGTTAATACTGAATAACGAACGAGTTACATTATCTGTCACTATACTTTTTCCTATCTTGATAATATTAAAACACTAATGTGCCAAACTGCAAACAATATAATTGGTTATAAGATTAATGTCAATAAAATGTTAAAATCTACCAAATTACTAAGGTTTTTCTATTCTTTAGGCATCGATGTTTTTTTTAGATTAGGCATAACTTTGTGAAATTTATTCATTCTCACACCTCTGTTCGTTGCTCTATATTTGATTTTGAATAATCACAACTCACTTTAAGTTTGCAGATTAACTGTAAAACACATCACGTTTATTTTCATATCCTTTCTTCTGTTTACGTCATTAAATTGTGTATGTAATTTTCAATGACAAGACCAATCTGTGTGTAGTTATCAGGTTAAATAGATTAGCGTGACCCTTTGTTCTATAGCTAGCATGCACTACCGAATTGAATATCCTCGTAAGTTTGGATTATCCGACGAAATGATTGGCAATAGAACTGATTCCAAATGTCTGCCAGTATAGTGACAACCCTCCCTCCCACCCCCCCCCCCCCCCCAAAAAAAAACCAACCTTTGTCATAACAGAAAAGCAAATTGTAATATGAGCTCGATTAACGCGTAATTCACATGAATTTTTAAACGTGAAACTCGAGTAAATTTTACGTGAAATTCACGTGAATAAAATTTGTCTGTGTAGGTAAATATGATCTATGATTTTGACAAGCTCATGATTTAGTACGTGTTTAGTCTACGCGAGTCTCATTAGTGACGATCGAATGAAAAAATGTCAGAATTGAATTCCAAATTAGCACTGAAAATAGAAAATTTCTATGTTTGCCTGGTGGATTTCTTTTTTTTTTATATCTCTAATGGATAGTTGTCTCATTGGCAATTATACCACATATCCTCATTTTTTCTATATGAAATTTTTTATGAACATTCAGTTAAAAGATTTGAAGCGCTTCAAAATTGTTTTTCTTTTAAAAACAGGGGGAAAAATGTTTAAATAAAGATTTGTACTAAACCAAAAACTGTTGGTCTTTTTTAATCTCGAATTCGGTTATACATGTGTATTGTGAAAAAAATCATGTTATTCAAAAAAATAATAGTCCGATAACAATAATGCTTGTACATATTTAAAAGTCCAAACCTATGAAGGATGTGTATAATCCAATTAGCCTACTCGATACACCTGAAAAGTAACTACCTGGTTTAGAAATGGACTGACGATTATAACATTTGCCAAACAGTAATCACGCGACGATAGATTGAACCGGGTGTGGGAAAAGGATTAACCCCAATGGATTGTCCAATAACAGAAACATCTGTGCTGTCTTATATAATTTGTGAAGGAATTATCAACTCATTATCTCATTCAAAATAAGTTAGATCACCATTGTTCGAGAGGCAAGTAAGTTTTACATACGTACGATACCCACCAATTGCTTTTGTATATCCAACACAAAATAGTCTTGGTTGTATCATCTTTTAAGATGCAAGAAAGATATTTAAAAGTAAAGTATGTTGTACAAATTTCAAGTCCTTAAGCAATTGGGTACTTAAAGTTCAGTGGAATATTATGTGTTTTGTTAAAATTTAATACATATATGCACTAAAATTATATCTATTTTGTTCGACTAAAAAAGCAATAAATACAAATAGTTATGATGCTTTTATTGGGTTTGTATTGTTTTTAATTTTGTACGATGTACAGTACATGCATTACGTTAGATTCATTATCCTGTGAGAAATACAACATACGTTAATTTTGTAAAAGCCTTTTGATCCCTAAGATAATAAGTTTGCATGAATATCTTATATACACAATTTTGCTTTCTAAACAAAATGTCGCATGGAAAATAATATTAAACCAGCTGAGAAATGAGTTATTTTTCTTGTTCAAATATAGAGATTGAACAAACTATATGGTAGAATTCATTATCAAATGATATTGTTGTGGAAAGTGTACCTTAGACCTCTTTACACAAAAAAAAACTATGTGTTTTGAGTTACATGTATAATGTATGAGTTTACTTAGCGTTTGGAATATTGAAGATTTACCCCTTTGTGATCAACTTAATCTAGATGTTGTGCTTCATTGACGTATAATTCACAATTCATTTTATTAATCTTATCTATATATATAAAAATGTTACATGTTTTCGATTTCTATACATGGAAGTTACAACAAAGAAAGTATCTATTGTTTGTGTTTGAAGTGGAACCGAATAAAGAGATTGAACTGTTTGATAGACATGTTAAGCCCGTCACATTCTTTATGTGCCTGTCACCAAGTCAGGAGCCTGTAGTTCAGTTGTTGTCGTTGTTAAATTTCTGTTATATTTATTTTTGTTAAATTGTTTTGTTATAAATTAGGTCGTTAGTTTTCTCAATTGAATTATTTTATATTTTTCATGTCGATGCCTTTTAAAGTCGACTATTTGGTATAGAATTTATTGGTTTTGAAGGCCGTACGGATGCCTATAATTGCTTACATCCATTTTATTTGAACTTTGGTTGATAGTTTGGCTCCGACTCTTTAGCAATCATACCACATGTCCTTTTTTTCATATTACATATCAAAGAGATTTTGTCGAGAAAGTTTTCATTTAAACCTTTACATACAGAAACACTTTATGGATTAAGTTATAATACATTACTTTATTTAGGCTTTGCAATATTTCTTTAAAAGTTAATTTTTTTGTGATTATCTAGCCTATTAGTGTCTTTAAGTTTTACGTTGTGTTGTTAGTTTTCTGTGTTTCTGTTACCTTGATATTTAATTGATGATTCTTCATATTCAGTAATAAAAATTTTAAATCAAATTTTCCTTATGGGGTTTAAAAAAGACAGGTATGGGTAAAAAGAATAAAGTATGAAGTAAAATGACCAAACAGGCAAACGAGATTAATATGGTGCTTAAATATAAATTATATAGAAAAGCTGGAACAAAGTATGAAAAATGGAGAAAAAAAGTGTAAAAGAATATCGAGGTTTTCTGAATTTTTTTTAGTCACATCTTTCAACTAACGCTAATTTTCTACCTCAAGGAATTTCTATATCATAGTTATCGGTTCTTGCTGCTGAAAATTATAATCATAATATTTTCTTGAATATCTATTTCAGTGTATGGTGTATAATACATCAATTGTGTAAACAAAATATTTGTCACTTTATTTTTGAGATACAAGTGTTTGACAAAATTATCATAATTTGCTGAAACAAATATTCAAATATTTTGTCATAAATTTGGGAAGAAACTGTACTACAAAAATAGTGCAAATAACAAGATTTCAAAATTATTAAATAAAAGAAAAATATTTTTGGTATATTTTTTATCTTTACATTTCTAATTATGTCATTCTCCTCGCGATTCTATCATGACGATATATTGGTTCCTGTCTTTTAAAGAAGCAGTGAATAAAAAAACAGGGGTTGATGATCGTTTATCAATAGTTTAGCCCAAGTTAAGACTCTGCTTTTATTTGGATGTTCTCCCGATTATGCTTTACACACAATCGGAACAGCGATGTCTATATATAATATTTGTATAAAATTTAAGTAACTACTCTTCCTTTTATATTTATCAAAAATATAGTAGTTTGAAAACATTCATTGACTCGGAGCCTCAATTCTGTCCGCTTTTCGTTGTTTCCAACATCATTGAAAACAACTAATCACCACATTTTGTCTTGAAGAGAGCACTCGCAGAACATAAGGTATCATTCTCGTCAAAGACTTCAGTCATAGTTATACCTCAGGCTTTGTCATTAGTTAATTTAAAGTAAGTTTGACTGCACTAATTGTGCAAATTGTTCATTTGTAACTGACGCTCGACATTTCTACAGGATTTATCTGGGCATCTTATCAACAATTTGTTCGTGCATTTGTATAAGAGAAAAACATTCTTTGGATGTTTTAGATAAATAACTTGCTTTTGATGGTACTTTTTATTCTGGTGACTGTTTTGACTTTTCAACTCTTAACACTACACTTCCACACAAAGTTATCAAACAAAAGTTTTCCTATTCAATTAAATGGTCGTTTGGTAAATCTGAATGTAAATATATTTGCTGCAACTCATTTAAAGCCTTCTTCTTTAATGAGAAAGGTAAATAAGCTATATATACTTACTGGAGGTGTGATGAGATGAATAAAGCTGTCCTGAATTGGTACATGCATTTCCTTATGTAGAAAATGGTGTATTAAACCTGGTTTTATAGCTAGCTAAACATCTCACTTGTATGATAGTCACATTAAATTCCTTTATATTGAAAACAATGTGTGAACACAACAAACAGGTTATATTGTCAAAAATTGTGGTACAGCAGTCAAACTTGAGTTATAATCTTAATCACTATAAAAACAAACGTTTATCGACAGGTTGTAGGTATTCCTATAAGCACCAATTGCGCCCTTTTAATAGCAGACTTGTTTTTGTCATTTTATGAATCACAGTTTATAGAAAAACTCAGTAAAGACCCGTCTAAATTGCATTTAATTGATAAATTCAACAATACTTACTTTTATCTTCATGATATTTTTTTCGATAAATAATCAAGGATTTTCTAAATATACTGCCGACATTTACCAAAAGGATCTTTCTTTCTTTGAATAAATCAAATATAAACGGTAATAAATGTCCTTTCCTAGATTTAAATGTTTCAGATTTACACGGGAATCTCTACAATAAAAAATGGGACAATATTTCGTTCTCTATTGTTAATTTTTATTTTTTGAACGACGATGTTCCTTTGGCACCATCTAATCGTGTTTATATATCACAACTCGTTCGCTATGTCCGTGTTTGATGTGACGTTTTTGATATCAATGAACGTATTCTCTGTATTACTAGTAAACTATTAAGTCAGGGATTTCGTTACCACAAATTACTTAAAACCTTTACTAAATTCTTCACACAGATTTGGTTTGGAAGTTTGGTTGTCCCAATAGAAAACTTATTTCAAACGGGATAGAACATCCTTATTTTTACGGAGATGTTGTATGCCAAGCCCGGAAATTTAGATATGATGTGTCTAGTTTTTTTGTGGGATGAATAAGTACCCTGCTACGTCCGGTCTGTGTTTTTGTTAGATGTATTTCTGCTTTGTATCGATCTGACGAGTAAAGCCTTTTTCAACTTATTTTTATAGTTTGTTCTTATGTTGTACTGTTACACCACTGTCCAAGGTTAGGGAGAAGGGTTGGAGCCTTCACACTAGTTTAACCCTGCCACATCTGTATGTGACTGTTCCAAGTCAGGAGCCTCTAATTTAGTGGTTGTCGTTTGTTGTTGTGTATTATATTCGTTTTTCGTTCATTATTTTTTACATAAATCAAATCGTTATTTATCTCGTTTGAATTGTTTTACATATGTCATTTCGATACTTTTTATAGCTGACTATACGGTATTGATTTTGCTCATTGTTGAAGGCTGTATGGTAACCGGTTATTTTGTCTCCTGTGGAGAGTTGTCTCTTTTTCAATCATACCACATCTTCTTATTTTTATATGAAGTGTACTAATCTCCAAGTTGATAAGTTTGTGCTGATCAATCTTTAGTTGTCTGTAAAGCATTTGTGGAATGCTGTTTGTTCTTTCGTCTTTTTCTGTTGGTTAATTATTCTTGGGTTAATTAATCCAGGTCAAATTTAAATATATTATTACTGATGACAAAATGGAGTTCAAGTTCGATATTGGCGATTTTTTCTTTTACAGTTCAAGAGTTATGGTTCTGGATAATTTGAAAAAATTGCACTTTATGTTATTAACGTGCAATAAGTTATGAACCTTTCAACCAATACAAGTACTTTACAAATTTTAATATTTTGTTACTGATGACAAAATGGAGTTCAAGTTTGATATTGAAGTTTTTTTACTTTTATCGTTCAGAAGTTATGTCCCTAATAATTTGGAAAATGGTACTTTATGAACCGTTGAAACAATGTTTTTTTCAAATTTGAATATGTTGTTACAGTTGTCCCCGATGTTTATGATTTTCCCTTTTTCTGTTCAGGAGTTATGGTCCTTGATATAATGAAATATATATGACTGTTGTTCCCAATTGCATTTACTTCTGATGGATCAACCTTAATATGATTCTTTCACATCACCATAGTGTATTTTATATAAAAAAATGGCAGCTAATTTTGCTGAATAATATGTCCGAGGGATTTATTATATCAAAAGGGACATGCTCTAAGTTTTCTATCAAATATATCCGCATTTGAATGTTTGAATTGGGAACGCCTTACAGAAATACTAAGAAATGCGTACCTTTGTAGAAAGGTTTAACATTTAGGACATTTATAAAAAAAAATAATATATATACAGAAAACGGCATATCGGACTTTTTGTAATGTGTTTGGGTGCATTGGCCTACTTTACACATCAATAACCTCGAAAAAAATATGTGTGTAATCCTATACATTTGGATTTTTACTTTTCACTACATGTAACACCTTACATGAACCCGAATTTTCATGTGTATTACAGTGGAATCGATTTTGAGTTTACTTAGGTAGCACAATTAGATCAAGCAACGTGGTATTTAAAGTGTAAGGGATTTCTAACGGACCAATCACATAAGAGAATTTGTAGACATGGAAATCGTATGAGAATGTATGACATTAAGCTATTTCTTCTTGCATTTGTGTAACGCATGTCGTAAAGCTTTCATTAATCCATAAGTAATAAACGTGAAATATGAAGGTTTAACTATCAATTCCTACATTAATATTAAAAGGCGAAGGTACAATTTGGACCCAAATTGACCATTAAATCAAATATATTTCAAATTACATCGCATTTTCAGAACTTAATGATGAATGGGTGTACTTTAAAAAACCCTTTTCGTGAGTTATACAGGACAGTGAATTAAGTACGAATTATGAAATAATGCAATATCTTGACCATTTTACTCGAACAGGCTTTGCAGTAATGTTTAACAACCGTCTTCCAAATCAATATAAGGGTATTTTGTGTCTATTTTGCTAAGAGCAACACATATTTTGGACGACGCGCGTGCTCTTTGTTGAATTAGCCAAAATTTACTCACAATTAACCTATTTTTTACAAGAATCTTTTAAATTCACTTATGGTGTAACTTATACTTTTCAAACCAGTCCGCATTGGAAAAGATGAAAAAGAGAAAAAATCCTTTCTTAAACTTTCCTTTGCCAACAAAGGTCTCGATGCCGTCAACTTGGGCAATATCCTTCATCATAAATTAGTTCATTCGAAAATACCTTCCTATTTTAAAGATCAGTCTGTACCAATCATTTCTTATACCTATACCCAACCAATTGCAACTAAAATTTTCAATTACAAACACTTGTTGCAGGATCTCAGTATTGACGACTTCAAGTCGAAACCTCCTGATTGCAACTGTGCTAGTTCCCAATTAATATAAAATCCGGCTGGCCACGTTATTACCGGTGACCTCAACATTATCAATAACACTTCCCTGCGAAATGTGTTATCCAAAGGTCTGAAATATCGTGAGCCTAAACCCAACAATTGGAAACACAACTTCAAAATACTGATGGATTCAGTCGAGGATTATGCCAGGTAATGTGTTAACCGCTAGTAAGAAGACGTAGATACTCTTTCCGAATGGATTAAGGCTGTGAGGTTGTTGATACAAATCAGAATTAAGAAACTGAATGGGTCTATCAATACCCAAGCTACATCAATTTTTAAAGACCTAAATGTTGCAAAACACTTATCCTACCTCCCTGACAAATATGTTGTTGTCCCAGCAGATTAAGCTCCAAACAACATCGTATTTGTGTGTAAATCACATTACATAAACTACTTGATAAATGAATTAGGTATTGACAATTCACTTGGATACTCAACATATACCCCTATAGGTCTGTTCTATGTTCCTTTTGAATTTCAACCAAAAAGGAAGAACTGGATCTTCCATCACTGTATTGGATACCTGAACTACATAAGTGTCCTAACAAACAACGGTATATTGCTGAGTCTTCCAAGTGCTACACGAAACCTCTTTTGAAATAATTAACATCAATTTTATCAGCAATCAAAGCCGGGCTTCAAAGTTATTGTGAAACTGTCTATTCTAGAGGTGGCGTGAATCAGCTGTGGATACTAAAAAAATTCCAAAGATCTTTTAGAGTACATACAATCTTATACTCTTTCATCTTGCAATAAGATTCTCCATTCCAAACTAAAAGACAAATTGAAAGAATTGGTATTGCTTTGTTTCATAAAAAAAGAATGGCCAACGTAGATACAAGTATCTTGTCTGAGGGAGGGGAAAATCCTACTTTGTAAAAAATCACTCTGATTCAAACAAAAAAGATGCTTGATTTCTTGGTTGACAACATATTTGTTACGTTTGGAGGACGTGTTTTTCAACAAACTATCGGCATTCCCATGGGAAACAACTGTGCCCCTCGTCTTGCCGACTTGTTCCTTTATTCGTATGAGGCTGACTTCATACAAGGACGTCTTAGGAGGAAAGAAAAGAAGTTCTTGTATCCTTTAACTTTACTTTTCGCTATATAGATGATGTTCTCTCACTAAATAATTCAAAATGTGGTGACTATGTTGAACGCATCTATCCCATCGAACTTGAGATAAAGGATAAAACAGATACAGTTAAGTCTGCCTCATATCTTGACTTTCATCTAGAAATAGACAATGAGGGTCAGTTGAAAACAAAACTTTACGACAAAAAAGATGGTTTCAGCTCTCAAATTGTGAACTTTCCATTTCTATGTAGCAACATTCCAGCAGCGCCTGCATACGGAGTATATATCTCCCAATTGATACGATATTCCTGGGCTTGTATTTCCTATCATGATTTCCATGATAGAGGGTTGCTGCTCACAATGAAACTATTAAACCAAGAGTTCCAAATGGTGAAGTTGAAATCATCCCTTCGTAAATTTTACGGACGCCATCACGAGTTGGTTGACCGTTATGGAATATCCGTTTCACAGATGATAGCTGATGTTCCAAATGTCGTAACTACAATCCCGTCCCCTTTTGACGAATGTGACCTACCGAATTAGACTTATTACCGGGTTTTTACTAACATGAGCAACACGACGTGTGCCGCATGTGGAGCAGGATCTGCTTACCCTTCCGGAGCACCTGAGATCACCGCCAGTTTTTGGTGGGGTTCGTGTTGCTTAGTCTTTAGTTTTCTATGTTGTGTTTTGTGTACTATTGTTTGTCTGTTTGTCTTTTTCTTTTTTAGCCATATCGTTGTCAGTTTATTTTCGATTAATGAGTTTGAATGTCCCTCTGGTATCTTTCGCCCCTCTTTTAATGACGTCACAGTAAAATGTGTAATCAATGTGTTGCTAATATTCACATTTTCTGTAAATCCTTGATTCCCCAGAAATGTGATTTATAATGAAATGAGGCAAAGTTTTATTTTTGGTGAATTAACAGGTAAAACGAAAAGTCAAAAATGTTTCTTGTCCATTGAAATATTTAATTTATTGCATTGAATACTATTCCAGCAATTTGTCCTTGTTCTACATTTGTGCCACTAGTACATTTTTTTAAATTGTACCATAATGTTATCTATCCTTCGTTCTGGTATGCATTCTGTTCCAAAATAAGAATAAAAGCTTGGACTGTCTATCATTAAAGTAAAACTTTAATTCGCAAGTATTTCAATAGGTTTTGATAAGCAAACAGTTTGCATATTGCATTTCTTAGTACTGCTCTTATGTTTTTGTCCATGTACACGTCCGCTATCATTTATAATTGTTATAGTTATTTCTCTGTCAGAGCAGGGAAGCATTTCACCAATTGGACCGTATAAGATAACGGCTTTCAACATCATGTCTACATTCACTCTGATCTTCAGAGGATCTTTCTCCTCATTCTTCTTTCCTCTCCGTGAAATCGATACACAACTATGATGGAAAACACTGTAGTATAATTTTCGAGTAGGTGTTGAGAAAAATTTATTTTTCCAACCATAGTGTGGAGAAAACACACTTATTGTTTCATTCAAAGTCAGCAAACCAGACTGAGCTATCTGCTCTACAAAATATTCTCTATCAACAAGATAATACCGGATCAGATAAAGCAAGGACCCAAGTATACCTTGCATGTTAACACTAGACACTGTGTTACCTTGTGTCTCACATCGATGTCTTGCCCATTTTAGAAGAAATCGACAAAGATCCGTTTCGGAACAATGAATGGACTCCAATCTCAGGATAGCTTCCGTATATTCTTTTGACATTTCAATAGCATCTGGTTCTATCAGGCAATAAGTTGCATTTTCCTAAATATGCTCGAGGCTCTTTTGTTTTAGGTGCATAAGGCCAAAACGAACCGCAATGTCAAACACCAGTGGAGCATTTGATGTCTCAACAGATGATGAAAGCAGAAAAGTACATTTATTTTTCATTGTTGATAGCATATACTTTTCAGCAACATAAAGAACATCGTAAACGTTGTCAAGAGAAAGATCCAGTACATCGGAATAAATATACCTGGTTAAAGATAAAAGATTGTAATAATGAAATAAAACCAAACAAAATTGCATTTAGTTTTTTTGTTTTTGTTTGATGGAAAAATTTAACTATTTTTGGAGAATAAATAAATGGTATTAAATGTAAAGTAAAAATTTACAAAAGTACTGGGAGTATTGTTCAGAATTAATAACAAACGTATTAACTTAGATGGAGCCTTTGTGTTGGCGCTCTAATCAAACCAATAGATGGACAAATTAATTTAAATGGCAAAGTTGAATAGTTAAGCAAACGCACATATGAATGAAAGAAACGTTTTCTTATTGATTTACATGTATGTGGAGAATATATTGAATCTGAGGATAGCATCCTATAGACATTGAAATATCATTTGGCATTCACCTGCATTGTACTCAATATGATCTAGACTCTTGTTTTCGTCATGCTAAAAGTGAAAACGGGACGCAACGTCAAAACATCAGTGGAGCATTTAACACATGAAATAAGCAGACTTGTACGTTTGTCTTTCATTATTGATAGCATATACTAGTACTTTTCGGAAACATTAAGTACTTCTTTGATGTTTTCGAAAGAAATATCCAGTACGTCTGAATAAATATACGATTATTGGATCTCTCTTTATATTGACCCATATTTATCCAGGGATTTCGAGAGTAGAGGTGATTTATCAATCGGCATATGATCAGGATACTTGTCCATTGTTGAAGACCATTCATTGACCTCTATTAACGGCTTTATTCTTTGTTTGTGGCACTGGATTGCTGTCTCATTGAAATATATCCAAATATCCATTCATTGTATACTGTTTAGAAAAATTGTAATTGTGTTTTTCCGGTCATACATAGACAAGTTTAATATATATTTTAAACGCCAACATTTTAAAATCTTACTTTAATAAAACTTTAAAAGTCGTCGAAGTAATATCTAGTACAACGACTTCCCCCTTTTTCCAAAAACCTTTAAACATGGCATAAAATACTGGACTCCGACTAGACAGTATACACGTGTGCGCTTTGATAATGCTATGGTCTATTCCAACACGGAAAGTGATGTCACACATAATTTCATTCTCTAACATGTACATCATACGTTCTGATAGGTCGTTTCCATCTTGCCAGTCTTTTCTTCTCTTGTATCCAGCCATCTATAATGAATTTACATGTCACAGATTACTACTGATATTCCGGTCCTTTTTCCTCAATTGCGAAATCAATGAATGCGACTATTCACCTAATTCTTATTTGCAACGAATTCGATAGTATGACGAATACTTCTAATGGCACAGGAACTTCTTGTCCATTTGTCGCACCTAAGTTTAACCCAGTTTCTTGCGATGTGGGTTTTTTGCTCAATCTTGAGTTTTTGAGTAGTGTAATGTGGACTATTATTTTTCTTTTATTCGTTTTTCATTCCCCAAAAATGCTGTCAATTTATATTCGACTTATGGCTTCAGATTAGCAACTTGATATCTTCTCCCTTTATTGCATACAATAAAAGTGAAGCTAATTATACCAAGATTGTTCAAAACCTTTTTTGTACGAACCCAAGAAACAAAAAGTTAAAAAGAGCGAGTATCCTCGAGTACTTCTTATGTTTCGTTAAAAAATATTTATTGCACTCTCGGTCAAATAATTATTTGTATCTTCATGTTAACTTTATTACTAAATCCTTAATGTTTACCTTGATTATTCCAAGAAATTCTCTATCTAAATATGATAGACGCGAATTAAAGAGAGAACACCAAAACGAAAGATGAAGTGTAATATTAATATATAATCGTTAATTCATAATCAAAACAGAAAAGAAAGCCAATAATTTTCACTTTACGTCAGTGACACAGGTCTCCAACCAAAATCGTGAATTATTCCGTCCAATTAGCCCTTTGTATCATGTTTTTATCGTGATATCTTTTTTTGTTCAATGTCTCAGACTTTCTATATATACCTCAAGTTAGAAATTATATTGTTTTAACCGCTGAGTGCAAAACCTTATTTACTTTCATCTTATGAGACAAATAAATTAATTTGGAATATATTATTCAAAAACCTTGCCACAATGTTGTAGTAAATACTTCCTTGAAACACATATTTCAAATTCAATCCAATAATAGTACCCATAAAATAACTATTGTTTATAGCATTTACAGGACAAAATGTTGAGAAAAATTACGTCAACATTAGTTTCCCCAACGCCTTCCTCAGAAATGCAGAAGTTGACAAAAAGGAATCTCTTGTGAGAGTAAGTTGACTTTAATTATGTCGCATTGTCAATTAATGTGCATTGTTTCAAGGAGATCTTCAGAATATTTTTTATGATTTTTTTTAAAGATAAAACCATCAACATTCAGATAACGATATTTGCTGGAAATTCCTATTGTCCTTTAAGGTTATTCATTGAACCATAAAGAAGACTTATTTGTTGAATACACTGAATATGATTTTTTCCCTTTGTAATACTGGTTATTTCAAGCATTACTGTCAAGTTTTGTCATAATCAGTTCAATAGTTTGAGAAGAATCTAGTATAATGTAAGACGACATCTACAGCGATTCGAGCAAAATTTCTTCGAAAAATCCAAATCAAGCTGCATCATGATAGAATATAGTGTGGACTTAATAAATGATCAAATGTTTATCTGATCTGCCTACAAACAGTTAAATATGATACAAAAGATGACTCTAGGATGATAAATACCACTAATGGACCTCTTTGTCTTCATTATAAGGCCCCATTTATACCTCTAATTTCCTCAAAATTTCAAATTTGAGGTCGATAAATAAAAATTTTGGGGTAAATTTCACACATTTAGGACAGAGATGTGATAATAAATGAGTAATCGAAGTATTCAAGCTGTATGAACTATCCATATAAAAGTTAAATGACTCCATGGAGGTTTCATTAAGTCCTTACATAAAACTTAGATTTACGCTGCGCTCCAGTGAGGAACATAAAAAGCTTCCCTTTTAGTGAAAATTTTGTTATAACTGCTTCAAAAATACTTTCGTATACTTATAACAGTATATTTATTGAAGTATTACTGGGGGAAAAGTTTTTTCTATTATAGAAAAATATAAAAAATTAGGAGAAAAAGTCAGAAAAAGTTCCCCAAAACACTGAGTATGGCTTGCACTGTCTACTAATATTCATGGTAGAGTCCTATGTCAAGGCATTTTTCTCATAAAATATGTTTTTGAGACTCAATCCACTCAGAATATTTCATTAATATTTCTCTGAAATTTTAACAAATGAGAGTACATACAAGGTCAAAGGTACATTTTTTTGTACATGTGCAGCTTCCCATATTAGATGTAATACCACCATTGTTTTTCCCCAATTAGTCTTTGTTAAATTTGCACTTTTCAAAAAATTGTGCAGAATTTATCTTTGTTTCAAATAAAGAAATACTTGACATGAGTAAAGTTTCATCATGTCCAGTACTACAGAAAAAAATTCACGTAACATTTCATTCCATATAAGATAATAACCATCACATGATTAATTTCCTACAACTGTTAAATTCAAGGGAATATTTGTTTTCGACCCTTCTTCGTATGCATCCGGATGTGACGTACTATGATTTGGTGGTATTACACCTAAATAAAATGAAATGTACATACTTCCCAGATATATGCAATGGCCCCTATAAATGTGTAACTTTGTTATATTTGTTAACCGTTTCGCTTAGAGGATTGCTAATTAAAGACCAAACAGCCTATTGTTTACGCGCATCAGCTAACGCAGCTTGGTTATGACATAAAAACTCTATGACGTTGTTTCTAGCCACGAAAGAAAAACATCAAAGTATATTTCGCGTTTTTCACGGATTCCGATGTGGTCTACACGTAAACATACGTCTTGCAAGAAAAGTGGAATTCAACGTCGTGCTAATATCTAGTGACAATAAAACACAAAAGATACTACATTATCTGTAACCTTGCATGACATTAAACGTTCAAATACAAATTTTGAATTTTTACGTGTGTACATGGGTAAATTCTAATGACTTACTCTTAAAATTTGAACTTATGTGATTTTCAAAATTGAGCTTTTTGAAAGTTAGGCCGATACAAAAAATATTCTACTGGCATCTTATGCATGTTGAGATTTACTTATTCACTGGGTGATTTTCCTAAAATAATGTCCGATCTTATCTATACTGCTTAATTGACAAAATCTTTTAGTAAAACAAAAAAAATAAAGGTTCATTGTCTTTTGTTATTTGTTTCATTTCAAATTGTCTTTAGGGAAAATAATAAAGATTTTGCTTGATCTCACTGAAGCTTAAGGCAAAAATTTTTAGAAATCAATACTCAGTGAATGTGAATTAAAATCAAAATGTAAGGTGTTTTAAACTAAACTTGTTGTAAATTTAATTTATGAGAAAAAACAATTGCTCCGAGAATAAGATCCAACATAAAATTTCTCACTTTCAAGAAGCTTCAATGACCGGAAAGATTGAAAACAAATATTGATTTTCAATGCCGGCAATTGTATATGTTCCGGACCATAATGTTATAACGAAGTCCGTCCGTGCTTCTGTTCGTCTGTCAACACAACAGTGGCAAAGGAGTATAGACAGAAAAGTGCGCTTAGGCAAACTTCTGAAAGTGACGCGATGAAAAAATAACCACACATCTAGTCTAATATAGTCAAATAGTCTATACGTTAGCCAGTGTCATCTTTCATTTTCTTTTTTTATTTTCAGTGATTTCGCTAATGAGAGGAAAAGGGCAAAAACAAACATCCCTTTATAAAGCTGAATAAAAGGTTATTTCGAACAATTTTTCATTCCGACGGAAGGTGTTTCTAAAGGCTTATTTTGTACGGTAATAACATCATGAGATCTGATACAAATACATAAATGTGATCTGTTGTGTTACCGGATAATAAAGTAGGTGAATATAGTTGTATTCTTGGAAATTTAAATGTGGGTTTCAAACGTACAATTTTTCAAATAGTGCGCTTACACGGAAAACTTGTACTATGACGTCAGATTCAATGTTCAGAAGAAAGACAACTCTTATCTTAAAAACGAACGAGAAAAAAACATGAAAATTACTCATAACTTTTTTGAAAGGCTGGTGACATAAACTTCTTTTCGCTTTATTTGAAAGAGTACACAAAGCACTTTCCTTCTTGAAATCTTTATGAAGAAATCACTGGTGGATATTTTTTAATACTGGAAACGTTTTTCAGTCTTACGTTTTATTTTTGGCGTGAATGAAATAAATCATATTTTTTAAGATCAAAACAATAAGAATCTTAAACTCTTGAATCTTAAATTGATAGATACAACTCTACTGTTGAACGTGAAACAAGAATTATGCTTGTAGGTTTGATATAATGGGATTTTTTAGAAATTTTGAATAACAAGCAAATGTCATGTTAATATAAAGGAAACACGAAACTGAGGTAGCTATAGTGACAAAACTAAGTCGGTGACCCTCAATTTTTTCATCATATTTTGTTCCTAAAATCTGGATGTACCGTCATCAGGAACGCTAAAAGCCGAATATTTGAAAGCCAAGGCTGTAAAAGAACCGAAATAGTTGAGGAGTTATATGACCAAAATAGAAACCGAATCCATCTACATTTGCCTGAGGGAAAAGAAACCTTAGTTTCATTATAATTTATAAATTTATAAATGGACAATTTATTATCTAATGTGCTGATGATACCACTAAGGGACTGATAGTCCACCAGCAGCGGTATCGACCCAATGCTGTAAAATATCAACAGCTATTTCAAACAATGAGGAAAAACAATTAGAAAAAATATTATCTGATTCACTGTTGTTTTTTAGAAGCATTATTGTCAGAAATCCTGAACTTATTACGTGTGCTCAACTTTCAGTGTATGGAATAGAGCTTTCATTTCCCACAAGAAACATTTTTAAACGAAAGTAGATCGCATTTGCTTTTTACATTGGTCACTAGGACATGTGTCAACTTCTTTCATGTGATAAAGAATAAAAAAAAACAATTGACCAAAGCTATCAACAGTAGTGCCTTTCTTTTTCTAATCTTTTTATATGAATTATATAAAGAATTAAAAGTAAGTCTTTCCACATCAAATGTTGATAATAAAGTTTGTATGTAAAAAAAAATTTTAAAAAGGTAACCATTGTATTTAAAGATTGTGTCAGAAGATAATTTATCTTGCACAGCTTGCAAAAAATCTTTTAAATAAGTAAAATGATCAGCTAGTTCCGGTGTATAGGTTGCATTTCTGTAAATATAGACTGCAATTTCCTGGCTAAAACTGCACCACGTTTACTATGAAGTTTCGTAAAAAATTATATCCTAGAATGGAAAGCTAATATGCACTACTATTTTTTTCAAAGGTCAAAATATAGGGCTGTGCGGCATATTTTCAATATTTATATGCCCAGAACTTCACAAAATGAAAACAACAAATATCATGCGTACGAAGCGCTTTTCTGGATTTACTTTCATCATGAGCGCTAAAAGCCGAATATTTGAAAGCCGAGAATTTATAAGAACCCAAACAGTTGCAGAGCTATGTGACAAAAAAAGAATTACCTAGAAAATAGCCAAATCCATATAAGGTCAACTTTGCCTGAGGGAGTTGTAACCTTAGTTTCTTTATAATTTCAAAGTTTATAAACGGAAAATTTTAGCAAGGTTTGTTAAAAATCATGTCATTACCGAAGTACTGACTACTGAGCTGATGATACCCTCGGGGACTGATTGTCCACAAGCAGAGGTATCGACCCAGTGCTGTAAAAAATGAAAACAACACGTTTAATAATTTCATGCGTCCGAATTTAAACTTATACTAAAATTCTGTACTACCCCTCCCTTTCCTTTGGGTCTTTTTTAGAATTTAAGGCGGCCGCTATTTATGTTCATTTAAACTGGAAACACCCCTAAGTTATGTCTCTATGAAATGAAACATAAAGATCATATCTGGGAACCAGTATGTAAACAAAACAAAATATCTATGAATATTATATATCTTCCAAAAAGAGGCGTTGTTTGTGATACAGCTGTATTTACAAAGTGCAACCTATACTAACATTTATTCATATAGAAAACTCTTGAAAAACACCTTTTCTCACAACAATAGTTATTTATCAGAATCATATCCTAAAAGAAATCACTGCATATGCTTTTACAGTACATTTTATACCCCCACCCCTGTTTCAATGTTTAAAGAATTTGAAAAAAAACTTAAATTAATGTCAGCTTACCCTATGTGCATGTTTTCTGACATGAAATGCCTAGACCTTGTATGAAACTATTCTGATAACAAATTGAAAGCATAGTAAAGTTTAGTAGTTAATCATTACAACATTCAAGATTGTATAAAGTATCCAATCCTGCCTCTGTCTTCAGTCCACATCTTACAGTATGCCTATTTTACTTTAAAAGTTCACAATTTCTGCCTCAAATGGTCAGTGAAGAATTCTTTTCACAATAATATTATCTCTTAATATATATCTGACATAATTTGGCTAATATATGACTAGAAGTGTTTAAACAAAGCCATATTTGCAAAAATTGTATGTATGAAGTTACCAGTCTGATATATGAATTCACTAAAAGTTTTATAGAACTGACTGCTGAAATATTTTATATAAATTCAAAGTACAGTTATGATTTTATTATTATTAAGGTCTTCTGTATAGAAAACAATATAGCCTTTACAGGCTGAATTATCAGTTTTATTACCTAGGGGTTAATACGTTTTCTCTGTTTTTTGCCCCAAGGGTATCAAATTTGCAAATTAATTCTGCTGTTACTGTGAATATGGAATATAAGATAGATTTTTTGGATAGAACACACTACTGTTATCTTTATTGGGGTATTTTTATATCTTTAGCTTGTATTTTTTATGCCGCGGTAAAAAAAAAACACATTCAGTTGTTACGGCTTACTTTTGGGTTTTTGACAAGACGAAAACACCCCAACAACAATATGCATCAAGGATTTTTAAGTTTCACTGACTGGGAAGAGTAAATATTAGCACTGCTTAACAATTTAAATTACAAATGAGCATATATTATGAATTTACTTTGCATACAGGGCTTTAGGTAAACTATGCATATTGTAAACTGTGAAATTTTGCTGAGTCATCATAGTAAAGGCCAAGGATTTCTCAATCTTCGTGAAATAATTATATAACTTTATATTTGAGATAATTTCATTAAGACTGTGAAGATAAAAAACAGATTTGGTGAAATTCTACATGTTCTCTTTTTTCACCCAGACAATTCAATTTCCCATAGGAACTCCCTTTACGGCTAAAACTGTACCATTTTTACTATGAAGTTCCGTAAAAAATTATATCCTAGAATGGAAAGCTCAAATGTACTACTATTTTTTCAAAGGTCAAAATATAGGGCTGTGCGGCATATTTTCAACATTTATATGACCCGAACTTCTAAGAGTTTAAACTTATACTAAAATATTGTACTACCCCTCCCTTTACTTTGGGTCTTCATCAGAGGTAACGGCGGCCGCTATTTATGTTTATTTATACTGGTAACATTCCCAAGTTATGTCTCTATGAAATGAAACATAAAGATCATATCTGGGAACCAGTACGTAAACAAAACAAAATATCTATGAATATTGTATATCTCCCCAAAAGAGGCGTGGTTTGTGAAACAGCTGTATTTACAAAGTGCAACCTATAAAAAGTAAAGTGTCAATAGTTCCACAAATATACGGTTTTTATGTATTTCCCTTTGAAATAGGGGAGATAATTGGCTACATCTGATGTTGAAAATGCCTCTTTCGATGTCATATAATAGGTCTCATTATTATATGGTTTTTATCTTTTTCTGCTAGACAAAATGGAAATAATTTTGTAGACGAAACTTGCGTCTGGCGTATAAGATTTTAATCCTGGTATCTATGATGAGTTTATTTGGTACTTGCGGTTAAGAAACTGTCACTTCCGGTTTCATACTATAAATATTTCTCACTGATTCTAAAAATATATGGTTTCTAGGTACTTTTATCCAGCATAAGAGCAAACATGGCTAATTTGGGTTAACACATTATGACGATAACTTTTACTGTTTTTGAAGAGGTGTGATAAGAAGCAAAGTCCATAATTTAGAACATGAATTTGACCATTGACCATTGTATCAGTTTTCTGATTATGGACAAAGCCCCTCATATCAAAATACTTTAAGTCTCTATGACTTACGGTTAATGAGTTACACCATTCATGTCCAACAGAACTAGAAAATAACTGTAATTACATATAACTAGATCGCTTTGGTCCAAATTAAATCATTCTGAATATTCTATACAGCGTCTGATATGATATAACTTCAATATGATGAAGTGTTCGGTCAAACAGTGTAGGTTTTAAAAATGCAATTACTATTCGATATCATATACCAAATATCTTATCGACATCAATATCGAAACAAAAGCGACATTTCAGAAACAACAGTGTGCGGATGAAAAAAAAATATAATCATAACAAAACCGAAATGTATTTTCATCGAAAGTTGGAAAGACTATATAATGATGTTTTAAAAGTTGGGACAGAAATTATCACCAGTATCACACTTAGCTTCACGGGAAAAGCTATAAAATCGCTATATATTATTCTGTCAAGACCTGCAATATCAGTTTACTGTCGTACTACTATTTGCTGAGTATGGTATTATGGTTTCACTGCTATGTATTGATATAGGGGTATCAGTCAATATGGTATTGAAGGTAAAATGTTCAAATAAAACAAAAAAAAGCTTCTTTTTTTTTATTTTCAATTAGAAACGGTTAATTTTGTTATTTTTTATGAATTACTTATGACCAAAATAGAAACCTTTGATAACAATGGTCATTTTAAGTATCTTTTAGATTAAAGTACAAACATAATATTTAAATATTTGATTTACGTAATATTGGTGATAATTTAAATATTAGGTTCATTAATTGATTGTTGGAGATATAGTTGCTATCAATTTGTATTGGTAGATGAAGTCTGAGTGCCCGAAGAGAACCACCGGTTTTCGGTAGGAAAACTGACATTTCTAACCAGGTAAGATTGGAGTCGAACGCCACAGCTTTGTTCGGGGTTCGAACTCACATCCTCAGTGTTGACAAGGAATTGATTTAGTAGATGAACTACGTAGACCAATTGACCATCAATGATTGATTGATTGTGTTTAATCCCTTTTTTTATCATTTTTGGCTATATCGTGGCAGTCATTTTTTATTGGTTGAAGAAACTGGAGTGTCCTAAGAAAATCCCCGACCTTCAATAGGAAAACTGTCAATTAAGATTGCAGGTGAACGCACCTGTTACGTGCGCGGTTTGAACACACAGTATCAGTTTTGGTAGGCTTGTAATACAGTAGAGAAATTACGTAGAACATTCAGCAACCAATGTGACAATTTAAAATTTTAAAACGAACTGTATTGAGGATTTCGAACGTTTCTGTACCTACCAATCTTAGTTCATATTTCTAAATGCTGCAGGCTTAACGGAGAAGCAGCTAATTTTCAAGTTTTTGGTTTGACCCGGCCGGCGATCAAACTTACGACTTCCCATTCTCGAGACGAGGACAGTACCATGAATACAACGACGCGGCTCAGGTTTAATTTAAATGATGTTTTTACTCTGTATCAACAAGTTTTCTTTCCGGTATCTTATCAAAGGAGGAATAAAATTGAATATTTATCTAAATACAAAACGGAAGTATTTGTTAAGAAAAGAACAACTACCATGACTCATTTTTTAGATAGTTGATCTCACAAGTTATTTAAAGTTCAATAGGATTATTTCTTTTTTTTTTTTAATTTCCGTTTGTTCTTTGAAGCAACGAGATGAATAATCATTTTGAATGTTGTATCAAACAAAATCAATTTGATTTTATCATACAATTTTTATACTTTGTCTTCGCTGAATGAGCAAATTGCTGAAACTTGTCTAAATATTTGAATGTAGAAACTATATATATATATATATATAAATATATGAATGTACAGAAACAGTGTCTAAATATTAGTCTAAATCGAAATCCTGTCTAAATATTTGTTTGTACAGAAACTGTGTGTCTTGCTATACGGTTGTGTATGTACTTAGTCATTCTTTCTTTCTATCTTTTATGTTGTAGGGTAATGGGTACAAATGCTAAGTCTCTGCTATCATTTTAAAAACATTAAGATAATATTTCCATGTTTAGAAGAAAATTTGTAAAACTAGGTCTAATGTTTAGAAAGTCGGACACAGCAATCGTCCAGTGGTATGGTAGAGTATCCACGGTCTTATCTGCTAAAGTGATCTAAAATGTAAACGATTTGACACTCTAAGTGTTAACCGCTGAAATGTTGTAAATGCAAACCGATAGAGATGTCTTAGTGTTAAAATGTTCTAAAATGTAAACAATACCACACTGTAGGTGTTCACTGCTGAATTTTTCTTATGCTAAACAAGGAGCAATGTGTGTGTTCACTACTGTATTGTTTTTTATGCTAAATGATTGGGCATTGTGAGTGTTTACTGCTGTATTGTTTTTATGTTAAATGATTGGGCACTGTGAGTGATCACTGCTGTATTGTTCTTTATGCTAAACGATTGGGCACTGTCAGTGTTCACTGCTGTATTGTTCATACTTCTAAACGATTTGGAACTGTAGTTTTTCACTGCTGTATGGTGTTTTATGCTATACGATTGGGCACTGTCAGTGTTCACTGCTGTATTGTTCGTTATGCTTAACGATTGGGCACTGTCAGTGTTCACTGCTGTATTTTTCTTTATGCAACAAATTTGGTATTAGCTGTATACTGAGATTGAAATTGCTCATACATCAGTGTGTTTCTTCCTTCTAAAATTAGATCTTTTAAAAAAATATATACCCTCATTATAGTTATTCTCAAAAGTAAATTATTTTCCATAGCTTTTAATATTGATATTTAGTCTAATCTTAAGATGGTTATGGCATTGTTTTCCTTTTTCCTTTTTTTCTGCATGTCCTTAATTTTGCCTGATTAAGAAAAAAGTCTCTCCAAAAATGATTATATTTTTTGCAATAGTTTCCAAACCCAATTTTGGTCTGACCTATAATATTTTGAAGTAGAGGTTTTAATCTGTTCGCTATGCAAGTAGACGATTATTTATAGTTCACACAAAGTAAAGTAATTGGACACCAATTTTTCATAATATGATTTTCTTTTCATATATTTAGTACGCATACTATTAGCCATTGTCACTGACGTACTGATAATGTTCCTTTTTTAAGGTTCACATTCAAGCAGTTGACAAGGGGAAATTTAATGTCATTCCAACTTGTTGTTAAAATTCTCCAGTAAAACAGACTGTGTCTGGTGACTTCAATGTTTTCATATTTTTCGAGGTAACAATGCATTCCTGTGAGGTAATTTGACCTCTTTTAGACCAGGTTTAGTTAAAAACGGATTATTTTCATTCATGAATGTGGCATTCCCTTCATCTCTTGGGTTAGAACTATTGTATAAAGTTTCATAAAATAATTCTTGTTCTCGAAAGATTGCGTTTGGATCTTGAATAAATTGATTATTTTCCAAAACTAGTTGTGATATGATTTTTTTTCTGTATAATGTCTTTTTTTGTCAAAATAACAAACACACATGTACTTCCCCCTTTTTGAATTGACATTTTACCCTTGCTCTTGTTATAATTCTATTTATATGTTCGTCCCTCAGAATTCTGCGCTGATCAATTTCATGTCTATTTACATCTGAATAATTTAAGGCAAATCAGATGTTTGATTTTTCTAATTTTTCAAAAGCATATTCTCCATCTTCATGATCTTGTCTTTCTCTTTTTTCTTCAATAAAGATCAGGAAATGGTTGTGCCCCTAATGTTCATTTCAATAGTTACCCAAAGAAGTTGATTATTAATTTTGTATGCCTTATCAAAATGTTTAAGATCTTCATGTGGGTCTCATTCATATTCAGAAATAACATTTGTAATATTTTACTTGACCATTTTTTAAATACAACATCCTTGAATTGTTAAATTTTCAAGTCCCACTTCCCCTCATATGATTAATGAATTTAAGCTCAAACTATACTGGTGAGTGGTCAGATCTAAATCTATTCCCAATATCTGATGTCCCAGAAATTTTTCTAAGTCACACGAAATACAAAAATAATAAAGAGGTCCTGGTTTTTTATTAGGACTCCGCCAAGAAAATGTTTTTCCTTTGGGTATCCTCCAAATATCTAAAGTCTTAATCATTCATCATTTCACGAACCTTAATTTGCGCTCAACCATATTTATCTCAAATTTCATAATATCTACATGAGGAAATATGACAGTTTTTTTCCAGTCCTTTGATGTGTTTAAGCTTTTGATTTTGTCATTTAATAAGGGACTTTCCGTTTTAAATTTCCTTTGAGGTCGGTATTTTTGTTTTTTGCTTTTTTTTCATTGTTAATTTAAAATTCAAAAGATTCTTATACAAGAGTTATACTCCTCTGCTATTGTTTGATTAACTACTTAATTTACATGTTAATCCCCATTCTAGAAGCAATTAAATGTCTTTTTTTTTCTAAACAACAGTGTGTATTAATCATCACTGTTATGCCATAACGTTTCTAAGAAATAGAAAGAAAAAAAATATTTTTTATTTTATCAGCTTATCGCCTACAGTTTACAGATCCTGCTGCTATAGATGCCATAGATATTCATAAAAATATTTTGACAATAAAATAATATCCATTTATATAACAAACTCATGTTTTCGGTCTGTCCAAAGTAAGTTGTATAACCGAGTGCATACTGTATACCAAGATTCATATCTAATATTTTTTTATGTAGGGACCCCTGATGACGCTTTGTAATCTAAACACATTTTGCCAATGTCAATAATCTACCTTAATATAAATAAAGACTAAACAAACAAACAAGAAAGAATGCTTCACTACTGAGGTTTTCTAAATAGTGAATGATGTAGCACTATGAATGTTCATTGCTGAAGTGTTTGAAATGATGTGGAATTATGTGTGTTTACTGATGAAGTAATAAAAATGCTAAATGATAGGGCACTATGAGTATTTACTGCTAGGGTTTTTCTAAATATTCAATGATACGAAACTCTGACTGTCCACTTCTGCTGAAGTATTCTTAATGCTAAATGATGCAGTACTCTTAATGTTCACTGCTGAAGTGTTCTAAATGCTAAATGATTGGGTACACTGAGTGTTCACTACTAAAGTATTATAAATGCTGAATGAGGGGAAACTCTGATTATTCACTGTAGAAGTGTTCAAAGTGCGAAATGACTGGGCGCACTGGCTGTTCACTACTAAAGTATCATAAATTCTAAGTGTTTTTACATATTTACTGCTAAATTATGATATATCAAATGATGTGTCACCCTGACTGTTCACTACCTAAGTGTTCTGATGCTTAGTTATGCAGCATTATGAGTGTTCAATCCTGCTGTGTTCGAAATGCTGAGTGTAATGTTCACTGTTAAAGTGTTGTAAATGCTAAATGATGCAACACCCCGATGGTTCACAGTTGAATTGCTGTAAATTCTAAATAATGGGACACTCTGAGTATTAGCTGTTGAAGGGTTCTAAACAGTAAATGATGGGGCATTCTGAGTGTTCCTTGTAAAGATGTTCTAAATACTAACTGATGAAGCACCTGTGAGTCTTCACTACTTAAATGTTCTAAACGCTAAATGATGGGTTATTCTGAGTCTTCCCTGCTGATGTGTTATATATATCTAATGATTGGACACTCTGACTGCTTACGTCTGAAATGTTCTAAATGCTAATTTATGGGAAACTGAGTGTTAATTGTAAAAGTGTTCTAATGTAAAGTGATGCACTACTGCAAGTGTTTACTGTTGAAGAGTTCTAAATGCTTAATGAGAGGACACTCTGAATATTCACTCTAGAAGTGTTAAACTTGGTAAAATATAGGACACTTTTTTTGTTAACTGCTAGAGTATTATAAATGTTGAATGATTGAGCACTCTGATTGTCTGTAGTTGAAGTATAATAAATACTAAATGAGTGGGCACTTTGAATATTCATGGCTGAAGTGGGTTTTAAAAGCTAAATAATGGGACACTGTGAGTGTTCATTGCTAAAGTGTTCTAAATAATAAACGACTGAGCATAATGAGTGTTCGCAACTGAAGTATTAAGAATTAATGATTGATAAAACACTCAAAAGTGTTCAATGCTGTACTATAATAAAAGTTAAATAAAGGGGCATTCCTACTTTTCACTACTTAAGTGTTCTAATTTTCTATGATACAACACTCTGTGAGATCAATGCCTAATTGTTCGAAATGCTTATTGATAGGAAACTCTGAGTGGAGTGTTTAATGCTAAAGTGTTGTAGATGCTAAATGATAAAGCACCCTGAGTGATCACTGTTGATACTAAACGATCACAATGAGTACTGTGAATATTCATAGCTGTAGTGTTTTAAAAACTACATAATGGGACACTGTAAGTGTTCATTGCTCAAGTGTTCTAAATTGTATTTGATTGGGTACACTGAGTGTTCATTGCTGAAGTATTAAAAATGCTGAATGATACACAACCATGAGTGTTAACTATTGAAATGTTCTTAATGCTAAATGATGTAGCACCCGAGTGTTCACTATGAAAGTGCTCTAAATCATACATAATGGGGCACTATTTGTATTTACTGTTGACGTGTTAAAACTGGTAAATGATAGGGTACTCTGATTCTTCACTGTTGATATGTTTTAAATGTTTAATGATAGGACACTCTGAGTGTACTTCTGATATGATCTAAATGATAAATGATGGGGGAAACTGATTGTTTATTGTAAAAGTGCTTTAAATGCTAACTGATGCAGCACTATGAGTATTCATGACTGAAGTGATTTAAAAGCTAAATAATGGGACACTGTAAGTGATCATTACTAAAATGTTCTATATAGTAAATGATTGAGCATACTGAGTGTTATATGATAATGAAGCTATCAGGGTGATCACTGATAAAGTGTTCTAAATACTAAATGACAGAACACTGTGAGTCTTCATTGTTGAAGTATTTCAAATGCTAAATGATGCAACTCATGCGTGTTCATTATTGAGATGTTTTTATTGCTAAATGATGCAGCACCACGAGTGTTCACTGTGGAAGGGCTCTAAATACTACATAATTGGGCACTATTAGAATTTACTGTTGAAGATCAACCGTGACTGTTCACTGTTGATGTTTATACATGTTTGATAATTGGACATTCTGACTGTTCACTTCTGATATGATCAAAATGATAAATAATTGGGGAAACTGAGTGTTCATTAGAAAAGTGTTTCAAATGCTAAGTGATGCAGCACTATGAGTATTTATGACTGAAGGGTTCTAAATGATGAATGTTCACTGTGAAAGTGTTATACATGCTTCATGATAGGAAATTCTTAGTGCTGATGGAACATTCTGGTTGTGTGTTGCTGAAGTATTATAAATGCAAAATGGGCTCTGTGAGTATTTATTTTTTATTACTGAATTGGTCTAACAGCGAAATGATGGGACACTCTGAGTGTCCACATCTGAAATTTTCTACATTAATAAGAAACTCTGAGTGTAAACTTATGTGTTTGTAGACCCAAATGACGGAAAATTCCTAAACGATGATAAATAATATGCAGAAATGTGCAAAAATCGAAACAGAAAGTATATAACAAAAACTTACGATTTTTCGGAACCGGAAATGAATGATGATCCTACATTCTTTTTATTTATTTTTTAGATTACGTCATAAAAGAAATCTTATCGTACACGAAGTTATAAAAGCTTCCTGATTTTGATACACTATGCCTTTTTTATTTCGGTTTAATTGGGAAAAAAAAGATATTTTCTGAGAAGTATACTTACTGTTAACGTCGCATGCACTCCTGACATCAGAAAAGTTGATAAAAGTTCAGTTGTCTCCCTTAAAGTATGATTCCGCCAAAAAAAAGTCGGTCAAGTGCGGTTGTATGTTAAAAAAGGTCGAAAAAGTATTCCCTAGAATCTGAAAGTTGTAGGAAGTTAGCCCTAAATATTATTGCAGAAAAATGTTTCTTGGTTATAAACATATATCTGGGGTAATTCAAACTACCATTTCTTTTTTGTTTAGTGTTCAAATAAAATGTCTTAAAAATCTGAAGTGACCTACTTCCTAAAGCTTGATAACGGGGGAAACACTGATTTTACTACTACAACCAACAGACCATATTTTTTTTTTTTCAAAAAAAAAACAATATTTTTTTTCTTTAGCTCATCAAAAAAAATAAAATGTGATTCTTTCAACATATGTAGATAAGGTTATTTCTAGTTTGAAAAAAGAACAATAAGACTAACCGACGTCCGTGTACATTCACGCCAACCATTTTTCATTTTAAGATGAAAAATAGATTTTGCAAATTGCTCTGCAACTTTTAAAGGTAGTTGGTTTGAAAAATGTAACAAAAATCTATTGAAGTCACTTTCGAAAAACCATTTTCTCTATGAGATTTGAAAATTGTTATTTTCATGAAATTATATTTTTGATTTCACGAAGATATTGAAACAAATATCAATAAGTTTGTGTTAAAAATGATTTTATTTTGTCAAAAGTTTGAATATATTAAAACATTTGCATTTGCTTGTTTTAGAAAACAAAACATATTTCACTCTCATTCTTAAAAGCAAAAATTGAAAATGCATGTCAGTCTGTCAGATTTTATTTGGCCTTGACCTCATTTTCACTGTTCATTGCTCAGTGTTAAGTTTTTTTAGTTTTGGTCTGATTTTCTATAACTATAAGCAATAGGTTAACTATATTTGCTGTATGGAAGAATTGTTAGCTGTATACTTCTGCCTGCCATGGTTCAGATCCTTGACCTTAATTTTATGATTCATTAGTCAGTGTTTAGTTTTCTCGGTTAAGTCTGTTTCTTAGAAACTATTAGCAATAGGTCAACTATACTTAGTGATTTATTTTAAGGTGTACATGTATTTCTTGTTTTGTTTATATGACCTTGACCTCATTTTCTTGGACCATGTTAAGTTTATGTGATAGTTGTAGTAAAGCTTTATATTTAGGACTATCAACATAGAGGGTGGGCAGGACCTTTTTCGGGACGTCGGGATCGGGTGTTTTTAAGCTCGGGATTTCGGGATTGACCCTTTCGGGATCCGGGATTTCTTTTTTCAAATTCCAGGATGTCGGGATTTAATTTTTATACGCCCGTCAAAATTTTGACGGGACGTATTATGGT
Source organism: Mytilus californianus (assembly GCF_021869535.1). Lineage (NCBI taxonomy): Eukaryota > Metazoa > Mollusca > Bivalvia > Mytilida > Mytilidae > Mytilus > Mytilus californianus. Next base: position 71,661,710 of record NW_026262593.1, on the reverse strand, counting down.
ATACAAATGTCCGGCGTCCGTCTGTCCGTTCGTCTGTCCGTCCGTCCGTCTGTCCATCTGTCTGGCATAAACATGTCGCACTGTAACTTGAGAACGACTCATCCAAATTTCATGAAACTTAATACAGTTGTTCCTTATGATGGTCAAACGATTTGTATACCTTTTGGTGAAAATAAGATTAAAACTTTTTGAGTTACAGGACTTTGTAACTAAAACAGGGGTGTGTTTTTTTTCACATGTCGCGCCGTATCTCAAAAACGATTTATGACACTTGCTTAAAACTTCACACACTTCTTAGTTATATTAATCTTAAGATCTGTATAATTTTTGGTGATGATTCAAAATTTTATTTTTGAGTTATTGAGTATTTTGTAGAAAAGGGGGATGGGGTTTTTAACATGTCTCGCCATATCTCAAAATCGATTTATGATTATTGCTAAAAACTTTACACACTTATTAGTTATAGTAATCCTAATATCTGTATACTTTTTGGTTTTGATTCAAAATTTTGTTTTAGAAATATTGAGTTTTTTGTAAAAAAAAAAAGGGGGGGGGGGGCTTTCACATGTCACGCTGTATCTCCAAAACAATTTATGATTATTGCTTAAGACTTAACACACTTCTAAGTTATATTTCTCTTAAGATCTGTATACTTTTTGGTGATGATTCAAAATTTTGGTTTAGAGTTATTATTGAGTTTTTTGTAAAGAAGGTGGGTTTTCATATGTCACGCTGTATCTCAGAAACTATTTATGATTATTGCACACAAGACGAAGGGCGTATCATGCGCTCATGGCGCAGCTGTTTATTTTTTAATTCGGGACCTCGGGATTTCATGTTTTTAAGCCCGGGGTTTCGGGATCAGGACCCATCCGACCCCCTCAACATAATATCAATGATAAGTAAAGAAGGCGAGACATTTCAGCGTGCGCACTCTTGTTATAATTTGAGAAATTTTAAATAATTTGATTTAAACATTTATCGATATTGCCTCTTTGTTGATACTATTATATTTTTTGTAGCTCGTCCGCTCCCATTTTATATTCGTTATGTAAACAAAAAGTCACAACTGTTTTGTTTTTTAACAGGGATCACGAAACTTTAATCCTGTTCCATATCAGGCTGATAATTTTGGGCATAAAATTCATCTTGATTAAATGAATCTTGCAAGTAGCCCTCGAAGTGGGATATAGAGAGGGGGTGATGTTGAGGTTACAAAAAGGGGATGTTGGATATAGGATTATAAAAATTGGGGTAATGAAATCAAGGGGACAACAAAGGTGGGATCGGGAGAAAAAAAAGAGAAATTTAGGAAAAGGCGCACACCGAGTCACTCCGACCTCATTCACGTTAATGAAATAAAATTCCATCTGTAATGTCGGAATAAGATTTAGTGTTGTTCAGACATAATAGTTTTGTACCTTCTATTTTTTTAAACAGACAATACCCTTTTCTAAAATTGACAATGGAAATGGGGAATGTGTCAAAGAGACAACAACCCAACCATAGAACAGACAACAGCAGAAGGTCAACAATAGGTCACCAATAGGTCTTCAATGCAGCGAGAAACTCCCGCACCGGGAGGCGTCCTTCAGCTTGCCCCTAAACAAATATATATACTAGTTCAGTGATAATGGACGTCATACTAAACAAATTAAACACAAAGAAACTAAAATTAAAAATAATACAAGACTAATAAAGGCCAGAGGATCCTGACTTGGGACAGGCGCAAACATACAGTGGGGTTAAACATGTTTTTTGAGATCTCAACCCTCCCCCTATACCTCTAGCCAATGTAGAAAAGTAAACGCATAACAATACGCACAGTAAAATTCAGTTCATGAGAAGTCCGAGACCGATGTCAGAAGAGGTAACAAAAGAAAATAAACAAAATGGCAATGATACATAAATAACAACAGACTACTAGCAGTTACTGACATGCCAGCTCCAGACCTCAATTAAACTGATTGAAAGATTATGTCTTCATCATAGGAATATCAGGCAACTCCCGGTAAGGGTTCAGTATTATACAATCATAAAATATTTAAGAGAAGATCATAACCCGTGTCATGCCAACAACTGGTTTTTAAATAAATGTGTTTAATTCCGATGTAAAGACCCCTTAAGTGAATCAATATTAAAGCCAAAATATGCAATCTTTAATGACCTGACAACAGTATCGTAACTATATCCCTTCTTAATAAGTCTGTTTAAAGGTTTTGTTATCTTCTAATGTTCTTTGTTGTCGTTTGTTGATGTGGTTCATAAGTGTTTCTCGTTCTGTATATAGATTAGACCGTTGTTTTTCCCGTTTGAATAGTTTTACACTAGTCATTTTGGGGACACTTTATAGCTTACTGTGTGTTGTGAATCAAGACTCTGTGTTGAAGACCGTACTTTGACCTATAATGGTTTTTATTTTAAAAATTGTGACTTAGAAGGCGAGCTGTCTCATTGGCACTCATACCACATCTTCTTATATCTAGAGAAACGTAAAATAGCTTCACATTTGAGTTCATTTTTAACTGAAATGCCACCTCACATTCATTCCAAATAATAGAAAATCTGTCTCAAAATGAACAAAGTAATCAGCAATATCAGTGTTGACAACATCAAACCTATGATGACTATACATTTACCAAATAAACCATACTATTGAAATAAAAGACCACAGGAACAATTATACACCTAAATCTTCAAAACTTGTCTCCTAAAGACAGTCTTATCTAATTCCACCAAGCACTGACTCAAATGTCTGCTTCATTCCTGATTAGTTTTCCCAAAATAATGTATTTCAGTTAAAAACAGAAAAATTGCTGTAAAATTCAACATCCAACTCGCGGGACCAAAATGTAGCATGAGTAATTTTGATTGAGATTCGGAGATGTGGACCACAGCTTGTTCTAGTTGTAAACAGACGATGGATGCCAAATGTTAAAGCACTATTGGTATCTAAATAGCTAAGTAAATAAAAACCAAAAACAGTGAAAATGATATCATTTTATCTAGTTAAGAAATGGAGCATTCAATGACTTCCAAAATAAGCCGTATTTAGATGGAATATGGCATATTCATCAACCTTATACAGGGAGACTGGGAAAAGAACAGTTTGCCTATGTGTTGTTTTTATCTTTACACCTTTTCTAGGTTGTCACCGAGGGTATCACCAAACCCGTAGCCAGTGCATGAAAGTACGAAATTTAATAAAATTTCCTGTTTCAACATTTTTTTATTTACTTTAAATTCAGGTCAACCCTCTCGGCTGCGGGTAAATTATTTAGTCGTTGAGGGCTTAGGGCACATTGTTATTGCTTTTAACTATGCATAATCCTTTGGATAGCCACAACAAATACGTGTTTGTAAGATCAGACATAGTTATACTTTCATCTACACACAGGCTAATTGCTCAGATCTTATATTCAATGTACATTAACTTTTAAAAGAAGTTTACAAATGTTTTGCAACGATGCAAATACTAAACTTGAGAGTAAAAATAAATATCTTTATCAATGAATTCAACATACCAATATCTATTTAATGTAACAGATATATAGAGAATATTTAGTTAACCTGAATGTAAATAACAAAATAGGGAAATATAAAATTCATGGTTTTAAACAAGGGAAATAACAATTGCATAATAATACTGCGCCACATCAAATAATTTTGCTGGTGCGTTGTTGTTCTATCTTTTCGGGGTAAGGTAATAAATGTGTATATACAGGTTCACACATACACACATGTGTATTATATTTAAAGCATAAAAACAAAACTTCTAAAGTGTTAACAATGAATGAAAAAATAATTTGATTATCTATTTTTCAATATCTTTGATAAATTTGAAAAATGAAAAATGCTCCTCTTTGGAGCATTTTTCATTTTGTCAAACGATTACAAAAATTGAAAAATGCTCCACACAAAAACATTTTCATTTTTGGGAAAATTTTCTAAAGACGAAAATTCAACCAATACGGGACATTTTTCATTTTTCAATATTTAAAGGCAAATTGAAAAATGCTCCACGTTGGAGCATTTTTCATTTTTCAATTTTTAAAGGCAAATTGAAAAATGCTCCACGTCGGAGCATTTTTCATTTTTAAATTTTTAAAGGCAAATTGAAAAATGCTCCACGTCGGAGCATTTTTCATTTTTCAATTTTTAAGGCAAATTGAAAAATGCTTAAGGTTAGCAATTTCAATATTTTGTTCTTTAGAAGGAGATTGAAATTTGTTTTTTTCTAAAACAATCAAATTCGAATGTTTTAATTTATTCAAACTGTTGATAAGATGAAATCTTTTTAAGACAAACTTATTATTACTTTTTATATTATCCTCGTGATATCAAATAATGTAATCTCATGAAAATTACAAATTTCAAATCTCATAACGAAAATGATTTTTCAGAAGTGACTTCAACAGATTTTTGTTACATTTATCAAACCAATTAACTTTAAAATTTGTAGCGTATTTTGCAAAATCTATTTTTTCAGCTTAAAATGAAAAATGTTTGGCGTAAATATACACGGTCTAACCTACCGCAAAAAAAATGTTCTGCTTCATTAAAAAACATTTCCAGGTCAAATGCAAGTGAAAATTAGTTTTCATCTCTCTAACTGTCCAGCCACAAGCTTCGGAAAATGATTTTGTTACCTCTATCTTGGCTCCAGTCGTCATACTTCTTAATGCTAGATGCTAAGAATAGAAGCAGTAGAAGGTTAGGTTTTTTTTAACTATCTCTAGCGAGCAAATACACTATTACGAGACTATCGAGAAGTGTCAGGCTGTATTAAAATGGTCTTTTAAGTTTTCTTTCGTGTATCTATATCAGAAATTAACTTTTAGCTATATTTCAAAGGGAAGTATTGGTTAACTCGTGTAAAAAGATCATTAAACATTTAAGATAAACCACGGAAGATATTTTATTTGGCCAAGTTATTGACAATTTACTGGGAATTTTTTTTTTATATTTACTTTTGTTTTGTAAAGAAACCAAAACTTAAACATTTTCAATGCTGTATACAAAAATATTCGATGTCATGTTGATATTTTTTTTAAATTGTCACATTACTGAACTATTTTTTTTCACTAAATGTTATACATAATTCATAATTTGAGTTCCGGTCATAATATGGACATGGTCAATTTCAAAATAACTCAAGTTAACAATCTGAAATTGATTGATTCGTGGTTTAAGAAGAGTTATAAACCTTTCGTTAATATAACCAATTTGGATCTATATATAATGGCCCTTTAAAACCTTTACCAAAAAAAAAACGAGGATAAACAATTTTCCGGATTTTTTTTAAATGAGCATACATTTCCCCGCATTTTTGTTTCTGATTGGTTACACTAAACAGGAGAAAAAGTTTTCCCGCAAATATGTCTCATCTGATTGCAGAAAATGATGCTTGTAAAAAAATTAAAACTTGCTGGATCGCATCCGGTAGTTAACGGCGCCAATAGTTGTTAACTGGTGTTTACCGGTATCACGTGTCTTATAATAGTTTGTTATGTTGATTTATCTTTATGTTTTGAGCACCAGGCTTCAAATCTTATTCTGCAAATCTATTTTTTCAGTTTGAAAGATTTTAAAGCAATATGTAAGTTATATGGTGCCAAGTTATGTGTTGCTGAACATTGAATTATTCCAGTTACACTTGTTTTATGATTCATTGCACATGACTTTATTCTAATATTAGTACTTAACAGGTACATATCAATTATTAATATTTTAGTAAAACAAAAACGTTACTTAACCCATACAGTGTTTTATTATTAGTTTTACATATATTTTGTTCAAAAACTGGAAATCCTATCAAAATTATCTTAACTCCAACTAACATAGTATAGAACAACATTTTTTAATCTGACACACATTTATATTTATAGTATCACAATATCAACTTTCCATTTTGTGGCATACATCCAGTGAGCTACATTGTTTACATTTTTCTATGAGTTACCTTTCTTTTATCATGAAATTGACTGTTTAAATGTTTCAAATTTTTATCACCCATTGCAGGGTGATCTGTGAAAAATGAAAGGTAATTTTTCAGTAATGTAATACTTCTTCTAATTCTTACTAAGTAACTGCTATCTAAACAAAAGGTAACAGTGGTCTCATTAGACAAAAATAAATATAGTACTTCCTGACAACAATGAAAAATTGCCAGGGATATCCGCAATATCTGATCCCAAAAGAATGTTTTGTTTTGATATCAGAAGCTAAAAATTCAAATTAGATTGTAATTAATCAATTGTTTGAAACTGAAGACTTTTTACCATATGACATTCCCCAAAATATGGTCTATTGTCTAGATTCTTTTCTGTATAAGAACTTTTTTAATTTATGTTTGAATAGAAATTAGGTCTTCATTTTTATTTGTATAGAAAGTTTCTGTATATAAAAGATTGTATAATGCACTTTGTCATGTTTGTGGTTTCTGTGGTTTTTTTTGGGGTTTATTTTTTTTTTTGGGGGGGGGGGGGGGGGGGGGGGGGTGACTTGGCTACAAATACTTGGTCTTGATAAATGTCGGTGTTGTTATTTTGAATGCATCAGGGTCATATTTACGTTTTGGCAGCAAAATCATGTTGATAGTTCATTGGTATATTTTGTATAACTTTCAATACATCAATGTTACGAATCTTTTACGTTTATATTCGAAAAAAAATATATTCAAATAATTTCCTTGTTTGTTTGAAAGGCTTTCAGCTGATATTCCGTTAATTCTGATAATGTGTAATCAAAACTATTAGTTATTCCTTTCTCATTCTAGAAGTACTTGCATTTTCCTAATGAAATGTGGATATTCCTTTAGATTTTGATTAGGAAAAGCAACTAATCAGAATTGAACTTTCGAATGAAGTTGATCTTTTTCCTTTTTTTTTATTGATTTCATATTTGTTACTTAATATACTATAAATTGTTGTTTATTGAAAAATGACGCGAAAATCATACATTATATTTGTTTTGTCGGTTATTATTATGAAGCGTGATAGTTTAAATTGCATCGTAGGCCTATTTATTTTTTTAAACATCAGCAATATTTGTACATTTTCGCTTGGTATATTGTGTTACTAATGTTTTCTATAGATCGGTAAATTGCTTTCTTTTGTTTTTACTGCTTAAGTGCCAAACTGCCTTAGAATCAGACTGCAGTTTAAACACAACAAACAAAACCCCACTCAAGATTACACTAATTTAAGTTAAGAATGTATAATGGAAGACGAATATAAGATTCCTTTCCTTTTCTTGTTGTGGTATTTCAAGATATAATTTGGTTGAAATGCACTATAAATTACCAATTAAGTAGAGCTAATTCCGTAATATGCTATCGTTCTTACCAAAAGTTAACTAGAGATTTCTCGAATTACCAGACACGCAAAAGCGAATAAACTCCCATTTCTAACCCAAGACAGGTGAAACTTCAAAATAGGATGGCTAGGTTAGCGGGTCATGTTTCGAAATTCTTCTAAATTGCCTGATTCTTACAAAGACATTTAAACATATGTTGACCAATGTTATTGTTTGCGTACAATCTGTAATGTTTATTTAAAGTTTTTTGTGTGTTTGTACCTTCCCAAACTAATCTGTTTTTCAGACATCAATGATTTACTTACTCCACCCTCATGCGGAACACATTAACAAACATCCCTCTTAATAGGCATGACGAATATTTGCTATGAATGTAAGCAAATATACGTCATGCCTATTAAGAGGAATTTTTGTTAATGTGTTCCACATGAGGGTGGATGATGTAAATCATTGATGTCTGAAAACCAAGCTAATTTGGGAAGGTACCGACACACAAAAAAAAACTATAAAAAAAACATTACAAATACAGTAAAGAAAAACAACCATCTTTTACTCATTTAATTAACTTTATGATTATAAATTATGATTTAGAAAATAGACGTACATTGACTGTGAATTATTTCCTGTATATTTACAACTAAGATAAAGCTATTAAGAAGGCAATGAAAAATGGAAATATAGTCGTAGAGATTGGAATGGCAACATTCTCTGAATTTAATTTATCCAATAGTTAAAACTTAGAATTTGCTAAAACAAGGAAAAATTGAATTTCAAATAACATTTCATTACATTTTCAGTTTTACAATTTTAAACATGTCACACAACACCATTGACAGTATGTTGATACAGCTAGTATAATATCACTTTAACTTGACTTCGGAAGTTTTTGGTTCAAACACCTTTGGAAATTGAATAATTGATACTACTTTCAGTGAGTCATAATGATTATATTTTTGGAAAACAAACATGGAGTTTCATCATTTCCTGGTGTAAATACAAATTAAGAAGGTATTTCAATACTTCTCAAAATAATATAATAAATGTGGGGTAATTAATATCATGGTCATACATTTTGCCTGTTAAAATCCTTAAAGAGTCGATTGAAAGGGTTTGGATATGATGAGAACGTGGCATTATTTCAATACGAGGCACTAAATTTAACTTCCCATTCGACCATTGGAATATAAATATTAGGTTTAACTTCAAGGAGATACAGGGCTTAAAGAACGACCACTCAACAGTGTTTGTACGAACAAACTCTAGGATGTCAATCATAGACAATTGAACATGAAATGACGGGGGAAAATTATGTTCCGTTTTCTGTATTTTGCAAATCCTGTAGGCAATTTTGATAATTAATGATTTTCAACTTCGTACTTTTTTGTCCCTTTTAACATTTTGTAAGTAATGAGTCTTTGGAAGACGAAACGTGCGTCTAGAGTTCAAATTTTGTTCAAAATATATGATGAGTTTACTTCGCACTTTTCAGTAAATCCAGAAAAGCGCTTCGGACGCCTTAAATTTAAAACGTGTTGTTTTTCATGTTTTACAGCACTGATAAATACCTCTGCTGGTGGACTATTAGTCCCCGAGGAGATCATCAGTTTAGTAGTCAGTACTTTGGTTATTGCATGATTTATAACAAACATTTCTAAAATTGTCCGTTTATAAATTTTGAAATTATAATGATACTGAGGTTTCAACTCCCTCAGGCAAAGTTGACCTTACATTGATTTAGCTATTTTGTAGGTACTTTTGGTCATATAGTTCAACTGTTTTGGTTCTTATACAATCTTGGCTTTCAAATATTCGGCTTTGGTCGTTCCTGATGATGGTAAATCAAAAAAGCGCTTCGGACGCATTAAATTTATAACGTGTTGTATTTCATTTTTTGGAGTATTGAATTGTAAGTATTAAAATTGTTTATAAATAACTGATGGATTCATCTTCCAGAACTTTGCACTTGTTACAAAGTTTTTGGGGGTATGGGGTATTTTTATATCTTCCAGTTACAATAGCAATGGCGTGATTACTAGTTCTAAATTTGAATATAAGTTTTCGTGAATCATGATTGATTATGTCAAATGATATTCTTGTGTGTATTCAGTTTTTATATGTTAGACACTAGGAGTTTACCATTTTGATCAAGAGATGAAATATTACTATCATATACCTCTTTATATCCCTGCTTTCATTTTTATGTACCTTTTAGTAAAATTCTTACAGAGTCTGTATTTTTCTCATCATCATCTTTTGGTTTGCTAATACATTGCCGAACCTTATACGATTTACATACATGTATGAGTACCGATATGAAATGACTCTAAAAACTAAGGCTTCAACTCCCTGCGACAAATGTGAGGTTAGATGAATTTGGCTAGTTTTAATGTCCTTTTTGTTCATAAAGCTCTTCAGCTGTTTTGGTGTCTTTACATCCTTGGCTTTCAAATATTCCGCTTTAAGCGTTCCTGATGAATGTAAATTCAGAAAAGAAATTCGGACAAATGAAATAATAAAATGTTGATTTCATTTTTTAAAGTCAATAACATTAGAACACACCAGCGAAATCGCGGGCATTTATAGCTTGGTTGAAAGTATGTAAACTGTTGTAGGAGGAATTTTTGTAAACCAGATTTTATGACCGGGGAATTTCAGGAAAGGTGTCAAAAGTCATAGGTACTTGGGGACAGGTCTCTAAAATTTTAGCCCTCCACCCATTTTTCATAAGTCCGTTATTTTTTGTTTCCTGTTAATTTCAATTATTTTGGCGTTTTTCTGTATACTGTGAACATACAAATACCATAAGAAAAATGTATTTGCTATTTACTATCAAGTTTACTCTCTATAGACTCTCCATATAATATATCAGTCACCGACGTCATAGTATACAGAAAAACGCGAAAATAATTGTTAAGTCACCAAGTACTTTTGAAAATTATGTGTAATTTTAAAACAGTACTAAACGGAAGTCTTGGCCATGACCTAAAAGCATCCGGACGCCTTTATTTACGTTTTTCTCCAAAAAAAAAAACAAACTGAATAATCATAAGCGAGGATGATAAATGCGACCATGCATGGTACCTATAGGACACAAAGGCATGATGATTATTTTTATGTGGAAGAAAGAGAAGCGACACACAAAATGAGGTCTTCTCATTTAATAGTATAGATAAACACATCTTTCATAGTCCATTTATATCACTTTCAGATATATTGATGATATTCTGTTATTTAATAATCTACAATTCCCTGAGTGCAGATTTTCTTAGGTATTTGTGCGTTACCATGATTTGTCTTCTTGATCGATTTATGAGATTTGAACATTGATAAACTACTGTTGCCTTAAGGTGAAGTGTGTGTAATTAACTACTCCACAGATTATTTTTTATTTTAATCTTCTCAAATAAATGTTGCCTGTAAAAATACACAAGGAAATTAAATAAAAAAAGAGCTAACAATTTTCGTTTTTTGAGATACGAGTTGATGAAATTAACAACATGATATGCCAGAAATACAACAACTTATTAGGAAAAATCATGACACGAGTTACACATGTTACATGAGCAAGATATTCTATTTCATTAGTCCACAGATTTTTTTTTTCAAAAATTGATCTATGATTTAAAAATGAACGACAAATCGATTGATGTAAAAAAAGTTCTTAGCAACCGTGCTGATTTTCATGATATATCATGTGGAAGTGTAATCTTTTGCGGAAAAACCCATTTTGACTTGTTCACAAACATGCACGCGAAATAACTCAGCAAATTTCCTGTTCTTTTCTTTAGCTACATGACAAAGCACTAAGTAAGGTTTGCTCGATGAACGGGGTTACAATAACAAACAAAAATATGTATTGAACCATTATTTGTTCCATGAGCACGGCTCAAATACTGCACAGTATTCTTAATTTGTTTATGGCTGTAATAAGGTCAAATTTAGATCCCGCAAATAAAACTTTCACAAAATAGAACCGATTTGACATTTATAATTAATCTTTCCGTGTCACATATTTTATGCATATTCAAGAGGAATACATAGACATAATGGACTACTTTAAGATCGTCTTACTTAGTGTAATTTCAGCACATTTATTGTAGATTTTATGAAAATTGAAGAACATTGGTTTATAAACTGAGAAAACATAAGTTTTTAAATATCTACAAAAATGTCTGAACTCATTTCAGCTCTCAATCCACTAAATATCAAATGAACTATCTACATTTACCGTGATACCGGTCAATATTGCAGTAAACAAGTGATTTTTTCCCCGAAACTCATAAGGAGGTCTGTTATATGTAAATCGATATACATATATATATTTGGTGCCACGATATCTCAGTAGCATGAGTTCGAATCCCGGCCAGGGAAGAACAAAAAATTTGCTTCCGCAAATTTACAGATCTAACATTGTTGGGCTGTTGTTTAGACGAATTATATTTACAGAATGTATTTTCAGCCTTGTATCACCATCACTGCTGGTGATCCGATGGATAAAATCTGTTGTAGAGTCGTCACTGGTTCAGACGTACTTATAATATAATCATTTCTGTGACTGCATCTTACATTAATTTGTAGGATCCTTTACAATAGATAATTCAGCTGATCTGTAACAATTCCATCTTCATGCCTTATATATCATGTACTGTATTACGACGCTAGATAAAAACTGACGAGGAAAGGTAACAACCGGCAACCGAAAGCTTTATTATTATAGAGCCTAAGTGGTCGAGTGGTCTAGCGCGTCGGGCATAGTGCAAGGCGATTTGGTACTTGAAGTTAAATGGTCGTTCCCTTATACTTTTTTAATTATAGGTGAATTGTTCATAAACGATACATTGTTAGTCAATCGCCATTAAGAGGTTTTGTTTTAAATAGATTTGATCAGTGGTATTACTGTATACTTTAATTGTTAACCTTCATATGTTTTGTATTGTATGTTTTTTTTTACTCTACTATTCCCCTTGCTGAATTGAAAATATTTGAATCCATCATCTCAATAAACACATATGTCAGCGTCCTAGTTGATTGAGTGCATCTCTTTGTCTTAACTACTTCAAAAAAAAATGAAATCATACATCCATTTCAGAATGCTTGTATAATGTAACAAACAGTCTTACACTTTGAAGAGAATAACGTTGTTCCAACATTAAATACACCCTACAAATTGCTAGATATTTTTTTCTACAAAATTCATGTTGCGTTTGGTGGATAAGGTATATACCATGCAAGGAATGTGGAAGTTGTTTCACATTTGTTCCGTTAGTCGATACATTTGAGCGTTTTTGTCATGTTTCAATATTTTGCCTCATTTTTTGTCTTTAATTTACCTTGGATTTCGGTATTTTTGTTAATAATTTTTTTCTATATATAAACATACACTCGGTTTTCCAATTTCTACTATTTGTGTACCACTTTTTGATTATTCGTTTTTCTATTTTTACAATAACAAAACGAAAATGAAAGCAGGTTCCTATGTTGAGTATTCCCCATCTGATACCATCAAGTGAAATTGATATTTCTTTTACTACTGGGTTGATGCAACTCAGGTGGACCATGAAATACCAATCATATATACAAATAAGAAGATGTGGTATGATTGCCAATGAGACAACTCTCAATAAGAGACCATATGACACAGAAATTAACTATAGGTCACCGTACGGCCTTCAACAATGAGTAAAACCCATAGACAGCTCTAAAAAGTCCCGACATGACAATTCAAACGAGAAAACTAACGGCCTGATTTATGTACAAAATAATGAACGAAATACAAATATGATATATAGCAACACACGACAATATGAACATTTTCTTATTTTATCATGTTGAAACAAACTTGTGACCTTTTATAATGTTTGAAAACTTTGCTCCAAATACGCGTATCAATTTTGAACTCCTCCTTAGCTCCTCATCATAATTTGTTTACATTTTCTCAGAATCTTTACCATGTAATACCATGGTTCACCCCTTTTTTTGTTGTATGACCCGTCATAGTCTTCGGATATTTTCTAAGCAAATTATAGGCTTTGGCATTACTGTATAATGGTGGGGGTATCATGTGTGTCTACAATACGTTGAGTTTATTTCTCGAAAAAAGGACATTTTTACAAATTTAATAAATTTGAAATTAAAAAAAGAAACTAAGGTTTCAATTCTCCCAGGCAAAGTTGATCTTAAATGGCTTTGACTATTTTTAGGTCCTTTTGATCATATGGCTCTTCAACGGTTTCTGTTCTTATACATCCTTGGCTTTCAGATATTTGACTTTGAGCGTTCCTGATGAAGGTTAACCCAGAAAAGCGCATGAAATTCTAAAGCGTGTTGTTTTAATTGTTTACAGCACTGGGTCGATTCCCCTGCTGATGAACCATCAGTCCCCGAGGGTATCAAAAGCCCAGTAGTCGGTACTTTTGTACTGACATGATTTATAACAAAGCTTCCTAATATTGTCCGTTTATGAATTTTGAAATTAAAATAAAGGCCATGGTTTCAACTCCCTGAAGGCAAAGTTGGCCTTAGATGGATTTGGCTATATTTAGGTCCTTTTGATCATAAAGCACTTCAACGGTTTCGGTTCTTATACATTCTTAGCTTTCAAATATTTGGCTTTGAGCGTTCCTGGTGATGGTGAATCCAGAAAAGCGTTTCGGACGCATGAAATTTATAGGTTGTTGTTTTAATTTTTTACAGCACTGGGTCGATACCTCTGCTGGTTGACTATCAGTCGCAGAGGGTATCATCAACTCAATAGTCGGTACTTCGGTACTGAAATGATTTATAACAAAACCTTTCTAAAATTGTCCGTTTATAAATTTTGAAATTAAAAAGAAACTAAGGTTTCAACTCCTCAGGCAAAAATGACCCTAGATGGATTTGGCTATTTCTAGGTCCTTTTGGACATATAGCTCTTCAACGGTTTTAGATCTCATTCATCCTTTGATTTTAACTATTTGGCTATGAGCGTTCCTAGTGAAGGTTAATCCAGAATAGCGCTTCGGACGCATGCTTGTTTTAATAGAAGCGAACGCAAACTCCTACCTTATATCTATCAGCTTTTAAAGACACGATGCAAAATAAAACATAAAAAATACTTGAATTGTCAATATGTACATTGTGAATATAATTTAGATTATTTATGAGATGCACTGAATTCTATTCCTGCAATTTGTCCTTGTTGCTCATTTTTATCAGTTTTACATTTTGATGAGTATTCAAACGTTACATCTATATCATCTATTCTGCAATCTGGCTTGCTGTGTGTCCCATTATATACGTAAAAGTTTATCCTGTTTACTATTAGAGTGAAACCTTTATTCGCAATTATTGAAATAGGTTTTGTTATTGCTTACTTTTCGATAAGGATTAAGCTCAATGTTGAGGGTCGTATGGTTGCTATCATCTATGTCATTTGATCTCTGTTGGATATTTGTCTCGTTTGCAATCATACCTCAGCTTATTATTTTAAATTTATGTTATTCTGATTTTTTTCTCAATAAGATTTTGCATATTCCTATTCTGTATAAACTGTCATTCTATGTGTTTTGAATATATAAAATAAACAATTATTAAAAACTTGAACTTATAAACTGGAAACAATATGTAATTTTATTCTTCCCAATCGTGACACAGTTACATTTGTTAATATACAATTGCTTAATGTCAGCAATTGCTAAAGATATAAAGGCAATTGTATTTATGATGTCAGTGACAATTTACTTCTCAAATAGCTACGTTCGCAGTGACAAACATACTGTGTACTGGTATAATCTGTTTACCTACCTCCGCACACACCAAGAGAGAGTGATGTGTATTATCGGTTGATTTATTATTGTGGTGCCAAATATTAGGGTCAACCTGTCAAAATTTTGTTTACTTGCTATCCCTACTATGACTGGGGGATGAAAAATCTTAGTTTTAACAAACTAAATTGTCTGATTTTGATATACTATTACTTTTATATAAACAAAAAGGAAAAAATCATCTGAGAAGTTCATTTATCATGAATGTTGCATTCAATCTTAGCGACTTTCCAAAATGATACTAAATGACATAAAAGAAATGTGCAATAATTGCAACCGAAAGTATATAGCATATAAAAAAAAACGGTTTATGGAACCCGAAATGAAAGATGATCCAACATATTTTTTTTTTATTTTTTAAAAGTGTATTTAGATTATGTCATAGACAAATCTTATCATACGTAAATATAACAAAATAGGTTTTTTTATTTCGATAAGCTATTACTTTTTTTTTATTAATGTCTATTGATAAAATTAAAAAGTAAGAAATCTTCTTAAAAGTCATCTTACTGTTAACGTTGCATTCAATCCAAACGACTGTCCTTGTTTCACCTGGAAATTAGATAAATGAAAAGTGTAATATTATTTTGCTTGAAATAGCAATAAATCATAAGCACAACCAAATTATTACAACCAACAGGATATTAAAAAACAGTTAAATCACAAAAATACTGAACTCCGAGGAAAATTCAGAAAAGAAAAGTCCCCAATCAAATGGCAAAATCAAAAGCTCAAACACACCAAACGAATGGACAACAACTGTCATATTCCTGACTTGGTACAGGCATTTTCTTATGTAGATTGAACCTGGTTTTATAGTTAGCTAAATAAAACCTCTCACTTGTATGACAGTCGCATCAAATTCCATATAACTTAACTTCGAAAACAAATTATTGATGGGATTCTTAAAATCTTTATATTATTTTGAGAATGATGAAATTTTATTCTTTCGAAATCTATAGATTAAAGTTTTTTCTAGTTGATCAAAAAATAATATGGATAGATTGCTGTAAAAGAGTGTTCTACCAGCTTGGAGTAATACATAGCACATCAAGGACAGTGCAAATTACTAGCAGTTTCTATCCCTAAAATTAAGGTGTAGCTTGCCTTCTGAGGCAGGGGGTCTGGGGACGCAGCCCTTTACAAGCTATCGAGGTTTTTACAATTTGAACAAGATCGAAGAAGTTATTAAAATAGTAGCTGCTGTTTAATTTATTTCATCATAATAATGTTAATATTCTTTCAACTAAGTTGAACTACAAATGTATTAGTTGATTACTGGTACCTGCATCATTTTCAATGTACAGATGCATACATAAATCTTCTCAAAAGCATTTACCACTTTTTTCGAATCGAATCCTTTCAGTGAACTTCCCAGATTTAAAATTCTTACGAATAAAGGAGATAGATATGTCAAGTTCAAAATTGTCCTGACTGAGTCTATAATATAAGTATAATATAAAGTATAAAGTTGTGTATGATTTAAACCGATACTATCTAATATACAGTCATCTCAAAGTTATTAGAATAACAAAACATGTGAAGATATCAAATAAGACAACCACTGGCAAGTTTCCTGACTTGCTAGCAGTAACTGAAAGCCAGCTCAAATGCCTAATCTGCCGATATATTTTCAAGCCGTCGTACACTCTAATATAGGTGGCTGTACCTAACTGTGACATAAGATTTAACGTCATATAAGAAGGAAAACAGGACCTTGTTCGATGGCCAGAAGAAACTTTTACAGAATTTTCAATGCAGAAAAACAAACGCAACGATTAAATTCAAAATGATTTTTGTAATGATCATTTACTCGCTTGGTCGTGGGTCACGAATCAATTAATAGATAATCAACACAAAACGACGGACTGATTGAACATCAGAATTTCTTGATAAACTAGGAAATAAATATATGCTACATGTCAAGTGCACCATGGCACTTGTATTGGTTGTATTTCGTCCTGGTATTTCTTGGATGGTCTTCAAATTTTTAAAGGGTTTTGAACTTATTCCCATTGTAAAAATGACAATCGGCGAAGTACTAGCATTTACGTTATTCTGACGTCCTCATGATAAATGAAAACAGCATTGGTTGAAATTTTTATATATAAACTGACATTACGTATGAACTAACTGACATATAATATATATTTCTCTAGAATTAGTGACTCCTTTTAACATTTTTAATTCCATGCTAGTGAAAAACTATAAATTTAAAATAGCGAGAATACAACTTGAGAACCGCAACATATAAATTATTTTCTGTGCATGTTGATTGGTACCAAAGTCAATGAAACTCTGTGTACTTGAAGAACTAGATGTAGCGGAAAATGTAAACGATCAACAATGTTTCAATTTTAGACGTTACCGTTATAAGGGTTTGAATGGGGGTCTTAATATTTATTTTTAATTCTTTTCGCCCATAACTTGATTTTCCTTTCTTTTATAGTTTAGCACCATTTTAAATCTCTATTCTTTAAAAATTAATTTCAGGATATGTTTCTATTTTCTATAAACCTCATATACTAGAAATTATTCTGACACAAAATTAAATAATTTACCTGATTCAATGGTCAAGTGATTCGATCGGGGAAGACTCGTGAGTTGGATGATCATCTATTCTACTGACTTTGCTTGCAATATGGTAGGATTATATAAATCGACTTCAATTGTGTTGATTTTGCTTACTCCGACATATTGAGATTACAGAAAACTACCGCAAAGGGGGTTTCCAACTAGGGGAGGGAAACTTTTCCATAAGTCTTGAATTTGCAAAGGGTATGAATCAATAGTGGCATCAAGAAGATACAAGTCAGTATATTACCGTTTAGTAGCGAGTCTGCTTCATTAGGTCAAAATCGCTTAAAAGATTATACATAATTTTTTTTTTTTTATCGAGGCAACTGGGTTTCCTCAATGTAAGCTACGCCAATGCCGGGCTTTATGACAACTGGCTTCCAAATGGGAGCTTAAGCTAGCGATAAAACTAGATTTATGCCACCATTTTCTTCGGGAAATGCCTGAACCAAGCCTGGAATATTATAAATATTTTTAGTTTTGTCATTTTTTAGGGACCTCCCCATTTTTGAACTTATCTTACAGTTCGGTATTTTGTTAATACTTTTTTTAACTGACCAATCACAAGCTAAAAGAGTGTCTCTGACTTTTCATATACATAATCTGTTAAAGATAAATTGTTTAACCACTAAGTGGCAAACCTCATTTTATACGTTATGTTATAAATTGCTTTATATATAAAAATAAGAAGTGGTATGATTACCAATGATGCAACTCTCCACAAGGGACCAAATGACACAAAAATTAACAATAATAGGTCACCGTACGGCCTTCTTTTTTAGCACGAAACGTTAAAAATGTAAACGCAGGCGGGGCTCGATATGTCCTTCATCGGAAAAGTTCGTCAATTATGACGTCTTTTACCAGATAGAGGGGATCGCCTGTATCCCTGCACTGTTAAAGTTCATCAAGCGTCTTCGTGATCGTCATTATGCAGGATAAACTAGAAATCATGTTTGTTCCGTAGGTACATAGTCACAATTCCCTGATGACAGCAGTGCTGATTATCAATTATAAGAATTCAATTTTCCGAAAAGTTCGTGCAATACAGCATTATATTTGCTCAACCGCACGCTCAACATGGGAAGGAAGTGACGATGCCCCTAAACGCACGCATGCTGTTTACTAAAACCAAAGTGTTTGCCGGAAATGCAACGAACTCGAAAGTGGTCTATTCGAGTAGTCTTGACTTTTTACCTTGATTTCTGAATGGATTTATTAGAATGTAACAACCATCGATAAAATATCGATATAACATCCATCGATAAAATATCGATATAAATCGATGGAATTTCCTCTTGTAACATTTATAGCACCAATTTTACTGCATCATATATGCATTTCGACTATCAATTTTTCTTCAATGATGATCGATGATAATATAATACTTAACAATCCAAAATCTTATACAAATGTTAAAAAGCTGATAAAACACAGTAACTCTTATCAAACACAGTTACTCTGATTAAACACAGTAACTCTGATCAAACACAGTAACTAAATAGTTAAGCAAAACCCGGACGAGTAATCAGAGCTATGAATTATGAAGATAAATTTTAATTAATCCCAGATATACATTTGGCACTTGTCAATCCATGAAGTAAAAATAAGACAAGAATTCTTAAAAGTCATCCATCATAATGTTCAATGTCAATTTCAATATTATGCATTGAATTCTATCCCTGCAATTTGACCTTGTTCTACACTTGTACCAGTGGTACAGTTTGGTGAATTTTCAAATGATATCACTATATCATCTATTCTGCATTTTGGTTTACATTGTTTACCATAATATGCATCAAATTTTATACTGTCTACCATTATAGTGAATAATTCATTGGCATTTATTGGAATGGGTTCTGATAAAAGAACAGTTTGTAGTTCACTACTCTGGGTACAGCTCTCATATTTTTGAGTAAATATTTCATTCCCGCTATCATTTAGAATCTTGACAGTAATTTCCCTAGCAGAGCTAGATACATTGCCAACTGGACCAAATAAAATCACGGATTTAAGTTCAATGTTCCTATTCACTTTTACATTCAAAGCATCATACTTTTTACCACTGTGTTGATACCAAGTACTCGCAACAGATCTATGGCGCCAAACCGTGCAATCTTTCTTGTAACATAATTTTGAATTTCGGACTGACTCTGCAAAAAATCCATTCTTCCTACCATAGTGGGAAGAAAACACACTTATGACTTCTTCCGAATTCAGCAGACCAGAATGGGCAATCTCATTTGCAAAATACTCCTTGTCAACTAGAGGAAACCGGACCAGATACAGTAAGGGACCAGTAATTTCTCGCAAGTTTTCACCAGAAGCCGTTTTACTCTCTGTCTCACAATGGTGACTTGCCCACTTTATAAGAAATCGGCAAATGTCTGTTTCAGAACAATATATTGAATCCAATCTCAGGATAGCTTCCATGCATTCTTTGGACATTTTAATAGCATTTGGCGCTATTAGGCATTCAGCTGCATTTTTTTGAATATGCTCGAGACTTTTGATTTTGAGATGTTCAAGGTGGAAATGGGACGCAACATTAAATACCCCAGGAGCATTCGATGTTTCAACAGATGATAAGAGCAAACTCGTACATTCATCTTTCATTGTTGATAGCATATACTTTTCGGCAACATAAAGTACTTCTTGAATGTTGTCAAGTGAAAGATCCAGTACATCTGAATAAATATACCTGTATAGAAAGAAACAAAGTCTCGCTTATTTATGAGAGTCTGTGTGGTGTTAACATAATAGAGAATACTAGTAATGGGCCAAAAAAATAGAGAAAGTTTCCAAAGAATGAGAATAACAGGGTGCTTTAATATATAGAATACAGAATAACAACTTTAAGAATTAAACAAAACAGTAAGAAAGACTCCCATTCAGACCCTCATTTATGTACATGAATAATCCAATACGTTTGATCCATATCGTTTCCATTACCAGAAATACTTTTTTACTTTAGCTGATTTCTCACGTCATTTAAACGTTTTATGGGCTAACTGGATCCCTGTATCTTTGAACTGATAAAGTAATTGTAACTGCTTGACATTTTTCAAACACCCGTTTTTATTCTTATAAACATAATCCAACCCTGCCTAAAGAAATATATCAATTTTATCATTTAAAAACAGTTATCGACGCAGTCATAAGGAAGTTATCCCCATTCGAATATTCATCCCTTAGCTCAACATACTGACGAAGATTTTATGCCCAACAAACGCACAAATAACGTCACCTAAAACAAACACTTTGATTGAAAGATAACGATGGGAATCAAGCGTATTAAACATGTATATGTTTAGCTATAGTTTTAAGCCCAGCACTTTGTTTTGTGACGATTTTATTATACGTTCTATTTTTGAAGGCGCCTCGATGGCCGAGTGTTTAAAGTAGTTCGTCATATTGACCACTAAGGTTGTGAGAGATCGAACCCGAACGTGGAGAGTGTGTTAGACTCCTATAGTAATTGATAAGGATTGCCAGTTCTCCTGCCGATGGTCAGCAGTTCTTTCCGGGTACTCCGGCTTCCCCAATAAGTAAAAGTTTGCCACCATGATATAGTCAAAGGCGCTGAAAATGGCATTAAATACAACAACAAAAACAAATACATTGTGTGCTTTATCATTATTCTATCTGTGTTATCTGTGTAGATTTTAAGTGCCAGTCTGTGTTAGATTCATGCAATTTAGAAAACTTTCAAAACATGATCGAAAGAAACCCATCGAACTAACCATCCTATTTTGAAGTTACCCTTATCCTGAGTTAGAAATGGTAGGTCTTTCGTTTCTGCTTGTCTGGTAATTCGAGAAATCTCTAGGTAACTTTTGGTGAGAATGATAGCAAATTACAGAGTTAGCTCCCCTTAATTGTTAATTTCTAGTGCATTTCAACCAATTTATATCTTGAATTATCAGAACAGGAAAAGGAAACGAATGTTATGTTCGTGCACCATTTTACAATTTGAATATAAATAAATGTCATTTGAGTGGGTTTTTGTTTGTCATGCTTTCACCACTACCTGATTCTCAATCAGATTGGCACTTAATTTACGTTTGTTGATGTAGTTCTGACCGAGAATTATAAAAGTGAGCTTTGAAATCTAAAAAAAATCTAAAAAAATAAACTATCCAGCTTATTTATTTCTCTGTCAGAAACCTTGTCAGCGGTTGTCTAAGTTTTGTGATTTCGTTAAGTTTGTATTAATGGCAGACCTCAAATCTATTCAGAGCTTTACTATACCAGACGCGATTTAGTACGCTTGTCTTTTGTTGAAGACCTTGTGTTGGCCTCTTTATTGATCTTTAGACATTGTTTGCGTAATTGGGTTGCTGTCTCATCGAAGTATACCAAAATCTTTTTTCTTGCATAATTCAGTTTCTAAATTGCATGGGTTTTTCTTTTCCGAGGAAACGCGACCTTTTTTTTTGTTTTTCAAGAAAAGTAAAAATATATATACATATATGAAGAATTATTATAAACTGAGTTCTCTAATACTTAGCCAATTTGTCCTTTTCCTGTCCTGTTGGATAGTTTTTTTTAATCAACGTGTGGTTCGTTTGATCTCAGATTTTCATCGGTCACAAGTCAATCATGACGTCAAATATTCTTATTTTTTTCTGAATTTTATATTGTGACGTCAAAAAAAGGCGACCATACCTGATGACGTCACATAGAAAGATCACACATTTTTGCAAATCAATTTAAAAGAAGGAATAAGTTTGTCTAAACTTTTGTCTTAAAATCATTAGAGAAACAGATTCCACCACCAATTCTCGTGCAATACGATATTTCTCCACTCTCGACATTTAAATTTGACAATTTAGCTGTCTCGAGTGGAGAATGCAGTGGTAGAATCTACATATATATATCTTACTTCAACAAAACTTTAAATGTTGCTGAATTTATATCTGTTACGATGATGTCTCCCTTTTCGGGACAAGAACCTTCAAACATGGTATAAAAAACTGGACTCCGACTAGCCAACATGTACTTGTGCGCTTTGATAATGCTTTGATCGTCTGTTCCAACACGGAAAGTGACGTCACACATAATGTCCTTCTCTAACATGTACATCATACATTCTGATAGTGATTTGCCATCTTGCCAGTCTACCTTTTCCTCTGGTTCAGCCATCTGTAATAAGGTGCAGACAAACATTTAATATGCATACCTTGTTCAAGGTGTTTCAAGTTTTGGGGGGATGGGAGGGGAGGATTTTTTGTCGTGTTTTTTGGTTGTTGTTTTTTTTTTTTTTTTTGACAATTACAAATACTGATTCATTCTTCGACATTTAATTGCTTGTATCCTCAATTTATATGTAATAATCACATTTGATAATAGCATGTGTTAGGAGGTAAATCGTATTCCTTTAGCTCAGTTATGGAGAGGTTGCTTACTGTGTCACTGTGCAAGAGGTCCCGGGTTCGAACCCTGGGTAAATGATATAGTGATATTTAGGAAGTAAAAGCATGCACCACTGTTACGTCAGGCTTACATCTAGAAATTGACAACGAGGGACGGTTGATAACTGACGGTCTGGGTGGGGTTTACACAATAGGAAAAAAATAGGCCGAACAATAAAGAATAGAGAATAACGGAGTGCTGAAATATAAAGAATAGAGAATAACGGAGTGCTAAAATATGAAAAAATAGAGAATAATGTGCAAAATTTATAAAGAATAGAGAAAAATTGCTAAAAACATTAAAGAAAACAGAATTGAAGGACCCTCATAATTAAACTTTCCGACAAAAGAGCTGATGCCAGTGCTCCCATTTTGATAACGGTTACCTTTTTCTGTGTAGCAACATTCCAGCAGTGCCAGCGCATGAGATGTATGTCTCTCAGTTAAAGGGGCATTAGCTGTCAAATTCATGTTCACCGATTTGACTCAAATTCTCATATTTGATTTATAACATACTAAAACGTATATCCAAATTATAAAAAGTCTAAAATAAACAATTAACAATGCATGGGATCGATAATATGTATCAGAATTTCGTGTATATTTTAGTCTAGACGCCATCTAAATAACTATCGAGGTGACCTCCGAAGACTGCCGACGGTCATTTAACCCGATATAAACATAAATATAGATATAAATAGATAGCGAACACGTGCAATTGGATTTTTCTAGATCTGTTTGATTTCATATTATAGGTTAAAAATATATGTTAATCATCGTTTTTATCTGTATAAGGATGAGTTTTTGTGGATCGAATCAGTCAATCAAATGGTTTGCCCTTGTTTCACTTTCAATCTTGACTTTAATAATTTAATTCATGCGTAACCCATCATTAGCTAAGGGGTTAAATCGAAGGTCACATGAAAACGGATGAATGAGGTCAAATTATTCACTCGCAAGTGAATAATTCACCAGCGATGTTTCTTAGCTTATTTTGACAAAATTGAACCAAACTGGCTTCTAAAAGCGAATTATTATTTCACTATTTCACTTTCATTAATGATTGAACAAAACAAAAATCATATCTTATTTATTTTTTTATATCTCGTAGCTAATGCCCCTTTAAACCGATATTACAGGGCTTACGTTTCCTATCATGATCTCCTTGATAGAGGGTTGCTGCTTACAATGAAACTATTGAACCACGAGTTCATTCAAAAATGTCAAAATTGAATTAATCCTTCGAAAGGTTAATGGAGCCTCGGTGGCCGAGTGGTCTAAGTAGTCTAACCACGGTATCACTAACCAGTCAACAATGAGGTTGTGAGTGTGGCAGGTACCTTCGACTTCAATCTTAAATGACTATGAATAATTAGTTTTCCTGTCGAAAGTCGGTGGTTCTCTCCGGGCACTCCTACTTCCTCCACCAATAAAAACTGACCGCCACTAAATAGCCAATAATACTGATAGTGGCGTTAAACACCAAATAAATCAATCAATCGAAAGATTAATGGACGCTAACATGATTTGGTTGGTCGTTATTGGATATCTGTGTCACAGATGACTACATATATATTGAACTTATTAGGCCACAACTCTTGTCACTATTGAATACTTACATGTTTTTTTACATGTACGGTGCAACTAGCTAATTTCTTTCCAATTTTTAGGGGAGTCGTGTTGCTCAACCTGTGGTGTTTTGTGTAGTGCTTTGTGGAGTGTGGTTGCCTATTTGTGTTATTTTTTTTTTTTTTTTTTTTTGGGGGGGGGTGATTTTTTTTTAGGGGGGGGGAGTCTGGTTTTAGTTGAATTATTGTCTTTGAACGCCCTCTTAGTACCTTCACCCTGTTTTATTATTAAGCTGTTGTCTAATCGCATTGGTTGGACTTGGTCCGAAAAGAGAACACCAACATGAAACGTGATGTGTAATTTGAATACTAGTTTTTTCCATTAATACATAGTGTATAAGAAGCAGGGAAACAAGAAGTAAGTGAGGGTCTAGATATGACCTTTATTTTCTGTATTCTATATACTAGTAGTTAGCTAATCCTAAAAGGCCCCGTCAAGACAAAATATGGTACACTTCAAAAGAGAAAATCAACGGCCTGATCTATTTTTAAAACAACAAACTAAAAACAAATAAGACAGACAGAAACCAACGATACACATACCCTTTGAATTACAGGTTCCTGACTTGGGACATGCATATAAAGAAGAACATGTTTGTGTGCGCTCAAATCTCCTAACCTGTGACAGTGGTGTAACAGAACAACATAAGAAAATAACAGTTAATAAAATATCAAGTGGAAAAATCCTTACTCATCAGATCGGCAATAATCATACAAATAAATCTAAAACAGAAAAACACAAGGTACTAATCTAAGAACACTCGCTGTCAACAGTTATTAAAACAAATGCCAGAGCCATGTACCATATACTATCCTTGACGGTCTGGATAGGGTCCCTCATTTAATTATTGAACCACCTCATTGGGTTTTTGATTATGTGATTACTTGGCCGTTTTTAAAGTGAATATTTGATTACCGGACCAAATATTTCATGATTATTTGATTATTTGATGATCTAGGACTGTATTTTTGATTATTTGATTATCGTGTTTAAAAAAATAACTAATGATTGTGTGATTGTATTGGCAAAACATTTGTGATTATGAGATTATTTGGACACCGCCATGAGGGGCCTCATTATTCTTTTTTTTTCATACCATTTTTCTATTTATTTTGCCTATCATTCTCTATTCTTCATATTTTAGCACCACAAAATTTCTTTTCTTTCATTTCTTTGTTTATTTTTCTCTTTTCTTTAATGTTTTTGTCCTTCATTTTACATTTTTTGACCATTATATTATATTCTATTCAGTAAACCCCACCAGGTCCTCATCATTAACATCATAATGAAGGCTATTTTTACACATATAAAAAAACTCATTCAAAATAACGGCATTTATAATATATACTATAATGTATAGTACAAAATGTGTAAATACATCGAAATCGAAAGTAGATGATATATTAAACAATTTATATGGAACCTCGTATGACTTTTTCGCTATTTAAATGTTTTATTAGGTTTTACAAATTCATATATCATTCATTAAGATAACTGAAATTAAAAAATCGTTAATGGTTAATTCTCTTAACAAATATTCATAAACATTTCAAATCTTCTTCATTCTTGCAGGTTCTGATAATTGATTTCCCTTTTTGAGTCTATGGGTTTAAAATTATCGACGTAAACAACTTACTAGGTTACTTTGACTATGTACAATCCAAATGACCTTTCTCGCTCACACCAGGAAAGCAGGTAAATAAAAAGATACAGTTGTCTCCCATGTAATGCACAAAGACTTATTCAAAGTCAGTGACACATAAGGTAAAGCCTTTAACCGACATACACAGATATATTTATAGAACAGAGTCATTGGATATCCCGATATATTTTTAATTAAAGAAGAAATTCTCTATTGTCATATACGTAAGATACTTGTCACAAATACATATAATAACAACAAAAAAAAACAAACTGATTTGAATACATACATAACTAGATAATACCCGCGAAATATACTTTGGTTCATAATTTGAATATAAATATATAGTTTTGGAATAAAGATAAAAAAAAAAATATATAGTTTTGGTGTAAGGCGATATTAAGATCTTAAATCTTTTTGAAGCGTGTCACAGACGAAATAGCACAACTCAATATGACACCCAAAAGAATAGTCTTCCCGACAGAAACTATTGGCGTTCTAATCATAGGATATGTCATTGTTATACCCTGGATGCACTGCACTGATCAAAATATTATTTGTTTATAAATACCTTTAATTGGTGACATATAGAGTGAAAACTGACTGGGATTTTTTACAAAAAATATCCTGACCCTGATTTGGTATAAAAAAAAATAATCTGTCTAGCACTTCTAGCAGTTTTTCCACTTCTGTACCCATTTTTAACCGAAAACCGAAGTAATCCCTCCACCCTTTAGGGTATACTTTTTGCTGAGTAAACAATAATACTTGCAGACAAAGCGGAAATGATGACGACACGTTCATTTTGGCTAATTTACCCAAATATATTTCGCAACATGCTCCGATCCGCAGAACATTTTTGCCCCCTCCCCTAACATTAATCCTGGATCCGCACCTGATTTCTGGTGTGTCCGTGCTCAGAAACATCCCCATGAATGAGTGGGCTGAAAATTTTATGCATTAATATATGAATGCGGGTGGGTCATATTCCAGCCGCACTTCGGTACCCATTTTTAACCGAAAACTGAAGTAACCCCCCCCCCCCCCCCCCCCACCCTTTTCATGTTGAATTGAGGCGGTTCCCCGGAAAGAAAAGCTCTTGACGTGTAAAAATCTGTTGTTAATCTGCTGAGAGCGTCAAGGGAATGTGTATCACAAAGTGTTTCAGTGTAAGGTCAATATTAACTGTATCTGAAACGAAATAAAATTTAATTTCGCCGGGCAGATGTGCAATGACGGAAAGGATGACGGAACGTAAATTTCAGAGCCGAACGTCGTGAAGGACGGTTGATCCGCACTGGCTTTTTCCGATTTTAACCCCCAAATACCCCCCAAAAGATCTTGAAATGAACACATAATAAACTACGCTGGTCGTTACCCCTTTGTGGTATAAAACAATATTCGTGGATTTTATGTGAAAGAAGAAAACGCGACACCCAATTTCAACTCTATTCATTTAGTTATATAGATATACCAGCACAAAAAACTAAGAGTTCTCTGTCCACAGCTCCATGACCAAAGATTACTTATAAAGGTACCTGTTGTTTTGTTTTCTTTCACTTGGTTTATTTTTGAAGAATTTCCAAATACAATTGAAAAGATATTGTGTCTAATTTAGTTGTGGGGTTTACATATTAATTACACCTTATGTAAGAATCCTGGGTTTTGATTGGTTGATAGCCAGTGTATTTTTCACCAATTTACTGTTATCAAATGAATATCGTTCATTTTTTAACCCCCCCCGGGGTATATGCAAAAAGGATATGCCTTTTTTACCCTCTCTGTCGTGGTATTTGCCAAAAAATACTCTATCCGACTGGACGCTTGTAACGTCACGATCATCAATGCGTTTTTGAACGTTAACATTCGGTGTAATTAAACAGATATAGCATGTTCTTGAGGGGTATTTGCGAAAAATACCAGTCTTGAGAATGAATTTCCCTCGCCTTACGGCTCGCGAAATTTAACATTCTCTCGACTGGTATTTTTCGCAAATACCCCTCCTTAACTTGATATATCTGTTCAAAAGTAATTCGTGGAATTCCGAAAATAAGGTCTACATTGATACCTTATCAAAAGTACATAGAATAACGGCGGAATATAAAAGAATTGTGCAAAACGATATTTGGTTACAGAAATGATCAGAAACGAGCGATGTGCATAATAAAGAAATCATCTAACTATACAGATTACTTTGCATAAGAATTTCACAAAAAAGCGTTTTTTTAGTTAAAGAAAACTGCCCTTAAATGTTAAAGAATACAGATTTTAAAGACCTCCCATACAGCATGTAAAGATAGTATACATACAGTTTATCTGCCATTAAAAGCTAGCAGCAATGATAAACAAGAAGTCAAGAGGCCGAAAGCAGCGTTAAAAACTCAACAATACAATCTAGCAATCAACCAAAGTACATATACTGGGGCTCAGCTTTCCGACTGTGAAAAGGTAGTAGATATATAAACGTCAAACAGCAATCACTTATAATGAGACAATAGTAGCTATTTCGTATATCATACACAGAAAGACTTTTTTAGTTTTTTTCTTGGAAACATATATTCATTTGGTAGTTGTAATTGGTTTCGAGCTATTTTTCAGTAACTTTGAGACCTTAAGATCGCTACTTTGTGTCTTTAGTATTTTTGTTTTGTTTTCTTCATGCTTTGTTTCGATCTGATGAGTCATCAACTGATATTTATAGTTGGTTCTTATGCTGTGCTGCTACATATTGTCCTAGATTAGGGGAGGGTTGAGCGTTTGAAAAACATGTTCAACCCTGCCACATTCTGTGTGTGCCTGTCCCAAGTCAGGAGCCTGTAATTCAGTGGTTGTCGTTGACAGCTGTCTATCATATTTATTTTTGTTTATTGATTTGATCATAAATCAGTCCGTTGGATTTCTCGTTAAAACTGTATGACATTTGTCATTTCGGGGTCTTTTATAGCATACTCTGTGGTTTGGGTTTTGCTAATTGTTGGAGGCCATACGATGACCTATAGTCTGTTGTAGATGGCAACCATACCAGTAACATATTTTATTTTGATCAAAGATACAGGCCTTATAATTTAAGATGCGTGAGGGTATGGTTAGGGTCCTTCATTTCTGTAATCTTTAATTATTGTTCGCTCATTGTTCTTTATCTTTAAAAATAATGGCTATTCTGTTATTACTTGATAACTGTATTCTGGACATTGTTCTTTTCTGTAATCATTATATTTTTACCCAATTCTTTAATTTTAGCAGTTATTCTTCCCATTTTTTGTCCATTTTTCTCTATTCTTTCTTTTTTTTTGCCCATTATTCTCCATTCTATAAACCCCTTTCACACCCTCATAGTTGAAGGTATGTTACATAGACTTCAAATTCCAGAAGGTGTACGTTAAAAACTTTCTGGTTTTGTTCCCAGATAGTGAAACTTATTAAGTCAGTGGACATATCCATTCTTTTTGAGAACCCAACTATTTAATTCAAAAAATCCATATCCCTCTCCCTACCACTATACCACCCTTCCCAGGAAGCAGGATTTTGCATGTATAATGATTCACTTCCGTCATACATTTTGTACTAAGATTAGAATAAGCGCCGCTCATCCATTAAGGATTGAGACTGATAGATATGCAAAAATGTATGTGAATAGAACACTTAGAAACATTGAAATGAATAAAGTTGAGGATGGGATACACTTTGTGACTGAATGCCCACTATATGTTGATAATAGAACTGAGTTTTTTACTGGATGCTTTCATTAACCTGCAATAATTTTCAATCTTTAGATAATCTTTCGAAATTTACATTGCTATTTACACAAGAAAATTTAGATGTATATAAATGTTTGGGAAAGTATTTATCTAAAAATCTGGAGATAAGGAGAAATTCATATATAATAAATGCAAATGAGCCACAAGTATACTTATTTTGAGTGGTATATTTTATAGATGTTATTTGTATTATCTGGTTCTGTCCTGGCCTTATATAACAGTTATTGTAAAACTGTGTTGTTTTCTTTTATATTTCTCTATGTATGTCTAATCATATGTATTTGTGTATTCATGTGATAAAAGCTCTTTATATATGTAGGGCAATTTAACATGTTTAATTGGAAATAAAATATTCTTATTCTTCTTATTCTGTACTACTTGTAAAAACCGAAACCAGGCGATACATTTATAAATGTCTCTGATTTGAGAAATATAACGTTCAATGTTATTTATATAGATATAAGAAGATGTGGTATGAGTGCCATTGAGACAACTCTCCATCCAAGTCGAAATTTGAAAATATATATATATATATATAAGCATTAAGTTTATGACCCCTTCTGTAGGCATTGGGCCAGTAACAAGAAACTCCTTTAAAGTTTTCGTAACTACAGTCATGGTTCACGATAGCACAAAGAGTGCGCTACGAATCTTAAGAGTGTATTCAGAACCATTCAATACTGGAACAATACTGGAATACAATACTGGCACAAAATTTGTATACCACTATTGTCGACAATACTGGTATTCTAGTATTGGGGTCGCCAAGTTTAAGTGATCCGTGTTTTATATCAATATTTATTTTCTTTCAGAATAATTAATATTAATTAGTATAGTGTTATCATGTGTATTTTAAAAGTTCATCAATTCTATTCTCTTATGTCGTGCTGAACATGCATGAAATATTTGCCACTGAACGTTAAGCAACCAACAATTAATCAATCTATTATTTTATGCAATCTTATTTTCATGGTATGTTATATCTTCTTAGTACAGTAGTTCTACTCTTATTTTCTGGTTCTTTAGACAGTCAGTCATGTGTCAGTTATCTTGCCTTCCATTGTTCATATTCATTAAGTTCAAAGTTTTATCACACCTTTTGAGTACCCTTGCCAGAGACAAGTAATATATCATATACATGCATACAGCAGCCATATTTGAACTATTTATACTGTTATATATTCTGGACATTAACTCCATATTAATCAGGTCAGTTACTAATATTAATCAGGTCAGTTACTAATATTAATCTAAGTCTTTAATTTGAATCAGAGAGTAAATGTATTTTTTGAATAATTCATAATGATTTTGCATAAATGAAAGATATATATTGTTTTAAAAAGGCGTTTTCATGAACTACTGTAACGTTTATGGGTCATCGTAAATTCCCCTTTTTCTATTATTATATATAACTTGTTTGTCCGTTCATTTTTCGCGGGGATCGTTTTTCTCGTGCTTGAGACTCAATGTCCAGACTTGGATATTTAAACCTCGTCTGGACAATATTTCTTTAGATTGGGGAAAAATTTCGTACTTATAAGTCGTACTTTAAATTTCATTTTATTGGTATTTCAATGTTTGACTTAAATATTTCTTACTTTACATTTGATATATTTCTTTTCGGTTTTAGAGTCAAACATTTCTAAATTATTAATTTACGTTTCCGTTCCAAAATAAATAAAAGGAATTGTACACTAGCTAGATATTTTATGATTTCAGGTTTATAAAGAGATGGGGTTCATTTTGATAGCGATATTTAGAAAGATGGTTGATCCGAGGGATATTTCAGAGTAACGGTCGTCAATCTTCGGAATTGTTCTTGCCTTACTCTGAAATAGAATTTTGTATTGTCGCATGTTTTATTTAAGGTCTTGAACTGGTCAATTATATTGAAAAATGTGTTTCAGACATTGCTCTGGTTGGACCGAGAATTAAACGGGAATAGAATTAATGCGATGTTTTTTTTTTTTTACTGGATTGATTTTGTTCCCTAGTACATGGAATTACGAGGTTCATGTTCTAGTCTAACAAAGTCGGTGGGAACCGGTGGGTATATTTATTTTTTCTCGGAAGGCGGGACGTCATGAACTTGATTGATTGCATGAGGTTAGTTTTTTGTTGGGGACAACTAGTGTACAGCTCCTCATATTTTAAATAAACGGACACCTCTAAAATTCTAGCATCTATTTTTTTATCGATTAGATAGCACTAAGGTCCAACCCTTCCTTGAATTGGTTAATTTACTATTGGTATTTTTCAGTGCAAATGCATCAATTTATCCTAAGGTTTATGACCCCTTCTGTGGCCTGTCAATTACGAAATTTTCAAACTGCAATAGTATCGAAACAGCAAAGATAATGAATAAAAGAGATGGACCGTTTTGTACATATGTCAAGGGGAAACTTCGTGTAAAGCATTATTATTTATAGTTAAATTGCATTTAGTAGAAAAAGAGAATTTGGTGAAAATAAAATCAAGATTTTTGTAGAAAATCCACAGGTTTAATACAGAGATTTTTGTTATAAAATTTTAAACATAGATTACTCACTTGTTTTTCTATGATCAGCTAGCGTTTATTGTTTACAAAAAGTTCTAAACAACCTTTAAATTTCAAAAACACCTCGTGCTGGGTCACTAAAGTCGAGCGCACCCTAAAAGGTGTACTTGAATTGGTCCATATTTATATTTGTTTAACCAATATCTGAATTTATAAACTTGTTTTCAAGGAATTATTGCTAGCACTGCATGCAATAATCCTGTATCTATCAAGCATCTAATTGTCAAGTATGAGAGTACAGGCGGAAAGGCTGTGGATTTTTTATAAAATTTCCTTATGTTTAGCATTGAATCAGCACAAGGGTACATAATCCTTAAAAAGGGAGGTTCGAAAATGTATTGAAATTCTAAAGATTTTAAATTTTCACATGGCGATATATACCGCGAT
Source organism: Mytilus californianus (assembly GCF_021869535.1). Lineage (NCBI taxonomy): Eukaryota > Metazoa > Mollusca > Bivalvia > Mytilida > Mytilidae > Mytilus > Mytilus californianus. Next base: position 71,628,627 of record NW_026262593.1, on the reverse strand, counting down.
ATAATAAGTTATCTACGTTCATATCCGTAGATATGGATATTTTAAGACTTTGAAGTATCTTGAAGGCGAAGCCGAAGGGTGTACAGGTTACTGAAGGGTGTTAAAATATCCATATCTACGGATATGAACGTAGATAACGAATTTATTCCCGGTCTTAGTCCAAATCTGGCAATTTTTAGAGAAATTCGACCACATGGTGTAACGTGAAAGCAACGTTTTTTTTTTCATTATTTAAACAAAGTGTTATTGAAATTTGGTAATTTGACATATTTTAACGGGGTGTAGGGTACTACTACCTTTGGGAGAACCCTACAGGTATTCAAATATACGATGTTTTTAATCCAGAGACAGAGACACTGGAATGGGTCGAATTTGGCGCTCAATGTTGTGAGAGTTACATCATAGACGGTGTGACGCCAACGTGGGTCATTTGCATAGCTAGATCAGTAGTCCCATTCATTAACAATGTGGCAGCTAATTGATGCATTTACTAAAATGAGTGTAAATGATCGCCATAATAAGATAAAATCGTTAGTGGATTAAATATTTAATTACAGACATCATGGATAATCTACAGTGTTCAGAATTTCAAAGGAACAACCATAGAACTAAAGAAAACGCGCGTGAAGTTCCCCGGTTAGCAACGTCCGGGTATATGGGTTAGCAACACCCAGGGGCTATGGGTTTTGTAACGACGTGCGTTAACCAATCAAAATCCTAGAAATATACTAAGCCGGGATAATTATGTATTTATATTGTCTTTGTCTATGAAATATGAAACTGTTTTATGTGTCTTAGTTATTTGTTATATGAGCAAATGCATTGCTTGGCAAATTCGTCATATCTGCATGGTCATTTCTAGGTTTCTTATACCTGTCATTTATTGAATTTATTGTTCCTTTGTATTGTTAGTATGCTGACTGAAGTCCTGGAGCGTAAACACAGGCCGAACCCTCTCTACCGGTAACGTAAACGGCTGAGCTAGCGGGGTATAATGTCATGAGACAAATTACGAAAGGAAAATCAGTTTACACACGAAAACCCGTTTACGTTGCATTATTCCTGTTGGTCTCTGTAGTCCGATACTATGGTAGCCTGACTGCGGTCAAGGTCAAAGGTTAGATACCTGTTTGACCCTAAGAGCAGTCGCGATCCTCTTTATTCACCATTGGTGAAAGATTCTAGAAGATACTCCTGACTGAATCTCGAAGAGTACTGAGCTTCAGACACATCTAGTTCCAGAACACACATTTTAAATCACTTACTAGTATACAGGTTGGGCTCAAGTCAGGAAACGTGGGGTATTCCCTGTTTTCAGAGTTTTCCCCAGTTTTCTGGTGTTAAAAAACCCCAGTATACAGGGACTTTTTTTTCCTTTTCAATGTATTGTATGAAATCCACAAAAGCGCACCTTCTACATGTGATAACTATTTTTTATGATAGCAAGTGTTTTTATTAGTTCAAAAATTTCAAGTCTAATTTGATGTTCAACTCACAACAAAACAATTCCTTTGTTCACCAATTCATACATTGATCACCAATTATGAGATGACAATAAGATAAGTTAATCACTTGGGAATTTAAATTCAATGAATAGAAATTTTCAATAGAAGTGAAAATAATTCAGTTATGGTCAGTTACACCTGGAGCATGTAGCTTGATCAATTGATTCCTAAACAAAAGATTTGTATGTTTTTGAGTTCTAGAAAAAAACAAGGCTTCACTCATTCATGTTTGGTTGTTCCTGAAATACTTTTAAGTATTTACAATTATTACATTGGTAGCATTGAATTACATTGATTTCCCAGTCAAATAAAAACCGATAATTTCACATGTGAAATAAACGTGGTTATTTCACTCCCTGACGTCATACAACAATAGGCGTTGTCAAGACGTCGATAACGTCGGATCAAAACAAATTATGAATGCTTAGAAAAAAGATATAGTTCCTTACATTTTCTACATTAATTTCATTAAAAAAAAGCCCATTGCCAATGTAATAAAAAGAATAACTAATCAAAGAATTCAAATATCGAAAAATATTCAACTCGTGACCGAACAACACTGATAATTAACTCATGCGCTACGCGCATTCGTGAATTAATGTGTTGTTCGGTCACTCGTTGAATATTTTTCTCTATTTGAATTCTTCGATTAGTTATTCTATAAATACTACTGATACAGTTAAAACATGCGCTTTTGTAAATTTCATGCCATAAAATGAAATAGATGAATTAGTAAAAGAAAGTCCCTGTAAACTGGGTTTTTTTAACACCAGAAAACTGGGGTGTTCCCTGAAAACAGGGAATACCCCAATTTTCATGACTTTTGCCCAACCTGTTATAAACTGGTGGCATGGACCGGTAAAAATAATACCTAATAAAACTTTAAAATATTCCAGTCGGGCATAATTATAATAGAAGTCCTAGAGCGAAAGCATAGGCCGGACCCTACCCTAGATTTAGACTAAAGGAAAAAGTTGGGTTGCTGTCTAGTAGATATTAAGTTAAGGTCGCATAGACAGTTCAGTTTCTTGTATATTCCGCCATTAGTTGTGGAGCACTACCCATAGGGTATAATTATAGCAACTATATACACCTTAAAACATAAGGAAACATTTAGTTATGTACAGATGACTGAATTTAGGCAATAATAATTACTAAATAATTAATATTATAATTAATTCATAGGATTGTCATCATAAAATTTAAAAAAATAATATTCATACTGTGCTGAGGTGTAAGAACAAGTTAAGTAAGAACTAGATATATTTACAAATAAGAATTTAGAATTTAAGTGGTCTTAAATTAAACTTTCTTTTAATTGTTAGTTAAAGGTGCTATACGTACATCAGAATTTATAATGAAAAGGTTATTATATAATACTTATGTAAAAGGGTTGGGGTTTAGAGCAATTCAACATATATACACAAGTTTTCCTTCACAGTTTAAAATTACCTTATTTGGGATCTTTTCATTATTCTTTAAAGGTACTTGATATCTTAAAACTTTGCAAAAAATAAATTTAGGTCCTAACAAGTCATAAAATAGCAAGATGGTAAAGTAGGGAACTATTTTATTTTATAAAAATTTTACTTATACTGTACTGTGTTCAAGTTTTTTATCATTTTTGTGCGCAGCATGTGCATCTCATAGCACATATCTAGAGTGTCAATGTTTTCATACACAGTTGAGTAACAGTTTATGTCCTTGCTAGTACAGTCCATTATGAACTGCAGTAAATTCCCTTGTTGTATGATCTTCTTGTATGTTGAGGTATCAATTTCATCCATTGTCTGTTCGATTTTTGAGCAATATTTAGATCTTATTTGCTCCAATTCTTTGCAGCGTAGAATGAAATGTTCTAGATCTTCATTTTTCTGTTCACAGACTGTACATATCGGGTTAACCTTCGGATCGAACTTAGCTCTTTTGGCTTGGAATATGTACGTTTGAGTACTTATTCTTACTTTTATTTCTCCTGCCTTTACATCTTTACTATTGTTTTTTACGCTTTTCCATATATTGTGAGCTTCATTTAATGGATTGTTCCGTATCTTTTTGCATTTAAGTGATGTTTTTTCCATTTTTCATAATGACATTCATTTTTCCAGTATTCCTTGATCTTTATTCCTACTAGTCTTTTCCATTCGATTTTCTTAAGTGGTTTTTCTATGTAGTAACTACTAGATTTCAATATGTATTTTGATAGAGTTTTTCCAATCTGTTGATAAAGTTTTTCCTCTTTGGTCTGAAAATGCTATTTGTCGGCGCAGAATTTCACATTCTATGGTTCCTGAATTTCGAACAATATTCATGAAGAAGGTAAGTAGATTTTTGTCTAATGTGATGGCAATAGGTTCTGCTCCTACCAGCGTACAGACAGCCATTTTTGCTGTATTATTTGGAAGCCCTTGAATTTGTTGGAGGATTTTTCTCTCTGCCAGTTCTAGCATATCCTTTTCTTTTGCAAGTAAGTTCATCACCTCAAGTCCGTAGATGCTTCTCGGTACTGCATATGTTCTCCATAGCTTGTATGCGACCATGGGTGAGAATCCTCTTCTGACATGTAACCCAGCTCCGAGAAGGCTGTATATTGTTGCCCTGCCGGTTCTTATTCTTTCTGAGATATTTGCCCGGTTTTGCTCGTTTCTTTTGATACCTAGATGTTTTGTTTCATTAGTTATATTGATGTCATCGTCTTCGAATTGCAGTGTTGGTATGTTTGAGCCTTTTGCATTGTATAAAACAGCTTCAGATTTAGTTGGATTGATTTTAACTAGATCTCTGCTTGTATGGTGCTGTACTATGTCTAATATTCCTTGTGCATTGCAGTACTATTTGCCAGGACAGCAATGGCATCGGCACATGTGGATGCAGGGACTTGTATATCACCAATACATGTTCCAAGTCCACTTTTTAAAATGCTATCCAGTATGACGTTGTTGTAGCATTTATATAGCGTTGTAGATAGTTTTGCATCTTGTTGAATTCCTTGTAACACCATTACATCTTCTGTACATTGACCTTCCCATTTAACCTTAATGCTCATGCCTTTATACAAGTTTCTCAGAAGTATCCAGAGTTTTCCTTTTATTCCATAATGTTACAGCTTGTTGAATAGTATTTCATGGTTTAGTTTAGTTTGTCAAATGCTTTTTCTGCATCAAGAGTTATTAAAATCATCAGTATCTTTAATTTCTTACTTTCTTCGATTGCTTCTGATGTGAGGAAAGCTGCGCATAGTGATGACACTCCTTCTGTTAAACCTCTTTGCAAGGAGTTTTGTATGTTATTAAATACAGTCAACTCTATCCTTCAGTATACTTTGTAATATTTTTGCAAAGGTTTTAGTCACAGTTATTCCTCTATAGCTAGATGGTAATGTTTTGTCTTTTTCTTTCTTTAGGATTGGTGTAAGAATCCCTGTCTTTAGGAAGATTGTTACATCCAGATATGTTAAAATTAAATTTATCAATTGTACTATAAAGGGAGTTAACTCATCCATCCCATATTTGTAGTGTTCTGCCGAAATTCCATCCTCATCCGGTGCTTTTCCTGCTTCAAGTTTTTCTATAGCTTAATTAACTTCCTTTACATTGACATGATCAATGCCTTGACCTTTTTTCCTTTCTGTGGATTCTATTATATTGTTTTGTATTTCTAAACGCTCTAGCTTTTCAGTGTCAAAATTTTCCTCTGATGTTGGTGTAGCTAGTTGTTGGAAATGTTCTTGCCAAATGTTCATTATGCTTGGTCCATCTTCTGCAGTCTTTTCATTCAGTTTCAGTATCTTGGTGTTAGTAAGTGGTGTTTTTGCATTTGAAGCTTTCATAATTTTTCCCCGCTATAGATTCTCTCTGAAACGCATAAGCTTGTCTTTGTGCTTTTCGAAGTATTCTTTTTGCAGCTGTCATTTTGATTTTGAGATCGTTACTTCTTTCTTGAGGTGCTCCATGTTGCCTCCATACTGATTATGCATTTTTGAATGCTTTGATGCCTTTTCTATTTGTTCATTACATATCGCCTTTCCCTTTCATTTGATTTTGATTTTTCTTCTATATTTTGGGATTGCCGCTTCTCCGGCTTTATGTAGCAATTTTTCTAGATTTCTTATATCTTGCTCAATGATTCCTTTTGATTTTTGCATGAGGTTTGGTAGATCTTTATTGATGATTTCCTTACAAATTTGATGGTCACAGTCAGTCCATTTAGGTTTTGCTATGATAGTTGTTGTTTTTTCCCTTACTTTTTTCAGTTGGCTATTCAATGTCAGAATAACAGGTACATGGTCCGAGGTATTCTCTGGGTCAGTATCAAGGACATCAATTTGTCTGATTTTATTTATTATTTCCGAGTTACTTTTGAAGAGGAAGTAATCAATTTGTCCTTTCGATTTACCATTCTGGTGATAAAATGTTTCTTTTAATGGGCATTTCTCAGTATTTCCTATACATTTTTCCTTACAGAAAGTCAGTAGAATTTTATCATGAGGTGTAGAGCTTCTATGGAGTGACCCGTTCATGTCTCCACATACTATAATTTCGTGTGTATCTTTATATTTCTCTATCATTTCTTCAATTTGAGCCAAAGTGTCTGTGTATTCGATATCTGCATTTTTATTATCTGATTGCATATATACATTTATAAGACATATTGGTTTGTCTTCTTGTTGAATATGTACGGCTTGTATTCTATTTCCACCGTCTATCAGTTCCTTTATATTTTCATTAATATCTTTTTTCCAGATTATGGCTACTCCACCATATCCCATTTCATTGATACGTTGAAATCAGGGTCGTCATTATCATCAACGCTTTTAGCTATGTATCCGCTGTTTTCAACAATTTCAGCTAGGATTTTCTTTTCCGCATTGAAAATCCAGTGTTCTTGAATGCATAACACCTGTACATCCCTTAACAAGTTTTTGATATAGCGAGCTTTTGACTTCACATTTTGTACATTGAGTGTACCTATAATGATATCCTCCCTTTTATCTTGTTTGATCGGCCGCTGCCGAAAAAATGATTCGGTTTCTTTCTATTCCCATCTTCTTTTGTTTCTAGATTGTCAGCCTGAACTAGTCCCTTTAGATGGTTAGGACCACCAACATTAGCCCCCCTTTGAGGGGGAAACTTCTGATGGCAGTCTGCTTCCAGGAGGCGACCCCACTAGAAGCCGTTGTTATAAGACTAGTTCTGGACGTGACTTCTACTTGATGGTTTACTTCTGTATGCGTTTATTCTTCATCATTTTTCGCGGTAGTCAAAGCAGCTGAATTTGTTAGAATGATGTTCATTCTAGCTTCTTCTGTTGGTTCTTTGTCTATTTAGTTGATATTAATAGCCTGATTTGTTTGTTGTTGTAGTTGATTTTGTCTTCAATTTCTTCTGCCTGACTTTGTTTAGCTATTACTGGCATGCTTGTTCTTTGGTCATAGAATCTTTTATTGATGTTTCTTTACCTTTGTTCCTTTCTTTTTGTCTGTTGCTGACTATATCCTTGGTAGTAATTTATATTTTGTGGTAAAGGTTGTGGAGCTATCCTATATTGCTGTCTGTATAAATGTGCGTTTTGTATCATGTCAGTGTTGATACTGCCAGTTGGTATACTTCTATAGGCAGTGTAATGGTGGCTGCTTTGGACATTTGCAGGTCTAGCCTGTATTCTGCTATTGTGGTACATTGGCGCTTGTATATGGCCATGATTTATTCTGCTCTGCTCTGTTGGTATCTGGCTATAGTGTGGAGGTGCCATATGATTCATGAATAGTGGATTGGCTTGATTAGGAATCCTGCATTGCTGATTTGTTAGCTGTACGCCAGTATGCTGATCACTCATTTGGTGTTGGTTTGTGTTCCTAGTATTTTCCATATTCTGGTTATAAGGATAATATTCATGACTTCCTGGTCTTTGCCACATTCTTAGTTCTTTTTGTAGTTCCATTATTTGCAGTTTATTTCTTAATTCATTAATTTCTATTTGATGTTTAATTCTTAGGTCTCTATTTTCCATTTCTAGCCTGAAGTTGTTCAGCCTCATATCTACTTTGTTTATAGTCTGCTCCTGCGAGTTGTTGCTACATGTACAATTTGGCGGATAGTATTTTAAATTACCTTTGTCAATGATGCTTTCTTCTGTTTGCATCCTAAGTAGATTGATTGTATTTCTATAGTCTCTATTGATATCTTCCATTATGACTAGTCTTGCTCTGCATTGTGCTAATTGATCTATCAGCTGTTGAGTAGTTTCATTTATATTTTTGCACTTATATTGCCTTTTCGGTTTTGCTTTCATAATTTTTGGCTCATCTACATTTTCTATTTGTTCATTTCTGTCATTCTGTAACATTTGGCTAGGCTGTTTGTATGTAGCCATTTTGTTCATTTCTAATTCTTCTGTGTTTGCATTTCCTGCTTCTTCCTTCGTAATGTCATTTCTAGTTGGACTGTCTTTATATGTATTGTCTGGCACGTTTTTAACTATATGGACCATTTCACTATATTCCTCTGTCGAGCCTTGTTCTTCTAGACTTACTTTTGGTATTGTTTCTTCTGTATACGTATCTATAATTGAGTTATTGCTTCTCAGTGATATATTAACCACGTCCATGTCCATAATAGAGCAGCTCCTACATGAATACTGTTCTTCTTCAGATTGACTTTTCCTTACAGGATCAATGTTTTCACATGTATAATGAAACAGTTTGCCGCATGCAATACAGTCTATGGATATTTCTGGTTGTGCTGTCTGATTGCATATGGCACAGTAGTTATGCATAGTAGACATGTCGACTGCACTTGTATCCTGACTGGGTGTTGGTTCATCTTCTGACCATTAAATAGCTCTATTCCAGTTACTTAGAAGTTCTTCGTCTGTATTTTGTATACATTCTGCTCCTTTGGATACTAGTATTCTATTACTGGTTTTAGGCTGATGAGCTGTTGTTTTCACAAGTGAATTATTCTGTTTGCTCTTATTTCTATATCGGCTTCATTTCTCTTGATTATGTTTATCTGTTCTTCTATCTGTTTGTTATATATCTTATAGTTCCTTCTTGATTTCATTCTTTCTTTTATATCTTCAATGTGTGACAGGAAGAGTTCCATACCTTGGCCATTTACCTCTACCTTTGATGTAGTATGGAATAAATTGATAATATAGAGTTGTCTGTTACTACTTCTATTTCTGATCGAATGTGATGTTCTGATGCATAGCCTTTGATTATCATGCTGGTGTTTTGGCAAGAGCTTGTATGTAGAGTGTTGTTCAAAGTATATGTCTATTTCCCCTTCCATAAGCAGCTGCTGATAGCTCTAGGATGTAGTTTTGATGTTTCTGCTCAATTTTTATGTCCATTGTTCTATTACATGCTTCTAGCTTTTTGTCCAATGCCCTGGTTTTATTGATACTAAAGTTTTCATATTTAGCTGGTGTATAGGGCTGAGGTTTGCTCTTGGTCCTTGCTGATGTTCTAGTCTGGATACTCATTTTTCACTTTAGATATTTATTTATTTTTTAACGAGGAAGTTTTATGTAGATTAATGTGCATTCAGCGGGGCGTCCCCACTAAAAGCTTGTTCAAATAAGAATTTTCCAGTTAACTATTATATCTTCCGATGTCAGGGTTTAATGAGCATGCAGATATATATCTCTATATTTGTTAGTTATACAATATAGATTAGGGTTATATAAAAGCTGTTATATTTCTATATATGAATGCAATTAAATATGGTTGTTATAAAGTTTAACTATATATATATATTCTATTCTATTCTACTGTATTGATGATATCTATCTATAACATTGGTGGAGAATTTTGGTCGCTATTCTTCTCATCCAGAGCTTTGCTAATAATGAGTCTGGATGTACACCGTCAGATTTGTATAGATTAAAGTTGTAGTATTCGTCAGTACCGCCTTTTCTTGTAGATGTTTTTTGAATGTCTAGATCAAATTTTGGTGATTTTTCTGCAGATTGGTTTATTTCTTGGATGTAGGTGTTTAATTGATATAACTGGTTTTGAAGTGTTTGATCGTCTTCACTGAAAATGTCCGGGTTTTTGTGGCCTTGTGATCTGTTCCAGCACTGAATGGAGTATGGCGGTACTTCTAAGAAGATGATTTCTGCTTTTGGTTTTATTTTGGTGATGACAGCATTAAGTTCAATAAATTTTCTTCTTAGATATCGGACGTTTGAGTCGTTTTGGTTCACAAGAGAGATGTATCTGGTAGTTTTGTTAAGTTCGGTTAAATTACAGGTTCCTAGCCAAATATAAAATGTGATGTTTTTGTGTTGATGACAGATAGATGGTAATTCTTTTTTGGCCCAATCAATAGTTTGCTGTACTTTTTGTCCTTTTTTTGTGATAAATTTTATGTTTAGGAAGTCTTCAGTTGTAATAGCTCTCTTTATGTAGTTGCCTTTACTATCAGATATAATTATGAGTTGGCTTTGGGCTGTTTTATCCTGAATATCTCTCTTATTTACTCTGAAGTATCTGCTTGACTTTACAACTTTAGTCTCAGACATATATCAATCTTTGTGGGAACAGAGTGCTAAGTTTTCTTTTATCTTTCAAACACAGGATATTGGTTGAAACACAAGTACAGTGTGTTTAAAGGTTTAATTACACTATATATATATATATATATATATGCGATAAAAAATTTAATAAGAAAATAAGATAAGAGAAGGGGACTACAGACTATGTGGTCAAAAATTTAAACTTAACTAGAATAGAAAAAAAAATTATTTAACTGTTCGAAATGATTATAAAGATGTCTGAATTATTTATTCTAATTATTTATAAGTCACAAAATAAATTTGTTTTGGTCAAATATCAAAATTGGCGCTGGAAATTTAATGGCCGTCCGGTAAGGCCTGCAAGAAAAGTGAGCTGAAAACACCGTGCAATTTACAAAAATGCTTGAAATTGTTAGTTAAAACAAGGTATAGTGACCTATAATATTAAATTGTGAGGATGCAAGTGCAAATAAAGACTTAGAAAATCTCCGTATTTGGATCTGTGATCTGTGCAAAATCTTCGTGCTGCTATACAACGTCCATTCGGAACAACTTTTCGACAGTACCCCAGTTTCGTTTCAATATTATTATAATATTATCGTAACGTTCATGGGTCATCGTAAATTTCCCTTTTTCTATTATTATATATTATATATAACTTGTTTGTCCGTTCACTTTTCGCGGGGATCGTTTTTCTCGTGCTTGAGACATAATGTCTAGACTTGGATATTTAAACCTCGTCTGGACAATATTTCTTTAGATTGGGGAAAACTTTCGTACTGGTAAGTCGTACTTTAAATTTCATTTTACTCGTATTTCAATGTTTGACTTAAATATTAGTAGTTATAAACTGCCTGTCCCAGAACAAAAGATCTTTTTTTTTCAGGACAAAAGAATCCACTTTGAATCCACCCTTACATTTTTCCAGAACAAAAGAATCCACCCTAAATCCACTCTATTTTTTTAAGAAAAAAAGAATACACCCTAACTCCACTTTCAAGGTTGAATGAACGTAATCCATCCTTTTGTAACGCACAAAGAATCCACCCTCATAAGTTTAAATCCACCCTCGTTTAAAATATACACGGAATCCACAGTTCTTTAATCCACTCATAAATTACTGCTATATAATAGATATCACTTGGAATTGTAAATCATTTGACAAATTTCTACCAATGCAACATGTCACTTCCAAACATAAATTCTATTGAATATATACCTGAAAATGCTTAATTTTGTGACAAATCTTTATCGTCAAGTTTATCTAACCTCTATCAACACTACAACATTCATATAAGTATCTTAAAATGGATTGGTGCCATATCTATATTAGTATAAACAGCATCTGCTCTTACTGTTTCTACCAATTTATATAATGTTGAAAAATCTCTACCTAACTCATCTAATGACATAGATGCTCACAATCTACCAAGTTTTAATGTCACCATATGTAGGTATATGAAATTGTTTAGACTTCCTGGTGAATATTTTGTAACAGTCTGCAAAAATGACAACAATATTCATCTAGACATTAGACAGCTGCTTAATAACATACTAACAATCAAAGGAGTGACTCTAACTATGAATCAATACAAATATTTACAATCGATAAGACAATATATCAATAGAGCCACTGTGCAAGACATCAATACTTGAATCATTCAAATATTACATCTATAGTTTGTGTAGGTAAATATGTAATTGTTTGGTTTTTTTGTTGTTTTTTTTTGTATTTTTTCTATATGTGAAAAGCTATAGAAGAGTATCAATATCATCCACTTTGCATAAGAAATATTACCTAACATTGAATGAATGCCAACAGATATTTATTTGCTTTATACTGGAAACAAGCACTCTTTTATTTATCAATAACTAACACTTTCAAATAGGATCCAAGTGTGAGGATTATAATAAACCAACACTAACCAACTGCATTACTCAACAGGAAACTCATCAAAATTCAACACCTTTATACATTATCAAAGAAAAGACTGATCAACCTTAATTTTATTTTCACCAACTATTTTTTTTTATCAAAATAACAAATAACAAAGGTCATTTTTTTATTTTAACAACATAAAACATATATACATAACAACTCATTGTAGCACCATATATTACATCTTTTGAGAACACTTCATGCAAATATAAATAAAGTTAATATTTTCTTTGCACTTTATAAAACAGTTTTAAAATCAGCGCCAACTGTTTTTGCATCATTTTTATTTTTATATAACATAAATATTCACTCATAATTTTCTTCCTACATATTATTAAAAGATATTAAGTTGAATAAAAACTTCAACCTTTGAGAAAGATAAATTTGTAAATAAAAACTTTACTTGAAAATACTACATATAATAAATAAAACATAACCTGGATTGAGACAGTAAAACATCTTGTATAATGACAAAACTATATTGGAATTCCACTGTCAAAGTCTGAGAGATCATTAAAGATAATATTGTAATAACATATAAATGATTTGAACTTTAAAAGTTAAAATCTCATTTAAAACAATACATCTACAATATATACATTCAAATAAACGCCTGAGAGATATAGTTAATGTATGAATTTCCATCTGAGAGAAATAAATTTTCATATAAAAAACTTAAAATATAAATACTATATAAAATAAGTTAAATGAAAAAAAACTGGACTGAGACAGTAAAACATCTCGTCTAATGTCAAAACTATATTGAGACAACAATGTAAAAGTCTGAGATGATATGATATTACTATAATATAAAAGAATAAATGGAATGTTTTGAAACCTCATTTAAAATAAAAACATCAACAATGCACATATTAAAATTTATCACATGAGATATGTAGTTATAACAAAAAAAAAATTCAAACATTAAAAGAGATGATTTAATCATATTGAAACAAAGAGATGATTAATCATATTAAAAAAGGTTTTGATCATCTTTTAAAACTTAAAAAAATATGACATAACTATGGAAATAATTCATACTATCATCATTTATAACTATATAAAATTTGTTATTTAACCATGTAAATTGATTATGAAAAAAAGTGTTAATACTTGATAAAAAACGGTCATTATCTTGCACACCTATAATAATCTTTTAGCCTAGAGCTGTTTTTTTTAAACCAACCCTTTTCGCACATTTATATCTAAATAAACAAATCAAAATTTGATTTTTGCTATATCATGTATATAGAGAGTAAACTTTCAACTTCAATCTCCCTTCACTTCAAAACAATAATTAATAAGGAATTTACAGAGGCAATGAGAGAATTTGTTTTTAAAGATTTGGATTATTATCCTTACTCTCTAATAACAAACCATGATATTTTTCCTTGCAGTATTTGCAACTCAAATCAAGAAATGAGATTGGAGAGGGAAATGCTGAATAAACTTCCAATGGAGGACAATTCCTTAAGTGTTCATCTAAAAGAAATGTACCATCAGATGTTACATTTAACAATTGTTGAATTAAAACATATGTTTTACCATGTAGAAACCGTCATACTGTGTAATATTCTATATTTAGCCAGAAGAATCATGGATAAAGATGATTATTATTTTGTATTAGGAAAACATTTGCATGACACTATTTCAGACCTGTTATTTGAAAGGCAAGTTTTTACAAATTAAGTCTCGCAACAGGAGTACGTCTACGTTGGGATCTTCTTAAGTTGGGTTGTTGTTCCATATGCTGTTGGGGTAATTGCTGAATTTCAGGATGTCGTTGAGGTAAATTATGATTGTTTTGCATAAAGTTGGGTCGTTGTTCCATTTGCTGTTGGGGTAATTGATGAATTTCAGGATGTCGTTGAGGTAAATTATTGTTGTTTTGTTTATTTTTTAGATAATTAATGACTTGTAATATAGTTTCTAATCTTCTTCTTAAATTTTAATTTCCTCTAAAAAACACTTCCGAAACAGCTATAATTGTGACAATTATATATATATAAGCCAATCTACAAAGAAAAAAGCAATTCATCTAAGCTAACACTTTCAGAACTATCAGAAGCATTAAATATAAAATGTTGATGAATGTCTTGTGGTGGATTTTCAAGTCTTTGAAGATACAGTTCATAGGATTCTGGTGTGTGGGCATGTAATCTACATCTCAATTTAAAATCTGGACTATTTGTAGGTTGTTGACGTTGTTCTTTTTTTTTAATATTCTTCTACGGATGAAATATATACCAAAACCAACAACAGAGCAAACTAAGGACACTGAAATCAAATAAATTATTTTAGAATTAATTTTTCATCAGGGTTATACAATTTTGCATTCTTTAATTGTGTGAAAAAAAATTCAATGTGAATATAAAATTGAGTGAAAAAAATAAGGAAAAAAATAAAGAAAAATAAATTAGAAAAAAATGAAAATAAATTTGAATATGAATAGTGGATGTGGCTAAAAATTAAAACTTTGATTTTTATCTTATTTATTTTTTTATTATTACTTTCATTTTATAGTATCATTTTTCTACCCAAAATCTTTCAACATAAAATATTTGAATTCATGTTAACAAATTTTAAAAAGTAAAGTAACATAAAATCTCACCTATTGTAGAACTTATAACACTTGAAACCCATACAAGTAGTCCTTCTGAATTAGATGTCTAAAATAAAAGATCATTTATTCATTTTAGGGAAGAAATGTTTGCAAACATTTACAATGGAATGCCCCCCCCCCCCCCCCCTGTACCTTAATGTGTTAGAAGAAGAAGACATAGAAGAAATTGAGGAAGACGAAGAAGAAGACACAGAAGAAGATGACGAATATATAGAAGAAGAAGAAGTGATAGTGGATGTCATATATGTTGATGAGGTACTTGTTTACAAAAACATCTTCACATTATCATCTATACTATTTGAAGAGAAGACCTCATTTTGTGTGTCGCTTCTCTTCCTTCCACAATAAACCAATCTTCATGACTCAGTGACCTATAGGTACCATGCAAAGTCGCATTTGTCATCCTTGCTTATGAGTATTTAGTTTGGGTTATTTTGGGAGAAAAACGAAAATAAAGGTGTCCGGATATTGTTTCCGTCATCGGGCGGACTTTTAAGTCATAGATAAGACTTCCGTTTCGGATTGTTTTACAAATAATTTTCATAATAACTTGGGGACAGGACAATCATTTCGCGTTTTTCTGTATACTATGATCATACATATACTATAAAGAAAACGTATTTGCTATTTACTATCAATTCCAAGTTTACTATCCGCGGCTGTCACTGACATATTATATAAGGAGTCTCTATAATGACTATATTGCCTAGGATAGTAAACTTGGAAAGGATAGTAAATAGCAAATACACTTTTTTTTTTATAGTATATGTATGTTCATAGCATACAGAAAAACAGAAAACAAAAAATAACGGACTTAGGAAAAAGGGGGAGGGCTAAAAAAAATTGTCCTGTCACCAAACACCTATTACTTTTTATACCTTTCCTGAAATTCTCCAGTCATAAAATCTTTAACAAAAATTCATCCTTAAACAGTGCATACTTTCAACCACGCTCTAAATGCCCGCGATTTCGCGGTGTGTTCTAGTATTATTTGTATATAAAGAATTGTAGCTACATGTAATTATCATGCTTAAGTATATAAAACTGCATATTTTCTTTAAATTATTTCACACAGATACTTTTAATTCAATTTGAATATAATTTCATAATACTTATAAAATCAAAAATCTACTATACACCTGACACAAATATTAATTTACCCATCTTTTTAAAAGTGTAATGTATTAGATTGAATAATTGTTGAAAAATTTTCATTATTTCTATTTTGTAGGAATGATTGTGGAAAATTTAATGAAGACCAGACCAGGCGAAAGATTAGAGGTCTTTTTTCTTAAATAAATCTTAATATGATATAAATGATTTGGTTATAATTTATTATTTTCAATGACAATATATATATGTATCACTGAAACTATTTTAACATACCATATTAGCAAGTGATGTGTTTTCATATTCTGGTGTACCCCTTCTGATGTTGATTCTGCTGATGGTTTCTGTAAAGGTTACATGTATTCAATTGAATAAGAGTAAATCATATTTACTTTTTTCTTTCTTCTATCCTTTTTTTGACTGAGTGCTAATCACTGAAGCTATAGGTCAAAAATTTTCAAGGTTTTTAATTATGATGCTTTTAAGTTTTTCTCATTGATGCAGACTATACGGTTGCTTATAACTGCTTAGTTCCACTTCATTTTAACTTGGGTATACGTAAATAGTCGGCTTATTTATCTCCATATTTTTATAGACATGTTTTTTGTTTACATGAGCTTCAGCAGGAATATATATATAATTTCATGCGTCTTGGAGCAGTTTTTAATTTCTGTACTATGCACAAAATTAAAAACAGTGTTTCTTTTTTAATATGTTCACAATTGTAAGTTTTCAACACCTTGGATATGAATAAAGTTGTAAAATATTATGGTCATTGTTGTAGGAAATTTGGTTATTCATTAGTATTGGAACTATTTGGTTGAATGTTATCTCATAGATATTTACTCTCATTTTAATTATGGAAATTAGGAACACATGTTATTCATGTAGCCTTTTCGTCTAAATTTAGGTTTTTAATGTAAAATTAGAATAACAGGTAAAAAACCTTTTGTGAGACCTCGAAATTGAAAGTATTATCCTTTATTCTTTTATTTAACTATTGTTAATCAATAAAAAAAATCACATAAAAAATAATTGTGCTTTGGTACTGGCTGTTATCAAAGGGAGACAATTCAATCTCAATCTCAATGTGTTTTAATCACAGGAGAGATAATACATGAGGAGTTATCTCATCAATCAAAGTCTGTTTTTGTCTCGCCTTGACGGAGTCAAAAGGCGAGACATAGGTATGCTGTTTCCGGCGTCGTCGGCGGCGGCGGCGGCGTCAACAATGTATTAGTTTGTGATTAGGTCTAGTTCATGGTGAACCACTAGTGGTAGGTCAATGATACTTGGTATGCAGTTGTATTAGCATTGGCACATCTCATTACCATGGAGATTATTTGGCCCCGCCCCCTCAGTCAAGGTCTATTGACTTTGAAACTTTTCATAGTTTACATGTATTAGTTTGTGATTAGGTCAATTTATGGGGAACCACTAGTGGTAGGTCAATGATATTTGGTATGCAGTTGTATAAGCATTGGCATATCTCATTTCCATGGAAATTTGTTGGCTCCGCCCCCTTAGATATGGTCTATAGACTTTGAAAATCTTGTCTAATTAACATGTATAAGTTTGTGATTAGGTCAGTTCAAAGGAAACCATTAGTGGTAGGCCAATGTTAATTGGTGTTCAGTTGTATATGCATTAGCACCTCATTTCCATGGAGAATATTTGGCCCCGCCCCCTCAGTCATGGTCTATTTACTTTGAAACTTTTGCTTAGTTTACATGTATTAGTTTGTGATTAGATCAGTTTAAGATGAACTGCTAATGTTAAGTCAATGATATTTGGTATGCAAATTTATTGGCATTTGCAAGTATCGTTTCCATGGAGATTATATAGCCCCACCCCTGATTATGGTTCATTGACTTTGAAACTTTTACATAGTTTACAGTTAATGTTTGTGTTTAGGTTTGTTTAAAGGGAACGACTTATAATAAGTCAATGGCATTTGGTATGCAGTTTTATTAGCATTGGCACATCTCATTCCATGGAGTTCGTTTAGCCATGTACCTTCAGTCATGGTTCATCGACTTCGAATATTCGCATAACTTACATGTTAAAGTATTGCTATTTTAATTTCAACATTTGCATTATCAAAATTACAAAAAGGCGAGACATATCTCTGTGATAACAGTTTATTTAAAACATCTTCTAGGTATTTAGTTTGCTTACCCATGTTTTATAATTAGTTCCTCACTTTGGAACCGCAAAGTAAACTTTAATAAAAACCTTTATTTGCTATGTAATCTTTGTGGATTTAAAAAAAAGATTCATTATAGGGTAATAAGGGTGCCATCAAATAAATAGGTAAGAATAACAATTTAAGACATTGAAACATTCAAAATTCAATTGAGGTTATGAAAGTCTGATTCTTTTTCAATTTATTCTATAGAAAATTTTAAAAGTGACTATGAATTTATTGCAAGAATATTTATTGAAAGAGTACATTTTTATTATTTTGACAACATATTTGTGAAGAGATATTTTGTATTGTTCTTGTATGCGTTGAGGCCATTTATATAGTTGACAGTAAAAAATACGCATGGGCGTTAAAAACGAGATGTGTTAAAAAAAAATGGCCACTATTAACGCAAAGTCCTGACTGGAGTCAGGGTGGTGTTATCCGTGAGGAAAGGGTTGTTAAACAGGGATAATTCATGTTGACGAAAAAATAGGAGTGCAGAGGAACAGAATACGGAGTGAAGTAGGAGTTTGGGGAGGGACCTGGGAATCAATGCTCCCTGTCTACCCTCTTACTGATAGTCATAAAAGAAAAGGGGTTGGGGTCATGTATATAGAAGGAGCTATTCTGCAGGGGATGCGGACCACAGCTTGTTCTAGTTTGTGAACTGATAAATAAGAAGACGAGTGATGCCTAATGTAATAGCGCTATCTAAATAAAAGAAAAAAATAACTAAAAAAGAAACGACAATGCAAACATTATATAATGAATTCAATAAGTACAATTTGTATTATGTAGACCAAAAGTAGAGAAATGGAGCATTGAATGACTGCCATTATTATCCGTTTTAAGAACGCATATGGCAGATGCACTAACCACATAGGGAGATTTTGGAAGAGCACAGCTTCCCATGGTTGGACTGAACGTCAGTCCACAGACAATTCATCGATGATGATGGAAGATTAAAAGCACCTTGACTGGCTATATAGCCTTCGCCTAGTCAGCCCTGCATAGCGCCATTTACAGTGTTTTTAAAGAATTTAATTCGATATAGTAATTCCAAACAACTTATATAAAATGATAAAGTCTTTCAACGAAGGATATAAATGATTAGCAAGGATGCAAATACTAAACTTTAGAACCTAAATAAATATCTTTAACAAATGAATTCAAAATAGCAATATCTATTTAATTTAGCAAATATGTACTGCATAAGTGTCATGTAAATCGTTAAATATAGAAACACGCAATTTCTATTTTAAACAAGGGAAATAACAATTACATGATAATCCTATCTGCCAAATGTTTTTAGAAACAATTTGTTTTTATAAACAATTACTAATTAGAAAAAACACACACACTGAAGATAACATGTGTTATAGTTGCAACAACTTTATTGTTAATAAACAAATGCCAACTTGTATTAGAAACAAACACTGGTTTGGAACAAACTATACACTACGAACGACAACTCGACCTAGTATGTTACTCTTATTTGTTAATAATATAAACAAAAATTGATTTTAAAAAAGCGGTATATGTAGCAATCAATAAAAATCAGAATGCCGTAGTAAAAATCACCAGGAAATTGATCTGCGTTGCCCCCCGGAGATGCCGATAAGTGAACTTGTACAAAATCATGTTTTCAGCGGAAGTGATAAATTTTCCTTGCCAAAATAACAATTAATTCAGGTATCTAACATTGCTAACATACATTGATACCACGATAATACATTGATAATACTGTCTTGTTAAATATACCTTATTGTCAAAGAATGCAGCAATAGTGTCGTCATCGACGGCCAAAGAAAAAACCGTGATGATAAAGCATGCAATTCCGAAAATTGACCGTCTCCGAAAATATTAAATTCTAAAATTGAGTTATCGTCCTTTTCGCTCCAGGCGACTATTGAAAAGGCTAATTCATGTTGACTTGTACAGTACTTACACAAACATTGTTACCAAAAACAACTATAGTGTTTGGTGGTGTAACAACATTCTGGCACAGCACCTGCCCATCTTTTATAAGAACCGTTGTCAAATGTCTACCAATAATTGAAATATATGTGTCAGGGGATATAATATCAAAGCATAGTGTCTTGACTGTATCATATTCTTCCGAATCGAACATGTAGTGCCCTTTTTCCACTATACACTCCATCTTTTCCATTACAAAGTTTAAATCCTGGACTGCTTTACATCTTCTAGAAGGTTGTAACTCTATTGATCTACCACCAGAACCACAGAATGCACCCAACAAAACCAACACCAATATCAAAAACATCTCGAAATTTAAAAGTAAACAATAACAATCAATATGGAACCTATGAATGAAACGCAATGGATTGTGGGATATGTTTCTGGAATATGTACTAATTATTCCTCCGTTTACAAGAACACCTCTCAAGGTAAAAATAACAATGAAAACTTTTCTTATCCTACATTCATTTATTAATAACATACAATATATATACATGTTAAAACCAAATAGAAAAATATGATATTAATTTCGGAAGAAAACAAATTGTTCAATCATCTTCAGCGGAACATTGTCAATCAGGAACGTCGTCATATTTTTTTTAATTTGAATTAATTGTCTAAAAGAAATGAACTACGAAATAACTGTGTTCTCGGGCCAGTAACTTCTTTTTGAGACTTTTTTCTATTCTTTGATGTCCTATTGGTTTTGGTTTTTTCCTTATTATTTTGTAGATTTGGACTTCTTGTGTGCGGACAATTTCTTTTTCATCTGACCTCTCCGACGATGTTTAGATGAATGATTGCGAGACAAGCTCCTCTTTCTTTTTACACCTCGTTTCATTGTATTTATTTGTTTTTCAGCCATCTGAATAGTCTGTTCAGTTGGTGAAACCATATTTACCATCACTTTATTAGGATTTGTTATTTTTCTTGAGTCGTTTGATGATTCAGAGCCTCCGACTTGTACTCCTCCTTTTCCTCCCTGTTGTATTCTGTTTAGAAACGGATTATGATTACCTTTCCCCGCAGTATTATAATATGACACCCATTTTTGAAAATTTGGTACATACATATTCTTCGTATTCATGCTGTTTAGAAGAACGGAAATGATTTTCTGGAAAATAGTCCAGCGATTTGTTACTGCTTAAAATAACATACAAACTCATGTTTCCTCTGAATCTTCTGTCGTATCTATGATGTCCTTTTCTGATATCCACTGGTTAAAACGAGAATCAAATCCGTCAAACTTTACAAGATATTAAATCTGACCATTTCTTTTTCGTTTCCTTATCTTCTTTTCAATGAACCACAACGCATCTTTTTATTGATCTTCTGCATCTCTGACTCATATAGATTACCCTTAATTTCCTGATCAAGCAGATCAATTATTCGATATTGTGGAATTTTTTGCATACGAAAACGTTTATTAATTTTAAATATTTCTCTGGTGAACTGTTACCGTGAGCTATATACGCACCATGTCTTTGATTTTAAACTTGTAAGGAGTGACACCCGTTGTTTTATGAGGTTGCAAGTACATGTATGCCCATAAATCCGTCTCGTTGCTTTTGTTTACATCTTGTGGAGCAATGTTATTCAAACTTTTAAGTGGTGTTATATGTTTTTACAATATCATCCAGTATGTTAACGTAACGATGGTTTCTGTTTTTGGTAAAGATGCGGTATATCTTATTTTTAATTGTTTTGATAACCCTTTCACAGTAGTTGGCCTTAGTTTGTTAATTTGTGTAGTGAAAAAATAAATATTTTCCTTTTTTAGATAACTTTTAACAATGTGATTGACAAACTCAGTGCCTTTGTCACTACGTAATTTCCT
Organism: Mytilus californianus; assembly: GCF_021869535.1. Lineage (NCBI taxonomy): Eukaryota > Metazoa > Mollusca > Bivalvia > Mytilida > Mytilidae > Mytilus > Mytilus californianus. The sequence goes on along the minus strand of NW_026262593.1, from coordinate 71,606,925 downwards.
ACATTTTCTACCCTTGCGAAAGATTCGCTTTAAACCTGCCACCACTTCTTTTCCTGTTTTATTTTTTAGATCTCAATCCATAGAAAGCGGGAGAAAATATCTTATGAGTACCAATAAAAATTTTGCATTATTATTATTAGCCTTTGAGATAGAGCTAACGTCCATCAGGTCCATGTCAAATTGTTCATCAATTTTGTTGACTACAACTCTTGCTATCTTGTATGATTTGCTTGTAGGTTTTTGAAGACAATAACTGTCTTGGTTTTGCAACCATTTTCGGATGGTGTATAACCCTATGTCATGAATTCCTCTTGATTTGATGATTTGGTGAAGTTTTGTAGGACCCGAATAAGCTCCAGTATTCGAAAGATCATAATATAACGTTTCTAAATACTTATGTATTTCGTTGCGTCTTTTTTCAGTTAACATGTTGATAAACGTCTTTTATGATTGACGGTAGAACTTCAACTAAAACATTTTTGTAAATATTCACGACTAAAATATTATTGTACATATTGACGATCAAGTGTATAGACAAATAAAACTCGTTAGATATGATAAATTTATTTTATATAAAGGTTTACATTGATATATATATAATAATAATGTTCAACTTATTACTATTTAACTGGTAAAACGATGATTAAGAACAATCACATTCTTCACCATTTCATAAAATTTGTCCTTGTTAGGGAAATGTGCATTCTGCCATTCCTGATTTTGTAATAGTTTAACAAATACATTCTGTAGATCTTCTGAAATATTCGTAAGCTGTGTATCAATTTTCCGTAAATCTAAAACTTCTTCACATTTCACATTTTCCACGGCATCGTCAAAATGCATATTTAAATGTTCGATGTCATCCATCATAAGACAACTGTGCTTTCTTTGACTAGCATCACCTTCTCTGCAACCTAAACAGCGTTGTAACGTTAAGAAATAAATTTCCTCTTCCACTTTTTTGGTATAATTGAACATATATATGTTGATCACCATTTGAATAGTCTTATCCTTTGTTACTGATTGTACTTCTTTCATCGTAATTGTTCGTAGTGCTAATTTTCAAGTTAATACTTGAGAGTATCTTTATAGACTTGTTATCACGTGATTTCGGGAATTAACGAAATGATTGGTTAACAGCATTGGAAGTTGTTGAAATGAGCGACAGTTTAAGAAACAATTTTAGCAAATAAAAAATTTGGTTCCCAATTCAAATGCAGTCGTTCTTTCTCCATTGTTTTAGTGTTAGATCACAGTGAAAACATGTAACGCGATCAACAACTCCTGTATAGACAAATCCATTTTGTATTAATGGTTCGGCTTTCTGTTCCATTTGATGAGCCCAATGTTGAAAAGTTTGTTCCCGTGCAATGTAGTACAATTTAGTAGGATGCATAGGGGTTAATGTGTCGTCATTAGAATTAACTTGCATGTTTAGCTGTTTGATTCGGAATGATTGATGTTTTTCAAATCCGTACTTTTTTTCTTTCGGTAGTGTGTGATATGAGAATATCTTGTATCTCTCCTGAACTACTTTATCAATCCAAATATTCATAACAATAACTTGAGCATATTTAGTTGTCAGAGTGGATTAAAGAAGTATGGATTTCGTGTATGTTTTAAATGAGAGTGGGTTTTATGCCTTAACTTTTCAGGGTGGATTCTTTGTGTGTTAGAATAGGGTGGATTACGTTCATTCAACATTGAAAGTGGATTAAGGATGAATTCTTTTGTTCTAAAAAAATATAAGGGTGATTTCAAAGTGGATTCTTTTGTTCTGTAAAAAAAATCTTTTGTTCTGGGACAGGCAGTTTATAACTACAAATATTTCTTACCTTACATTTGATATATTTCTTTTCGGTTTTAGAGTCAAACATTTCTAAATTATTAATTTACGTTTCCGTTCCAAAATAAATAAACGGAATTGTACACTAGCTAGATATTTTATGATTTCAGGTTTAAAAAGAGAAGGGGTTCATTTTGATATCGATATTTAGAAAGATGGTTAATCCGAGGGATATTTTAGAGTAACGGTCGTCAATCTTCGGAATTGTTCGCGCCTTACTCTGAAATAGAATTTTGTATTGTATTTAAGGTCTTGAACTGGTCAATGATATTGAAAAATGTGTTTTAGACATTGCTCTGGTTGGACCGAGAATTAAACGGGAATAGAATTAATGCGATGTTTTTTTTTTTTTTTTCACTGGATTGATTTTGTTCCCTAGTACATGGAATTACGAGGTTCATGTTTTAGTCTAACAAAGTCGGTGAAAACCGGTGGGTATATTTATATTTCTCGGAAGGCGGGACGTCATGAACTTGATTGATTGAGGTTAGTTTTCTGTTGGGGACAACTAGTGTACACTCCTCATACTTTAAGTAAACGGACACCTCTAAAATTCTAGCATCTATTATTTTATCGATTAGATAGCACTAAGATCAAACCCTTCTATGAATTTGTTAATTTACTATTGGTATTTTTCAGTGCAAATGCATCGATTTATCTTAAAAAGGGAGGTTCGAAAATGTATTAAAATTCTTAAGAATTTAAATTTTCACATGGCGATACCGCGATATTTAGGTATTTATATTGTCTTTGTCTATTAAATATGAAACTGTTTTATGTGTCTTGGTTATTTTGGTCGGGTTGTTGTCTCTTTGACATATTCCCCATTTCCATTCTCAATTTTCTTTGTTATATGAGCTAATGCATTGCTTGGCAAAATCGTCATATCTGGTCATTTGTCGGTCTCTTATACTGTCATTTATTGAATTTATTGTTCCTTTGGATTGTCAGTACGCTGACCGAAGTCCTGGAGCGAAAGTACAGGCCGAACCCTCTCTACCGGTAACGTAAACGGCTGAGCTAGCGGGGTATAATGTCACGAGACAAATTACGAAAGGAAAATCAGTTTACACACGAAAACCCGTTTACGTTGCACTACTAATAAATAATAATATACATTTGTAAATTATATAATAATGATATAATTCTCTATTTAAAGAACACCGATAAATACTGTAAACCAACTAATTTTCGCGACTTTCATGAGTAGAAAATAATGTGAAATTGAATAATAAATTGTCACGAACATGTGAAACTTGGATCTTTCCTTATTTAACTACAGCAAGAAAATTTCAAAAACGTGAAATGGGCTAGAAAGGACTTAACGTAAATGAAGTTGGTTTACAGTAATATGTCATAGATATATAAATGATACATGTGTTGGTACACGCACTTATATTATTATGACAAAAGGTGTGGGGTTCAAATTTTCTTTAAATAATGAAAGGTTCAGGACCATTTGAAATTTTAAGTGAAAGGTCCTCCATAAGAAATCAATGGTCTTGTATCAATCATCAGTGTAAAGAATGGTAGGTCCTTGACTTTTGTTATCTAAAAATGAAAAGTCCTCTCCTAGAAAAAGACAGGTCCCGGACGTCGGATCCACACTAGTTTGAATCCATGTAAAGGTCCTAAATAATGTCTTTGAATTATACTTAATGTTGGTAAATGCTAATCCAATGCAGATACATGTATAATTTAGTTCATTAGACTTATGTAGGTTATATTTATATTTTGTACATGACCTGAGAATATCTTGATGTTAAATGATCTGCAATCTCCGGCGCAGAGATCATATACGTTCCGTTCAGTACTTCGTAACACTACACTTAATATGGCGTCATATTGAGTGCAGTATTGCGGAGCATGTATGGAACGGATATGAACTCTGCGCCGGAGATTGAATGATCTGGTGATGTTATCAAATATTAGGAGATGAGCTTTGTACCATATACATGGTAAGATCAGTGTTTTATATTTTTTTTAGTTAGCCTGCAGAATAAACAAAGTTGGGATAAGACTTTGAGATGCTCCCTCTCGGGTAAAAACTGTATTGTATTGTATTGACTGTCCTTGATTGACATGGACAATAGGTATCTACACAACTATAGGTGAGTTAAAGGGTTTAACTGAGTGGACAGTATCAAAGCAATTCAGGTGTTTGTTTATTCTTACACCTTCTGCAGAAAGGAAAAAACATGCCCATCAAAATCCAAAAGTGAATATATCTTTCTGAAACAATAAATGCATTAAACTTTTATATATCTAGTGGATGCCAGGCTTTAAAACTTTCCAAACTGGACAGGTAAGTCTGTACACAGAGTAGTTTTCGAGGTGTAAATACTGCCGTTTTTGTCCATTTGTTATAATGAACCTTAAGTGTCTACTTCAGTCAATTCAATTAGTTTATGTAAAAGATTTGAACTGATTTGGTCATTAAAGACGCTCAAATTAAAGCTTAAATATTAAAAAAATCTATCAAATATGCCATAAAACGTCACTTTTCAGATGTTTTTTGTCTTAAATGTAAGTGGCCGCATTTGTGTTCAGTCTCAACCTTTATATATTTTATGTTTTATCATCAAATACAACATATATTTAAATATTAAGACTGAACACAAATGCGGCCTCTTCCAATTTAGACAAAAACCGTCTTAAAATTAGCACAAATGCTAAAATTGTGAAGATATCAGTAATTTTGCATGAATTTAAATTGCTAGTACCTGATGCAAGTACATTGTATTGTCAAAAACAGCCCATATTTATGGAACAAGTATTCTATACTTTCCAATAAATAGCTAAAAGTTTAAATTTCAACAAATCTGTAAAATGCTATATTTTGGGGCCAAAAAGGGGTCTTACCTGGGCTTCTCCTTTCTTAAATACAGTCATGGCTAGAAGAAGGTGTCATACCCCTTAGTTCACTATATGTACTGTTTGTGCCTTGTTAATACTTGTATGTCAATGATTACAAAACTGTAAACATTATAGTAACAGAAATATTTCAATCATAAATGAGTGTTCAGTGTTGTACATGGGACCAAACTACCACCATATAGGGTGTATGGTCCCAACCTGTTGTAGTAAACCGAATGTAGCAACTAATCAATCATGACTTGGTATATATGATTCAGTTTAATTGGATTTATACAGTTCAAATATATACATGTATACACTTTAATAGTATTGGTTGTATTCTGATAGGACAGAGCCAGTTTATCGTATTTTATACATGTACTTTCCGTTATATGAATTTGAGTTATATCCATTTGTACACCATATTGTCTATGTATATATGTTTTGTTATTTGTGTACTTTTAGGGTTATTTATTCATGTCATATTACATAAATATCTGTAAACAAGACGAATTACTCCACGAACCCTGTTACACAAAGTACCATCAGACTGGAACCATGGTAACGTTATACCTGTATATAAAAAAGGAGACAAATAATGCGACTGAGTATCGCAATTATAAGAACTCTCATTCTGATATCGGATATATATATTTGTATGCAAATTTTCCTAAAATCGCAATTATTAAACTCACATTTTTGTTCATCCTTCAAAAATTGCAATAATAAATGCACGCAATAATTTCTGAATTAACAGTAAATAAATATATAAAATATTAGTTAAATCGGATAATCTAATCCACACAGTCAAAGTAATCATTGTATATGTATTTCAAGTCGTAAATTGTAAAATTAATTGAATAACTCAGTTTTAGTGAAAAGAATCAACAGTAAATAGATAAATTAGCTTTGGTACATGTATAAAAAATAGTAATTTGTGTGTTAAGACATATTTTAAACTATTAGTTTTTTTAGATATTTTAATACATAGATGTAGACTATTAACACTAATAATTTTGATATTTTTTTTATTACAGATATTGAACCATACTGTTCCAATATTGTACATGATGTACATGATGTAGTACAATAATGGTTCCATAGTTTTGTATATACAGGACCTTGTACCTCATACATGGTAGGTTTTGTATATACAGGACCTTGTACCTCATACATGGTAGGTTTTGTATATACAGGACCTTGTACCTCATACATGGTAGGTTTTGTATTCTGTTTATATGAGTGTTTTTTGTGCTTAGGTGTCTTAATTGATATAGAAATAAGAAGATGTCACTATGTATGATTGCTATTGAGACAACTCTAAATTGATGATACCAAATGACACACAAATTAACCACTTTTGGTCACCGTATGGCCTTCAACAATGAGTTAAACCCATACCGCATAGTCGGCTATAAAAGGCCTCAAAATGACAAATGTAAAACAATTCAAATCAGAAAACTAATGGCCTGATTTATGTACAAAATAAAGAACGAAAAAGCAAATATGATATACAGCAACAAACGACAACCACTGAATTAGTCTCCTGACTTGGGACAGGTGCATTAAGCATGGTTATAATATATGATTTAACGGGCTTAGTGTGTGATGTTCCTATACCTTTGCTTAATGTGTACTAATACAATGTTGTTAGTCATTTTAATGGAATGGCCTAAAAAAATTACTACTATCAGGAGAATATTTGATAGAATTTAATATGTTAAAAATTAAGATGTATAATTTATGAAGAACAACATCTATCATGGTTAATGTTCTTTGTAGTTTTATAAGTCAAAAACATGAAAACCTACAATTTTCCAGTAGGAAATATTTTAGTACTGTTATCTAGAATGAAGAGAGTTATCTTTTTGTGTACATACTATTTGTATTGTATAGCAGGGTCATTGTTATACAAATTACTGTGCAATCAACCTATCTTTGACCTAAGGTGTTTATTTTATCATACAACCAAAACAACCAGGCTTCATATAAATATTTTCAATAATATTCCTATTTGTTAAATAATCCTTATTCATATTTTTATGCTTTGCAGGAAATTATTAACAGTGACTGAATCAAATGATCAATTTTCATAGTAAAATGAAAGAAAACATGAAGACAACCAATGTATGACATTATAAGGAGAAGCAGTTGAATATTGAATGAATATTGAAATTAGTATAAAGGAGAGGTCATACACCAGAGAAGACTCTAAGCAAAGTGTACAGGTAGGCAACTTGTTGGTTGGTTTTAATCGATTGTTATGAATTAAGGAGATGTGGTATAGGATTGCCAATGAGACAGTTATCCACCATTGTCCAGATAATGTAGATTTGAGCAACTATAGGTCACCATACTGGTTTCAGCAATTATCACAACCCATACCATATAGTCGCTATACAGGCCTGGCAATGTTTGTTTAAATTACTTTTCTGTGTCAATTAAATGTTTCATACATATTCAAGACTAAGATAAAAAGAATAGATCTCTTAAGTAGCTTTTGTTAAAAACTTATTGGAGAGGGGAGGAACTTTCACTGAAAAATATGATTTGTTGGTAATGGACAAAAATGTGGCTTTGCAACAGAACATCTGTATATTCTATATATAAAGAGTTCGTACACACATGAAACAGGAGTCTCACTATTTGTATTTTTTCATTAGTATTTTCCCTCAAAATCTTTTTATCTGACTTTTTCAGTTAACACACATTGGTATGCTATCATATTAAAATTGAGAATGGAAATGGGGAATATGCCAAAGATACAACAACCCGACCAAAGAGCATACAACAGCCGAAGGCCACCAATGGGTCTTCAATGCAGCATTTGCTCATCTCTTTTCCATGGAGATTATAGGTTCCTGCCCCCGAAATCATGGTTCATTGATTTTTAAACGTTTGTATTGTTTACATGTCAGTCCAGTTCTTAGGAAACCGCTTATCATTAGTCAACGGTATTCGGTATTAAGTTGTAATAGTATTGGCATTTTTCTCCGCAGAGGTTATTTGGTCCTGCACCTTCAGTCGTGGTTCATAACTTTAGATTGTTTGCATTCTCAGAGACATTATGATATCCAACAGTTTCATATAGGTAGTGGCTGCGATTACCCACAAAAAATTAACAGTAAGAAATAGTTTTTATACGCCGATTTAGGTTACGTATTATGGTATGCCTTTGTCCGTCCGTCCGTCCGTCCCTCCGTCGTCAAAATGTCGTACATTAACTCAAAAATGCTTTTACCAATTTGCATAAAACTTTGGTGAATTATTTATATCTATTGACATGAGCTCTCTTTCGATTCTTATAAATTTTCGATTTTATGTTTCCGAGTTATGGGGTTTTATTGTTGATTCTGTGACTTCTGTCGCAGAAAGCTCGACATAGGGATATTGATCCGGCGGCGGCGGCGTTAACGAACTTCTTAAAAGCTTTATATTTAAAAAGGTGGAGGACCTGGATGCTATATACTTTGTATATAGATCGATGCCTTATGTTATTAAGTTTCCGTTTGTCATATATATGTCCATTGTCCTTGGCCTCATTTCCATGGTTCGGATCATACTTGAAAAAAAGTTCAGATTTTTTGTAATGGTAATGTCTCTCTTATTATGAGTAATAAGATAACTATATTTAGTATATGCGTACATTGCAAGGTCCTTATGCCTGTCAGACAGTTTTCATCTGACCTCAACCTCATTTCATCGATCAGTGTCAGAACAAGGTTAAGTTTTCGTGGTCAAGTCCATATATTAGATACTATAAGTAATAGGTCTACAATATTTGGTGTACGGAATAAGTGTAAGGTGAACATGTCCAACTGGCAGGTGTCATCTGTTCTTGACCTCATTTTCATGGTTCATGCAGTGGTTAAAGATAAGTTTTGTCTTTTGGTCTTTTTTTCTACATTTGTGTAATACTATATGCAATACTTCAACTATATTTGGTGTATGGAAATATTTTACGATGTACATGTCAGTCTTGTAGGTTTTATTTGACCTTGACCTCATTTCATGGTTCATTGCTTATGTTGAGTTTTTGTGTTTTGGTCTGTTTTTTTTTCTTAAACTTTAAGCAATAGGTCAACTATATTTGGTGTAGGGAATGATTGTAGGGTGTATATGTCTGTCTGGCAGGTATCATCTGACCTTGATCTGCATGTCAATGTTCAGTTTTCCTGGTTTACTTTGTTTCTTAGATACTATAAGCAATAGGTCAACTACAGTCGATGCCTGGAATTATTTCAAGGTGTATCTTGATTTCATTTTCATGGTACATTGGTCAATATAGAATTTCCATGGTTTGGTCTGTTTCTTTTATACTATAAGCAATAGCTATAAGTTATCTATATTCTGTGTATGGAATGATTCATGTATTAAAGGTGTACATGTATTTCAGTCATGGTTTAACGGACCATAACGTCATTTTCTTGGATCATAAATGTTAATGTGATACTTGTAGTAAAACTTTATATGTAGGATTATAAACATAAAATCAATGGTCAGTATAGTAGGCGAGGGATTTCAGCTTGTGCACTCTTGTTTATAAATTTCTGAAATGACAATGAGAAGTTATGGAACTTTATTCGATGAAAAAGCGATAGGCGTATTATGCGCTCATGCTCTTTATTCCTTTTTTACCATGGTGTTGTCAGTTTATTTTCAATTTATGAGTTTGAATGACCCTTTGGTATCTTTCTCATTTTTGTCGAGCCTGCGACTTTTGTCGCAGAAAGCTCGTCATAGGGATAGTGATCCGGCGGCGGCGTTACCTAACTTTTTAAAAGCTTTATATTTTAGAAGCAAGAAGACCTGGATGTTTCATACTTTGTATATAGATGCCTTATGTTACGAAGTTTCCGTCTGTCATATGTCCAACTATATTTAGTATGTGCGTACCTTGCAAGGTCCTCATGCCCGTTAGACAATTTTAATTTGACCGCCACCTCAATTCATGGATCAGTAAACAAGGTTACGTTTTTGTGGTCAAGACCATATATCAGATACTATAAGCAGTCATCATGCTGCTGCAGTAGGTCTACTAGATTTGGTATATAGAATGATTGTAAGGTGTACATGTCCAACTGGTAGGTGTCATCTGACCTTGACCTCATTTTCATGGTCCAGTGGTTTAAGTTAAGTTTTTTTAGTTTTTAGTCTTTTTTTCTAATACTATATGCAAAAGGTCAACTATATTTGGTGTATGGAAATATTTTATGATGTACATGTCAGTCTGGCAGGTTTTATTTGACCTTGACCTCATTTTCAAGGTTCATTTCTCAGTGTTAAGTTTTTGTGTTTAGGTCTGTTTTTATTCAACTATAAGCAATAGATCAACTATATTTGTTGTATGGAAGGATTTTAAGGTGCATGTATATGTCTGCCTGGCAGGTAACATCTGACCCTGACCTCATTTTTATGGTTCATTGGTCAATGTTAAGTTTTCATGGTTAAGTTTGTTTTTTAGATACTATAAGCAATAGGTCAACTATATCTAATGCATAAATTGATTGTAAGGCGTACATGTCTGTCTGGCATGATTAATCTGACCTTGACCTCATTTTCAGGGTTCATTGGTCAATGTTAAGTTTTTTTGGTTAGGACTGTTTCTTAGAAAATTTATGTCTCGTTTGGTTTATCTGACCTTGACCTCATTTTCTTGGATCATTTTAAGTTTATAAGTTACTTGTAGTAAAGCTTTATGTATAGGACTATCAACTTAAAATCAAGGGTCAGTAAAGAAGGCGAGATATTTCAGCGTATGCATTCTTGTCTGCCATTAGAGGAAGCAGAAAGTTTTGGGATCAGCTATCCTCCTTACTAGAGCCCCAAGGGTGACTGGGGAATAGAAGTATGGTCACCATTGGTCTTCCTCCGACCGGCAGTAAAACCCTTGCTAAAGCTTTCCCTTCACCACTTTGGGTTTCTGCCATGGGATGAAGCAGAAGCTTAGGGGTCAGCTGTCCTCTTGACTAGAAGATTGTCTAGATCCTTCATATGTGAGGCATTAGACTGATAGTGAGAGATATAACCTCCTTCACACGATCAGTATCCTGGACTTCACCTTCACAGTCTGTGGTGCTTTACCCTCTTTACCTTCACCGCTTTGGTTTTCTGCAATGGTTTGAAGGAGACGGTTTGGGATCAGCTGTTCTCTAGACTTAAAAGATTTTCTAGGAGGGAAAATATACTGATAGTGTGAGATATAACCTTCCTTATGCCATCAGTATCCTGGACATTAATCTTCATAGTATGGGCTGCACCCCTTCACTACTTTAGGTTTCTGCCAAGTGATGAAGAAGAAGGTTTGGGGTCAGCTGTCCTCTTGAATTGAAGATTGTCTTGGATTCTTATAATTGAAGACAATAGACTGATATTGTGAGATATAAACTTCCTCACACCATCAGTATCCTGGACATTAATCGTCACTGTCTGGGCTGCTCTGCCCTCTTCCCCTTCACTTCTTTGGTTTTCTGCCATTGGAGGAAGCAGAAGGTTTTGGGATCAGCTATTCTCTTGACTAGAAGATTGTCTAGAATTCTTCATATGGATGGCATTAGACTGATAGTGTGAGAAATAACCTTCCTCACCATCAGTGTCTTGGACATCAATCTTCACAGTATGGGATGCTCAACCATCTTCACCTTCACCACTATGTTTTTCTGCCATCTCATGTAGAAGAAGATTTGGGGTCAGCTGTCCTCTTGAATTGAAGATTGTATAGGATCCTTTATATGGAAGGTATTAGACTGGTAGTGTGAGATATAACCTTCCTCGCACCATCAGTATCCTAGACTTCAATCTTTACAGTCTGGAGTGCCATATCCACTCCCATTCACAACTTTGGTTTTGGGATCAGCTGTCCTCTTGAATTGATGAATGTCTAGGATCCCTCATATGGAAGGCAATAGACTGGTAGTTTGAGATATAACCTTCCTCATACCATCAGTATCCTAGACTTCAATCTTCATTTTCGGTTGCTTTACCGTCTTTACCTTCACCGCTTTTTTTTCTACCATGGGATGAAGCAGAAGATTTTGGGTCAGCTGTCTTTTTGACTAGAAGATTGTCTATGATCCTTTTTATGGAAGGCAATAGACTGAAAGTGTGAGATATAACCTTCCTCACACCATCAGTATCCTGGACATTAATCTTCACAGTCTGGGCTGCACTACCCTCTTCCCCCTTCACCACTTTGGTTTTCTGACATGTGAAGAAGGTTTGTGATCACATATCCTCGTGACTAGAAGATTGTCTAGGATCCTCAATATGGAAGGCATTAGACTGATACATGTGATAGTGTGAGATATAACCTTCCTCACACCATCAGTATCCTTGACATCAATCTTCACAGTCTGGAGTGCTTTACCCTCTTCCCCTTCACCACTTTGGGTTTCTGCCATGGGATGAAGCATAAGACTTACGTTCAGCTGTCCTCTTGACTAGAAAATTTTCTAGGATCTTTCATATGGAAGGCAAAAGACTGATAGTTTGAGATATAACCTTTCTCACACCATCAGTATCCTGGACATCAATCTTTACAGTCTGGGGTGCTCTACCCTCTTCCCCTTCACCCCTTTGGTTTTTTTGCATTGGGATGAAGCAGAAGGTTTTGGGTCAGCTATACTCTTGACTAGAAGATTGTCTAGGATCCTCCATATGGAAGGCAGTAGACTGATAGTGTGAGATATAATCTTCCTCACACCATCAGTATCCTGGAAATTAATCTTTACAGGCTGGGATGCTTCATCCTCTTCCCCTTCACCACTTTGGTTTTCTGCCATGTGATGAAGAAGAAGGTTTGGCATCAGGTATCCTCTTGACTAGAAGATTGTCTAGGATCTTTCATATGGAAGGCATTAGACTGATAGTGTGAGATATAACCTTCCTCACATCATCAGTATCCAAGACTTCAATCTTCACAGTCTGGAGTGCCTTATCCACTCCCCTTTACCACTTTGGTTTTCTGCCATGTGATGAAGCAGAAGGTTTGGGGTCAGCTGTCATCTTGAATTGAAGATTGTCTAGAATCCCTCATATGGAAGGCAATAGACTGGTAGTGTGAGATATAACCTTCCTCACATCATCAGTTTCCTAGACTTCAATCTTCACAGTTTTGGTTGCTTTACCCTCTTCTCTTTGACCTCTTTTGTTTTCTGCCATGTGATGTAGCAGAAGGTTTTGGGTCAACAATACTCTTGACTAGAAGATTGTCTAATATCCTTCATTTGGATGGCAATAGAATGATAGCGTGAGATATAATATTCCTCAAACCATCAGTATCCTAGACGTCAATCTTCACAGTCTGGAGTGCATTTACCTCTCCCCTTTCACCACTTTGGGTATCTGCCATGGGATGATGCAGAAGGTTTTGGGTCAGCTATATTCTTGACTAGAAGATTGTCTAGGATCCTTCATATGGAAGGCAATAGACTGATAGCGTGCGATATAACATTCCTCACACCATCAGTATCCTAAACTTCAATCTTCACTGTCTGGGGTGCTTTACCTTCTTCCCCTTCACTACTTTAGTTTTCTGTCATGGGATGAAGCAGCTGACAAAAAATGTTCAGCTGTGCCAAGGGCCTGGAACTTCAATTCCATTGGATCTGTCTATCAAAATAGATCTAGCAAGAAATCGTTTGTTGAGAGAGTAGGTTCACATTCTCATGACCATAGCAGAAGTGAATCCTCAAATTTAAGCTGGTTTTTGGCTTAGTAATGTCTAATTTCCGCCTGAAGTATTGAGAAAACCCACTTGACACTTTGATTATTTTCTAACCATTGTTCAGGAATAAATTTTATATCAAGAAATGTAAATTCTGAGAATGGATTTAACCTTCAAGGGGAAGTTTTCATTCAAAGGGAGATAACTGATAGAACAAAGAGAGTAAAAATATTGAGGTTGAAATTGAAATTAAGACATTTCTTTATGTTTTGTTTTCCTAGCTTCTATATATACATTAAACAAACGGGCTTTAATGCTACTAGTATATTATATCATAAGTCAGAAAACTAAATTTTAGGCTGGTGATTAAATAGATTTGTAAGATATATGTTTGTGTTAATTTTTAAGGTATTTCAATGGCCATGTTTTAGTTTTAATGGATGTGGAGTAAGACTGCTAATATGCAAGTAGGTATATAATTCCTTTATTTTTTCATCGTAAAATAAGTTTATAGGAAGTGTTTTGGCTTGTAGGTTATAAGAGGTCAGAATTTTTTTTTTCTTCATATTTGTACATTTTTAGGACAAAGTGTTTTAAAAATTTGAAGTAGATGTCATATTTTTTATGTTATTGTGATGTTTTCACATTGTGTTCCCTTCATCTCCTATTACCCATTTGTTATATGTGAACTTTTCCCAAATATTCTGGATTCATTATTAATCTTTGGATATGAATTTTGTTGGGTACAGGTGAAAAACGAATGTATATGTTAAACATAGAACAAACTTTCTGCAGACTTTGGCAAACCATAGAAATCGTTACCCACATAAATACAATTGTTCCTCAATCCATGGAAATCGTTACCCACAAAAATACAATTGTTCCTCAATCCATGGAAATCGTTACCCACAAAAATACAATTGTTCCTCAATCCATGGAAATTGTTATCCACAAAAATACAATTGTTCCTATATCCACGGACATTGTTGCCCACAAAAAATAAAGGAATCCACAATAATATACATATAATATTCCAAAAATGATTTTTTTAAACAATTTTAAATGGCTTAACATTTTACCTTTCAAGCTTGCATTAAATACAGCTTGCCTGCAGTATAGTTGATGTTTATAATGACCATTGGAGCTGACTTTTAATGTAAGAAAGAACCATTGCATACATATGTCTATTTATGAAAATGTTGATTAAGGATCATACCCTTGAATTTTGTCAAGCCTGTGACATTTTGACGCTGAAACTAGACATAGCTATCTTGCATTCAGTCACTGTTGGGCGTCAAAATTTATGTCCAGTTTCAGACATCTATTACTTTGTCAAACCAGCGTAGAGTTTAGTTTAATATATGGTTACCAGGAACATGAATATATTTTTGTATATCCTGCGATAGGATTTTATCTTCAACAGGACACGAGTAAAAGAAATGGCAAGAATGTTTCGTTCAATGGAAGATAACTCATAAATTATAGAAAGGGAAACAAAATTGAGGTTGAAATCGAAATCAAAACATTTATATATGTTTTCCAGCTTTCATATCCATTACATAACTGGTTTCAAGGATATACATATCTATATAAGTCAGAAAACAAAATTTTAGGCTGACAATTTAATAAATTTGTCAAATATATAATTTGTAGATTTTAATTCCTTTTTAGGTTATTTCAGTGACTATGTTTGAATGGATGGGGAGTAAGACTTGGTGGTCTAATACAGCTAATATATAAGTAGGTATATTTTGACATTTCAGTGATATCATACTTTAACTTTGTTTAAACCTGTTTATTTACTTTTGACTTTAATTATTTATCCCTTGTAATTTTTTATTAACTGTGTATTTGCATTCAGGTGTCACAGGTCAAATTTATTCGTTCATTGTGTGTTAATTTACGTTTTTTGATTGAGTTAAGCCTTCCAATTGATATTTTATAGTGTGTTTTTCTATGTTGTGATGTTATATTATTGTTTCAGAAAAGGGATAAGGTTTGGTACCATTAAAACGTTTAATCCCGCTGCAAATGTTTGCACCTGTCCTAAGTAAGGAATCTGATTACAGTAGTTGTCGTCTGTTTATGTAGTTCATACGTGTTTCTCGTTTCTCATTTTTGTCGAGCCTGCGACTTTTGTCGCAGAAAGCTCGACATAGGGATAATGATCCGGCGGCGGCGGCGGCGTAAGCTTACTTCTTAAAAGCTTTATATTTTAGAACCTAGAAAACCTGGATGTTTCATACTTTGTATATAGATGCCTTATGTTACGAAGTTTCCGTCTGTCATATGTCCATTGTCCTTGACCTCATGTTCATGGTTCAGTGACTACTTGAAAAAAAGTCAACATTTTTTGTAATGTTAATTTCTTTCTTATTATGAGTAATAGGATAACTATATTTAGTATGTGCGTACCTTGTAAGGTCCTCATGCTCTTCAGACTATTTTCATTTGACCTCGACCTCATTTCATGGATCAATGAACAAGGTTTAGTTTTCGTGGTCAAGTCCATATATCAGATACTATAAGCAGTAGGTCTACTATATTTTGTATATGGAATGATTGTAAGGTGTACATGTCCAACTGGTAGGTGTCATCTGACCTTGACTTCGTTTTAAGGTATAGAACCACTAATTCAGGCCAGGTCGGAAAGAACATACAAGAAAGTAGTACATATTTTAAACAAAATAGTTCCTACGCATAGCTGTATCTGTGTCAATAGTGGGAATATTTGGGTAGTTTTAGTATCAAATGAAAGCTTTGGGACTTGGGATCACTGTAGAACCCTAGTTGAAAGTTTTATTTGAATAATAAAGAAGTATATGAAATTTTGATAGGAGGGCTCATTTGGCCTGTTGTTCAGATCAGAAGTTCCTGTTTCTGTACTATCAAACTTCCGGGAACCAGTACGCTCTAATATGCAATTAAAGGTATGTTTATTTTTTCAGCACAAGTCAGCATAAGGTACAGTTTTGACAAGAAATAACTGCCACTTAATTTGAACTTAAGACAAAGTAGCCATTTATGCTTGAAATTGCATAATTTAACATAGAAAGCAATGGGGCTATGAATAAGTGGTTTTATACCTTCATGGTTCAATGGTCAAAGCTAAGTTTTTGAGTTTTGGTCTTTTTTTCTAATACTATATGCAATAGGTCAACTATAAATGGTGTAAGGAAATATTTTATGATGTACATGCCAGTCTCACAGGTTTTATTTGACCTTGACCGCATTTTCATGGTTCATTTCTCAGTGTTAAGTTTTTGTGTTTTGGTCTGTTTTTTCTTCAACTATAAGCAATAGATCACCTATATTTGATGTATGGAAGGATTGTAAGGTGTATATGTCTGTCTGGCAGGTATCATCTGACCTTGACCTCATTTTCATGGTTCATTGGTCAATGTTAAGTTTTCGTGGTTAAGTTTGTTTCTTAGATACTTTAAGCAATAGGTCAACTATATTTAATACCTAAATTGATTGTAAGGTGTACATGTCTGTCTGGCATGGTTCATCTGACCTTGACCTCATTTTCATGGGTCATTGGTCAATGTTAAGTTTTCTTGTTTAATACTGTTTCTTAGAAACAATAAGCAATAGGTCAACTATGTTTGGTTTATTGAATGATTGTAAGGTGTACATGTATTTCTCGTTTTTCTGACCTTGACCTCATTTTCTTGGATCATGTTACGTACCTCTTTCCTAGAACCCTGGATTCGCCCCTCCTAGTGTGAAGAATGATGTTTTTCGGTTTTGTAAATTGTAAAAGTACGCTTACACGTCGTTCTACATTGACACACCAGCCTGCCAGGTAGTTATTGACAGTCATATATTTTCTTGTTGATGCAGGGTTGAATGTCTTTTGTTTATCATAGCCGCGGAGCCGTTACGGTAACTCTTAATTAAAGTCCTTGTAATATTTTTTTGACAATATGCAATATGCGCAAATCTTAATTCATCATAAGGACCCTAGCTTAGTGTCACGGTTCCGCAGCTATTTTTATGAGTGTGGATGGGGTGTTTATTTGTTTATTCTTTAATTTTTTTGCCATTTTTCTCTATATTCTTAATTTTTGCCCATTATTCTCTTAATCTTTAAGGTAGCTTAAGAAGTCTATCTACTGTATCACAAGGACTGTTAACACTAGTCCCTTATTTTGTAAATGCCGAGTCTCGCACATGGCATGTGCTTTCGACTCCAATCATAATATAATTGAGCAGGATTTTCAGTTTTTCTACATAAGGTTGGTGGTTCTCTCCTAACGCTCCGGTTTCCTTCACCAACAAAAAACTAGCCTCCAGTATATAGCCAACAGTGCTGAAAGTAGCGTTAAACACCAACCATCAATCAATCTTATTCTTTATATTTCAACCATCGTTTAATTATCACTGCTGTTTTCTTATGTAAACTATTATCGGTAATCCCCAATATGAAATCTATTTCTGTAAATCTATTACACTACTAAATAATAAATTAGGGAATAATAGAAACGAAAATAAATTGATAAACACAGAATGAGTCTGTTGTTTCTTATCTCACTATCAGTTGTAATTGTTTTTGATGAGGCGATCATAGAAACGGAATCTAAAGCATTATTTTCCAATTGCTTTTATTAATATTTTATAAGCTGGATAATTGATAACAGAAAATAGATTGTACATCACAAGATTGTTCTTTTTAAAAAGTCTTTGTGCTGAGAATTGGTTTGTCTTTATTTTTATTCGCCATTTAGAAATTTCTGTGTGACAGAGCTTTGATAGTCTCTGGTAAATTAAATCACGATTTATATAGACTTGGGACAATTGACGATATAGTGATTCTTTTACTTTATCTATCTTTCCATTTATTAATACATACAAGAAAGGATAATACTTGAAGATACATATACAGTATCTAACAACTCATGTTTTAGGTGAATATATATAAGAAGATGTGGTATGAGTGCCAATGAGACAACTCTCCATCCAAGTCAAAATTTATAAAAGTAAACCATAATAGGTCAAAGTACGGTCTTCAACATGGAGCCTTGGCTCACACTGCATGAACAGCAAGCTATAAAGGGCCCCAAAAATTACAAGTGTAAAACCATTCAAACGGAAAACCAACGGTCTAACCTATATAAAAAACGAGAAACGAGAAACACATATGAACCACATCAACAAACGACAACTACTGAACATCAGATTCCTGACTTAGGACAGGTGCAAAAGCTGTTAAGCCGCGTATATGCGGTAATTTTACAGATATCAATGGAAATTTTTTTTTTTATAAAAATATGAAGATGTGGTATGATTGCCAAAATGAGACAACTCTCCACCAGAGAACAAATGTAATAGAAGTTAACAATTATAGGTCACCGTACGCCCTTTAACAATGAGCAAAACACATACAGCATAGTCAGCTATAAAAGGCCCCGAAATGACAAATGTAAAACAATTCAAACGAGAAAACTATCGGCCTGATTTATGTACAAAACAATGATAAAAAAAAACAAATAGTATACACAGCAACAAACGACAACCACTGAGTAATAGGCTCCTGGCTTAGAACAGGCACATGCAGAATGTGGCGGGTTTAACTAGTTTGCCGGCGCCAAACCCTCCACCTAACCTGGGACAGTGGTGTAACAGTACAACATTCGAACAAACTATAAAAATCAGTTAAAAAGGGCTTACATGTGACTAATCAGATCGATATAAAGCAGAAAGACATATAACAAAAAACAGACCGGACGCGTCAGAGTATTTATACATCCCCAAAACACTAAAGACACTTTAAGTACCGATCTGAGAGTAGTCACCGACATGCCTGCTATTGCTGTTGTCAATGTCGAAAAAACAATAGAAAACTAAAACAAATCAAAAATGTTCTTCAGATGCTATTTCCCGATCGCGAAGCAGCTTCTGTCCAAGTTTCAGTATAATTAAGATTTGATAAAGGAATGCATGTCTTAAAAATCAAACCAATACTATTGTTAATGTTAACTGCTGCAAAAATCAATCCATTAGTAAAATATAAAAAAAAAAGAATAAAAACACATTTTTTAAATTTTCTGCAGGTGTAATCTCTTTTCGTCAAATAAAAGCTTCTGTGCAAGTTTCTATTTAAGTTTTTGACTACGTGTTGATGTCTCATAACTCCAGACTGTATCTACATGTTAACGTCAAAAACAAATAGTATAAAAATCAGGAAATGTAATATAATTGCCAATCAAACCAGAGGCGGATTTAGGAGGCCAGGAGACTCCCCCCCCCCCCCCCCCCCCCCCCACACACACACACACACACACACACACACTCACAGAGCTACATATATGGTAAATGTATACAAGTCTCACTCTTAACGATGTCTTTCTGAATTTGGACAGGCACACATAAAAAATAGCCCGTCCATGCTAACTTTCAACCTGTGGTTGTCGAATTGCTATGAGTAAAAGAAAATGTAGGAAAAATATTATTCTGTTTGTTTTATTTTTGGAATTTTACTTCATCTGGAATATCATCTAGATATTCATTTATATGGTACATAAATGATTGTCATTATTAGAAAGGCGATGATCCTTCAGATTTTTATTAAAAGCTGAAAAGGAATAAATCAGAAAATAGCATGTGCCAAAAATGTGCCTAACAAATTATCATTAATTCTATAATAAATTGTTACATTTATTGTCTTTTAAGAAAACTGAAATAAAGTAAATTAGTTACGGATTGTGTATTGAAAGCAGGTGAAACACAGGTGCAAGACAAATGTAATCATCGTTCCTTGCAGGTATATTGAATTAACTATAAATAAATAAATAAAGCAATCTCGCTTTCTAATAAAAAAAAAATCAAATAAATCTAGTATCGTTCAAAAATATCTTTAAAATATATCACATTTCATCATTGAGGCTGATTCTATAACATGTGGTTTTCATTAAAAAGACATTCTTAAACTAATCTTAAGTAAATTGAAAGCAATTCATTGTTTTCTCTATTTTCGAGATTAAGTAGATAAGAAATTTATTGGCAATGAAAATTACAAGAGTTTATTTGTTGTATATTTCGAACCGAAATCAACATTCAAAGATAAATGAATGAAATAAACATATATACAGACACATTTTATGAATTATGATATGTTCAGGATGGTTATTTTAAACACGAACAATGAATTCTCTTGTAGGTTTCTATCAGATAATAGACCCACCTGTCTGCTGCGGTGATATTCCCAAAAAATCGGTCTGATATCGGATGAATTAAATTTACTGCAAAAAATTAAACTTAAATTTCTTCGTGTAACCGACCAAATGTTATAATTTATTGAAGGGTTTGTGTATTTTTTCTCTTCTTAGTGTCAAATCGTTTTTTCCAAAGCCCATCAGCCAGTAAAAACAAACATATTCAGAAAAAAAACACACCCATAAACAAAATGTTTGATACAGTTTGATAATATTTTTGTCCCCCGCGCAACGCGTTTCGGAGGACATAGAAATACCGTCCGTCCGGGCTTATAAGGGCTCTCACGTGTACAATTCTTGCCAGAATTTTATGAAACTTATATCATAGGTTTATATCAGCAATGTCTTTGATGAGTTCGAAAATCAGTGCCGATCAAATATTTTATGCCCCTTGGAAAAATTTATTATAAGAGAAATCGCATTGCATTTGCTTAAGATATTTATAAATTGAGCTGCGTCGGATAGAAATCGACCTTATGCAAGTGCACGTATACATGTACATGTGTAAGACTTTAATTGATTTTGTAACATTCTAATACGAAATAAAAGATACATGTTGGTCATTTTTGTAGGGTTCTTAAAACAACTCAATTTTAACATAGTTATAGACTCTCCGTAGAGATTTTTTCAACCCGAAATAGGTTAACAGATGTAATGATATTCATTTGCATAAGGTCGATTTCTATCCGACGCAGCTCAATTGTTTCAAAGAACCAAATTTTTTTTTAGTTATTGCCCTTGTACCTTAGATAGATAAAATATGTGTAACGCGGGGGACGTTGGAACTCTGTTCTTTTATTAACATACAATCATTTTTTTTTTTTCGATAAATTTAGCTACAAAAACACGGTATGGGATTGTTTTTTTTCAGTTTTAGACCCGGCAATGTCCAAATTATTTACATTTCTGTGTTCGACACAAAACTGTTGAAGGGATGGGTCTTAATTCGCCATATTCCAAGCCTTATGCAAAAATTGATATTTTGTCTAATATTGACCTAATACTGGATATTTATTGGAATATCTTTCTGACAATTAAATGGGTGAATGAAACACAGCACATTGACTCTTCGTCCACCTTATCTTCTCCACGGATAAAATATATAACTTTGACTCATAAATCAGCTTGCTAATCTAGTTCAAGATAATATTCATTTTTTTTTTTAAAGTTCACACATTTAATTAACTTGCGTTAACAAGACTTGGTGAGTCAGGAAGCTTTTATTCTGAGCTTTAATGAATTCAAGTAGACAAGCTAATTATGCAGAACCAGGGTTAACTGTAAAATTATCGACTGTTTTTCGCATTTCTTTTCTATCCAATATATTTAAATAAACTATAGTATTAAGCCCATTGATTGAATGATTGCCGGTTGCTTAACGTCCAGTGGCAAATACTTTATGCATGTTCAGGACGATGTATCAAGCCCTATAACCATGACTCAACAAGAATTTCTAGAATAATTTCCAGTATGACATAACTAAAATTATTGTTAAGGGGGTTAATGATTTACATGTATATTTACTAAGAAATATACTAGCTGACAAGAAAAACTAGGATTATGTAATACAAATTTGTGATTATTTTCTATTTCTCTTTTCATTTTCTTTATAACATATATATTTGTTTTGTTATATTTTATTTCAATATCATTAAGAATAATGTGCTTTTACTTTCAAATTTGCAAAAGTATCACCTCCTCCAAAATATCTAAATATATGATATATTTATGTAATATGAATGTTGGCTAACTTTGAATATTGTATGTTTGTAAATATTTTCATGTTTCAAAAATTGTCTTGGTAACAACCCAATATTTGAATTTTACACCAATAAAATGTTTTGATTAAATATGATTTGGTGCATAAGCAATAGACTGTCAGTTTTCAAAACCAAATATTTGTCAATTGGACATGTCAGAACCATATGACCGAAGCACTTTTCTTCGTTAACCATCATTATTAGTTTGAGCTCTCCAAATAGCGTTCAAAATGCGTCATTATATTCTTTCTATTTTTGTGTAGATATTTTCTGTATTCCTTAATTTCTTTTTATCCCTTTATTCTTTTATTTTTGGCAAAATATGTTCTATTCTGTAAACCTCATCTAGACCCTCTATACTGGGAGGATGATGCACTGGGACACTTATTTCTGCTTCATAAGGTACCAAGATTTAAGGAAGCAAAACATAAAAAAGTCATTCGATTACTTTGGCAATGCCTATTGGGCGAATTATGCTCCGCGATACATTCACAATAAGCATGCAGAAGATACGTATTGACATGCGCAAGACACGTGTTTCTGGTTCATATGATACGCTTGGCAAAACTTGAGAAAACCGAACATATAACACGTTTTAGAGCACAAAATACAAATGGGCCTAAACAGAGTATAAAGAACCGCAGGTAAAATCGACTTTTCTTTTGGATTGCAACTGTATATAAATTTGAGTAAATGTAAGACAACAAATTTAGCATCCTCCCAAAAAGCACCCAAAATCACCCTTTTCTGTTTATTAATTGGATTTTAAATTATCTTTACAACACCTGGTATAGTGAATTGAAGCTGTATAATCTAAAAGTATTTAATATACTGATAAGCATACGGTAACTAAAGTCATAAATCTCCAAAAACCCTTATAAACATGGTAGGAGATACATGTATCAAGGGGACAAAAAATTATGCTTACTTAGTTGGCATATCAGTTGAAATTACAAGTATAAATGTACTATATTTACTGGTCGGCGGAATGTGATTGTGGTTTTATTTTCATATATCATACATTATAGGCAGAAGCCACGATTTTAGTTTTGCTTTGTGTATGGCATGACATTCTCCAGTTTTCCAAATAAAAATTGTGAAAAATATAACCCAGAATGCATTAGAATCTGAAACGGTGAACTGTTCCTGACACTAATATTAAATTTCTTTGTCCAGTCTATTCGATGAACTGTATAAAAGTGGAATTATTTACACTTTACAACTATAAAATTCGTAGGTACAAAGTAAATACAACGTGATGAAATTAATTTTGACATCTTTTCATGGGAGTCTGGATGGGCTTTACAGATAGAGAACAATGGACCAAAACTGCACACAAATGGGTAAAAAATAAAAAAGAGACGGGGAAAATAAGCCCAAAAAATAAAGAATAGAGAATAATTATGTGGTGCTAAAATATAAAGAATAGAAAATAATGGGCAAAAATATAAAGAATAGAGATAAAAGACCTAAAAAAAACTAACGAATAGAGAAATTAACGACCTCCCCATCCAGACCCTCTTTCATTGTAAGAAAACAAAGAAAAAGAAAAACATAGATGAAATTTATTGTGAATAATATTTCGTTTGAGTCTTTCACGAGCTCATCAAATATACATTATCAATCCCAATTGTGCAGCGGATGTCGTCTGCCATTATTTCAATACTTTTCAGAAATACGTAACGGAAAAGCTACTAATTAATCAGTCATGCTCCGTGCGATGTAATCCGTCCCTTCGGAATATCTCATCCGTTATTTTACAATGCAGAAACAACTTAACTCTGACAGCTATTGGGACATATCAATTACATTTAATATCATCATAGTATCGATTGTCAATTCACTCTTATAGAAAGTGATGTATCGGGCTTGTAACTGAAATATGTAAAGACTGGCTCAATACTGTATCCGATAGAACCGAAATGATACGGGGCGTGAGCTAGGTACCGAAATGATACGGGGCGTGAGCTAGGTACCGAAATGATACGGGGCGTGAGCTAGGTACCGAAATGATACGGGGCGTGAGCTAGGTACCGAAATGATACGGGGCGTGAGCTAGGTACCAAAATGATACGGGGCGTAAGCTAGGTACCGAAATGATACGGGGCGTAAGCTAGGTACCGAAATGATACGGGGCGTGAGCTAGGTACCGAAATGATACGGGGCGTAAGCTAGGTACCGAAATTATACGTGGCGTGAGCTAGGTACCGAAATGATACGTGGCGTGAGTTAGGTGTAGATTATAAAGGAATCGGTGTTGATGAAAAGTAAAGGTGTAATGAAAAGATTGACCAAATACTGCTGTATGTTATGACTAATTTAGATTGCAAAATTCGATCACCCGAACTGCGATGGCTTATTCATTTTCTAAAAAAAGTGTAAAGGTTTAAGTTGGGATGTCAAAAGGGTTATTTCGTCCTGAACATGCATGAAATATATGCCACTGGACGTTAAGCAAACAACAATCAATCAAACAAAAGGGTAATTATATATCACATTAAGTAGAAGAAAATAAAAAAGGAAAAAGACGAAAAAAATTCAATAAAAAGATCACACTTAGTTTTTGCTGGGGTTCTTATGGGTCAGTCTTAAGTTTTTCTATGTTTTGTATTGTGGACTATTTGTCGTCTTTTGTATTTTGCAATGGCGTTGTCAATTTCTCTTCGACTTATGTGTTTTTTTTTAATTGGCCACTTGGTATATCTCCCGTTTCCATGGTTTCTGACGATTGAGCAACAACAACCAGTTACAATCCAATCGAAAAACGGGGATGTATTCAGATGCAGATCTCGTAATGGGTTTTACTCATTGTTAAAGGCCTTACGGTGACTTATAATTGCTTACATCCACGTCATTTGGACTGTTGCGGATAGTTGTCTCATTGGCGATCATACCACATCTCCTTATTTGTATAGTTTATTCAAATTTGACTATGATCTTCTTGCTTTTATTTTCAATTACGAAATGTTTGCCTAAAAACGGATCTAAGGTCGTGTTCGGGACGGAAAACACATCACGTCTTTCTGTCATGATTATTTTATTGTTGAATTTGCTTTACAAATCTTTCAAAATTTCACAATGTTTGTTCATGGTTAAATAATAAAACTTCAAAGCCCATATGTCGACATGGGATTGATTTTCCGCCCAGTTATGTACTTTGTATTCTTAAGAAAAAAAAGTCATACAAAAGGATTAAATATTTCTTCCGTCTATGTATAAATATAAATATCAACAAAAAAATAACACGGAGTTCCCCGATGGAAGAAGACATATTTAAAAAAAAATCAGTTGAATTTTACAATAAAAATTAAGAAAGAAAAAAACTGTGCACAAAAGAAAAATCTTTTTTAAATCATTTCCAAAATTTTCCTTTCGTTAATATTTCGTTATATATATCTCAAATTATAATAGAAAAGGAGGATCGATATGGCGGTGTATTATAGTTTGCGACACTATCGATCTCTACCCTCGTTGATAAAATCCAAAGTAAAGAAATGCGCTTTTTGTTATTCTTCATCACTAAATCGAATTGACCTTCAATTCGGAGTAAAAGAACACGCCTCACTGAAAGTTTAAGACGGTCCCTTCCATGGCACCGGTTTAATGGAACTCTTTCGCTCTTTCAAAAGAGTAGCTTTAAGAAATATTGGCGAGGGAATAACATATAACCTTTCTCTCTTGTCTCTTTGTTTGACAAAGCGTCGAACTTTGTTACCTAGCAGAAATAGTTACCTTCAAGTCGTTTACATTGGCCTCGGTGGCCGAGTGGTCTATGTATAAGTCTAACTACTGTATCACTAGTCTGTCAACACTGAGGTTGTGTGTTCGGATCCCGCACGTGGTAGGTGCGCTCGACTCCAATCTTAATTGACTAGACTTGTAACTTTTTCTACCGAAGGTCGGTGGTTCTCTTCTGGCACTCCGGCTTCCTCCACCAATAAAAACTGACAGCCACGAAATAGCACAATAGTGCTGTAAGTGGCGTTTAACACCAATCAATTAATTAATCGTCTTTTGCCGACATGATATAGTAAAGTTTACTGAAAGTGGCGTTAAACACCAACAACTAATCAATCATTCTTACTTTTCGACATCTTTGGTTAAACTAATTAAGTTTCAATCTCCCTCAGCAAAGCTGACCTCAGATGAATTAGGCTACTCTTTTTATGTCCTATTTGGTCACCAAGTCCTAACGTTGCAGCGTATTTACCCTTCCCTGGCTTTGATTCATTTAAGGTTCGACCGTTCCTGATGAAGGTTATTCCAGAAAAACCCTTCGGATGCAAGTGTTTATTTCATTTGCATGTCCACCGCAGTATTACCAATGGGATGTTTCCAGATTCGATTCATAACTCTATTGCACAAGTTCTAACAGCTTGTACTACTGTTCTGTTTTAACTGATTCACATCTACCTGAAGATAATAAATTTCCATTTGAAACCTTTTCTTGAAAATATTAATAAAATGGAAAACAAGTGACATTTTCAATTTCTTTGATGCCTCAAGAAAAATTCAATTTAATAAACAAAAGGAATTGAATTTCATTAAACCTGAGTATCCTTTTGATATGTAATATTATTGTATTTTCTTGGAAACGTATCATCCTAGTATAATGATCGGCATACCGCTGTGAAAAAGATTAAGATTTCCATTTGACGAGTATTTGAAACCTTTGGAATCCGTGTAATCACTGTTGGTGAAATATTGTTAATTTTTACATGATTTAAGCCTCGTTATCGACGACCAATCGATTTTGTCATCAATCTTCCAATTTAAACCTCCGGATAACGTTCTCAAAAAAAAGAAAAATAATTTATTTTGAAAACTGAAATTTCTGTTTTTTTCCGAAACAAATTTTATTTTCGCATCAATCAGAAACAAAACATTAGTTATCAAGTTCCTAATCTGGATAGAAACACATTTTTAAACGTCAAATTACAGTGCTTTCTTAATAAGAAATATTTCAGCCCGCACGAATCTAGATCCATTCCGAACATTTGCCTGGTTTCCTTGGAAATCTAATTAATTTATCTAGTAGTTACCGTAGAAAATTAAGAAAACGAGAAGAAAAAACAATCTGATAATAGATTAAAAAGAAATCGTTCAAATTCTCATTTAAAGTGTAAATTCAAATATTGTTTCTGGTCCAATTCAATACTACTTACGACTGTCAAGATAACATAATTTGGAGAATAGCGTTCGTTTTTCAAATTAAATGACAACAGAGAAACTGTGGACGCTGCATTGTTGCAACACACTCGAGTTATGTCTTTTGTCAGAGCTAAAATTGGCATGAACTAACTAAAACATAAATCATGGCGTTAGTTTTCTCGTTTGAACTGTTTTACTTTTTGTCATTTCGGGGCCTTTATTAGCTTACTATGCGGTATAGGTTTTGATCATTGTTGAAGGCCGTATGGTGACCTATAGTTGTTAACTACGTCATTTGGTTTCCGGTGGAGAGTTGTCTCATTTGGCAATGATACCACATCTTTTTTTATTTTCATATGAGAGAAGAAACTCTGAAAGAAATTCCATTAGCATATAAACATGAAAGACATATAGAACAAAAAATGATAACAACACTTTCAAAGCGCTTTTCTTTATTTTACTTCATCAGGCACGCTCAAAGCCGAATATTTGAAACCCAAGGATATATAAGAACCGAAACAGTCGAAGAGCTATATGACCAAAAAGGACCGACAAATAATAGAAGTCAATATAATCTTCAAAAATATGTTGTAAATTAATTTCAGCGACTATAGAACGATTTGTCATCAAACTGAATTTCTAATAGTATATAAAAACACTGCTCAACTAGATTATTAGCATATACTATATGCATCTGTCGCCCACCTTGCCATACAGTACAATTCATTGGTGTCTTCTGTAACTTATTTACATAATCCACTGACTTGCCCAATCAATGATTGCACTTCTTTTGTCTGGGTGTGGTTTAGATGGTGTCTGGGTGTGGTTTAGATGGAGGTATTCAAATAAAAAAAGACAGTTATAATATATATATTCTTTATTCCAAAAGCAGTACAGCTTATAGGTATCAACTGGGAACAGTATATCTAACGGGAAATGAATCTGATAGGCTTTTCAGTATAAAATTGATAAAATCTCGGACTCCACGAGACTTCGCGAGATTTATGGATTTTGGTGTCGTCTGACTGAAAAACTATCGGAACTGCTCAATAAATTAACCACATAATTCTAATCGTAAATAAATACAAGTTTTATTATAAAGTAGATATATTTTGTCATATAAAATGACCAAAATAATTGTGATTTATTTGATGGGAATATATATGTTCAAGTACAATCAACATTCCATTAAATATAGCCTTTGTATATATGAGGTCGATACGAGGATATGTCGACCTAAGAGAAGCATATTGACTGAGGACGAAGTCCGAGGTCGATATGCTTCTCTATGTTGATATGACATCGTATTGACCTCAACCAAAGGCTACAATTGTTATATTATTAATCAACAACTATTGCATGAACAATGTAAAATTGGGGATTTCTAGAATGTATTTTTAGTAACATGCTGTATACCCTGTGAAATATGCTGCTTTTGACATACGAAAAGCTAAACACAACAGTATTGGCGTGCAAACTGAGTAAATACAAATGTACATGTGATCAAGATTTAACGAAACACAATCCTTAAAAATATTCAATTAATAATATTAGTTAATATAATTTAAGAATCTTGAAGTATGATATACACATTCAATAATCACGAATTCTTTCGGCAATGCACAAATACTTCCCAAAATTATTAAGTTCTTTTATATTACGAACAGATAACAATTATATAAGTTTCAATTCTGATGGATTTCTCCAGTAATAAGGTTTTATATACTTCATACAAATATCTTTATATCTAATACATTACAAAATAAAATGATATTAATCCTCAACAGAATTACGTTTATAAAATACATGTTCAAACTGTTTGTAGTTTGTACTTAATACTAGTACTATGGTCCTTGTGATCCAACGTAATAAAATAAAAACGTTTTTATTTGTGAGGTTTCTATTTATCAATCTTTTTTGTTTATATACAAAGAAAAAATATGGTGTATTTGCCAATGAGACAAATATCCACCATACTAGTCCAAATGGCGTGTATGTAAGTAGCTTAGGGTCATCGTACGGCCTTCAACAATGAGCAAAACCCATAGACACGACAAAATGTTTTATAACTCAAACGAAAATTACAATAGATGAGTTGTTTTTTTTATTTACTGTAATTCTAACCATTCCATTTAACTGTTTCATAAACGTCTACATCAGTTCCCTTTTCATGTACAATAACACTTTCATATGTTTACCAAAATGGATAATTCATACGCATTTCCTTTCAAATAAATTTCACGATGATGGAAAAATTGTACACGTCATATAGTCCGTATGCCATTTACTTTTACTGCGTTTATACCTTGTAGATTTCATTGTTATTTTATACTTTAACAGTTTTGATCATCAAATATGACACCAAGGGATCAGAAATAGATTACAGTTATGGAAGCTAATAATTGATTAACCTCGAAGACCACTCAATTTCACATAAAAACATCCGAATGTGCTGTCCCTGTTGGTGAATTAATGAAACATGATTATGGATTAATTTCTTATTTGGTGCTATCCTTTTTCTGGGAACTCACACTTAGAAAGTTAGCCAAGGGATTAGACCGGAAACCATGCAGGAAACAATGGACTTTTTACTGTTATGCTATTGAAGTCTTGCGACTCACTATAGGCATGTTGGAATTGAAAATAGTGCCACTAATTACTTATGCATTTTTGACGGTCATATGATATTTTCTGTGAATTACTCATCCCTTATGGAGCCTCATTCTGTAATATTACCAAGAGATCATCTATGAGATGAATAATTAGATTTACATCGAATTAATATAACACGATGAGGACACTGGTCGCCATTATGCAAGCAACACTCGTGTTTTACTGGACATTCTATAATGGACAAAATGGTTTCGGAGTATAACTAAATTATTAACATTTTACTACGATATGTTATCTGTTAAGTCTCGAAATACTGTCTGCTATTAAAGCTAAGAAAAGGTGTACAAATGTCTCAGCATTTCCCTTGCAAGTGTAGAAATCGTATGAACCTGCTCATGTATATACATTTGCATCCAAATAAAATATTTAAATCTTGATTTGTATCTGTTCATTCTCTTCTACACTAAAATGCAATCATGTTCACAAGCTAATATGTTTGACAAATGCAGTGCTTGGTCGTTAAAATGGATTTAAAATTTGCATCAGAATTGAGGGGACTGTTTTATGCTTGGTTGTTGCCAAGTATTTTGATCGAAATAAAAAGATGGTGTGTGTGCTGAGTACATATGTAAAAGCAAACGTTTAACCTCGCACCTTGTTAATAGATATAAGAAGATGTGGTATGAGTGCCAATGAGACAACTCTCCATTCAAGTCACAATTTATAAAAGTAAACCATTATAGGTCAAAGTACGGTCTTCAACACGGAGCCTTGGCTCACACCGAACAGCAAGCTATAAAGGGCCCCAAAAATTACTAGTGTAAAACCATTCAAAAGGAAAAAAAACCAACGGTCTAATCTATATAAAAAAAACGAGAAACACTTATGAACCACATCAACAAACGACAACTACTGAACATCAGATTCCTAATATTCATGTTCCAAGTTAACAGATATATACCGTTGATGACCAAATCGGTTGACCAGTCTTCATTTTTCTATGTTGTGTTTTGTATACTGTTGTTTGTCTTTCGGCTTTTTTTTTCGTTGTCTGCCATGGCGTTGTCAGTTTGTTTTCGACTCATGAGTTTGTCCCTTTGGTATGTTTTTCGCCTCTCTTTAAGTAATAAAAAAAGGGGTACAAAATCTAAATGGCAGATGGACAATATATATCGTGTCTTGTCAATCACCAAAAAAAAGCCCATAAAAAGACGAGTCAAGATAACTACATTGTAGTTATACTACCGTCGACCTAATATGAAATATTTGCCACTGGACGTTTAGGATACACCAATCAATTAATCATAGCTACTACTAAAGCACATATTTTGACGATTTTCCCGTCCTGTTCCTTTGATAGGTTGTTTTCTAATTTGGATACGCCTCCTTTTATTTAAAACTGCAGTTAACACCTACCAAGAGATTCGGGATTTTTTACAAATGAAATAATTTTTTTCTGAACCATCATTTCACCTTTGAATATCATTAAGTAGTCTTTTTCTTCCTCCATTCTTTGTGTTTTCATCTCAGTTCCAAAGGTTTGTCTGGGGGTATGGAACTTCTGTTAATCCTGGACTTTTTTCGTTCAGGCAGTAAACCTGTGCTAATGTGTGGCGTCCGTATGGCTAAGATATGATATCTAAACCATGTACCCGCTTCTCTCCCGACAAGGTGTTATGAATAATATATGAATAATATCTTTTATTTCAAATTACCTGGAAACATACCCTGAGCAGTCCAGGGCAGCTGACAGAGGGGTCCCTGGCTTTATTTTATATATCCCATTTGCCAGGGAAAATACAAATGGGTGAAAAAAAATATTTCTACATAATATATTCAAAATAAAAACCAGCATCTGTTTTAGTTACTGTATTCTACATACCTTGAAATCTTGTATTTTCATATATTTTTTTCATCTTTCTAACAATTTGTACTGTTTAAGGTTCATTTGTTTCTGGTGTAAACAAAAGAAGGGTTACGACTCGGTGTCATTACTCGCCGCAATTGAGCAGCCCCGGATGGATTGACACCCTCATACCAATATTTCCCAGTGGCAGTCCAAATTTACCGCCCTTCATCCCGAGTGACCTACATATACCTTGCAAAATCTACCTCTTGTGATAATTGTTAATTTGTTCTCGTCCTGAATATGCATGAAATATTTGTCACTGGACGTTAAACAAGTATTAATCAATTTCTTTTCAATACGTTCGCTGCAATCGTTTTCCATTGCCAGATATATAGACAAACATTTGCTATCGTAATTCAATATATTGTCAGAATATATTTACTTCGTTTATAGATTTCTTTCAAGTATTTTATTCCCTCATAAAATAGACTGAGTTTGTTAATTTGAAATAAAAATTAAGCAATTTCAAACATTCATTTCCAAAAATTTCGAGTACTTGAGGCAATGCAATAAAATAAATTTTACAACGAAATGCTTTTGTATATATTTTTAAGTCTACAAATGGGGGAAAAATACTGTTTTGATCTCAAGTACATTTCAGTGGCTCTTGCTTTTTACTTGAGTACACAAACAAACCCATGTTCACCTATGATATAAAATTCAAAAGATATATTTTTATGCTCTAATCACCTGTCAAAAATAAAAATACAGCATACCTGGGCAGACGTCACTGCGTGCTGTGCAGACGATAGGCTAACAAAAATACAGAAGTCGCGTGCCAGAGTTTTGAAAGCAGTAATTACTTCATAATATTTTTATAGTGTCTGTTAATTTTTAAGATGTTTTTTGCATTGAACAAACTACCAATTATATTTTATTTTCAAATTATAGAATGCACGAGGTCGCTTTCAGTGATACAGAAACATTAACTGTTTTGCATCTGCGCAATTAGCTGTTATAACTGGTAACAATTTTGACAAGTGATTAGTTCAAATTTTAATAAAAATCTTTACGTTGTTTTATATATAATTATCGACATCAGTACAGAAATATCACTCAATCATTTTACTATTTCAGTCGTCAATTCCATTTCAAAACACAATTAATTTCAACCTGTGATCAGATATTCATCTTCTCTCTCTCTCTCTCTCTCTCTCTCTCTCTCTCTCTCTCTCTCTCTCTCAGTAGTGCTTATCCTGTTTCAATTCCCACTTCACTTGTCTTATTTCATTTCGTAATTATCAATTGTTTTAACATTAAAAACAATAAATTCCCTTGTGTATTTATTGACCTTTTCATGCTACCTGTATAAATAGTACGGGAATAAATAATTGAGTTGGTTATCCATGATCCATTGTATCATAGTCGCGTGTTCCGGGTTAATAGCGGTGATCAATAAATTAAGTTGGTTGTTAGCAGAATTATAAGGTTTTATCATCGGATCGCATGGATCTAGAGAGAGAGAGAGATCACGTAGAGAGTAGCATCTATCGAGACTTCGGAACTTCTCTAAATCACCATAATTGGTTGAAAATTGGATTTTTACACTTTTAAGTTTCAATTTATGTCAATATGTCAACACGTGTTTCTCTTTATAACATATGACAACACACAGAGGCTATTGAAAAAATAAAGGATATTATTTATAGTGAAAATAGATAATATTTATTGTGAACTTTTTCGTTAAGTATCATATTAGAAAAGGATTCCTCTGAAAATATTGGAGATATTGGTGTGGCGATACTATAAACAACTTCGTTATTTTGTATTAATTCAAATTGACAATTGCTTTGTCCGAGAGGTGTTTTATCAATAAATAAATTGATAGCTTCGTTACAGGCAAATACTGTTTTAGTGAAGAAAAAATATCATCATTAGACATGGTCGTCGGATGTAACTTTTTTCCTGATCTTCCAAGGTGCAAAGGCCAGGTTGGTTTTAAAATCTATAACTTATTTTTATTTTGAAATTCCTTGTTTTGTTTTATTTTAATATTAAAATCTCAAAATAATGCGTCATATGATGATTTTCCTAAGTCAATTGATTATTATCGAACATGAAAAACATGCAATAAAAATTGCGTGTAAATTGTCGGTAAATAACCTCCGTATAAATAATTATCAATAAAGAGGCAGTAACGACTTCTAGATTCCAATTCACAGTGCCACAGCTTTAGTTGTTAACTTCGAGTTACTAACAACTATTTTATTACATAAGCGCACTTTTCTAACCATGTGACTAAGACAAAGATGTCTCTGACTGCTTAAAACTGCAACTTTCTTATATTTTTCGTCAATTTGGAGGTTTTTTGTAAAAATAGATAACAAAGACACATTCAAATGCAAATAAAAGCTGACAATACCTCCTTTCGACCTCCCTCTACCTTTTTTCCATGTATTTTCATTCCGTCAACCAAGGAGGATTCAAAATGCAGTCTTTCTGAAATTTGTTGTATTTAGTGAATGTACTTTGACGCAAACATTTACCAAAAAACATGAAAAGCAATATTATCTTCAAAAGCAATAATTAGCGTTGAATAGTTTTTTATATATGTCAAATATGTAAAACTGATGAAAATTAATTTTATTATATAAAAAAAGGAGATGTGGTGTGATTGCCAATAAGACAACTATCCACCTGAGACTTAAGGACGAGGATGTATATAATTATGACTCTTTTATATTCAAAATTCAATAGATTTCAAAAACTTCGATTTTGACTTTGACCCTGCCAATGAAACACATACTAAAAGAGGAGTTGGTCTTATATCTTTGTCCCTTGTATTATCTGAGTGTTATGTTCAAATCTTCGTTTATACATGCGCTATATATATGTTTAGGTAAGTCTCCAAACAGTGTCCCAATAGTAGGAAAATACAGCCATGTTTTATTTATACGTTCTTTTATATACCTCTTTTTCTGTAGTAAGTTTGTGTGTAAAGAGCTTTCAGATTTGGACTGGTACTTTTATATAGTGTTTAAAGTTTAATTTATAAAATTTTATATACCATCTAATTGAAAATTAATAATACTAAAAGTATAGATTCCGAGAAAG
Source organism: Mytilus californianus (assembly GCF_021869535.1). Taxonomy (NCBI): domain Eukaryota; kingdom Metazoa; phylum Mollusca; class Bivalvia; order Mytilida; family Mytilidae; genus Mytilus; species Mytilus californianus. The sequence continues at coordinate 71,571,854 of NW_026262593.1, read as the reverse complement.
TATATCGTTAAACTTTGTTGAATATGACTGTAATCATTTACACTGGAAATACATTATTAATAATTAAAACTGCAAAAGATGAACATACACAAGAACAACAACCCTAAACATTATAGACAACTCATGTCGAGAGTAAAGAATGAAGGAATGTGTTACCATTACTGTAATATTTTGCTTCCTGAGGGTCAGGAGGGGGTGTTAATTTTTTTGTAGCCTTTAATTATTAATGCATTCTCTCTATCACTCTTACATTTTTGCCAATTGTTCTTTATTCTTTCTGTTTTAGTATATTATTCTCTTATTTTTTTATGTCCATATTACTCTATTCTTTCTTTATTTGGCCCATTATGCTCTATTCTGTAAACCCCATGCAGACCCTCTTTCCTACTCGGTGTACTGAATGTTGTATTGTAAAAGGTCTTTTGAAAGCTCCAATAGTGGACTCTGAACTGTCAACAATGCAACATCAACAATTTACTAATTCTAGTACTAGCCCCATGTCATGATATCATCCCAAGAGTAGAAAGCTCGAGGGCTGATATCGATCCACGTCTGAAATAAAACTTTAATCTAAATGATTTTTTTATCAAGTACTACCACTTCGAAAAAGCATTGTATAAAAATGTGTTACTTTAAGGAAATATCACCCGCAACTTTAAGCAATATATACTACAAGTAAATAATTCTGGCATTCGACTATATTTAATTATGTTAAATATATATTAATTAAAAACCGTAGGATACTGTACTTATATTTTCTAGTGGTTTCACAATACCTCTTTTGTACTGTATCAAACACATACCAGATAGGCCTGAATTGATGTAGAGGTTTTAACAGTAAACCTTCCGGGCTCGTGGTATCTTTTTTGCATTTGTTTGATCTATTTTTATGTTTCTTCTTAAAATTTGTCTTTAAGTATAGTGTGTCTATGTTTCTTGTTTTTACTGATCAAAGATTCTATCAAATCCCAGCTTAAATTAATGGCGGATTTAGGTTTTTTTTTTTTTTGGGGGGGGGGCTTCTTATAAGGTTAAATGCATAGACTTTTTACAAGTCCCATTACTTTCGTTGCCTTGTTGGTTGGCCCTTTTCCTTTCTACATATTCTGGAGCAACATCTGCAAATTCTGTCCGGGTGCATGTTTTGTTGTTGTCAAAATCTCATAGCGAACCGCGGCCATTTTCACATACATATATCTTGTTGTTTGATTACGATACTATGTTATTAACATGTACAGTCACAAGTATTTTATGGAAGAAAGGAACCGATATTTTCCTTGGCATGTGTCCTCGGTCAATATAGATTTTTAATGTTTATAAAACGAATTGTAACCTTAACATAATAAAAGATGATCATATGTTATTATTAACCTTTTATAGACAAAAAGCCTTACAAATTCTAAAGGAAAAAAAAGTGTATTTGTATTTGACAAATATAAAGTCTATTTTTAAATCAGTGCTTGGTGTATATGGGATAGATTTTAACTGCAATGTAAACTACTTAAAAGCTATTACTGTGACTTAGGGAGCTACCATTTGATTTTTAAGGGGGGCTAGGATGAAATTTGAAAAAAGGCAGGACAGGAGTTTCAAGTTGAGTAAAAAAAAATAAGGCAAGATGAGCAACTTGGTAAAAAAAAAGGCAAGACGACAATTTATGTAAAAAAAAGTCAGGATAAACTAATAAAAAAAAATGCAGGTCCGAATAGAGTGAAAAATATAAAAGCAGGACAGAGATAAAAACTAAGAAAAATGCAGGACAAAATAGTTCATCCTAGCCCCCCCCCCTTATACAGTTCAAAAGCTGCTCATAGTGGACAAGTTCAAAAGACAAGAACAAATTTTGTTCTAGTTAATCCCGATGCCTCATACGCGTTCTCGCAGAGGTCAAGTCTGGACCAATTAGATCGTCAAACAGATGCAGTGCCTTCCCCACAATGCTACACCATAACTATTTGAACAATAATGAGATGATGGTTTAAAATTTCAACTTCCGTCCTCGTACAGAGCTTAGGACCAATCAAAACGTTCTAAGCAATGATTTTCACACATAATCAAATTCAAATTCATTTTCTTCATTTTCTTAATCAAAGGGCCTTTCGGGCAGTCTAAATTTTGACACGTTCATTCACACTTTCATAAAACTCTTTTTCACTCCACTCACTCTGAATTGGTCCATTTGTTAGCAAGTTGAATATAAGCATGCATAGAATGAATGTCAACCTCTGAGTTGCACTAGCATGGGGATATTGTTCATGAATTTAGGGAGCTACCATTTGATTTTTATGGGGGGGGGGGGGGGGGGGGGGGGAGGATGAAAAATTTTGTCCTGCATTTTTTTTTTAGTTGTTATCTCTGTCCTGCATTTTCATTTTTCACTCTATTCGGTCATGCCTTTTTTTTTTTAGTTTATCCTGACTTTTTTTTACAAAAATGGTCATCCTGCCTTTTTTTGGCAAAGTTGCTCATCCTGCCTTTGTTTTTTACTCAAAACTCCTGTCCTGCCTTTTTTCAAATTTCATCCCAGACCCCGCCCCCATACAAATCAAATGGTAGCTCCCTTAAAAAAAGACAAACACCAGAAAATAAAACCAATCAACATCCAAATAGGTAACAATTGCTGGTTTCTTTCTTAAACAGTCGCAAAGCCTGTATTATGAATTTGGAGTTTGGTGCTCGTGAAGTCTGTTGTACTGTCCAAAATATTTTGTAATTCTTATTATCATTTTCATGAACTTTATGTGATATGGCATATTTGAATAGTCTTGTTTTAATTGGCAATAACAGTTTAATCAGCGAATGCATTGTCAGCAATATGATACATTGCATGTAGCATGTAGCGTAGCATATTTATTTTGAAGCGCTGGCGAGTTTTTGCATGATTTATGAAGTGCATGCCGTATGCGTTTTTTTTTCTGCCTGGTAATCGGCATCTTTGCAGTTAATTTCATCTGTTGCCGCCAGTTAATTTGCATCTTGTTCTGCCAGTTAATTTTGCATCTTTTAGCGCAAGGTAATCTGCATCCTTTCCGCCAGGCAATCTGCATATTTTGCCTGGTAATCCGCCTCTATTTTATTTCGTTTTCTGCCCTTTAATTGATAGTCCCTTATAATAGATTGATTATTTGGATGAATCACACAAACCTGGCGGGTCCTGAAAGGAAATGTGGAGTTGGAAAAATCCATTCCTTCGTTGTTTTTTTTTTTGAAATTACACAAAAATCACAAAAATTAAACTGGTACCCCTTCCCTAGTCCGAGATAGCTCTGACGTATGACAGCCTTTTTGGGTCTTGTTTGGACCGTCCGGTCATAAAAAGGTCATCAGACGTCATAGTAATCTCGGACAACCCCTCCCCCTTCTTAATTTTCATACTTGAACCCCCTATCACAACCTTTTAATATTTCTAACAACACAGTTTTTGAAGTGCACACACAGACATAACGAACACATCGGGAGCAAATGTCATCCACGAAATTTATGAAATGAAAAATGATATAAAGCATTAGGTTTCTAAGAAGTCTTATGATAAGCTTTTACAAGATCTAACAAAGATCGTGAATAACTTTATAAAAAGGAAATCAAATTACCACAGAAATTCTTTTCTGTGACAAAAAACACTTCATTTAATGTTAAAGAGACATCCTTTAAAATGGAAATCCTCGATAACCTAGTCATCGAGCTCTTAAAATACAATACATTCAGTTTCATTACATTAACTGGTAATGCAAATTTTCCAATTAAGACGCAAACTTGTCAGTATCATTTTATCATTGTGACGTGAAGCTCACATAAATTTGACATGTTTAATTTTGTGAAAATGGCGGACTTTTTATAGAATGATCCTTTTGACATTTTAGATAGTGTAAATTATATGTTATGTTTTAATCATGTTTAATTTATAGCCATTTCCAACAAAATTTATGTGCTTTGGTTATTGCTTCTATGTTACGTTTTCGTTAGGTCATGAGGGCTAATCAAGGAATAGCTTCGAACGCACATAGTTAGATTCGATGGACTTTATAAAATAGCGATTAGAATTTCAAAACAGTTTCAACTAACGATCGATGTATTTAAGATCTGAATGTATCCTAACATTTAGATATGAGAGCTATATATGTTTAGTTTTGTTATGTTATGAGGACTAATCAAGGAATGGCTTTAAATGCTAGTGTTGATTCGATGGAGTTAACGTTTCGAAATGAGCTTTGACTAACATTTATTAGTAGATTAAAGTTACATGTAACCTCATTTTGGCTAGCATTCTGTTGATGTATTCAGAATAACATTTAAATATGAGTGCTTTATATGTTTAGTTTTCGTTGGGTTATGGGTTCTAATCAAGGAATGGCTTCGAACGCACATATATGTCATATATATGTAGTAGATTCGATGGAGACTATAAATTTAGCGTTTCGAAAGCAGCTAGAACTTACGGCAATTCGGTGTAGATTAGAGCTACATGTTACCTCATTTGGACTAACATTCTGTTGATGTATACAAGCTCTAAAAGTAACCGCATATTTAAATATGAGAGCAGTATCCAGGAATTTCTCCGAAAGCAACTAACAGAATGATGCTATGAATTTCTCATAACACAGCTATGAGTGTTCATTATGGATGGCTAACGTTAATTCCGTATACATTTACAACGCAGTGGCAGATTCAGGGGAGGGGGTAGGGTCGTTCAACCCCTGTTTTAGATTAGAAAATATATCCCTTTTTAGCATAAAATCGTCCAAAATTATTTTAGTCTCGCTACGCTCGGGGGTATATTTTTTGGTTTTATGAAATTGCGCCCCCTTTCAAAAATCCTGAAACCGCCTGTGTAACGGAATAAAAAAGAGAGAACAGGAACCTCCAAAAGTACGGCGCATTATTCAACAGGCCACATCAAAGACAAACATGCACTCGACTGTTTCTTAAAAAACCAGACAAACATGCATCGGATATTATATAAAAAACACATATCTGAGAGGGTGATAGAGCAGATTGTTACCCCGAGAAAGCATTGTCAACTGAGGCGAAGCCAAGGTTGACAATGTCTTTTCGAGGGGTAACAAACTGCTCTATCACTCTCTCAAATATGTGTTATTTAAGTTATTATACTGAATGTTCTGTCTATTAAATTTCAAATTCAAAGTAATCAACTATGTCGTCTTTTACATAACAATAAAGCGCACACTTGAGCAAGCGTCTCCGCGAAGGGTATTTGCCATGGAATAGGGTAAATTGTCTCCCTCGTATTAACCAATCAAAATCTGGCATTTTGACATGCAGTATAACAAAACATGTTTAAATTATTATAACTGAACAGATGAAATGCTACCCCTCCTTCCTTGTGAGACGTGTTTAGGGGTCTCAACGATATGTAATATTCATCCTTTTACTATAGGAATAGGATGTTCACCTTTTTTGTTAAAGCTATAGGGATACGAAATATGATTGACTTTTTTAAAAAGGAATAGCCATTTGTGTCGTTTCGCTAACTGTCTCATTGATGTTTCTCTATATCTCCTTTTAATCATTCGTTTCAAGCTAACATGTATTTTTGTGTTGCATATGTGCTTTACAAGAAATACGACAATGAAGCTATATCTTTTGAGCCTGAAGTCTTTTCTGTGAATTTAATATGATCTCCTCTTTTCTATGCAATTCATTGTTAAACTCGATATCTTAATTAAAATGTATTGATGATGATGATTTGCGTCAAGTTACAAATATTTCACGCAAATCAGGACCTCATATTTCCTATGCATTGCCAAGTAATTCTTTAATTCGATATCTAAAAAATACGTATTGATGATAATTTACTGGTGTTTTATGTCCAGTTGCAAATATTACATACAAATAATGACGAGAACATGTTTATGTGTTACGAACATGAACTTTTCTTTAAACAAGACCGACATGCTGAGCAGCAATATGATTAGAATTCAGATCTATCGTAACTCGCTTATATGAGCATAACGAAATCAGAAATCTTTATTTTAGTAAGATTGGTTGAGCAGGATTATTAACGTGCTTGTTAACAAGGTAGAAGTCTACAGGAAAACATGTCACCCTACTCGGACACATAAGTCTGACTCCGAACAGACCAGTCTTTATTGATATTACTCTTAAATGCCGTGTATATAACCAAGACGCAACAATACCAATTTTCAAGTCTTTGGTTTGATCTTGCAGGAGATCGTATCAACGTTCTCTCGTACTCGAGCCGGCACGCCACCACGAGACCACCGAGGTGGTTATAAGTAGTGGCATAAATCGTTTGTATGGACTATGATAGTGAAACGCAGGAATATGGTATAAATTATTCACAACACAAATCCCTCCACACAAGCAATTTCAAAGGAACAGCTAAACTTCAACTTGAACTATATGAAATCTTTATTTAGAGGCCTGCTGAAGCCCGCCTCCGGGTGCGCGATTTTCTCGCTGTATTGATGACCCATTGGTGGCCTTGTGATGTTTTCTGCTCTTTGGTCGGGTTGTTGTCTCTTTGACACATTCCCCGTTTCCATTCTCAATTTTAGATTTATTTGTGGGAGGTAGCTGTCTTGCTCAGTTCTCTTCAGCTTAATTTTTTCAAATGTCTTTCTTATTGCTTTGTTTCATTAAAGCTACATTTTTGTACACATTCCAATTTTCTATTTATTGCTCTGGTGAAGACTGGCTTACACCTGAGTCGTCTAATGCTTCGAAGATAATGTTTCAAGATTTTCTTTGAAGAGTATAATGTTTCAAGATTATAGTCTTATTTTTATCAAATGTCAATTATTCATAATTAATTGATTAATTGCGGTGTTTCCGGAAAAGGCTGAAATGAAGAAAAAAAATTCAAGTATGATAAATGATACTGTCAACCAGCTTACTTTTGAAAGTACAAAAGTGGAGAGGTTAGCGAATGGGACCAACCATTCATCTTTAGTGAGGGGATGATTTTTTTTCTTGCATGCTTTCTCCCTTTTCGTACACTATAATTTCCAATGGAAACAAACTATTTTTTCACTTGATTATAAAACTACTAATGTGTGTTTCCTTAAGAAATTAAGAATCGAATGATTAATTTAAAAAAACATGCCCCCCCCCCCCCCCCCAAAAAAAAAGAAGATGAATGATCGGTGCATTACATAATGATGTTCTGTTGAAGGTTAAATATATATGTATCCATAATTCGCTAAATTATTTATCAACATATTTATGAAATTTCACGTATAAGTTACAATGAAATAATCTAAAATTAATGAAATTTACAAAAAAATTGCGATATTATTAATAATTGATTGAGGTTTAAAATGCAAACAAAGAAGATGGATAGCATCTTTATAAACTTTGCCATCTACGATTAATCAAGCATGTTAAGATATGATTATTACATTATTACAGAATATTGCAATTATCAGATGAACTAGAAATCACAAAAACAATTTTCAAGAAATTTATCTGGCTTCATTTTTATGGCATTAATATCAAGATCGAAGAACGGAACCTAGATTAGATTTTACGTTTGAGCAACCCTTCGCTTGATCAAAAACATCCATTTCCCGGCGTAATCCGTTAAGATTAGGTTTCGGGGAAAGAAATTCGGATTACTATTTGAAAAATAGGAAACTTTTCTTTTAATTATACAAGTTGACTAATGGCCTGGAGAGTGTACTTGCACGTTAATTAAGACGTTGAAATTATCTCTCCGTCTTTGTGATTATTCATTGTCTTATACTAGAGACTTTTTATCTTAATCAATGGAAAGCTGATGTAGTATACATATTAGATGTAGCCTTCTCATATCTGAGAGGCGTCAGCCCCGAAGATGTGAGACGACTACATCTGATTTACATAGGAGTAATAAATAAATATTTTATCTGTTCTATTGTTCTAAAAAGGAAAATTAGTTTTGATAAAACAGGAAAAGTGTAATTATCTCAAATTTTCCAGATGTAGTAACACTTTCAGAAGATGTTCTGTAGGATTTGGAATGAAATCTTAATCACCTCTATTTTTCTGTCATCAAATTGATACTTTATCATTGTTTTTGTATGGCAAGATGATTCGTTGTACTTTTTTTGTCTTTTTCTCGTTTAATTGCCAAAATCTGAACATTTTGCTGATAAATGATAACACTTCTATGTAAGTTATAATGTAAAGTAAAAAAAAGTTGTATTTTTCATTCCTGAAAATAAAAATCGTAAGTTTGGTGATTTTCAATATGAGTTTCGTAAGGAAAGTTTAAACTAAAATAAATTGAGAGAAAATGATGTAAGAACTAAAATAAATTGAAAGAAAATAATGTATAAATACTTTAGGAGCTCTATGACCAGAAGAGACCTTAAAGTAATAGCCAAAACTACATTATTAACTTTGCATGTGAAGTTCGAACAATAGTTTGTTAGTAATTTTGCCTTGGAAGTTCTAACCATAGTTTCTTAGTAATTTTGCTTGAGAAGTTCGAAAAATAGTTTCTTAGTAATTTCTAAATCTATCAACGAATTTAATGAATGTATGTTGATATATCATGTATGTGCCAAAGCACTGACTACTGGGCTAATGAAACTCTTGGGACTAACAGTGCAACCGCAGCGGTAAATTATAGTGAAAAAATGTACTAGGTAATGTACTAGATAATAAGAATAATACTGTCTCTATAAATTTGATGGCATGAAGTCTTACTTTATTATCAATCCATCGGCAGAAATATCGACCCATTTCTAAAAATAATAAACTAGGATATAAATTTATAGTGCGCTCGAAGCCAAAAAGTCTTGCTATTTTACTTTAATTTTAACATATACCGCATTTGAAAACACCATTGAAAGTCATTATCCGTTTAAAGATCGGCAAGACTATATGGCCCTCTTGCCTGGAACCCTTGTTCACGGTTCGGTAGAACTGCGGGAAAAATACATGAATATTCATCTATTGGTCCCAGATGAGATAATACACTGTATATTTAAACGCTTTTAATCTCCAACTTTAGCAAAAAAGATAGTATCAAAACGTATCGAAACGTATCAACTAGTTTATGCATTTTTATAAATACACGTTCAGTTGAAAGTATTACAGTTGCACCGAGAAAAGAAACGGGTAAACATAAAAGAAATGTTCCAAAAAGGGATAGATAGTGGAAACAATGTAGAGTTTGAGGATCGGGTCATGTTTAAGGAATACAAGTTTTGTCTTGTTTAGGGGGTGGGGTGGCTTGCTGTCTCATTTTCTTTTTCCACAAGTCGTCTTATATTCGTACTTAATGGTTATAAAATGTCCCTGAAATAAGGCATACTAAGCACATTATTAATGAGGTTTAATAACGGTTTTCAAATTGCAAATTTTTATTTCAGTAATTGACAATTTTAAAATTACCGATTGACGCTATCGTGCCCGCCATCTTACTTAAACGCTATAGAAATGTAGCATCTGCTAAACGAACATCCTGGTGAAATGATCCTACAATAGATAATCTCGTTTTAAAATCTTCTATGGTACTATAGCTGAGGGTCTGGATCGGGGGTCCCTCATTTCTGTAATCTTTAATGTTTTAGGTCATTTTCTCTGGGGTTTTTTTTTTTTTTATATTTTAGCACCCCATTATTCTCTAGTCTTTATTAATTTGACCTACTTTTCTCTAACCTTTATTTTTTTGGTCCATTTTTCTGTAGAATTAGCCCAATTTTCTCTATTCAGTTAACCCCATCTAGACCCTCATAGCTAACATCTTCTATACAAATTTAAAATTTAAAACTATTTCAAGTTTACAAAGCGTCTAATTAAAAGGACCAAACCACGAAATAAAAGTGCGGTACTTCATACATAATTCTTTAATATGAATAAAAAGAAACGTGAAAGACAATGAGACAGTTAGATACCTTACAAGACCCCCTTACAACACCAAAAACAAAAACGTTCATCTATAGACATTAGCATACCTAGATATAAGAAGATGTAGTATGAGTGCCAATGAGACCACTCTCCATCCAAGTTACAATTTGTAAAAGTAAACCATTATAGGTCAAAGTACGGCCTTCAACACAGAGCATTGGCTCACACCGAACAGCAAGCTATAAAGTATGCCTGTCTGTATACACGGTCTTCAACAATAGAGTATGATTATGAGGGTAGGAATGCTCTTTATCGTCAGGCGTCAAACGGTCATATTCGGCTACCGTTAGCGTCAAATTGGTTAACATTTTATCGTGATTCGTCAAAATATCCTTATCGCGATTCGTCAGAGGTCTCAAATAATTATCGTTACCGTTATTTTTGGAAAAAAAATTTAGCGTGATTCGTCAAAATCAGTCGATTTTTTTATCATCTAAAAAAAATTGTACATTTTATCGTCATGCACCAAAAAATACCGTTAACGTCATTTGGCAAGAATTTTTACCGTTATTCGTCATGAAGATACCCCCATTACGACCCTTGATTATAGAATATGTAAAACAAGCAGTATATAAGTTTGACGATTCAGTCAATTATCTTCAGTCAACATCCAGTTCACTCAGATTTAGGATGATTTATTTTTTGGTGTTTAACGCCATTTTAAGCACTATTGGCAATTTTGTGGCGGCCAGTTTTAATGAATGGGGGAAACCGGAAAGAACCGCCAACCTTCGGCAGGATAACTGGCAATCCCTGTTAAAAGATCGGGGTCGAAAGCACCTACCACGTGCGGGTTTTGGAACTCAAAACCTCGGTGTTGACAGGATAATGATACAGTAGTTGAACTACTTAGACCACTCGGCCCCCGAGGCTCCTCAGTTCCATAAGAGAAAAAAATATAAGGATATTACTAAATACAACAACTGACGATGGTCCTGATTTAAGACATGAACATTAATATTTGAAAGGATTCAAACTAGACTCAACCTTCTGATTTTAATCAGTCGGGAATAACAAAAGGTATGAATCTACTTACATTTTCCGGAGCACCTGTGATCACCCCCTCCCCCTTTTTTTTGGTTGGGTTGCCTTTTCGTCATTATTCTTTCTGGCCGTTGTGTTGTCTGTATTTCTTCGCATCATTTTATTGTCCCCAAGATATCGCTGTCTTTCTTGTAAAGAGAGTAACAGTAAATCGCTACAGAAACAATGATTAACACTATAATGTGAGTCTGGATGGGGTTTAGATAAAAGAAAGAATAAAGGACAATTTTTTTTTAAAGATAGAAAAAAAAATGCAAAACAAATAAAGAATAGAGACTCTGAGAATAATGGGGTGCTGAAATATATATATAAAAAGAATAATGGTCATCATAAATAAAGAATACAGAACAACAATGGCATAAAAAGTCAAAGAATAAAGAAATGAAGGACCCCTCACCACTGATCTAGGGCCCGTGTGCATAAAGCTACTTAAGTTAAGATTTGTTCCGAACGGACGGATTTTTCTTTATGTCCTACGATAAATTAGTATTACGATTGGATATCTTAACTTAAGTACCTTTATGCATACGGGCCCTGCAGACCATCAAACATGGCAGTACTGTGGACAATACCAAAACACATTTATAGTTACAAAAAATCCCAACGTATTGAATGTGTCGCTTTCTTCCTTTAAACTTATTTATATCATATTTGTATTTATTAATTATAAGATGAGAAAATGCATATGAACAAATAACTTAATAGGAATGTATCCCGGTCTGGTTAGAAATTGAAATGAAGTAACCACTTTATGGAATATTATCACAATAAATATTTAATGTTGGATAAATATTTTATACAATGTACAAAACACGTTTTCCTTGATATATTGTCGGCTCGTTATCAATAATATTATCGATATATTATTCTCAAATGGGTTATTATATTCCAGCAATAAGATATACACATATAGGAAATGTCAATAATATATGAATACTTAAATGTTTATATTTTCAAATGAAAAGATAAAAAATTCTGAGTAGGCAATTAAAAACAATAAGTTGAAGTAAAACATTCAACACAACGGTACAAAAAAGGAAAAGATTAACAACAGCCCGAAAAACACTTATGTACACAAAAAGTCAACTAAAGATTGAGCAACAAAAACACATCCAATCTAGGGTTAATTAAGGATCCGAGGAGAGTTAGACATTTCTGCTGCCAAATAAATGTTAATGTAGGATCCCAGAAAGATACGCAATTTCTGCTCCGTTAGTGGTTTCCGTAATTTCCGTCATTGGCATAAAAATAAGAAGTTGTGGTATGATTGCCAATGAGACAGCTGTGCACCAAAGTTCAAATGAAGTGGATATTCATATCCAAAAATGAGTTGCTTATGTATATGTATGTTATTTTACGTGTTGTACTGTTACACCTGTGTCCCATTTTAGGGGGATAGTTAAGCGCTCATTTACATATTAAACCCTATCACATTCTTTACGACCCTGTCATAAGACCTGTAATTCAGTAGTTGTCGTTGGTTGCTGTCATATATATTTTATTTATATTTGGTTTTTGTTTATTGTTTTGTCATGAATCAGCCGTTGATTTTTCCATTTGAATTGTTTCACATTTTTCATGCCGGGGATTTTATGGGTTTTGCTCATTAATGAAGACCGTGGGGTAACCTATAATTGTTTAAATCCACGTTGGATAGTTGACTCATTGGCAATTATGCCATATATCCTTATTTTAAAAAATGGTAACTGCTGCCAAAACCTCTAAGAACATTTTAAAGTACCATTTCATTTTCGATTTCCTTTCCACATGGACATCTAGTCAAATTTCCAAAGACATTTGATAAACAGTAATATGAAACAAATTTACTGTTTATTGTCTTTTAATATCTGTTTTACATGTTTTTAACATTTTAAATCGCCATAAATGTCTTTGTATTAAAACTGATATATAATTGTCACAATTTTATGACATACTCTCATATTGCATGAGAGACTCAACAATATTCCATACAAAAAAAATCTTTTTTTTCAAAATAAATAAAACATTGGAAATTTTAGTGAACGAAGAAGTAAGCTCGGATTTGCATCAACTATGAATCTCGTCCCGAATATACCTGAAATATTTGCCACTGAAAGTTTAATAAACGCATAATAGGAACTACTTTAGCAAAAGTTTACAATATGTCATGAATCCGTAGGGAGCTCAAAGATGGATAGAAAAACACCAAAGAGCAGTCATTATTTATAGAATGCAACTTCTCAGATTTGTGGTTCTGGATAGGGTTTACAGAATAGAAAATAAAAGGCAATAAGTACAGAATAAAATAAAGAATAGAGAACAATGGGGTGCTGCAGTATAAAGAATAGAGAATAATGATGAAAATAGATAAACAATATAGAGAAAAATGGTCAACATTTAAAACGTTTTACCTTTGTCATGTCGGGGCCTTTTATAGCTGACTATGCGGTATGGGCTTTGCTCATTGTTGAAGGCCGTATGGTGACCTCTAGTATTTAACTTCCATGTCATTTAATCTCTGGTGGAGAGTTGTCTCATTGGCAATCATACCACATCTTCTTATTTTTATAAAAAGTTAAAAGAATAAAGAAATGACGGACCCCCTAACCAGACCCTCATATTTGCATCTCTCTGTACTAAAGTCTCGACGGGATAAGTTAGGTACAATAAATACAAAATATGTGAAGGACATTTAGGTTCATTTATTGACATAACAAACGCGCCATAAATATTTAATCATTGAATTATTTTCAAACAATATACATATAACACATCTTGCTTGACATTTTACACATTCATTATCAATAACAACATCTATTAATTTACGCAGTTTTTTCAAATGGCAAACACTTTCGAACTAATTTGATATGAATGAAAACTGATGAAGGTTTTGTGTGTGTGTGTCTAGGGACTATTTTCTTTTAATCAGATGTACAGGAAGAAAGGAGTGATTAAGACGAAAGGCAGCTCAATAATCTTTTGCATAATAACAATTTGTTCACATGTTCTTTTTTTTGTTAATTGATTCTCAAGGCGATATTCAAAATAGAATAACATGAAAAGATGTCAAAAAAGAAGATGTAAAAGAAACAATATTCCACGTGTTAAATTAAATAAGGATATTGCAGATATGCGATAAGGACAATGCAGCCTCGAAAACCTTTACGACACTTAGGGAGGTACCATTTGATTTTTATGAGGGGGGGGGGGGGGTTGCAAGGATGAAATTTGAAAAAAAGGCAGGATGACAATTTATGTAAAAAAGTCAGGATAAACTATTAAAACAAAGGCAGGACCGAATAGAGTGAAAAATAAAAAGGCAGGACAGAGATTACAACTAGAAAAAATGCAGGACAACATTTTAAATCCTAGACCCCCCCCCCCCCCCCCCCCTAAAAATCAAATGGGGTAGCTTCCTAAAAGGAGATGTAGGATATACGTCATTGATACCACACACAAAAACGAATTAGTTTAACCCCGCCACATTCTGATTATGCCTGTCCCAAGTCAGGAGCATGTAATTCAGTGGTTGCCGTCTGTTGCTGTATATCATATTTGTTTTTCGTTCATTATTTTGTTCATAAATCAGGCCATTATTTATCTCGTGTGAATTGTTTTTATACGTCATTTCGGGACCTTTTATAGCTAACTATGCGGTTTGGGTTTTGCTCTTTGTTGAAGGTGACCTATAGTTGTTAATTTCAATGTCATTTGGTCTTTTGTGGGGAGTTGTCTCATTGGCAATCATACCACACCTTCTTATTTTCATATTTACAAATGTAGAGGTCAACATACGGTATTCAACAATAGACAAATGTCTACACAGTATGTCAAGCTTTAAATCAGCCTGAGTCTAGTATAGCTGTGAATCTATTTAAAAGACAATGTCAAAAAAATCTGTTTTCCTTGGGAAAAATAAATGCTGAATTGAGATATGCCTACTAACGACGAGGTACATGACATCAGGCAGACACTAAAACATGTCACAAAGTAACCATCTTTTTAGCACTACATTTTTTGATAGTTCAGACACATCGAACCTGCAGATTTTTTTTTTCATTTATCTAGATGTAGATTCATGTCCAGACCCTTTGATACAAGCATGTTCATAATGCTTTATGTTTTGGCACCATATTGCTGGTAATTTGAACTTGTAGCTCCCTATGTTTTCAAACATCCTTGGCTGTACAAAATGTTGGTCCTCGGTTTGTTCCCAAATACAAGGAAAACCAATACTGTTCATCGAACGCAGCAATCTGTAAGTTTCCTGTATCGGCCATCTTAAAATCTGAAGAATTCAGGGTTATTTCACTACTCGTACACCAAAATAAGATACATTAATGAGTACACCAACGGCTCAATTGTTTAGATGTTAATAACGAATCACAACGTTTTAGTGTATATTTTACCCAGAATGCATAAGATTCTAAAACGCCAAACTATCAACATTTTGTACTAGTAGACACAGCGTTCACTCATCATTTAACGTGGAGTCATGAAACTTATTGTAAATTATCGTTCCAGTTTAGTTTTTATGTATAGGCTTTTCTTATTTCTTCTAAAGAAAATATTATTGTAAAATATCATCTGACAGACAAAATGGTGTGCGTATGGAGTATCAATTCATAGCACAAAAAATCTACACGCAATTGAAATATCTTAAAATGCTGTTCATCATCTCAACTTCACAGTCAGGCCTTCTACACGAAGCAAAATTTGAATGATCACAAGTCTGGTGACCTTTGGCCTTACGAAAATATGCTGTATGACTAAACTGTTTGAAGGAGAAAGAGGGTTTTTTTTTTAATTGATGTCTAGGCTAATCTAATTCTTTTCGGACTTCTAAACTGTGTGAATAAATTACTAATTTTTGTGGGGACCCCCCTTTTTTCACCCCATGACCCCAAGCCACTCAGACTCTTATTCCACATGAAGTTGAACAAAGGTAAACAAATTAACACCTAACCTAAATTCATGAACTTAATGATTTTTTTTTAATAAATTATCGTCTTTCAACTTTATTATTCACTTCAGTTAAACCTCGTTATTTTAACAAAGGTATATTCGTATTCTCAAATATCACCATTTTCTATAGTAGATATATATATATATATAGATTTACATGTATTGTATTATGTTTCATAGGTAGTTTTAATTTAAAAAGAAAACAGTTTCTACGATACCTGATTTTAAGATAAATAACAAACGTGATGAATTGAAGTGTGTCTTTCGCTTAGTTTATTCAAAATATTTCAAGTGAGAAGGTAATAAAACCATTACTGTGGATACGCTTTGATATGATTGTGTGATTACCCAGGCTATTGCAGTTTGTTACAAATTGAGTTTGATTTTAACACGTGCTTTGCTAATAGGAGAAAGGTTATTCTGAGAAGATTTTGATTATGGTGGTCGGATGTAACTTTCTACCAGATCTTCCTCATTGTCAAAATAAAACTGAGGAGGTAAGATTTTTTTTACTTTTTAATTGACCATTTGTTACAACGCGTTTATAAATATTATTGAAAATCGTTATCCGATTAGTTTCAGATTAGCTTTATTGTGTTCCTGTAGTTTCTATTTTACTTGTACGATTACTATTTGTTAGAACGCGTTTATAAATATCATTGAAAATCGTTTACAGTTTATTTTTTAGAGTAAATAGATTGTGCTTGTTTGGATTTTTCTTCTTCAAATGTTTAGTATTTGTTACAACGCGTTTATAAATACCACTGAAAATCGTGTTCTGATTAGTTTTCAAGAGTAACTAGATTGTGCTCATGTGGGGTTTTTAATTGTAATGTAGGATTATTATTTGTTACAACGCGTTTATAAAAACCATTGAATATCGTTTTCCTCTTAGTTTTTAGAGTTACAAGATTGTGTTCCTGTTTTCTATTCTTCTTCAATTGTAATAGAACTTGTCAGAACGCGTTTATAAATATCATTGAAAATTGATTTCTGATTAATAATTAACGTAACTAGATTATGTTCCTGTCAAATTTTTCCCCCATCCCTTTCATAAATTGATCGAACTTAGCACGTGATTTTGTCATTTTGTAAAGTAGGTCTTTATAGATGATTTTGATGGTCTGTTTCATTAATTCCAACCATTTTAGGCGATTTAATCAAGAGCTTGTCATACTGGATAGACATCTTACTATTGCTAAAGACCGCATGTTCACCTTATTACATGTGTTTTTTTTGTACATTTCGTTTACTTGCTGGGTTGCTTCGTCATTGACGTTTACACACCCTCTACTTTTAGTCATCTGTATAAAACTCTTTTCTCTAATTTTTGTGCTATTTTCACATTTCTTGAGCGGTGTGAGAAAAATATTTCTCCTCACTAGTGAAATATCTGTTCTCAGCAAATGATTGGTCGAAATTTAATTAGGACGTTAAATGTTTTTTTATTTCTTCTGAATTTCCTATTGTGACGTCCCGAAAAAAGGCAACCATGCCTGATGACGTCACGTATAAAGGACACAACTTTCTGCAAATCATTGAAAAGGAAGGATAAAAATCATTAGAGAACCAGATTCCAGCACTATAACTCGTGTATTACGATATTTCTCCACTCTCAACAGTTAAATATAAATATTTAAAAAGCTCGGCAAGCCTCGCGCTTTAAATATTAAAATATAACTGTCTCGAGTGGAGAAATATCGTAACACACTTGTTCATGAAAAAAAATACCAAGTATACAATAAACATATAATCAGATTCTTTAAAATTCTTAATGGTATTTTTTAACGCAGTATATACCAAACTGAATTATAGCATAGCTATCAATATAAGTGAGTCATAATGAAAGGACCTTTTTTTCCATTGCTGTCTTGAATAATTTTGAAGATACCGGTAGTACGTTGATATGCATCTGGTCTAGTGGTCATAAAAGTTTCGAGCATAATTGTCGTACTCAGACACAGGAATCAACCAATAAAAATGCCGAATTTTGGAATTCGTACACAATTTGTTTACTCCGAGTACTGAGTAAAGATGTATGACCGACCAAGAGCCCTGATTGTCAAAGCTTTTGACATTTTCAAAAGATATATTGTATATTCATTTTCTACTCATTGTATATTCATTGTACATTTCGATCAAGATTTTAAAACATCATTGTCAAAACAGATGTTTATAATTATTTCTTTACATAATCTGTATCATCCATATTCTATCTTACTAATGTCAAATGCTTTTGTATCTGGGGACTGTGAGATATTGGCGTATTGCTTATTGTTCAAAAATTAATTTCCTGAAGTCTTTTCATCAATTTAGGTTTACTGTATACTTCAGTTTCGGAGCCAGAAGGATATACAAAACAATTAGAAATGATGAAGAAGTAATCTTATAAAGACTGTGTAAAACATGTGTGAAATTTTACTCGAACTAATGTACAAGCATAGCCTCAAGTATAATATATATTAGACATGCAGTAGAATGTGTCCCCGTGCCTGTAGTGCATGCCCTTATGTTTTTACAGTTAGAGTTTTTTTGCTTGTGAGAGAGCTGTCTCCATTACATTAATGTTCTATTGTGTCATTTGGTCTCTTGTGTAGAGTTGTCTCATTGGCAACCATACAACATCTTCTTATTTATATATATATGCAATAGCTAGTTTTCAAAACCCTTGTTTTACAAAGTTAGGGCGGTGAGCACGATGTTAGGCGATTACCTCTAAGACGGTTGGGGAAAATTTAAAGCACTGGTATTAGTGTCGATGTACATGTATGCGGGTGTGGATGAGGTTTACAGAATATAATATAATGGCAAAAATAAATGAATAGAGAAAAAGAGCAAAACAATTAAAGAAAAAGGGAATAATTGTGTGCAAAAGTTATAATATTACTGAGAAAAATAATACTGATAACAGAAATGAAAGACGTACAATAATATAGAAATCATATTATTACAGAAAATAATACCTTTATTTAATTTGGTTATTATATGTATATCCCTTTTTGTTATATACATGTAGTAGGAAAAGGGACATAAAAGCTCATAAGGTTTCTACGTATACATTTCAATGTTAGGTGATGTTGTCGTAAAATTGGGAGGAACGTATCTATTATTCAATGCTAGGTAATGTTAAAATGTCAAAATTGGGAGAAGGAAGTACACCACTAATTCATGGCTCTATTGCTTTCTATGTTAAATTCCTCAATAATGACAATTTTAAGCAGGCACCCTTTTGTTTTAAGTTCAAATAAAGAGACAATCAGTGCATGTCAAAGCAACACTTTATGGTATCTTGTACTGAAAAAATCAACATACCTTTAATGGCATATAAGAGAGAACTGGTTCCCGGAAGTTCGGATGTACCAGAACCGGTACTTCAGATCTGACAAATAGGCAAAATGTACCCTCCTTTTTAAATTTCAAGCAATTCTTTTATTATTCAAAATTATAGTCAAAAAGTGTTCTACAATGATCACCAGTCATTCAGCTTTCATTTGATACCAAAATTACCCAAATATTCTACATATTTTGAAAATTACGCCCATGCGTAGGAACTATTTTGTGTTAAATATGTACTACTGTATGTGCTTTTTGACCGGGCCCGAATTAGTGGTGCTACACCAGAATTCAATGTTAGATGATGTTGTCGTAAAATTGGGAGAAACGAAAAGTCTTTACATTCAATGTTAGATGATGTTGTCGTAAAATTGAGAGGAATGGTTCAGCTTGTGGAGGAAGTAAAAAAAAAATATCAGATCTACTCTAACATGGTTTGTCTAACTTCTACATTTGCCACTGGACGTTAAGCAACCAACAATCAATCAATCAATCTAACTTCTACTTAGTATTACATGGTTTATTGATTAAAGTGAAGGTTATGATACTTCAAAATCAAAATGAAATTATTTTGGGCAAATGTAATGGAAAACAACTTCGTATAAAACTAGGACACTTAGGGAAACAGATCCTGAGTTATTATATTATAAACGAATTAGATATCGTTCATCCGCGATAATACTGAAACCAAAACTTTGATGAAATCACAAAGACTCAATTTGTCACTTTATGAAACCTTTTTAGAAATATGAGATTTACTCGGGTAATTTTTCATCTGAAACTCTGTAGAAAGATAATTGCTGTTTTGATATTAATACGATAAAAACGGAATTATTTTGTAAATTAAGTTTGACCATAAAGTCATCGCTCTTACAAACCGTGAAATAATCTTCATAAAATATTGGTTTTTTCCCTGCTTAACGATATTTAGGAAGATTAATGCAGATTTTGCAGGTCGATGTGCCTGCAACTTGATATAGCGCAAAATATAACTATTTTATAGCTTGGGTCTTGATCAATCATCATAAAGTTTTATTAGAAAATTACTCAGACTTTTCATTATGTATAAGTATTTAATTAAATAAAGAAAGAAAAGACTCAATACTGCAGACAGGACCAGACGAAGAGTCCATCCATTTTAACATAATGCAATCTAAAAGAATTTAAAGCGATGCGAATTCAATAAATTCGTTTAATATGCTACCAATAAGAGTAAAGTTGCATGTAAAATAGACAAACACACGTATTTTTTTTAATTTTAATTTAGAGAACTTGACATACGATGAGTTCATGATTTTTTCTCTTATGTGCAATTCGCTATTTCAGAATCAAAAGGACTATGGGTATATTTTTTTTAAAATTGTTTTGTACCCCTTAAATAAAAACGATGTCCAAGTCATTGCTTAAATTTCAATAGACCACTTTCGAGTTTGTTGCATTTCGGTCAATAACTTTGGTTTTAGTGGACATTATTCGGCAAATTAAATTCTAATAATTAATAATCAGCACTACTATCATTAAGGAATTGTGATTAAGTACCTACGGAATAAACATTATTTCTAGTTTATCCTGCACAATGAGGATACGAAGACGTTTGGTGAACTTTAATAGTGCAGGGATACAGGTGGTCCCCTATATCTGGTAAATGACGTCATAAAGGCGGCATAATTGACGAACTTTCCCGGTGAATGACATAACTCGAAAGTGGTATATTGGTTGGGACGTCGTAAGTCAACCACAGCGTTTTGGTGTCCACTTTTGAAAAATATTATCCAGAGTGCATTGCGAATTAACTTGAATTTCCCCCAGAGAATCTGTTACCACTTCCGATTTAAGGAAATTCTCTTGCAAGCTGAAATGTGTCTAATTTACGGGGGTGCTCCTAAGAATTAGGAATTATTTGAAGACCTTATTTTGACACAAAACTGGCAGTAATTAAATTTTACTTTTTTTTTCTTTTCTGGTGGAAGGGGGGGGTGGGGGGGGGGGGGGGGTGGGGGGGGGGGGGGGAGTCGCGCCTCTCCTCAAGTTCTAAAGCGGCTAATTATAAGTTTAACAGAGACTATCAAAGATCTGGCATCAACGCCAAAATTCAGAAACAAATATAAACATCCAGATATTACAAAAGATATTCACTGACTTCATGTCAGATTCCTGACTTGCGATAGGTACATGTACATATGGTTGGGTTGAAAAGAGTTAAGATCTCAATCCTCCTTCGATACATACATAATTGTTTGGAACGAGTATAGTCAGAATTAACAAAAAGGAACAAAAAAATGAAACAAAACCCCAAAACACAATTCAAAATTGTGTGTTGTCTACGTCGATTTAAGGGAAATTCCTTCATCAAAAATTAATTCGTCAAGGGTGTCTATTCAATATTTCTTTAGCTTTGAATTCACTATTTGCGGGCGGTCTGTATTGCAGAACATAGACAGGAAGTTGATACGAAAACAAATAGATGTTCTTAACTCTTACAATAACAATCTTTCTTAATGATTGAAAATCTCTGTCATTATAACTGATTTAACTTGCTTATTCACAATCCATCTCAAATGATTCAGTGAGTTGCTTTAATTTTCAAAATGGACAAATACAAAATTATTCATGTAAAATCAACGAAAATCTAAGGGAAAATCAAATGTATAATTTATAACCTACCAAACACCGTATTTCAGTTGTCTCAATAATGACAAAAAACTTAAGAAAATTGTAATCGATCCTTCAACGTTGGAACATGTATAAGTTTTTTTTAAAGTCATTACAAGGGAGGACTACGGAGCTCTGTTGGTCTCAAACATATAAAGAGTTGTGATTTTTAAAGTCCAGCCCTGGAGATGTAAACGGTCCAGCGCTATGGATATTAAGTCCAGCGCTCAAGATAAAAACTCCGGCGCTGCAAATGTAAAGTCTTGTGCTGTAGATATAAAGTCTAGAGCTGTAGATATAAAGTCAGGCGCTGTAGATTCAAAGTCAAACGATGGAGATCCAAAGTCAAGCGCTAGGGATGTAACAGTCCAGCGCTGTAGATATAAAGTCCAGCGCTGGAGATGTTACTTCTACAGCGCTCGAAATTAAATCTCCAGAGCTAGACTTTACCTTTGCAGCGCTGGAGTTACCAACAGTACTCCGTAGAGAACAGACTGAGCCTCATAAGTTTTCATAAGTTCATTTATCAACAATTGAAATGTTATTTCTTTGTGTTTTTTTTTTTTTTTTTTAATTCTTTGTCATGAACAACTATATGTTTATATGACAACAGAGTATTATTATTCGTATATTGTATGATTGTATTCACTCCGTAAGAACTACTTGAATCAAGGCATGACAAGTATTTGAGGTGAAAATTTGATCTTGATGAGAAACCCCAATTCCGACGTCTGATAATTATCTCATTATCTTTTACCTCATCAGCTGATGTTTGAAATTGATTTGTTTTGATTTCATTGTTGGTACCAGGTACATTTCAAAGTTTACTACAACTATTTCCTGTCTATTTTAATTTAAATCCTTAATTGGCGCACCGCTTGATCTCCATCAGGCATGTAGCATTATGAGGTAAACTCTACATGTACCATTTTTAATTAGTTTGATTCCCTATAGCCGGTGCACCTCCTTAATTATCCCATTATGTTAGGAAAACCTACATGTACCGTGTTCTAATTAATTTGAATGCTCAGTAGGTGCACCTCTTTATCTTATTAAGTAAGGAAAAACCTACATATTCCATGTTCTAATATTGTTAGTATTGTATACGCATTATTTCAAACATGACAACTATAGTTCTGTGCCGAATAATGATTTTGTGATATCTTACAATATAAGTAATCTAACAATTTTTAAATAAGATGATTACGCAGGAAACTGACATCAACAACAGGTACATAAATAATCATTTCATTTTTTCCATTTTGCACACGTGCAAGCAAAAAATTAGGAAATATATAATACATTCTTTAGTAATTATAGTGAAAAAATCTGTAAAAAAACATTCGTTAAAACACATGACAAACTGTTAACTAAAGATTCTTTATATCTTAGTCTGTCCACATGTTATGGTTAAGAAAGGTATAATTGGTGTACTTTTACACTTTTCCCCGTCTTATCTCTGTTTCTCTTTTTTTGCACAAATGACGTGCTGCAAATTAAAGCATGCATCATATTGTATGTTTCAATGTAGGTGGAACACGAAAAAACAACCTCGTTAGTTGTATCACAATACCACCCATTGTGTGAACAAAAAAATCCTTTAAAAAAGGCATAAAATGAAAAAGGTATCTAGTCAAATCGAGTCTATAAGACGAATTAGCCTTTAGCAGTTGCAACCTTGGTTTAAGATGAAAAATAAAAAATTCTTAATCTAATTGCCACTAAATTTTATTATGTTTAATCTTTATAAATATGAACTTCGGATAAGTCAAGATTTTAACAGAATAAGTTAAGATTTGACCACCACCAGGTGCGGATCCATGATTTGATGCCAGGGAGCGCTATTCAGATTTGGAGTTAAAGGACCATATTCTAACAAAAATTTACCTATGAATTACATTTTTTTCTTTTTGAGGGGACAGGGGCACCGTCCGAATCCACGCCTGAGCACGGAAAATTTGACGTAAAGACAATAGTCATAGTTAGTGTAAAACAGTGGCATGCTTACTCTCTGTGTTGACGTAAATCATTCCAGCCTTACGCTAGTTTTAACAAATATTGAAACATGTCATGTTAATGGTATCTAATGGTAAAATAATTATTAATTATTAATCACTTACCACCGATTACATTGTCAGTATATTGATTAGTTGACAGGTTGTGGAACATGAAATGAACATTTCAATGATGCATTTAATTGCAATTTCTAATTATAAAAGCATTCGGGTGCACATGCCATTTACAGAAATTACCAAATTTGATAAATGTGTATTTTATGTGCTCTTGTAGAATTAAATATTTATACTTTAAAAAAAAATTACCGGAAATTAATTTAATCAGCTTCCCAATTTTTCTGTGGACTGTTTATAATGTGTATAAAACGTCAGCTCATCTCAAAACTTTAAGTGAATATGCCAAAAATTATATATTTGAATTTTATTATCATGTTATTCAGTAATTAATGTTTATGAAAATCTTCACTGGGTAAGATAAAAGGGTCATTTTTTATGAATACATGTATATATCATGATGACTGAAATTCATGATTAAATATTATGATATTTAAACATTTTTTATATCAAAAAGTAAAACCATTTTAAAAAAAACTTGTGGTTGAGCCGTTCGAGAAAAGACACACATTTTTTTTTATTCTTTTCACATTTAATTGGTTATTACAACCAGTATTCCAGGTCTCACAACTCCGCAGGTGAACAGACAAAAATCTTTCAGGCGAGTCATTTTCATTGTTAAACAACTTTAATTAGTTTAGAAATTTGAATTGAACTTAAAATAAACTTCAAATATGTTTTCATAAAAAATTAATGGTTGCTATCGCAATTTTAAATAATTCTGTTGGCGCTGATAACGATTTCAAAGGTAGTTTTTGTGAGAGAAAAAATGTTGCTTTTTCATTTTCATTCTTTGCATAGATAATTTATATGATTGCAAAAGTAACATATTAAATGCACTTCAAAGGCATATAAAGTCATTTTTTAAATTTTCAATATAATAGTGTCTTAAAAAGTACGTTCGTAAACTTAAATTATAATCTTTATTAAAGCACACTGAATTAAGGGAGAAAAATCAAGTACTTATAAATCTTGACACTGCATGTATGTAAGAAATACATTTTGATTTTAGTCCAGTATTTTAAAATTATAAAACAAAATTTGTACAGCAATTTTCCATGTAATTCTTTAATTTGATTTAATTAGTTACACCGGAAAGAAAATCTTTCCAATCTTTCTGTTTCAGTTGAACTATTGAATATAGAGCTCTTTGCATTTCCCCTTCAAGAAAACTTCATCGTTTACAACTCACACTGTATGAAGTCAACGTGTTATTGAATCTTAATATCGTATTGCGCACGTGTAAGCAGCCCTTTCCCTGATTTCATTGAAGTTTATACCCAACTACCCGCACTTCTTTTTCCTAATTCCCATTGTCACAATAAACCCCTTACGTGCTGTTGTTCCATACTCTATGGGTAAGTATTGTTTTATTATTCCACGATGAAATTGATTCTGAAATTGACATTAGATGCTATTTGATATCACCGCTCAATTTGTCTTGATATTAATCAGCTACCCGCTGTCACGCGGTGTTCGAATTACAATGATATAGCCATGAGATTAGGCATCAATTAAAAAAATATTCGTTTTAGTTTGAGCTAATATCAGTATAAGGGACTAATCTATAATAAAACATAACGTTTGTTACGGAGTATTTTGTAGTTGAAGGTGTTTCATGCAACCAAGTGCGGATCCAGGACTTGGCAAACCAACGTTTGGAGTAATGCTTGTAAAGAGTTTATGCATTTATCATATATGTAGCTCCATGAGAGGGGGTCCAGGCCCTTGCCCCCTAAATCCTCCTCTGGTAACGGTAAATACATACTATGTTTGTACAAATTCAAGTAATGAGTAGTATTATCATTAATTCATTCATTTGTGCAGTCTTTCTGGGACTATATATTATACTTGTAATATAGTTCGAGAATGAGATTCTTTCATTCATTTGTGTATACTACCGTTTCATCGTTTTCATCCGTTTGGACCAAAAATGCGTCCTTTTGCACCAATGCCACGTATGCACTAGTTTTCAACATGCCTAGTATCATTTGCGCCAATAGTTTTCAACATGCCTAGTATCTTTTGCGAAAAAAAAAATAATACGATTGCGCCAATATATTTTACATTGTAATGAAAAACAATGACTTCTCTCTTCTCTTTTATCCAGTGGTTTACCGGCATTTCACATTGACTGAGTGACTGAGTGTAAAGACATTCAAATTGGTTTGATAATACTTTTTTTGAAGTATGCAAACAAACCATAAAACTATGTTCACACTGTAATAATGTTATCTCATTGCCATTTGTCCCATAAATCTCAATATAATCAAAAAAATAATAAACACATATAAATTTGCCGACTGCCTAACCTAAACTAGAGGACACCGGATTTATTACGACTAAGGAAATACAAACATGATATCATGTGTAATATAACCATTAAAAATAGATAACGGTACCGTAGTTATAAATTATCAAAAATTCTCCTTCTTTGACGATCCCGCCGGCCAGGAAAAACCAACAACTGTCGGAAACCTAGCCTGTGTCCAAAACCCGATGCTATTCTTTTTATGGTACCATAATTTATCAAGGATTATCATGTACGATAAATATTAGTACAGGTAAATTGGCGCAAAAGAATTCAGTAAGCTCATGTTTTTTTATGAGTGGCACGGTATGCAGGCGCTGTAGAATGTATAGTACCGTACATCTCAATATCCCAAAGAGTATCTAGGCGCATGTATACTCATTGGATATTAAGATGCGCGTTACTAACATGCCGAGTCTATATAATCTACAGTGTCTGCGTACCGTGTGACCCATAAAAAATATGAATAAATGAAATGGGTTAAATTTAAATTTTAGAGGAAGTCAGTAGTGAAAAGTTGCATAAAAATATTTTAAAAAATGTTATTTATATATAGGATAAAATACAGCCAATTTTTTGTCAAATATGGTCCTTCAACTCATAATTCTCAGCATCCCCCACCCACACACATACACACACACACAACTAACTGCAAATCCCGCAACCGCGCCTGGTATCTTCGAAGTTTCTCTGGTAGGTGCATAACACTGCGTTGTTTTGGAATTTAAAACTAGGTCATTCGTTTTTGCACAAATTTAAATGAATATAGAACAATCTTTTCATTTACATTTTAAACTTGAATATTGACTCATTTTTACGCAGCAACTGGCAAAAACAATTATGGTTATTGCTCAAATAAATTTCAAATAAGCTGACTAATTATATATACATATTTACTAGAATATGATATTCTAATACTCAGTCTAGATAAATTACATGTGATTTACGTAGAAGTGGTATCATTTATCAACAAAACGGTCAGGTTTTGGCAATTAAGCCAGAAAAAGACATAACAGTACACGGATTCATATTGCCATACAAAAGCAGTGATAAGGTATATATCAATATGATGACAGAAAAATAGACACAATTAAGATTTCATCCAAAACCCATAACTACAAAACAGCTTCTGAAATTGTTGCTGCATCTGGAAAATTTTAGATATTGAGACTTTTCCTATTTTATCAAAACTAATTGCTCTTTAAAGAACAAGAGAACAGAAGAAATAATTATTTATTACTTCTACATGTATGTAAATCAGATATAGTCTCATATCTTCGGGACTGACGCCTCTCAGATATAAGAAGTCTACATCTAATACATATTACATGCACATGTATTGAATATGATATTCCCTGTGCTGAGCTCGAAGTCCCAACATTGGTGTTAACAGACCAGTGGTACTTATAATAGTTGAACTACGTAGACCACTCGGCCACCGAGGCCCTAGATTATTGGGCGTATAGGGTTTTAATTCATTTTAGTTCATGCTCAATTTCGTCAACGATATTGCTTTATCTTCCCCAAATTCTAATAACAAAACATGTTAATATTGATTTCAAATCAAATCCAATCTGATAAAAACATATACCATAACATTTATTTTCTTTAAACTAAAAATAAATATGACGATGTATCGCGTTCTTTAAATTTGCCATTTCTTGGACAAGCTTATTAACCAAGCTTTTGAAACATGAAATCATTTCGCTATGCCTTACTATGACAAACATACATCAATACAAGTTCTTATTAGAATTCAATCTATATTTCATTGTTTGCAATTTTATAATGTATTCAGCTGTTGCATATATTGTGTAATTCATGGGGGAATTGACAAAAACAACCTAAATTACAAAAAAGAATCGATAGACCCTTTGGTAATAAATTTCAAAGCATGATCATATGGTTAGTGCACATGCATGTAAATATGCAAGTAAAATGCTAATTTCACCATAAAACCAGGAGGTGCGCGCAGGGTCCTTATAAGTTGGTATAAAATCCAAATATTACGAAATCATAGATTTTATTTAAACAAATTTCAGAGGTATTTGCAAAGTTTAAACTATACTGAGGTCATTCAAATGTATAAAATATTTATGAGAAAAGAATTGTTCATTGGGGTTATTTTTGCTTTAAAATGTGTAGTTGGTCATTGCTTGTCCTCAATCATTTGTGCATGTCCAAAATTATTTTTTATCTTCATATAACGCTTAAAAGGGTTTTTTCTAAGACTAAATAGATACATTTTTAATGAAAATATTTATTGATTTTAAACTATCTGAGTGAGTATTTTTTTTAAAAGACATACCAGTAAACGGAAATCTTAAATAAAAAATTTATAAATTTCAGTGAATTACAAAACCAAATGTATTTATAATTTTGAATAATCACTGATTTTGTCTCTAAGGTAAAATGTGACAGATTCTTTTTGGGAGTATATTTTATAAGTATGCTTATGCTGTCCTTACCTAACTGGGAATGCTCCCAAGTTTACATAAAAAAAGCGCCTTACAAAAATAATGACATATTTATAGAGCATATCTTATAGGTCTTTTTCTTTAGATGTGAAATCTAAGAAACATTTTTTTATCCACGCGAAACCAAAAAGTTCATAGCGAACCTCTCTTATATGAATTTCTGCTGTGAAGTTGCTTTTTTATATATATATTATTTCATGAATGCATGGTTGATTAAGATAATCGAAATTATTACAGTGACCCTTGATTAAACCTTTCTTTAAAAAATTCTTTAAAAATCATGTAAATAATGATTTCAAATCAATTTTTGAGGAAGACGATATTTTGAGTAGCAAACACAACGAATATAAATTTGATGCGATAGATAATTTGTCCTATACACTTTAGTCCAATCTGGAAAAAAAGCAGTCACTTAGACAACTTCCTGTTTCGGTCAAGTGTTGCAAAAACAAAGGTCATCAGTATTGAGCTAATGGGGTAAAACGTGTATGAAGTGATAATTTTTGAAAGTTTTTTAGTTTATGATTTTTGATTTTTAAACACAAATTAAAGTAAGAAAATGCTCTGTTTGAAGTGTTTACAATGGTTTAAACATAACTTTTTGAAATTGTTTATGCACAGTAAATTGTTCAAACAAGGCCCCAGATAGCTTCAGCTGGTTTGAAAGAGTTGTGTAATTTCAGAACTTTTCCGGAATGGAATAAAAGCGATAAGGTGTATTCTAACACTATATGCAGAAAAAAAGGGATAAAGTAAACTCAATGAAACTAAATGTAAACCATTATCGCATATTTTGCTCTTTCGTACAAAACCAAGTTGTATTGATATATATTGAAAATTACACTTAATTTCCCCACTTGAAACCCATTGAACAGCTGATGAGTATAATATTGGAAACTTACGGAAACGATTTTTAAAAACAGCTTCCTTATCATTCTCAAAGATAAAAATATCGTTTTTCAATTTCATATTTTCAGTAAAAAATTTATTATTATTGAGCTTCCAACAGCTTTTATTACTCGATAAGTATGCTATTTTGATTTTTAGAATCACACAATAACTTGAGAAAGAAAACGAGAATTTAATAGCATATCTCGAAAACATGGTTCTTCTTGAAAGACTAGTTTTTTTTTTAGGTACAAAAATGTATGTATACATTGTATTAAATCACAATGTATATACAATTCAGCTTACTTCTATAGAAGACAAAGGATTTTGGCATTTATTTCTGGTGTATATGGAAGTTTTGCAGTCTTTCCTTATATCTTAAATGAAGAAAAATTGTTCCTCAAGGGATACTGATATCATAAGTAAATATCTTTGAGAAAGGAAGCAACTTTCAAACTCGATGCCCCTGAAGTTGTATCAGCAAGTAAAAAATTTCAGGCATGAAGAATGGATTTAGGAAACTCTTAACATTTAAATATTCATTCTGGGTTAAGTTTAATGTTGAATTGGCGAATTTTGAAAAATTCTCAAAAGTCAAAACGAATTTTGCAGATTACAATGATACTGTAAACCAACTTATTTTCGTGGATAGTTTATTTCGCGTTTAGCTCTTTCTAGCCCACTTCGCGATTTTCAAATTTACTGGATGTAGTTGGATAAGGAAAGATCCAAGTTTTGAAAGTCCGCGACGATTTATATTCGCGTTATTTTTCTACTCGCGAAAGTCGCGAAAATAAATTGCTCGCGAAAATTAGTTTGTTTACATCGTATTTTACATTTAGTTACTTTAAGAAAAGGTGACTTTTTTCTGTCAATTCTTCACCTATTGAAAAAATAATTTAATTTCAAATGCTGCCATCAAAAACTAGACACTTTGTAAACAGCTTAGCATTAAAATTTCCAGATACGAATTTTTCTGCGTCCCAGGTTACTACACAAAATTTGGATGTTCCGTGAGCTGCCAGTACTTTCGTCTTTGGTCCAGCTATCTGTCTAGGTAAATGATGGCGTGCCCCTAAATTTAACGAAACATATCATTTATATGGGAGAATATAATTATTTTATTTTGGGATTTGTTTTTTTGTACTTTTGTTGTTGTTTTTTAGGGGGGGGTCGGGAGAGTGGGAGGTGATCCATGTTGCCTATTTCTAATTCAACTACTATTGTCTTTGTTGATTTGGTCTTTAAACTGTTATGATTCTTGCGCAACTATGGAGTTTAATGAGGACGAAACACTCACAAAATTATAACCCTTGTATCTTCGACGAGTTATTTTCCTAGTGTTTACGTGTTATGTAAGAGGCAATAGTTGATTTGTATACCTATGTTCAAAACTCTAAAATCTATTTTCAATTAACAAATCAGGACAAAAAAAAATTAAAGGAGCAAGACCGGTTGTGTCGACAGGGTCAGTGTCTTCTGCTACACATGTAGCACCCGTCCTGCGAGTCCAATCTCCGCCAGTTCATAACGTAAATAAAAACGTGATAAACAAAAGTGCATGTCTTCGACCCATTATAACCGAAGCATGCAACTATATTAAATCAAAAGGTCAAACTAGAAAGGCACATTTACAATAAGTTACAAAAGACAACTCGAAAACCAGTCCAGTCTTGCACCAATATGAAAAGTTAATAATAATATGATTCCATACGTATCGTTCAACATCATTTTAGCTGAAATATTCATTTTTATCCCGGTAATGTGGGTAATGTTTTTTTTTTTGCGTAACAGTTCATTTTGGGGTCCTCTTCGCGGTCTGCGTTTAAGCTTTGTCGATTTCTTTGAAAAATCAGAGTCAATAATTTGGATTCTCGCTTTTCGTCTGTTTCTAAAGCTTGTACAAATAAATTTTACATTTTCCAACAATGTACCTATATTGTATATATATGTATTTAAAAGTATATTATATTTTATTTCTTTTCTTTGTTGATTTACCGTCAATTGTCAATTAAATTACACGTTCTTAAGGTACACACACCTTCTTTGTTATAAATATCAGTCATTCTAAACCGTAATTGCCCATAATTTCTTCATTCGTCTGTAAATTATATATTGACATTTCTTAACTACTGTTTTTCCTCATCTAATCACTGCAATTGTATAGATCTTGATGTGGTGAAATCAATTTAAGATGACAGAGTTAATTGCAGTTGCTTCCCTTATCCCACATTTGAAGCAACGATATGACTAGAAGCATTCAGTTCTTTTTTTATTCTTTTTATTTGCTGTCAGTATACAGTTTCGTGACTTGTCCCTTATAAGGAAGGGAGTGGTTGACTATTGAAAGATACCTTGGGAATGTTTGAGGGTCTGGATGGGGGGATTGTAGTCCCTTATTTCTTTATTTTTTTTCAACCATTATCCTCTATGCTTTATCTGCTTTGCCCATTATTCTGAAGTCTTTATATTCTTTATTTTTCAGCACCCCATTATTCTCTATTCTTTATTATGTTTGCCTATTTTTCTCTATTCTTTTTTCTCTTAATTCTGCACTTTTTGCGCATTTTGTTCGATTCTGTAAACCCCATCCAGATCCTCATCTATATGAGAAAAAAAAATCTCGTACTTTTCTTTATTTGTATTGTTGTCTAATCAGTGGTGGATCTAGAGGGGGCGTAGAAGGCGTACGCCCCCCCCCCCCCCCCCCCCCACACTTTGCTTGCACTTTTTTTTTTTTTGTAAAATGATAAATCAGACTAGACTTCGCGAACTTTGCCATTTCCTGTGTATTTAATTTTTTTATGCGACAATTCTTGACTTATAAAGATATTTTTCGCTCGTATTTACTGTAATATATTATTGATTATGTCAAAGTCATGTGATTCGCTACGGTGGAGTTGACCAGTACGTCGAAAAAAAACGTCACTCAGTCATTTTGAAATTCAAATTACAGTAACACATTGCTTAGGCTGAGGATGACAAGCATGACGCCTTCAAAGCGACAAAGTATTGAGCAAGAACGTATTGACTTCTATTTCACAATTCCACCCAACAGAAAGTAATACTCTATTACACTCTCATGAAAAAAAAAGTTCCACAGCAATATTATTTACCTACGAAAACATGTTTAACCCCACACGCCCCAGCCCATTAATAACATTACTGAATAGTGATCCCCGGTCAGTAAGCTCTAAATATAGATTTAAAGTCTAAGGTACGGACCATTTGATTTGAGGGGGCAGTCTGAGATATTTAAGAAAAAAATTCTGACCCTAATTTTTGCCTTAAACAAAAATTCTGGCCGTATCTGGATTGAAAACAATAATCCTGTCCACTTTTTTGCTATTAGAAAAAAATATTTTCAACAAAATTATTTAGCATTAAAAAAACATGATGAATAAAAAACGGGCGTAATTTTTTTTTTTTGGGGGTGGGGGGGTTGCATGTGAATCCCATATCTGACCGGAATGTCTGTTTCGCCGAACTGATATACTGAATACTTTTTCAAGGCCCGACTGCAACCTGCCTGCTGGGTGTGGCCTATATGTTTCCATGTGTCGACCGTCATTCACAACTTCATTGTCATTTCCGACTCATTCGTAGCCTTTGGTTGATTTGGAACCCCTCACTTCCCTTGTTGGTTGAAACATTTCAACCAAACATTTGGATAAAAATTGCTTGTTTGTCTTTCTTCGTGTCGGTCGTGTGTGTCTTATCAAAATCTTGTTCTATCCGTCACTAATTTAAAATTTCATAGTTTAACCCTGCTACATTTTCATGATCTTTCATGTGCATGTCCCAAGCCAATAGTGGCCGTATGTCATATCATAATGTTGATCGATATTTTGAGAATTGGGCATTGGTTTATCGCCATTTTTTACGTGTTGTAGAATATGATTGGATTTAAAGTTATAATTTGTAAAATTTGAACAAAATGTGGATTTCTGAAGATTGAACAAATCGAGTTGTCTTTCTTGGATCGCTGTTAAAAAAAAGTTTTCCGCTACTTCACATATATAGTTTCGACATTTAGATAAATTGAATTTATATTTATTATTTATGTGAAATGCATAAAATATATATCTGAAGAAGGAACTTTGAACCCAGACTTTACAATATCATAAAAATTCCAAAACATGTCTAGGGATAAGAGTAGACTTTTCTTGTATTTCAGGACTACTTGTGTCAAAATTTAATATTATTCATAGATGTTCTTTACATAGACAATCTATTAAATCTTACTAATACAATAAGTTGGTTTCACATAGTTGTTTTTAAATATTGATAACGTAATTTTTCGATTATGCAGTCTGTATTTATCTTTTTATTTTTGTTTGAAACATCATTTGCTAGTTTAACTGTTTCAGCAGATCATATCATTGTATATTAGCTTAGTTGTTAGTTTCAAATTTAAACGCATACATTTTTTGTCTTTAAAAATTTTTTAAAAGATGTCTACTGAATTTTTACATTTTTTAACGTTTTTGATTGATCTATACTAAATAATGGATTGGAAATAAATACTGTAAAAATTTCAGTGCGCAGTTTTATTTCTGGATTGACTACCAATGGGTATACATAAGCAGTCTAAACAGTTGAATCCAAAGCACGAAATTTACCCAAACTAATTAAGTGATGTCTGTCAGTTGAATGATCAAGAGTAACAAGGCTGTTTTAAAATGTCTTTGTGTACATCAATGCATTAATAACTGGTTATTCTTTTGTAAACCAACTAATTAATTGTAGTCTGGATTTTTACAAAAAGATAGAATCCTGATTTTATTCTTAATTAACATGACTTCCGTTTTCTGTCTATTATCCATCATCGATAACATTTAACATTAAAACCGACATAATCAGTGAAGCTCCTATCAATCAGCATCTTTCAATATTGTTTATTTTTCAAACCTCTTATCCTTAAATATATTTGAAGTAGAAATCAATCCTTGAAATGAACACAAAATAAACACACCTGTAATATCTCACAGGTGTAAGGTATCTTCTAACGTTAGGTAATCACTTCCCTGGCATGAAATACAATACAAAGCGGCACTGGCATGAAATAAGATTTTCGTAGTTGTTAAGAAGTGCATACATTTTGATTGTTTTACCGGTATAGGACACAACACTTGCTTTTCTCTTGTTTTCCTGTTCTACATAATTTTCAAATGAAAACAGAAACGCAACTAACAAAGGAAATTAACAAGACGTGTGCACGGACACATTAAAATTGCGTCATATATCTTCTCACATGTGCAAGGAATTACACATCATTGGCCTTCGTAGTTTTTAGTTCGAGCTTTCGCACTGAAGGTAAACCCAGGAAAGAGCATCGGATGCACCAAATTTATATATTGTTAGTTTTTTTTTCTTCATGTTAGGGGGAGGGGAAGAAAGCAGAACAATCTCAAATCAAAACCGCGAAAATATTTTTACATGACAATTTTTGAAGATAATGAAGGTAGTGCGGTGGTGCGTTTCTTGAATAGATATAAGAAGATGTGGTATGAGTGCCAATGAGACAACTCTCCATCCAAGTCAAAATTTATAAAACTAAACCATTATAGGTCAAAGTACGGTCTTCAACACGGAGCCTTGGCTCACACCGAACAGCAAGCTATAATGGGCCCCAAAAATTACTAGTGTAAAACCATTCAAACGGGAAAACCAACGGTCTAATCTATATAAAAAACGAGAAACGAGAAATACTTATGAACCACATCAACAAACGACAACTACTGAACATCAGATTCCTGACTTAGGACAGGTGCAAACAATGCCTTCTTTTATTTTTAGGTCCTTTTTGGTCATTTCGTTCCTAAGGTTGCTGCGTATTTATACAATCCTAGGCTACACATGTTTGAGTTCGAGGGTTTTGATGAAGGTAAAGCCAGCTTCGGAAGCACGAAATTTATAAAGTGTAATTTTTAAGATACGCTGCAGAAACAAACTTTTGGAGTTCAAACATATATAGATGTATAACTTTTGGATTATCTCTACCAAAAATTCCTCCATGAACAACATTAAACTATTACCATTACCAAGGATAATTGCTATTTAACTACAACTACCTGTTTTATAACCTTTTAAAACATATTTTTAAATCAAAATGTTTCATCCTAATCACAGTGAATACTGGCTACTATGCAAATAGTACCCTCGGGTGCAAACCAGCAGCAAACCGGCAACGGTACTTACCATTTACTTGTGATGTTAAGGTGTGTCACCGATATCATTGCACATTAAATATTCATATTCAACAATCGAAGAAAAACAATTACATATAGTCCGAGATTGACTTTACTTTAGTCCGAGATTGACTTTACTTTTTGTCCTTTTTGGTTTTATTAGCTTTAAAGGTTGTATAAGTTCTTGGACTTCAAAACTTTTGATCTCTAGCATCAATGACGAAACTTTGATTGTCCAAAAGCGTATCTGGTGCAGTACTGTTAATGTTATTACACTGAAAATGTGAATACATCTGGCATGATGTGTATGTTTATGTTAGTGGTTGATTTTTCAGTGAGTGTAATGATAAATCTTTTTAGATTTTGTATATTCCTGTGTGATTTTAATTTGAGATTTATTTCCATTGGAATATGAATAAGGCCTGATGGAATTTCTATATTTCTTTCATAATTTTGAGATTTCTACTGGGATATGAATAAATCCGGTTGGATTTTGTTCAACCTGTGGGAATTCCTATTGCAATATGATTAAACCTGTAAGATTTCGAATAGTCTTGTGAGAGTTTGAAATTCCAATTTTAAATATGAATAAATCCTTTTCTATTTTATATACTCCTATGATATTAGAGATTCCCTTTGGAATATGAATACATTCTGGTATATAATGTATATTCCTTTGGGATTTTAGATTTTCCCATCGGAATATGAGTAGATCCTGTTAGATTTTGTATATTCCTGTGGGATTTTAGATTTTACCATCGGAATATGAGTCAATCCTGTTATATTTTGTATAATCCTGTGGAATCATAGATGTTTCCATCAGTAAATGAATAAATCCTGTTATATTTTGTATATTCCTGTTGGATTTTGGATATTCCAATCGGTACATGAATGAATTTTAATCCTTTTCGATTTGTTCATGTTCCTGTTGAATGTTAGAGAATTCCATCGGAGTATGAATAAACCTGGCCTGTTGGATCGTAAATAATATTCTAAAAATTTATGGTAATATGTTACTTATTACTAGATTAACAAGCATAACTGGCAAAGATAGAAATATATACAACTGGATACTACCCAGGAAAAATTGCAATGCATGTTTAATGAATAATTGGCCTTGGGCTGTGTTCTGCTATTTCGTCGGGTTGTTGACTCTTTGACACATTTCCCATTTCCATTCTCAATTTTATTAATGGATGTTCGTTCTAAACATCTGTCAATTAAAAACATGCGTAAAGAATCCGACGTTTTACGCATGAAAAACGTACATTTTACAAAATTACGTTACATTATAACTGACGTTTTGCGTACATTAGGTGTATGCTTAATGAAAAAAAAGTATTTTGAACAGACAATAACTTTATGACAAAACATATACCTTTAGTTGATGTAAAATAGACACCCTATAAGTTTCATTCTGGAACCATGATATCTTAATTCATACGTCTAATTTCTAATGCGTACGTTTTTCCAATTTATCAAATGCTTTACCATGAAATACGCCTTTTAACGGACATTTTCCATCCGTTGTTACAAACAGTACGTTTTACGTACGTGAAACAGGCGTTGTAATTTTACCTGTGTAACCTTTAACAAAACTCCGCTGAAAAGTAGTAACAGGTTAATTGTCATTTTTCTTGAACTTCAAAGTTAAAAAGAAGGAGTTATCTAAACAAACATACAACAATCTCATTGGTGTCTTTTGACTTTCTGTTTAATAATGCGGTTCCAAATTTGTATCTTTAAAATGCAAAACATCTCTTTTTATGTGTTTGAATTATTTGGTATTATACTGGAGTTTGCTGGAAAAAAAGATAGCGCTTAATAACGATATAAGAAAATATTCAGATGTACAATAAACGACATAACTATTATTTTTAGACTTCATGTGGAA
This sequence comes from Mytilus californianus, assembly GCF_021869535.1. Taxonomy (NCBI): domain Eukaryota; kingdom Metazoa; phylum Mollusca; class Bivalvia; order Mytilida; family Mytilidae; genus Mytilus; species Mytilus californianus. Next base: position 71,534,115 of record NW_026262593.1, on the reverse strand, counting down.
GGCAAAATGAAAATTTCATCCACATTGGCAAGTTAGTGCATAATATAATTTAAAGTTGGCACATGCAAAATTCTTATGATCAATCACAACCGGATGTGATGTTGTAAAACTTAAAAGCTTTTTTTCTAAACTTGCAGAGAGCTATATAACTTCCTGGCAAATGATGCAATTAAAACATTCAGTGTTGCATGCAATGTTAAAATGTTTTGTTTCAGTTGAAGATTGTTTTGACAGTGTTTAATGAACAATTTATTTCAAAATTTTGTCTTTTTTTCAATCAGTGTTTGTTGTCAAAGTATGATCAACCAAGCGTCATTTTGTTACGATACTACCTCTGTATTTATACTGGAAGGTTAAGTTTTATTATTGCACTATTTAAACAGAATTATGCATATTTGTTCTAGAAACAAGTTCCGAGTATAATGTAAGACAATATATAACTGTTATGATAGCATTTTGTATTTTTAGTGATTGTGCCAAAATAAAAATAAATAAGAATATCATACAACCTTTAGGAACAGCACGACTTTATATATACTCCTGCAAAAACCTGATCTAAGCTGTGTTTTAATAAACCCTTAAGTTTGTTGGTGTCGGGTAGCGAATAACGTAAGTTATAAAATGCCACAACAGTTATTTATTTAATTTATTGTAGTTTATTGTCCAATGACGGAATTTGTTTCCAAATTTAGAAGTTTTTCAAAGGGACGCAACACAAAAGTAGGACAAACTGTATCCCTGTCTATACAAACTTTATAAAAAGAGCATAACGTGATGGTTTTGATGAACGTAAGGTTTTGTGAATTTTCATTGCGTGATCAATTATTTTAGAATCCCAATTTTACCATAAACGTGCAGTGTACTTTCGTACGTACATATCTACGTTAGATCAAACACAATACACCAAGGATACATTTTTTCCTACCCATGTGTTACTTCCCTTTGCAAAACATGTTGATATTGGAAATACAGTCAGCAATAGACCATTTTCATATTACTTACTTTGACTCCGGAATATATTATTTTTCAACATGTTACCTACTCTTTTAGTAGGATTTTCTGGTAATCGTTAAAGTAAGAGCAACTAATTGAAGTGGAAAAAAGCTTACAATCGGTTCAATTTTTTTTGGGGGGGGATAAATGTTTAATGTTTTCTATACACGAAAAAATCAGTTTGCACCGATTGTAAGCTTAGTTTTAAAAAAATCATATACTCCGTAGTCAAAAGTCGGTAATATGAAAATAGTCAATTGGCAAATAGACTATTGATGACTAGACTTAATAATTTCAAAAGACAAAATCGGGGTAAAATAATAGTAAATGAAAAATTTCACACCACATAGCAACCAAAAAAATATTTGAACACATAATTTCTGCCCTTTCTTTACCTTTATGTGATATCTTAGTTAAAAAAGTATAACAAAAATTCCGAACTCCCAGGCAAACTCGGAAAGGAAAAGTCCATGAAACTGACAAAATAAAGGGCTGTGAAACAACGGAAGTGAACCAAAAAAAAGTAAAATAACCAAACTACCGAATTCCAAGGAAAATTCAAAACGGAAAGTCCCTTATCAAATGGTAAAATCAAAAACTCAAACACATCAAACGAATTGAAAACGACTGTCATTTTCCTGACCTGGTACAGGCATTTTCCGAAGAAAATGGTGGGTTAAACCTGGTTGATAGCTAGCTAAACCTCCCTCTTAAATGATAGAGACTACGATTACAAGCAAATTAGTATTAAATATTTTGAATATTCATTACATCACATTTGGCGTTGACTGTATCGATATTTTGCCTTAGGAGAGAAAAACCTTGTCATTATTGTCATTTGATACTATCTTAGTCCATGATTATAAATTTGCAAAGAAAATGTCGTTGTTAGGGGAGAAAAAATTGTCCTAATGAGACATACTAAACCATATTCAGACTCTAATATTAATATTTCAACATAAATCAATAAGAAGAACGAGAGAAAATGACAAGAATTATAATCTGTAGAAGAATTTGGATTTGTGCATTTTAATTTCACACGTAATCCTCTCAAATCTGTTCTAGTGTCTAATTAATGGAAATCAAGCAAATGTTCTTATTAATATTCAAAAACTCAACGTATTATATCCTGTTCGCATTATTTGTGCCAAGAAAAACATAAATTCACGGATTACATGACAAATCCTTATTATACTGTTCTCCGTATTTCATATTTATGATGCTATAAATAACTTTGAGGGAGCAATACGTAAACATTTCATCGCATTTCAATTAATATTATATTAGTTCAGATCATAAATTTCTTTTCATTTTCGATTTGCAAACCTACAACTTTTATCATTCGAAAGTCTGATTCATTCAATCAGATCATGGTACAAAATTATATTACAGAACAAATAAGATGTTCCGAAGGGATAAGTAGTAAATGGAAAAAAAAAATAAAAATTGGGAATACAAGTCGAGAAAAAATCATTATCGAAACTATAGAAGTGTTGAACAAAAATAAATCGATTAGAATTACTCAACAATTCCATAATAGCAGATGCACAACTGCAATATATGTTCAATTATTCTGTGAAGTTTCAAGGATCTCGGTTGAAAACTGTAAGAGGAGTTTAGTCAGTTAAACAACACTGGTACCATCTTATGTAGATTTTGCTGACAAAAAGACGGTGAAAGTTTTCAAGTCTGGAAAAAAGGTGAAACCTTTCTAAAACAATTCCATAATAGTGTTTGCACAACTACAACATGTGTCTAATCTTTTTATAAAGCTTCAGTGATCTAGGTTGGAAACAGTGGGGAGATGTTGATTACATAATATAGGAATCAACTTTTCACCGTCCGCCCGCCCGACTTCACCATAATATATGCGGGTTTTAAGCTTCGCCTAATCCGCCCAAAAGCACATGAAGCATTCCTGTCTTGCATTTCGATTCATGATATTCCCTTGATATTTCAAATCAACTTACCATTTCCACTATTGGACATGAACGATTGTTTTTTCCGTGTTTATGTGAGACATTTTAACCGCTGGATGTTAGTCAACTTACATTCAAACTATCGGCTTTTTATGATTAATACATTCTTGTCGATGCAAAATCAAATTTTCCTTAGACGACATTTTATAATAATTTGATTTCCCTTGTTCTTTCCCGGCAATTTGTCATCGTTTTGCTGCATTGCTGATCACATCTTTACCAATCAGTTTTTTGTGCCATATGCGAACTCTTTTATTGCCAGATCCATTAAAACCAAACATCTCAGAGATCTTGATATAAATATATTGTCATTTATATAATTTCCTTCGACCCTTGAAACAAATTATGCAGTCAAGCCTAACGGCAGAGCATTTATATTCGGAAAACGATTTGACCGTAATCGGTTTGTTATTATACGTTGTATAGTTTTGATGTAAAATCGTTAGTGAAGTGATCTTGATCATTAATCATTGTAACATCTTGTCTTTGTTAAGAGGTTTAGAACAAGACACTAATCTTTAGAATTATTGAGATTTCTGCTAACTTTGGAATTGGCCTTGCGTTTTGCATCGTCAATATGAAACATGTATTTGACTATTCGAAAGTCATTTTGTTAGTATAAATTTTACTGCTTTTTAGTATAGCAAACTTTATACTTTATAAACATTGCTAGAGATTACTAAAGGTGTCACATTATGTAATGGGAACAGTACATATCTAACGCCAAGATTGAACAAATTGAAGAAAAAAAATTAATGGGAGACATTTATTCTTGTATTTGTTTGGCCTCAAGATGACGCGAAGGAATGTTTGTTTGAAAAAGTAGCAAATATTTTTCGATGCAATAACAGAGGAATTGTCTGCTGTCTATCGCCAATTTACAGTTCGATGTAATTCCGAAAACAGTATTTTGATATAAATGATAATGGATCTTCGGTTTAAAGTTATAACATGTTCAGATTTGCGGCAAGAATTGCGAACACTTTGTTTCAAGGATGTTCGCTACTCTGTTTCAAAATAACAAGCCTTTTCAAAGACTGTTATAAATTGATAGTATATAGATAAAGAAATAATTCTCTCTAGATTTTTCATACATTTAACATTGGCACCTTTTTTCTTTCAAAAACGATGAAAAAATAACAAGGGTTTTATAAGATTTTCAAAGATGACATTTTGAACTATATATAATCAAATTATGGAAAGAGAAGTAGGGATTAGTGAACAAAATTTTTTATTGGCACTTCATGGGTAAATCCAGAAAATTCCGAAGACCTGGCAAAAATTCAAAAACAAGAGGAGCGAACATCCTTAAAAAAGACATGGAAGATATGATCTTAGCTGTAAAAAATTCAGTTCAAAATAATTGTTTAGATACTTTTTTTATTTATATGTGCACCTTCCTTCCTTCTTTGAGGGTGTGCATTGCACATTTGATTGGTGTATCTTAAACATTTGCAGAACATCGCTTTGCTTTTGTGGCATATAATAAGAAACAATACATAGATTGTAATTACTGTGTGATAAGACGTCAAAAACATTGAATTTTTATTAAATGCTTTATCACAGTGCACTATATTTTTATAAAAATAAAACTTAGCAAATTACTTTTCCTCAATGTATATAAACAAAAATCAACAACTATGCCATTATGCCATTTAATTTACCTCAATTTAGGATAGACTCTTGAATTTTGGAGAGTCGAAATAGGATGAACGGATTATATAAACCCGAAGACAAATATAATACAAGCCCAAACAAAAAAATATAAACAAGTCTAAATTGAAAACAACGTTCACACCTATGATTGCGTTGGATAAAAACCGCAATTTTTATACGTGTGCATGCAAAACAAATTTCTTGCTAGAGGTGTCTAAATACAGCACAAACAACATTTTCCAAAAGACCAATCGGTTTTTATCCAACGCAATTCAATCATAGGTTTTAACGTTGTTTTCAATTTAGACTTGTATATGTAGATATATATATTCTTTTCAAAAATGCGAAATATAAACGTCTTGGAGTCAATAAGGACGCAGTAAATACGTATTTGTCTATGCACAATTCATTTCATATCCCCAGTATTTCAGACATTTCAAGCATAAGCCACCTCTTACGTGCTGTTTTCATGATATCTGGCAAGTAAAAGTTTAACTCAATGAAAATTATAAAAGACTGCGCATGCATGATTTGACATTTCCATCTCTAATTTCAAATTGTTTTTGTTTTTACAAATTAACAATTTAAAGAGATAACTAGTACCTAGTTATTTTATCTTCTTGTTAAAGTATACACTGTTCATATGCTTCTTTTTCCGCAATATTAATAAATAATTTCATATTTTATAGCATCATGCTGCATACATTGTAAGTTGAACACACTGATTAATCGAAATAACAGCTTCATTTGAACATTATTGTGACGTTTAAAATATATTGTCCGGTGTTTTATTAAAACGAATTTCAATATGCCATGTCCTGCAATGGTGCTGTTTTGCGATGATGATTATACAATGGTTGCCTTAATGTATTGAACTCTAAACATGTTTGATTATATCTTTTAAATCTTACGTAATTGAATTCACGCTGTGTATCTTGGGATTAACCAAAGTTGTTGAATGGCGTCGATTTTGTTTTTCAAGCTTAATCTCTTTCCAAACTTCTCGTTCGTTACACATAATCTCCATATTCTGTTTTGTTTGTACCAAATTTTCATGGTTTTGGTAAAATTGTTATTAAAGTTCTATTAAACAGTTTGTCTTTGACAATCATGAATGTTTCGGTGGCTGCTATCATTTGAAGCAAATGTTTGATCTGTGATGAAATTGATTTTTAATATAGTTTTAGATATATTTTGCAGATTTCTTCTGTCGATGTGTACTGTGTTGATTATGATGCTGTGCATATTTTACATACGTTCGTTTGATTGAATGTATGTCCTCTAATTACGCGAAAAACATGTACTTATTACCGACTTTTGACTCTGGATTATACAATTTTTCTACAGGTTACCTACTCTGTGGTAGGACTTCTGTACTCGGACAAGTAAGAGCAACCAAAAGAAGTAAAATCAAACATAGAATCGGTTCAATTTAGGGGGAAAGTTTGCTGTGTTTTCCGATGATTTTGTCGTCTTTAGAAAACATGAAACAGTACATTTCCCCCAAAAATTTTACCGATTGTAAACTTGATTTAACTTCTTTAAGTTACTTTCACTTGTCCGAGTACCAGTATGTCCTACTGCAGAGTAGGTAACCTGTCGATAAAATATAAACCCCGGAGTCAAAAGTCGGTATTATAAAAATATGGTTTGTCATCCATCTATGTTCTTTGTTAGATATTCTTTCAATGTATCTAAAATAGGAATAGAAAAGAGAATGGAAACGGGGAATGTGTCACAGAGACAATAGCCCGACCAAAGAGCAGAAAACAGTCCAAGGCCACAAACGGGTTTTAGATAGGATGTTTTTTTATCAAATAACTATTATAGCTATATGATAAAATTGTACCAAAATTTAAACATGACACAAATCTAATTTATAAAATATTATTCAACTTGGAACAAGTTTAAATTCATGAAAATATTTACATTATTTCCAAAAGTTATTTCTGCTTTTTCTGTACTAGTATGAAATAAAAAATGTTGTCAGTTCCTACTCTATAAAGCTTTATTCAGCTTACTACAATATAAAAAGAAGAGAAAGTACTCTGATGTAATACGCTCCGGATTTTTGCTTTCATTCAACATTCTTTTGGTCGGTAATTTTACATGTTTTGTTACATTGGTTTTTGTGTACGTGCACATCAACTAATTTTGTCTGCTCATTTGCTGAACGAGCCTCCGGATTGTCTTGCTCAAACCTGGAGTAATCTTTGACAATTTACAAATCTTCATTGTTTCGTCGACAAAATTACATTCTGTGTTTATTTGACGCATTGGACCCATATCTGTTTTGTTTTTAGAAAAGAACAATTGTTATTCCATTATTTTCCTTGTAACTAAGCGGTAATCATGATGAATGTTCCAATTATTAACCTCGCTGACTGGTAATTCCGTCAGTTTATAATGGAATTATAGCCTCAAAAAGGTGCAGTTCCAAATTAAATTCTGAACTAAAGCAACAACATAAAAATACAGCTTTATCACAAAAATTTCTAATATTGCACCGAGGGAAGAGTCACAAGACTTTCTTTGTTTGAAGTTTTATCACTATTTAAATAAATTAAGATAACATATTACAGCATTTTAAATTAGATTTTTAACTTTATGTGTAAAATGGTGAAAATGAACACCTGACAACCTGGGAATTTTCATCAGCATCTGTACAAACTCATCAAAGATACAAGGCTTTTTATTTGGTACTCTAGAGGCACGTTTCAAACCAGGTTTATTTGGTACTCTAGAGGCACGTTTCAAACCAGGTTTATTTGGTACTCTAGAGGCACGTTTCAAACCAGGTTTATTTGGTACTCTAGAGGCACGTTTCAAACCAGGTTTATTTGGTACTCTAGAGGCACGTTTCAAACCAGGTTTATTTGGTACTCTAGAGGCACGTTTCAAACCAGGTTTATTTCACTATTTTCGTCGGAAAATGTCTGTACCAATATTACAGTTATTTTCTATTCGTTCCGTTGGTTGCCATAGTCACGTTTGGTGTTGTCAGTTTTTATGAATAACCTCTTTTTTAATTTACCTTGGAGCTCGGTCTTTTTGTTGGTACTTTTTTTTATCTACATAACACACAAAATACAGTGGAGCGGTAATCAAACTGACAATTAGGAGGACAAATCATACACAAAGTTGAAATCATTAACAACCAAAAATTCCGAAATGTTATACCTAATACGCCTAAAGCTATATTTGCTAGGGTTGAACAGATTAAGCGTTTCAAATATTTCAACATTTTATAAGTTGTAAATTTACAGAAAATTAAACAAGTCAGGAATATGACAGTTGTTATCCATTCGTTTGATGTGTTTGAGCTTTTGATTTTGCCATTTGATTAGGGACTTTCCTTTTTGAATTTTCCTCGGAGTTCAGTATTTTTGTGATTTTACTTTTTATCATACCAATGATATTTCAAAAGTGCTGACTACTGGCTTGGTGATACTTTTTTGGGACGAAACGCTAAATTGCAGTGGCATCGGTCCAGTGATTGCAAAACTCATCCAAGATACAAGGTGAAAAGGTCATTTTATAAGTTATTTTAGGGAATGTGACTTGATTCTGAATTATAAGTATAGGATAGATCAAGTATTACTTTCTTTTTTAAGATCAAATACAGTAAGCCAAACTGGCTGGAAAGTTTATAAATTAATGATATTTTTGTGTTTGTATTTTTTTTTTCAATATAGAATGGAAAAAGATGATTGATGGCGTAAAATTACAAGATATAAATAGCTTACAATATTGTATGAAAAGAAAGAATAATCATTGGATGCAGCTCTAAATATAAAATGAAAAAGTAAATGGCAATGATGTAGATTATGGATGAGTAGTTGATGGTTTTGAGCGGAAATGAATCTGTAATGACGATTGCACTTTGAACATTACTAAATGTCGCACCTGCTTACCTATTTGCGTGGTTCTTTTTCATGTTGATGGTGTTTTCTATTTTGTTTTCCATTAGGGCATAGTGTTGTCAGTCTTCTTTTGACTTTCGACTACACCCTTTTGTATCTTATCTACCTTTTTCTCAGTTCTGTTGACCATAACCTATGAAAATGAAGATTAAAATACAGTTTGCAATGCATAGATTATTTAAATTTAAATAGTCAGTAAAGGACCCTCTATTTCTGATATTGAAAATTGCATATAGTTTGAAGTGGTGTTTTTTTTCCTGATAGAACAATGCAATTATTAAGGGGCGGGGGGAGGTGGGTGGTTTATCGAAAAATTCAAAGTTTTGTAAACAGTTAACTTCTAAATAAAACCAAACAAATGCTAATGCATGTCAACATAGAAGTGCTGACAACTTGACTTGTTGACTATCGTTTTTCTAATCGTATATTTTCTTATGACCATGTATCTTTGTGTCGAGGACTGTCTTGGGGTTTTTGGTCTGTTTTCGAATGACCATATAATATCTTCTTATTTATTTAATGTTTAATAAGATGCACTATTAGTTCACTGACGTCCATTGCTCGAATATCCATTTCGAATATACACAAACAAGTTATAAAAAAAGGATAAAAAGCTATTAACATCCAATCCATTCTACAAAAAAAAAACGTATTTTATACAATTTGTTACATTAACAATGCTGATTGTATAATTACACAATACTATGACTATATATATAATCATTACTTTTCAAATGTTATTACATACAATATTTATGACAATACAAGTTAAAAAAATGACAAAATATAATCAATATTCAGAAAGGTTCACACACGAACCAAGCACCTGTTACGTTCATAATTTGTTCTTTATTAAAACGAGGTAACAGTTGTCTAGTTAGTCAAAGGATTAAACAAACATTACAATAACTGTGAAATCGATGCGTAAGTAATGATAATAAAATATGTATGTTTCCTCGCTCAGGAAATGTACATCGCAAAATGTAGAGGCGAATAAGAACATAACATGCTTTTCTAGCAAATAATGAAGAATGTTAAGGAACTAAATGAACTTGAATTTCATGTAGAAAGAAATTTATAAAGTGCTAGGTACTGGCATGAAAAAAACAGATATTGAAATTTTCTGTTTTAAAATTGTGAAAAAAATTTTAAATTTTGTTATGTATTTCCCTCGTGCGTAACTTTGAATCCTTGTCCGTGTTTGGGTTTCCTTTTACTCTTTTTGGAGAGACTGAAAACTGAAGAGACAATAATTGTCAAAATAGATATAGGAAGATGTGGTATGAGTGCCAATGAGACAACTCTCCATCCAAGTCAAAATTGAAAAAAGTAAACCATTATAGGTCAAAGTACGGTCTTCAACACGGAGCCTTGGCTCACACCGAACAGTAAGCTATAAAGGGCCCCAAAAATTACTAGTGTAAAATCATTCAAACGGGAAATGCACATTTTGGTTTTGCCCAGAAACCCTTTTGGTGCCTCCTTACATTTTTAATGAAGATAGCAACGTTAAGCAATTGGAAATATGACTAGAAATATATTTACCAATGAATTAAAGATATCCAAGGAAAAGAGAGTTGCATGTGAAATATTAGAGAGAAATTATATTCAGAAACATTAATGACATGACGGAAAAGATGGAGACGATATTTGACATCAGGGTGTCTTGGATTTCATTTGTCTGAGTAAAATTGTACAGTATTATACTTTTCCATGAACAAAGAGTTGCATGTTTCTTCTGGTCGGGTATTTAGTATCAAGATCGACATTTTTTGTTCTTTTAAAGATTTTGACAGCAGGAAGTGTCAAAATAATTCATAAAACTTTGATGATAAATACAACCAAATGTGAATCTTTAACTTGACATTTCCTGGTCATAGTTTTTCACATTGGATATGTTTCATTTATGCTAGAAAATGAACATTTAACAGAATAACCTAATCCCATGAGTATTTGACTGTGTATGACAAAAACCAATAGAAAATTTTGTCTGTATAAATACTTTCTATTTGCATACGTCACATAATAAATAACTATCTGAGCCATTTACAACGGTTGAATTGTCTTCCTCGGTGTTGATAATTTTCAATGCTACTTTACCATGATGTAAATATCAGTAATGAAATTGACATTTTTACCGAATAAATCGGGGAAACATACAATGTAATTAAGCTTAAGACTTCCCGTACAAATTAACAACTCAGTGGATGTGTGCTTTGCATTCTGCCTGCATTACTACCCCGTTGTGCTCTAATTGAACCTTTGATTTACCAGAATAATCAAATTATCAAAGAGATTCTTTGTTTATGTAGAGTTCTTATATATTTATCAATGTTTTGGTTCAGTTAATCAGCTGACATATGAAGTTCATAAGTGATTACATAAATCTCACTCGTGGATGGAAAAGATCTTGCTTGTTTATTTCGTCATTAAAATTTAACTGTTATACGTCTGGCTATGTTCGTTCTTGTTTGGTGGCAGTTGTGGATGAATTTTGACTGTAATAATTGAATCGTTAGTTAAATTTCTAATATGCATTTTATGTGATTTAACTACATTGTATATCATTTGAATAAATAATACTATATTTACTTGGATTAAGTGAACGCGATTGTAGTTGCATTTGATATACGTTTACAGCATTAATATTTACTGACATAATCAAATGTTTCAATATACCATTAAATGGTACTTAGGATACAATCATATACAGATAGATTATCAACGAATCGTTACATAAATGTCGATCACGGTTGATTAATCAAAGAATAAATTAATCAGCAAAGAGACGAAGAACCATATTGAAAGTAATACGTGTGATGTATGAAATTGATCGGTGATCTGTAGCAGTCACCTGTATATAATAGTATTATAAAAATGTCGGATATGTTGTAAGTTTACCGTATCGACAACTAACAATTTAAATCTGCATTCCTCTGGTGGCAGCAAATTGGCAGTTGTATTCAAATACTGAATATTTTGACGGATCAAAATAAGTTACGAAGCAAATGATAAATCTGCAATCGTTTAGAGATTAATTACAGTGAAATAAATGCAAATGAGTTTTACTGCAATATACATCTGAAGAGATTTTTCTGAAAAGTGACGTTGAACATAAATTGATGTAAGTTTCGAAAACAGGTCTTAGTTTAATTAAAGAAACATCTGTGAGATTTGAAAACAGTTTTAAACACAGAAAGTTGATGTAGGTTTGATATTTTTAGCAAACTTTGTGATTCCAAGCTGCAATTAATTAAACTATCTTCGACGATTACGGAAGTATGCTTATATTGAATTATTGATGTCTGTTACCTGTGAAAATGACAGCAATCTGAAACCGACACCGCGGTGATATGAAATCCATCATAATTTACCTCTAAAAGGAAGAGCAGTTATAAAAACGCTTGAATAATTTTCAAAACTTGATTGTAAATTGTTCGATTTGCAAAATAAGCAATTAACTTTACTGCTTTGATTAAAAATGATAACGATATCAAGCAAACGCATCTAAATGTAGGAAATATTTATGGAAATAATTATACTTAATTATTTGTTCAAAGAAAGTACAGACATTAAAGTAATTGTGCAATTTGTCGTCATGCAAAGGTGTTTAGAAGACTTATGAAAATTTAATATCGACAGCAAATTTCAATTAATAAATATCTTCGAAAACAAAGTGCGGATTTTTTCATGCTCTGTTTCAGGTGTGGTGCAATTTGCTAAACGTTTTCCAATGAACATTGTAATTGCAGATTCTGTGCTTATTTCGAAAATCGACTATTAAGATAAACTTGGTTGCTATTTTACAACAAAAAATTCATGGAAACTTATATTCATATTAGGAAAGAAATAATTACAAATAGATGATATTTCTAAAATTTATTCTGAGATTAATTCCCACAGAAAGAAAAGGAATCTTTTGATTAAAATCAGTTGTATGTTGATTGTGTCTGTTTACAAAAGGTGTACTGTTCTTTTCATGTGAATTTTTCTAGAAAACCTGAACTGATCATTTCAATTAGCAATGCTAGAAACAAATTAAAACGGAAAACAGAGAAATAAGCCATAAGCTAAGATTTCTCATTAGTTTTTCTACGATTGAATATCATTTTACGGAATAATCATTTAATGAATAGCTAACGGATATTGGACAATAAGACCGATCAATTCCGCTCGGAACAAATGAGACAGACCTTTATTTAATATGACATATTTGTATAGCGTCAAAATAAGTTTGTCATAAAACGTTTGTTTGACAAGGAATAGCTTGTTTTCTGACGATTCCTATGTATATGTAGATTACGTTATTATTTGTTTGCTTGGAAATCGATTGGTAAGGACATCGGATTGAAGACCACGTAATTTACTATTGTGATGTTCAACTTTCGACTTCCTCTTTTTATAAATTAGATTAAATCTCCCCAATCAACTATTTCGCCTGATAAACAATGACAGTGATTTTCGGAATGCATCGACCCCAAGAAATCAAAGTTGTATGAACATTTTTTATTACGTTGCTTCAGCACTCAGCACTGATTGAAGTTTGTGACAAGCATTTATTGCCAATCTAAAGGTACCTTGGCCGAGTGGCGATTAATCGTTCTATAATAGACTGTAAATTTATCTACTTTATTCGGGATGATTTCATGATTGATTTGTGTTGTGGGAATTGAGACAAAATTCAGAAGAAATGGCTGCTGCCATCCTAAAGATTATAGAAAAGGTAGGACATATTTTTTTAAAATATAAACTAACTTAAACATCTGATTCATGTTTGCAATATACATAATTTTCATTTTATTTAAAACAAGCCAATTAGGGCAATATTTCGGTGTCCTTGATACCGATCATCGATGATATCCCAAAGCAGAATTTTATTTTCATTCTGCGAGAAATGTTTTATTATTTTATCTTTAATCAATTAATAACTTATAAAAACATAAAACGCAACAGTATACTTGTCAGCTTATCAATTTGAAGTACCCTTTTTAAACGTATAAAGGAAACATGATCTCTCTACATATTTAGTTTCAGCAATCAATCTGATATTAGTAAACAAATATATTAAGTTGTATTGACGCTAGATATATCTATGATCTGTTCGACTATATATGATACCATGAATTAGAGATAAGCATCTCTTGAATTAGATAACAAATTATATCAACCTTTTTGACTCTTTTGATGTCTGTTTTAAAAAATAAATAAATTTTTCATGTAAATTTTCATCTTGAAAATGGTTGAGAGCAAAACACGTGAAATATATTAAAAAATGGTGATATGGGTAAAACGTCAAAGAGGCAGCAACCCAATCGACACAAATATCCAAAGACGTTTAGAGGAGAACATCGTCTTCATCAGTTGACAGGTGTTGGTTAACCTTCGAGTTGAATATGAAGAAATACCCCCCAAAATGAGGGTCTTGGTGGGATTTATAGAGTAGAGAATGATGGGTAAAAAGTGCAGAATAAAGGGCAAAAACTAGAGAAAAATAGTCCAAAATTGAAAGAATAGAGAATAATGGATTGTTAAAATATAAAGACCAGCGAATAATGGTTAAACTAGATATAAAGAATAAAGAAAGTCTAAAAGTTAATGAATAAAGAATTGAATGACACCCCATCCAGACCCTCATATACACTGACTACTCTTCAGACGATCGTTATTGGAATAATTACCAGTTATAACTTTAATGGTCTTAACTTGACAAAGATACTGATGGGTTGGACCAGATTATACATGGCGCTAAATTTTCCACTGAAAACCCTTTGGAGTTTCAATTTAACAATGCATCTTTAATGAAATTAGCTAATGTCCCTTAAAAGATAGAACATAGCTGTGTATCTGTGTATTTATGTATGAACAGGACGTTTTGCTCTTTGCTAGTTGAGTCTTTAAAAAAGGAAATGCTCTTTGCTTGCCGAACAAAAGGTAGGATTAAATTTTGCGCTTTGTAGTGAATAGAATTAACTTTACAGTAAAATTCTTTCAAAGTGGTTGTCCCCCTTTATATTAAACTGTAGGAGGAATCAAACGTGATGAAAGTGGTTGACATTATGTCTTAAACCCGATCATTCAAACGTTTAACAATAAGCAAACATGGTTTTCTACACTGAAGCTCTATTGTGATTATGATGATAATATCTCGACATGCGCTTATAATGGATGACATTTAGTTAAAACAACAAATTTACTATGTACAACCAATAATTATTTACAAAGCACGAATCCCATTTACTGACACATAAACATGAATATAAAACGGAAATAAAATTCTAATGTTTGTAGAAAATATAATGGAGTTTTAATGGAGATTTATTAATTTGGTATGAGCCATAATCATCACGTTCATGGTTGTCATAAACAGCAGACGACACTCTTTTATTTCAAATGTGATTAATTTTTCGTTCTGTTCCAAAGTTCGTCAATTATTCATATGTTTATTTACACTATTGATAATTCATTCCTGTTGGGCTGTTTTAAGTAGACTTTGCTCTTTTATGATGCAGGGTTGCCTTGTATTAGAAAAAAAAAACAAGTAAAAAAATAAGATATAATCATACATTTTTTTAAATTTAAATAAAACGTATTGTGAATGAGTTGAATTGCTGTCTCATAACTTGCTTATTTTACAATTTAAAGAAAAATCTACGTAAACCGATCGTGCTATTTTACGATCCAAGATGGCGGAATACTCCCATACTATCTTGCATGTCTAACTCAACATTCAATCGCAGAAGGAACAAAAGGCTAGTCGGGATGCTCAAACTTCGTTGACTTGACAACTTTCCATGAATGACTCTACATCTTTCGGATAAGTAAATGTATATAAAACTATCTGTATGGAATGCTAGCATCGTGTATATATTTATTGATAAGTGCAAATTTGACAACAGTTTGCTTGTCATAAATGCCACAGTTGTCTGACATGTTAGATCTTACTTGATATAATGCTTTGGAATTAATTCAATTTAGCATTTAATAGCAGTACTGCGATTACATTACAAGTTTGTTATAAGTTATAATGGTCGATTTGTGAAAAGCTGGCACCATTAAGCTGCTGCTGTCGAAAGGGCAGCTATCCACACCTATCTTTTTTCTACAGGCTAAGCTAGCAAAGTGCAAAATTTAATCCTTCTATTTGTTCAGTAAGCAAACTTAAGAGCTTTTCCTTTTCTAGCAAATAGCCAAATTTAATACTTCTCTTGACTCAGTGGGCAAAGAGCAAAACTTTCTGTTCAACAAGCAAAGAGCATTTCCTTATAAACCTCAGTTAGCAAAGAACAAAATGTCATGTTCAAGACTGTCGACTAGCTAAAGGCAAAATATTATTTTCAATTTTCATTCGCTGGCGAGGGCTCTAGATTCTCTAGCGAAGAGCAGAAACTGCATTTAGTCCGTCTTTTTCTCTTCAACGTTTCTTCCTATTTATAAATAAGAAGATGTAGTATGAGTGCCAATGAGACAACTCTCCATTCAAGTCACAATGTATAAAAAGTAAACAATTATAGGTCAAAGTATATATACCACTTTCTACGTAAGGAAATGCCTGTACCAAATCAGGAATATGACGGTTGTTTTTCATTCGTTTGATGAGTTTGAGTTTTTGATTTTGCCATTTGATAAAGGACTTTCCGTTTTGAATTTTCCTTGGAGTTCGGTGTTTTTTGTTATTTTACTTTATAAAATTGAGAATGGAATACTTGAATGTGATTGGTCCGTTATATTTTTTTCCATGGTCCACACTTTCATAACATATGTAAACACTTTGTCGATTTCACTTTGATATATCAATGAATAGAAAACTGGAGTTTTGAAAAAGATGACGGTGAAAGAAAAACTGAACAAGTGTTTGGGTTGAAAATTATAAGGTTTAACACATTTTTTTTTATAGTTATTGATGTTCAAACGGATAGACTCCTGACTCACAAACTTTACATAAAAGTCCTTTTTCAGACATTTATAAAATATATTCAGTTTTTGATTTAATCGCCCAGTTTACACATCAATAGTTTCTAAAAAAAAATATGTTTAATCCTGCATCTCTGAAATAATTTTTTATGCAAGTAAACACTGTAAAAATGGTGTTTAGGTTATAAGCACAATTCTAAACACATTGTTTGTGAACTTTTTTACACGTACAGGTCTAAACACGTCTCTGTTTTAAACTTGTTAAGATTGACAATGTGTTTTTGGATTGTGTTTAGGATCGTGTTTAGCTCAGAAATTAGTGTTTAAGTCCTATAATATAAATAAGATGTGGTATGAGTGCCAATGAGACAACTATCCATTCAAGTCACAATGTGTAAAAAGTAAACAATTAACCACTTTTATTCTAAAACACATTTGAAAGTGTTTATATTCAATACATGTGTACATTGTACATACATTTAATGTGCTTACTTAGAAATGTGTCTAATTATTAAACATAATCCTAAACACATTGAGAACTAATACAAGTTTATATTTTCGATGCACGATTTTTAGAGTGCACCAGTTCTTGTACCAAGGGAATTTTTATTTACGATTGATAATCAATGTCGTTGATGTTTCTCAACTTTTTTTCATAAAATGTGTCTCTTGTTCATAGATGTTACAAAGAAAAGACATTTGAAAATATCAAGAGACAAATCATGATGGTCTGGATGGGGAGTTCTTTGATTCTGTATTCTTTAATTTTTCAAATCCTTTTTCCCTTTTCTCTATTCTTTATCTATTTTCCCTGTTATTCTGAAATCTATAAATTTTAGCACTCAATTTTTCTCTATTCTTTATGTTTAGCCCATTTTTTGGCCCTCTTGGTCCATAATGCTCTTTGCTGTAATCCCCATCCAGATCCTCATGCAACCATACTTCAGATACCATATTTTAAAAATGATAGTGCAATATATATATAAAGTCCATGGCCGAATGAATTTGTACGCTCAATCTGCTGTTCTGAAGTAAAATACCAACAATAACTTTTGATTCTAACCACCAATAATGATATAAATTGATGAGGGTATGGATTGAGTTTACTAAATAAAGAATAATGACAAACAAAAAAATAGAAATCAAGGGTAAAAATAATAAGATTGAGAAAAAAAGGCAAAAAACATAAATAATAGAGAATAATTGGGTGCCGAAATACAATGTGCAAAATTAATAAAGAAAATAGAGAAAAACGGCCTCAAAATTAAAGAAGATAGAAATTAAGACAGTCCCATTCGTTAATATTATTACATGTCATTTCACAAAGCAATCGCAGGAAAATACCACCATTCTTACAACGACAATGCTGAGAATCACAAGCCACTCTTAAAGTTAAGAAAAATCTTGTGATCTGACATACAGTGGTAAATTCTTTGACATTTGTTTGCGCTTGCTCATGATTCTAAATGTTATATAATGGAAACGAGAAGACTTTATGAAATACTAAACCTTGTGTCTGGTTCGCTTTGTCTCTGTGCAAATAGAATACATTTAACCGCCAGTTAATTTACAACAAACCAGGACAAATAGCAGTTGTATATATTAGGGAGCTACCATTTGATTTTTATGGGGGGGGGGGGGGGGGGGGCTAGGATGAAATTTGAAAAAAATAGGCAGGACAGGAGTTTTGAGTAAAAAAAAAGGCAGGATGAGACACTTTGCAAAAAAAAAAAAGGCAGGATGACAATTTAAGTAAAAAAAAGTCAGGATAAACTAAAAAATAAGGCAGGACCGAATAGAGTGAAAAATAAAAAGGCAGGACAAAATTTTTAATCCTAGCCCCCCCATAAAAATCAAATGGTAGCTCCCTTAGTGAAACACAGACACTATATCTGATATATATGACTCAAGTACTTCATAACCGTCTACTATGTTCGTATCATCAGCTTAGTAAAGTCAGTACATTTAAACAAACCTTTCTTAAATTGTCCGTTGTTGAATCGGAAAAATATTACGAAACTAAGGTTTCAATTCCTTCAGGCAAAGTTTACCTTATATGGATTACTTAAGGCCCTTTTTGTCATATAGCTCTCCAACTGTTTCACTTCTTATACATCCGGGGCTTTCAAATATTCGGCGTTGTAGGTTCATGATAAAGGTAAATCCAGAAAAAGTGTTGTGTTGTTTTTATTTTTTTTCGATGACTAACACAAGATTGTTATAATTGATTTGTCGATTTTCGGAATCCATATCATTATCATTTTCATGTCAGCAAGTCATACTCGTCATGTCAACAAGTGATACTCGGCATGTCAGCAAGTCATACTCGTCATGTCAGCAAGTCGTACTCGTTATGTCAACAAGTCGTACTCGTCATGTCAGCAAGTCGTACTCGTCATGTCAACAAGTCGTACTCGTCATGTCAGCAAGTCGTACTCGTCATGTCAGCAAGTCATACTATTCATGTCATCAAGTCATACTCGTCATGTCAGTAAGTCAAACTCGTCTGGGGAAATTAAAATTGTGCAATAGTTAAAAGAGACAAACGTTTAAGTGTTAAATTTTTGCGACTTTGAAATGCCTTCAAAAATTAAAAAAAAAAATCCAAAACCATGAAAGAAATCTCTGTTATACAATTCGAAAAAATATTGCTTTCTGAAAGTGAAGGTGTATTTATAATATCGATGCATCTCTTTGGGTATTCAAAACTTGCTTGTTTTTTTCTCATGTAAAAGTACTAAGAAATAAATGAGTGCAATTCTAATGCCTATATTATATAAGCATGTGTTTTGACCATTTTCATCCATGAAAATGCTATTATTCAATAAATGCGTCATGCCTTATGTAATCTCATTAAATAAACGGCGATGTTTCCATATAACAGCTTGTTCAAGGAAACAAAATATGCTTGGGTTAACTCGACTACTAAATAATCGTTTAGAGTGTATGTATTATGTAAAAGACGTTCAACTCTATATAAATGTGTACTTATTTTTTTTTTTCAAAATAGGCATCCCATAAATTAAAGATATAAATAGATTTTTTTCTTATCTTTTCTTCTTTCTTTTTTGTGATTTGTGTGTGTGTTTTTGTTGGGGTTTTTTTTTTGGGGGGGGGGGGGGAGGTGGGTGTCCCTCCTGCTTTTATAATTAGGCTACATTTAATTATCCATTGATGTGTATAAGTTATAATTAAGAAAAGTCACAAAACAAAATACATATATATATATAGATAAAGACCAGTCTATTGCCAACAATCGTTCGTGATATTTGAAACTAATATAATATGAAGAAACCTATGGTGACCGAATCATTATGAACTGTGAAAATTCTCTTAGATATAAGCATACCATTATATTTCCATAGCGTTCACATCTCCAGGAAACGACTGGAACATATTGTTTGATAAATAATTTTAGAATTTCAACTATTTTCATAAATAAATAGTCGAATATATAACTTTCGTTTTAAATTGATCAAAATAAGAAATGTTACTTTATTTTTCGTTGTATTAAGGGAAGGAAAATATAGCCTTGTTTTCTTTAATTTTCAAAATAAAAACAAGCCTTATTTATGAGAATTTTCGATAATGCACCGGTAAAAGAGAGGCGAAAGATACCAAAGAGACATTCAAACTCACAAGTCGAAAATAAACTGACAACGCCATGGCTAAAAAGGTAAAAGACAATCAGATAAACAATAGTACACAGAACACAACATAGAAAAGTAAAGACTGACCAATACGAACCCCACCAAAAACTAGGGGTGATATCAGGTGCTCCGGAAGGGTAAGCTCCACATGTCGCACCCGTCGTGTTGCTCATGTTAGTACAAACCCGGTAATGAGTCTAATTCGGTAGGTCACACTCGGGGAAAAGGTAATGTTCAGAATATTTCCCTATTTAGTCTACGTGAAATATTAAAAAAGTTAAATAATGTTGCCAACCTAAGTACCTTTTTTAATTTTGCTAAGAGACAGGAAACATGTATATAATGTGTTGGCCTGAGTTGCGAATGCGTTTGTTGAAAACAATATTTTATCTTAGAAAAAAATCAGAGGACCGTATCAGTAATTTTACCATTATTCTGTCATGATTATTTTTGTCTAAAAACAACTTTTTTTGGCTTCAACACTTTATATATTATCTAAGGACCACTTCTTTTGCGGCAAAATCGTCAACTTCACATAGAAAAACTCGATTGAATCAAATTCCAATTTGCTTAGAAAACTATTAAAGATCTAATCTTAGTCGTTTAGTCGATTTCATACAATTTAAATGCCCGAATGATTAGAATTTCAATTTCTGAAGACACATTCAAGTGAAATTACAGAAAAATTCTCCATTAAACCGTAAACTAAATTGTATTATGGGGAATGACAAATTTCTCTACAGAAATTTTCAAGTGGAACATGAATAATAATCAGAGAAATTAATTTCATCGATTTTATATGAATTTTAACGTGAATCTCATATAAGTGTTGTTTATTTTTGGAATAAATAAAAAATAAATTTAAATGCGTTTCCGGTAGAAGGACAAATATTTTTAAAGCATCGTTTTATTTTTTATTTTATTTTAAAATCGTTTAATTGTTAGTGATTAATTCAAGCTTTTTTATGTTAAACAAATTAAATCCTGCAGTTTTAACAGCATCCAATCAGTATACTTGAATACAAATTAATCATCAACGCGGAGACCTTGTTAATGGAAGGGGGTCTAAAAAATAAATAACTTCATCCGAAGTAAACCTTGCCGGAAGAAGTTACTTTTCTTAATTTTTTGGTAAAACTAACAAAATTCATTTAAATCTACGAAGTATATTAATTTTGAATTTAGTCTTGGGTGACAAACCGTCGGGATGTGTCCCCAGTGAATTTGCTCTGCGGTAAAGTAAGTTAATTAAAAACATACTGTTTAGCCGGTATGAGTTTGCTATTTTGCGAATGTATGAAAACGGAGCTAAATAATGTAGAAAAAAAAACAGTTGTATTTTGTAAGGGAGCTACCATTTGATTTTTATGGGGGGCTAGGATGAAAAATTTTGTCCTGCATTTTTTTTAGCTGTAATCTCTGTCCTGCCTTTTTATTTTTCACTCTATTCGGTCCTGACTTTTTTTTTATTAGTTTATCCTGACTTTTTTTACATAAATTGTCATCCTGCTTTTTTTTTCGAAGTTGCCCATCCTGCCTTTTTTTTACTCAAAACTCCTGTCCTGCCTTTTTTAAAATTTCATCCTAGCCCCCATAAAAAACAAATAGTAGCTCCCTAACCGGACTCCGGAGGGGTAGGTGCTAATGACTTACATAAGTTCATTCAAAAATAACTTAAACGACCCTGGCAAGAAAACGTTTGGAGTGATAAAAAGTCTATGCATTTACCATTTATGTAGCTCCATGTAAAGAGGGCTGACCCCTGCCTCCCCCCTAAATCCTCCTCTGAAACGATCATTGATATACTTATATAAAAGGGTATCAAAGTTGGTCCTGTTAATTTCATTTAAATCTGAAACTGACCGAGTCGTTGATAAATATTACCATTCCGATCATATATTTAGGACAATTTACTTTCTTTCTGAATTTTGCGGGGTTTATGTTTTTTCATAATTTTTATTCATATAAACCAAAACTATACAAAAATTAATGCAAAAGTTTAATTATCACTCCGATAAGCATTAAAATAATGCATAAATGTGCACAAGTTTCAAGTAGATATATATGCACTAGAAGGGAAAATTGGGAACAGATTTTATGTTGGAACGATTTCTTTTTAAATAGCATGCCAAAATAATTGAGAAAGAAAACGGGAAATGTGTCAAAGAGACAACAACCAAACCAAAGAGCAGAAAACAATCCAAGGCCACCGACTGGTCTTCAACGCAGCGAGAAAATCCCCCACCCGGAGGCGGGCTACAGCTGACCCCTAAACAATAATGTATATTCTAGTTCAGCGAAATAGCTCTTCAGTACTCTGAATAAATGCAATGTTTTGGTGATCGCTGAACTAATGAGCAGAAAATAAATTCACATTAGATCAACGAATACGTGTTCGATGACCTAATAAGCAAAATATAATAGAACAAAAAAGCCTTGCTTAGTTTTCAATTATTGGTCTATCACACCTCTCTATAGCACAATACAGGAAGATTAATGCGACGTCGGAATATTTTATTCCCATGTATAGGACTGAACTGTGAATGCTCATAAAGATATATTAATGGTGATAATTTTTAGAAATAATATTTTGTCCTTAAATAGTTCTTGCATGGAAAAGGATGATCTAAACAAATGGTGACTATTTGTTGTTTCTTTCGTGTCACCTCCAATTAGCGTTTTTGAAATTATTTTTATTGATTATAGTGCCTTTTGCAATCTTTACATAAATACATCAAAAGGAATTCGATTTACTTTGACTAATAATGTATTTGATATTTTACATGAAATGGTTTCAAATGAACAATCTTTGTTATATTTATTCTAAGGTAACTTGTTTTCAAGTCTGTCCTATGATAATTTTTATTTTATGTTTAATCGCTTCTAATTATCTCTCAAAGAAATATTATACATAAAAAATCATGGATTACAAATCAAATACATTTGTTAAAGTGCAACACTTCGAGAGAAAAAAAGAAGAATCATTTATATGACCTGGTAAAAGTTAAACGCACAGCTTGGATGGAGAGTTGTCTCATCGGCACTCATACCACACATCTTATATCTATCTTTTTTCGGAAGGCCGAATCTCGCAAGGGGACTAAACGTTATCGTTCGGCAGATAAGGTCTAATTCTAAACTTACTAGAAATAGAAAAAAAAGATTCCAATTTCGTCAGTATTCTGTTTAATATCTATATGGCACTTACTTATAATTATTGACACTATTTGTTGTCATACTATTAACGATGCCACTGTAAAGAGTTGTCTATTCATTATAAATATTCATGTCCATCTGTTTTCAGTAAGTCAAATCACCTATTTCGTTTCCGTTCTGAGTTGTATTGTCAGCCATTTATAGTGATAAATCGATAGCCATTTTTACTTATTATTTCTATACATTTGTTTGGCATTAACGTAATATAAAGGATTATGCCTCTATTACCATTATCACTCCATTCCATAGATTAGTTTATAATGACAAGTACGGGACCGCATGCCGGCTTTTTGTCGATTGAAATTTTTCACAATGCAATCTTCGTTTCATTGTCAAAGATGGGAATAATAGATGTTTTACTGTGAATGCACAAACCCACTAATTAGAAGTTGTCTAATTTTCTGCTCCAAAAGCTCTTACAAACAGTTTTAATGACAGGAATGGCTTTATAACGGTTTTTATCTGTGAATAAGCCGTATCTGGGTAGAATTAATGCAGCGAAAAAAGAATTTGTGATGACTAGAGATGATGGTGTGCATATGGAATCAAACTGTTCGATATTAGGAGTTTTTGTTTTGTCATGATAATTCTTCAAGGTGTTAGATAAAAAGCAAAGGAACCGGATAATGATGCACAACCCGGTCTTATTGCATTGCAAAAGAGAGGCAAAAGATATCAAAGGGATATTCAAACTCAAACGCGTTGTTAGTAAAAAAAAAACTGACAATGCTTTGGCAAAAAACGAAAAAAGGTCAAACAGTATACAAAGCACAACATAGAAATCTATAGACTGAGCAACACAAACCCCACCACCAACCGGGGGTTGTTATTTCAGGTGCCCCAGAACGACAGACAGGTCCTGCTCTACATGTCGCACCCTTCGTGTTGCTCATTAAAGAACAAACCGGTGAAAAGTCTAATCTGATAGGACAAATGCGAGGTAAAGAGGCAATGTGTGACTAATTTGTGTCAGCTTAATATGCAGTGGCAAATATTTCATGTAAATGCAAGCAATTAAAACAAAAACAAAAGGTTTTAAGAACTTTATAGAGTAAAGATGCGTATCTTTCTTTATGCACATGTATAATCGGCTACGGGGTCATCCTTATTTTATCATTGGGATCCAGTCTCCACGTAATGGGTTCCGGGATCCATTGAGCAATGTTTTTATGGATCCTGGGCCCTGGGCTCCTCAAATAGAGCATCAGGCTCCGTTGATAGGGCTCCCAGCTCCGTCGGTAGGGAACCTGTCTCAAAATATCTGGGCTCCAGGTTCCTAAGGAATCGTTGAGCCCGTGTTATTACCCCAACATCAGATACTGCTTCGTTTAGTATTTCCACAATGCTTTTAATCAAATTCACCTAATTAGAATAAAATACAAGGCAATTATACTATGTTAGACGAATACTATAAAACGGTTTGAATGTTTCAAAGTTTGCAGTGCACTAAATCAGACATAAAACTAATCTGGTGCAGGAAAGGAAATTAAAATTTGGAAACCTAGACAATTTGAACTTTAATTCTTCATACAAGACAATTGAAAATCAATCATTGAGAAGAATGTCTGGTACTAATTACTATTCCATTTAGTTCGTTGCTCTTAAGGGGTACCCGACGGTTAGATATACTATTATTTTAATAGTTCTTTTAAAGTTTCATTCGAGAGGAACACATCAAACCAGCTAAATGAAAGGGTTAGAATTTTTTTCAAATTATCTCTAGATTCTATATATACCTAAACCATAATAGCCAAAACAGGAGATGCCGTCTTGTTTCATAACTTTAGTCAACGGATATAAAATGCTTTTAACTCACAAGCTGTTAAAACGTGTGTTGCTTTTAAAACGTTCTGTTGACTTTTAGAAATTATTTTTCCTGACATGTTATGTACCCCCTGAATCGGTACAGTTCAATTGAAAGCTTCAAGATTTATAAATATCTTAAGACCCACTTTGAACCATAATTTGGGACGCTTTTTATAATATTTCATTGATGTGTTCATATTAGGAGTCACAAATTTAAAAGCGTAAATGTATGTAATTGTTATATTTCTTTACTAAACTAATTCTTTTAATGTTTTTGTTAGTGTGCTTGTATTTTTCTAATCTCGTATCACATATCTAATATGTGATATGTGATATGTGATACGAGATCACATATCTAATATTCGTATATACCTACATAACAAAAACAATAATTAACTTAATTTACCAGCCAAATGCCCATTTTATTACAAAACTTTGGAAATAACAATGAGTTATTTGAACGGCCTAATAAAACATCAACTCTTATTATGATCAAACAAATAGAAGATCATATTGACGTCCTAACTCTGATTGTATCTTGTTTTGAGAAAACCGGAGGAATCTCGTGGAATCCCGCGGAATCAGGTAACTTCATTTCCTGCCTGTCGTCAAATTAAAACTCGGCGTCCGTATCTGATGTTTAGTAATGCATTTTGTTTTATATTCTATTGATTGTGGCTTTATTTAATAGAAGACCACACTGTGATTTTAGATTTCATTGTTTCGAGTTCTTTACCGTTATTTCTAATAGACATTTTATTTAGTTAAGGGTATTTGGCATTTTATATGGTTGTTTGCGCTTTGCCGTATTTAGCCATTTATTTTTATTATCACTGCGGTCTCAAAAGATCTGACATTTTGTAAAACACTTTGTATTTATTCCAAGAGCTTTTGATGACAGAAGATATTTCGTGTTTTCATTTGGGATGTCGAGTTTCATGACTGAAAGACATAAATAGTTTGGATTTAAAACAATAAAAATTCTCAAATAATCTGCACTAATAGGCGCCTCAGTTTGAGGACTTAATAAGTATAAGGATAAACCATATAGTGTAATCCGAAGTGCATCTGGATTTATGTTCTGACCATTTACGACAATTTGAGGAATTCTGTTTTTTATAACTAAATAACAGTTTACAGTTCGACATACCAGGTCGTTATAGAATAAACCACGAATATGAACTGACACTAAGTAAGACAAATTTGTCTGGTTAATGTAAAGCAGCTTTGATTATATCAATAAACCGGAAGCTGAATAACCAAAATGGCCACTGCAGTCCTAAAGTTACTTTTTAAGGTATGGTACATTTTTTATTTCATATTTGGTAAACATAGGTCTTAAAAAGTTTTAAAAAGTTTACAAATCAAATTGGAATTTTTTAATTATTTTACTTTATTTACGATTTTGCAGGGGTTTGGCAAGGAATTTGAATGATTGCGCCGTACCATTAAATCAAACTCTAAAGAGGGTATAAAGAACAGAAAAAATAACTAACTTGATATGCAATCAAAACAATTATACTCGTTTTAAGTAATAATAACTTGAGCTTTCAAGCAATTGAAGAATCTCAAATTTGCTTTAAAAAATAATTGATATAGGTATTCTGTCGTTACTAGCAAAATATCTTGACTTATCTTGAACTCATGTTAATTCTTTAAAACTGTATTTAATAGCCATTTAACAAGTGTACCGCTTTATCATACTAGTATGTTCTCGATATCTTTATTTTTATGTGCATATGATACAACGTCTTCGAATAGAGATATAATTGCAAAGCACACACTATTATTTGAGGGGGAGTTGGTTCAAGGTAGATAAAATTCAAAAACATGTAGTTACTTTTTTCGTCTTCTTCTTTTAACTTATTTTCATGGCATTTTTATATGTTTTATATGTTTGTTGTTTGCTAACAATTTTATTGCTGTCTTCAATTTATTTTTTAATTAACTTACTTTTTTATGGCGATCATATATATAGCTTAGACTTTTCTGTGTAGTGTTTTGTTTATCTTCTTCTTTTATTTCTTTTTCCTTTTTTTCTTTTTTCTTTTTTCTTTTTTTTTTTGTTGTGGGGAAGGGGTGTGTGGGGTGGGATGTGGGGATATAGTAAGGTACCTTTGCCGAAATAGCCTTTTACATTTGTTCTTAAACAGTGTAATGATAAGTGCTTTCCATTTTTTCGTTGATTCTGTTCATTTATTATTGTATAGTACTTTGGAGTTTAGTTTGGCATTTCCTGTTTGACACATAATTTCATAGATGACATGACATAAATGTTGTTATCCAAATATGTCCACCTTAAATAGAACGACCTAATTTTCACAGTTAAACGACCTTGTCTCTTTTTTTGAAACATTACATATAATATGTCGTACAAATACCGAATCAATTTCAACTATTAATTTGAGAATAAATATTTATCTTACATCAAATTTAAATTTGTTTGTTTCATTAGTAAACAATTAATTTGATATTATATATAGCTATACATTGTCAATCATCGTCAGTATAGACATATGATTTTTGGTATTATATATATTGTTGATCAAACATGATTTTCGATTGTTGCTCGCTTAACGTCCAGTGGCAATTATTTCATGCATATTCAGGACGGAGAAATATAAACAATTAATACAAAGGTATAGCTTCCGAAAAGTGGAATGACAGGGATGAAGGACGGGATTTTGCAACTGGGAATCAATGGATGTATACAGGAACAGACATTTTGTCTTGAAACATATCGCCTATTTATTACAGGGCATCCCAAAGAGTTATTTACATTGTGCATAGGTTCTTTTAATTGCAGAGAATGTGGCAGTTATTTAACAATCGGATTCAACTTTCCTATTCTGTCCGGATGTCCAAACTGGTGAAAAACGGGCTTTCCATAATCCATCTGATACCTTACCGATTGGCTAATAATAACAAAGTATATTGCAATGGGTAGTGAGCAAAGAAAACATTGGTCAAACCTGCAAATAAACAAACTTAACATCATTATTCTTTATACAAACTCAAGTGTATATATGCGTTTGACAATCACAGAAAATTAAAGAGGCTTCGCCCGTCTTTAAGTTTTGTGGAGCTAAAATAGGAAGCACAGACAACACAAATATCAAAAGAAACAAAAAAATACGGGTTCAAACTTCGGTAAATTTTTTTTGAAACTTTTGCATTTTAAACAATTTACACTCCGTTTGCCATGTAAGTGACCGTCCTTGGCAACAAAGGTTGCAACCCCGGATTGAAGAACTACAAAGCAATACATTAGAATTATTTTACAAAACATGTTATTTCCAGAACTTTACAGTTAAAAAGGAATGCAATCACGTTACTCCCGTTAACGAGCTTCGTTCAACCTTTTTGCTAAATGGCCTTTTTAACATTTCCATATTTTACTGAAATCGATGTCTATAATATTCGAACCTAGTGATGCAGTCCAGATCTTAGTCATATTAACGTTTATTAGATTAATAAATTGCTAAATACAAAGACAATGATATTCTTTGAAGTTAAACATAATGATGAATATGATTTTTTATCAATAACTGGTCTTTTCTTGATGGAACTTGATCAGCAGCTGTACATCATAATGTTTTTACGTGCAGTTACTTAAAGAGGGGCGAGCCACTCATTTATATCAAATTCTAAATAATTTAAAAAAAATTTAAAACCAATGATTTCTCAAGAAAAGTCAGATTTACACACGAACTATTAAGGAACAGTATTTAAAAACATCGCAGTGATGTAACTTTATATGAACAGTTCAGTCTCTCCAACACAAGAGTAAACTATTCTGAGTGGGTCTCATTGGGGTCCTACCGGGATTGCCGATTTTTTGTAAGCGTGACACGTGAAAGTCAAATTATTGTGCCGTGAAAATGGGAAATGAAGTCTAGCGGGACACGGGAAATTACAAAAAAATGAGAATTGCTTACGTACATAGTGTAAGCGGGATACGGGAATCTGACAAAACAGTAAGCGGGATCCGGGATCAGAACCTCCCAATGAAACCCCCTTCTGACTCGGATTTTTTATTTTTTTTCTATTTTGCACTGTGTTCTTATCATAAATGCTGATTTGTATCGTATTCTTGTTTGTTATATAATGTATTTACACTCTTGGTGATTAGAATAACCTAAACTTAGTGTTGGATAGACAGGAATCTGATGTTCAGTATAGTTGTCGTTTGTTGATGTGGTTCATAAGTGTTTCTCGTTTCTCGTTTTTTATATAGATTAGACCGTTGGTTTATCCCGTTTGAATGGTTTTACACTAGTAATTTTTGGGACCCTTTATAGCTTGCTGTTCGGTGTGAGCCAAGGCTCCGTGTTGAAGACCGTACTTTGACCTATAATGGTTTACTTTTATAAATTTTTACTTGGATGGAGAGTTGTCTCATTGGCACTCATACCACATCTTCTTATATCTATGAAACCAAACAGCCATCTTATTTTCTGCTGACACGGGAAGGACTGTAAACAACCTTCTGGGCTAGACAACTTTATATTAATCTTTTATATGTATTTTTTTTTTCCTCAATATGTAATCAGCCACACTTGCATTGTGTATTATAAAAGTTTAAGCTGGTAACATATTTACTAAACGATGTGAAATTATAAAAATCTAGAATTTAAAATTGATACTATAAGTCAGAAGAGCATTAGTTAAGGAACAAAATGAGCTTAAAATATTGATAGGTTATGGAGCTCCTTTTCGAGATATTTATTTTTTTAAAGGCGGGAAAAGGCTGACTCGGACTTTTACGTTATATTTGCATTGGTATTATTTAGGTCTCAAATAGAAAAAAAAATCTAGAATCTGCTTTAATTTTGGTAAATGACCTTTTATGAGCTATTGAAGTCTTATATGAAAAGAAAAATAGGTGTTATTTGGCAAAATAGTTTACCCTGTATTGTAGGAAAAAAATCAAGGAGTCCGAACATCTGACAAAAATTCCTAAACCTAACCTAAGTACATCCTTAAGAAAGTTATATATCACTTGTTTTATTGAATGTTATTAGTGTTAGTATCAAATTATAATGATATTGCCATGTCTTCTTCTTCTTCTTCTTCTTCTTCTTCTTCTTCTTCTTCTTCTTCTGTCAAATGTTCTTCTTCTTCTTCTGTCAAATCTTCTTCTGCTTCTTCTCCATCTGTCAAATGTTCTTCTTTTCTTCTTCTTCTTTTTCTTCTTCTGTCAAATCTTCTTCTTCTTCTGCTTCTGCTTCTTCTTCTGTCAAATGTTCTGCTTCTTCTTCTTCTTCTTTCTTCTGTCAAATGTTCTTTTTCTTTTTCTTCTTCTTCTTCTTCTTTCTTCTTCTTCTTCTTCCTTGCAGAAATTCTCTATACATATAATTTGCGAAAGTTTTCTTCTGTAAATCAATATTTCCCATAAAGTCTGATTTATTTAAAGTTTTATAAAACATTAAATAATATAAACATTTTTTAAAATATGGTATTAAATATTTCAATTTTATGAACATTTTAATGGTCAGATAAAATAAAACTTTTCGCATTATAAAAAAAATAAAATGTTTGGATTATAATTCTGTAGCAATAATAAAAGTATTTAACAAAACAACAGTTGGATTATACAAATAAAATGTTTGGATTAAAGTTCTGAAGCAATAAATAAAATATTAAAACATCATATTATATCATTTAGATTTCATATTATCCTTGTTAATTGCATGTCGTAAATATAAAATCAAACAATGTCTGTTAAGAATTTAAATAGTGGACTTTTCAAATAATTTTAAAAGTATTGCTTCCATTTGAGATCTGATAATATTCTTCCAGCTTTTACCATACACTTGACTAGGTTTTGGGAATTTCCTCTTGTTTACTTTGTTTTTATGCTATTCTCTGATTCAATAATATTTATTCAGAAATGTAGCGCCATGAAATATAACCTTTGATACTAGAACTCTTCCTTTATCAATTGTAATTTCATAAAGCATAACTGCTGTCAAATCAATGTTCTTTATAACTACACAATAGTATATTTCATATGCCACTTCAAGTAAATTTGGCGTAGGACCTGTATTCCCAGGCGGAAGGGTATTGATTAAATCATATATCATTGCGCCACATGAGATTACACGTCCGGTTAATCTGACGTAGACGACGTTCCGAGGTGACTCGAATGACTTTATAATCGAAATTCGGAATCCCCATGGACCGTCTTACTGTCGTTTTCGTGCGTAGTAAAACATTATTCATCAAATAAATTCAAAGTTTAGAAGAAAATCTTTCAATCGTAAATTACATTGATTGAATATTCCTCCCGAGGTCAGCGTGTTTCATTATTTTGCCTTTAAGTCTGGATAAAGCAGAGATTTGTTTAAAAGAGCTGGTTTTCCTCTGTCAAGAATAGTCTCAAAGCTCAATACACTAAAGGGAGATAAAGATAATACGATAACATAGTTAAGGCAACAAATGCTCAATCTGGGTATACACATGATATCATTTCCGGATTAATGGGTACCACGTTCATGTGCAGTTTTATTTGTTGAATACGAATGCACTTGCCATTTTAAATTAATGTTTCCCTTTTACGTTCATGTGCAGTTTTATTTGTTGAATACGAATGCACTTGCCATTTTAAATTAATGTTTCCCTTTTGTGTCTTCCTTTTGATTTTAGTCGGTTAAACTTGAAAATTTGAAGACAGAATGTACAATTTCAAACCCTGCCAATAGCAAGACCTGCTTGGCAATACTAATGGCAGCTAAAACTGGCAAAAAATAGTATTTGTCTTTAATGAGGGGCCTGATGGGGGGGGGGGGGGGGGGGGTCTCATCACGATTCACGAGTTGATTTTTGTGTCAATCACGATTCACAGAAATAAATTTCCATGATCACGGATCACGAAAATATAAAAAAAAAATAAATATGTAGAAAAACGGATCACGATAGCGAAAATGCGCCGATCACGAAGAACGAAAATAACCCATCAGGCCCCTCTTTAATGAGATATTGAATTACTATACGAATAGACAGGAATGCTCGGAAAGTATCCATTATCCGATAAAAATATTCTTTAGTTAGTACTCTGAATCCAGTACAATACAATACTTTATTATTAAACCTCAGACACATAGGTGTACAAGAGGACATCATATATACACGTATACACATTTTTATATTCAATACATTTACACTACACATAACAATGCATGCATGCATGGTAAAATACAGCAAAATGTCAATTTACAAATTACCATAACATTCAACTCAAAAAAGACAAATATAAATCATAAGTATCGTGTAAGTATTTTTAAAAATATTGCTAAGTTTTTGTAAAGTTCTACATGACAAAATGTTAGAAGCTGTTTTAATTTGTACTCCGTTGGATTTGCAGTATAAAATTCTGGTATATATTTATTTCTAAGCAGTTTTATTTCGAATAAGAAGAAAAAGGGGCGGTTGGGTTTTAAAAACAATCAAGCTACATGACTTGGTCAGATGAAGAGATAGAATTATTTTACTTCGTAATTTTGTAAAAAAAAAAAATAGGAAGATATCATGGATAAATCTAATTAAAAACAATCTGATCTTACAAAATGTTTTAATCGGAATCGTATACATGGTGAGGGTTTCATTAGTTGAAATGTCGATTTATATCATTTAAATTTAGAAGAATATTTGTTATTTCTCGTGTATGTTTAAATTATTCAACATTAGATGTCAGAACTACCAATGTTTGTTGAAATTTCTTTTACCCTTCTAAACAATCTATTTTTCTTTGTCAAGTTTTAAACATTCAACACTGTAAATAAGGAAAAAAAACACAAATGTTTTGCTATGGTTTCATTAGGATAATGACATGTGTGGTACTGCAACATCAGTTTAATCAAATTGAAGCTAGGATGAAAGTCTCCCAAGGGGCTAATGCGTTTCTGAACCTTGACTTCTTCTTTTGATTAGATAGCAAGTCAAAATGAAATGCAAACGGATGTTAAACTGAAATTCTGCTATCTTTTTATCGTTTATTGTAATGATATTTTCATATTCTAATTCCATGTGGTCCAGAAATTATGCAGTAAAAATTCCATGCGATAGACGTCTCAAAATAAAATATCAAATGAGATGATTAAAGGATTTACATGTTGTTTGTTTTATATTGATATTGAACGCTACTTTTGTACATACATATCATAGTTCCATAGCAATCACAACCAGCAGATCCGTGCCAATTTTGTAAATGACCGAAATAGCGAATCCCAAACACTAATTGTGGCGTTTTCCTAAAGTTTACTGCAAAATAGTGGCGAAAGATACCAAAGGTACATTCAAACTCATAAGTCAAAAACAAACTGACAACCAACACCATGTCAAAAAACGAAAAACGACCTAAAGACAAACAACAGTATACAAAACACAACATTGAAAACTAAAGACTGAGCAACACAAACCCAACCAAAAACCGTGGGTGATCTCAGGTACTCCGGATGCAACTATCGGTATCAAACGTTCGATATTGATTCCAGCAATCACAACATGCACGTGTTTTAGGAGTTACATTGTACCTTTATCAGCAGTTCTCGAAACCATAACCTCCATGACCTAATACAATAAACGTTTTACAGCATCAGTTTGAAAAATGGCCGAAACAAAAAATATGTTGAAGGCCGTATACGGTGACCTATATTTGCTAAATTCTACGTCATTTGGTCTCTGATGGAAAATTGTTTCATTGACAATCATATACCACATCTACTTATTTTTATAATGTCATCTTCCCTGAGGAAGTTGTAACCATAGATTATATTGCATGATATATAAATTGAAATTACAATAAAATATATCATGTAAACTATTTGACCTACAAAAGACTTCTTTAACAATCACAGTGCTGAAACATTGTTAAATTTGAAATAAAATATAGTTAAAAATCGTTTCGAATGTTTCTACCGTTTTCTACATTGTCTTTAACAAACATGACAAACATTGTTCTAATATAGTTATTTCAATTAAAGAAACAATGGATTCACAGCATGTTTATAATAGAGGCTACGTAATTATCTCCCCTGTCTCTAAATAATAATGTTTTTGTTTCCTCCTTATGCAAAGAACCAATCATCAACATTGATGATTGACATACTAGAATTATTTTATTTTTCTTACAAAATAATTTTCTTGGTTGCAAAAAGTTATTTTATGATCGTAGAAACGGGGATGTTATTCTTCAGAAGAGGAGTGTAATGTTACATAAACAATTACCAATGACTTAAACACATAAAGGAAATGTATCAAACGGCAAGATAAGTTGTAATTAACCTCACTAGGATTAATGATGTTATCGCTTCACTATCACTTAACATGATGCATGTGTTAAGGGGCTGTTCGATTGATTTATTTTTCACAAAATATCAGTCGTTATAGAACTGGTTTTTTTTTCCTTCTCTGGCAATGTTTCTGTGTCATGGAACATCACTCTAAAGGAGAGAAAATGAATTGACGTTGATAAATTACTCATTAAGAATCCTGCGACTCTTTTCACAAAAAATCTTACGATTAAAATTGATCGTAAGTTATACTGAAATGTGTATGACTTACGAGTATTTTTACTCTTAAGATTTTTTGTGAAAAGAGCCGCTGGTCTCTTTCGGAAAATCACACAAATTAAAACACCTGTATTTAGTAAAGACAAAAAAGACAATAGTGAATATATTGATCATTATTTTCCTTTTCTGTAATCTAAATTCTTTGATTGTTCAAATCTGAATCCCACGTCATTTCCACCAAAAGAAACACGGTTATAAGTTAAGGTTTCGTGGATAGTATGTTTTTTAAACCGAGAAACAAAACACTCTGCAATTGAGGACTCGGACATGTCAAAATAGTATACTTTTAACCATTGACGTCTGTGCACGTTTATTTCGTACGTTTCTCCAAAAGCATTCACTTAGGCTAGATATGTTGTAATAATAGTTTTCCTTAATTGACAATATTATTATTCCGACAGAAAAAATGAGAAGTGGGTTCATTATATATAAAACTCATTCGTCAAATATAATAATGTATGAACGTAATTTATAATTCCCCCTATTATTTTTTTTAAATAGCTATAACACTATTTAATTCAATCATTAAGTCGTAATTATTTTACTAATTAGTGTTATAAACCTCGAGTATTTAAACATATACGTGATATTTAAACCCGGTCCTTAGCTAGAATGTCAGATATAATTCAAATTTCCAATCATTCGTACTTGTCCGTGACATTTGAATAATTGTAAGTTCTTCGGTCATCATTGTCTTCGCCCACTTGGTAATAAAACTGGTCCCCCTTTTCAAACAGTATACATATCTTTCGAGGTACCAGATTTGACTTCCGGTTTTCAATTACATAAATTTCTGTTTTCAGAACTTTTGTTTGTTTTCATGAATCTGTAATACGGACCCTTGTATACAGTGTTTTCGCTTAAGCCCAGATCTTTTCTCATATTATGTCGATCTTGTAGCTTCGAATTTTGACACTTGTTTAATTTGTCGCATCAGTGATCTTCGAGATGTATTTTCTTTATACCATGTTTGGTGATATGTACTGTAAAGATTTATACACATTGTTATTACATTTACAGCTGGATTAATTTTCCTTTCTTTCCATCAGAGTGGTTAGGGAAACAAGTAATTAGGTTTTAGGTGTCGAATTCCTTGTGCAATAATATACATATTGAACAAGAGTAAAGAAGTATTGACTAGATCCTAACAATCAAGAAAGACAAAAAAGAATGCACAAAAGAACTAATTTTCTTATACAGCAGTGGGCAAAGCATTCATGACAAATGTACCCAGATAATTAGATCTTATTTTGTCGAAGTTAGAACAAAATTATACCAAAGGAATAAATTCAAAATAATTTCTTGTGTAGCATGCATATACGTCCAAATGCAGCAACTTTGTAGGCAGTTTCCCTTACTTATATCGTAGTGTTTTGTTCTATAATAATTTTGTGCCGATTGTAGACCTTCGATAGTATGTTAAATTATATGAACAACTTATCTATAGACTCTTGGAATAAGAACGTTACATTTTGAAATAGGCACTCAATTGCCGCAGCTGATCATATTTTGACCTCTTATTGCCGGTATTACATGTACTAAGGGAGCAATAAATAATGATACTAGGATGAAAAATTTTGTACTGCATTTTTTTTTTGTCGTAATCTCTGTCCTGCCTTTTTATTTTTATTTCTATTCGGTCCTGCCTTTTTTTTTATTAGTTTATCCTGACTTTTTTTACATAAATTGTCATCCTGCCTTTTTTTGGCAAAGTTGCTCATCCTGCCTTTTTTTACTCAAAACTCCTGTCCTGCCTTTTTTCAAATTTCATCCTATCTAATCTTAATTGACTAGGATTGTCAGTTTTCCTATCGAAGGTCTGTGGTTTTCTCCGGGCTCTCCGGCTTCCTCCACCAATAAAAACTGGCCGCCACGAAATAGCCCAAAAGCGGTGCTTAAAAGTGGCGTTAAAACACCAAAAATCAAAATCAATTCTATAGCTTCGTGATTAACCGTCCAATGCTTTTAAAAATAATACAAATTTATTTTCCTTACTGTCTCTTTGGTTACAATCAGTAATTCTGGAAGTTTAGTTTATAGTTAAATAGGACAGTGATGTATTGTTTTAGAAAGTGAAACGGAAATTCAATCGGATGTGAACATTACTTATTTACGACATTGATATATTATTCCGCGAAAAAACTCCGGAAAGACGGCAGTGATCAGTAATGAACACGTTCGTTTTATATCAATTACCGAGGACACACAATTATCATGCTTTTTTTGGTTGTCAGGTGTTCGTTAACCGCGAGATTTCAGAACGAGATTGACTATAGTCCAAACTTGCAGAAATCAAGTGTTATTTTATAAATTTCGTATAGGATTTAACAAAAGGTGTTCATAATATAAAAAAAATAAGAATAATTGCGAAACGAGACCACTTAGTTCGATAGAACTAAAACTTAAACAAATGTGAATCTTTTGTTGTTTGTGGCTTTCATCTGTATAAAAGTATATACTTTCAGGATTAGATTACAAAAGTGCTATGTATAGTTTCATTAAATAACGGTTGCTACATCAGATATTCCATTCTTTGAAGTTTTAAGTATATATAACTATTCATTTTATGTATGCATATAAATTAAGTACGCAAAGAAATAATTATAATAATTTTTTCATAGACATGTATGTCGAAGTTTTTTAAACCTGCCAAGCTACATATAACTCTATTTAATCACAGTTTTTCATATCTCAATTATGAAAATTGCTCTTAAAAAGTAAAAACCTTGATGAATGCATGTAACTTTTGTTCATGATGTGAGAAGCCGATGATAATGCATAGCATAAACATTTTTTTGGAAGAAAAAAAAAACGCAGAACTATTTATCAGGTTATATGTATATTTAAAGTTCTTATTCATTTGTCGCTAGGGTGCATTCGATTTGTCCAAATGTAATTGAACCTGCCATGATATGTCACCGACTAAAATTGTTAGATCAGGATGTCTACTTTAGGTGTTGGTTGGTGTAGTTTACTGTGGTATCCATTATTATTGGTAAATAATTTTTGATATTATAGATAATTTTTTTTTTATTTCGCCACCTTAGGAGTTCGGACTATATTGCATCATCTTGTTCGCCCCTTCAACCGTCCGACAAATATTTTAGTTATTTTTCTGAGGAACGAACTACAAAACGATTTCATTATCATTGGTAAGTATTGTTTTGATGTCCGAGATATGAATTATATTTCCACTCTAGGACTTGTGACTTTATTGCATCATCTCTCCCGTCCGTTCGTCCGTCCGACAAATATTTTAGCCATTTAGGAACTACTGAACAGAATAACTGCTTATTTGGTAAGCAGCTTGACGGTTATGTTTTGAAACATGCGTGCATTTTTCTGATATGTCAAACACCTTGTTCCGATACTTTGAAATACAAGTATTCTTAGCACGATAACGTGTGCAGTTTCATGTTTTCAAATGTTTTTCTTGATGCTATTAAAGAGTTTACAAATTTAACAGTTTACTACACCCAATAGCATATTATACAGTTGAAAATATTGCCAGTTTCTGCTTTCCACATCTTTAGTGCAAAGGGATATATTTAATTATCAAATCCTTTGAAGGGGTATTTATAAAGATATATATTGCTTATGATTTGTGAACGATAAAGAGCACAAATTTATCTCCATGCAAAAGATCATCTTTATAGCGTTTGATGTAAGGCCTTAATATCGGTTTTATATTGATAGTTTACGGAGGAAGGATGGTTTATTTTACTGAATATTAAAGACAAATGAATCTTAATGTTCTAGTTATTACATTTGGCTGGTTTATGATTATCTTATTTTTGATATAAATGCCAAACTACGACGTTGATGGATTTCTAGTTTGATTGAAAAGAATGGACTTAGATATTATGAAAATTTATTCTTTACTCATAGACGGATATTTTTGGATGATTAACATTCGGAATGTTTCTAAATCTACATGGTAGAATGATAAATGTTCTAGAAATGTATAAATTTAACTACAGATGTATCAGCAAGGAGCATACAGCGGTCATATTCGGTTATTAAAATTCTTTTTCTAAGGATAAGAAAATCAAAACCTTGAGTATCATTTTCAAGTAAACAGTTTAATATATTTGAACCCAATGCACTCCTCAAAAATATCCTTCCAATGCAAAATCATCAAGGGAACAGACATTGCTCATTGGTTATAGAATTTAGGGTATTTAAGCTAATGGTGCCAATTTAACTTCACCAAGTGAACATTAAGACCAAGGTTTCTTCAAGGATACTCGAAGACCATTTAATTAAAAATGCAAAACATTATAGAAACTTTGAAGAGCTGACATATTCGAAAAAGGTTAAATTATAGCAAATCCTGACAAGAAGTTAGAGTTTTTTTATGACTGAGGAGATTCATTCCTTAATTCAAAAGCGGTTTCCTATATCGTCCGGATCCAATATTTGATAGAAACGCCTGATACAGTTTTCACAAGGAAGATTTATAGACCTTGTTTTCGTCCTTAAATTTCGTTCCGTGTATTGGTCAATGCCAGAATAATGAAAGAGTTCGTATCATATAATAAAAGCAATTATGTAACACTTAAACCCAGACACAAATTACTAA
This sequence comes from Mytilus californianus, assembly GCF_021869535.1. Classification (NCBI taxonomy): domain Eukaryota; kingdom Metazoa; phylum Mollusca; class Bivalvia; order Mytilida; family Mytilidae; genus Mytilus; species Mytilus californianus. The sequence continues at coordinate 71,494,827 of NW_026262593.1, read as the reverse complement.
ATATGTGTAATGTTTGTCCTCTCGACTATATATTTTGTCATTTGTCCAATTCCTATATGAAACAATTGATTATTGTAAAAAAATATTTTAAGCATATGTTACATGCAACTAATTGTTACCATTCAAAAGGATTTAAACAATAGATCCCGAATGTAAACCGAACCTTATTGTCTCTAGTTTTTCTATATCTTGATATTATCTCTTCCAATTAATAATAAATCTGTCCCCCTTTATATGGAAAATGCCATTATTATCGTTGTTTAATGGTGCATACTTGTGATAACAATCGACATACGCTTCTTTTAGATTGGTCAAAATCACAACAAGGTGTCTGTTGGAGATATGCAATCGAAGTCAGCAAAACGTTTACTTAATTTGGCAGCACAACATTAAACGGATTTGGCATTCAGAGTCTGCTAAACGTTTTACAAATATTGATCTTTTAATTGATATGAATTAATCAACACAGAACTGCTATTTGCTGTCATTGATTTCTAAATTATGTTGCACATTGCTTTAAATGACATCGATTTAGGAAATTAATAGGTCTTCTACACGAACATAATATTCTGACAATTTACATCCTCATATTGCTTAATTTCCTCCCGGCGGAGATGGGGGTAATATACTACAATTATTACCCGGGAAACAGCGGAATTATTTCTTATCAAATGACAGAGAATTATCACTTGCTTTAATATTAATTGATTTGAGGGCAACATTGATTTTGGATCATTTTTGCATTTCAGACGTAGATCAAATATCTGTAATACCCCGACTATTTATCATCGCTAAAATATCAATTGACGTTGATTGGTCAGTTAAAATTGGATTTGTCTCAAGTGTATTGGATTCCGTTTAGCCCCAAGTAAATACCTTAAGTGGTTAGCAAGCTTATAAATTCACTTCTTACGTTCTAAATACATGATCAAACATTAAGTTGACTTTATCCACTTATAATAACTATATTCCTAACTACATCAACGATTTATCAGAAGTCCAAATAAATGTATTTCAGCGTGCATGGTAGGCTAATTTGGATCAACCTTAAACTAAAAAAAAAACCAAAAGGGTCTAAAGAAAGATCCGACAATACCGTTTAAGGTAGACATTGATTAGAGTATAAGTTTTAGTTCAATTTCAAGATTTACAACTTAAATTTGGAACATCTATACAATTTCAATAAAACTAAGCCATCGAAGTCGGTGGTACCCTCGGAGTCAAATAGTCAATTGACCCTGTGGTAGATACAGACACACAAGCCAACGATTTCGGTGCCAACCGACACGTGTTTTCGGAAAAGCCTATAATCTAAATTAATAATAAAACAAAGATCTGTATATCTTGTATTATACATGTATATATGCCTTATATATCAAAAGTTGAAACATATATACAGTACTAGCTGCGATTGAAATGATTTTCTTGGGTTTTTTTTCAATAAACTACCTCTGAAATTCCTAAATGATATGATTGACTGAAAGGTGCACGATTGTTTTAAGTCATCAGAGAGAAAAAAAAGATTTATATAATATAGCAACGAGCTAACGATTTGTCCGTGAGAAAGTTTAATATTTCACTGTTTTACAAATAACTGTTTGCCCAACCGTGGAACGCTAATAAATACGTTAAGGAAATGAAAAAATGACCATACACCTCTCAACGTGTATATCTTTCTAATACATTAAACGATACCAATTCAACGCATTTCGCTGTTCAGTGATGCAAACATATCTAAAAATCAAAAAACCGTTTACAAAACGTTGAAAAGCAAATATAACCGCAAAGCACCAAAAGTAATGCCAATCCTGGACTTAACCGTTAAGTTAGGTTGTCTTTCAGAAAATAAAACAGAATCCACAGCACGACAATCAACCTTGAAACTATTGATGAAAAATATATTTAAAGGCATGCCTTTGTAGAAAACATACATTTCACGTCGATGTTGAATCCAGTTCCTTCTTTTAGCTCTTTGTTCCTGCTGTGGAACTTCCTATCCTAATGATCATGGTTTTAATAAAAAGACAATTACATACATGATTAAATGCGTCAGCGTAAAACTTCTGCCTCATTTCCATCAGGATTTTAAAGAGTTCAACCTGTGTAAATGAACATATGGTCGATAATCTTTTCAAATAAGGGGAAAACTAACTTTTCCCAACCAGTAAATGACATATTTTGTCTGTAAATTTCCAATAAAACAAAAAAAAGTATTTATGCTAAACCTAGGGTTTTAGTCCCGATGAGTCTTTTGAAGGCGAAACGCTCGTCTGGCGTATACAATTTTAATCCTGGCCAAGCGGTCATAAAAATTTTGAGTGGTCATAAAAATTTTGAGCATGCTTATCGAAATCAGACTCAGGAATCAACTTATCTAAATACTGGATTTGGTGTTTCGAGCACAACTTTCGTACTCCGAGGATTGAGTAAACATTTATGACCGATGACCTGAATGATGAGTGTATTAAATTTTCTTAGTCAAAGTTGTCTTGATTTTAGATGGTTTAGCTGTTCAGTGTATGTCTGTTTCTTTTTTTGTTATCCCGATCATGATCTTTATCTTCAACTAAAAGTATATGAAAACGTTACAATCATCCCGGGATAAACATTTAGATTATTAAAACATCATAAACTCAGAACAATATGATACGAGGTAAGATCGAGGAATTGTTATGTTACGTAACTATCATCTTCAGGACTCACTTTAGAGTTGAAAAGTAAGACAGTTTTTTTCAAAATCAACATATATATATATCTATTTGTCAATCGCCAATGGCAGTCAGCAGGGTTTAAGAACATCAGTTGTTCGACCTGCTAGTCAAATGCGTTTTGTTAAAATATACTTTTTCACTTTTTTGGTCTTTTGGAAAAATGTTGTTTGTGCTGTATTTAGACCCCTCTAACAAGAAATTTGTTTTGCATGCACACGTATAAAAATTGCGGTTTTTATCCAACGCAATCATAGGTTTGAACGTTGTTTTCAATGTAGACTTGTATATATATATATATAGTGAGCTCTTGTGCAAGGAAGGGTCTCCTATATCATATGACTTGTTGGATTATCCGTATTCTTGTATACATGATATATTTTACAATGTAACGGTATTGATTACTTGGGGCATCCGTTTATGGAAATCTACAGGAAAAGGTTATTCAAAAGAAAGGAGGTTCAAACAAGCTTACAACAAAAGATTAACAGATCAAAACTTTATTGAGTTGAAATGCGAGCAAGATGTCATAGCATGTTAGTTTCCGGTGTATTGATAAATAACGAAATCGTATACGGTCCGACGACTTCCCTCCGGAAATACCTAGACAACATTATTCAGGATTTCCTGAAAAGCGCACAGTAATCTGTCAATGTTGTATGCAAACATGTCTTGCTCTCAAACAACTTCATCAATATTTAAAATTAAAAATAATTAAGACGAGCTAAAATGGCACGTAATCGATTTTGAGAAGCATTTTAAATGAGTACTTTTGCGTGTGAATAATGTCTGCAAGGCACAACTTGTCATTTAGATTATTAAAACATTATCTGTTTTAACTTAATTGGACAAAGACATGAAAAATGATTTACCAATGAAATAGGAGAACGGAGATATCGTTAATGTTGCTATAAAGCTTTTAAAGTGTTTAGTTACAAGGTGTTACGATCGTATCTAAATTAATTATAATGAAATGATAGTCTCACCTGTCATCCGGGACCTATCATCGAAGTAAATTTCAAAAATATTTTCCATTATGGCATACACAACTTTATTGCTTGACAGTTGAATGTAGGGACTTTACAAATGTTCTAACTATTAAATAGATACAATATTTTCAATTTATGAGTTTGAAAGTCCCTTTGGTATCTATCGCATCTCTTCTAGAACACATTTATGTTGATATTTGATATGACTGGTTTTTTTTTGTCTCTTACAACTGTTGTTTTTTTTCCTTTTTTTATTTTTGTAACACCAAATTTAGTTTAATTTCTTCTGATCATTTATCGTCCTGAACATGCATGAAATATTTGCCACTGGACGTTAAGCAATCAACAATCAATCAATCTTATTATTTATTTATCATACTAGAGAAAGTTTTTAAGTGTCTCTTATTCCAATAAAAGTGTTGTCTTATATCATTTATTTAAGAAATGAATGCTTCTTTTTGTAATTTTATTGGTGTGTAAAAGTGTTGACCGAAGCGCTTCATTCTAAAAAAATGCGCACGATCAACACTTTTACACACAAATAAAATTACAAAAAGAAGCATTCATTTCTTATAATTACATTTTTATGCTAATAAGATCATGAAAAAAAAGTTTTATCACGTTTTTCGTTTATTTACTTGTGCACTTATTTGTGGAAGCACGTGTCATTACGAATGTAACATTTCATTTTGATATGAAGGTTAATTTTTGAATGACGCGCGATTGTTGTTAGCCAATCAAACTAACGGATTCTCGTGAAACAAACATGTAATGTAATCATATAGAAATGAAACGGAAACAAATATGTGTAAAAATCGATGTCAATAATATCAAGTCAGAAAAGGAGGAGTAGGACTTACATAATTCCCGAAACCCCCAAAGAAGATATCAAGTAAACTTTTTATTGTCATATATATATACAAAGTAAAATAATTTTATGGGCTTTTTATTTATGTTGATTGTTGGTCGTTTCGAATTCCATGCGAAGAATAAAAAGCGCGAAAAGTCACGAATAATTATCGGAAATGTTTCATTTTTCAAACTTCACACGATATCGTGGTATGGCAGATATGTACATTATCAGTTATTTTGGATTAATTCTTATAATAAAAGAATTCTGTTGCACTAAGAAAATTACACATTTGTATTATGTAACGAGCTGTTATGGATTTCTTTTGATTTGAATGAATTACAGAAGGTAACACACACGTGTGAGTGATCATCTTCCCCACAAGAGGAAACAAAATTGTAATGATATCCTAATGGATGCCGTATCTTTCTACAAAATTTTGATTGTAAATGTCTTAAGGTAGACTGGTTTACAACGTTATGTATGATGATTAATCCCAGATGATCTGGTACCTGTACATAAACATATTAAACCACGTCAAAACACGCCAGTTCCAGATATCCTTGCGTTTAGAACCACGTGATCAGAACGTCGATGGCGTCATGTAAGCCAATAGACTATAATTTGGCACGTGTGAAAGATGAAAATAATTTGACGATTCGACTTCGGAATCCTTAGCAAGATGTTCAAATCAAAGAAGATAATTAAACGATTATTTTTTTGCTTTTGTGCCATAATTGATGGTTAAATTTCAATGTTGTAGGCTTTGAGACAGCTTAGATAAATATAAAAGGTGCATTTGGAAAATAGAGTGAGCTACTCAGGTCTTTAAATACTTCTTATAATTGGCTGAAAAACATAAAAGTGCACTTTACTTGTGCTAAATGTTAATGCCATACTGACTTTTACATAATATATTATGTAAAATAATTATTGTACGATAACAAAAATCGGGAATGATTTGAAGCTATCTTGTGTATCTTTGAATGTAATTTCGAGATTTATTCCTACTGACATATTTACAAACACATAAATTGAGAGTGCTTTATTATGTGACTACGTTCTGTATCGACCCAAACTTTCATGATGGATAGCAGAAGTCATTGTCATTGTGGGCGACTTCCTGATAATTCAAAACGTCATTAGGCATAATGGAACCATTCTATTTTAAAAGAAAATGGTTGATGTCTAACCTTATTCGAATTTAGCGCATTACATGAGTAAAATAAATTTCATTTAAAAGAATCAATATAAATAAATTCCATATTTCGTTTCTTTCATTGACTTGGTCCAATGTGGATAGACTATTTATATTAGTATACAAAAGTATTTGTTCTATTCCCCTTTATCGCCTCGAGCTCGACCTTTTCGACGTATACCCTAAATTTTCGGTTATTTGTATGTATAATAAAACTAATGAAAGCCAGCTTTAGGAATACTAGTGTTAAAATTACAACTGTACGTGCTGGTCTATAATCTGATATTGAACTTTCAATGGTAATATTAAACGTGCTGTATGTCTTTACTTAACTGTGCTAAGTATCGACATGGACACATATTGTTTATTTCTTCTTGTATGAGGTTATTTTAGCCACAGTCGTAATGATTTTTTTTTGGTATTTCCATATATTTATAAGCTCGTTTTATCCTTAATGTGCATGAAATATTTGCCACTGGACGTTAGACAAACACATAATTAATCATAGTAGACACTATAGTTTTTATGGTTATATGTATAACTTTAGTGAAATTGTATAATACATGTATATTTTTTTTAATTCTAGGTAAGTGAAATGTTATGAACAGACCTGCTCAAGTAACGGTAGGAAAAGTTTGGCTTTTACTTCTTTCTCTACTGTTTTTTCTTTCTTCTGTTTTCCCTAAATTTCTTTACCACTTGACTTTAGAAGCTCTTTAACTTCTTACAGTATTTTTTTTTTATTTTCGTTTTTTTACTATTCAATATCTAAAAAGTATATTTAGAAATGAAATTCAATCTCTTATAGTTATCAAATATTTAAAGGAGTATGCCCGGTAAGAGCCCCTTTGGCCCCAAAATATAGATTTTTTACTAAGCTTTTATCTATTTATTGGACAGTAGAATACTTTTGCTACATAAATATTGGCTGTTTTTGACAAAACAATGCATATGCATTAAGTACTAGCATCATCAATTCATGCAAAATTACTGAAATCTTCACAATTTTAACACTTGTGCTAATTTTTAGACGGTTTTTGTCTAAAATTGAAGTGGCCGCACTTGTGTTCAGTCTTAATATTTAAATATATATTGTACTTCAAATTTTAGGCCAAAATAAGACCTTACCGGACCTTCTCCTTTCAAAATTATATACCTTCTATTTTACTAATATCTTGTACTTTTACTTTTGTTTTTTGTGTATAAAATGATTAGCCATCACTTCTTGTCCGTTGTTATTGTACCTTTGGTATGATATTGGGCTATCGTCATTATCTATGCAAACACCAATGGTCAAAGATCTTTTAATCTAAGCAAGAACTTCCCAAAGCAGTCATCAGAAGTCGTTATCTTTTTCCAAATCCAATATTTTAGATGAACTGTAAATATAGGGTTCATGAAATGAATAAGAACAAGTTAGGATCAGGCCAAGGTTCACGTTATGATTGAACGAAATGGTTAGAAAAGGTTATGCAGCTAAGTATTTGCTTCAATGTCTTTGGTTAATAGTCGGTATGGTGCTATAATAAAGTAAAATCTCTTTATTTCTATATCAAGTTAGAATAAAGAGATTTTGTACACTGCGTTTAAAAAATCCACTGAAGTTCAATGGTATTTTCAAACAAAGTGTAGTTCATGCGAGAACCAATGCAACTGTACGACCGAAGTCAACCGTGTGGAATACCAGTTACACGACCGCGGTTCATCGTGTGGGATACCTAAATTAAATATATATGCGACTAGGGAGGGGCGCAAAACACATGCAAGAAGGAATTAGAACTCCCTTAAAATATGCATGGATTCAAGTTGAATGAGTGTTCAGATATTAGTAAGATACGGCATACGTAAAGATAAAAAAAGACACTAAAACTCGAATATGCTTAGGAACAACATATTTCATCAAGGATATCAAAATTATGAATCCATTTACAAATAAACATACCATGCCAATGGCGTCCATGTTACTTTTCGACGGAATTTGGAAATTAATCAAATTCGCATTGAACATCATAAACGTCAATTAATGTCAAAAGAATTAGTAGAATGTTTTGTATAATCTAATGTTATTATTTAGTTGCCGGGGAGTAAGCTTTGATGAAGTTAACTGAATTAAGTTCTCGCGAGAGTAGAGATTTTCTGGGATTTAGGCTATGTTATAGAACGTAATGAAATTACTACTTTCTCAATAAAGAAATTATTTAAGATAAAAATATTTTTGAAATGAAGCCACTCTGAATCATTGTCTTTTGGCAGCATCAAATAATGTATTATGTATATCAAAGACCGCAATCTTTTGGATTTCCTTTGTTCCTATTCCCAAATGATTTTACTTTAAGTTAGTTTTTAAGGGTAAACATTTTGCTGGAAAACCCATTTTATTGCATATGTGAATTGCTAATCCACTATTTATTTTTGGAATTCTCAAAAGAAAAAGTTTGAAAAGTAAAACATGTTAAAGATATGTTCCATTTCCAACCTCCCTGCCATATTCAAAGTGATCAACAGACGACTTATAACCTTCTTGTGCACTTTGTACTGAAAGAAAAGAAACAATGTTGAAGACCCATGGGTGGCCTTGGGCTGTTTTCCGCTCTTTGGTCGGATTGTTGTCTCTTTGATACATTCCCCATTTCCATTCTCAATTTTATTTGGCAATCATACCACATCTCCTTATTTTTTATATATATATATTAGAATTTAGTAGGTTTACCAATAAAACAAGTGAACTTACTGTCTGTTTTATAGTGAATTTTCTAGACATATTGTCAAATGATAAAATCAATTTGCACATTCAAAGCATCGTATGGGTTGTTTCGAAAATTTCTGAAAATATGAAATCAATTTCTGACCATTACGTCTGATTAAATAAAAAAAAACCCAACAAATAACTTGCATTGCATTCTGACATTTTTATATTTATATTGAACATTAATGTGAGACATTACATACCAAAGTATGATTGTAAACAAAGGCAATAGTAGTATAGGATACCGCTGTTCAATAGTCATACTTCGATTAAGCAAAAAAAAATCCGGGTAACAAACTAAAACCGAGGGAAACATATTAACTATAAGAGGAAAACTACGGAACAACAAAAACACTGAACTACAACAAAAGCAAACGCCAACATACATAGAAACGTAAAACGTATATGTGTTTTCAAATACCCAATGACCTATTTTTTTATTTATTTATTTTTTGATTGACAAAGACCTTCAATGCATACACATGTTTTTTTTACAAAGTTGCAACATTCTGTCAACGATGTAAATGTACACGATCGCAGCTGGACTTATTTTCACGTTGCAGGGGAACTAACTCTAGCAAACCTGAATTCCTAAATGAGTGTATCAAACTCCGTGAATGTTATGGGATAAATATTTATTCATTTTGTTGTTTTTTTAATTATCACCAGGGGAATAAGAACGGACTGTTTTCAATCCTGTTAGAATAAAGACTATTTGTAGAATGTAGTACAACAGATATTACTTTCAATATTCCTAATCTAGAATTTTACAAACTTGATTTATAATGTTTTTGCATTTACTCCATTCACATTCGTTATATGTGGTTGCGTATCAACACCTATTGGTAAAATGGTAAGGTTAAAAATTGGGTAATAACTTGGACTCTTCCGTTCATTTGGAGCCCGGAGCCCACGTATTAGAGCCCGTAACGGATTCCTACCTTCGCTTGTAGCTTGGAGCCCTATCAATGGAACCAAGAGTCATATTAATGTAGTCTTGAGCAAAGTACGGGGAGCCTTAATTGAGTCCAACGATGAAATTAGGATAGAGTCCGGGGCCCAGGGAGCCCAGAGCCCGTCCACTAAAATAAAACAACATAAAATACAAGTGAAGAAGCAGTGATTTGTTTAAACTATTAAATTATTTTCTTATGAAACGTTCCTTCCTCGTGTTGTGGATGTTCTTTATGGTGAGGGGTTGTAATTTATTTATTCTTTAATTTCTTATGCCACTTTCTCTATTTGTAAGTTTTTTTGCCAAGTATCCTCTATCCTTTATAATTAAGTACACTATTATTCCCTATCCTTTTTTTGCCATGTTTTTCAATCCTATTTATCGTCCATTATTCTCTATTCTGTAAACCCCATCCAGTCCCTCTTAGATCTCAAGGAATATTTCTATAAGCGTTGATTAGTGCAAAGAAAGAATTGCTGATTTAGATACTATCTTAAATAGTTCCTATTTTTCTTCATATTTGTGGACATCCCTACCTTAAACCTGCTGTCATGACCATCAGGGTTATTAATACACATTTAAAATTTTACAAATATATACTGGGGCTTAGTAAACAATCTGTCAATAAAGCTGCTAGAGCAGAACAAGCCCAGTATCCCATAGATGTTTTTATTAAAGTAAAATCACTGAAAACTTAGCAAGAATATCCAGTGATGAAAATAACCCTTTATCATATGATGCTTTTAGTTTATATAAATGGCTCAGTACAAACGGTGTATTTTCATGGTTTTCACATGTAGAAAATATAGCTGACACAAAAAAAAAAGATAGACATAGATAAAAATACAGTAACTAAACTATAAACAAGAGAAGAGTTCATTCTAAAAAAATATTAAAAAAGAAATAAAAGATAGTTTTGAAAATATATTTTTGTGAATATTAAAATCAACTAATGAAAAAAGTAAAATGTTCTTGTACAGTAAAATTAAGAGAAAATATGAATTAGACAAATATATTCTTGAAAAGGATTTTGAAAATCGAAAATGTTTATGTAAAATGCGAGTAAGTGATCATTTCTTGGAAATAGAGAGGGGTAGATATAAAAGAATTCAAAGAGAAAATAGAATTTGTAATTATTGTAATATTAATGAGGTTAAAATGAAACCCACTTTTTCTTAACATGTAAACTTGATATATCTTTACGAAAACATCTAGAAAAAGACATAAATAATATTTGTCCTGGATTTTTGAAATTATCCGAAAAAGAGAGATCATTACAATTACTTCTATCTTCATTTGATATTATGCAGCTTACTGTTACGTTCATTAAAAATCATTTGCACTGAGGTGAGTGGACACAACACCTGCATAAATATTATAACACTCTTTTTTACTACTGGCATATATGATGTTTAATATTTTATAATTTTATCATTTATTGTTTGGCTTAGTGTCGTGGCGTAGCCATTAGTTTCAACTGTTATACACGCAATCTTGACACCACTTTATCGATATATGTTAAATATACTTTCGGCTTTTCCCGTACGAAAATAACGTAAAGAAATAGTGGGGAATGCGACACCACAAAAATCTCACTTAGGTCTTAAGTAGTAGATATAGAAAAAAGTACTAGTAAAATAACAGAAATACCTAACTCGAAGGAAAATTCAAAATGGATAGTCCTTTATCAAATGGCAAAATCAAATTCCTAAACACATCAAACTAATGGAAAACAACTGTCATATTCCTGACTTGCCTCTGCTCTGTATATAAACGACACTTTAATGAAGGACTACATGTAGGAGCGTAATGTCAAAAAGTAGTTCGGTCATGATTGTTTTAAGTTACATTTTTTATGAAAATTTTACATAACCAAAAGTCAGGGCTTCGCTAAGACGAATAGACGCAATGAGTGAAACTAGCTTTAGAAAAAAATATTTATCCTGCAATCAGCGGTCTATTTTACACATACAAGTTATATAAATAATGTTTTGCTTTATTTTTATCATTCGAGTATTCAAATAAAGATCAATTATATCCTGCTTCTGTGTTGAGTAAACTGTAAAGTTAAAATAACTTCGTTATGTCGCAATTCCTTTTGTTGTCCTCCTTCCGGTCAGCTTTAAGCTTGGACTATTATGTCAATATATTATGTCCCAGGTTTAAGCCATGTCGAATAATATTAAAAATCATAATAAAAAACTTTAATGTTTAAATTGTCGGATTTTTAATAACGCACATTGTCGGTTTTGTACTCGCTACAAAACAAAACGCTTTTCTTCCTATTATGAAATCTCTCAATTCCGACACTGAATCTTCATATTCCAAGAAAGATAACTCTGTCAGTTTTAATAAACTCCATTCAAATTTTCAAAGAGAGAAAATTGATTACTTCCCTTTATTTTTCATTAAAGCTACAGCTAGTAGACACATTACTCTTAGCTAAATTTACTTTATGGATATAACACATTAACGTCGAATGTTTAAAAACAGAAGATTGAATCACATTAATGAGGTTGGAAATCCTAAACAATCCTAAACAAAATGCCTTTGGGCTTTGAATTAATTTTATCATGTCGAAGATGCAAGCCTAATGGATGTTTATTGTACAGTGTATAGTACATAACATTTTAAATTATTCATCAGTAATTATCGGTAGAAAATCAATTTGAGGTTTTGGTTAGGTTTTCCAAGCTTCGATTTAGATTTAAGGTTCTCAAACAAAATTTATACCGCGTTTAAATATACCGTTGAAAGTTTATTATCTGATTAGAGATCAAAATAAAGTGTCTACGCTAGGAAACTCGTTCTTATGGGGGTACCAAACACCTTGACTAAAATAAATTTGGCTCGTTTAATTTTCATAAAATTTTGACAAAACATTTACTTTGACCCTTTGACAAAAATATAAAAATTTCAAAACACTTGAACCACAAACTTTATCGGAAAAATTTCATTGGATATATAGCAGTTTGACAAACACTAGTTTTGATCATTGAGAAGCTTAATATTTCCTGAACAATAGAACGTGATTAAAACGTTCAGCTGATTTTTACAGAGTTATCTCCCTGTAGTGTTATGTACCACCTTATGGTGCCCCTTTGATTGATATATGGTCTAGGTAAAAGAATCCCGGTGTTCGCCGAGCTATTTTCAAGTTTCGTAGCGAGTAGAAATAATTTCTGCATTTTCCGACAATGTACGTGTATTGTTTTTATCTTGCAATTTAAGATTGATGTCTTCGCGTTTAATTTTTCACTGTGCGTTATGGTACTTCCGGATCCCTCAAAGAGTTGTTGCATGCGTTCTTTAACGTATAGAAAGCTTTGCAATCTCCTTGCTCGAGGCATCAGATTTAACTTTACCTTTCAGACTGGCCTTAGAAGCGTTCTTTAAATCCAAGACAAACAAGCGAACGACCCTCTTTAGCGTGAGTATAACTGTCGAATGGAAGAAATCTAGGGATGGCCCTATTTTTTTTACTATCCAATAAATCATTTGGTAAATATTAAGATATTAAATGATTAAATTCCATGAATGAAAAAGTATGTACCGTGTTTGTTACTTTAAAAAAAAAAGATTATTATGCAAATTAATTTTCACTTTGCGTTGTTGTTTGAAATTTTAAACTTGTTCTCGTATGTTCTGAAGTCCGGCGTTTGTATTATTTCATGAACTTTAGATTTTCCTATTCATAGACCCTAATGCTTCGGTCTTCGGATCATATTTAATTTTGCTTTCAATGCATTTGAAGCGCTTGGTTAACCTTCACCTATAGTCAAACTCTCAGAGGATTATGTGCATGTATATCATTTAAAGGAGGACGGTCATTTTAGCCCCATTTTAGTCCCAAAATATGTTCGTGATACACTATGATGATATGTTAATGAAACTCAAATTAAAAATACAACAATGTCACTTTGTTTGATCTTAAATCTTAAATTTCTAACTTAGTATGATATGTGAAAAGTTCAATTTGTCGCTTAGTTTTGCAATAAAGACTGGCACAGTTTAAAAATAAGCCGACGAATGAAGGATGGATGGATATATGTGTTAACATCAAGTGACAAATATCACATTCATACTATGATTGATTGATTGTTATTTTTTAACATTCGGTGGCAATTATTTCATGCATATTTTGGATTAGAACAAGAACAAATGCAATGGTTCCGCAAAGTGGGACTACCGGAATGAAGGGCAGATAATTTGGGCCGTCACTCGAAAATCATGCAGTCGGTTAGTTTGATAGGGGCAGAATTTAACCTTGCAATAGACCGCCTACTGTCGCCTCAAAGAGTTGATATAAGTGTTCTTAAACAGCGCCACGTTCACCCCTACACGCGGTATCGGCTTTAATGTCCCCATACCTGCGAATGTATTCACCCGCAAAGTCAAATGAACGCCTTCCTTCAACAAGAGTTTTACTCTAGAAACGGCAGAAGCCCAAAGATTACTATGTTTCTATAACCCAATACGCCCTTAGGGTGAAAGTTTAACCATCATTGTATATCAAAACTGTCTTCCTTCAATCTCTCTTTCAACTAAAAATTTGTGTATATCTTTCTCTAAACTGTGCGCGATGTATAAATTACCAGCCACGTTCGGTCAGAATTGGGACGTTAAATCCGATGCTACGTGTTGAAAGAGTACCATTCTCTCTGTACGTTTAGAACTATCGCGACAACTCTTTGAGGGGTCCGTACAGTTGGCTTGTAGCAAGGCTAAATTACTTTTGATATCCAATATGCCCTCATTTTGCAGTGACATTTCAATTTTCCCGCCAATTATCCGGTCTATCATCTTTAGTAGGACCTATATACCGATTGTATTTATTGGCAATTTGTTCTAGCCCTGAACATGCGTGAAATATTTGCCACTGCAGAGTGTGGCAATCAACAATCAATCAATCATCTTACAATTCGATAATGAAGTTTTAAGCATATTCAGTATACATGTATATATATTTAAAATGAAAATTTTGAATTGTTTATGGATTGGCTGACGACTTTGCTAAACAATTGGTCGACATCAAGATGAAAACATCCGGCATGCAAAAACAATACAGCAGAGCTTGGTTGAAATTTATGTCTGACATTTTTCATATAACTTAATCGGTGACGAGAGATTTAACTTCGCTATTGAAAAGTTGAATTGGTCTTTAAATTAGGGTCCTTTTTGCTAATTTTGCGTTGTTTGATTTTCGACAAGGCAGTTCTATATCTTACAAATAACTTCCACCCGATAACCCCAAAGGGTTAATTCTGCCCCCATTCTAAATCTATATATGATATATGAAATTTGGCAAGTTTCTCGCCGAATGCTATTGTATTGCCGCGACAACTCCGGTATTCAAAACCAAAGATTGCAATTAAATTATATACAAATATTGAAAAATGACATGACATTATGCCCCTTAAAAAATTAATAATACATTTTTTGCATGTTGACATGAAGAATGAGAAAAATACATTTCTGTTTCTTTCATCTAATCGCTTTCACCATCTTATTGATTTTTATTTTTGACAAAACATGTTGTATCGACCCCTTTAAACATTCGTCACAACCTTATGCTTCCAATTCAAGTTTTCTAGACTCAATTAAACTAATTGAATGTTTTCACTACTCTAATTTCAGCATTATATCAAAACCAGTAAATTGATAACCTAATATTTTTTGTTTACTTTTTATTTTTCAATGCATTTAACATGAATTATGGAAGTTTATTGAAGCGTAAAACGCCCAAAAATACGTATAATGAAAGCATAATGAAATCAATAGCAATACACAATTAAAACTGATTGCAATACACATCTTTCTGTTCTATAAATGCTTCCTGCCTTCCCATGAAGTAATTTGTTTTATAAAGGTTTCAGATATGAGGTTTTTGTGTTCTGGCGCAATTAGATAGAGTACATAATTTTCCTAAGGTATAAAGAAAATTAATATTGATTGGAATGTAGAAACTCGGATTATGGCAAGAGATATCTAGTCAGCGTTCGCTCTAACAATAACTTTAAACAATACGGTTCCCAGGCGGGTAATAATACGAGCATATTCAACGACTCGGAGGGGAATATTTCAGCTTATTACACCTGCCGCTATTCTTTATTGACTTGTGTTTTTAGAGTGTCCGGTGTAACATAAAAAACGTCTTATTAAGAAACTCTTTTTGACAGATAGACAAATGCGTGCGTCATTATTGTCTTAATCTTTGTGGATAGTATATAGATGAAGCCGATTCCTTGCTGATAAAATGTTACTGAATTTTTGTGTGTTTGTTATTTTCGTGGTAAGTTTCTTTAAACTTTATATATATATATATTAAATCAGAATTACTCTAAATATCAGCACAACAATGTTAAATATATATCAACCATTTCCATTTTTTACAGGGTTTTAATCTAATGACTACAGAAAAAAGATTTTAAATCGAAATTACTTGCTTTTAAATTGTCATTTTAATGATATAGATTTGTACTCCGATTTGTACATTTTTCTTTAAATGTTTTATTTATCTGATTAATGATATGAAGTATTTTTTAACAATATAAAATAAATGTTTTTATGTCAATCAACCAAGCAAAAATGTAACAGGTTTGTGACATTATTACATTTATATGTATCAATTTATGGGAAAACGTGCATGTGTTCAAATGATACTTGAAAAGTAAACTTTCGAGAGGGTCTGACTTTCTTAAATTATAAAAGAAAGGTCCCCCAGCAGTTACTTAGATGCACGTGCAAGTATGCTTTTTATAAACTTTGAACAAATGATAAATGTATTTTAATATTTATATTCATGCACAATTACTTCGAGATATTTGAAAAGTAAACAATATTAAACAAATAAAAAGAGAAGAAAAAAGAAAGAAAAGTAAACATATAAATATACTAAATATTTATAAGTGAAGCACGTGCATGAACTTGCATCGTTTTATCTACGTTGACAGTGATAACTACATGCACGTGGACTATTCAGAAATGTACATTCATATTGAAATGAAATAATACCATTATTACATTTATGTTCATAGGCAAATTAACTTCAACTTGTTTTAGTTTATCAGCAATAGTACAACTACTATTTGAAACAATTAAATTTAATATCATGAAAAAACCGCATTGCAATCGAATCCATCTCCAGAAACATAATCTAAAGTAAGACTGAAAGTCGGCAAATAGGTACAGGGTTTGGGATTATCAATCTAAGACCATGCTTGCAAAACAATAAGCTAAACATGTGGATATGTATTTAATAGCTTCTACGTTGTGGACAGATAAATTAAGTGGTGAAGTTGTCGTAAAAACTCTTTCATTCATTGCCAGACAAAAAATAATGGTACATTTACAGAATATGACAAAACAATAAAATCAACATGCCAATATCATAAAATATAATTTTGTAAGCAATGTTGTCCACGGGGTGGCAAAATCATTCATAAATCTAAAGCAGGCTCACTGGAAATAGTGTAGCTTTTTGGGAAGATTTTATGGGGGGGGGGGGGGAGTCCAGACGTCACGTATAAAGATGCTGATGCTGCACAAAATCACTGTGTATTTGTAAATTTAAGTTGTTTTTGTTTTTATGGGGGGGGGGGGGGGGGTGTAATTTAAGGATTACAAAACACGTTATTTCTATGCATATATTGAGTCGTTTTACTTCCCCCAAAAAGGGGGAGGGGGCAAATACTGTATTGTTAAAAATCTATTTAGATTTGAAATTTCTTTGCGTTTCTATCAATTTACAAACACCTTTTTTAGTTTACCTCATGTCGCTTTTCTCGATTCAAGTACAAAAAATGTATATGCAATTCAAAACATATATTTCTTTACCAAAAATGCTTACTAATGAATAGATACAAGCAGCCCCTGTAATAACTAATAGATAATTCTCGCAAAGTGTCAAAGAAAGTGACATAATGTCGCCATTTTGAAACCAAAGCAATACTTAAACGCTTCAAAGACCAAGATATGCCATTAACAGACGACCAATGCGCCATTATTATGCTATTATTTTACCGGGAAAACTAGTCTTATATAGTTGGCGTAGTAATTTAGTTGTCAGTTTCAAACATTTTCAATCACTTATTAAATCGAATTTAGAAATATCAATACAAAAACAGTAATCAAATTGATGTTAAATGAAAGTCAATGTTTGGATGTTCAAAAGTTTGCAATTTAGTTGGTTTGAAATTCAAGTAGAACAGCTGCTGGCAGAGGTGTTCATGCATGTATATTTCCGTCTTACCTGTCACTTTTATGACTTTAAAACGTGTAAACGTGAAATCGACACACATTGGTGTAGTTTTGATTATTTTTTGAAAGTCTTAAAACAGGATGTAAGGAATGCAATGAATTTGTATAAATGTATAATGTGTTTATTTTTGGACAATGATGAAAGATGAATCAGGCAAATTTGGTCTGTACAGGAAATACAGAAACAAAAGAACCAAAACGCTCTACATTCAAATCTTTTAAAAAAAAATAGTTAAAAATGTTCCTCTATATATACAGATGTTATACTACTATAGATAAATAAACACAGACATCTTTTGAAAATGTTTCCCTTTTTTTTTTGTCAACTTTAAATTGCATTTGCCAAATGAAATATTTTTTTTAAAGGCCGTTTATGTTGTATTTTCCATGAGTTCATAAATTTCAAAAATATCCCCAAAGTCTTCTCAATTCAAAGATTTTACATTTTTAAACTGCCAACTTCAAAATGTTAAAAAAAAAGTAGTGTAAGTGACCTATATTTGCAAAGGCCGTTTAAGTGGTAGTTTCCTATGGTTCATATATTTCCAAAATATCCCCCAAAGTCTCCTCAATTAAAGATTTTACATTAAGTTTTCCATGATGGAGTGATGTGTTACACAACCATTGCTGTTGTAATTACACGGAATATTACCAAGAGGATATGTTTAACATGATCAGTGCAACCTGATCAATGCTACAAAAACCTCCATAACTGATTCAAATTCAATTATTTGCACGCTTAAAAACCGACATTGTCAGGCTTATGAATACCATTTTATACCAGAGCAAAATTTTATGAGGCAATGAAAGGACATATAATGTTGTTAAGTCCGTAGAATAACTTGAAGTAATGCTTCTCATGTATCAATTATAACTTTGGTACAACATTTTGTCTCAGTTTAATTACATCTGTGAAGTATGAATAAAACGTTACTGAAAAAGAATCTATTCAGCCATGCAAGGGAAGTTCGATTAGTTCTAAATTGGAAGGTGCACTTGATTAACAGTTGTGACGTTTGTTTTTGGTTTTCCACTAAAAGTTATGAAACTTGCATCAAAACACCTTTTTGTACTCGCTGCAGGAAGTTCAGAAGTTATGTCGATATCGGTTGCTGGACTTCTGAAAAGATTTCATCCTATACTTGAACAGTGCAAGATACGCTCTGTGCAATCTCCTACGAAAATGTGTATACAGACTTGCAATACAAAAAATAAATTTAAACATTTCAAACCAGTTTCAAACTAGTATTCACAAAATGTAAGAGGTAATGATAATCAGTACAAATACCATTATCGATAAGTTTAATTGAAAATTTTGAAGGACCATTTGTAAACTTATTCACTTTATCATTAATATTACCATATCAAAACCAGGTTTTGAAATTCCAATATAAACTGGACTCCTGCAAGTTGAATCAGGCTTCCACAAGAAGTTCCCTATACTTCTGATATTATTTAGGAACAGGATATCTGTACCTTAGATGTAAAGGAAATAAATACTGTACGTCAATTGAAATTTTAGACGTCACTGTTCAAATGCGCAGGATGAAGGATGAGGATGGGGTTCAATGCGAAATTATGAAGACGTTTTCTTAGAATAAAAAGCAATTATTTGGGATTACCAATTGATGTTTGCCCGAATATTTTTCAGTCTCAGGTAGATTCCAATATTGTTTGGTTCAATGGTCAGGAGATTTACATGAAATTTGGCTGTCATCAGAATTCGATTGAGAAAACATAGAATTACCAAAGTGTAGAAAACATTTGTTTTACTTTCAACAAAACCGTATAACCAGGATTTGTTTTAAATGGGATCTATCAATCTCAAGTGTATTTAATCGTAAATTAGATTTTTCTTGATTACTTTTCATCTCAAGTTTCCACAAAACACATCAAAGACGATGATTGCAGGGAAAATACCATTACAGAAATAAATTAAAACATTGATCAGATCTGCAAAAAATGGCGGCAGGTTACGTTCTGAAAAAAAAAAACTATTCGGAAATCTCTCTCTTTGACAATTCAATTATATTGGCGATATAGCACTGAATAGATTAGATACACAATAATGATCACTTGATAGCGACCAAATCGATTTTCTAAGACATGCAAGATTTTTATATCATCTTCAACTCTTTCCAATTTCCTTACAAACTAAATAATTTACAGAAATGCCAGAAAAACCAATGACAAACACAAACATTATCTATTGAAGCAGGTGTTCCGAACGCTCCAGCATCGTTAAATCTGAACCAATCTAACAAACACTTGAGTTTTATGATACTACTTAAGGAAACAGTTCTAGTCATTTCTCCTGTTACAGCTTCAAGTAGCATGATTGTTTTGAAATTAAACTGAAAAATAACAAGTTATTTTAGAAAATTAATTAAGTTTCCATGACAACCGATT
The DNA here is from genome assembly GCF_021869535.1 of Mytilus californianus. NCBI lineage: Eukaryota > Metazoa > Mollusca > Bivalvia > Mytilida > Mytilidae > Mytilus > Mytilus californianus. The sequence continues at coordinate 71,474,713 of NW_026262593.1, read as the reverse complement.
TTTTTTTTTTTTTTTTTTTTTTTTTGTATCTTGCAGTGTTAAATTCTGTGCAGAAATACATTTTAATTGAAATAGAACCAGTTAAATTAATGAAATTCCAGCTTTATTTCCTAATCTATAGTTGCTTATGAAAGGGGATTGAAAATACATTTTTTCTTCAAACGACGTTTTGTTTCCCTCAAAATTTGTAAGTTCTTGAAGGTGAAATTCAGCCGCCATTTCAACCTGTATGTCTGATCCGTTCAGACTGTATTTAATGATTATCTAAACAAATGTAATCTTTATTTACCAAATCCTCATTTACCTTAAAATTTTAAATCTCTAAGGATAATATTATTTTTATGATTGTATAATAATAGTGATAAGTATCAGTTAAGTAGTACATATCTTTGGCCATTAGCGAAGATTAACTCAGTCTAAACTAAGTACTAGTATATGTATACATGTATACGGGTTTTTTCTAAAGCAGCTGCAGATTTTGTGATTATATGTGCACATGCAAAATGTCATGAATGTTAAAAAATTTTCTCATTCAGTTCAAGTTGTTGTTATTTTTCGTCATTTCTTTTCGGATCTAATGCAAAAATAATTACATCAAGTACCTATACAGAAAAGTCATTGAAGCCAGAGGAGGAGTTACATCGCTGTCATTTCACACTTGCCAAATGTCATGTATTATTTTTCTTATGTTCGACATTTTCTTCTTCTATTCCATTTATTGGTCTTTTTCTTCATATCTTGTTTGCTCTAATGCAAAAATAATAATATCAAATACCTACACAGAATTTTTTTTTTAATTTTGTTAATGGTCAACATTTTCTCCTTCCATTGCAGAGACCTATGTGACCAAGTGGTCGAAGTAGTTCATCTACTGTACCACTTTCATGTCAACACTCGAACACCGCACGTGACAGGAGCGTTCGACTCCTAATCTTAATTGACTAGGATTGTCAGTTCTCCTACCGGAGGTCGGTGATTCTTTCCTGGCACTCCGGCATCCTCCACCTATAAAAACTGACCGCCACAATATAGCCAATAGTACTGAAAGTGGCGTTAAACACCAACAATCAATCAATCACCATTCCATTCATTCATATTCCTTTTCATTTCTTTTGTTCTACTACAAAACAAAATAATGATATCAAATACCTTTATATAATAATCCTAAAAGCCAGGAGAGAAATTTAAATAAAAACAACTCACTTAAAAACTGCAGGACATCTTTATTTAAAAGGCATGACACTCTATTGATCCTGATCACGATCGTTCGTAGATAGTTATCTATGTGGTCATCTTTAAGGGCAATACTTGTACAATTAAGATCCATTAATACTGATTTGAAATTGATCAAATGTGTAATGATAACAATCTTCGTGACGTAATGAGAAAAACGACATCTTACCTGAACATATTCAAAATTTCTTACATACTAGTTTTTGATTTGAATGACAATTAACCATTCACTTTCAATGATTCATATTTTTGATAATTTTTAAATTTGAAAGTAACCTTTAAAGGCTAAAAAATTGATTTAAAATGAAATTAATTTTGCATTTAAAGTTTGATATTGACATCTTTTTCTAAACTGTATACATGTCGTATATTCTTTTTCCGCAAGTTTACTGTTTTCTGTTTGGTATTAAATTAATAGTTCAGATCCATTTTGTTACATCTGGTGATCCGTTTATTTGGCAATCGCCAATGCCAGTCAGCAGGGTTTAAGAACATCCGTTGTTCGACCTGCTAGTCAAATGCATTTTCTTAAAATATACTTTTTCACTTTTTTGGTCTGTTGGAAAATGTTGTTTTTGCTGTATTTAGACCCTTCTACCACTGCACACGTATAAAATTGCGGTTTTTATCCAACGCAATCATAGGTTTGAACGTTGTTTTCAATTTAGACTTGTCGTATATTAAGATATATTTGAACGTACGTTTAAAAACTGTTTGTCTTTGTCTTCAGAATACTAATCTAAAAGCTAAATAAATATGAAGTGCTATCCTATATTTTGCATAATCCATGACAGTTTCCATAATTGTCTCGACAGGGGTGCATAACTTTACATACGTATTACAGCTATACGTCGGTTCTGACAGTGGATGTATTGTCTGTCCAGTACTACCCTATTGTTAAAATACAAGACTAATCTCTATAATGATGACACATTCATAAATATTATCTTAACGAATTAAATAAATAGTCCTCAAATAATCAATATTTAAAATTTAAAGAAAGTTTTATCAAACTTGTAAGTGGGTGAAAGAAAATGTCTCGGATTTAAATGTCTCAATAAGGTTAAATGGTCCGGAAATGTACCTCGGGGGACATCAAACAAACTCATTAGAATTAGAGGATAATATACGACTTTTAAAGAAGAATTTATATCCTTATTAGGCGTACATTTCAATGTATGTTTCGATGTTCATTTCAATGTTCATTTCGAAGCACTCTGTCAACATCATTAATAGGTGATTTAGATTGAGGTATTGTAGAACAGTTTCACCTGGAGAATATATCAAATAAGAGAAGAATTTCCTATGTACCTGTAACTTTTGATGTAATAAGAATTTAGTGACATATTTGTGTTTTTGTTTACTTTGGAGTGTACGAACATGGCCACAACTTCATCTTTAGATAATAGATCGAGGTCTGCCAAGAAATTGGCCAGGGTAAGACAAATTTAAATTAATTTAAGTCTTAATTATTCTTTTGCAAAGTGAAATTTTGAAGAGAAATGTCGTTTATATACTTGCTTCATCCTCACGTTTCCAAAGCCAAATGTTGAATTAGAGAGAACAAAATGTTTAAGGTTTTTAAGAGAATTTATTATCATTTGAATTTAAGCTTAATAGATTAAACAGTTTGACATATTGATGAATATATTTATAGTATTGTATTGCATATGCAGGTGCAAAAAATACTCACCGGTTATAAATCTTTTAAAATGCTGCACATTTTTGTTAGGTTTGAAGCACGACTGACTTTCTATAATTCAGTGTCTGCTTGACTTGGAAGAGAAAGCTTGAACAAATAAAGATATTTTTGTGAAAATCTATAGAATTAGTATATGCATGGGTCTGCTGGAATGTCTATGGATGTATCTATCATGTTTATTTGAAGTCGAACCCACAAGCAAAAAGATCTTCTCTTGTTTGCAAACATCAGAGTTCAAAATACTGATTTTGGTTTTTTCATCTAACCAGTTCTTCAATTTCATACAATGTTTGTTGCTAATAATGCAGATGAATCTGTTACAATAAGCATGCGCATTGATTAATGCTGTTATGACATGTAAACTGTATTGACATGCGTGTCGTGTTTCTCTCCTATTTATATATAAGTAGAATATCCTAATGTAACATTTCCCTTGATATTCACATTATAAGAAAGTCTCAATACAAAGTAGCAGTGATGAGATTTTCATAACGCCCAACGTCTAGACGAAAACCAATTACAAATTTGACTCTCTGGGAAATTACATCCAAATTAAAATAAATCGTCTTCTATGTGGAATTCATTAAAAGAATTAAGAGTTACATTGACAAATAAACCCAGCAACATTTTTATAAGCTTTACTACTTTTCTGTTGCAAATTCGAAATGGTCCATTATGCGATATTACAGATTTTCGGGTATTAGGAATAATCACGCTGAGGCGCTTGGAGCATGGTACCCCTTTTTCTTTATCTTTTTTTATTGTGTTGAATTTGTCTCGTACATATTCTTTAATATTTTAACTTATCTCAAATTAGTCAATGTGTTCTTGCTTTTATCCATACATTATTACAATTACAATAGATTCTGTTATCATTATATCAAATATTGAATTCCACACCCTAAAAGAGATAAAAATGAAGAAAGAGGATACAAGTCCCAAGCGCCTATGAGAATGATGGCAAAATGGGGACGACCGTACTCAGATGGAAGGCAAGTTTTCCTTTTTTGAGTGGGATATATCTCCCTGAAACAACAACAATAAAAAACGATAAAATGACATCTTGAGGACACCATACAAGCAACAAATAAACACAGTGTTTATACCATGTCAGGCATGTTGGATGTAGATCTATCTGACAATATATGCAAAGCCAGTTGAAGTTTATAAGTATATTTAAGAATATCTTGCTGTAAAATCAAATTAACTTTTCATTTTTAAGTTGTATTTTATTCAAATATTTTGTCACAGAATTTATCTTGCTTACTCTCGATTTTTACTTTTCCAATTGATTGTTTTATTGAAAATATCTGACCTAATTAGAATACACATTACTTGTATAGGAATGATATTCATATCCTTTCTATTTGTCATGTTAACCATAGTTTTGATAAGGAGTACTTATTTTGTGTATTCCCCTATTACTAGGTCAGGTATAGTTCGATAAGAAAGCTAATTTAATGAAATCAGAATTGGTTTTGTCGTGACAGTAGCTAAATTTTATGATAAATTTACCTAATACAGGTAGATCTTATTATTAGTGAAAGTTTATGTATCCAAGTAGCCCAAATCTGTGACCATTGTATTTTTCGGTATGTACTGTATATAGGCAATTAGAACACGTTCATTCTTGGCTTCGTTTCGTTGTATGTTTTAGATGCACACCAAGAGTGCGTTAGTCCGATCTAATTTACACGATGATATTTAACCCGAATAATTCAGCCCTTCACCGTAATCGATCTTTCCTACTTGCGTATCCACACTCGTCTTAAGGTGGCACGGTAGTATTTCCTGGCCCATAAGGGATAATGATAGCCTTTTTAGGATTTTCACCACTTTCTAGCACTGCGAAAAATTCTACATACACAGTTAACTGAAGTACTTTCATTATACTAATCAGAAATAAATTTGAATATGTATCATGACCGTTTACTTTTTTTGCTATTTTTAAAAACCTAAGGCCACTAGTGCTTTTAGGTCTTTTATCATGCAGTGAATACAAAATTTAAAAAAATTCTCAAAAATTCATTTTCACCTTTTTGTAAAATTATTTCATATTTTTCTACACCTGACTCATCCCTCAGTTTGGGAAAGTATGTTCAGTTGATACTGTATTTTTAGTCCAATCACACTGTTCAGATACATTGACTTAAGTAGGGTACACAAAAGAGCAACCTAAATTCTGGAATGCAAATACTACCGTGCTACCTCAACCAAGACATTACAAACTTGAAATCTGTCATGACACCTATGATGCATAGACTTCTTACTAGGAAACATATTACAATAAAGAATACTAGTCTTCACTTATTTCTTACCAAAAAAAAATTAAAAAGTATACCCCTACCCCAGCTGGCAGATTTTCACTTTTTTTCATCTGAACATTTTTACTTAAGGAGTGAACAAAACCCAAATATATGTTGTTTCAAATCAACACAGAAGTAAACCATGGTGATTCAGGAGGAATTATTGGATTGCCAACTCTATTTATAGTTAATCTGACTGAAAGAAACAGTTTAAGCACCAAATCATGAAAACTGATAGTAAAGTCCATTCCACATTTTACAGCATGCCTTACATTCCTTTAAGCATTTCCAGATTATGAAGGCAATATAACAAGACTCTTTAGATGGCAGTTTACTATTATTCAAAGATTTTTTTGACAATACATGTACTAGAATATATCTTTAAGTTGACTCATTGTCTATTTCTCATGTATGCATTCAGTTAAATTATGTCCCCTTACATAATCAATTTAGCTTTATTGTGCTTTTCAGGGTCAGAAAATCAAATAAATTAATGACATTTGCATGGAAAATGAATAAACTATTTAATCTTGCTGATATACAATCATAATCACATTCTTTGTCCAAAAAATTGTCTTGTCAATGTAAAGAAACCCCTAATGCTATCTCTATTTCAGCTAAATATGAGGGCTAAATGAATAAGTAAGGATCCCTTAACCACTTACTAGTTCCAAAAAAGCTCTTTACTGGTGTCATGTTACCACAGAACTACAAATTAAACCTGAAGAAAACTAGTATAGCTGTACTTGTGTGGAAAAAAATAAAAAATTATGCACTTTATTTATTACGGTGAAAATTATAGGAGGTACAGGCGACTAAAATATGTTGCGTCTCAAATTCCAGTTGTTGCACAAGTGTCAGACACTGCGAAAAGTTAAAACTAAACTTTATAATTAAAAATGTATTGCAAGTTACTTAAAAATAAAGAAATTTTACTTTCTAGGTAAATATTAACATTATTACCCACAGATCAGGCAAAATTTGCTGAATCAGCAATTTTCACTCCCAGGGGTGAAATTTAAGGGCTGTTTTTATTCTAGTTGCCCTTAATCAACTTTTTATTGATAAACTTACAAATTGCATAGGTAAAACAAATACCTTTATTGATTTTGTGTAAACATATATATCCCAGTTAAGGTGGCACGGTAGTATTTCCTGGCCCATAAGGGATAATGATAGCCTTTTTAGGATTTTCACCACTTTCTAGCACTGCGAAAAATTCTACATACACAGTTAACTGAAGTACTTTCATTATACTAATCAGAAATAAATTTGAATATGTATCATGACCGTTTACTTTTTTTGCTATTTTTAAAAACCTAAGGCCACTAGTGCTTTTAGGTCTTTTATCATGCAGTGAATACAAAATTTAAAAAAATTCTCAAAAATTCATTTTCACCTTTTTGTAAAATTATTTCATATTTTTCTACACCTGATTCATCCCTCAGTTTGGGAAAGTATGTTCAGTTGATACTGTATTTTTAGTCCAATCACACTGTTCAGATACATTGACCTAAGTAGGGTACACAAAAGAGCAACCTAAATTCTGGAATGCAAATACTACCGTGCTACCTTAACTCGGTCTCATCAAATCATTTGCAGTCACGTCACAGTCCTTACAGCTGAAAGGACGTGCTGGATCAGCTCCTCATTATCTGCTAGCTGCAAGATGTTAACCTGGGTGTATGGTTCAACGACACACTGATCTATATTCACAGTAAACTAAACTGACTCAACGCTGTACAGTACAACAAGTTGTAAATAGTCCGCGTTAGCATGCACTCCAAAACCCAGAAAATTGACCAAAAAATAAAGAATAGAGTAAAATCGGGCAAACAAATAAAGAATAGAGAATAATGGGCAAAATTGATAAAGAATAGAGAAAATGGTATAAAACATTAAAAAATAAAGAAATGAGAGACCCCATCCAGACCCTTGTTTAAGGAATGCACGGTAAATGCAGAATATTCATTTACATTTAGTGCCAGCATGATGTACGATGTAAATATGGTTATTCATTGACAAAGGTAACATAGTAGCCATGATTGGTCTGTTATAGGCAGATTTTAAGATGCGTCTTAATGAAATTTTAAATATTAATATTTTACAATAATCATTACCCAAAAACTTAATTTTCACTTACGCTTTAATGATTTAGTACTTGCTTCTAGTTTTGGCGACCTATGTTTATGTCACTATATCGGATTTTTTTAACAGGACATTGATACACTTCCGTGTTTCTTGGTGTTCACGGTATTGATTTTGGTTTAGTTTTGATTCTTATCTGTACATGTATTAAACTTTTGGTTATGGAGTTTTTTTATTAGCTTGATATCTTGGTCAAAACTCTACTTCCAGTCGGTTGGTCTTGTAGGGCAGTGAGTGACCCAGAATCCCTGGTTAATATTAATCTATGGATCAGTGTTTCTATTTTCATTTTGCCACCGTAGCTTCGGTACTCTTCTATTACAGTTAACATGGATCGAATGTTTTTCACTTTGCGTTTTGTGTCATGTTTCTGTCCGGAAAGGTTAACTGCTGTTAAAGAGATTTCCGATTTCAATCACGTTTACAAATATTGGTTCACAATAATACAATTATGTCAATTTTGAAAGCGAATAGTTGTATTTATCAATGAACAAAAATAAAAAGATTTTGTTCCGAATGATTCGACTTCCAGGAGACCTCAGTGTTGTTACACGAATTGGAAAAAATTAACGAGGAAAATTTGCATTTTCTTTTATAACACAAATCTTAAAACTACAAGATCAATAAACCGCTTTAGTTGGATTACAGTTTCACTTGTTAACCAGAGTGATGCTTTATTGAAGAAAAATTAGAAACGCAAACTTCACTTGGCGTGAATTTATTGCTTTCTTTTTATCGCAAACGACCCTGCGGTTGTAAACTCAAGTCAGAAATAAAAGAAGGATTTTTACTACCAGAATAAAAGAAAGATTTAACTTTGGCACTGATTACATTGTGACAGAGACAATATATTGAGTGCATTTATTTTACTGAAACGAAGAAAAGCTTCAAACCGATCATATTTATGAAGTAGGTCACCAAAAGGGGATCGGCATGTAACTTTTGTATATATAGCAGAATACTTCAAAAAATCATTTGAAAAAGATTTGGAACTTGACGGATGTTTAACTTTAAGGCCTAATTTTGAAAAACTATACACTAATTTGACATGCACATCTATACAAAGTTTCGTGTCACCAGTTACATTCAAATTTATTATTGGGAAAAACTCTTCAGACAGATTTATTATTCAAAATTATATTTCTTGAAAACGAGGACATGTGATATAGAGTATAATTTGAAAACTTAGAAATATAGTCCAGAAAAATGTTTCCTGTCCATGATGCATTGCGATACACACAATCACATTTTCATGAATTAGATATATAGCTAAAGCTTTGAGGTTGTAATTATGATTAGTCGTAGAAAGCTGTAAACTTCATTACAGAACCGGAAAACGTTTTCTTCAATTAATGTACTCTTTAATTGTTCTACAAGCGTTTGCATAACCATGATGCTTGATCTATGTCATTGAATCTGACAATTATGAAAATCGGAGAAACGTGAAACGACATCAATGCACGCAGGTGTTCGGTCATTGAAATTGTAACACTTATATATACACCTTTTTCATATTTATGCTAGCTTTTTTGGTGACATGCTCTCGTTGGTCTCTGCTTAGCCTACTCGCCTTAAGTGCAAGAGGTCAAGGGTTCGATGCCTGGTTCACAGCGCGGATCCGGCCATTTTGAAAAAAGAGAGGTTCTAACCCCCGGAACACTATGAAACGTTCACATAACTAAAAAAAACTAGGATCCGCCAATGGGTTCAGTTAGATAGGACACTTTAAAATTTGTATTATTCTTATGGTTCTCCGACAAGTTCGTGGCATTTAGGAGGAAGAGTCACCACTTCAGACTGGTTGGCTTGATTTCAAAATTAAATAAATATCCGGGAAGCGTTATCCGTCTTCTAACTCCTCTGAACTGTAACTTTACACATAAGAAGATTTAAAAAGTGGCTCGGCGTGGCTGTAAAGTACACTATGACATCTAAAAATAAGAAGATGTTGTGTGATTGCCAATGAGACAACTTTCCACCAAAGACTAAATGACGTAGAAGTAACATATACAAGATGCACATGTTATAGGTATAAAATATGCATTGGTATTGCAGCTGGGCGAAAAACACCCAACAACCAACCAATCAATCAATCAATATGTCAATGTCTCGTGCCACGATGTTGCTTATTTTGATAAATGCAGTTAATGTCGTAATTTTCAATATAATTTTATCATACGGAAGTGAAGCTTATTAGCTCAGTCTGAAAATGTGCCTTTAACCATAATGTCCACTATATGTCAATTGCTTCAAACGAAAGTTATTTGCCTGTAATTGGATTCAAACTATCCAGGATCTCGTTAAACGAAATTAATGTCTTTGCTTCTAAAATCAAGTCCATAGAATGATTTTTTCGACAAAAAAAAAAAAAAAAAGAAAGAAAAAACGAAATAAGATTTGCTTCGTAATACAAACATTTGATAGATCAATCAATTCAAAACAACCTAGTGCACATCAATTTGAATTTAAGATGAACATTTCCTTCAATTTTGATAATCGTTAGTAATTGCATCGCAATCTTGCAAGCTCTCTCATTAAGTTCGATTGAAACCTGTTTAATTAAAGTCATTCCATTTCTTGTAACATGCAAGCTATCATTCATCATTGTTCGTTTTTACAGAGTAATTTGTGATATGCGATTTATAATGTTGCACTGTCAAAATGAAATGCTTTTATCATTACAATCTTTGACAGATTTCACTTAAACTTGATAGGAAGGTTAATCTATCCTCTCGAGTATCTCTTTGCAAATGCCGATGCGTATACTTTGCTTCTAGCATACTTTATATACATTTGGCTATGTAATTATCCAGAATTATTTTTAAACATGCGGTGTACAAAATAAGTGCATTTTCGCTTCAATATTGTTTACCAGATCGAAACACATTAAATGAAAAGACAGTTTTTTATCAATATATTTTTAAGGTTATTCAAGGGTTAAGGATATTGTGTCTTATTTGTTTTTATGACAAAATAACACAACCGCTCTCGACAAGTTTTGGAATTCATTTCCGTTTCCGGATTTAAATAAATTCGACTCTGAAATTATAATTTGAAGTAATTGATAAAAATATTCACTTTAACTTCAAAAAAAATAATTCTTTGTTTCATTGAATTATGCAAGCACACAGACAAGGAAACGGGAATTAGAAACACTCGATTAATTAAGGCTTAACATGTTTCGTTCTGTCAATATTGATTTCCTGAGTCACTTTAGACTAATATTTTATCTAAAGTTGATTTTATCTCCTTTGAGCAATTGCAGAAAAAACGTGACTTTGAAAATATTACACTTTAATCTATTTTCACATTATATTTTGCTATCAAAGATAGCCAACACATTTATTATACATGTATAGGTGTGTCTATGAAGGGAGAAATAGTTGTGTCGTGTGAAATATAAATGACCGTAAATACTTGAAGGAAGGAGTTAGGACAGACAAAACATTATATATATGTAAAATATGTAAAATCTTAGGCATTATTTTTGCTCGCATCAAAAGAGATTGTGTCATTATTTCCTTTGATATTATTTCACACCGAGGCAATTTTTCAAAAGGTTTCTCAACCTCCCCCAAAACTGATAGTATCGCAACTTCATCAATCTAATTAGAGTAACTTCTGTGATTTCGCTATGGTTGTAACAGCTAGATACATAGCGAGTCCTCAGAGCGAGTCAAGATATAGATCTGGATTTTTATCATATTGATAGCTTCTTTGAGAATATAACAATAATATGGCATTTTTATAAACATTTCAAAAAATAAAAAATGGCTCAATACTTCAACTTAGTTTTGAAAAAGTTAAGAAATTATACCAAAATGTATGGGAAAGACATTCATGACCAATTAAAACACAATATATGTTGGAAGTTAAGCTTAGTACTTATTTTAGAGACGTTTTGGTCAAATATGTCTTTCGATGTCAGAAAAATAAATAAAAACAAAAACCATGCATGATATTAAATAATGTGAATTATTTGTATCAACATTGTCTTCAACTGCAATGTGCATTTTGGTCCCATAACACCCAGCTGTTCACCATTATCATACAGTGATCTCAGCAGACCCAAAAAGGGGGGGGGGGGGGGGGCGTAATGGGCGTACCCACTCTTTGATCGCCAAAATTATTTATTTTTATTAATTTCACGATATATATTAAATTTTAGTATAAAATCGTCCAAAAAAAGTTTTACTCAATTCGCTCGCTTTATATCTTCAATTATCGGGAAATACCTCCCCTGTCAAAAATACATGATCATTTAGTATTGAACTTTTTATTAAACATATGAATTACACATTAAAGTGTTATTTTTTAATTATAGTTGCTTGGAATAACAATCTTATGTGTAAACAAAACAGTTCGGAAAAAGAGTTTATCCTTAGTCAGATTTATCAATTTCAAGATCAATTTACACCTAAATTATGGTTTATGGTCCGTAGAGAGACGTTTTACGAACTTCATCATCTATTTAAAAGGTTTGATCAAATATTGCTTTGTGCATGGTTGAGAGAGAGAAAACAAGGCACCGAGGCTCAGAGTCAAACACTGTTTCCCTCGATAATAAATTTTATGTAAAAAACGAAATGAGTTATTGTCATGAAATGTGTGTGTTATCTTGATTAAAATTTTCATTTTAAAAGTATTTGGTTATAGCGACATGTTTGTTTAATTTATCAACTTCCGACTGAACTTTATTGACATTTTAAATGATACATTTGAATTTAAACTGTCATTTTCGATAAAAATAGCACCAGTTTTAACATGTATACACGATATATACTAAATTTGGAATACCTGCTTTAATTTTGGGCTAGATAATTCAAGAACCGTTCAACGGGTATTATACAAACAACAATAGCATTATTCGAATTCTTCCTCTATGATCTTTTATTAAAAATTTCATGCATAAAAAAGACAACAGTCTAAATTATAATCATGACTTTTATAATTATACCATCTAAGAAAAGAAAAAAAAGCAACTGCATGAGAGCATGATTGGGTGTGTCTCACTTTTTGTTGAATAGAAATATGGTCACTTGGTCTTCTTAATTTCGACCGGCAGTAAAAACATTGCCAAAGTGGGTGTCCGTTTGGCTATTCGGGATGAACAAGTACGCAGCTTCGTCCAGTCAGAAGGGGAACGTTAAATCCAATGCCTCGTGTCAAGAGAGTGCCCCGCTCCTTGAGGGGTTCGTAGGTGGACTGTCGCAAGGCAAAATGTCTTTCCCTATCCAATACACCCTCATTTTCCAGTGGCAGTCAAGATTTCCCCGACCTTCATCCCGGACAGCCTCTACTACAGGACTATTGTTGTTATTTTTAATTTGTTCGAGTCCTGAATTCGAACATGCATGAAATGTTTGCCACTGGACGTTAATCAACCAGCAATCAATTATTTTCTGTTAAAAAGAGGTCCTTTTCAGGTTAATTTTTCGACAAAGGTAAAACAAATGACTAGAAGAAAGTGTCTTGTATGTTTTTGCCTAGAGTTGACCATCGGATGTTTAAAATAAACACGATCAATAAAAATACCGGGTTTATAATTTTGAACGCCACACGCTCGTTTCGCCAACAAAAGACTCATCAGTGACGCTCGAATCAAAAAAGTTATATTTTAAAAGGCCAAAATCAAGTACGAAGTTCAAGAGCATTTAGGCATAAATATTCAATTTACCAAAGTTCATTCGAACAAAGGGATGTATTGTCTTATGTATATAGAAATACATTCTTTATCTGTTCGATTGAAATATTCTTTAAACTTTTAAAAAAAAATGTAATTTATATATTTATGGTATGTATAAATGAGGGTCTGGGTGGGGTTTACAGAAGAGAGAATGTTGTGTCATTACTACATCAAAATAGCCCAAGAAATAAAGAATAGAGAAAAAAAGGCAAAAGCAATACAGAGTAGAGAATAATGGGATACTATAAATAATAATAGAGAAATCGGGCAAAAACATATAAACAATGGAGAAATTGGGCAAAAACATATAAAGCATAGATAAATTGGGCAAAAACATATAAAGAATAGAGAAATTGGACAAAAAATATAAATAATAAAAAAATTGTGCAAAAACATATAAAGAATAGATAAATTGTACAAAAACATATAAAGAATAGATAAATTGGGCAAAAACATATAAATAATAGAGAAATTGGGCAAAAAAATAAAAATAATTGAGAAATTGGGCAAAAACATATAAAGAATAGAGAAATTAGGCAAAAATATATAAAGAATAAAGAAAAATGGTTAAAAACTATTCTAAAAAATAACCTACAAAATTAAAGAATACAGAAATAAAGGACCCTCATCCAAACCCTCATAAGTAAGGATAATGTAACATGCTGTTATTTTATTTACTTTTATATTGATTGCTATGGTTTGTATCATCATAGGGAACATCTGTATCTGTCACACGTCTCAGTGTTGTTTACAAATACAACGAAGGCAGATAGACACTGGACAAAACTGGTGGTTTTGAAATTCCTGATTATTTATTTGTATTTCTGAAAATATTATTACTCGTGTTAACCTCGGGATGATTGGACGCTTGCCAATTCGTCAAATGTATAGGGTTAGCTCTTCAAATTCGATTGGACGCTTGTCGGTTCGTAAAGTGTATAGGGAATAGCCCTTCATAATTCGGCTGAAATTGTTGAAGTAGTGACAAGAATGGTTACAGGCGCGGATCCAGGATTTGATGCTAGGGGGCGCTCCACAAAATAATGAATAACAGGCCATTATTTTGACACAAAATTGGCTGTAATTGTACCGTTATTACATTATGGGGGGGCTTGCGCCGCCGTATGCCCTTTGTCTGAATCCGCGCTTGTGTTATTCATTTTTAAACACAGAAATAAGGACCGTTTATGTTATGTGTATCCATTTACGATGCAAGGTTGGCATGGTACATCGAGGTTTTCGTTATTCACATCTCAACTTTTTTTAATATTTAATCGTCCAAAAAAATTGTTTGACTCGCTTCGTTCGGCTCTATACCTTCAATTTTCTGGAATTACGCCCATTTGCTGTATTCAAATCTCTAGTTATGACACACAGTATAGATATTATCTATTTATATTGGAGAAAAACAGTTAAGAAAATCAAAAGAAATAAGTCGTGCTATCGAAAATTTAAGCTGGTCCATTCTTATAACATTAGATTGAACAGTACATTTGAAGTTGAGCCTGTTCCTCATAAATTTACAAATTACATAAACATAGGAGTATAATAAACTTATTTTATGGTGTGTTAAATAGATAGAATATATACAGAACGACTGTTTCAATAATAAATTGTATACAGCAAGACGAATTGTATTCTTAATAAAGTTCCAATAGCCTCTAGATGCTTTCAACAAGTTTTTAGTGTTTATTTTAATAAAAACTTTAAAAGTGTTTCTTTATAATTTATTACACACAAAGAAGTATGCTTATGTATGGTTAATATTTAGTCCCCCGCCCCCTGTGCGTAAATAAATTCTAAGGATAATCCCGATTGTGTATGATATTGCATATTTTATTTAAATTCTAGACAAATTGCCATAGACAAAACACACTTTCCAATTCGGGTATTTGGATCAACATATGTTTCATAATCAAGTTGTGTATATGTTGTGTTTCCGACTGGAGACTTTACCACCCAATGTTTCAGTCGCCAACCAGACGACGAAGAATCATTCTGATTATGCTACAGTTAATTCTACTTTATCAAGAGTTCAGTGATATATGATCAACAAATTTATATCAAAGTCGCGAATCTTTGAAATCAGGCGTGAAGTCGGGACTAATGAAAACAAATTGTGTCATCCATCCCGAGCCATTACACAGGAAATCAATAGAAACTCTCTTGATTTACATCAGTTTGTTTGTTTAAGATGTTTGCGTATTCATCACAGCATTGCTTTTATGCGATAATTTTCTGATGTTTCGGTAGAATCTGTCATATAAATGTCATTAATTGAAAAATATAGTTAATGTAATGACCCTATAGATAATATTTTGCTATTAATGCTTTTGCGTTTTTCATCACGGTTGTGATTGAAACGGGGGCCTCGATGGCTGATGGGTCCAACTATCCCATCTACAGTAATCACTAGCCTGTCAACTCCCAAGTTGTGATCGAGTTCGAACCCACTCGTGGCAGCTAGGTGCGTTCGACTCGAATTGGTGAGGGTTACCAATTCTCCTGCCGAAGGTTGATTCTCCTCTCTGTGTACGCTGGCTTCCTCCACAAATAAAAACTGGCTGCAACGATATAGCAAAAAGTGTTGAAAGTGGTGTTAAACACCAAAGATCAATCATGATTGAAAAGAGACATTGAGTGAACGTCAACAAGACAGCAACCCTACAATATAATAAGTCATTAAGCTTCCAGAAATTTGTCTATATTTAAACTTTTCTGGTTTGTTGAATTAGCGTTTAACTGTGACGTTAAATTCAATAAAGATACCACCTCACCCTAGCATGAGGATAACCAGTTTAGTTCTTCCCAAGCATGCAAAATCTTGGTCACAAACTAGTGCTCATATACATCAAGTGCAAAAGAAAATCTAATTTTCTTACAATTTCTCCATGTATGTTTGTTTTATTTTTCTGCAATTGGTTTTCATTCCTTCTGCCAAGGTTACGGGACCTATTTTTATCTTTTTTTAAGTACAATTGGTATTGTAAATATGTCAGTAAGTGGATATAATGCAATGTAATGCAACTTAGTTGTAACGAGTGCTATCTTATCGGGAACTTATCAAGAATTTCTCTCTTTCTTTTGTCAGTTACTTTACTGCGATTCTTCCTCTTTGATATAATTCGTGTAGACAGTTAAGCAATTATCATTGTTTCCGGGCAATTACATCTGAATTGCCTCCAAAATTGGATTAATCTCAAGCCACTATTATGCAATCAGTTTACTGTCAAATTCGTTGTTAATCGGCTTTTCTCGTGTCCAGCCACCATTATTCGTCTGCTAAAAAGCAGGACATTGCATTTAAAAATTTAGAGCCAACAGAGTTGACTGGGTATACAAATACGATCACCTAAGCGGAAAACCCGATATTAGAGAAGGGCACACGTTTTGCCGATATGGGTGTATAAATATGCAACCACGTCCAGTCGGAATGGGGACGTCAAACCCGTATTGAGAATAATACGGTCTTCGAGCATTAGATAATCCTTGAAATAATGTCATTGGGGGTCAATAAATGATCTATTGTAAGGCAAAAGGTATGGCCTTTTCCGATCTACATATACCATCTTTTTCACAGTGGCATTTAAAATTTCTCGACCATCATCCTCAACCCACTCTGCAGAACTGTTTTGTTGACAAAATTGCTGATTTGTTCTAGTCCTAAGTATGCATGAAATATTCGCCACTGCATTTTAAGCAAACACTGATAAGTCAATTTAACAAATGTTTCATCTTTAAAATGTCCGTTTCAAAAATATAATATTAATGGGTGCTTGATGATAGCCAAGCTCTCCCTAAAACCTGGAAGCGAACTTGTCAATAATCATTATTACAAACATTCCAGCTGTGTTAGATAAAAAGTTTCCATTTTAAGAATATTTTAAATTAGTTTGTTTTACATGGATTTTCTCAGATCTAAAGGCTTTGATCAGTGTACAAAATATCAGTATTCTTTCTCCAAAACTTATTAAGAAAATTTTAATAAAAATCTAAATTTAATAAAATCTTGTATCTCAGAGAGCGTAATGTATTTGGCAATATGGAACACAAAACTAACATCCATAAGTAGTGTCTACTGAACTTATATAAATTTACTTCCCAACTTGGGATAATTTGTAACAGAAAGGTGTTCTTGGTACGAAATCATACGTGGTGTGCATTTTTCTGCATCTGGATAAAACGCTTTCTTTGTAAAAGAAGTGTTTTACTTTTTACCTGTAGATAAAAAAAACAACTATACTGTAAAATGAATTACTGTGAGTGTGTATAGCAATTTATTTCTAAGTGTGTCGCATCTGCCATGTGTGACTAACGAAAGGCGGGTTTTCATTGTTCCGGGTGTAAATAGCGTTTTACATCAATGTACTTGACGTTTGATTTGTAAGAGTGTGTTTAACACGTAAATAGAAACCGAGAATCAATGTTGGTGAAAGAGACAAAAACTTGACATTTAATCAGGATATACATGTTTTTACGTTTGGAATAACTACTTTTGTTAATCAATAAAGACTAATTAATTGTGATCAATAGTTCATTGATTAGTTTTTCTTTTGGAAATGGTTGGGGTAAGTAAACTCGTTTATAATTCAGTTATGGGATATTTAAAATTATTAACAAGTTTCAGTTACATACAGAAATGTTACAGTGATTTGTGTAAACATAATGGTGTAAAATGAATGAAAATTGTCAAATATTTAGTCATTGTAATATGTTTGCTAAACGTACAGGTGTCAAATACATTTAATGTATTACGGACACTTTTATATAGTACTTAGTACATTTCAAGATTGTGTTACGTAAAAGTTTTGATAAATGTTTAATTTAGTGAATTTTAGAGTTGCGATCTCTTAACCTCTTAATATCATATCTTGTATTTTTTTAACTAGCTACATGTAGTAGTCTTATTGTATTGCTTGACTTTTCTTACTGTAATAAGTCTAATTTTAATAGCTCTCTGTTCTTTGAAAAGGACACGCTTTTTTACTTGTGAGTCATGTAATGGTACATGTACAATGTAGCAGTTTTATCATCTTTAAGGACCTTGCAGGTTTAGGGAGAGGGGAGCGTTGAGCAGGATTTGTATTCTTTTATCACTTTATTTCATATATAAAATTTGTAAATCTTTACATTGTAAGTAATTTGGTATTTTCTAGTTATCTTATATAACTCCATCTTTTTCGAATCAGAAATATATTTTGTCTTAGAAATCAACTTAAAGAATTATACAGACGAAAATGTATAACTATTCACAAACCACTTAAAATTGAAAATCACGTGGCCCCATCACAGTTTACACCCGAGGCTTATTTCGATGGTCATTTAATGATACACCATTCAAAGTCATTAAGTTTTAGTTCTTAGCTCAATACCTTAATATGTCCAATCCCTAGATAACGAAAATTCGAGCTATTATTTGTTTCTTCTTAATAAGGAGGCATAAATACGGAGTTAGATTTTGATGAGTATCAGTAATAATATGTGAATTTTCTATACACTTTATAAGCTTATCTGAAACATTCACTTGTGTTTTATACATACACACACACATTTTGTAAAACAAGAAACAGATCTATAGAGGAAACAGCAGAAAACGTGTTTGGTAAGATGAAAACTATCATGACAATATTTGACCAACTTCCTTTTGCCCCCCCCCCCCCACCACCACCACCCCTCAATGTATCTTAAAACTTATCCCGTCAACAGAGGGGGTTCAAAGGGATGTTTTTCTCAATTTTATAGTAATGAAAAGATGATATTGATTTGATCCGAAAATATTAGTTCGATGTGCCGAAAACGCAATTTGAAATGAAATGCGAGTTACATTTCACAATATATCACTGGACAGACACGTTACCGCCCAGCTGTCAATCAGTTGCGAATTTCACTTATTAGCCTTCTTCCTTCGATAAACAAAGTGTCTTTTTCAGAACCCTATACGACATCTGAGTGACATATTATAGACCAGACTTTATAGAACCTATGAATTGATCGCATCATTCGGCGATATCATTACATTGCATTGCTTTCTTTATTTACACAGAGAAATGCCGTCTAATTAAGCAGGAAATTGGCTTATCCATGTAATACCACAAATAATCAGCCTGGAGCACTTTCATTGTCAGTTTCAGTTGGATGTTATTTCTCCAAACGTCTGCCATGTTTTCTTTTCCTACCGTCCTGGGTTGAAGGCTTTGTCAGTTAAAATAATAATACTAATCATTGGAAGAAATCAAGCGCCATCTTATTGCTCTTCGGATCATTGTTCGTATTAAATGATAGTATCACATGATATTCCTTTTGATAGCCTGTCAAATAATTGATTCTTCTTGTGAGCTGAGCTAGCAGCCTTTTATTGGCCTCTTTGGAATCGGATGAAAGGATCGATAACTTCTAAATTAATTCTTGCGTGTATTCTGTAAAATAACAAGAATCATGGTAAATTTCTTCAATGTAAGTAATGAATGTTTATTTGAACTTCAGTAATATGAACAAGATTCAATTTTTGAAGTTTGCATGAGTTGAGCTTCTTGATAAAAAAAACTTATTAAAATTTAAAGTAAATATGAAATATCATAGTTTGACGAAATATTACTTTGTTTATAAAACTTGACAGCTTTTTCAGTTGTATGTAGGAATTCAATTTGGGAATTCCAAAACATTATGAAAGGTTGAAGAAGAGAAGAAGAGAAGGACTTTTTTTTATTACTTCAGCAGTAAATACTGTACTTGTACTTCAAACGATACTAAATAACATGATAGACTGACACTCACGATAGTACTTGTAATGCAATAATGTTTGAAGAGACCGTCATGATGTTGAGACAAAACTGCTAAATTTGGAAATCAGGACAAGAAGATAAAAGAACTGTGAGAATGCTAATAGACAACTTTCGGGTTCGTTGCATTTCCGTCAAAAACTTTTTGGTTTTAGTGAACATCATTCGTGCGTTTAGGGGCATCATCGCGCTTCCTTCCCATGTTGAGCGAGCGGTTGAAAAAATATGAGGCTATATTGCACGAATTATTCGGCAAATTAAATTCTTGTTATTAATAATCAGCACTGCTGTCATTAGGGAATTGTGATTAAGTACACACGGAACAAACATTATTTCTTGTTTATCCTGCATTATGACGATCACGAAGACGCTTGATGAACTTAAATAGTGTAGGGATACAGGCGATCCCCAGTCTATCTGGTTATGACGTCATAAAGGCGCGCATAATTGACAAACTTTTCCGGTGAAGGACATAACTCGAAAGTGGTCTAATGCATGCCTTCAATTCGTTATTTTTTTGACAGTTTACACTGGAGTGTTACAGAAACATATACGGTATAAAAGGACACTTCAATGAACCGTAGTGTGTTTTGAACATAGTGTATTCCACTTGGCAACAATCTTCAATAAAGTTAAATATAAAGACTCAATTATTTGATAGTATATTTAATTTTCACAGTTTTAAAGGTAAAAATAACAGTCTTTTGTCCATAAAATCGTATTCTATTGTATAAGTATCGTAAACTCTGTGTATAATCCCGACAAAAGATGTGTGATGTGTAAGTTAAAAGTTCACGGAATGTGATACGCCAAGATCTTTAAAAAATGTTTTATTTACCTTAAGTATAATCCGTAACCTTGGTTTTTCATGGTCTAACGATCCATATAGGATACATCGAACAATGGGTATAAGACTCGGCTTATAATAATTTCCTGTTTCGCTTCTTTTTAACAAAAACTTCTATTCATATTAAAAGTCTGAAATAAATGAAAAAAGATTTTGATACACAAATTTTAAAAACTTGAGAAAACAGGAAATTCTGTTTCTTTGTAATTATGTATGAGTTTGTAGAATGAGTTTTGAAATAACTTTAAAGATTAGTAAAAAATAAATAGAAATACAGAAAACTTGCAAAAACAAGCAGTTTCTGTGTAAAGGTGAAAGGTTGAAATATAAAAAATGTATTCAAAATAACGCCCGATTAGTAACAAGTTCTTTAGATAAACTACATGCCATTAATTTAGTCTCAAAAGATATAAATGACTTTCATATCTCTGAAGCTTTCAAACAGAGAAAACAGAAAAAGTCAGGATTCAACTCGCTAGCTTCTTTCGGTTAAAGGTTGACACTATCGCTGTATAAGTAGATTTTCATCCTCCTCTCCAAGATGAAGTTACAGGTCTGTCGAATAAGATATTTTGCACTTATTGTTAAGAGTATACATATACTCAGTTTTTTATTGCATATTTATGCAAACAATGTGTTACATTAATGTCACATATCGAAGCCATCTATATGTATATGTACAATAGAACATCTTCAGACAGTTGTTTATATCTTAAATTGTGTTTATTGGAATGCATATTTAAAAAAATTGATATATATTAACGGTTTCTTTTACTGAATGGCTCCAGCGAAACCCTGAAGTTGCGGGCATATGAATTGAATTTATGTTTATTTTTGTCGAGCCTTCGACTTTTGTCGAAAAAGCGAGACATAGCGATCCTACATTCCGTCGGCGTCGTCGTCGTCGTCGTCGTCGGCGGCGTCCACAAATATTCACTCTGTGGTTAAAGTTTTTGAAATTTTAATAACTTTCTTAAACCATCCTGGATTTGTACCAAACTTGGACAGAAGCTTGTTTATGATCATAAGATAGTATCCAGAAGTAAATTTTGTAAAAAAAAAAATTCCATTTTTTCCGTATTTTACTTATAAATGGACTTAGTTTTTCTGCCAGTTAACATCTCATTCACTCTGTGGTTAAAGTTTTTGAAATTTTAACAACTTTCTTAAACTATCCTGGATTTGTACCAAACTTGGACAGAAGCTTGTTTATGATTAAAAGCTAGTATCTAGAAGGAAATTTTGTTAAAATTTTGTTCCATTTTTTCTGTATTTTACTTATAAATGGACTTAGTTTTTCTTCCAGTTAATATTACATACAGTCTGCAGTTTAAGTTTTTAAAACATTTATTAGATTCATAAACTATCCTGGATTTTTAACAAACTTGGACAGAAGCTACTTACAATCAAAAGATAGTATAGAGAGGAATATTTTTATTAAGTTTTTTTCCTCATTTTTGTTGAGCCTGTGATTAACAGCAAAAGTAGGCGAGACACTGGGTTCCGCGGAACCCTTACGAATTTTTCATCTTTGCATTGTAAATATATTATATACCAATGTTGAAATATTTTACAGTTTCAGAAGCATTACGGCTCATATACACTGCTTGTCATTAAGTTAGAAAACCTACAAAGTATACAATCCAATGAGGAGGATAAAATGTCCGTATTAGGGGTTGACAGTCTTATTTACCACTAACTCACGTATAATTGCTTCGACTCAAAAGTCCAAGCGCCCAAGGAAAAACTGCACTCCTCTGTATTTCACGTAACATCGTGAGTGTGAATACCGAAGGTTTCTATCTTGTTTATTCCATTGATAATTTTTGTCATGATATAAATCTGTGCTGTAGATAAAGACCTCCCTCAAATCCATTCCTTTTGTCTCCAGGAGTTACATAGTATCTGTATGCTTTAATTCTGTAATCAAATGTGGTCAGAGATGACATGTGTAAATACGGGTATAAAGATAAAAAATCGTCTTTTTGAGCATGACAATAAAGAAGACGGATATATACGAGTCTTTCTTAACTTACTGGAGTCAGAAAATTTAATAAGACAAGTTGCTATACAGATTATTTTTGATAAAGATTGACGCTCTCATTTTTCTAAATCACATACTGTATACTTCCGAAGTATATATGAGTTGTATCGTATATCTTTACTTATCTGCTAGAAGTTCGTATAAAATTAATGATGAACCAATCAGCAGATGT
This sequence comes from Mytilus californianus, assembly GCF_021869535.1. NCBI lineage: Eukaryota > Metazoa > Mollusca > Bivalvia > Mytilida > Mytilidae > Mytilus > Mytilus californianus. Next base: position 71,451,796 of record NW_026262593.1, on the reverse strand, counting down.
GACCAGAGCAACATACTCGTGTCATTACTCGGACAACATCACCATTCTGTAATTATTGTTAATCATACACATGTATGGAAGTTAAAGTAGCCACATCACAACGATAATGTTTCAATCCTGAATTTTATACAATTTCACGATTTTATAAAATTCAAATGAAACGTTTATGTGTATATCCTTACGGATTTTTTATTCAGAAAAGGGAGCGAATACAGAACCGAGTTATAAAAAAATATTGCATCGCGAGTTAGCAAAATTAGGACGTCCTGTAATTAAACGTAGATGCGATCGTGAACCGAGTGAAACGGCATTGAAATGAAGAGAAAATTACTTCGACTTTCACGACAACAAAACCTACCTTTCTTGGTATCTAAAGGCATTGAATACTTCTTAAAATCTGTTTACTTTTTTCTGCTAGAATCAGGAGTTTCTGGTCACGTGACTCGTCTTTATGGGAGGTGGAAACTGAAAACTGACCAGACTGTCAATTTCACATGATGGACAGATCGTAACTTAGAATTTAAAAAAAGCATTAAAAAGGATGATGAAGGGAAATACAACACTTGCATATATATTAGAATGATTTGGATCTTTGTCTCTGATTTCCAATTTCTCACCCTCGTCAAACAAGACCCCTTTGACCTTTTAAGAGGTTCATATAGGGAAACTTGACAAAAAAAATTCTGAACAATTTGTCCATTTTCTAAATCGCTGTCTTTTCACGATTCTGATTTATTTAATCTTGGACTTGTTCCCTCCCATGATATGTAAGTAAACTATGTCAATCGACGCTAAACAAATAAGTTTAAAAAATACAGAAATAATTTTGATATAAGCAGAAATTGAAAAAACGAATTTTATTATCAATGAAAAATTAAACATGGGAATGACGGGCAGGAGTTATATAGATATGCTGGAAAGGTTTCTTTGGGCGATTTTCCTCTGGGAGTAAGGTAGAGGGAAGTGGTAATCAGGGACACACTGTCCACCTCTCAAATATCAATACGAATGTGCGAACTGAAATAGATAACTCTTAAAAAACTCTAAAAGTTATTGTCGCACTAAAACGAAGGTATACATGTGTGACCCTGGCGTTCCCCTGTATGTAGATATGTAAAAAAAAAACACCCATTTTTAAACTGCTTAAGATATCTAATACTGTATGTAACTGATTATTATTTAACACTGTTCTCTAATTTCAAGCAGAACTTTTAATTCGTTTTGGCGTTGACGTTGCATTTCTGTGACAAAACTAAGTATCAAATGACCTCATTTTATGTTTTATTTCAAATTTTATTTATTTTATATTATCTTAAGTAAGTTCATGCTTTATTCAAGATATCGAGTTTAATGCTTATCATGCATTATTTTCTTCGCTTTTTTTTTTTCTTAAATTTTTCAATATTCATTACTGCATTTGGTCTCTAAATTATAATTACGATCGAGTTGCTTCCCTTTGAACGGACGCCATTGAGAATGATAAACTGAAGTCGAATATTCATTTTTCCTATAACTATGGTTTAGGACAACTCCTTGTAACTCAGTCTGTAACTCATCGTCTATTACCATATCTATCTAAAATATACAAAGAATATGTTTTCAATAAAATTTTGATAATGTTATATTATATGAAAGATGTGTTTTATTATCAGATAAGTTTCACCTTTCATTGTTAGTTAAGATTTTATGATTGTCGGGTTCACTGTTTGATATGTAAATTCTCCTCTTTATACCTATACTATTAAAATATAATCAAAAATTTATAAAAGCAAGATGAAAATTAAATTCACACTGAATAAAATCTGATAAAATGCTCGTTAAGGAGATACATCATTCATTTATGAAAAAGATGGTTTATTTAGCATAAATCAAATTTACTTTTTAGACGTTCAGGAGACTAAGATCAGTAACAGGTGCAGATTTAGACGGGGGCGCAACCCGGTGCGCTTCCCCTTATAACAGAGGATGTAATTTGTAGGTAAAATTACAGCCCAAGAAATTCCCTAACATCAAATCCTGGATCCGCGCCTGTTTAGATGGTCATTCATTTGGTTTAACTGGTCACATCGATAAAATGTATCCAAAATTGAATATTGATTGATTGATGGACTTGAAGTCCAGCGGCAAATATCACATGCATATTCGAGTCGATAACATGCTAATGTATTTATTTAGTATATAAAATAAGATGTGGTACGATTGACTATGCGACTACAATCCACCGTATGTCAAATGGCGTGGATGTAAGTATAAATCAACCTTCAACAATGTATAAAACCTATACCGTATAGTCAGTTTAAAATGGCCCCAACATGAAAAAATATGAATACTCGTCTTTGAACTAGACCGACAAGACTTCTGCTCTAGAGATAAGTGTGCTAGATGAAAAGACGTTGATAGTCTTTGTGAAACGAGTTCACAATTTGTATGTTTTACTGTGGTTAAGGGAATGAAATATGGCATAGACTTGTGTCTATTCAGGTAGAAGACCGTATGTTGACCTCTTTCTTTAATTGAATTGATGGGTTTCGTTCCGTCTGTTATCTTACAAAAATTCATTTTATTTGTAAATTCTACTGGTTTTCATCTAAAGAAGACTAACAATAGGCGTTTCAGGCAATATTCATACCTTTACAACAAATATTTCGTGTTGACCAGTTGCACAGTGCTCTAAGGACACCACAGGCAAGGAATACTGGAAATGTTTTTCAATGCAATGAAATTTCTTTGTTATGATAAAAACTTATAAAAAAACATTTATTTATGTTTAAAATGGCACACGTCAACGCTGTTGATTTTGTCAGAGACATATAAAATTATTTGTTTCTGATTTGATTTAGAACCCGAGATTTAGGAATAGAAATAATAATTGCCTAATTTAATTTCGAAGTTTATATACCAGCTTTATTCATGAAAAAGGATTAATAACTGATTTTTTTTTCAATCACACTTAGTTTCCATGATAACTGATATAAATGTCAGAACAAATGACCTTCCAGAATTTTTTTCAGTGCTCAGCGTAATAGAAAATAATTGCATACAGCCCAAGTAAAAGATACAATGTATTCTTGTTTTAATTTAGATAATTGAAGAAAACCAGAGTTACGGAAGTATTGATTGATTTCCAAACAAAGGATAACTTGTGTTTATAATTGACACGGGACGAATATTGGCAAGATAATCAAATTTAATATCGATTTATAAATTCCCCGTATCTTTTCAATTGCGATAATTAATATTGACACAAGTTATGTCCCTTAGACCAGAATACAATCGTTTGTCATGAAGAGTAGTGTCCCTTTGAAATTACGGATAATCAATCATGGTATAATTAAACCTAAATTGGGTGCAAATTCGGAGATCAAACATATTAGATTCTGCTTGGATGTCGGATTACATTGGGTTTTTACAGATCAATTTCTAATTTAAAAAAACCATATGAAATAATTTGATAAATTCATTTAAAATTTATAGACTTCTTTTATTCGTTTTTCACTATATCAGTCTGAATTGGAAAAATTTCTTTTGCCTAATGGCGTTGGTTTATCTTAACGTGACACTGTCAGCATTGGAGTATACTTTATTGGTGAATGTTTTAGAGGAGATAATGTGGAAACCAAAGAAAATTGGAACTGTGTTAGCGGATTCAAATTTCTCAGGGCTCAAAAGTCATCCATTTCTCACTATTTTTTAATCTGAATATGCAAGGATTCTGATGGGAGGAAACATATTTTTTTAGATGACGGTTTTTTTTTTGCCTGAAAAAATAAAGTCATACAAAAAACAATTTATAGGACATTGTTTTAAATCAAATTGCTCTCCCCTTTTATAACCGCAGTATACTAGTATATCTAATTTTGAAGTATTTCATTAAATGAAGTTTGTTTATTTTAAGGTTATTACCTAATTTAAGTATTTAAGAACTGTTCATTTTAAACAAACATGTCGAACAAAGACAACACATTTCTATATGTCAAACGATATTTAAATTAGCTGATTGAAGATATGTTGAATTGTTCTTAGCACTTTAAATCTTGGTTTGCATTACATCAAACGATAAAGCAGGTGAAAAACAGTTCAAATTATTGATATTTATATAAAACACATGTTTTTAACGAGCATTGAGTTACAAATACTTTTTTTCAATCTTGTTCTGCCAACATGCTGTGCCGACATCGTTAATTATGTATGTTTTAAAAGTGGATCATTGAAAAAGTGTGTATTCTCCATTGAAATGTATTTTAATGGCCACTTTAGATGTGTATTTAGCGTGAAATGACCGTAATAAGCATTTATTACTTTCATTGTGGATAATAGCGTATAATGATGGCAGTGAATTATCAATAATTTACTCCCAAAACTAATTTAATGCAGTTTGCGTATGAATTCTGGAAGAGTATCAACTTTTAACTTTATCATGTTTATCGCTAAATGTGCTGGTTATATTTATCGGAATAATTTAATGCATATTCTGGGATAAATAATCTTTTGTTTCTGGGATAAATAATCTTTTGTTTACCTTGCGAAAAATTGATTTGCAATTTCCTAGTTGAGGTATTATCAGTTACTTATACGTGTAACCGTAGATTGCAGTGCACTTTGTGATAATTGAGCTGAAATTTTTTCAGTGTTAATGGATCCACCTGAAACTTGTGTCAATAACGTTTATTTTTGTTTCTAACAAGTTGTGTATGCAATTCCGAATATCTGAACAGCTGATCTAAAGAAAGTGTCAGTTTTCATAGTTCATGGCGTTCAAGATGTGTAAAACGTGTTAAGTTTGATATTGAAAAAAATTCTACGTTCAATATTTATTTACACTTCTTAGCATTGATCTTATGGATGAATTATTTGCAAACTTATTGTTAATCGACTTTGTGATATGATATAATATTTATTAACACTTCGATTACACGTTATTTATACATGGTTGTATTGTTTTGGATTTTTTACAAGCATTCCACAACTGCCACAGATCATACCTGTCGCATTGTTCTATGCCTGTTTTGGAAGTTGTCATATTTTAAATGCCCACATAGATTGTCATTGTCATAACGAAACACATCTGAATCAGGACAACATTAGTCAGAAGTTTTTAAAAGCAGACTTTCGACTTTATTTTGTATGTGAGAATTTGTTATCCGAGACAATTGTGAAATTTGGCAATAGTTTTCAATTTCATATACTTTAAACGTGATTACCTAAACTTTTTTTAAACAGCATTTATTCGTCACTTTTGGATTTGAAGGACACGCAGGACCCTCCTCTTTTTCAAATGATAAGAAACATATGACATACGGGACATACAGTGTCTTCTTTCAGCCTCAAATTTGACATAGTTCGGATAACAGAAATACAAAGAGCATCTCAGCTTTCGTGTGTGTCGCCATTTTGAAAATCAATACGTGCTAGTATCATATGCAATATATTGATACAATAAAAATCTGAAGTTACAAGTTATAAAAACAACAACAGATGTAAAATACACTTTTGTTTTTGTATTAATCTCTGATCGGAGGACCGTGAAATGTTAGGCAGTGGTTGTTCCAGCTTGGGTTGTGATCCGGATAGTACTGTTCCGGTACGTATTAGTTATTATCTTTAAATGTATTTCTATTATTTTAATGAATTAAAAATAATCGCCTTACGTTGCTCTCATCATAACGGTTCCTCGGTTTAATGAGCTTAAATGACTTCCCTGGATCAGGTGTAAGGCTTGTCATTATTAAGAAAATATCGACCGTCGCTATAATATTAGTAATTTTTCACAATAGAAAATCTGAGAAAAGACGGAGCTTAAAGTTCACGAATTCTCTGACTTTTATCATTAATTAGCACTGTAGAAAAATGATTTTTCAACTAAAGAAGAGTTGATTTTTCCTGCCAAGATTACGGTTCCATAGTCGTGTGTTTTTGCCATCAGAAAATCTATGAAATCAGCTTCTACGGTTGAATGTATGCTACTTCAATGTTGCGCTAGATTAAGACATTTCCTTAAAATCGATGGGGGACATCACGAGTGATCAATGGGTCTACGATGTATTCTGCCAATTTATTTAATCGCTAAAGAATAGTAGGAAATACGCGTTGTAAACAATTGTGTTGCCGTTTTGTATGGTTTTACACTAATTAAGTGAAGTGTGTATTTTTCTAATGAACTGAAATTGGATTTTTTTCACTTGAAGTTGAAATTGTTTCTATAATAGTTGACTCTAAAAATAACATAAAAAGATAACGAAACAATTGAGCATCTTTAAAAGTTCGTGAGTGTTTTTGCGTCAGAGTTCCGTTCATCTTATATACCACCATCACTTGTTAATAATTATAAAGTTTCTTCCGGTTTTCAGGATTTTGTGATTGACTCGTTACTGTAGGATAAATCACACTGAAGAAATTGATTTGAAAATTGTACAGCTAAATGGATTTACAAAAACTATGTGAAGTTTATTCAGTGGAAATTACGTAAAACTTGCATGCTCCGTTTTGTGTATTTTCTAGGGAAGGAAAGTTACACACATATGTGACAAATGTAATATTGGTGCTATACTGCGACGTCACATAAACGTTTTTGTTTTACTGAAATAGACATAAAATGGCGTTTTCAAATTGTGGTACATTAGACTGTTCAAAACCTGCAATGACAGTAAGTAATTTTTTCCAGTGAACCGTAACTTAATGTCTGGTAATTTAAGATGGAGGGTTGAACATGGTTCCTCCTTTCCTTAGTCGGTATCTGCCCACCTTACGTCATTTTTCAAATTAGCTTGTCACGTGATATATGCCGAAATGTTGTCTATTATTATCATGAATTTCAGTTTTATCATGTTTTTTTGAACGATTGAATCTTTTGTAAATTTTCATTTCTATCATTTAGTTCAAAATAATCCAAAATATTTTTTTTTAAAATACAAACAATAGTCAATAGATTCAAAATAATTCAGGTCAGGATTCAAATATAGCTCATCAAATTTGGTAAACCGTTTCCAAAAGAGCTATTTCTAGAAACGAAACAAAATTATGTATACTAGTATAGCATGTATATATGCGTGTCCTATCACAAGTCATGTTAATTTTATCTAGTTAACAAGTGTACCAGTTTAGAAATTTACATGCTCTATACATTATTTACGATGCCTTTTCAAAACAATTTGTTTCAATTTACCACGGAACAGTCATATGAATAATTAACGAATGCAGTTATCGCTTCTATTGACTTTGTAATAAAATGTAACGGAACATGAAATATATTTCCTATAAAAGAGAAAAGGCTGGCTTTCCCTTGGTAATTCGGCGTATCATTGCACGACAACTAAACGAGTGCTCCCTTGGTGAATTCGACTTGTCACTACCTATTTGCGACATTTCTAGCAATTTAAACAATTTAATTAAGATAACCAAGTTCTGCTGTAATTATATATCAACAACAATTGGAGGTTCCCTTGAGAGTCTCTTTTGAAATTCTACAAGAAAAGAATTCTATATATTTACTTTTATTTCCGGTAGGGTCATGTAATTGTGTTATCAGATACATTGTTTATGCATTTATTTAATTAGTTCTGTCCGTTTCATTTGGTTTTTTTTTTTTTTTTTAGGGGGGGGGGGGGGGTATATATATCCAATAATTTACTGGAAGTTAACTTTTTTCATTAATCGTACCATGCTTACAGACATCTTATTTTGAATAAAATAAACTCTATAGATGAGGTATGTGTAGACACCATCGTAAAACACGATGTCTTTATTATATATTTGTGATGTTTTGGTCGCTGTCTCATTGAAGTATAGTCCGTATGTGGTGTCTGTTGCAAGGGGAAAAACAAGTCTGTCCCTATCCAATATACCCTCATTTTCCTATGGCAGTCCAAATTTACCCGACCTTCGTCCCGGACGGCCTTTATTACAGGACTTACTTATTGTATTTATTGATAATGTGTTCTCGTCCTGGACATGCATGCAATATTTGCCACTGGACGTTAAGCAAACAACAATCAATCAATCATTGACGTATACACCAAATATTGTTTGTTCATTTGATACACTTGAATTTTTGCAAAGTACATAAAACGTAGAATAAAAGAATGATTGCAAAGTACATGAAACGTAGAATAAAAGAATGATTGCAAAGTCATGAAAGTACATGAAACGTAGAATTAAAGAATGATTGCAAAGTACATGAAACGTAGAATAAAAGAATTATGGCAAAGTACATGAAACGTAGAATAAAAGAATGATTGCAAAGTACATGAAACGTAGAATAAAAGAATGATTGCAAAGTCATGAAAGTAAAATGAAACGTAGAATAAAAGAATTATGGCAAAGTACACGAAACGTAGAATAAAAGAATTATGGCAAAGTACACGAAACGTAGAATAAAAGAATTATGGCAAAGTACACGAAACGTAGAATAAAAGAATTATGGCAAAGTACATGAAACGTAGAATAAAAGAATGATTGCAAAGTACATGAAACGTAGAATTAAAGAATGATTACAAAGTACATGAAACGTAGAAAAAAAGAATGTTTGCAAAGTACATGAAAGGTAGAATTTAATAAAAGAATGATTGCAAAGTATATGAAACGTAGAATAAATGTTTTTTCCGTGATCCTTGATTTCTCATGAAAACAGAGACTGATATGTTTCTTAGAATACTGAAATCGCGTGTACAATGGTGTTATATGTTTGAAAACCGATTTCAAATCAAAGTACAATCACAAGTAGATATGTTTTTAAATCGCGGCTGCATTTTTACCCGCTTGCGGCTATTCCAATGGAAGAATATTGGACTATGCATTTACCATGTTTACGGTTTTTAAAAGCCATTGATTTGCGTTCGTTATCTTATGCCTTTGGGCTTTGGAAATGAGCAGTGTTTTCGTTTTTTGGCTTTTGCGTTTATTCAGTAGTTTCATTATACGATTTTTATTAACAAAACAGATGATTTCATGTTATTCATCCCCTCAGCTATCTTTCAAATCAATATAGCCTGCTTTATTTATATCAATTTAGGCTAACATTATCAATTTAATTACTTCTTTATTCTTTTTCATCTGTTTTCTCTTGGCCGCCATTTTGGAACTGAATTGATCTTTTGCTGTTCTGTTCAAGCAAAATAACTTCCCAGAGGATATTTGAAATTACTCATTAAAAAGCAATCGAACCGTATATTTTATGATATTTACCATAAAAGTTTGAAAATTTAATGATACCATTTTAATATCAGAAAAACAAAAGATTTCCGTTGAATGATAAAAGTTCCAAATTGAATTTGATCGTGGAATTACGTATTCGGATCAGGAAAGCTCTTTCCAATCCGACATGGTAATATAAAATGATGTATGATCTTTTTGTTGCATTTTATTACGGGATAATAATACCGTGGAATGCTCTCTCAGGATTAAATTATGATCGATTTTCCCAATAAAAGGGTTATCCTCAATTTGATGGTTGTTTCAAAAAGTCAACTATAACTACATTATTTTCGCCATTTGTTGTCAGTCCGCGACAGATTCAAACGTTATTCAAACATACGTGAACTGCATGAATAAAACGCAAGCTTGAGTGTTGATTCCGCTTCTGTTTTGTTAAACACAAATTCTTGAAACCAATCTAATTTCGGTATTTATTCAAACCCTTTATACCATCATGCGAGTTTTTATAAAATTCTACTCTTGTTTCATTTTATTTTGCATGATTTCGAATATACCTTTATGGCTGTATCCTTCTGTCGATTGATTTTTTTGTCTTTTGTTGGCTTTAACCTACTCAAGTTCATAAGAATGACTATCATTGGCAGGAATATACAGGAACAAACGATATTCATTTCCAAACTATCTTCAAGTGCCATTTGAGAGGATTTTTAGTTGATGAATATGTCCATCAAAATAAACCGATTTGGATTTGAGAACTTGCCACAGAGGTAAAGCATCGATTTCTGAAACAGAATGACAAGGGATTTGCATAAAATCAGGAGAAGATAATCCCGTATATCCCGATATAATTTGCAGGGGGTGGATCAAGGGTTTCGAGAAAAAAGAAGGGTTGCGTAATTGTTCGCAATGGTATAAATAGTGGCGAGCATACCGTCGAGAAGTTTTTTCAAAGTTTACAATTTTATATCAAAAATTATATTTTTCCGATCAAAGTGGAAACATTATGTACTCTATGCCCCCATTTGAATCAGCCATTGATATGGTTTATTTCCGCATGTTTATAAGGAAAAAGTATTCAATGTTACTATATATATAGAGGGAAAGGACACTTATACAATCATATATATACACATTCTGAATATGGTTGTATATATTGAATATAACATATTTTAATGGTGAACTATGCTTGCTAGTTCATTATGACTACATGTTCTAAATAAGTATACACAAGTACTTGAAATAAGAGAATACTTAATAAGATAACCTTTATTGTGGCGATAAAATGTCGTGGGATAATTATGAATAATCCTCGTCATTTTAAAGTGACATTTAATATTAATGACTGGACAATTTCATTCGCATACATTTCATATCTCTTCCGAAACTTGATACAAAGTTTTATTATTTTTACATAGGGGAACGTCGCTGTACTTAGCTGATCTCAACATTACTAGAGTACGAAAACAAGTCAGAAGCAAGGGGCGGATTTAGGGGGGGGGGTGCTTAGGGGACAAAGTTTTATTATTGTTATATTGGGGAAAGTCGCTGAACTTAACTGATCTCAACATTACTAGAGTACGAAAACAAGTCAGAAACAAGGGGCGGATTAAGGGGGTGCTTAGGGTCCCGGCCCCCTTATGGAGCTACATATATGATAAATGCATAGACTTTTTACAAGTATCACTTTGAACATTGGCTTGCCCTTTTTCAAAATCCTGGATCCACACTTTTAAGCCAGTAAACTAGCACAGTCCCCAGAATGCTTATACAGTTATTTGCCATTTACAATCATGATCAACTTTAGCTTGTCGTATTTGAGTGTTTAAGAAAACTTTAGTGGTTAAGAAATAAAATAAATCAAATATTCATATGATGATAAAAATAAAAGGTAACTGCATTCCTGCTTTTTACCATGCATTGCTCTTCATTGCAGCGACCCAGTACTACTATCATGGGAGTGAAAGAACTGATATCAAACTATATGATTTGAGTGTCAATTTCATGAGTAACCGTTTTTGTAACTTGTATGCAATTCAGGCCCTCCCCGCGTAATCGACTTTCCGGGTAGGACTTTTAGATGCATGTCGTCACAGATTCCCGAGGTTATTCCGAAAATGATGATTTGTATAGGCAAGACATGCTATTCAAATGCTTTTGAAAATAAGAGTTGCTAGCAGATTTCAAAAGAAAGAAAAGTCTATTATATGCCTATCATAATGTAATAGAATGAAAATTTACTCATATTAAACAAGTCTTTGAAATTTAAGTTGATTAGAATTTCGGCATAGAATTTTATACACTTGACAATGAAAAGACATATTCATTAAATTTCGATCCACTTGTAATTCTATTTCGAGTATCAATATATTCTCAAAGTCAATGTAGAATACAATTAGTGACAAGAATTTCTGACACATTATTTACTTAGCTAAGGGCTGGCAGTATTTATTTTAGCATTTTCTTTTCTTCTTAGTTGAAAACGTATATGTATTTTATAATGAGTAAATATGTTTGTACCTGAGTAGGTATTAATTAAAGAATATAGATATTATTATATATAAAAGTAAAGCAAACAAACTTATATAGATATGGATCCACGATTAAATATTTGACGGGGCCGTCCTTTCATTAAACTGAAATAATATTTTTATTTCGTGAATGTGTATTGACATTGAGATCATAAGAAAATAAGCGCCACCAAGGATACAATAAATATTGAAACACTTAAGTCTGTTAGTGAATAAGACTTCAGAAAAAAAAAGAAAAAATGTGGCTTCTCCCTAACTAAAAGTTCAGCAATAGGTTCATACAGGGCTGTGTTGTATTTAAATATTTAAATGTTAATTGAGACTTTCTAATTTCCAGAGAGGAGAAAATAGTGTTTATTTTTATGAAACCTTTGAACAGATTTTGTAGATGTGTTGTATTCAAATATTTAATTGTTCGTTGAGACTTTCTATAATTTCCAGAGATAGAAAATATTGTTTATTTTTATGAAACCTTTGAAAAGGTTTAGTTGAATACGGTTTCTTTTCCTTTCAACAATCCCCTTTCAACGTTGCTATGGTAACGATTAAACTAACTAGAGAAGTTAGGAGTCTAAATATATTTACAGGAACGTGTTGTGAAACAATGACTTTCCAACTATCATTACGTAATTGTAGTCACGTGATTGCGACCTGCACTGTGACATGAAATACTCTCTAACCAAAAACCATTTCTATTCTCTAATATGGTAATGAGCCATTGTTTATCTAAATTGACTATATCTGTCCCAGGGGTTATTTTAGTTTAATCAGGTTCCATTTTATCCTGAAATGTTTTGTTTAGCATAAACTGTTCTTCAAAATAGAAATCAATAAATCCTACTTTTTATTCTTAAATAATTAGAAGTTGTCGACATGGAGTTCTACAAGCACGAAACAAAGACATTTACAAACATTGTTCGTGTGATTTCAATAAATGCAGTCTTTGAATAGATCTAAAAGAAAACTTCAAAAATGAGTCAATATTAAGTTTTCTAAACAAAGACGCAGTGCATGGTTGTCATTGCCTACGTAGTTTCTAAATGTCGGATACAATTCTGGAACTTCCGGAAACAAGTGAAAAACTGTCAATTAAAGATTTGGCACGTCCTTTGGTTAAATTGTGACTTTTAACAGAAGAAAAATACAAATAAAAAGCAAGAATTTGAAAGTTAGCACTGTTTAAGCGTGTACGGGACACGCTTATTTTTGGGTCAGTGGTACACTGCATATACCATTTCATTTTATATCAAGAACGGCTCAATTGCATCAAGTGTTTTCAGCATCTTAAAAAGATTAGAAACATCCCACCGCGAGATTTACACGTCAATAATTTTCTTAAAACAGGTCTCTATTAGAAAGTTGATTTTCAATCAAAGAGGTTAGGACTTGAAAAAAAAAATGTATGAAAGACAACATTTTGAAAATATGTTGTTTAAGCTATAGAAGTAAAAAAACATTTGATTTTTTACAAAGCATGCCATGAAAAAAAAATTTTCAGCATTACGACTTAAAGGTACAAGAAAGCACTGTGTATGCTTCATAGTTGCATGTACCCACCCAAGAAAAAACTTCAAAGATATCGTTTACTATATGATGTAGCGTCTACATGACATATAGAATCCAGATAGCGTCAATGTTTTACATGTAACGACTCATACATTGATCTCATCTTAGACACAAAAACTATTTAGTTTCGGATAAAACCCAAACAACAGATTTTTGTAATAAAATCCGTTATTCAGCGATTTAAGCATGCCGTAAAATCTTGTGTTTTTAAAGTACACATATGGTCGCTTTATTAACGTTTTCAGACGTATTAAGGATTTTGAACTATAGTATTGTCAAATGTCTACATTGTTATAAGAAAAAAGACGACTTTTAAAGCTTTAGAAATACGATGTATAATTCCTTTATAATTTCAAGTATTTCATCCTATTATACTAGTGATTTGCCCACTTAGTATGGATAAATGAAGTTTAAAATTATTTTGTAATCTAACTGCCATTGCTTTGTTTCGATTTTGTAATTCAAACTGTGTCAATTGGTGTATATGTTACTTTGGGTACACCAAATAAATAAATTGTGTATTGGTGTATGTGTTATATGGGTACACCAAATAAATAAATTGTGTGTATTGGTGTATGCGTTGTATGAGTACACCAAATAAATAAATTGATCTTCTGACTCGATCCTTCAAAAAGATGAAGAAAAGGAGTTCGTATAAATCGTTTCATTTCATTTTGCACTATTTTATCAAATCTGCTATTTTCTAATAAAAAAGTAATCCCTCGCTCCACCAAACACAATCCGGATAATATCAAAATGAAAGCGTAATAACCTGTAATGCCTGTACCATGTCAGGAATATGACAGTTGTTTTCCATTCGTTTGATGTGTTTTAGATTTTGATTGTGCCATTTGATAAGGACTTTCCGTTTTGAATTTTCCTTGGAGTTCGGTATTTTTGTTATTATACTTTTTAGCCTGCGTATTAATCGAAGATCATAATATCGCTCGCCCTTTCTTATCTTATGCGAGGAAATCGTAAAAAATACCAATAAATTAATTTAGACTGGGCTTTATTTCCACAAGAATATTCCGTCATCTCTATAGTAGATGAAAATGCAAGAGTCTTAATTTCACAAAGGGGACTTTACATTTACATATTTTGTTTTGTTATGCTAAAGAATAAACAGCCCAAAACCTTACTGTCCTTCCAAGTATACAGACTCTGAGAGTTATTTCTTTTCTTTTATTCAAACCCTGGGAATTATTTGTGAAAATACTGTACTGTATATGTATTGTAGGAAATACCATCTTGTTGGAAATACTATATTACTAGTATTGTAGAAAATACCATATTGTAGAAAATACTATATTGTTGGAAATACTGAATATTTTTCTTTCTTTTCAGTTTGGTCCATCAATAGGTGGTGTACATTCGGCAGAATGCAAAGCCGACTTGAAAGAATGCTCCCCTGGTAAGTTACGTCTTTTTCGTAATGTCAATTGTATGACTTTAGTGTTGTAACGATTACCTCCGATGATCGATTACTCATCTTTAAAAGCTAGACGATGCTTAAAATCGATGATGTTTCCAATAACCGAGATAGTTGAAAGTTCATCGGATGTGTCGTGTCAAACTTAACTAATTTCTATTTTTCATTTCATTATTATTATTATTATTATCATTATCATTATCATTATCATTATTATTATTGTTATTGTTATTATATTTTGCATTATAACGTGTAAGATAAATAATTCAAAGTAAGTATAATTGATTACTTATCGACTTTACAACCCCCGATTATTTCCGATAATCGATCATCGCCTTGTGTCCGATTGTCCCAACACTAAATAAACAGTGAATCGGTACATGTATATTACAGATATTTTAAAGGTTCTTTCGTATATCGACATTTCTAGAGGATATATATCTATCGTTCTGATTACGTGTTAGATTAGTTGAACTTTCTATAATTGCACGTGAAATTTCGGTCATATCTAAGGAAAATGTTGAACGTAAGCAATACATTTCAATGTTTTTGCCAGATAAATGTTCATTTTCTACGAAAATAAAGTTTAGAAAATCATTATGAAGAGCAGTTAACTAATTCCCTCTTCATCTGAAAATCATTATGAAAACGGAATTGGCTTTCGACTTGGGAAAACATTTATGAGTTTTCAATTTCTTATAATTAGACAACGAGGAAATTGAGCCAAAGGATATAATACATTATATTCAAGCATCTTACTGACTTTAAGCTTTTTCAAAGCCTCGTAGTGAGATAATTAAAAGAGATGACCTTTTCACTTTCTTATCTGGTAAAGAAAATATTGATTCAAAATATCATTGCAAAACTCATACAATCCAATTAAGTAGGAATCTTCCTATTGCCTTTTCTCCAATTTGGTTGATTGGTTCAAGTGTCAATATTCATGGCAGCCATCATTCCGCGTGAGAAAACAGCAGACGATTGAGGTCCCGGATCGAGTATTTACTGTAACAAAACAGAATTGCACAGTGAAAATAGAATTTGTAACAAAATAAGCAAAATCGATACGAAACATCCATTAGTTTATGCAAATGTAAAGAATAACCAAACTTTGATGCCAGATAAAGTCAATAGATCGTTTTTCAAGATGTCCGAACAACAGCCATTCTTACGGCTACATTATTCATCTTTTATAAACTCTACGCTTTCATTCAGTTACAAAGATGTTCTGGAATGAATTTATTATGTTTTTTTTAACGATTTGACTTTGACGGATGCTTCGTATGTTGTACATTTTGTTACGGTACTTATTGATTTATTTAAACCAACACTATATATCCCTTGTCAGTTCCTTAATTTTGTTCATACTCAGTATTGAAAACCTCTTTCAAAACCGCGATGTATGAGGGTATGGATGGGGGAGGGGTGTCCTTTATTTATAATTTCTTTAATTGTTTTGGTCATTTTTCTATATTCTTGAAATTTTTTGCTCATTTTTCTCTATTCTTTATATTTACGCACCCCATTATTCTCTTAATATTTATTTTTTGGGCCTATTTTTCCCTATACTTTATTTTTTTACCCATTTTTCTCCAGTATTGGTCAATTATTCTCTATTCTGTAAACCCCATCCAGGCCCTCATGTATGGTTCTGAATGAAACACAAAGAATCCAAGTTCTTTTAAGTTTAAACGTAAAAGACTACAACTTTTATAGATATGAAAGAAATCACGGTATCAGTTCGTAAATGCCTTCATTTTCTAGTTTTATCAAATTTGTTTTAATCGTTATAAAAGTTGGGACAATAAAAAAGATAATGAACCGGCAGTTGAAACAAAAATCTCTTTCTTCTCATGCAAAATTTATTATGCTTTTTATCACGATTAAAAAACACGGCTTGAATTTAATAAGAATTCCTTGCTATCTTTGTATTAAGGTTTCTTTTGCGGAGAAAATCAATACTTCCTGCAGCTAATACAGATTTCATGATTACGGAAAGTAAAATGACAAAAAGTCATTCAATGATAACTATTTTATATCATTTGAGTCCTAATAGAAACAGATTGTTATCACCCCCCGGGGAATAGCAATAACGAAATAAAACACGATGCGGGCGATTCTTCAATATGAAATAAAGTCACATTAAAAAAAACCACAGCCGTGTGTTTTCTGTCCAAAGTCAAAACTCCAACTAAAGGGACGACTATTTAATATTCGGGTAAGGGGAGATAGGGGACAGGGGACAGGAAGATACTATCCGGGTTGATCATTTATTTTCATCTGCTTAATCTGCATGATTATTTTTTCCGCCTTAAAATTTATTTTCATTTTTGAACACATTTGTTTCCTGCTTTTTGTGTTTCAGAATATTCATTTTCCTCCTGGCTTGTGCAAAATTATTTATTTTCATTTCTTACCAGGCCAAGTTATTCATTTTCAAAATCATCTGTTCTGAAGGAAAAGTCAAACCTGAGCAAAATGTTCATCGTCTCCAGTAACACTGGTACTGTATTTGTTATGACCCTGTTATATTCTTACAGGACACGAAATGCTCAAATGCAAAGGAACAGGAACAGATCTGAAATACTACTGTCAGCAATGTAGTGACACGGCTTTCCAACCGAACGCCAACAGATATGGTGACCGGTGTCGGTTGAGGTAAGTAAAATATCCGAACGGGATCATATTGAGAAAGAGAAAGATTATTAAAAAGTAAATATGAAGAAAGAATATAGACTTGAGACTTGTGCTTTTTTGTTGAATTTCTTCATATCGCACAATTATTTGTTAAAATTTTTAAAAAATGGTTACAGATTAAAACAAGATCACTAAATAAATGCCATTATCGGCAATTTGTACATTTTCCCTTTGATGTTACTGTCTAATATTTTTAATATCATGGACAGGACTTGATACTCGAAAATATTAGGCATTGACATCATGTATCAGTGCAGCAACGTCACGTCCGCGTCAATTTATTAATGAAATGCACGCGACTTCATCCATACAACCGAACAACTATCCCAACGTTTTGTACACGTAAAAGTAGTTTTACTGACTATTTCATCTTACTTCATATTCTCAACCAAAAAAACATACAGTTAAGACACATTGCCAATAAAAAGAATAATAGCATTTAATTTTTTGATACGGACTTCATCAGCTCGCCCTAGCGGACTCGCTTGATATTCTTGCCGATAAAGTTAGTATCAAAACAAAAATGCCATTATTCTATATATATTATAATTTCAGAAAGGCATGTCTCAACCAGTTCATGCGTTACAGAGATTATGGCAGCACAACGCGTGATGCCATGTGTAAATGTGAGCCTGGCTACCATTTTGAATCAACAGATCAACGAGCATGCGTACAAAACAATTACTGTGATAGAGGTTATGGACAAACAGATTATGGTAAGAGTAAAGAAATGCTCAATGCCTTCTCTTTTCCCTTAATTTAAAAAAAAAATTGTAGCTTGTGAAAGGAATTAAAATCAGCAAATGAAGACATATGTCATTAAATAATTAATCAAATGATAATCGTAGAACACTGAGGTCCAATTCAATTTTAAAAGCCTGAGAGGGTACAAACTGTTGGAATTGAATGCCCTCATTACCGAGTGATTGACCAGATCCTTCTAACTGAAATCTCGATCCTGCTTTGCATGTGTCACCCTTCGTGTGACTTCAAACAATTAAAATTAGAGCACATGTGATAACTGGGTTGGACGATAATTGTTTCTAATAAGTCGATATTTTATAATAGTAATAATAATCATAGTATTGAATTTATCAAAAAATTGGGTCTTTATTCAATAAAGATTATGATGAACATAGAAAATATAAAGTTCTTACGAATACTTTGCTCTTGTGAGCAACACATATTGAAATATCCTACAACTTGATAATATTTTTACAGGTTCCTGTGAGCGTTGTGTTGTAGGCAGTACATATTCAGACAAAAAAGACAAACTCCAAAGATGTAAGACAGTTACAAAGTAAGTTAAATTTGACAACTGGGTTTTAAATAAACATATTTCAGTGTTAAGTTTGTATGATTTTGCCATCCAACTACTGATGCGCCATTTACAGACGAAACGCGCGTCTTGTGTTACAAATTATTAGCCTGGTATATTTGATGAGTTTTTACCACAACCAAACCTCTTTTCCTTATTTTTAATTAAATTATTACTGCATTTGGTAGACATTTTAGAAAAATTTGGAAAATGTTTATTCACAAAGCAATCATCATGTATCTTGAATTGCACATTAAAAAACAATAAGTCAGATTGTTAAATTTCGTTTTTTTTTTATAGACGCCAGTGAAATGATTTTAATAGTACATGTCTTCGACTGCATGTATACACTTTGGGAGGGGGTAATTTCTATTTAAATTCAAGTTAAGCTTTATTCTACAGGTAAACATAAGAAAGGTTAAAAAATCTGTGCAAAATTTGTTTCCAAAAGGGTGAAAATGCTACATAATAAACTATTCATCTTGACTTTCCTTCTTAAAACATTTTTGCATTTAGTTTCCATATATAATCGGCAATTGTTGTTCAATTAAAATTATGTAAAAAATATCAAAGAAAAACTGTAAGCTCTAAATAAAAAAATAACCTGTGTTAATCTTCTATGAAATTAATACTTCAAAGGAAAAAAAAAGATGAAATAAAAAAAAATGTTGAGGATCAGCCCGTCCTAGTTTCTCAATCTTTAGAATAGTGTAAATTGTATTAGGATGGTGTTAGATAAGGGTTTTAAATTCTGTAAACTGTAAATTTTTATAGTTAAATTTTCAACCTGTTACATTGTTATTTTAAGACAAGAAAAGACTTGATATTGGTTTTATGTTTAACAAAGTATTTAAAAGAATGAATTGATGTTTATTCTTAATGGCAATTTCAATACAAAGCTTTCATTAACATCTTTCTGATTCATTTAACTTGAAATATTTTTTTGAATGGATCAAAGTCAAACATTTGATGAAATAATATGAAAACCTTTGATCAATGCTTTAAGTCTACATAGATAAATAAATGAATCAACTACAATATGGTATATACTTTATATAAATAATAATTCCTAGGGATTAAGAAAACAAAACCTACAGTAGAACTTATTTAAATATAATTAATTATTTTGATAAAAATTCCCTTATATGGGAATATCTTTCATTTATTGCTTTTCCTTACAAATCTTTCTTAAAAAAAAAACAGGTTTGAAGATGTATTACACAAAAATGTTGTTACGTTCTTTGAAAGGAGATTATTGTTCTGATAATCTGATTTGAAAAGACCGAGACACTTTACCAAGTGCCTGGAAAAAAATCACCTCGACTATTTTAACTGTGCGTAGCTTTCAAAGAAATCTAACATATAAAGTATGTTCGACTTAGATTTGTATTATCCGTGATTTACATTGATCTGCAAGATTCCATTCTAAACTTTTGAAATCTTTTAAAACTGGTGAAACGTAGTTTTCTTTGTTTATAATGATTCATTGCCAGACCTTTAAAACGTAATAGACAAACAACATTTATTCTGTTTCAATCTTGACACGTGTAGTCCACCATGAAAGTGGAAAAGAAGGTAAAAGTATAAAACAAAAGATACCTGTCAATTTATGTCAGAGAAATTCTATTTACATCTATATTGAAGAAAGAAAATAAAATTTATTTTGTTTTGCAGTCAAAAAGAAAAAAAAACTGATGAATTGGCTTAAAAACAAACTTTCTAAAATACAAATGTTTTATATATATTTCAAGAATCCAAAAAAAAAAAGTATTGTTGAAAAAAAGTTTATTCATTTGCCAGGATAAACATTAACATAACTCCATTTGCTGCAGTTAAAAGAAAGATTTCAACTAATCGTTAGAATATCATAACACATGTTGGAGAACGAAAGCGTATTTTATCAATTTCTACTCACGTTTTTCTTTTATGTTTCAGCTGTGAAAAAGATAAAAGATGTACTATAAAACGAAGTAATGGAACTGGTGATAACGTCTGTAGTACATACAGAGTCAAAAGTAAATACCTTCTTTGTTTTTTCTTCTTTCTATCATTTTTTACTCTTATAAAACCATTAATGAATTGGTTTTCTGTATAAGAATAAGAATATTTATCGTCCAAATTAAGGGCCCTTATTGGGCAGCGTGTCATTTATACACACGAAACAATACACTATGATTTGTAACAAAAAAAACATATTTTTACGTTGAAATGAAATATTAAATGTTCATATAGTTATAGAGCTACATATATTTCTTCATCTTATATATTATGTACATTTTATTTCAGGAAACCATACCATAAAATCATTATAAGGATAATCGTCATTACACATATTAATATACGTTTCGTCTAACATCTAGACTTATATGTATATTTATATATACTAATATTCGTCTATAAATAAAGATTTTGAACTTTGAAAACGTATGCTACAATTTGCCGTTTCAGAATCTAAAGGACTATGGGTAATTTTACTGTTCGTACGTCACGTCATTGGTTGGATTTCAATTGTTTATGACGTTCTTAACCAATAACGACGCTTTGGTGTACACTTTTGAAAATATTACCCAGAATACAGTAGATTCCGAAAGGGCGAATTTCCGGCCACATCGATTTTGATTTACACTACTGACTTGATTTTACTTCAAAATTGATATTTGAACGTCAATAAACTACTGTTGCATTAATTTGAACCTTTGAAAAAGATGCATATTTTAAACATGTGTAAGATTTAAAATGTGGAAGATATATTTTAGCTTTTGATTTTACCATTTGATAAGGGACTTTCCGTTTTGAATTTGCCTTAGAGTTCGGTATTTTTGCTATTTTACTTTTTACTTGTCAAGAATTTTGCCTTTTACTGTCGGTCTAGATGATATTTTTTGCCGTGATTTACCCAGTGTCATAGTATTCAGGGCTACGACCATACCCCGGTAAATACATTACATTGGATTATTTTGGTTTGGCACAACACCTAGGTCGTGTTCAAATAAAGGACTAGTGAAAGAGGGACGAAAAATACCAGAGGGACAGTCAAACTCATAGATCGAAAACAAACTGACAACGCAATGGCCAAAAATAAAAAGACAAACAGACAAATAATAGTACAGATGACACAACATAGAAAACTAAAGACTAAGCAACACGAACCCCACCAAAAACTGGGGGGTGATCTCAGGTGCTCCGGAAGGGTAAGCAGATCCTGCTCCACATGTGGCACCCGTCGTGTTGCTTATTTTATTACAAATCCGGTAAATAGTCTGACTCGGTAAGTCACATTCGTGAAAAGGGAATGGTATTGTAGTTACGACATAAGGAACATATCCGATATCATCTGTGAAACGGTTATTCCATAACGGTCAACCAACTCGTGATGACTGGGAAAATGCAAACCGATGCTTCGAACTGTTAAAAGTAAAATAACAAAAATACCGATCTCCAAGGAAAATCAAAACGGAAAGTCCCTTATTAAATGGCAAACTCAAAATCTCAAACACATCAAACGAATGAAACACAAGTTTACTATCACATTCCCGACTTGGAATAGGCATTTCCTTATGTAGAAAATGGTGGATTAAACCTGTTTTTTTACCTAGCTAAACCTCTCACTTGTATGACAGTCGCATAGAATTCCGACTCAACTGAATGGATCAGTTCAATTTGAAAAATTAAATATGAAAAATTAAATAATAAATTTTAATATTTTCAGATCCGTCTAAAGACTGTGCAAATCCACCACCTGTACATGCAAGAAATGAACAAAATGGCGGACTATCTGAAGGCGCCATTGCTGGAATTGTATTAGGTGTCCTGGCGATCATTGTAATTGTCGTCCTCTTGTTCCTATTTCTACTGCACAGGCGGCGAAAAGCACGTGCTAAGAATGACCAGATTGATCCAGATCATTTGGAACGGTTAGCATCACAAATAGTGGAAAGGTCTGCAAAAGAAGAACCATATCGAAGAAAAGGTATGCACAGATAAATAATCAAATTTACACCTCCGTGTGATTGTTACAAAATTTGTTTTATATAAGTTTCTTCTTAATATTTGTATTTTGTTTGTCACAAGCTGTACTTTATATACTTTCAGACAATAAATGTAATTATTTAAATATAGAAAATTTCCTACATTTATCATTCTTTATTTTATTTTATTTTTTTTAATTCCTGAAGACCTCCCCCTTCTCATTTTTTTAAACTATCGTTTTGCATTATTAATGACATCATTTAACTAAATCAGGAAAACGCCCCAAGGAATATAGTTTATACTTACAGTGAAAACTTTCGTTGACTTAACAAATCATCTATCAAGACAATGAGTGAAAAATTAAATTAAAAAAAGAAAAAAATATATTTTTCCCTGATTACTAGAATCATATATCAATTTGATGTTTTTTTTTTGTCAGATCATTAATCTTCCTTCCTTTTATATAATATTGACCAAGCGTTGATAATTGATTTTGGTGCCTGTTGTTAACGATCTCTCAAGGAACTGTTGTGGCTAGTTTATCAATTAAGCATAGTTCATCAATCTTGATATCTGAATTTGTTCAGAGTTGTAATTGACTTGGATACAAACTGGGAGCCTGTAGTTTATTATCATTCTAATGTCTTAATCTATTCTTGTTTAAGTGTTGACAGCATCCATGAGAGAAATAGAGGATAACATTAACAAACAGATATGGTCGTTACCACAAGAATTATTCCGGAATCATTTTCAAGATGCTAAATATGAACTAGTGGTTGAAAAATATAAAGGTATGGTTACATTGTATAAAAGAGATATTATCAAAACCCTTAGGCCTTCTTAGAGACTTGAAACTCGGACATTTGTCTTATTTTACAGATATCCCAATAACGGATTTTACAAGATGAACACGATGGTTGTCACTCTTTAAGTAGGAACAACGGACCCTTCAACACATCCGAATTCACTCATGCGGAGCAGTTTCAACATGATTAAGTAGTCTCATATCAATTAAATGATATGCAAAAAGATGGAATCACTGCGTTATGAGTTGAAATTCTCTATTCAATCCCATTATTTCAACTTTCTAATGAATTTTTCATTTTTTTTTGTTCAGTTGATCTTTTCCTAACTCTGTTAATACAAAAACAAAATTCTAAGGGGACAATAAAACAGGATAGAAGAAAGACAGACGAATCACTGTCCAAAATTAAACAGACCAGAAGACAAACTACAGCTACAGTAAACTCAATATTGAGCAACGACTACACAACAAAAAGTCAGAAAAAAGTAAAATAACAAAAATACCGAACTCCAAGGAAAATTAAAAAACGGAAAGTCCCTTATCAAATGGCAAAATCAAAAGCTCAAACACATCAAACGAATGGAAAACAACTGTCATATTCCTGACTTGGTGCAGGCATTTCCTTATGTAGAAAATGGTGGATTAAATCAGAACTGTTCCTGCTACACTTGGATATAAAACAAAAACTGTTCCATTTATGAATTGATTATGGCATAGCATTTCAAGCCAATATTGTCCCATAATTCTTCACCAGATACACTATTTTTCTGCAGCAACAGTATGTAATGTCAAACACCCAATCAAACAACAAAACCGAGTATTGTGTATGCACTGGTAGATTCCTCTGTTATTCGGACTATTCCTCGAGAACAGCGAGGGTACAGTGGAATACTTATTAAACACATGAATTGTTGTATTTTCAGACAAAGATCACAAATATGCCATCAATGGTTACATGCAGGATTGGCGGGAATGGCGAGAGGAGGCTGGTGATGCTGTCCAAGAACTGTTTGCTTGCCTGAAAAAGGTCAAACGGGAAGACATCATTTATAAAATATGTAGCAAATTTAGAGAAGGTAATTGAAAATTTGGTGTCTTGTTTGGTTAACTTGAGTTTTTGGTTGACGTCTCATTTGCGTTGAATCAACATCTCCTTTACATATTGTTCAATTTGAATTGTTATGGGTTAGACATTACAAAAATTGATATCTTTCCAAATAATGTTAGAATATTTAGGGGAAGTTGAAAACATTATATATATTTGTTCAAAGACCACATTTAGTTTCAGTTTCTATATATATTTTATTTATTATCAGATAATCGATTCTTGATAAAATGTACGTTAAACTTAAACTTTCTTATTGAAGTACTTTAACTTATTCCATTTCTATTTAGCTTATCCAGAAGTTGTGATTGATGCAGAAACTCAACTAGAAAATGGTGTAGTTAGCAGAAGATCAAAGCGTCAAAATAAGGAGGGGGTAATGGATGTTTTGTTTCCTTGTTGCTCAGCACAGGAGAAGTACGAAACCGAGGAAAATGAACAAGTAAAATTCATGCTTGATGATTCAAAAGATGCAGCGGCACCACCACAAACACTTGAATTTGAACCAAATGAAAAGGGCAATAACTCTAATGATTCTAATGACAATGGCGCCTTGACGCCTCAGGAAGCTGGAGATGTATATCGTGAACGTCCAACACCAAGTGCTCCTGTATTGGATGATTCAGGCAATATTCACATTATTATACCAATGAATAGGTCCGTTTCATATCCTGTTCAGGCTAGTTCATAACTGGTGCTACGACTGTTTCTATTGGTTAAAGATTAATGTGCTAATATCTATAGCGTGTTCTAAAGCTTTTGTGCTTGAACTTAATAAGGGTCAATATCAGTTCAAGCATGATTCCTTGCCTCTTTAAATGTGTTCATGAGATAAGAATTGAAACATAAAGCGGCATTTGTATATGAAATGTTCAGAATGAACTCGATAATGAAGATCAATTTCACATTTGCATTAAAAACGACTACATTGGCCAAGGGACCAAACGCAAAATCATAAAATGTTTATTGTAAGTTACAACAGACATTAGTGTTTTATATTAACTCTTGCATAAAATGCAAATTTTGTGTTGTAAATTTGACACCGTTTCATCAACAAACGGTAAACTATTCAAGGGAGACAACTCAACCTTTAACTAACATTGAAGTAATGTGTATGACAGAACTTGTGTTAGTGTATGAATAAAGACAAGAATTCCTAAATGCAGTGAACATTGGATGCGAGTTGTGATACATAAATCCTTTTCAAAAAAGGGTTTAATGCCTGTTACTTTAATTAAAGTGCTTTTATTTTTGTTTTGTAATATAGGATTTAATCTTTTATGAATAATTGTAATGTGTAGATGAAATAATAAAAGTTTTTGTGTAAAATTATTATATATATATATACTTGTGAATAAATGATATGTCTTACATTTATGAGGGGCATTTAGAAATTGGTTATAATAATTCATATTTAATTTTTGCTTTTGAGGATCGTTTATTATCAGATAATTGCAAAAGTAGACTTTTATTTACCATAGCATTCAAAACAAACATACATGTATTTGCATTCAATTATTATTTAAGTGTTCATCAAATCTTAATAGGTCATACACAACTGACACAAGCATTGTAAAAAGAAATGAAACGAAATACTGTGGTTGAGGAAGTCATATTTTGATGGATTTTTTTAGGCAAGTAATAATGTGCAGTTTAAAAACATTTTATTTCTGGTTCATAAAAATTAATAACGAAAAATCTAAAAGATTTCCAGGTTGCGTATCTATCAATTTTAAAGAAAATAAGGTCTAAAAACAATATAAGAAACGACTATTGTTTGGCTATCAAACACTCTCGATTTAATTTGACAGTAATTTCATTAAACTTATATCAATTTAGATACTAACAAACTATGTTTTGCACGAATTGAATCATTATTAAGAATAACTACATTTTTATAACATATTATTTATTTATAAGTTTTCATATTCTAAAATTTTGTAAAGCGAGCTATGAACAAGTAAAGTAGATTGTTATAGATATTGTATGTCACAAAGGTTATGATGCATCCATTTTATTCATTTGTTTAAAAACGGCAAAAAGAACACAATAATGTTTGTTTTTTTTCTCTCTTTGTCCATCATTTTTTTTTAGGTTATACATTGTAGATAGTGTTTGAATTTAAAAAAAGCAATGTTTAGTTGTCAGGTTGTTTCATAATCTCATTGAAACTGAAATAAATCTAAAAAATAGATTCTCATTGAAATTGAACTAAAATTTAAAAAAAATTAAAGAAATTGGAACTAAAATATTTGTTTTTTTGAAGAAATTGAAACTTAAATATTTTTTTTTGAAGAAATTGAAACTAAAATATTTGTTTTTAAATAGATTTTCATTGAAGTTGAAACTGGAATAAATTCATTAGTCTTTGTTGCTTATCAGTAGAAATTTAAAAAATGGTTGTTCATTTAACGAGATGCATGATGAATTCCCATGATGATTTTTTTTATTTGAGTATTTGTTTATTCGGTAAATTTTATATATATATATGTATAATGTAAATGTTCTTTTTGTGCAGTTGTTTTACAGGTTTAACAGAAATATTTTTTCTCTTTAAAAAAGATGTCAAGTTTTAATATTTTTCATGTATATCCATCATATCAGATGTTAACCACATGTAATGTATCATATATATGGTATCTTTTTTTCAATTTTTATTTTTCAAAACACTAAATGTTCGTTATCAAAATGACATAATTTTGGTTGTAACTAATTTAATTTAAGATTACATAACCAAAATGGAATCTGTTCTTTTAATTTCTATTGTTTGAAAATTTCTATATCAATTACATTAACAAACAAAAAAAACAAAATTTGCAATATTTCATATTATGTCACCAAAACAAAATGTCTAGTATATATATTTTGCAATAAAAAGCAATTAAATCTCTATAAAAATGCAATTTTTTCACAATCTTATTATTTTACAATTATCAGAAGACGGCATAATTATAAAAAAATTTGCAATATTCAATATCTGTCGGATCAGAAAAGATTTTATGATTTGCACTCTTAATTATTCAAAATTTCAAGTCCCATTTTCTTATTTGAAATCCCTATTTTCTGTGTATACATGTTATAAGTTCGATACAATGTTTTTGTCATAATTTACTTGCTATCTTTATTAAATTGCAATGTCATCTACATTTAGCTAATAAAATTATTTTGTTATACATATTCTTTATATATTTATTGTGAGACTTGTGGAAGTTTTGCAGATGCCATCTTGTAATGTCTTATCTTAATAAAATCCTGACTTTCAGAGGCACACCTCTGGTTTCAGAGTAGAGTCACGAGTTTGGTAACCGTTATGGAATAATTTTGTTACATATGACGACGGATATGTTCCAATTGTGGTAACTGCAATCCCGTTCTCTTTTCCTGTATTGAAACCAGTGATAACAATTATTATTATATCTGACGTACATGTTACTCTAATGGTTCTTTAGGTTTCAAAACTCTACTCTAATTTCAGATGAACCATGACTTTGATACCGCTTACAGTGTGCATAACACATTTTTCTGAATTAAAATGACCGTCATCCAGTACCTTTAAAACTAAAAGTTGGGAACCATAAAAAGTACTTCTAATGGACAAACTTCTATAAAAAAAGAGGCAACATATACCCGAGTGACTTTCAAACTCGTAGTCAAAATAAACTGACAACGCAAGGGTAAAAAAGAAAAAGACCAAAAGACTAACAACAATATACAAAACACAACTAAAGACTGAACAACACGAACCCCACCAAAACCGAGGGTAGTCTTAGGAGCTTCGGAAGGGTAATCAGATCCTGCTCCACATGTGTCATCCGTCGTGTTGCTCATACAAGTACAAACCCGGTAATCAGTCTAATTTGGTAGGTCACATTCGGGACAAAGGAGGACGGGATTGTGGTTTCCACGATATCGATTGGAACATATCCGTCGTCATATGTGAAACTGTTATTCCATTACGGTCAACCAACTCGTGATGGCGTCCGTAAAATTTTCGAAGGGATGATTTCAACTTCACCACTTCGAACTCTTGGTTTAATACATTTCTTGTGAGTAGTAAAGAAAATCATGATAGGATATACAAGCCCTGGAGTATCAAATCAACTGGGAGATATATACTCCATATGCAGGCGCTGCTGGAATGTTGCTACCTAGAAAGGAAAGTTCACAATTGGGAAGCTGATATCATCTCTATTGTCGTAAATTCTCAACCAACCCTCATTGTCAAATTTCTAGATGTAAGTCAAGATACGAGAGGCAGACTTAACTGTATCTTTTGTATCCTTTGTTTCAAGTTCGATGGGATAGATGCGTTCAACAAAGTCACCAAAGTTGGAAGTGTTTTGTGAGAGGACATCATCTATAAGGGGGAAAGTGAAGTTAAAGGATAATGCTAGCTTTTTTCTTTCTTCCTAAGAAACTTCTTTATGAAGTAAGCCATACAAATATCATTTTGGTTTATTAGCATGAGCTTGAGTTTTCTCCATCAGAAGAAAATTTTATGATAGAAAATAGCCTGCAAAGTTTGTGTTGCAATAAGTTCTAAATCACATCTGATATACCTATATTAAACGGTTTACTAAACGTGGATCATTTTGCCAAATCTCGACACTCTATCGGAACATTAGCAAAACAAAAAATGTTAAAAATGGAGACTGTATACCAAAGTAAATATATTTATGTGCTCTACGCGTAGTTATTTTTAGTCGCGTAGTACCTAGGGTAAGAACCGGTTTGGATTTCGCGGGTAGTATATAAGAAAAGGATCACGTTTTTCAGTTATCGAGGTTTGGCGGTGACCACGTTGATTACTACTACAGTGTAGACATATTTACAGTAGTGTAGAATTGTAATGTAATTCAGAGATCAATTGGATGTGTACTAATTATGATATTTATTTATTTTTAGATATTCTGTAAGGCCAATGTACCATAAAAAATTTTATTTAGTGGACGTTACGCATTTGCATTCAGTGAATCCAATGTTTTTGTGGACAGTGAAATGATGATTTAGCTTGTATAATGGTTAATAAAATGACATGGTCACCGTGCTGGACAAAATCAGAAATGTGTTTCTTATTTTATACCAAGAATGATATAGTATACAGTTTGGGTTTGAAGTAGGTTTCAGAAATTAAGTAGCGATGTGCACATAAATACTTTATGTTCGTTTGAACAAGTGAATTAAAACATAATTTGACATACCGTTATACGAGGTGCATACTAGCTCTGTAGGGAAACAGTCTGACCTGAATAAACTTCATATTGATGACAGGTGCGTCGACAGGATAAGAATATCTTGAAATGCGATGCAACTACCCTTTATTCGATTAAATAGTTTAGTGATCGAGTAGACCGCAGAGGCGTATTTCCCACCCCTTCTGGTGCTTCTTTTATGGTTTATTCAAACTTTTTACCTGTTCCATTCAAAACGTTGCCTAATTCAAGGGCCCGACCCCCTTTTTTCAAGATCCTAAATCCGCATCTAGACCGGACCTTCGAAAAAAATCTATTGTTTGTATAGAGGGACCTATCGTTTAAAAGTCATTGCCACCATCCTTTTAGTAAATCGAACGTCCTTAAAATCTTTGGAAAACACTGAAATGTCAATATAATTTATAAATGAAATAAACACTTTTTAAAAAATGTGCATCCTAAGAGTTTTCGTTTTTGTTTTACCTTCATCGGGAACGTTTAATGTAGATCGGGTACCTTTTCCCAGCATCCCTTCTAGGCATGTTGCAAAAATATTTTTTTTAGTTTTAAATTATTCTACCAATTAAGTAGCATTCAATAATATACAATAGAAACATCTAAACTGTGAATTTCAAAGATTAAACTACCAAAACAATTAAGTGTTGTGAAGTCTTTTTAATTTTTCAGAAAAACAATCCTTTTAAAATCGAGGGCTGCTAATCATATTGAATTTGATAAGACCGTTTCATGCGTTTGTGTTTTGTTTTGTTTTTTGCGTGAACCCCTCAGGGTTCACGCTTATATATTGGCGAGTTTTGGAAGTGTCTATGGGCCACTCGATATCCTCGGAATCACAATCTCGGAACGTCTCGAAAATTTTCCACCATTTATACAGGTAGTTATTTATGTCTTTGATACGATTCCTCTATGGATAGGCTACCACGTGACATTCAATTTGTATATATCAACAATCCGTCAACGTTCGTTTGAAGATTTGAAAGTAAAACAATAAAGACTAGGTTGCATTCTAAAATCATTTATATGTTAGAACATATTTGCCTTTTGACAAAACATATATGTTTTAGTAATGTGAATGTTTATTAAATATCAAGTATAATGATAACGCAATTATATAATTCATGCTTTGAGACGGTCCCTCTACGTATTGTGTGTGTAGTATTCAATAAACCTGGGAATAGTTTATTGATATACAATGACCCAGAATAAACTGATTATTTCTGAACGTTTGTCATTTGATATTTAGTATTTCAATCATAGCATAGAAAATGTCAGAAAGTTTAAGCATGAAGAAAATTAAGAAAACGATATTTCTGTTAAAAATATTTATTTAAGGTCGGACACACAGTGGTTGGAAAGCAGAAAGATAATCAAACAAAAGAATTTTTCTATAAAAAAAATCTAATTTCATTAATAGATACTACCAGACTAAGAGAATATTCATTGTTAAGGTAAAACGAGACTAAATTTATTCCTAATAATTATAGAATATAATTAAAATTGTAATGTATACGTGCATTATGTCTCACAGGTTTGATCAGTCATTACATTTTTGAAAATCATATTTAACGTATGAGCACCAATGAGCAGGGATATCCAAAGTTAGCTAAATATCTAAATTTTAAATGGTCGTGAATGAAAGACTTGCGTGGTTTCAATTCACAAGGATTTTTAATCCTTGCATCTCACAAAAAACGTAATTAATATTTTTCAATAATCATAACAAAATTAATTACTATCATAATGCCAATTATTTTTTACTGTTTAAGTAAGGATTTATAAGTCTCTGCTTATATTTTGTATAGCAATATATTCATAT
The DNA here is from genome assembly GCF_021869535.1 of Mytilus californianus. Taxonomy (NCBI): domain Eukaryota; kingdom Metazoa; phylum Mollusca; class Bivalvia; order Mytilida; family Mytilidae; genus Mytilus; species Mytilus californianus. The sequence continues at coordinate 71,420,197 of NW_026262593.1, read as the reverse complement.
AGTGGAATGTTAGACTTTACAAAGAGATTCATTTGATAAATAAATGTCCATCCGTAAATACTTGACATTTTTGTTTTTTGATATTACATTCAAGCTATTTTCGGAAAAAAAGTTCACTAACAGGAATGTATGCTTATTATAGAATTTCAATTATTTTTATTTTCTTTTATTAGTTCAACCTTATAGCATCTAAATATTTTGAACTATGGTACGGTTTTGAAAATTATATTCATAATATTGTGTTGACCAGCTATCCTACACATCTTGATTCATTCACATTATACATCATCCTGTTCACATGCACACTATCGGTTTGCGTTCACAAAAATTCCGGATAAATGTCAATGTCACTCGCGTCTGGCGTACAACATGTTAATCCTGGTATCTTTTTATATCTACATGTCTTTTTATATAAATTGGTTCTTTTGAGAGTATGTTCAGGTATTCATAAGACTTCTGAAAATAAGATATTCTTCAAAACCAAGTTTCCCTGTAGAATATTTGGATTGATTTAAGTAAAATCAGGAAATCCTTAAAATTTGAGATGTTTTATGAGACCAAAATAAGTCTCTATATAAGAGGTCCAAATGAAGCTGGTGTGTTAACGTTACTCTCAAGAAGAATATACGAAACCTTATAAGTTGCATGCCACAGGATTTCACTTCACATGGAAAATGGACTTTAAATTCATCTATACAACATCTACCATACAGATAACTTCAATAACGAGTTGAGAATATGAAGGCATCCATGCAGGAAACTAAATATAAAGATATGATAGATAAAATAAATGCATCCAGATTATAAAGCAAACTGAGTGCTTAAATTTGTATTGCGATTGGTTTGTGCAATTTGCATTATACATCCGGTTTGTAGAAACAGGGATTTGCAATAGGATTATGAAAAATATGATGTACAATTCCAAGTAATAAATGAAATAGTCAAGCTTTAAAATGTATATTCAAATGTTCAAATAGTAGCTGTATATACACTTTTCTATTCACAACTTTCCAACATTGCTTTCAACTGACTTGTGCAAGAATGTACAATGTATTACATATTTTTAATAAAGGTGTTTTAACATAATCATTATCTTCTTCTATTCACAGTCAATTATTTCAATTCAAAAGCAAACAAAAATTCAGCAACAATCTTTTGGTGATCAGATAGCGGTCTTAGGTTCACGTTTTGCTTTTCTTTTTTTAAAGAAAGCAACTTGTTTTTTTTTATTTTTCAAGAAAGTAAGAACCGTGGTCACCTATTATTATTTGATATACCAGAAGTATTTATGAAAAGCAATTCTATCATTGCATTTTAACCAATGCTATCATATATTTTTTCCTCAATAAGGAAAAACTGATTTCCCCCTATATAAACTAATATAAATAACTGATTTCTTTGAATTAAATTTCAATGTATTTTAACGAAGACACAAGGAACGTGACCCCAGTTTTTATATTGAAATTTGAAAGTGCATAAAACCAGAATATAAATAAGAAGATGTGGTATGAGTGTCAATGAGACAACTATCCATCCACGTCAGAAGTCTTTTCCAGAAGTTTAAGAAAAATCTATCGTCGAACATTTAGACTTCGGATCAACTTCTGTTTCTCAGAAATATATATCAATAAAAAATTACTAGAATGAAACGGGACTTATGATTCAAGGACACAGTTATCGTCCTTTGATCTATAGTCCCTAGTCTGTACAGTGTATGACTTGCACATTTTTTTTTCATATACTTTCCAAATTTATTTCTTTATATTTGATGCATGGTATATAAATTAGGGGGTGAAATTACATGTTAAGAAAATTTGGGTGATCAGCTTTTATGAAAAGAAGTAATTTGGTCCATTTAAAAAAAAGTAAAAAATTAGTATGTCTGAAGCTGTCAAACTGAATTGTAGACCCCCTTAACATAGAATTGTCCATATTTTGTGTTAGAGCGGTGAAACTTTTCTATAATCTTGATTTGTCTCAGAAGTAGTACACTTCACTGTAAATCTTTTTGAGATAGAGCAGGTGAGAATCACATTTTAAAGACGGTTATATAGTGTAAAACTGGCAATAGTGGAGACAGGATCTACAAGTATGATTGATTTTTGTTTGCTTTCGATCCAGTAGCATTTTGAGCTACTAGTATGTAAGAGTTCATATGTCTCCAGTAAGTTGGTAGTTAAGAAGTTAGATAGGGTCCTCTCCTATCTCCATATTTTTATTGCAAAACGGTGGTGGTAAAGTGTGGGCAATCCCTCTCCTATGCCAACGACACCTACTGTATAGCAAAAACTTGGGGAAATTTAGAGGATATCATAGTTAAAAAATAGAAACTCATCAAATATATTAGGTTTAAAAATGTATACACTATATATCCCCGTTTCGTCAACTTAATGTATCGACTCATCAGATTCGCCAAATCATGCGATATTGAAGAGCTTTTAAAAAACAAACATTGTGAAAAGTGCAATATGGTCCTTCAACTCCCAAAATGTCAGGAGCGCCACCTAACATCAAATCCTGAACCCGCACCTGTATACGAGAGTATGTATACCTACTTTGTGTCCACCGTATACAGTTTTGTCAGTATGTAGATTCCGAGTTTTATACAAGCTGTGAGTTATTCTTACTGCGGTGTCATCCAGAGACCAAATGACGTAGAACTGGCCATGCAACTTTTTTGTTTGTTTAGAAAGTATTGTTTATGAGATTTCATAATGATATATGTAGGGCTGACATAAAATTTAAGAAGCTTAATGCGAAGACAGTAAACAACGCTGCAATTCAATATATTTGTTAAATTGTTAATTTTGTTAAGAAAAAAATGTATTACTATTCGTGACGTGATATGAAAATTTTAAACAACAAATTTTAGAAATAAAAATGCTAACTTTAGGCCAAACGAAAATGTTGACAGAAGAGAGATAACTGCGTGTAAAAATTGTTGATTCATTTATAAATTGAAGGCTTCTTTTTATAATTTTGTTGGTTTGTAAAAGCATTGACTGGATCACAATTTGTATGAAGCGCTGAATATTAAACATGTGCGCACTTTTAAAACCATATGAAATTATAACAAAATTCAATTCTTATAATAACATTTTATGCTTCAACCATGAAATTAAGAGTTATAATGTATATCAAGCATTTCGGGTTTTTTTCAATGAGTTATTTTAACATTGTCAAGGATAGCACGTGCAGTCCTAGCTGTTGTATTTTATACAGAAATAAAATATGATATTGGAGTGTCTTGCGATTTTTGTCAGCCAATCAAAGTTACTGATTTAAATGAAAAATATATGTAATGTAATTATTTTGTTTTACAGACGAAGCATATTTTAAAGAGGTGCGTTTATGAGAGGAATGACACGCTTTGTTGATGTGGGATATAGAGGTAAAACATTGGGAATGTGTGATATAGGGCTATAAAAAGTGGGATCTGGGTAAAAAAGTGGAAAGTGGGGAAAAAATGCCAAAAAGAGGGATTTGGGAAATGATAACCCCACTTGTCACCCCCTCACTTATGAAAAAAAATCATCCTAAAATAAACTTAAATGGAAGTAAATTTTTGCTTTATGACGACCAAGTTTATTTTATTTATTTGTACTTATAAAAGATTTTCATATTTTAACGAAAAATCAGAATATATAAAATAAAGAAGATCGATGTGGTATGATTGCCAATCAGACAACTCTCCACCAGAGACAAACGACATAGAAGTTTACAACTATAGGACACCGTACGGCCTTCAACAATGAGCAAAACCCATACCGCATAGTCCGCTACAAAAGGCTCCGAAATGACAAATGTAAAACAATTCAAACGAGAAAACTTACGGCCTGATTCATGTACAAAACAATGAACGAAAACCAAATATGATATACAGCAACAAACGACAACCACCGAATTACATGCTCTTGACTTGGGACAAGCACATAAAATTGAGAATGGAAATGGGGAATGTGTCAAAGAGACAACAACCCGACCACAGAAGAGACAACAGCAGAAGGCCACCAACAGGTCTTCAATGCAGCGAGAAATTCCCGCACCCGGAGGCGTCCTTCAGCTGGCCCCTAAACAAATATATATACTAGTTCAGTGATAATGAACGCCATACTAAACTCCAAATTGTATAGTTCACATAACAATTAGAATTAAATAAAATAGAAATAAACAAAGTAATATTTTAGGATACTAGTAAACAAATACAATATATTTTCTTGTGAACCGTAGAGAACTACATATGTTATTTTTCAATAAATTAAAAAAAACAAATTTTTGGATTTCACAGTATGTTGTTACACCACTGTCCCCAGATTAAGAGAGGGTTGAACGCTCACAAACATGTTTAACCCCGTAACATTCTCTATATGCATGTCCCAAATCAAGAGGATTTAATCCAGTGGTTGTCGTTAGTTCATTTCTGTAATATCTTTGTTCGAAAATTGTTTTGCTATAAATAAGGCCATTAGTTTTCTCGTTTGAATTGTTTCACATTTTGTCTTGTCGAGGCCTTTTTTCGCTGGGTTTTGCTCATTGTTGAAGGCCGAACTATAGTCTATAATTGCTTACATCCACGTCATTTGAACTCTGTTGGATAGTTGTCTCTTAGGCAATCATACCATGTCTCCTTATTTTCATATTGACATGTTTTGGTAGGTTTCGTGTTGCTCAATCATTATGTTTGCTGACAGTTTGTATTTTCTTTATTTTTTTTTATTGCCATTGAAGAGGGTCTGGATGGAGTCCTTCATTTTTTAGCTCACCTGGCCCTTCGCTATTCTCATCGCTTGGCGTCCGTCGTCGTCGTCGTCGTTAACTTTTTACATTTTGAACTTCTTCTAGAGAACCACTGAATGGAATGAAACCAAACATGGCATGAATGTTTCTTATGAGGTGTTGACCAAGTGTTGTTACTTTGAAGCCGATCCATCGTCCAAGATGGCCGCCAGCGGGACACTTAGTTTAACATAGGACCCCATGGGAAATACATACAAATGTCTTCTTTTAGAGAACCAATGAATGGAATGATACTAAACATGGCATGAATGTTCCTTATTAGATGCTGACCAAGTGTTGTTACTTTGAAGCCGATCCATCATCCAAGATGGCCGCCAGCGGGGGACTTAGTTTAACATAGGACCCAAGGGAAATACATACAAATGTCTTCTTTTAGTGAACCTCTGAATGGAATATAACCAAACATGGCATGAATATTCCTTATGAGGTGTTGACCAAGTGTTGTTACTTTGAAGCCGATCCATCATCCAAGATGGCCGCCAGAAGGGGGACTTAGCTTAACATATGACCCCATGGGAAATACATACAAATGTCTTCTTTTAGAGAACCACTGAATGGAATGGAACCAAACATGGCATGAATGTTCCTTATGAGGTGTTGACCAAGTGTTGTTACTTTGAAGCCGATCCATCGTCCAAGATGGCCGCCAGCGGGGGACTTAGTTTAACATAGGACCCCATGGGAAATACATACAAATGTCTTCTTTTAGAGAACCAATGAATGGAATGAAACCAAACATGGCATGAATGTTCCTTATGAGGTGTTGACCAAGTGTTGTTACTTTGAAGGCGATCCAAGCGGGGGACTTAGTTTAACATAGGACCCTCAGGGAAATACATTCAAATGTCTTCTTTTAGAGAACCACTGACTGGAATGGAACCAAACATGGCATGAATGTTCCTTATGAGATGCTGACCAAGTGTTGGTACTTTGAAGCCGATCCATCATCCAAGATGGCCGTCAGCGGGGATTTCGTTTAACATAGGACCACATTGACAATACATTCAAATGTCTTCTGTTAGAAAACCACTGAATGGAATGGAATTAAACATGGCATGAATGTTCCTTATGAGGTGCTGACCAAGTGTTGTTACTCTGAAGCAGCTCCATCATCCTAGATGGCCGCCAGCGGGGGACATAGTTTAACATAGGACCTTAAGGGAAATACATACAAATGTCTTCTTTCAGAGAACCACTGAATGGAATGAAACCAAACATGGCATAAATGTTCCTTATGAGGTGCCGATGAAGTGTTACTACTTTTTTTTACCGATTTACTGTAACAGTTCAAAATTGCGACCAGGATTTTTTTATTAAATTACGGGGCCAATATTAAACCAAATTTGGTCTCAATCATTATTTGGGTATCTGTTATGATTTTTATCTATTTTTACATGATTTCCAAAACCAAAGTAGAGTCAGGTGAGCGTCACAGGCTCTTGAGAGCCTCTAGTTTTATTATCTAATGTTTTATCACGTTTTTCTCTATCCTTTATCTATTTTGCCCATTATTCTCTATTATTTATATTTCAACACCTCATTATTCTCTATTCATTTTTTGCCTATTTTCTTTATTAGTTTGTAAGCCCTTTATTCTGCACGTTTTTCCCATTATTTCCTATTCTGTAAACCTCACTAAGACCCTAACAGATCCCTTCTTCGGTATCGTCTATCGTTTTTTGAACGTCCATGTATTATTATACTAATCATCAAGTTGAAAGGCAAGATAATTTAGACTATCACATCACTGAAAAAAATACTATGCTATATAGGGGTAAATGTTAGTTACTTTCCAACAGGCCGCCTAAATATATGAACCCTTCAAAGAGTTGTTGCAAGTTTGTTTTTTACGAAGATGGAACGAGGTACTCTTTCTATACAGTACACGACGTCCCCATTCTAATCAGATGGGCTGCGTATTGATACAACCCGATTAGACAAACGAATAGAATCTAGAATAATGGGCCAAAAGTCCAGAATAAATGGCTAAAAAATAAAGAATAGAAAAATAGCCCCCCCCCCCCCCCTAAAAATAAAGATTAGAGAAAAATAGGCCAAAAAAAAAAAAGAATAGAGAATAATGGGCAAAATTTATAAAGAATAGAAAAAATGGACAAAAAATTAAAGACTGCAGAACTGAAGGGGGTGACCCCCAATCCAGACCCTCATATTTCAAAACAGTCAACACTACAGATGCAAACATATATTAAAATTATAGCATTCTGTATTATTTTCACATTATGTTGCTAAATGTGTTAAATGGATAAAGTACATATTTGTGCGCATGATAAACTGGTTTAACCTCACCACATGATGTGCCTCTACCACGTTTGGCTATTCGGAACATGTGCGTGGGTCTGGACGGGAAAAATTACGATTTTGTATTCTTTAATTTTCTACGTCAGTTATTCTCTATTCCTTGTAAATTTTTCCCATTATTCTCTATTCTTGATTCTTTTGGTATATTTTCTCTATTCTTTTTTTTGTTGAGCCATTTTTGTGTAGGATTGGCCCATTATTCTCTATTCTTTATTTTTTTTTGTACATTTTCTCTATATTTAATTTTGTTGGGCCATTTTTGTGTTGGATTGGCCCATTATTCTCTATTCGGTAAGCCCCATCCAGACCCTCATGTGCTGTTCTTTGTTGTTGGTTTTTTATAGTACGTCATTTTTCGGTTCGTTTTGTTGCACTGTCCCATATATTTTGTTAATTCCTTTGTTATGTTCTTAAATGCACATCGTTAACCAAAACCATATTATTTTGGAATTAAAGCTATATATTTCTTTCGGATACAAATTAATTCGTGTTGGTTTGCGACGTACTTCAAAGCAGAATCTGACAAAAACATGTAAAATTTTCTATGTTGTATCAAAATGCCTGCAACAGCAACATGAAGTCATGAAAAGCTTTTTGAAAATTGTGAAACAATACTGTTATGGTATTCAATTTCATTAGGATTTGATAACTTTTAGATTTTGCCCATTTTTGTGAGCAAAACAAATGCATCGGAAATTGGTCCTACCTCTTTATAGAGTTGCACAATATACGGGAAATATTTGATTATGGTAAGTGAAAATCCTAAGCTACAAGTTAGTTTAATCATAAATGCATGTAGGTATAAACTCAAAAATTTGAATCACAATCAATCATTTAAAACGCATGTCCGTACAAAAGAATGGCTACTGAACGTTACTATGGTACCCTAGAAGACAACAGCCCAATTTCAAATGTTATGGGGGCCTCGGTAGCCCAGTGTTCTAAAGAGTAGAACTACAGGGGCGTGTTTTATTGGTCTCTTCTGTACATCTCCAGAATGTCTTCTGGTGAAGAGTCCAAAAAAATGAATCTGGACCTCTTCTGGAGATATTCCGTAGAAGAAGCAATAGAACAAAAATTCAATTTGCCGTCGAATATAGCAAATTTTTTTTTTATGTTGGGTGACAATCACATAAATGAAGTTTAAGATGATTTATTTTGAAAATTGAAATACGTCACTTCAGTCGGTAGACATGACTGTAATAGTGTTCTCTGTTTTGGCATTGATGTAATTATACAAAAAGTTTAAAAACAAAGAAAATTAGTTGGAAGAAATCGCCGTGTTCGTCACATTTTTTCTTTATGCTTTCCTAACTCATTTTGGGTAAACAAATCCGGCTTAAAGCTTCGACCATCTAATTTTCAGGAATAATCTTAAACTGTACAAAAATTTGTCAATGTTTGTCTGGTATATGCTCGAAAAGGACATCTTGTCTATCAAACATTTTGAAGTAACCAAACTGGATTATTTTTGTATATAAAAGATATCGCAGAGTTTTCAAAATCGAATTTCCCTGGTGGTCCTTGAGGAAAATCTGCAGGTCCTAACTATTATTTCAAATGCAAAATTTCGATGGTCAAAACCTTCAGACCACCACAAGGTATACAAAGTCACGGCGTTTCTCGTCCGGTTATGACTAAATCCGTTGGTTGTGTACTGATTGATACTTCAGTCTGGGAGATCAAGATTTATTTCAGTGTTAATTGTCTATTGTCTAAATGTTAGTTGTTTTTGTGTCTCGTACCGATCTTTTGGGTTAATCTAATTGCAACTGATTTTTACAGGTTTTTCTTATGTTGAACTGTTACACCACTGTCTGAGTTAAGGGGAGGGTTGAGCGCTCACAAACATGTTTAACCCTGCCATATTCTTTATGTGCATGTCCTAAGTCAGGAGCCAGTAGTTCAGTGGTTGTCTGTCGACTCATATTTGATTTTTTGTAAATAGTTTTGTTAAATATAATTAGGTCGTTAGTTTTTTTGTTTGAATTGTTTCACATTTTTCATGTCGTGGCCTTTTATAACCGCCTATACGGTATGGGTTTTTGTCATTGTTGAAGGCCGTACGGTTGCCTATAATTGTATGCTTACATTCACTTCATTTAAAATTGGGTGGATAGTTGCCTCATTGGCAATCATACTACATCTCCTTATTTTCATATTATATAATACCTGACTTTTAAACTCGTGTTTTCCTGGACATGCATGAAATATTTGTCACTGGACGTTCAAAATAAGCAACCAACAATCAATCAATTTAAACTTGTGTTAAATAAGGGTAAAAACATTTGAAATATTTTTTTTTGTGGTGGGGTGGGGGACAAGAGGATATGATGACCACGTAAGAGCTGAAAAATAGGCATGATTAGCGGCAGATTAAAATTAATATTAAATCCGAAAAAAATCCTCCTGCACCCGCCCTCTCTCCATAATATCAAATAGTCGTCCCCTTACTGTTATTGTCCGAGTAGTTCTTATATTTATCCAGCTTATTGTCGCTACAGGGATGTCCTACTAAGGCTGCCATACCATAAAAACGTTTATCACACAGCTCACATTCTATTATATCTACATTCATTAATTTATTAATGCCATTTAGACATAGCGATGCCATGTTTGCTATGTGCCTCTGCCGTCTAAACTACCTATTTAAAAGGAAGAGGGAGAAGAGAGCCAAAATATCTTTCCAATGCAAATAAACAGAAATGGACCTCTTCTGGCTCACCACCGAAGAACAAAAAACACGCCCCTGTATCACTAGCCTGTCAAAACAGAGGTTGTGAGTTCGAATCCCGCACGGGGAAGGTGCACTCGACTCCAATCTTAATTGACTAGGATTGTCAGTTTTACTTCCGAAGGTTGGTGGTTCTCTCCGGGCCCTCCGGCTCATTCCAATATAAAAACTGACCGCCACGAAATAGCACAATAATGTTGAAAGTGGCGTTAAACACCAATCAATCAATCAATCAATGAATCAAATTTTATGAATCTTGTTTAGTTTTATTTAAATCATCAGTATAGACTATAATGGGTAACCCGAATAATGCAGTCGTTATATTTCGCTGCTCAGCGATCGATGGCTACCATTCGTCACAACTCGGTCGATTACGTACCTCAATCTAGATGGAGAGTAGCGGAGTCACCCGAGGTTAGCCGACTACAGTAACGAGTGGGAGAGTCGATCACGGGAAGAGACTGAATTATTCGGGTTAGGTAATGGGTGTCTGATATCCTGGACTTACAATCTAATAGCTGCAAAACTGGGTCGGACAAAAAAACTGAATGAAATCAGATCACAGTGCACCTATATGTTTTTTGTTTTTTTGTTCTTACTTCTTCTTTGAGACACACAGTTTGAGAAGACAAATGTAATAACGATAAACAATTTTCTTCGTTTCACGCTCATGGTAACTCAGAAATACGGGGTGACGATGACGAATGACGATAAAAGTTTCATCTGACGCTAACGATGTTAGTGTGTATGTGGTGTTTTTTTTTTTTGGGGGGGGGGGGGGGGGGGGGGAGGGGCTTATCAATTAAGACTTTTCCCACCCTCATATTAGAAACCATGCATACTGTTGATACCGAAATCAGTGCATACTACACACATTCATTGAATAACCCCGTATCGGGTAAGCGACATTTTTAGACCTAAACATACAGAACAGCTAGTCAAAATATTTCAATTTACCAGAGGGGGCCTCGGTGGCCAAGTGGTCTAAGTACTTACTACTGTAATCACTAGCCAGTCAACACTGAGGTTGTGAGTTCGGACCCCGCTCGTGCGGATGCACTCGACTCCAATCTTAATTGACTAGGATTGTCATTTTTCCTTTCGAAGGTCGGTGGTTTTCTCCGGGCACTCCGGCTTCCTCCACCAATAAAAACTGGCCGCCACGAAATAGCCCAAAAGCGGTGCTTAAAAGTGGCGTTAAAACACCAAAAAATAAAAAAAAAAAATAAAATCAATTTACCAGACAGTTTGCAGTCATACATTTGCACAAATACATTGCTTATGTACTGAAAATATTGATGGTCTTAAACAAGTCCAGGGCCGTAACTAGATCTCCAAAACAGACGAGGCAGGGGTATAGGGCCGCCGACTGAGATCCCCTAGTAGTGGGGGCCCAGAGGGCAAAGCCCCCCCCCCCTCCCCCACCCCCGGCCAAAAATTGTAGTATTAGGGTTCAAAATATATCTTATAACATCCATTTTTGTATCATATATATAATTTATCGTTTGTGTTTCATATTTACTGTATGAAGAAATGCGTTAGGCAACCAGAGCCGGCTGATCGATACTTGTCTCGAATTTTGTTCTATCAAAACATATATCCATTTACAGTAGGGTACATGTTTAATAGTAGAAAAAGCGGGACAAGTGTGTGTGTTTAACGCTGCAATAAAAATAACACATTTTGACAAAATTTAATAAAGACCAAAGAATGGAAGCTAGTCCTTGTCTGTGAACGCTAGTTCGACCTTTCTTGTGCCACTAAGATCCCGTTGTTTGAGAACAGCTTCTACGTTTACTTGCCCGACATTGTCCGTACGATGGACGTGAAACATGAACATAATCTGTCCTCGGTCGAACTTGTTCAGAACCTTTTTCGCGGGAAATAAATAATTGCTGAACCAAATCCCGGTTTACTGGCGATAGTAATCAGACAGAGAGTTCGATTAACGTAGTTGAAATAAAAGTACACAAGCTTAACGTCAACATTAATTACTATTCGAATATTCGAAGTATCATGTATTAATTGTTGAATGAAATGAAAATGTAAGGATGTTTTCTATCCGTGCATGCCCAACCTTTTTCAATTTTCTTTTTTTTTCTCTTTATTATTATTTTTGTTTTGCCAAAAATTCAGGCGAGGCAGTTGCCTCGTCTGCCTCATCGGTAGTTACGGCCCTGAAGTCATTGTAGTTTAAGGAAAGGATGTTATCCAGAGGGTATCTATTATCAAAAACAGTAAGGTGACCTCTAGATCCGTATTTTGGATACTTGAATTTGTTTTGTCTGTTTAATTTGTTGTATACTCTCGTTTATTTAAATAGTTTGCATTTTAATTGATTAAGGTGTTTTTCTTGTTCGAGGACTAGTTCAAATAACTTATTCAGATGTATTTAAGGCATTCAGGATAACAAACTGCTTTCCTTAATGTGATGTTGATGGAAAATAGATGAAAATATAAGATGTGTCTTGATAAACATGCACCAAAGATACAACAGTCGTACGTGTGGTAGATCAAAAGGTTTTAGCTTCCTGGTATTGCGTAAGAATAAAAAGTAGATTTGTACTTTGGTGATAAAATTCTTGAACAAACATTGTAATGACTTACATTTTCCTGTTACTCAATGTTCGTCTACTTTACAATTGCGTATGCAAATGAATAAGAGTCTAAAAGTTTACTTTGAAATGCTGTCTTTTTAAAAGATACATGTAGTTTTCTCACAGATGTCATTTTCAAGTATTGGAACGTTTCTGTAATTGTACGAATCAAGTTATAATACTTCATAACACGAGGGCGATGACACGCTTTTAGGATGCAGGATATAAGGGGTTAAAAAAGTGGGGATGTGGGGTATAGGGGGTAAAAAAGGGGATCTGTGAAAGAGAAAATAAAAGGGGGAAATTGGCAAGAACTTTAAAAAATAGGGCTTTGGGAAATGAGCACCCATGTGTCAACTCCTCTAACACATACGTCATTACATGTACTTAGCATTTAAATGCAGTCTATAAATTTGCGGTATCAACCTAGCTTGGGCTTTATTTTAACGATTTTGAAGAAAGATTTGTACTGATATTGGCAAGAATTTTGAATCACAAATGTGCTACACTTTAAGGTCGTAAGTGATAGTGATGATGAATTGGTGTTTAAGGATGTTCGCTACTCTGGTTTTTGACTTTTTGTCAGATATTCGGAATCCTCTAGTTTTATCCATGTAGTGCCAATAAAAATTTTGCCTGCTTATGTGAGCCAAAATTTGCCCCTGTGAAAAAAGTTCCAGTGGAACTAATATCACAGGAAATATGTTCTGGGAGAACTTTTTTCATAGATAATTTCTATGTAATTTGTTCCATCTCTATAAAATAAGTTCCACACTTTATCTGGTAAAAAATAAGTTCTGGGATGGTGAAATTTGTTCCTTACCTAGTGAAATAAGTTCTGGGTTTGTGAGATTTGTTCCTCTCCTGGTGAAATAAGTTCCTTGTCTGTGAAATATGTTCCACTGGTTTAACAAGTTATCTTATCTCTAAGGCACTTGTCTCAGAAAAAAAATTTCCTATATACCTTAATGCTATATTAAGGTATATAGGGGAAAAAATTCTGAGACAAGTGCCTGTGTTATATACTGAGCATTTACCATCAGAGAGTTTAAAGTTATCATTCAAGTACATTATAAAAAAACATGTATTAGATTGATAAAGTAATTAATTAAAAAAGTAAACATCCTATTTAGATCCTGTGGAGTATAGCAAATTAATGTTTTTAAATTACATAAGTACTCCATAGAAAATACCAAAATGACACTTAAGAGCCAGAAAGAGTAGAATAAGAAAAATCATTCAGTAAAAAAAGTACAGTTAAAGAAAACATTTGTACTAATTTGAAAAGGACAAAGTGACTGATCAATTATATAAAAAGACATGTAGAAACAAAAACTCTTTTGAAACAAATGTACATGTATGACTAAAACAACCATGACAGATAACAGGAAACAAGAAGGAATACCACATAAAACATAAATACAAATTATGATACATTACCATCACTTTTATTTCTTATCTTCATCCTAAAGTTACAGTCATGCCTTCAATTGTAAATGTACCCCATGCAAACACAGTACAGCATCTAGCTTGTATTATAATTTAACTGTAACCAGAAAATTTTTCGCTGTGCATAATGTTGCAAATTTCCTTATTTTCTGTGAAATAGGTCTGGTCTGAGCGGAACTTATTCATTGATTTCTATGAAATATGTTCTTTCAAAACTAATATCCCAGGAACATATATTTCACTTTTTAAAAACCTTTAATATTGGGACAAAATTCATGGTGCTGTGATTTTTGTTCCGGAACTTATTTCACATTTGGTAAAAAATTAGTTCCGGAACAAATTTATCAGTGCTGGAACATATTTTCGGTGATATAAATTCCGGTGGAACATATTTCCTATGAAATTTGTTCCGGTGGAACAAATGTCACGCCGGATCAAATTTTTTGTTACACTTACCCCTACTTTTCTTTACATAATTTCATTACATACCGTTTAAAAAGTCATTTTTGAAAAAAAGTATAAAATCCTTGTTATGTTTTCATAGTTTTTGAATGAAAAAAAGGTGTCAATGTTAAATGTGAGAACAATCTAGAGAGAATCATTTCCCGCCAAATTTTCAATTGATTATATCTCAAGAACAAGGACACGGACCTGTGGTTTTTTATCTACTTTTCAAGTTCTGTTATTTATATATTATCAATTTATAACAGTCTTTTAAAAAGCTTGTTATTTTCAAACAGAGGAGCGAAAACCTTACGATCAGTGACATTATTCCATGAATATTATGGTCCTGCTTTGTACTAGACTGACACGATGCACGAGTCGGATTTTAACGTGCTATATAGATAGTTTATAAGGTAACAGTACGCAGGAAGACATGTCACCATATCGGACTGATTCAAAGCCGATCAGTCTTTGCACTTACTCCTTAATGCTACGTGCTTCTCACAAATAGCTAATACTTTTTATTTGATCTGTCGGGAATCGAACCCACGACCTCCGGCAATCGAGCCGATCATGCAACTCAGTGACCATCAAGATTGATTGATTGATTGATTATTGGTAGCTTAACGTCCAATGGCAATTGTGACCAGTAAGAGATTAATCATCAGTTAAACAATTTTGGAACTGCTCGATATTGAAATTCTTATAGTCAGAGGCGGGTTTAAGGGGGTCAAGGGGACCCGGGTACCCCTCTTATAGAACTACATATAGAAAAAAATGCATAGACTTTTGACAAGTATCAGTCCAAACGTTGGCTAACTAGCCCCCTCCCTTTTTCAAAATCCTGGATCCGCAACTGTTATGTTTTTTTATATTTTGTGTCATGAATTTATACACTTTGTCCATGCTTTTCCGTTACTTCTTATATTGTCAAGGAGCACAATATTGTATGTTAGTCAGAGCACAAATCCGTAACAAATAGTTTAGATTCTAAAGATCCAGATGAAGCATAGCAAAATGTGTTTAAAGGCGCTTTTGTTTTAGCTTCTCTTAACAGGAAAGGCTCGGGGCCAAAGGTTTTTAAAGGCGCCTTTATTTTAGCTTCCCCTTATCGGAAAGGCTCGGGAAAAAAGTTTTTAAAGGCACCGTTGGTTTAGCTTATTGTTATGAGAAGGCTCGGGGCCAAAGATTCCTAAATAAAAGATGAACAAGTGTAAATGTATATCAAAAGGAACAAAAATATGAACTATTTAGACCAGATAATGTTGATAGCCAACACCACTGTACTAGATTGTTTTATTGATTGGTGTTTTAACGCCACTTTCAACACTTTTGTGCTATTTCGTGGCGGTCAGTTTTTATGGAGGAAGCCGGAGTGCCGGAGAGAACCACCGACCTTCGGTATAGGAAAAATGACAATCCTAGTCAATTAAGATTGGAGTCGAGTGCACCTGCCCCGTGATGGATTCGAACTCACAACCTCAGTGTTGACTGGCTAGTGATATAGTAGTTGGACTTTTTAGACCACTCGGCCACCGAGGCCCCTCCACTGTACCAGATGAGGAGAGTATTGGGCGCTCACAAACACATTTTCATGTTCCTGTCCTCAGTCGTGCACCTATTATTCAGTGGTTTTCGTTGGTTGCAGTCTGCCATTTTTTTATATTATTTTTAGTATAAATCAGCTCGTTGTTTTTCTCTTTTGAATTGTTTCACATTTTGTCATATACGGGCCTTTAATGCCACATTTTTTTATATATATATATATATATATATATATATATATATATATATATATATATATATATATACAAGTCTAAATTGAAATTATCGTTCAAACCTATGATTGCGTTGGATAAAAACCGCAATTTTTATACGTGTGCATGCAAAACAAATTTCTTGTTAGAGGGGTCTAAATACAGCACAAACAACATTTTTCAAAAGACCAAAAAGTGAAAAAGTATATTTTAACAAAACGCATTTGACTAACAGGTCGAACAACTGATGTTCTTAAACCCTGCTGACTGCCATGGCGATTGCCAAATAAACGTATCACAAGATGTAACAAAATGGATCTTAATATAAATTTAATACCAAACAACAGAAAACAATAAACTTGCGGAAAAGATGGTATACCGCAAACATGAAGTGCAAAAATTTGTACACCATATACATGTATATATAGGACCATAGCACATTACTAATTGCTTACATCCACGTCCTGTTGTCTCTGTAAAATATTTTTCTCATGACAATCTTACCGAATCTCCGTATTTTCAGAAGAGCAATATCCAAAGCGTTCACTAGTGATTTTGGACTTACGATTTTCTATTTGAAATGAAATTTTGTACACTCATTTTCTTTTCTTTCCCCCAATATCAAATGCAGTTTCGACGAGGCAATCAAAATTACAGGGTATTGTACTAATATTGAGGAATATATTGTCCCGAACAGTATATCATTTTGCACGAGCTGGCGAGTGGAATATGATATACTTCGAGGGACAATATAATACCTCAATATTAGTACAATCTCTCGTTTGCTTGCGTGCATATACTACGAGGGACACTATAATACCTCAATACTAGTACAATCTCTCGTTTGCTTGCGTGCAAATGTCGTTTTATACGGGACCTCTTTAATTCGTACCAAAATTTAAGGGCTAAGCATATGATGAATGCAATATTTCTTTTTAAACTCATCGGAAATTCTCTACTTTTTAGGTATATTTATAAAGCCTGAGGGTCAGTAAAAATATAGTTAAATATTTTATGTTCATTTTATAAAGGAATCTGCATCAAATATTTGACTTTATGATACAATTTAAAATACACGACACCAATGTATGACTTGGATATAGGAATATGGTCACTTAAATTACTTCCTTCCGACAGTAAAAACGGATCGTCCGTTTGCTTGTGCTGGATGTTAAAAAGGTGCATTAACGTCCGATCGGAATGGGAACGTTAAATTAATGCGAGTGTCAAGCTCTCTAAACCAGTACCCGGTCGTTATTGAAAAGTTAATATTTGTATAATCCGAAGGTATACTTTAAGCCCGCTGCAATTGTTTGCACCTGTCCTAAGTCAGGATTCTGATGTTCAGTAGTTGTCGTTTGTTGGTGTGGTTCATAAATGTTTCTCGTTTCTCGTTTTTTATATAGATAAGACCGTTGGTTTTCCTGTTTGAATGGTTTTATACTAGTAGTTTTTGGGACCCTTAATAGCTTGCTGTTCGGTGTGAGCCAAGGCTCCGTGTTAAAGACCGTACTTTGACCTATAATGGTTTACTTTTATAAATTTTGACTTGGATGGAGACTTGTCTCATTGGCACTCATACCACATCTTCTTATATCTATGAATATTTTACGGAAGGAACCAACCTAAAAGCTCTCTGACGTGACCTTAAAGATACAAAAAAAAAGAAACAATAAACGTCTGACGAGAGTTAGTCACCATTTTACATTGATTCTGATGATGAATCTTTGTTTTCTTATTTTGGGTGTAACTCTTTAGATATATTTTACAGATATTACACCTTTTCCCGTCAGAATGCGTCACTGTATAACTTAGTTAGAAACACAAACTTGTCTGAATTATTATCATTATTTATCAACTGTTGCATTAGAAGATATGTAGGCAAATAGTATCTTTTCATTGGTCCAGGATGTCTACCGGGTCGTCATACTAAAGTTTTTGGAAATATAGAATAATTTCGACTATTTGGATTCTGTTTCATTTTTTGGATATGGCTGGTTTTCAATTTGTATTGATAGTTTTACTTTTGTTTGCATTTATTTCAACAGCAGGTAATATTTATTTTTTGTAATTATTTTCTTAATTTTATAACCCTGTTTAATTTTTATAAACAAATTTATCTCATGTTTTCTTCTTTTGACATTTTCTAAAACCAAAATACTTTTTAACACTGTACAAATCCTTGTTGAAAACTTTCAATTTTATAGGAGGATTTTAATTTAAAATAAGTTTCGTGAATGTTTTCTAGCAGAAATTGATATGCTTACATGTTGTCTAAAAATGATAAAAACAAAATAATGAATAATTTGTTCTACGAATGCATTTTTTGGATTTCTTATTTGAATCAATAGAATTAACAGTATTTGTCATATTTGTTTTACTTTCAGACTTTAAACGTAAAGGTTTAATAATAAGCATCAGATACAAATTATAGCAGAGAAAGGCGACTCCATTTTGTCACACGGCTATATCATAATTTTTTCACAATACTGACCACATTGGTTTTGAGATTTCCTCAGCATATTTAATTTTAATTTAATAATATTTTATTGTATAATCAAGCAATAGGATTGGACACAAGTTATCACAACTTAAATTAAGTCCTCTCCTTACATATACAATACACATATATGAACACAGAAAACACATAATTAAATAGCTTCAGTTATAGAAAATAAAGGAAGGAATAACACAATGTGTGGCAAAAGAAAAAAAAAACTTTTAAAAAAAAGCTTACAAAGGACAGGGGAAAAAAACAAAGACAAATCTGCTGACTTTGAATGTTAAAATCTTTTTGACTGTTTAATGAAACAATAAACTTCATCTTGTGGAGAGTTGTCTCATTGGCAATCATACCACATCTTCTTTTTTTATATTTATCAAACATTTTAGAGTTAGTTTCATTATTATATGCATCTTTTCCAAACAATAGCGTTTCAATATCAATGTGTATATTCATATTTGTAAGATCATCAACAAGAGATATTCTTTGGTTATGATATGATTGGCATTCTAGAAAGTAATTGATTTGTAAGCCTAGTATAGATAAACTCATCATAGAGACAACAGACGTAATTTTTTAAACGCCAGACGCGCGTTTCGTCTACAAAAGACTCATCAGTGACGCTCGAATAAAAAAAGTTAAAATGGCCAAATATAGTACGGAGTTGAAGAGCATCGAGGAACCGAAATTCCGAATTGTTTTG
Organism: Mytilus californianus; assembly: GCF_021869535.1. Lineage (NCBI taxonomy): Eukaryota > Metazoa > Mollusca > Bivalvia > Mytilida > Mytilidae > Mytilus > Mytilus californianus. The sequence goes on along the minus strand of NW_026262593.1, from coordinate 71,400,894 downwards.
CCAAATACAGCTAAGGTCATCTGTTCCTAGGGAAGAACATCTTTAGTATTTCGAAAAAAAAAATAAATATACAAAAGGTTCGGAAACGCGTATCTTTTAAATTAGATATTTCATAAAGCATCGAAGATAAAAATTGATGGCCAAAATAATGTAATTCAATTCAACAAAGTCGTAGAAAGTTGAGATCCGCTGAAATTCTTGACGCTTCCTTTTCTTAGTTATAAAGATAAGAAGATGTGGTATAATTGCCAATGAGTCAACGCTCCTTTAGAGACCAAATTACAAAGAAGTTAACAACTATGGGTCACCGTACGGCCTTCAACAATGAGCAAAACCCATACCGCATAGTCAGCTATAAAAGACCCCGAAATGACAAATGTAAAACAATTCAAACGAGAGAACTAACGACCTGATTTATGTACAAAACAATGAACGAAAAACAAATATGATATACAGCAACAAGCGACAACCACTGAATTACAGGCCCCGACTTGGAATAGGCACATACAGAATGTGGCGGGGTTAAACATTGGTAATTGCATAGTTATGATGATAAACAATGAAAATCTGAAATTCTTGTTAAAGTAGTGCAGATATTCTTTTTTTTTCTTCATTTTTAAAAAGTAAATATATGTCTGAATCGTTGATTTTGGATGGTGTAAATATATGAATCATATATTTGCTTAGTAGCTATTTGTCATGCTTTACATGTATGTGTTACTGTCATAGTTTGAATGATATCACAGTTTGATTTGAACTTCAGTTGGATTACAAGTTTTTAGATAATTTATATAAATTGTAATTATAGAAACAATTCCGGGTTCAGAAAACGCAGTTTGTTTGATTTACATTTTTTTTTCTGCAGGTTGCCTCACTTGTTACGCCTGTTCCTTGAGTAACGAGAACGACAAAACATGCGCAGAGGATAATAGAATGTTGATTGACAGCAAAGTACATATGAAAGGTTTTGTTAAAAATTGTACTAAAAATGAAAGTTATTGCATGATAGAGAAAATCACAACTAAATGTAAGTATTTGGAATATGTTTCTTATCCTTTCCTCATAATAGTTTGACTGTTTACAAGAAAATCCCTTTTTGCTAGACCACTTGCCTTTAAATTTTGTTCATTTTTGGTTTGAATATTTTGCTGACTTCATTCTATTTTCATCTCGAGCGAACATCATGGTGGTTATTCCAGAAACACGGCCGTGCGCATGGCAATCCTATCAATACTGCATGTACAAATGGGTTTGTAGTCTGCTGGGTGACTAACAATTTCAGCTTGTACCATTAGACCAGAAGTCAAAGTTTCGGTTAATTGATAAATATTGTAAATTTTCAGTTCATAATTTATTTGCTCCGGACGCACGAAATTAATAAAGTGCTATTCCTATTTATTAGCACTGGGTCGATACCACTGATGGTTGACTGTTAGTCCCTGAGGGTATCATTAACTCAGTAGTGCTACGCACGGTACTGGCATGATTTTTAACAATCTTTAAATTTCTTTAATTTTCCGTTGATAAATTCAGAACTTATTAAAACTAATGTTCCAACGTCCTCAAACAAAATTAACCTGATACACTCAAGATGAATTTGGCAATTTTAGGTCCCTTTTGGTCAAATAGGTCTTCAAGTTCTTAGGTCTTATACATCCTTGGTTTTGAAATGTTTGGGATTTAGCGTTCCTGATGAAGGTAAATCAAGAAAGGCGTTTCTGACGAACGAAATTAATAAATTAATATTCTCATTTATGTAATGGAACTAAAACTACGGTTGCATCTCATTCAGACAAAGTTGACCTTAGACAGGTTAGGGTGTTCCTTTTAAGATGTTGGATTTTTTGTCTTCCAACGTTTTATATTTTTGCCTTTCCTAACGTTTTATATTTTGTGTCTTTCTAAATTTTGGTCTCGGGCATACCTGGTGAATTAAAGTCACTTATCGTTTGCTAAAGGGGCCTCGGTGGCCGAGTCGTCTAAGCCTGTCAAAACTGTGGTTCGAGGTGGTCCGTCCGGGATAAAGGCCGGGGAAATTTGGACTGCCACTGGCAAATGAGGATATGTTAGATAGGGACCATTCAAAGAGTTGTTGTAAGAGTTCTTAACGTGCAGAGAGCGTGGCTCTTTCTCTACATGAGGCATCGGATTTAACGTCCACGTTCTGACCAACCGTGGCTCCGCATAGCCAAACGGACGCCCCACGTTGGCAAGGATTTTCATGCGGTCGGAATAAGACCAAATGTGACCATATTTCTATTCCCCAGTTACCCTTCGGGTTAAAACTTTTGAAAGCGCTTAGATCATGCCATTATTAAGTATTGTCTACTGGGCAGATGCTATCATCTGGGACCAATCGATAGTCCATTATCAACGATACAGGCCCATCTGTATACAAACTAGAACAAGAGGCTCATGAGAGCCTGATATCGCTCACCTGTAATTTCAGTTTCAGGCATTTGACATATTTGTAGATCTTACTTTGCTGAACAATTTTGTCATTTACACTTTCTCTCTTTCTATAATAATATTAAAGATAATAAATAACCCAAAAACTGTATAAAATTTCCTAAAAATCAACTATTTCTGGACAGTAACCCAACAATAAGTTGTCCTATTGGTCTGAAGATCACTTGACAGGTAGATCTAAACCTGTTTAACACGTTCACCTATGTCAGTTTTGTTCTTACTTCTTTAGTTTTTGAGATGAAAGCCAAAAACTTCATTTGACCCTTATGTTCTATTTCTAGAAACTGTTGCTATGTTTTTGAATGGATCAAATCCCCGAATACAATCTATAAACTAGATACCCTAAGGAACATTCAATTAAAGTTTTTAAGTATTTGGCCAAGTAGTTTCAGAGAAGAAGATTTTTGAAAAAGTAATTAGACTTTCACAAAAGTGTGAAAATTTTTTTTTAAGGGCAATAACTCCTTAAGGGGTCAATTGACTATTTTGATCATGTTGATTTAATTTTAGAGATCTTACTTAGCTGAACATTTATTGCCATTTATACTTGATCTCTATCTATTATAATATTAAAGAAAATAACCAAAAACAGTAAAATTTAATAAAATTAGACTATTTCCAACAGTTACCCAACAATAGGTTGTCGAATTTGTCTTAACATTTCATAACAGATAGATCATGACCCATTTACAATTTATCTCCTTTTCACTTTTGATCTAACTGCTGTAGTTTTTGAGATATAAGCCAAAAACTGCTTTTGTCCCCTATGGTCTATTTTTAGCCATGGCGGCCATGTTTGTTGATGTATCAAAACTTCGGATACAATTTATAAACTAGATTACCTTAGGAACATTCAGTAAAAGTTTGAAGGTATTTGGCACAGTGGTTTCAGAGGAGAAGATTCTTGAAATATTTTACGACGACGACGACAGACGACAACAGACGACGGACGACGACGGACGCCAAGTGTTGGAGTAGCTCACATGGCCCTTTTGGACAAGGTGAGCTTAAAACGTATGATAAATATTTTCCTGCGCAGTTCATTTTTTTGACTGACTAAAGTTTTAAGTATTTGGCTCAGTAGTTTCAGAGAAGAAGATTTTTGAAAAAGTAATAGATTTGCACGAAAAAGTGTAAAAAATAAACGTTTCAAGGGCAATAACTCTTTAAGGAGTCAATTGACTATTTGATCATTTGACTTATTTGTAGATCCTATTTAGCTGAACATTTTTGCCATTTACAATTTCTCTCTTTCTATTATAATATTAAAGATAATAACCAAAAACAGTAAAATTTCATAAAAATAAACTATTTCGGACAGTAACCCTACAATGGATGGTCCAATTGGTCTGAAAATTTCATAGCAGATAGATCTTGACTTATTCATCACTTTAATTCCATGTCACTTTTGCTCTAACTGCTATAGTTTTGAGATAAAAGCCAAAAACTGCATTTGACCCCTATGTTCTATTTTTATCAATGGCGGTCATGTTTGTTAATGGATCAAAACTTCGGATACAATCTATAAACCAGTTACCCTAAGGAACATTTATTTAAAGTTTAGTAGTATTAGGCTCAGTAGTTTCAGAGTTAGCAAACATGATGAAAAATTGTGTAAAATTGTCGTTAAAGGGGAATAACTCCTTAAGGGGTCAATTGACAATTTGGTCATCTAACTTTTTTGTAGATCTTACTTTGCTGAACACTTTTGCTGTTTACAGTTTATCTTTATCTACAATAATATATTCAAGATAATAACTAAAAACTGCAAAATTTCCTTAAAATTATTAATTTAGTGGCAGCAACCCAACAATGGGTTGTTCGGTTCGTCTGAAAATTTCAGGCCTGATAAATCTAGACCTATTGAACATTTTTACCTCGTCAGATTTGCTCTAAATGCTTTAGTTTTTGAGATATAAGCCAAAAACTGCATTTGACCCCTATGTTCTATTTTTAGCCATGACGGCCATGTTTGTTGATGGATCAAAACTTCGGATACAATTTATAAATTAGATACCCTAAGGAACATTCACTTAAAGTTTGAAGGTATTTGGCCCAGTAGTTTCAGAGGAGAAGATTCTTGAAATAGTTACGACGACGACGACGACGACGACAGACGACAACAGACGACGGACGCCAAGTGATGGAGTATCTCACATGGCCCTTTTGGGCAAGGTGAGCTTAAAACGTATGATAAATATTTTCCTGCGCAGTTCATTTTTTTGACTGACTAAATAATAGTTTAATAATGCAACATTTCTTAATTGAATAAAAATAACACTTACAATTTCCCTAAACAAAATACGTGTTTTTCAAATGGCATCTAAATGCATCGCCTCATCCCGGTCGACGCACTTTGGAAACCATAACTTTTAGATGTATTGTTTATTATCCTCTTTAATATGCATGCAAATTTTGCCACTGGTCGTTAAGCAAACAGCAATCAATCAGTCAATCACTGAAAGCTTTTAGAGGGTGGTAAAGGATTTTTCTTGAAACGAGTTTGCAATTTTTGTTTCTGATGTTTTGTTCTTCAAGCTCATTTTTCGTAAAAATGGATGAAAAAGCAACGTGCAAGCTATTTTTTCGTTCATCGTTAAATTGCCATTTTATCCCCCTTTTTGCGAACCTCTTCCTATCTTTCAACCGTAGAATTCATGAAATGTTGATATAAGCCGTTCTTATGGTAAAAAGTAAAATAACAAAAATACCGAACTCCAAGGGAAATTCAAAACGGAATGTCCTTTATTAAATGGCAAAATCAAAAGCTAAAACACACCTAACGCATAGAAAACAACTGTCATATTCCTGACTTGGTACAGACATTTCCTTATGTAGAAAATGGTTGATTAAACCTGGTTTATAGCTAGCTAAACCTCTCAGTCGCATAGAATTCCATTATATTGACAACAATGTGTGAGCAAAACAAACAGACATAATAGGTAAAAACGTCAAAAATCGGGATACAGCAGACAACATTGTAATATAATCTTAATCATTATTTATATAAAACAAATAAATGTTTCAACACAGAATAGCAAATAGACAAAGTACAATGAAAAAGTACATAGACAAAGTACATATGCAAAATGGAAGACAAGAACTCAAAATTAACCATAGCACAATAAACAATGGCGGGATGTATAAGTACCGATCCACGTCATCGGTATATAATCAAAAACGGATAAACAGTAAAGGTTGAAATTATACAAGGACAAAAAGGGGGACTTTAACAAGTAGTTAAGATAATGAACAACGTCAGTACCTAGAATCTATACTTTAAGACCATCATGTATTATTTGTGAAGTTGATACGGAGTTGATATTTGAATAGCATTATTTAAAATTCATCTGAATTAGAGAGTTTAGTGAGTCATAGGATCTAGTTTTCCACCAATGACAATTCTTTAAACAAGTGGTCTGTCCTATCGTCTTCCATCGCCCATTGTAGGTTTTATCATTTTGAATGATATAAGCGATATTTAGTAAATATATGCCCATTGACAGGGAAATAGTTTAAAGAAACAATGCATAACTTCTTTGCTGTCTTTTTCGTTTATTTTCTTATGACAATGTTTTTATCATACTAGTTCCTTCCCTTTTCAGTTTTCTGGTCGCTCTCTGAAGCATTATCGCGTCGATTTCGGGATCGAGATCCTGGTTTTGATCCCCGGATGGGTCATCCCAAAGATTTTTCAATTCGTATTTGCATGTAATCATCAATCATCAAATCAGTTTCTCCATTTACGAATTTTTGTTGGTTTTTTTTTCAGATTCGTTTGCGAGTTACATTAGAGATTGCAGTAATGGACATTCTTTCTCCTATTCTAAAATAGACAGACTCAGAGATATTGCTCCAAACAATTCCTCTCGGTGCGCATTCTTCAACGAACATACCGTCTGTGTAACATTGTGTCTTGGTGATTTTTGTAACGGACCACAGGAAATGTCGTGTGCACCTTCCACATTTTTCAGCAAACATTTATTATATTTTACATTTGTATTTTTATATTCTGTGCGTAACATCATATAACTAACTCAAATATATTCATTGACATGTACTGCATATTCATATTCCAGTAAATATTATTAGTTACATAGTGTGCTAGTGACCTAATACGATATATATGGGGTCAGTAAATTCCATGCTAGTGACCTAATACGATATATATGGGTCCATATGGAATTTACTGACCCCATATATATATCGTATTAGGTCACTGGCACACTATGTAACGAGTTTATCTTACCGACTATCTTAACATGTGGTATTTAGACTAGTGGCATACATGTATCAAAGTGATCAAGTCTTCAATGCCGTAAGTATTAAGAACCTACTTCCATTGATCTATACAAAAACAAATGCCAACAATAACTACTTGTTAGCTTTAAATGTGTTTTCATGAATTTATTTCAATCGTTCATCATCATTTTTTTCGTCTGTTTAAACCTTTAAGATTTTTCATCAACACCGTGTTGTTTTTATAAAGGGACGTAACACCACTTCTAACCGTGTATTGAAATAAGCCCCGCCTACTAACATAATATGGAATATACACGATCTCCACGCGGTTGCTTTTAACCAATCATATTCCTAGAAATGTATAGGAAGTAAGATAATATTCTATACAATTTACCATCATTATACAGATTTTAAATTAATACCGGTTTTACCAGGCTTAATAAAAATTGCTTTGTTGTCACTGCGCTTTTTTTTTTCTCTATATACAGATATCACTTATAGCACATAAAATTAAGTATAATATTAACCCCTATTTCATGTTGGTTTGTATGAACACGCGGAGAATCATTTTATACGTTTCCTAAGCAACGCCCCCTGGTGTCTCATCAAGCTAAGACTGTCCCTTTTTTATTTATTCAACTACCTGCTTTGCTGGTTTAGACACGAGGAGAAGCATACTTGTATGACTCTTAATCACAACCCCCTGGTGTTGCCAATTTTTATTTGTTCCCCTGAAAGAAGTTCCTCTGGAAACCTTGCTATAGTATTTGCTCATTTTTTGGAAATGAATATTCTATATCCTATATTCCGTCTGTAACGAATCGAATACTATAATAAATTATATTTCTACCACTGGAAATAATGTTCCAGAATATTTCTTTCCATTTGGAACTAATATTACTCAGGAGCTTCTATTCAATGACAATATCTCCCCACACTATAAGAAATTAATCGAACCAAACGTTAGCCTCCCATTGGGTCGCACTGCCACACACAACCCATGCACATGCAGATAGCTGAAAATGGCTGTTATAATTATTATTATTATCACATTGGTAATATACATTCATGTTTTTTTTTACATGATTTATAACAAATCTTACTAAAATTGTCCGTTTATAAATTTAAAAATTATTTAGAAACTAAGGTTTCAACTCCCTCAGGCAAAGTTGACCTTAGATGATTTGGCTATTATTTTTATACTCTTTTTAGTCATATAGATCTTCGACTGTTTCGGTTCTTATTCATCCTTGGCTTTCAAATTGTTCGGCTTTGGGCGTTCCTGGTGAAGGTAAATCCAGAAAAGCGCTTCGGGCGCATGAAGTTTATAGTGTTTTCATTTTTTACTGTATTGTTTATATGTTGATATTACTGAATTAGGATACTATCTTTGTCGGTGCCCCTTGAGATACCTTAATTGGAAAAATTATATTGTATTTAATTGTATGTGTTTCCTCTGCAGTATTTAAGTTTTATGTGTGCTTGTGTGCATACTGTCAGTAGGTAGCAGGATGCAGTCATATGTATAAATTACGCAAGTCTACGTTGAAAAAACTATTGCACACATTAATAAACATCATACGTGGGGATTTATTTCCCAATACTGACCTGACCTTTTCTGAATAACCCTGAACATAAATATCTACGATTTCCTTCTGTTTAGCAGTTAATGATACTTCTTTGGCAGAATCAAGTTGCGGTATAAGCAAAATATTAAAACGTGGAACAAAACCCAAATTGACAATTAAATTATGAAGGACATTGTCTATACCACGATAAAGAAAGTATAACAGGAATTACGAAAACTATTGGACAATAGACCATGTAATCGACATCCCGAAATAATAGACGTACATAAAAAGACAACAACAAGAATGTGTCCATAGTAAACGGATGATTTTCTATGTTCAGTGGACCGTGAAATTGGGGTTAAAACTCTAATTTGGCATTAAAATTAGAAAGATCATATCATAGGGAACATGTGTACTAAGTTTCAAGTTGATTGGACTTCAACTTCATCAAAAACTATCTTGACCAAAAACTTTAACCTGTAGCGGGACAGACGGACGAACGAACGGACGGACGGGCGGACGGACGAACGGATGCACAGACCGAAAAACATAATGCCCCTCTTCTATCATAGGTGGGGCATAAAAATATGGCACATATATTCTGCCTTGGTACAGTCACAAAATGTGTATGGGTTATACCAGTATCCATAGTCTGCCAAAAACAAGTTCAATAAATCTTTAGTTATTGGTGTCTATTAGCCCAACATTTCAATAAAAATGTAAAAAGTAGCGGCAGTCTTCGTAGTCATGTCGATGGTAAATAAGTATAAAGCCAACGGGGTCAAAATTCTAAATTCGTAAATTGTCAATTTGTAACTTGCAGGATTTACAAGTATAATACGCTTTTACAAATAACATAAAAGCAAAGATGCTAATTGACATCTACAAATTTACAAAATACAAATGTACAATTTAGCAATTTACAAATTACAATTTTACAATTTTACAATTTACAAATAAACATATCACAAATGTAGCATCTAATGATCAATATACAAATGTTGAATCATAGATATATAGCCCTGGCTATTATATCTATGGTTGAATTGACAAATTTCGAATTCAAGAATTACAAATATACATATAACAAATGTACAAATTACACAGTTACAAAGTTACAAATTGACAATTTACGAATTAAGCATTTTAAGATTACACAGTTACAAGTTGCAAATTGACAATTTACGAATTTAGAATTTTAACCCCGTTGATTTATTATTAAGTAAATATTCTTGATTTGTTTCTGTAGTAAGTAGATATAAGAAGATGTGGTATGAGTGCCAATGAGACAACTCTCTATCCAAGTCAAAATTTATAAAAGTAAACCTTTATAGGTCAAAGTACGATCTTCAACACGGAGCCTTGGCTCACACCGAACAGTAAGCTATAAAGGGCCCCAAATATTACTAGTGTAAAACCATTCAAACGGGAAAACCAACGGTCTAATCTATATAAAAAACGAGAAACGAGAAACACTTATGAACCACATCAACAAACGACAACTACTGAACATCAGATTCCTGACTTAGGACAGGTGTGTGGCACCGTTAAAGTCCACAATTCCTCTAAAGTCCACAACACCACTAAAGTTCACAACAATTTTCCGCTAAAGTTCACAACGCCGTTAAAGTCCACAAACTTTCCGCTAAAGTCCACAAAATGACCTCCGCTAAAGTCCACAAAAAAACACCGTTAAAGTCCACAAAAAAGCACCGTTAAAGTCCACACATTTTTTTTTATTATCAAAAGATCAATTCGCTTTTTTTTACTCCCGATAGTCTATATAGATCTAATAAAAAGCATGGACTTTTGTTCTTGGAAAGTATTTCTTATCAGCTTGAATTATATTTTTGATAAATGAAAAGATTATAGTATCTGCTTTTGATCCCCATAAATTTGATCTTTGTATTGCGATTTTCTATCAATCAAACAGACAACATTTCTGAAAAGTTATCTAGCTATGGTGCTCTTTTTATTCTTTAGTAAACATTTGTTCATCCACAAGAAACTCCAACATAGCGTTCTCTTTATGTTTTTGCTGGAGACACTGACATAATTTGGAGCCTATATTTGACATTTAAATTTCCCTTGCAAATATCTATAAAACATAAGAATGATTTCCATTCAGTGTCTGTTAGGCTCCACAGCAGCCAAAACGGTCCGTAAATCTCAAAAATAGACTTTGAACCATAATGTTCTTGTTTGAAATCAAAATAATGATAAAGAATTCCACACATTCATGCATTTTGTGGTGCTCAGCAGATTTCCATCACTCATTTGTTTGCATGTTTGTTTTGTTTTCAAAAAGGAAAATGTATTTGTTTCAGAATGAAAGATGAATTGAATAAATTATACGCGGATGCGGTTCTGTATTGTGTATTACCCATGATCATCATGATCGAGTACAAGTATAAAAGATTTTATTTCAACAGTGTTACATGTATATATGTTCCAGACAATATGAGTATTTGGACCGTACGGTCTGGACCGTATAAGTATACTAGAACGTATGCTCGTACCGTATGAGTATACTAGTACGGTCTAGTACGAGCTCGACCATACACGTGCATTTGTCAAATTTACCCCAAGAGTCAAAAAAATTAAATTAAAACTTTAACTAAATACAAAAGTGACGCTACATTGTAACTTTATGAGTTAATCTCCTGTATTAAGTATGAAATTGAGTTCAAATGCTCATTGAAATTGAAGTTATTGGAAGTACATACATGTATATTTTGGAAGATAAGTTTTAGAGCATTTAGGAACGTAACTTAAAAAACCGTCAAGCCAGTAAAATTTAATGGTCAGAAGGATTTGTGACCTACTATTTGTTGTTGTATATATTATGAAAATTTACGTTTTTTTCATAAAAAATATTTAGGGACTATTTCGTGTAAGATTTTAATCAAAATTGGTACCAATAGAAGCAGAACTCTCATATGTTTATTTGTTTATTTGGTAATATATTTATTTTGAAGCGTTAATTATCAATTTCTGATGATATAACACAAAGTTTACATTTTATTCAAAATTTTGATTTGCATCAGGAGAAAAACAAAAATAACCGAAGAAAAATATGACCAAATAAACAAATAAAATTTTATATTCAGACAATTCTGCGTCTTTCAACAAATGGTTTGTGAAAATCCAACTGTAAATGCCGTCAAATTTTTTTGGAATTTTTTTTTATTTGGTTTTTACATTCACTTCCCGATTTATTTGTGTGTTGAGAAATCCAGAACTAATAAAAATGTATGTATATGAGCATCGGAGGGTGTGGATATAGGATAAAGGCAATAAGAACGTTCATCTTGCATTGAGCCCGAACACCAACAATTGTGGAACTATCCTATAGTCATAATGATTGATAAAATATACGTCACATAAAAGTTCACGGTATCGCTTTCAGAGTTAATTTCCTTTCTTTATTCTCTTTTTTAAGATACTTTTTTAGTATTTTTAAAAGGCTAGTATGAAATTTTGAGCTGAAACTTTTACGAATTATATACTATCAAGGAATGTTTCTGTTCTCATCAATACAATTTTATTGGTTACTGCAGAACAGATTTAGCGTTATGTGAGTTTATACATATTAATCTTTGACTAATTTTGCATGTGATTAAAACACTTTACTAAGTTAAACAACTAGTGTATGTATATTTTTGTATGCCCCATTTATGGGCATTATGTTTTCTGGTATGTTCGTCCGTCCGTCTGTCCGCTCGTCCGTCCGTCTGTCCCGCTTCAGGTTAAAGTTTTTGGTCGAGGTAGTTTTTGATGAAGTTGAAGTCCAATCAACTTGAAACTTAGTACACATGTTCCCTATGATATGATCTTTCTAATTGTAATGCCAAATTAGAGTGTTTATCCCATTTTCACGGTCCACTGAACATAGAAAATGATAGTGCGGATGGGGCATCCGTGTACTATGGACACATTCTTGTTTTTTTGTTATAGTTATTCACCAAGCTAGTCGGTATATATGATTTATTCTGTACGGCTCGGGTGACCCTAATTAACCAGAACGACGTAGGAGTTCGGGTTAAAGGGTCATCCCGAGCCGTGCAGATTAAACCATATACACCGATTTGATTGGCGGATAACTGTTTTAACACATTACGTCATCAATTTACGTGAACATTTTGGAAATATGCGGACGATATTCCGCAATCCACGGCTCCTAGGAAAGTTTCTTGTAGGGCAAAGAAAGGGGGAAATACGCTGTAATGCAGTTAAAGAGATATAAGAAGATGTGGTATGAGTGCCAATAAGACAACTCTCCATCCAAGTCAAAATTTATAAAAGTAAACCATTATAGGTCACAGTACGGTCTTCAACACGGAGCCTTGGCTCACACCGAACAGTAAGCTATAAAGGGCCCCAAAAAAATTACTAGTGTAAAACCATTCAAACGGAAAAACCAACGGTCTAATCTATATAAAAAACGAGAAACGAGAAACACTTATGAACCACATCAACAAACGACAACTACTGAACATCAGATTCCTGACTTGGGACAGGTGCAAACAAATGCAGCGGGTTTAAACGTTTTAATGGTATCAAACCTTCACCCTTTTTCTGAAACAATAGTGTAACATCACAACATAGAAAGGTTGGTAAGTATTAAATAATTAACATTTTTTTTATATTTAGGCTTTTTCCTAAATTGTTACATTTTTTGGAGAATTGCAGTTTGATGTAAGATTGTTTTTTCATCGTTTCTGTTAAATTTATTCTCAATTTTTATATAAATTAGTGACGATTTAAAAATTGACATATTGTGTAAACACCTTTTCTTTTTTTTTTTAAACTATACTACATGTTGCCCTTTAGTAGTCATTAGTTTGTTTTTGTCGTTTGATTACTGTCTTATTGACGTATAACCTACATCTCCTCAGTTTAAGTTCAGTTTGCTACATACCTTTTAAATCGGTGTATGAAAAATCATAACTGAACGGGTTATTGGGTATAGATTAATTGCCTTTCTTTCCCTCAATAATATGCGTAGAAGAAGATGAACCGAGGAGAAATGTACCTTAATTCAAAATATTAAGTAAACAGAAAAAAATGTTTCATTTTTCAATCTTTGACTTCCCCTACACCCTTTATTTTGTGTCTACTGAATTCATTTTTGAAGACATGTCGCATCTTAACAATTGATCTGCAGCTTATTCCCCCTCCCCCGCTGTTTTGGTACAAACTTAAAAAAGATCCTCATTAAATTCGATCGCAAAATAGTCACTAAAAAGGTATACATATCTAAATAGTCGTAATACATTCATTCCATGGAACACAAAACTATCAGAGTTTATTTAATTTGATATTCTAAAATACATTTTTTTTTTGGCAGAAATTACAAAACATAATTATTAAGTAAACTGGTTTGACTGTGAAACACCCATTTAAGATTTACATTGCACACAAAATATTATAAAATAGATATTTTTTTTTAATTTTATGGAATCAAGTTCCATCCCTTTCAAAATCCAGGGTCCGCCTTAGATGTGCATTATCCAGATTATAGCACAGTTAGAACAAAGAGATTTTACCCATGTCATGTGTTAACGAAAATAGTACACAGAACACAGTACGGAATAAGTAAACAGTCATTATGAAATATAAGGAGATGTGGTATGATTGCCAATGGGACAACTCTTCACCAAAGTTCAAATGAAGTGAGTGTAAGGAATTAGACAACAATATGTTGTTTTAGATAAAGGAGTGCAGAACAATAAAGAAGTAGTTAATAAGGATTGGAGTCGAACCCCCTTGCTTCGAGCGGGGTTCATTGAATTTACAACCTCGGTGTTGACATCCTAGTGATTACTGTAGATATAATACTTCTTAGATCGATCGGCAAACCAGGCCTCGGAAATTATTTAACTGATAGAAAAATATGTGGTAAGATTGCCGATGAGATTATTCTCTACCAGAGAATTTAACAACTATTATAGATCACCGTACGGCCCTCAATAATGAGCACAATCGATACCTCACGGTAAGCTTTAAAAGGCCCGAAATAAACGAAAAAAAGTTTAAACAATTCAAACGAAAAAAGTAACGGCCTGATTTTTTTCCATAACAATAAACGGGAAAATAATATGATATACAGCAACAAACGACAGCCAACGAGTTACAGGTCCATAACTTGGGACAGGCACCTACAGAATGTGGCGAAGTTAAACACTTTGCTAGCGCCAAACCCTTCCCTAACCTGGAACAGTGATGAAACAGTACAACACATACACTTTTGTACGAAATTTTGTGTAAATTCATTTTAGGTCAAAAACTAATCAATATTCTTTTAACTGATATTAATGTTATACAAGTATGATGCAAGTAATATTTAAATTTCCAATTTGGTTTCCGGAAGAGTGATGTAAAAATGTATTACATTTATTGTTGAGTTGCTGTCTCATTGAAATGTACTCAAATCAGGTTTTATTGTGACATTTTGGTAGACACCCATTCAACGCATCGATATCCTATACTAATCGATAAAAATATAATTTATTGCATAGAATATTTTTTTTTTATTTAGAATTTATCATACTGGCTTCATTTTTCCGTTCTGAAAATCATAACACATTATTTTTCGTTGTTTTTTATAACCAACACCGAAATTAGTAACGTTTTAAACGTTGGTTAAAAGTTTTGTGACAGGAGACCTTTGGGGATTCATATACTTAGTATTTTTTTTGTTTATAATCATAATCAAGATTGTTGTCCGAATGAATGCCGTTCAAATGTTATAGATTAGGAGGCACGTTTGCTTTGTACATTAGTTACGTCAAAAAGTGATTATATGCAAAGAATAAGAAAAAAAAACAGTACTTGAAGAATGCAGTAATAATGTAATAAGTTAATAACTAACGAATTTACGAACTTTTTAGAAATGATGTCCAAATTGGCCCTCATCATCTGATCATAATACAAAGATCAAAATTAATGGAACAAAATCATCTACAGATACTGTACTTTTCTCATTTATCAAACTGATAAACAAATAACTACCGAGAAGAAAGGCCCATGCTTTGTATTGTACTAACGGGATAAAAAAAAACGAATTGATGTTTTTAATAATAAAAAAAAATGTGTGGACTTTAACGGTGCTTTTTTGTGGACTTTAGCGGAACTTGTTATTGTGGACTTTAACGGCGTTTTCTTGTGGACTTTAGCGGAGGTCATTTTGTGGACTTTAGCGGAAAGTTTGTGGACTTTAGCGGCGTTGTGGACTTTAGCGGAAATTTGTTGTGGACTTTAGCGGTGTTGTGGACTTAAGAGGAATTATGGACTTTAACGGTGCCACATGTCAGATGCAAAAAAATGCAGCGGGTTTAAACGTTCACATGTATTTGTATTTTTAATTACTGACTTGAAAACGTGATTTGGATAGATGATTCCAGGACTAACCTCGTAACGGACTGTTAAAACACATACAGTAACTTATACTTAAATACATGTTACACTTAATTAAGTTAAGAGTATCCTGCGTGGGACTGAGAGCCCTTGCATTTTCATTATTCTCAGTTCCTATCACCATAGCTTACCAAAATATAATAGCTGTTCTTAAAACGTGAGACCAATTCATTTTCGTTTTGAAATATGATTTGAGAATATTTTCCTTCAAACATGACAAACATATCAAAGATACCAGTTTTATAATGCAATACGCCAGACCTGTATCTTTAAATAAAGATGTATCATTTGCACTCGATTTAAAACGAACGCGGAATGCCAAATCAATAACGAAATTTATGAGAATTGAAAACTCATAATTCCAAAAAGTTGTGACAAATCTGGCTTATGTCATCTCACCCTGGGAACCGCTCGGTGGTCTCGTGGTAGCGTGTTCGCCTCGAGTGCGGGAGGTCGTTGGTTCGAAACCCGGCCGTGTCAAACCAAAAACTTGAACATTGGTATTTGCTGATTTTCCGCTTAGCACGCAGCATTAAGGAGTAAGAGCAAAGACTGTTCGGCTCAGAGTACGAATAATGTGTCCGGGTAAGGTGATATATCTTCCTGTGGACTGTTTCCTTGTGAACTAGCACGTTAAAAAGCAGCGTGTCGGTCTAATATAAAGCAGGGTTGATATTCATATTACATTTACATGTTCTCGTCCTGAATATGCATATTAATTTGCCGTAGGACGTTAAGCAGCCATCCATCATCATCTCATCCTGGGATAAAAAAAAACAAAAAAAACTTAGTATTATATTAGTAGTTGATTTTGCTTTTATATCAAAGCTACATGCAAATATTACAATACGGACTTTATGTTTCCAAAAGTTGAAAACCTTAAGTTGGAATATTTTAATGGGAAATTTTAAATACCGATTTGGACATGAGTAAACTCATTGAAAAATCAGTTACATATTATTTTTAGTATTTAGACAAGTAAATTTTGGAATAGTTACTACGACGGCAACAATTAGAATCAAGCTGCCTTCAACTTGCCTTTGTTAATTAGTAATGTTTAAAGCAAGGTTTCAGGACTTTCTGAAGTTAAAATAGATAGAAATTTAAAAAAATTATTTCATTCTCCTTAAACCTATTCTTACAATGTTGATACAAATCAAGGACATAACTCTGAAATTATAATTACGGCAATAATGAAATTCATCCTCCCTTCATTTCAGTGGAGTAACTAAACAGTCAAACCTGTCCTGAGTCAGGAATCTGATGTTCAGTGGTTGTCGTTTGTTGATGTGGTTCATAAGTGTTTCTCGTTTCTCGTTTTTTATATAGATTAGACCGTTGGTTTTCCCTTTTGAATGTTTTAACACTGGTGGTTTTTGTTGACCTTTATAGCTTGCTGTTCGGTGTGAGCCAAGGCTCCCTGTTGAAGACCGTACTTTGACCTATAATGGTTTACTTTTATAAATTTTGACTTGGATGGAGGGTTGTCTCATTGGCACTCATACCACATCTTATTATATCTATAAAGTATTTAAGTCGTACTGCAAAGAGAAATCAAATTATCAACACGGGGGTGTTTTTTATCATTTTATTTCCTAACCTCCACCAATGATTGTTGAATTTTCTATGCTCCACCAATGATTTGTCTCTCAAACGAGTAGTATCGTTTCACATCCTTAATTTCTTAGATTTACATTTTAAAAGAAAAAAAAATATCCACCCTGATTTTTTTTATTCTAATAAATTTTACATGTTTTGATGAAAATAAACAAACCGAGGAAATTGATTTCATCATCGCATGCACATCCCGTCCACGTCAGCTTGACACATTGCAAATAAATTTCGTTGAAATATAAAAATTCTCACTGATATATTCATTCACACTAAGTCGAATTTTGCAGTTTCTGTGTGTCCTGTCCCCTCTACGGTTGTCGTAACTGTCAATTCAGTGTTACCGAAATAAAATTCAACATTAATGTAAAGTGTATTTTCAGATGGATTTGGTATGTTAATATAGACAGTTCCTATATGCACGCATCCTGGTTCATCAATATACATTGGAGATTCTTTGTGGGAAGCGTAAACAGGAAGAACCAGGCGTTTTTCAAATTTCTTTGTGCTATGAAGTCTGTTTCTAACTTTTGTTCCAACTGCAGTTGTTTGGTTTGACTTGATGATAGGCCAGAAACATTTTTTACACATTTCTTTTCCGTCAATAATAACAAGTCTTGTTTGATCGTGAATATTTCGATTAAAATCTAATCTAGT
Source organism: Mytilus californianus (assembly GCF_021869535.1). NCBI lineage: Eukaryota > Metazoa > Mollusca > Bivalvia > Mytilida > Mytilidae > Mytilus > Mytilus californianus. Next base: position 71,382,925 of record NW_026262593.1, on the reverse strand, counting down.
TCCAATGCCGTATGTGTACCGCATCACGCGTGATGATATATAATCTGGTTTATGACCGAAAAGAACGGCTCCTTTTAATACAGACAACCCTGCATCTTCAGGGATAATGATTCGTTTATCAGGGAATTCCTTCCGTATGGCATGATGAAGCATTTCTGATTCTGAAAACCCTCCCACTAGAAGTAGCATGGAAATACCTTCACATTGCTTGATTAAATTTGAAACATGGCCTACAATATCCACCATAGATTTTGAAAATAGAGCTTTCAGAACATCTGCATCAGCCCTCATTTTGTCGTGACGAAGGGAAATGTTATCGCTCATAGAACAAGATGAGACAGTACTTTTGAAACCTTCTCCAAAATTCTTCTGACAGAGAGTATCTATAGCAACAAAGGGGATGGTAAAATTCACCTTCCCTGATTTGTTGGGGTATATTGTTCTTTTTATAGTTTCGAATTCTCTGAAAAGATCCAGATAAGCAGACGGATTATCCTTTGACAGACTATACATTAAAGGTCCTCCAACAATTTTTACCAGCAACTGAAAAAACTCGTTATCAATAGAAGTTCCACCACATGCATCACCGGTTGCCTGGCATAATTCTTTTAATTTTTCATTTTCTTGTTTTTCATGGACAGTCATATCTGCGGTGCCGCCTGTTAAATAAAAATTTAACGTTATGATTTTTGAGTATCCGAAGCGCTTTTCCGGAAATGCTTTGCTCATGAAAGCTCAATCCCCACATTTTAATAGTTAAATAAAGATACTTCAATATTTGAAGAGATATATGGCCAAAAAGAACATGTTAATGCAGAAATTATTGCGAGCATATGTTATTGCGATTTTTGAAAAAATGGGCAAAATGCAAGATTCTTCACTATTAAATGAAAAGACCTCATTTTGTGTGTCGCTTCTCTTCCTTCCACAATAAATTAATCATCATGCCTCTGTGTCCTATAAGTACCATGCATAGTCGCATTTGTCATCCTCGCTTATGATTATTCAGTTTAGGTTATTGTGGGAGGAAAACACAATAAAGGCGTCCGGATATTGTTTCCGTCATCGAACAGACTTTTAGGTCATAAACAAGACTTCTGTTTAGGACTGTTCAACAGTAAGGGAGCTACCATTTGATTTTTATGGGGGCTAAGATGAAATTTGAAAAAAATAGGCAGGACAGGAGTTTTGAGTGAAAAAAAAGGCAGGATGAGACACTTGTAAAAAAAAAGTCAGGATGACAATTTAGGTAAAAAAAAGTCAGGATAAACTATCAAAAAAGGCAGGACCGAATAGAGTGGAAAATAAAAAGGCAGGATAAAGATTGCAACTTAAAAAAATGCAGGACAACATTTTTCATCCTAGCCCCCCCCCCCCCCCCCCCCCCCCCCCATAAAAATCAAATGGTAGCTCCCTAAGATAAAATAATTAAAATAAAGTTTAGAATTACACATAATTTTCATAAGTACTTGGGGACAGGACAATTATTTTCGCTTGTTTCTGTATACTATTATCATACCTATGCTATAAATAAAGTGTATTTGCTATTTACTATCCATTCCAAGTTTACTATCCTCGGCGGTCACTGATCATACTGATATATTATATAGAGACTAATTCCATCCGAAATGATAGTAAATAGCAAATACACTTTATTATATGTATGTTCATGGTATACAGAAAAACAGAAAACAAAAAAATAACGGACTTTGGAAAAAAAGGGGAGGGCTAAACAAAACTGTCCTGTTACAAATGTACCAAGTACCTATGACTTTTGTCAGTTTAGATACCTTTCCTGAAATTCTCCAGTCATAAAATCTTTTACAAAAATTCATCCTAAAACAGTTTACATACTTTCAACAACGCTCTAAATGCCCGCGATTTCGCGGATGTGTTCTAGTAATTATTGCAATTTCAGGAAAAACTGCATACAGAACAGTATGTTCTAATCATTACCTCTTTGTTGGTCATTAAATGTGTTCTTTACGGTTACCAAATACTGGTGTTTGAGTAATCATTTTTTCTAAGGTTTTTATTAATTGATTAATTGATTATAATATTGCCAGTTTACTTAATTGGTACAAGTAGTAAATGAGCTGTTAATTATGGTATAAATTTTCTGTAACTATTATTTAGCCCTATAGGAATTAATGTTGAGGGTTTTACGTCCATAAGACAACGACCAACAATACATGTACATACAATTGGTATAATTTTGTGTTTCCGTTTTGTAGATGTTTTTCCGAGCGAGTACTCGAGTATCGCTCGGTAAATCCAACGAGTACTCAATTAGAAAATCTTTACCGAGTTGACATCCCTTATAAATATAGATAAGTACGTCTAAACAAGTAACAACTCTACGACAGATCCATCCATTGGATCACCGGCGAATGGATCAGCAACCATCCATCATGGAAATCATTATAGGAAACGCAAGCTCTGGAATAACGAAGCAACTGGGATATATAAACTACATACGCTGGCGCTGCTGTTATGTTATTATATGGAGTATATCCCAGTAGATACGTCATTCCAGAGCTTGCGTTTCCTATGATGATTTACTTGATGGCGGGATGCTGATTACATGGAAGCTGTTCAACCAAGGGGTTCTAAGTGGTAAGATTAGAGTTATTCTTTCGAACATTTTACGGTCGCCATCACTTGTTACTTGACCGTTGTGGACTATTTGTTTCACATGTCATGACGGATATTTCTAATTGCCGTAACTATAATCCCGTCTTCTTTTTCTCGATTGTGACATCACCGAATGAGACTTATCACTGAATTTGTAATTACATGAGTAACGCGACGGATGCCACATGTGGAGCAGGACCTGCTTTACCTTCAGGAGCACCTGAGTTCACATCCGATTCTTGTCGGGTTCCTGTCACTTAGTCTTTAGTTGTGTGTGTTTTATAGAGTGATGTTTATCTGTTGTTCATTTTCCGTTCATTGCCATAGATTTGTCAGTTTGTCTTCGACTTATGCGTTTGAGTGTCCATTTTGTATCTTCCGCCTCTTTTTTTGTATTTGGCACAACTTTTTGGAATTTTGGGTCCTCAATGCTCTTCAACTTTGTACTTGTTTGGCTTTATAACTATTTTGATCTGAGCGTCACTGATGAGTCTTATGTAGACGAAACGCGCGTCTGGCGTATTAAATTATAATCCTGGTACCTTTGATAACTATTTGTATATCTTTGATAATTTCTGAACAATGTATTCAGTTTACATTTCTATTTGATAGGCTTCTAAAGAATATAACGGACTAATAGTGGCAATATCTATAACAGTTCATCTCATTTATTTCTGGAGAAAAAGTTGTTTGTGAAAAAAAGTTGGTCAGGTGAACGATTCTTTTAGGTAACATGTCAATAATTTAGTGCTATTGATATAGTGATCTACATGTAAATATTCACCTCCTAAGTCAATGATCATATACTTTGTTCCGACTTCAGACATCGTGAATCCTTCTTCTGCACCGTTTAGTTTTTCAGTTGGAAGATATTGACAATATATAGAAGCAGCTTCAGGTTCCAAAGCAATCAGTAAATTTTCTCCTGGTATTCCTGCCTTTAAGAATGTAAAATGTCGTCCTTAAAATACTATATGAATGCATACGGAAGTGAATAGCTTTACTGTACAAAGAAGTCCTCTTTTTCAGTTTTGCTGTGTACAAATGCATATTTTCATATTGTAATTGTAAACTTATCATGATTCTACATGTATCAAATTTTTGAAATATAAATGAAAGAAACTGTTTTATTTGGGACTTAGCACTTTACAGAATAAAAAAGTTCTGGAAAAACAAGCTTGATGTAAATGATATGGACATTTCTCTTATGGTTATGGCCTGTTTCGATGTATCTATTTCCAACATGAAAAGATATCAAACTGAATGGAGTGTGCTATAAATAAATGATACGAAAACTGTGTGAATTTGGTTGACCTATACTGAAATGTGTTACGAAATTTAAGCATTTCCATTGGCTATTCGTAAGGTCAATGGCGACTTTCAAAGGTCATGACTGACTTCTTTACCCCAGTGACAACATAAATTTGTTATCAATTGGATACCGCTAGATATTGATTGGTATCCTTTCTAAAGCGTACAAAAAGCTTGGAAACGTCTTATGTGAATCTTAAAGTTATATGGTTTGAGGTGTGCTTCTTGTTGCATTGATCGTTTGACGCTTTAAATACTTACTGAACTCTCATAAATATAGCTATTCCTATGATTTTGTTTTATAAGACTTCATGGAACCGTTTAGAAGTATTTTTTCTGACTTTTCTGACTTTACTGCTTTTCTTGATCTGCTGTATTTAACCGACAGCTGTAAGTACCCTATATAGCTTCATGTAGTCGCGATTACATTTTACCTTGCCTCTCTCTCTCTCTCTCTCTCTCTCTCTCTCTCTCTTATTACCTTTTCAGCACTTTTCCTCATAAATTGTTTTGCTGCATCAGTCCATATTGCTGGAACAGTAAGCACCCATCTTATGTCTTTAACCCTCATTCCAATACCCCGTTTGTCTAATGTTTCCATTAAATGATCCTTGAGAGCTTGGATAGACAATGAAAACACATCCATTGCTAATGCTGACTTTCCAGATATATCCTCAATCATTGAAGCTGTTGACAAATGCTGCAATAAAATTATACTTTTTCGTATAATTGCCAATTATTGCGTGAAGGTTTGGATATTTAGGGACCAGCAATTTTATAAAAAAAAAATAAGAAGATGTGGTATGGTTGCCAATAACCACTCTCAAAAGAGACCAAATGACGTAGAAGTCAGCAACTATAGGTCACCGTTCGACCTTCTACAATGAATGAACACCATACCGTATTGGTGACAAACGTAACATTGATTGTTCCTTCGCTATACGTTTACACGGATTTGAAGAGAATTATGAACAAACAATTAAAGAAAAACAAATATGATATACAGTAATAAACAACAACCACTGCTAACAAGCTCCTGACTTTTGACAGGCACAACAGCATATTAAACATGACCGTAGTCGTATACTCCTAATGACCGTTTTTGTATAATGATTCTGCGTGCAATCTTATTAGAGAAGAGGGACGAAAGATACCAGAGGGACATTCAAACTCATAGATCGAAAACAAACCGACAACGCCATGGCCAAAAATAAAAAGACAAACAGACAAATAATAGTACAGATGACACAACATAGAAAACTAAAGTCTAAGCAACTCGAACCCCACCAAAAACTGGGGGTGATCTCATTATTAGATTATGAAATGGACATTAAATTGTAAAGGGTTGATTTGAAAATATGTAGTTGCGTATAAGTTTGTTTGGTTGCTGTTTTTTTCGGAATACTGGTATTCTGCTTCATAACTGAATTATGACTATGTGTATACAGGTGTCTTTCACTAGTTGCAGTAATGCAATTTAAAAATAAAACAGTTATAAAGGCAGAAAAACTTGGATGCTGTAACAAAGACATTTTGCGTCATGTGTGCTAAAAATTTGTATATCATTGAAAATAAATTGAGTAATCATGAATCATTAACTAATAAACTTTCGAAATGATAGTTAATCAATTTGAATCAACACTTCAAAAAAAGGGGACCGATTCACTTGAAAAACAGTAAAAGACACTATGCTAACCGTAAAAATGATGATAATGACAACGACAACGTTAAAGACATAGAATAAAAAACTAAGTAGGCGTCAATGCTACCGAATAAGAATTGTTACCGGGTTTGTACTAACATGAGCAACACGACGGGTACCACATATGGAGCAGGGTCTGCTTCCCCTTCTGGAGCACCTCAGATCACCCCCAGTTTTTGGTGAAGTTCGTGTTGCTTAGTCTTTAGTTTTCTATGCTGTGTTTTTTCTCATTTTTTGTCTATTTGTCTTTTTCTTTTTTAGCCATGGCGTTGTCAGTCTATTTTCGACTTATGAGTTTGAATGTTCCTCTGGTATCTTTCGCCCCTCTTTTAAATTACAGGTTGAAACAATGTAAATTTTTGGGTACCCTCCTATTCAAACATATAAAAATATTTCGACGAAAGTTTCTGGAGTATTTGATCCATGTTCAACGAGAAAGAATTGTCAGAAATGTTTCAGTAACGTGAAAACAAAACTGCAGATAATACGTTAGTTAATATCTAGTGGATTTTAATTTCTTACTTTCTCTCAAATTGACCATTGATTGTAAGAATATCAATCATAGAATATTTCTCTGATCATAATCATAAACATCTATACAAAAATACTTCAGATAAGTAAACCATTTCGATAAACAAGATTCTGAAAAAGATGATTCTATTGATAAATTGATAAAACTTATTCAGGTATTTAACCCCGCCACATTCTGCAATTCAATGGTTGTCGTTCGTTGCTGTATATCATATTTGTTTTTCGTTCATTATTTTGTACATAATCAGAACGTTAGTTTCCTCGCTTGAATTGTTTTACATTTGTCATTTTGGGGCTTTTTATAGCTGACTTTATGCGGTGTGGGTTTTAATTATTGTTGAAAGCCGTACGGTGACCTATTATATTTGTTAATTTCTGTGTCATTTGTTCTCTTGTTGAGAGTTCTCTGATTTGGCAATCATACCACATCTTCTTAATTTTATATCTCTACCATGTTCTACAAAAGTTAATTATTTCGAATATCTTGTGGGATAAATGAAAATTTAAGAAATTGGTTGAACATGGCATAGAATGTCACATGAATTATATAAGACATTCTATTTCCTTCGAAAATATTTGAGAGATTTAGAAAGGATAAATATTTTGAATGGAACTTTTTACCTTAAAGTTTGGTTGATAACATTTCTGCTCAGCTATTCTAAGCGATAAACTAACAAATACATTTCTATTGAAAACAATCAAAGAAAATAGCAGTATAGGAAAAGCGAAAATATCTAATATTGAACTTTTGAATTTTGTTTCATATATCATGAACTGTGTTAACCAACACGATTAACGAAAGCTATATTTTTATAAAGCCTATTTGGTCGAGTGATCTAGGGCGCTGGGCACAGTACAGGCGCTGGTGCCAACTATATGTCACTGTAGGTCCTTCAACAATAACCAATTATACACATTCTGCATTGTGACACACAGCAAACCAACGACAGCTACTGAATAACAAGCTGTTTACTTACTTGGGAAAGGTATGTATTGAATGTGGCGGGGTTAAACATATTTGTGAGCGCTCATGTCCCCCCTTTGCTAGACAGTAGTGTAACATCACATAATAAGATAATTATTTGATTGCTTGTTTTGTGGCGTGGTCAATTACATCAAAGAGTTGATGGTCAATACTTAATCAGTTTAATGATCTTTCATCTTGATTAATGTGACAGTTTATACGGTACATGAGTTTCACATTCGATTTGCAATAACATTTATAAGTTTATCAAAATAGTCTAAGACCATAAAGTAATGTTTAATCTAAATTAAGAACAGATGTTAATGACGAGCTTGTGATAAACTTTATATTGGTCAGTTGTATTATAGATGAGATTGAAGTAACAAGTTGTTTTATAGATGAGATTGAAGTAACAAGTTGTTTTATAGATGAGATTGAAGTAACAAGTTGTTTTATAGATGAGATTGAAGTAACAAGTTGTTTTATAGATGAGATTGAAGTAACAAGTTGTATTATAGATGAGATTGAAGTAACAAGTTGTTTTATAGATGAGATTGAAGTAACAAGTTGTTTTATAGATGAGATTGAAGTAACAAGTTGTATTATAGATGAGATTGAAGTAACAAGTTGTTTTATAGATGAGATTGAAGTAACAAGTTGTTTTATAGATGAGATTGAAGTAACAAGTTGTTTTATAGATGAGATTGAAGTAACAAGTTGTTTTATAGATGAGATTGAAGTAACAAGTTGAATTGGAAATTATGATTGTGAACCCATATATTTATATTATACATGTACTGTTATATGAATATCTATACGATTAAACATGTGAACATTAAACGGACTTCGCTTCTAGTATATAGACAGTAGTGAGCTTATGGTGAAATATATGCAATAGCTGGTTCCCTATATTAACGGGCAAGATGGATTACGATCCCGGATACATAGATCCAAAATAATGAATAGGTCCAAATAACACAAAAAAAAAGACCCGTTACAGTAGTATCAATATCATTGAATGACTGCATGTCTTACATAGTGTGAATTTCACCTTTAAGCGATAGCAATGAAATTTACTATACCATATTTTTATGAAGTTTCATTTTAAATCGATGAAAGTAGTAGAAATCTTCATGTTCGTTGTCCATCAAAAGGTCAGAATACTGGTTTTCTGCTTCATAACCGAATGAAACAAACTTCTTGTTCTTGTCAAGTAAAACTACTGTTGGTGTCTTTAAAGAAAGCAGCTGTCTCCCACCGGCATTCCATGCTTGATTGGCACGAATTTTAAGAGGATCTTTCTCAAAATCACTTCTCGTTGAAAAAGCATAGCCAGAGTATGTGGTTCCGAAATCTATCGCTGCAACTAGAAGATGGTTGGAATCCATTTTATCCTTAGTCAGATGCTATTTGAAAAAATGAATGACAGAACAAATTAACTTAGTTTGGTTGTTAAATTAAAGTCGATCTGGTGTATACGCCAATAAGATAATAACCTTACAACACACATGAAAATAAAAGTATTTAAAATATAAATATTGATTTTATTTCCAGGTTCAAATACATGTAACCGATACATATCTCAAAAACATGGCTGAAGCCAAGTAATCAACAGAAATTAACATTTAGTGTATTAGCAATTAATTGAATATGCGTCAGAATATTATTCATATGTAAGTTAGAATTGTCGTCTTAGGGAGCTACCATTTGATTTTTAATGGGGGGGGGGGGGGGGGGGGGGTAGGATGAAAAATTTTGTCCTGCATTTTTTTTAGTTGTAATCTCTGTCCTGCCTTTTTATTTTTTACTCTATTCGGTCCTGCCTTTTTTTTTAAAGTTTATCCTGACTTTTTTTTACCTAAATTGTCATCCTGACTTTTTTTTTGCAATTGTCTCATCCTGCCCTTTTTATTACTCAAAACTCCTGTACTGCCTATTTTTTTCAAATTTCATCCTAGCCCCCCCATAAAAATCAAATGGTAGCTCCCTTACCCGAAAACGAAAGTAAAAATCGTATCCATATTCATACTACCTTGTTCAACTGCACATTTCCTTTTTTTATTTATTTGCGACCACTTACCGATTTATCGTTGAAATATTGAGGGATCAAAACAAATAAACTTTGTCACTTACAAACTTACAAAATAAGCACTGGCATTTTGAGAAAGGAAAATATATCGAATACGCCTGCGTCGTATGATATTTACCTGTTTCAAGATGATTGATTTCAAACTATTTGTAGAAATGAGGGTGTATATTTAAACATGTTGATTTAATTTAAAAAAAAAAAAAAGCAACACGTGAACCCGAGACAGCTGAAAAAATGTTTCCGTTATTTTTGGCTTTTGATTTGAAATAATTGACTGGGAATAAGGTAATGATGATTTTCAAAAACCCTTTTTTTGAATATGATATTGTGTTTAGATTCTTACACAAGACAATTAAAAGCATTGTTGGATTTTGCTGTAAATAGAAAAATGTATATACTACCATTTGAATTTACCTCTTTAAGGTTTGACTATTTATTTACTACTTGGGCATTTACAAAGTTTCTTCATTGTGTTTAATATACAAATTCTTAATCTTATTGCAATTACCACTTTCTGCAAACCAGATGTCTAAAGCAAATTACACAGACCAATTAATCACAATACAAATTTCAGATCTGAATTTGCTTGAAAATCTGGATGCATTTATTTTGTTTCCAGATGCCTTCAATAATTCTTATACTCGTTACTGTATCTGTCTGCGACAACCATACATAATTAGTAAATTTAAGTCCTCCGAAAATATTGGATACCAGGACAGTGTTAGGGTTAAAGTCTGTATAAGTCACATTTTGGACAATTAAATGTGGATTTTCGCATTACTTTTCTAAATTTAGCACCAGTAAGAGCTTGACACTTTAAAGCATTGTTTTCATTATGTATATTGACCCTTAGTGTTTCTTTGTGTTGTAGTGTTACTGTCCTATTGAGTTGTACCCAATGATATTCTTTCGAGAGCAAAATCAGGCATTCATAATTATTTTCAGTATATTAAAGTTCTGTTGTGTTATTTACTCTCAAGAACAAAGGAAACCTTACAAGTTATAGCTTTACTAAAAAGCTAGCGATCTCATAACTGATGAAATTGGAAAATGTTTTCGCTTTGCAGTTTAATTCATTCAGAATAGCCTTGTATATAAATTGTTGTGGTTTACAAAAATTATATAAGGCTAATACACTTTTTACATTTACCAATTTTTTTTGGGGGGGGGACGAAAGGGAGGAGTAATGTCTTAATCATCTGCGTTTGTACCTTTTTATCGATTATTTTTTTCAAATAGAAATGTTGTTCGTTTACTTCTTCTTTAATTGTTTGTTTATTTCTTTCTGTTAGAAAAGTATGGCCGCTTCCACCTGAATGTTTTTCATTTGTGATAGGCATCGAAAAGTGTAGAGAGTGAAAAGTAGTCAAATTTACACATTCAAAAATATTTTTCAAACGGTTTCTCACATCTTTTCAAAATGATCCTTAAAATGTAAAGCTTTATATATGTATAGTCATGTTTTGTTGTCGATGAAGATCTTGTCTATTCGTTGTAGTTGGACTGCAATGTGGAATGCCCCACGCCTCTTTTTCTATATTTGAATAAAGATTATCCTTTAAATAAAATGTTTCTTTTTTATTGGACTTCTTGAATAAACGTTTATGAGAAAAAATACTCAATAGGGGAATTTGTTATATTATATAAGACCGATTGTACGCGCCTGAAATTCAAGACATTGTAGTTTCGCCATTCTTTTTTCTATATTACAATAATGTCATTAACTATGAAGAAGGTGATGAGGGAGCAACCATTTAACTTATGGTTATGGTTTTTTGTCTGATTCAGAAATTTTTTTTCGCGCAATACGCGATCAATTTTCGTTAGTTTTTCACCGCTATCAATCAAATTATTTTTTTCGATATTTTTAAAACACTATAAGGTATGGGGAAAATCTGGATTCAGAATAATTTTTTTTTGACATCTGCTTGACCAGAATATTTTTTTTATCAAATTGGGGATCAGAATATTTTTTTAGTAAAAAAAAACAATAACCCCCTCCCCCCTTTGAAGTAAAATGGTCGTTCCCTAAGTTCTGCAATGTTATTTTAGATTTTGCTATGAGGTCATCAACATAATATAATTAACAAATTTTACAAAAACGTTATTAAGCTTACAGTTACTATCTTCTCACAATTTATCTTTAAATTATCTCGTTCATTTTCCTTTATATCACACAAAATTGGGTTTTCCATTATAATCTATACAAAATATGACAATTTTGCAAAACCTGTAGCTTGATAACAAGTCCCGTGACCCATACGTTTTATTATATTTATGAAAAACAACCATGATATAAACTACATTTTGACAAATTATATAAAAAATCTCGATTTTAATTTAGACCCCTATCTACCTTAACTGGAATAAATAAAAAGAAGAAGATGTGGTATGATTGCCAATGAGACAACTCTTCACAAGATACCAAATGACACAGACGTTAACAACTAAATGCATGTGTTTACGCACGTAAAACTGATTTAACCCCACCACAAGCTGTGCCTCCACAACGTGTTGTTCGCTGTTGTTTGTCTTAGATTAGAGGGGGGGGGGGGGCTCATTCCTACATCCCATTTTTTGTAATTTTTTCCCACTTCCCACTTCTTTTTCCCTTCTTTTTCCAACATCCCACCTTTTTACCCCCTATATCCCACATTGGGGTGGGCGAGGGGGTATCATATGTTATTTGATTGATCACCATTGGTGTTTTGAACTCTTGCGTTCAGTTGCGATTTAAATCTGCTTAAGTTTGGACATGGTGTGAAAATTTCACGGAGGCCAACATAAATGAATTTAAACTAAGCTGGACTCGATATCGAATCACATTTCAAAATATTTCAGATTTGAATTTTTCCCCTTCCAAACCGTTCTGTTGGGTTTCTTTGATTTTACATGAATTTAGTTTTTAGTAATACATAAAAAAAAAAAAGATTACATGAATAACCAACAATATTGGAGAGAACAACATGCCACATCATTAACATCCGACTTCAATCGTTACTTCCCGGCATATACGTAGCGAGAATGGCGGAGTAGTTAATCCACCATTTTCTACATAAGAAAATGCCTGTACCAAGCACTACAAAAGTCTAAAAGTCTGAAAAGACCAGTTTTTGTCTTAATTTGCATGAACTTTTACTCGACATTCTCCAAAAGTATGACTTGTGTCTTAATTTTTCTTGACAAATTCTCATTTATATTAAATTTGTATGAAATTTACTGGACATATTCTCGACATTCTGAATATGGTCTTAAAATTTCTTGACAAATTCTTGACATTTGAATACTGTCTTGAAATTTCTCGACATATTCTCGACATTCTTACTTTTTCTCAGTATGGCTTGACATATTCTGAACATTTTGAATCGTGTCTTAAATTTACTTGACAGTTCTGAGTTTTACAAATCATGACCAATATTCATGATATAACTTTAATCTTTATTTCTCTTTATATGATATACTGTTGTTTCAAGTTACACTTCTTTACAACAAAAATAAAAGTTGGGCATGTAAAATAATTGAAAATTTGGGTATATAAATATTTTTACAAATGCAAATATGGCTATGAAATCTAAAGTATAAAATAATTCAAATGTGGTTGTGTTGATATAAAACAATTTCAATGTGGGTTTTTAAATAATTACGAATTTTGATTCCTAAATCTTATAAATTAAATGATTCAAACCAATCATACTGCATGTAGACATATTCCATTCTACATTCATAATATTCAATGTTGATATGGTAAATAATTATTATACCAAAATGTGGTTTATATAAATAGCAAATTATGATGATATACAAATCATTCATTTAACAGAAGAAAAATTTGTGTAATGTCATCTGTTGGAATATATTAAGTATTACACATGGACAGGATGTTCCCCATAAAATTAAGGTATTCCACACCCCAGAGTACACGCAACTGTCAAATAGAAGTTATTGCTTTACCTGTAATCAGCCATACAACTTATCAGTTGACCGACCATGCCACTACAATTTAAAAAGTTTGTTGATAGATGAAAATGAAAATCATCATTTTGATGAAAAAAAATTGAATTGAAATGGATTTTCTTCATCAAAATTATGAAGTTAATTATTTTAACATAAAAACAAATTGAATAATTCCCAAAGATTAAAAGAAAATTATTATCTACTCCAGGAATAATAAAAAAAATGTATTTATAATGGGTCCCATCAATGATTTCTATAGAAATGGTTCTCAAACAAACATGCATAATATAGATCTAAACATTTTTTTCTTTTCAGGAAGGAGTTTTTTTATTATTTATTAATATTTATTTTTGATAAAAAATTATAAAATTCAACACTCAAATTTGAATAAAAAATGTTTTTGGGTTGTTCTAAAAAATGAATAAGGTTTTTGAATCAAGATGGGAACAAATTCTTTGACCTAAACGAAAGCCCCCCTCCCTCCCCTCTTTTTTTAGCTACACAAACCAAAAAGATGAATTGTGGGGTCCAAAAGAGATACAAGACACCTATTTTAGTAAAGCAAATTTGACTGGCAGTTTTGCGAACGGCAAAAATCTAACTGCTGTTTGTCAATACCTTCTACTTATATTCCAAGTGAAAACAATTACTTGAATGTTTAATAAAAATAAATCAAAATTAAACTACATGGGGGATTATTCAGGGTATTACATCTTAGTTGCACCAAAAGGGTATCTTACTATATATACCAAATTAATCCTTGATTCTTCAAAGTTTAGTTTAGCCATAATAAAAAGGAGTATATAACAGCAATAGAATGTCATAAACAGTGCAGAATAAGTCTGTTCACATTTCAGGCGAAATTTATACTGTTGAGATAGTGTCAAGACATATTTAAGACTGTCAAGAATGTGTCGAGACATATTCAGACATTATTTAGAATGTCAAGAATATGTCGAGACATATTCAGACATTATTAAGAATGTCAAGAATATGTCAAGACAGATCGAGACAAATTTAAGACAGTCAAGAATTGGTCGAGACTAATCCAGACTCTTATCAGATGATACAGGAAGTGTCGAGAAATTTTAAGACAATGTTCATACTGTCAAGACACTTGTCAAGAAAAATCAAGAACCTTATTAGACAAATTCATACTATGTCAAGAATTTTTAAAAATTATTCAGACAAATTAAGAATGTCGAGTAAAAATTCATGCAAATTCAGACAAAAACTGGTCTTTTCAGACTTTTTGACTTTTGTAGTGAAGTCAGGAATATGATATATTTTGTAGTTGTTATCGATTCGTTTGATGTGTTTGAGCTTTTGATTTTGCCCTTTGCTTAGGGACTTTCCGTTTAGAATTTTCCTCGGAGTTCGGTATTTTTGTTATTTTACTTTTTGCACCCGACCTCTCTGGAAAAAAAAACATGACAATATTTTGATTAATCTAAATAAGCACAGGTTGTTTTTTTTGTTTTTTGTTTTTTTGTTTTTATTTCAGTGGTATTTTTTCACCGACGAAGAGCAAAATGTGAAATGTGTATCTCATTCAGTGGTGAAATAACATCGGCAGGAGCGGATCCAGGATTTTTTAAAAAGGGACGTAATTCCAGGAAAATATGTCGTCGACCGGAGCGAGGCAAAACATTTCTTGGGCGATTTTATGCTAGAGATCATACAAATCGTGAGAAACATGAGCTTGTTTGTGATCAAAAGGGAGCGTACGCCCTCTTTAAAAACCCCCGGATCCGTCGCTCATTGGTATTCAAAACTAGACAGTATTTTATTTAACGGCATTTTGTCCAAGGTCATAGTTGTCTTTCTGATTTTGTTGTACATATCACCCCCCCCCCCCCCTTTTTTAAATCAATTTTGTATTTACATTGTGTCATAGATCAAATTTATTCGTTCAAGGTATGTTTACCGTGTTTTTGTTAATATGTCTTTTGATTGAGTTAAGCCATTTCAATTGATATTTTATAGTGTGTCTTTCTATGTTGTAATGTTACACTACTATTTCAGGTTAGGGTGAAGGTTAGCGCCTGTTAATACGTTTAAACCAGCTGCATTAGTTTGCACCTGTCCTAAGTCAGGAACCTGTTGTTCAGTGGTTGTCGTTTGTTGGCGTGGTTCATAAGTGTTTCTCGTTTCTCGTTTTTTATATAGACTAGACCGTTAGTTTTCCTGTTTGAATGGTTTTACACTAGTCATTGTTTGGGCCCTTTATAGCTTGCTGTTTGAGCCAATGCTCTGTGTTGATGGCCGTACTTTGACCTATAATGGTTTACTTTTACATATTGTGACTTGGATGGAGAGTTGTCTCATTAGCACTCATACCACATCTTCTTATATAGAGTCAAGAGAAAGAGTAGTTATCCGGAAGTAAGGATGTAAAGGTTGTCTTATCAATGCCCAATTGTTTCACGATGATTGTAAGTACTATTCGTGAAGTGATATGAAGATAATAAGAATAAAAATAAAATAAAATAGCTAACGGCAAAACGAAAAATTTGACAGAAGAGGGATAACTGCTTGTAAAATTGTTGATACATTTTGTTTTACAAATAAATCACGAAGAAATAAACATGACTGGATTGGTTATACTATGTGGCGTAGCCAATACAAAATAAATTGTATGCCGGGATATTAAAGGATTCATACATTTTTTATAAAGTCAGTTAGATATATTTAGATACACATAACTTTTTATTCTCGGTCTACTGATGTGAGGGGAACAACACAAGCTTTTGGAATGAGGGATTAGGGATATAGGGGGTAAAGCAAGTGGGTATGTGGGTTAAGGGAGTAAAAATGTAGGGTGTGAGAAAGTGAATGTTAAAAAAAGGTAGAAATAATTGTTTCTTAAAAGTAATCTTCATCCAATACTTTATAAGAAGTTTATCTTTATAGATTTATCTACGTGTAATAGATCTTTAAATTGTATAGTATGTCTGAAGCTGTCAAACTGAATTTAAGACAACGTTAACATAGAATTATCCATATTTTGAGTTAGATCTGGTAGACTTTTCTATAAATTTGATATACTTTGTCCGAAAACTAGTACACTACACTGTGAAAAAATATTTTTGAGATAGAGCAGGTGCGATTTTTTTAATTCAAATTTATTGTCTAAAAGAAATGCACCACGGAAATAACTGTGTTCTCGGGCCACATGCTGTACCTCTATCATGTTTGGCTATCCGGACCATGTGTGAGCGTCTGGATGGGCAGTCTTCAATTTGGAATTCTTTAATTTTTTTAGTCAATTTTTCTATTCTTTAAAAATGTTGCTCATTATTCTCGATTCTTTATATATTAGCAACCCATTATTCTCTTACTATTCTTTAGATTTTGGCCTATTTTTCTCTATTCTTTATTTTTTTGGCCCATTTTTGTGTAGTATTGGTCCATTATTCTCTATTCTGTAAGCCCCATCCAGACACTCGTGTGCTGTTCGTCGTCGTGGGTTTTTTTGTACTTATCATCTGACGCTTACGATAGTGTATTAGTGGGGACGGTAGTGGTAGGGGGGGGGGGGGGGTTCATGACGTTTAAAGCTATTCTTACCCTCATTACCCTTATTAGAAATGCAAATGGTTGATACCGATAGCAGTACGTACTACACACGTTCATTGAATAACCTTTATCTAGCTATGGCAAGCCGTTTTACTATTTATTCTAACTTCAAGATATCTTATAAACGTTATATAGTTTATAAGATATCTTATAAGATATCTTATATAGTTTATAAGACATCATATAATTTATAAGATATCTCATATAATTTTCTTTATAAGATATCTTATATAGTATATCAGATATCTTATAAACTATATAAGTTATCTCATACACTATTTAAGATATCTTATAAAAAAATGTTTATAAGATATCTTATATAAAAAATATGTATAAGATATCTATTAAACTTTATAAGATATAAGATATAAAGTTTATAAGATATCTTATTGAAACTAGATTATATAAGATATTTTATATATTATATGAAACATCTTATGTATTATATGAGATATCTTGAAGTAAGAATAAATAGCAAAACAGCTTGCCATATTTATCGGGGAAGCGACATTTTAGACCTACACATACAGAACAGCTTGTCAAAATATTCAATTTACTAGACAGTTTGCATTCATACTTTTGTACAATTACTTGGTTTATATACTGAAAACACTGATGGTCTTAAATGCACCATTGTAGTTTAATGGATTTAAATTAATCATGTAATCCAAAGGGTATCAATCGTTAAAAACTGTAAGGTGATCTCTAGATGCCCTTTTTGGGTACTTGAATTTTGTAGTATCGCGTTAATTTGTTGTATATTTCCTTTTTCTTTAAATAGTTTGAATTTTAATTGATTAAGGTGTTTTTCTTGTTCGAAGACTAGTTCAAATGTGTTTAAGTCTTTCAGGATAACAAACACCTTTCCTAAATGTAATGTTGATGGAAAATAGACGAAAATGTACGATATTTCTTGATATACCGAACAAAACGACAGTCGTACGTGTGGCAGATCAAAAACTTTTAGCTTCTCGTTATTGCGTAAAGACAAACAAGTAGATTTGTACTTCCTTGATAAATTATATCAAATAAAAATTATAAAAATTCCTAAATAAACATTGTAATGACTTAAAATTTTCTTGTTACTCAAGTGTGTTCGTCTACTTTATAATTGCGTAGGCAAATGAATAAGATTCTAAAAGTTTACTTTGGAATGTTTCTTTTAAAAGAAAGTTTTTTTTAAGAAATGTTATCTTCAAGTAGGAACGTTTCTGTAATTGTACGAATCAATCTATACATGTATACTGTATAAGATGAGGGTGATGATACGCATTTAGGATGTGGGATATTGGGAGTCAAAAAATGGGATGTGGGATAAAAAGGATGTGAGATATAGGGGGTAAAAAGAATGTGGGGGATATTGGTAAAAAAGAAATGGATATAGGGGGTAAAGAAGGGGAATCTTGGAAAAAGAAAGAGAAAACAGCGGGAAGTGGTAAAAACTTACAAAAAAGCGGGATTTTGCAAATGAGCATCCCGTGTCATCCCCCTCTAACATATACGTCATTACATGTACTTAACATTTAAATGCAGTCTGTGTATTGGCAGTATCAACCGTGGGCTTTATTTTAAAGATGAGCTTCTCTTTAAGAGGGTCTGAATGGGGTTTACAGAATAAGAGAATAATGGGCAAAAAGTGCAGAATAAAAAGCCAAATTAAATTGAGAATAGAGGAAATTATTGCTTTTTTATATTTTGATTAAAAGTCTTATTGCTTTCTTTATATTTTGATTGAAAGTCTTAATGTTTTTTTTTTTTTTTATTTTGATTGAAGTCTTATTGCTTTTCTTATATTTTGTGTTTCCATGCTATCTCCTTACTTATTAATGTCAAAGGAACACATTATTGTATATTAGTTAAAGCACAAATCCGTAACAAATAGTTTATTTTTTAAAATATCCAGATGAAGCATATCAAAATGTTTTAAAAGGCGATTTTGTTTTAGCTTCTATTTATCGGAAAGGCTCGAGGCCAATAGATTTAAAGGCGAATTTATTTTAGTTTCCCTTTATCGGAAAGGCTCTTGTAAAGGATTTTAAGAGCGCTTTTGTTTTAGCTTATTGTTATTGGAAAGGTTCGGGACCAAGAGTTTTTTTTTTTAAAGCAAAAGATGAACAAGTGTAAATGTATATCATTTAATAACTTTATTGCAAAAAGTAAAACCCTGACGGGTTAAATGAGCATAAGAAACATACAACACACGAAAAAAGTTCTAAACCAGTCAAGTTGATAATATATAAGTTTAGAGACAATTGACCAATGTGGACCTCATTTTCGCTACTACATGGCTTGATTTCTTTATATAGCCCATAACATTAATCAAAATCTTTATTGAGATCTAAAATAGTTTTTCTTAAGTTTAGAGTTTGAGTCAGGCTAGTTAAATTAAGATAATGGGTTTTAATTGCATTTATAGGGGATTTCTAATATTACTGCTGATTTGGAAATGAAGGAAAAAGTGTTCCTCATCATCTAAAATCTTACAAACTTTACACACTATATTAAAAGGGATGTACTGTTAATAGATTTAGACCAGATAATGATGGTAGCCAACACCACTGTCCCAGGTAAGGAGAGGATTGAGCGCTCAAGCGCATACTGATCCCCGCACATTTTGTTCCTGTCCTCAGTCTTGCACCTATTATTCTCGGTGGTTGCAGTCTGCCATTTTTTAATATTATTCCTTGTATAAATTCGGCCGTCAGTTTTCTACGGGCCTTCAATGCCACATTTGTATATATATAATGTATAGCTTCCGGCGCGGATCCAATCATTTTGAAAGGGGGAGGGGCTTTTCTAACCCTCGGAACACAATGAAACGATCAACAAATTAAAAAAAAAATCTAAAAAAAGGTGGTGTTCCAACCCCCTCCCCCTCCACCCCTGGATCCGCCGATTGGGTTTGGCACATGTTGAAAGCCGTAATGTGTAATTGTTTACATCCACGTCATGCGTTCTCTGTGTAATATTTTTTTCTCAATTACATCTCCTTGTTTTCAGGATAACAGTATCCAAAGCGTCCACTAGTGAATTTGAACTAAAGATTAATTTTCTTTGTAGAAGGAAATTTTGTACACTCATTTTCTTTTCTTTTTCTCTCCAAATATTAAATGCAGTTTCGACAAGACAATTGAGGACTATATAGTCCCGAACAGTATATCAATTTGTACGAGCTGGCGAGTGGAATATGATATACTGCGAAAGACAATATTACGAGGGGTTTTTTAACGACCTTGAATACCCATGAGGGTCTCGCACGGTGGGCCCTGGCTTACACCTGGTTGGACATTTGAATAATTTATTTTTTCCTCATGGTTATTATTATAATTTTGAGAGCCAAATAAAAAACATAACTTAAATATTGTAAAATCAAAAATAATAAGTAAAACGAACAATGATTTGATTAAAAAAAAATGAATAAATAAATTGATGAATAATAATTGGTAGTTTACATTATAAAAATAAATAAAAATAAATATAGCTTAAATAAATAAAAAGATTTTATAAACAACAAAAAATAAAAATGGGTGCTACTAAAAGCCGGAACATGAGAAAAGGCCAAACAAACGACAAAGAGCGGCAGCAACGTTGTCAAAGTACACCAGCCAAGTAAGAAGGACAATATACCTCAATATTAACTAAAAATAAAAATACAATCTCTCGTTTGCTTGCGTGCAACAGTCGTTTTATTCGGGACCTCTTACGTGCGTTCAAAACTTTAAGGGGTAAGCATATGATGAATGCAATAATTCAAAATATAGCCAAATATTTTATTTCCATTTTACAAAGAAATCTGCATGAAATATTTGACACTACAATACAAGACACCAAGGTTTGGGTTGGGTATAGCCCCCCGGGAATATGGTCACCTGAACTGCTTCCTTCCGACTGTAAACACAATGCTTAAAAAAGAAACTCATCAAAAATTATAATTTTGTACGCCAGGGGATCGCCCGTGTTTCCACATCCGGTCGGAATGAGAACGTTAGATTAATTGTCACGTGAAGAGCGAGTGCATGTCACGCTCTCTGACGTGATCTTAAAAAACAAAAACGCGTCCGACGAGAGTTAGTCACCATTTTACATTGATACTGATGATAAATATTGTTTACTTATTTTGGGTGTAGTTTAATGCTCTTTAAATATATAATACATTGTACATATATGTTTTATAGATATTACACCTTTTCACGTCAGAAGGCGTCCCTGTATTGACAAGGGCGGTAACTTGGTTGTTAGAAACACAAACTTGTCTAAATTATTATCAATATTTATCAACATTCTAAAATGCGTCGGCAAATAATATCTTCATAGGTAATATCACTTTAATCTTGTTGGTTAAAAGGTTATATTAACTTCCAAATAAACAGTTTAACAATTAAAATATGTAATTCAAAAGTCGGGAATCAATTTCATAAATTAGAATTGGCTGTCTAATGGTTTGTCACATTGAAGTGATTGGAAATTTGGAATAATTTCGAAAATTTGGATTCTGTTTCATTATGGCTGATTTTCAATTTGTATTGTTAGTAATACTTTTGTTTGCATTTGTTTCATCAGCAGGTAACGTTTTTTTTAGATAATTATTTTATTAATTTGATATCACTGTAACATCTTTTTTATTAACTTTTTTTTTTCATTGTCCGATGTCTGACATTTTCTTAGACCAATACTTTTATTTACGATACAAATCCTTGTTGTAAACTTTCAATTTTAAGGGGTGGGTGTATCGAAATAAGTTCCGTGAATGTTTTCTTTAAAAATTGATATTCTTACATGTGGTCTAAAAATAATAAAAACAAAATTATGAAAAATTAGTTCTATGATTGTATTTTTGGATCTCTTATTTGAATCAAATACATGTAGAAATGTTTGTCATATTTGTTTTGCTTTTTAATTTGTAACATAAAGGTTTAATAATAAGTACAAGAGACAAATTATATCAGACACTGGCAATTCCATTTTGTCACACGGGTATATCATAATTTTCAGACTTCTTTTTCACGATACCGACCACTTAGGTTTTGAGGTTTCCTCAGTTCGGAAACGCGTATCTTTTAAAATAGTTATTTCATGAATTATTTGATGCCAAAATATTGTAATTCAATTTTAAAAAATCACAGAAAGATTGGATCCGCTTAAACCTTGATGCTTCTTTTTTCTTTATTTCACAGTTCTGAGGCTTAATAATGAAAAATGCAAATATATGTCAATTTTGAATGGTGTAAATATATAAATCATATATATGCTCATGTCTGTCATATTTGTTTTTCGTTAATTGTTTTGTTATAAATTAGGCCGTTAGTTTTCTCAATTAAATTGTTTCATATTTTTCATGTCGGGACCTTTTATAGCCGACTATACGGGATGGGTTTTCTCATTGTTGAATGCCGTACGGTTGCCTATAATTGCTTACATCCACTTTATTTGAACTTTAAGGGATAGTTGTCCCATTGGCAATCATAGCTCATCTCCTTATTTTTTTATTAGTATCATATGTGTCATGTTTTATATGTATGGGTTGCGTATGTTAATGTCGGAGTTTGAATGATATTAAAGTTTGATTTGAACTTCAGTTGAATGAAATGATTTTTAGATACAAGTAATTTATATGCAATATTGTAATTTTAGAAACAAATCCGGACTCAGAAAATTTGCATCTTTCTTTCTGCAGGTTGCCTCTCTTGTTATGCCTGTTCCTTGAGTAAACAGAACGACCAAACATGCGCAGAGGATAATAGAAAGTTGATTGACAGCAAACTACATATGAAAGGTTTTGTTAAAAATTGTTCTGAAAATGAAAGTTATTGCATGATAGAGAAAATCACAACTAAATGTAAGTATTTTGATTCTGTTTCTAATCCCTGCCTAATAATACCTAATGATAGTTTAACTGTTTACAAGAAAATCCGACTTTGCTAGACACATGTCGTTTAAAAAGGGCACCATTCAACATTTTTTGTTAACGCAGAAACTTCAAAAGCGTAGGTAGGGGACAAATGCAATGGAATTTCACATGTGCTATCATCATATGTAGATGTGCATATAATTTGTTGGTGAAATTTAGGGAAAACTTAGTTTTTTGTTCGAAATCACAAAATTTGAGGAGCATGCATCTTTTGTGCTGGAATTTCTATGAAAACTGATTCTTTGGTATAACATTCTACTCAAAACTGATTCCTGGTGTCAACAGTTTATTTCTTTTGAACTTCTTTTTTTTTTTTGGGGGGGGGGGGGGGGGGGGGAGTTGTGGATAAGAATTAGTTAATTATCTCTTTTCTAAGTTGCAATATAATTGATATATCGGTACACTATGGTATTCCAAATTGATTCCGAGTGTCAAATTTGAAGTAAAAAAAAATTGAGAAACATCTTTTTGTGATAGGATTTCAAAGAATATTTATATAAAGGTATAAGATGCTTTCCGAAAATTGGTTCCCTATGTCAAAATATTATTTGCTCTATAATACATAAACAAAATCATAGTCGGGTAGATTTTATAAAATATGATGGTTACTTAAGACATATCCTGAATTGTTTATGGTGTAAAAATTTATGAAACTTGTTAGGCTCTTTTTCTTTCTTTTTTTTTGTATTAAACGTCTTATATTCTTGTCTATCCAAATTTCGGGTTGAGCATAAAGGCCCGTTGTCACTATCAAAGTTTTCTTGTACAAGTTTTCTTGGTCAAAGTATTCGATGGATTTTTGATATAGTGACATGACGGGCTTGGATGGAATAAAATGTCATCCTATTTTTCTTGATACTTTGATGAACTCGGATGGAAATTACCCGATCACGGTACATAATTTTTTATTGAAAACTTTGATAGTGATAACCGATGACTTAGACCTAGTTTACCTTGTTAAAAGTTTTATTTGGCCAAGTTTTGATGAAAAACTTTGATAGTGACAACAGATTACTTGGACTTGACTCTAAAGGATAAATTTCATGCAACGTGATTTCAATTTTCATTTCACGTACGTGCTTTCGTGCATCAAGCTCATTATTCGTCATATTTCGTGCAAACTGGTGAAAAAGCAACGTGTAAGCTATTTTTCAGGTAAACTTGGTCCAAGAGGGTAAATTTCATGCAACGTGTTTTCAATTTATCAAGCTCATTATTCGTCATATTTAGTGCAAACTGGTGAAAAAGCAACGTGTAAGCTATTTTTCAGGTAAACTTGGTCCAAGAGGGTAAATTTCATGCAACGTGTTTTCAATTTATCAAGCTCATTATTCGTCATATTTCGTGCAAACTGGTGAAAAAGCAACGTGCAAGCTATTTTTCAATTTTTTGTTCATCGTGAAAAAGCCATTTACGCTCCCTCCCATTTTGAGAACCTCTTCGTATCTTACAACTAATAGTTATATCAACCGAAGAACTTGGCATTAATCGAGTGTTGATATAAGTTGTTCCTCTGTTACATGAGTTAATATTTGAATTGCATCATTTAGAATTCAACCGATTAAGTGAGTTTAGTGAGTCATAGGTTCCAGCTTTCCATCTAAAAAGTGGTCGGTCCTGTTGTCTTCTTTTAGCCATTGCATGTTTATTGTTTTGAATGATATATATATATATATATATATAGGTGACATGTTTTAAATTTAAGCAAGCTCGCCTCGATTGCGAGATCGAGGTCGTGGTTTGATCCCCGGATAGGTCAAACCAAAGATGTTTCAAATCGTATTTGCATGTAGTATTCACAGCTAGACGTTAGCAATTACCTAACAATTAATCAGTTTCTCTAGTTGTATCTATTTTCATATCATCCTTTTTGTTCATCGCGAAAAAGCCATTTCATCTCAGCCATTTTGTGAACCTCTTCGTTTCTTATATAAATAGTTATATCAACGGATGAAATGATCGAGTGTTGACATAAGTCGAACCCCTGGTTATCGTGAGTTAATATTTAAATTGCATCATTTAAATTTCAACTGAATTAGTCAGTAAAGGGAGTCGTAGGTTCTGGCTTTCCATCTCTGTCAATTCTTCTAAAAAGTGGTCGTTACTAACGTCTTCTGTTGCTTATTTTTGGTTTTATCGTTTTGAATGATATAAGCGACAGTTATTAAATATATGCCCGTTAACAGAAAAAGTTGCAAGAAACAATGCATAACTTCTTTGCTGTCTTTTCTTTTATTTTCTAGTGACACAATGTCTTCATCACAGTGTGTTCCTTTTTAGCTTACTGTCCGTTTTGGTCAAACGAAAGACTTTTCAATCCGTATTTGTATGTAATATTTGCCGCTAGACGTAAACAATAATTATTCAATCAATCATTTTCTCTATTGACACATTTTTTTTAAATCTTATTTTCAGATTCGTTTGCGAGTTACATTCGTGATTGCAGTAATGGACATTCCTTCTCATATTCTCAAATAGACAGACTTAAAGGGATTGCACCAAACAATTCTTCTCGGTGAGCATTCTACAACGAACATCTCGTCTGTGTAACATTGTGTCTTGGTAATTTTTGTAACGGACCACAGGAAGTTTCGAGAGCACCTTTAACTTTTTTATGCAAGCAGTTATATTTAACATTACCATTTCTTTATTCCATGCGTAACTTTTTATAAAAAAAAAAAAATACAAACATTCTCATTTATATACATGTACGGCATAGAAAAATACTGGTAAATATCAATTTATATACAGTGCATCATCGCCATTCAAATCTAAAATGAATACCGCTTTAACAAGAATAATTAAAATGCTTTGATAAGACTACTCTTTTTTATATACATATATATCACTTATATATGTTTTGGCACACAGTTTTGGCTGCTGGATCCTAATTATTGTCACATTAACCTTTTATGTCATTTGGGATGCTAAATTAATTTTGTCAATATATATATATAACGGAACTATAAACAACGTGGGAGGTTTAGTTAGCTATAAAACCAGGTTCAATACATAATTTACTTAAAATGTCTGTGCCAATTCCGGAAAATGACAGTTGTTTTCCAATCGTTCCTTTGGTTTATAAATCTAACGTTTGATTTTGTCAGTTTTTATGGACTTCAAGATTAAAGGTCCCTTTTCATTAAATCAACTACCTGCTTTGCTGGTTTAAAAACGAGTAAAAGCGTTCTTGTATAACTCTTTATCATCGCCCCTGGTGTTGCCAATGTATATTTGTTCCTCCTAACAGAAGTTCCGTTCCCCGGCTTTGCTATAATGCTTGCTCATTTTGGAAATAAATATCCTTTATCCTATATTCCGTTAAGAATTAATACCGTTATATGTCTACCATTGGAAATTATATTCCCGAATATTTCTTTCATTAGCAACTAGAATTATCAAGGACCTTCTATTTCATGACAGTTTCTTCTCTGTCTTTAAGAAATCAGTAGAACCAAACGTTAGCCTTCCATAGGGGTGGCAATACCGCATATGTCAACGCATGTAATATTTCTTTGTGTTTATTATTTTTATTCGTGTTTATCTATGTTATACATATATGCATATCATATTTCATATGTCATATTCATTATCATATCACAATAATTACATTACATGTATGTTTCATTATAATACGTTATTTTGATTGGCTAACAGCAATATCGCGTCATTCTGAAATTAACCTTCATTTCAAAATGAAATGTAACATTCATGATGACACGAGCTTCCACAGTAAAGTGCACAAGTAAAAAAAAGAAAAACTTGATAGAAATCGTGTTTTCATGGTCCTAGCAAAAGAATGTAATTATAAGTATTGAATGCTTTTTTTAGTAATTTTATAGGGTTGTAAAAGCGTTGACCGTGGGCATATTTTTAGAATGAAGCGCTACACGCTTCATACAAAATGTACTTCGGTCAACGCTTTTACATCCAATAAATTTACAAAAAGAAGCATACAATTCTTAATTGACGCTTGACGAATGCCAAATCCAAAATGTTGTCCGGTTCAGAAACAGTCTACAACTCACATGCAGACAACTAAAGATTTCAAACTGTCTTTTTATTATGCTTTTTATTACATCGGTAATATACATTATACGCTTTGTACTGTATTGCTTATATGTTGACATATCTGGCTTGTGATTGAATCACTGACCCATGAGGGATATCTGGCTTGTGATTGAATCATTGACTCCTGAGGGATATCTGGCTTGTGATTGAATCACTGACCCCTGAGGGATATCTAGCTTGTGATTGAATCATTGCCCCCTGAGGGATATCTGGCTTGTGATTGAATCATTGCCCCCTGAGGGATTTTGATTGAAATAAATCTATTGTATTCACGGTATTGTGTTATATATTGTAGGTATATATATATGAATAAGCTAGGAAAGTGGTATAACAATACAACATAAGAACAAACTATAAAATCATAGTCTAATATAGCCTATATTTTTTTGCCCTTACAATATATGATAGCTTGTTCACATACTGTCATTAGGTAGCATGATCTTACTTATCTGTTGAATACATTAATGAACATTATATGTGAGGATACAATTCACTGCACTGAATTGTCCTTTTCTGAATTACAGTGGGCATGCATTTGTTTCTACGGATTCCGTCTTTTAAGAAGTTAGTGATACTTATTCTTTGGATAAATCAAGTTGCGTTTTAAGTCAAATGATTAAAATCTGGCTCGAAACCGAAAGTATTACAATAGTTTACAATTATATCAATGATAAGAAGGGCATTATCTACAGAAGCGGATTAAGGGGACCGGAGCATCCGCCCTTATGGAGCTACATATATGGGTAACGCATATCTATACTACTAAAATAACGAGGTCCAATTTGTTAGCCGGCATGACGTAAAAAAACAAAGAATCACAGAATTCAACTATATATAGCCTGTAGTTCAGTGTTTTTGTCGTTGGTTCATGTCTGTCATATTTGTTTTTCGTAAATAGTTTTGTTATGAATTAGGCCGTTAGTTTTCTTAATTGATTTGTTTTACATTTTTTATGTCGGGGTCTTTTATAGCCGACTATACGGTATGGATTTTTCTCATTGTCGAAGGCCGTACGGTTGCCTATAATTGCTTACATCCACAGGCACTTGTCTCAGAAAAAAAATCCTATATACCTTAATATAACACAAGGTACTTAACTCGCATTTTTGAAAAATGTCACCCGGTCGCGAATTTCCGTTATATTTCGATTTCACGGTTGTCAACCCCATTAAAACTTGTTACGCAGTAAATCTAGTTTGATTTATCTACACAATGGTGTATAACACGCCTACCTTTGTTGTCGAAATCATTCGTAGCAGGCCTCCCAAAGTTTGTCAACCGTAATTATTTCGTGTATCAACACTCGATTGGAAAGAAAACGTGCGGAATGGACTCTTGATATACCACTTGCACAAAACTGTTCATAAAATTGCGATTAGAACTGGTTTTTGCGTTTGGTGTGTTAGAGCTTTTGATTTTGCCATTTGATAAGGGACTTTACGTCTTGAATTTTCCTTGGAGTTCGGTATTTTTGTAATTTTACACTTTAAAAAACCGAACAATTAATCATTAAAGCATGTGCAATCTATTTTCAGACGTATTCACTGTGTTAAATTTAGTACTGTTGAAACAATTCCCTTGCACTCAAACAAGATCTGTCAAGTTTATGTTCAGGTTGTTTAGTAATTATAATTTATTTACATGTACAAAACAACAATATACTGAATTGTCTGAAAAGCTACTAATTAAATTATCAACATCACTATACAAGTACTGGTTTGATTGCAATCAACAGTGGCGGATTTAGCGGGGGTGGGTACCCGCGGCGGGCCCCTTTACGGAGCTTTATTTATGGTTAACCCATATTTTTTACCACTTGCACTACAACTTTCTCTAGATTGTGGGCTCGCGTGCCCCCCCCCCCTTTTCAAAATCCTGGATCCGCATCTGATCAAATTAATCGAACAGTACTTAATTGAAAATAAATAAAGTTGTCTTTATTCTTTGAGGTTGCAATTTTGGTCATATATCTCCTCAAGTATCCAGTTTATAATACATTCCTTGCTTTCAAATGATTATGCTTGAGCGTTCCCAGTGAAGGTAACTCTAGAAATACGCGTCAGACGCATGCGATTAAAAAGGTGTTATTTTCCTTTACCACTGTTAGTTAGTTGGTTATCGAATTTGATATGTTATCGAATTTGAAAATTACAAAGAAGGAGATGCTCACCTTTAAAAAAAGTACTTCAGTCTATTTGCAGTTTATGGATTTCGAAATGATTTTCATTTTCTTGTCTTTCTGTACCACAATTTATCAGATGTGTTGATGGTAAACTAAACGAACATTATGGTGATTTTATTTCTTTGCCAGATTTATTTTATTGATATTACTCCATGGCATTGTTCTTCAATTCAGTGTTATGGCGTTATCGTCAGTTTCCAAAAGAATTCCGCTGAAACAGGTGCTAGGAGCCATCTTAAACTTGCAGTGAGGTGAGAGAGTTTTTTTTTGTTTTTTTTTTTTTTTGCTTCGTGTTGAAGGCCTCACTCTGACTTTGAGATGAAGAACAGCACCAAAAGCGCTGTTCCTTTGCTTTTTGTGAGTTTTTGCTGTGCATGTGTGGTTTTGTGTAGGGATGGATTCCCCATATCCTTTCTTTTCTATAACATTATAGTGATGGTGACAATGGATTTACGGTTTATATCAATTTGGTAAATGCAGGATCAGTATTAGTTGTTGTTCGTTTTGTCAATGCATTACTTTAAACACAGAAGAGTCTGAGATAATTAGTCATGATAGATGGTCAAGCAAGCTGCAAAGACTATTGCTTATGTATCCAAAGTCAAACAAAACTATTTCATTTTGCACAAAAGTGAAAACGTCAATTTACACCATAACACATTTCAAAATTCACGTATACTTCTAGTACCTGTTTATGTGTCTAACCAAGATTACCAAAAGTATAAAGATGAAGCGGGACGCATGCATATTGGAACTGTAACCATCGAAAAACCTAACACATCCAAATATAATGGTGAGGTTATCTGGATATACCCTACTCATCAATGGCAGAGGCCATTTTAATCTCATATACAGAAGTGAGATGTCAATTAGAAAGGTGCCAATCTATATAATTAGAAAGTTCATCGATGACAGAAAACAAATACTGTTATCAAATGAAAATGATGCTGACAATATTAACAAGCTAACACTTATCGTTCGTTTATAAATTGACATCGCGTGACATTATCTGATAGATTAGAATAAGAGTTTAAAAGCAAGTTGAACACATTTGGCAAAACTGTTAGGAATTTTGGATCCTAAATGCTCTTCAACTTCG
This sequence comes from Mytilus californianus, assembly GCF_021869535.1. NCBI lineage: Eukaryota > Metazoa > Mollusca > Bivalvia > Mytilida > Mytilidae > Mytilus > Mytilus californianus. Next base: position 71,352,901 of record NW_026262593.1, on the reverse strand, counting down.
TACTTGTTTGGCCTTTTAAACTTTTTTGTTTCACGTCACTAATGAGTTTCTTCAAGACGAAATGCGCGTCTGGCGTATACAATTTCAATCCTAGTATCCATGATGAGTTTATTGTTTACATCTTCATATACCTCTTCAGCTATGAGATATGTTCCCCTAGATTATAACAACTGGGATCTTCCGAAATTTATCTCTTATGCTCATCATTTGGATAAAATTAGGAAATTTCCAGGGGTGATTGAAGGGTAGATAGTAATGTCCAAATCCACATTGGAAAATTCGTTTCATAAGCCAGAAGTCATTTTCACTTTTTAAAATCAAATAAGCAGCCGTTATTCTAATAGAGAGAAAATATAACTTACATGTATTTCATAGAAGTTAGTAATGCTAACAAGTTAAATAAAGTAAAAAACGACATAAAATTGAAATTAAGTTAACATAACGAACCATGTACGTGTTTATCAATTAAGCAATTCAATGTATATAATTATTGAACAATAATTGCGACAGCAGTGAAAAATCGAATTTGATCTGCACATCACGATAGGTAGTAATATTGCATAGCGACACAGTCCTCCAAAGCAAAATAAATTAATCTTCAGCAAGCCGATTATATCATTTTGAAATATTGTAAGGAGCATAAATATCTAACAGTAATTGCAGCATGAATGAAAGTCATGCTGGACCTGCGATTTCTAGTTAGCTGTAAATTTGAAAAAGTAACAAGATCCTACACCACAATAAACCTGTACTATATATAATCCGGAAATCGACGGACAGTCTGAAGAACAAAGTCATATTTTCTTTCAGCATAAAGGTATAACGTTCAAGACCAAAAATCATGCATCGTTCTGTTCACAACGCGATTGCAAGAAGATGAATCAAATGTATTTGAGATGTTTCTGATATTTATTAACATACAAATTGATTTTTAAGGGATAAAATTTGAAAAACAATATTTGAAGTGAATATGAATAATACAAAAATGTCTATCTCGCCTGCTTTACTGATCATGATTACATTGGATGTTGTAAGTCTTTAAGATCTAGGTCTTATTGCTTTATCGAATAAACTTGACATTAACAATGATCCGTGAAAACGAGGTCAAGACGAGGTGAACCTTTATAGACTGACATCTACACTTTACAATTATTATAGTATATGAGAACGGACCTAACCATTAAAACTTAACGTCGATCACTAAATCATTAAATTAAATCTAGTGAACCCTGTCTACCTTGTGCAGATACTATATGTCATTATAACGATAATATCACTTGTCAAAACTATAGAGTGTTTTTAGTAGTCACTTAACCATGAATATGAGGTCACGAACATTGGACATATACCAGACGAAAACTTCGGATCATAAGACAACTGTATTAAAGATATTAATCATTCAGTTATTCTACCTTTACGCCGTCGCCGCATTACCATCCTATGTCTTGCATCTCGGAGAGACAAAAAATGATCTTATTAAAACTTTAAACAAAAGAATTTTTTGATACTGTCACTTGCATAAAGTGAACAATAAAGCTTTTTCATTTTAGCACATAACTATTAATAGCATTGAAATTGCAAAGACCAAATAAGACAACTTCATGTGTATGGTAGTATAATTGGCGATATAAAGTACAAAATGCACTACTGCATGACTTGGACTAACCGATGCTTCCTTTTACTTTATACAAATTAAAAAAAATATTATCAGAATCAACAATAACTTCCCTTCAACCTAATTTAGCACATCCATAACATGTTTTATCTACATTTTAATCAGTCATAAGCAGAGACAATTTTGTTTTAGCACTGCAGTCACATTTCCTCATCTTTAAAATTTTAAAAATTATAAATAAATCTCGCTTAAGTGTACAATTTCATACTCATATACCCATTCACACTAAGTCAAACATTGCGGTTACTGAATGTCCAGTATCCTGTTCGGTTGCGGTAACTGTTAATTCAGTGTTACCAAAATGAAATTCAACATCAAAACAACGGACATCTTCAGATGGATTAGGTATTTCAACTGTGAAAGTTCCAATATGCATGCACCCTGGTTCATCGGTATACATTGGGTCTTCTTTGTTAGACACAAACACAGGTATATCTACTGTTCTTTGAAATGTCTCTATGGTGTGAATCATATCTTTTACTTTTGTTTCCAATGAGGTGGTCTCATTCAGCTTTTTTACAATCCAAAAATTGTCATTACATCTCTCTTGGCCATCTATCATAACTAATTTTGCCTCATCGTGAATATTATGATTAAACATTTCCACAGTTCTAAATCCATATGTATATCGCATTACGCGTGATGATATATAATCTGGGTTGTGACCAAAGAGAACGGCTCCTTTTAACACGGACAATCCTGCATCTTCTGGAATAATGATTCTCTTGTCTGGAAATTCCTTTCGTATGGCATGCTGAAGGATTGCTGATTCGGACAATCCTCCGACTAGTAGCAACAGGGAAACACTTTTGTTTAGCTTGATTATCCTTGATATATGAGAAACAATATCTTCCAATGATTTTGAAAAAAGAGCATAGAAAACATCTACATCGAACCTCAGTTTGTCGCCACGTAAGGAAATTTTATCCTTTAGGGAACAAGACGAAACAGCATGAGGAAAAGTTTCCCCCAGCTCCTTCTCACACAAAGTATTTAAAGCGACAAAGGGAACTGTAAAATTAATTTTCGCTGATTGTGTGGGCTTTGTTTTTCTTTTTACAGTTTCGAATTCTCTGAAAAGATCAAGATAGGCTACTGGATCGTTCTTCGCTAAACTATTCATTAAAGGTGCGCCTACAATTTTCACCATCAACTGCAAAAACTCGTTATCAATGGACGTTCCGCCACATGCATCACCGGTTGCTTGGCATAATTCCTCCAATTTCCCATCTTCTAGCTTTTCGTGAACAGTTATATCTGCGGTACCCCCTGTAAGAATGTAAGTTAGGAAAGTTTCAATATATATTCGTAACAACTTCCTTTTTATTATTGTTGTTGAATATAACGTTTCTATACTTGGAATCATTTAAGAGTTTGACATATGAGCTGCGTCGGATAGAAATCGACCTTCTACAAGCGCACGCATACATGTACATGTATAAGACTTTGATTGATTTTGGAACATTGCAAAACAAACTAAAAGATGAATTTTGGTCTGATTTGTAGGGTTCTTATATCAACTCAATTTACAAACAGTTACAGACCTTTTATAATGATTTTTACAACCCACAAGAAGGTAACAGATGTATTGATATTCATTTGCATAAGGTCGATTTCTATCCGATGAATCTTATATTATATAGACATTTGCCTATTACTGAAGACCTTATGACAATAAAATTGACCACTATATCTATCACGTGTTTGTTTGTGGAGATGTTTTTATCGTTGGGTTGCCGTTATGCATACAACACAGCGCATCTAATTCAGTCATCTCTATTACTGACCAATGGAAAAACTAGTCTAGTTATAATGGGATTATAAAAACCCAAGACTCTCTTTTAAATAAGTCTTTCTCGTTACCTACTATAAAACCTTTCTGTATTTCTTATGATTATTAATGGTTATCAGTTAAATTTCTAATAATTTTTTTTTCTATTTTCCACACTTTTCGAAACACCTTCGAGATCGAAGTATTCGAAATATCGAATGACCTTAGGTGCACAAGTAGTTGATAGACCTAACTTTTCGGACATGGCTCTGACAGACCAACCTAATTTCCCTTTAAGAATTTTTCCCCGAAATCCTTGTAATGGGTTTTACACTGAAACTCTTATAGAGAAGAAAAACAGAGGATAGGAAATGTTCCTTGCGTCACAGCAGTACTTCAGTACGTTTTCACGGAAACAATTCGACGAATTAAAAGATAACTTCGCTCGAAATCTTAATCTGAATCGACTTAGTCAAAATCAAAACTCGAAAACCGTATGTCGTGGTGATCTAGAGCTTCCAGCATTCGTTTAGTCTTCTTAACACCAGACCTTGACAAATATTAAAAGTTCAGAGTTCACCGTTCACGTGACCTTTGTTACAACTTGTGATAACTCGTTAGGAAGAGAATTACCGTGCACTATTCATAAATGTCCTACGTGGCCATAACTCGAAAACTACAAGTTGTAGGGATCTGAATTTGTCACCAATAGACTTCATGGCGTGCGATCTTAATACAGGTCAAAAGGTTAATGGTCAAGGTCTCTGTGGTATTTTTACCTTGAAACTTGTGTAGGGATAAACTCGGTAACCGTTATAGCTAGAAAAGGCAAATGAGGGAAACTGTAATCGACATCAATTTGTAACTGTTATGTTTTGATCCATAAGTTCACATTCATCCTCAAAGGATATAATCCCAATCGAATCCTCCAAAATTATCATAAAGGGTTATGACTCGAAAACTATAAGCCTACAGTTATTAAGGTATTCAGCATTGTACTCTTTAAAATGTGATAGTGTCATCTGCATGGCATTTACACTTTACAACTTTTTATGTATTTACATCAAACACCGAAAAAGGTATGATAAAAGTAAATATTAAAAAAATGTTTGTGACATCAATCCCGTCTTCATTATATTTCAACGGATAATATACTACCGAGATAATGCCCATCGAAGGTTCCAGAATGTCGTAAATATGTGGCCATAAATCGTAAATAATTAGCCTAGTCTCACCACCATTGTGTTCCTTCACCTTAATAAGCGTGTAAAATTAAAGACCAGTCATCTGACTTACTGGAATTAAATATTCTAAGTCAGAAAATGCTTTTCAGTACAGCAGAAAAAAAATAACATATATACTACTTTGAAATTTTGATTGAGACATATCAAGGTAAGTGCAATTAACTTATATATTGTCAACCGGTGTGGTTCAGGATAAAATTAATGCGTTTGTCAGCATATCGTTTGCAGATTAGGAGGCTACATGGGGAAGGGTACAACATGAATCAATAACAGTGTTGAAATATCCCTAGAGATGATACGGAAAATAAATGGAAATTGATGAAAATGTTATTGCGGTAGCACAACAAGTCTTAACAAGACCTTCTATTTGTCCAAAGACCAAAAAATGTTTTATCTATATATATATATATTAACTTTGTGTATCCTTTTAGATTTATTACTTGAATTACTTGTGATTTTTTTTCTCATTTCCTCCAAACGATATACCTCAACGTAACATGTACATAAAACAAAGAAAAAAGCATTCACCACGCAGTATTAATTTGTACTTTGGTAGCAATATAGTGATCTACACGTAAGTATTTACCTCCTACATCAATGATCATATACTTCGTTCCGACTTCAGACATTGTGAATCCTTCTTCTGCACCATTTAGTTTCTCAGTTGGGAGATATTGACAATATATAGAAGCAGCTTCAGGTTCCAAAGCAATCAGTAAATTTTTCCCTGGTATTCCTGCCTGAATGATAAAAAGTAACAGCTTTGTCATGAAAATTTCATCTTCGGTAAGGTTTCAGGGTTAGAAATTTACATGCCCGATGGTTACGAAATTGGTGATATCTTAGGATTAGATAAGTGTCAATCATTAATGCGTGTTGCCTATTCACTTAATTTAACTTATCAACGTTGTTTTAAGCATAACACGATGGGTGTCACGTGTGTCTACTTACCTTTCCGGAGCACCTACGATCACCCACGGTTTTTGGGAGGGTTTGTCTTGATCAATTTTTAGTGTTCTATGTTGTGTTATGAAGAATGTTGATTGTCTAGTGGTCGTTGTTCGTATTTTGTTTGCCCTTTGCATTGTCAGTTTTACTTTGATTTCTAAATTTAAATATCCCTTTGGTATCGTCCGCTTCTCTTTTAAAGAATGGAACTGTATAAGGATGTAATCTTCTATCTTTCAGTTTGATTTTTATAAATGTGTAAATATAAAAAGGAGATGTGGTATGGTTGCCAATGAGACAACTCTCCACAAGAGACCAAATGACACAGAAATTAACAACTATTGGTCACCGTACGGCCTTCAACAATGAGCAAAGCCATACCGCATAATCAACTATAAAAGGCCCCGAAATGACAAATGTAAAACAATACAACCGAAAAAACTAACGGCCTAATTTACAAAATAATTAACGAAAAAAAATATGTTACACAGCGACAAACGACAACCACTGAAATACAGGCTCCTGACTTGGGACAAGCACATACAGAATGTGGCGGAGTTAAACTCGTTTGAAGGCGCCAACCCTCCCCTAACCTGGGACAGTGGTGGAACAGTACAACATAAGCACACTTGAACTGTTAAATTACTGTAGCAATATTTTAAATATCAAATTATAGTAAAATTCCCTATCCTAAATTTAAAGCAACATTAACGGAAACATTTTAATGCGACAGATGCGCATTATGACAATAAGTCTTTAGTTTTCTATTTTACGATTTCACTCCCATACCTTTTCAGCACTTTTTCTCATAAACTGTTTTGCTGCATCAGTCCATATGGCCGGAACTGTAATTACCCATCTTATGTCTTTCACTGTCATTTTTAGTCCCCTTTGGTGTATTGTTTCCATTAATTCATCCTTCAGAGCTTGTATGGATAGAGAAAACACAACCAAAGCTAAAGTTGACTTTCCAGTTATATCTTCAATCACCGAGGTTGTTGACAAAGGCTAGAAATAAGATCATACGTTATGTACCTTCAGTAAATTGTCATGCCCCGGGTTGAGTTGGTTCATAAAAAAGTAAGCTAGCACTCACTGAATGTGGGCAATGGAATTGATAATAATATCCAATGATTGTATGTCGAATCATTAATATACCATATTAATTATGCAAATTTTACGTCAGGAATTTACAAGGGTATACATCTGACACAAAAACGGTTCCAATAGAGTTAAGAAGAAGAAAAGAAGAAGAACGAATGAATGAATGAAAGACACTTCAGAAGAATTACTGTCTTCATCAAATTTTTTTAAAATGTGTCCGATGACTCCGCCTGCCAACCAACATGGCCGACAAGGCTAAGAATACAACATAGGGGTAAAATGCACGTTTGGTCTATTATCTTGAAAACTACTATGAATGGAGAAAATTTGTCAGTGGCAAAAAAGTTCAAAATGATGAGATCTACATATTGTTTTTTTTACTTCAAAACTATCAGACGACTCCTTATATGAGTTATTGCCCTTAAATGAAGAATTTTACCGAACTGTTTCATGTTTGCCTACTATCTGAAACATTATTATAGATAGGGAGGAACTTTATATACAAAAAATAATCAGCAAGACAAGATCTACAAATAAGTTAACAGTCTTGAAATAAATATGTTTCGATAGATATAATTCAGGAAATGATGAATTTTCAATTTATCAAATAAATGGGTAAAGCTATATTTAAACAGTTCTATCTTTAGTCGGTAAATTATTTTTAATGTCAATACATAAAGTTCAATATATCAACTTAAATATCTGAAGCGTTAACTCAAAATTTAAAAAAAATAGATAGCAATAGGAAAAATCAAATTGTATAATTTTTTTCATTTTTTTTTAAACATGTTAAATGAACACAAATTATTATTTAATAGAACAAATATCTTATTTTCATATCATAATTCACATGCAGTGTAGACACGTGACATTAATATTCATTTATTGAGATATCATTTTTCCTTTAAACATATTCAGTATTGAGGGACAATAGTGTTATAACTGAACTTGGGCTTAGTCCAAAAAAAAAATTAGATAGGAGAAATACTTTGCATTTATTGAATGGCCATTTAAAAGTTCTATTTAGTTATTCTAACAGGTTTAAGTCAAATATTAACAATACATTTTAATATTGTAATTTTTGATCTTTTGTTTAGTGTTTGTTTGTGTGTTGTTTGTTTGTTTGATCTTTTTATGTTAATTGGGGGAAGGGGGCTGGGGTACCTTATCCATATCAAACATACTTCAGCCTTTAATGAAATAAAGCAATTTAATTTAATATACCATATTTTTATGAAGTTTCATTTTGAATCGATGAAAATAATAATATTCTTCGTGTTCTTCGTCCATCATAAGTTCGGTATACTGGTTTTCTGCGTCATAACCAAAAGACAGGAACGTCTTGTTCTTGTCGAGTAGAAGAACTGTTGGCGTCTTTAGTGAGAGCAACTGCTTCGAACCGGCATTCCATGATTGGTTAGCATTAATATTCAGCGGTTGTTCCTTAAAATCGCCTCTCATTGAAAAGGCATAGCCAGAGTATGTGGTACCAAAATCTATCGCAGCCACCATAAGATGGTTGGATGACATTTTATTATGTTTCCGATAAAACTTTTGGTAGTACTGACAGTGCTACCTGAAAAAGCGTATGACAGTCAAAAAAGAAACTTTTTATCATACAAATGAAAGTAAATGAGGTGTACACGTCAATATGACTGTAAACCAACACACTCATCCACTCAACTACACATACACAAAAGCACACGCACTCGCCAAAAAAATAGATGTTAATATATAGAACATAAACATATATATTACTACTTCAGGCAATTGAATGCAAGAACTACTTAGTGAATTGAAAATTATGGATGAAGCATTTTCTATGTAGAATTCTAACAGATGATATGAATATGATTTTGAATACAAGCCAACATGTCTCATGTTAAGCAAACTCCAAAACGAAAATAAAACGGTATGCATTTATATATATTTTTACGCAATAAATAACCTAATTAAAAGTTTGGCAAAACTTACCGTATCATCAATGAAAAATTGAGAAATCACCAATATAAACTTAGGAACAACTTACCAAATTGTCAATGCAATTTTGAGGAAGTAAAATAGAAGTACGCCTGCGTCTTTAATATTTTAACTGTTGAAGGTTAGATTAATTAAAATAATCGATTCGAATCCAAGTTTATGTGACCTATGTGGGTTGACATTTAAAATACATAAAGTGCATAATGTTTTCCGGAAACATAATGGCAATGATCAATTACATATTGTCCTAAAACAAAACAAAAATCAGCAGTACAGAAAAATGCCGTAAAATAGATATCTTGACCACTAATGCTTATTCATACTAAGATCAAACCAAATCAAAACTTCTGTATTTTCTTTTGTGTTAATTCAACATCAAAATAAAACTTTAGGCTTTTCTTGCGTTATTAGTAAATTTCTAGATTAACAATAGAGTTAGAAGTTGAGATTTAAAAAGTAACTTTAAACTTCACTACCAAAAGGGTAAAAAGAAGCCAATACCATTTTTGCACATTACTAAATGTTCAAATTCCCTGTCGATACTCTACACCAGGTGACCTAGAAACAAATTTATACAAGAAATTTGAAAACGAATTCGGATCCGACTAAGGGGAAACTATTTCTTGATGATTAAGATAAGATAAAGACGTTTATTGCAATAAGCACAATTATACTAATTATAAAGCATATTCAAATTATAACATTATCATTTATAATAGTATATAGCTATATATATAAGAGCAGAGAACACAATAAAAATTGTGAATACTTTGTTTATTAATGAAAGACAAAATACATAACTACGTTAATATGAACAAAAAACACAACAAATTGTAAATAACTGATATTGGTTGAACTTATAGTAAAAAATAGAGTTAGTTAATAATTGATTGATTTAAACTATATTATAGAAATAATCATCAACTAAAACCTTTCAATACAAGATACAAGATAAAATTGAGAATGGAAATGGGGAATGTGTCAAAGAGACAACAACCCGACCATAGAGCAGACAACAGCCGAAGGCCACCAATGGGTCTTCAATCTGTATTTATTTGAGCCAACTATTGCACCCATTGCTGAGCATAGTAATTAAATATATCTTACAAACATAAATTACATCTTACAAAGTCTATCCGAATCATTTTTCAAAGAATTCTGCTCAAACCGGTGCTAGGGGCCGTCTTGAACTTGCAGTGAAGTGAGAGTTATTTTTTGTTCCGTTTTCAAGGCCTCACTGTGACTTTGAGATGAAGAACAGCAATTAAAGCTATCTGGTGTACTGTTTAAACAATGCATTGTGTATAAAAGTGTTTTAAAACACTTAATTCCATAAAATCTAACAAAATCAAACGCTTGACTATATCAACCAACGGAACGAATGGAAAAAAAAACTGTCATCATATTGCTGACGTCGTACAGGCATTTTCCGAAGAAAATGGTGGATTCAACCTGGTTTTATAGATAATTAAACCGGCCTCCCACTTGTATAACAGTTTTTTATAGTTCCGTATATTGACCGAATTGTTTTAGCAACCCAAACAGACATAATTGGTTTACATGACAATAATTGGGATCCAACAGCCAACAACTGTGCTAACATACATCACAGACATACAACAGAACTGACTTATAAAATTAAAACAAACATACAAATAAAAGTTTTTGCATTTGATAGTGTCATGAAATATAAGTTCCTTCATAATATAAGTTCCTTCATAATATAAGTTCCTTCATAATATAAGTTCCAAGAGAAAGAAATATTCCGTAATATTATTCCCACATTACAGTAATTGTTCCTTATGGAATAAAGGGTATAGAACAGATAGTATGGCGTCGTTTATAGCAAAGTTTCCATGGGGACTTCTGTTAGGCGGAACAAATATATATTTACAATAGTACGTACAGTAAAGTAAAATATGACATATACACTTTCCCGATAAAATACAAATTAAATTAAATATAAAAAGAAGGGTATGCAAAATGAAAACAACACTATAAAAACCTCATGCATCTAAATCAAACCTCGGGACCCATCCACATCAGCAACGTCCAAAGCCAAAAGACCGAAAGCTGGATTTACAAATACCGAACCACTTCAAGAGTAATCATAGGACAAAAAGGAACATAATAGTACAAAGACAAATAAAGGGAAAACTGTAAGATAAATAAAATGATACACAACGTTAGCACATAAAATCTATAACTTAAGACCATCTTGTATTATTTGTGAAGTAGACACTGAATATTTATTTATCTATAAGGTATTGGTACTATCCGATGAACTTTTGAGAAAAAAGACTGGACGTTCTTTGACAAACCCTGGCTTATTTTTTTTTTATTTTTTATTTTTTTTGTTGTTCCTCAGACACCGATAACGTTTAACATAGGTCTGCGTAACAGCTGCAAGCTCTTGAATATCGAGTTGAGAAATGTATACGCAGAAAAAGGGTATTTATACAAAAGCAACAGACCCGCTAACATAATATTCTTAAATATACGAAACTGCGACAAAGACAAAATTACTTTATTTTAAATTTTCCAATTAATACATTTCTACTTACGTCAATTGAAACCGAATGAAAAAACAAATCAGAGAAAAGAACTTCATAAATATTTTCGAGCCCCGCGCTCAAACGGGAAGAATATTTTCTAGCCCCACGCTAAACCGGAAATAAATATGCAAGGACCAACTAATGGCCAAGCGATTCAAGATTCAAGATTTTATTCATAATCTCAGACACAAACAGGTGGACAAGAGGACAATATAATTAAAAACATAAAATAATACATAGCGAGACAGTACAGACAACACACAAATACATAGTGTGGTGTAAAAGACATTCGGTATTAATTGCAATATATCATAAATTCGATATTTGAACATTTGAACATGAAAAATATAGAAAATATAGGACGAGCTCTGAAATTATGCAATTGTAAATTAACGCTAAATATTCTCTTATGAAGAATGGAAACCTTAAGAACGAAGTGAAACCCAGTTACATTGCCACGCTGCGGTTTAAAATATGCGCGCGCGCCTGTGTGTGTGTATGTGCCATTTTATAAGGGTTTTTAACTTTAAGGAACCTGTTTTGTTTCAAAATAAACTGGTCTCTTAGCATGACAGGCGAATCTGATTATTGAGTCTACTGTTGATGTTTATAATGCTATTTCAATAACCGAAAAAAAATAGGAAATGATAAAACAGTAGATTTAGACCGTTTTATAGTCATAGACCTCACACGTAGTTGTCGTCAGATATCGTTATATCTGAACATGTCCTTAAGATGAATAAGGAATAACTTACCCAACAATTCAAATATTGAAAAATATTCAACGTATGACCGAACAGCACATTTATTCTCGATTGTGCGTAGTTCCTGTGGGAACTTTCTCTGTTGTTCGGTCATGGGTCGAATATTTTTGATAAATGATTTCTTGCATTACGTGTTCTTTTAATTGCATTGACTCTTTGTGTAATGTTAAAAATGCGGAACTATCTTTTTTATACGCGTTCTCATGTCGATTTAAAGCATGAAATCGATAAAGTTTTGCCATCTATTGTTTATTGCATCCAGAGGAGTTTAATGACAGGACTTCTCTCACATGAGAAGTTATGGAATCTAATTTGACCAGGAAATTTCGACATGTCATTTCAATCTATGTAGTAAATTCATTAATTACTTTTCGACACATGAGGCGATTTATAATCAGAACTTGATATATGTGATATAGCCCCTTATTGTCTTTTTAGCTGTAAAATAGATGTTGACATCTCCATATATTTCTTCTTTTTTTTTAACTTTTTTTTTTGGTTTTGGTGTTTTGCGGGTTTGTGGCTTCATTAAAGAATACCACACATCTTCTTTCGCCATTTAAAAAAAACTAGATATCTAATCACAAATAAAAAATTGATATTTTGTTTAAGTTAGGACCAGTTGGATTAATTGCTTCCATGATATTGAGTATTGAAAAGATGTTGTGAAACGAAAATCAACAATAATCATATTCAAAAATGACACATATCAAATCATCAAATGAACCTCATTTTTATACATCCGAAATCAGCATTTAAACGATAGTAAAGAAAACGTAACATGCAATCTTGTTCGATAAGGCTCATAATTTTCATTCAAATAATAATTTGGGTTTCCCCAATACCTAAGATCATGTTCATATCTATATAAATTAAAGCGACAATTTTACCGATGATCCAATCCCGTAAATCGATTAAGAAGAGACAAATCAGGGTTACAAACAAAAATTAAGGGAACCACATGAACTCTACAATGGGAGCGAGACCGGATATGTCGACCGGGTAAGCGTCTCCTGGTATGCATGCATTACCCGCCATGTTGATTCACACTCAGTAAATAGGGAGCGGGTTTTATGAGCTTTTTTCAGGTTTTTCTATTTTGTATTATTTTAATAACTGTGAATACATTAATAGTAATTAACGTTTGAACAACTTTCAAAATTATTTGGACATAGAGTAATCAAAATTTCTCAATTTGCACAACTTACCCAATTGTCGTTAAAGAAAAAACACAAATAAATGACTGCGTAATGTAAGATAGTTATCTTACCAGTTTAAAGTTCAATTTACATAAGTTTGTCGGTTGCAATCTTATAACCCGACTATTGCACAAACATTTTCTAACTACTGATTATCATTATTTATCTCTATTTTTATGTATTTGTGAATACATTTCGGCCAAATGTTTTATACAGGTTCATTTTCTTTAATTCTAAATAGACTAACTTGGATGATTTTCTACAAAGTGCTTTTGTCCTATTCGAAGTTCATACAGATAGAAGTCTTATAACATTGAATTATTATACTTGCTCAATGCAATATAATGTCATCCTCCTGAAGCCTAATTTTGAACAATAAATTAACAATACGCGATGATTGTTCATAGAAATAACAAATCTAAATATAAACAATACTAGGGCAGGTATGATTTAAAAAAAAATATAGCAACAATTTGTAAGAACAAACATTCAATAGTTAGGAAAATTTTCTGGTGAAAATTGTAAAGATGAATAAACTTCAAGTGTTGATTTCAAAAAGAAAACACCTTTTTTTATGGTGAATGAATTCATAGTGAAATATTTTGATCGTAATTCCTTGATATCTCGATGTATGCATTTGAATAAGTAGTGGTATGCATTGCCTTTATCAAGTGTACACACTCTATCCTCTTTTTAGATATTATTCTATCAAGCAGTTTCAATTGGAACTCTTATACACGTTTAAAAATTTGTTATCCAGATTCGATTTTGTTTCTTGAAGTGTAAGAAACTATAGGTTTCAAACTCAAAATGTGTTTAAAATAATATCGCTGTCTTAGACAATACTGGAGTATCTAACAGCCAAAAACAAATGGTGTACTTTTAAATAAGAATTAAATAAATGTGGATAGTGTCCACATGTGGACACATATGATGCCCCCGCTTGCATATCATATAGTTATAAAGGGACATAACTGAAAAGTGACGCTTCCCAAATTTGAACTTGATCTGAGTTTTGTTGTAATAAGCATTGTGTGTAAGTCTCATAACATTTGGTTGAGGCTAACTTAAGTAGAGAACAGAGACTAAAAATTCAGCATTTTTTCTATTTGTAAACACGCATAACTTTAGAACGGTTGTGTATAAGTTTTATAACATTTGGTTGAGACAAACTAAAGTTAGAGAACGGAAACGAAAAATTCAGCAATTTTTATGTTTATAAAGGGACATAACTCAAGAATGTTAAAAGTGTAGCCACCAAATTTCGTACTTAATCTGTATTATGTAGTAATAAGCATTGTGTATAAGTTTCATAACATTTGGTTGAGGCAAACTAAAGTTAGAACACGGAAACAAAAAAAATTGTACTTGATCTTAGTTTTGTGGTAATGAATATCGTGTATAGGTTTCATAATGTTTGGTTGGGGCAAACTTAAGTTACAGAATGGAAACTAAAAATTTTGCAATCTTTCGATTTATAAAGGGGCATAACTCAATAATGGTTAAAGTGACACTACCCAAATTCAACTTGATCTGTGATTTATCAGTGGAAGTCAAAATTAAACGTTGATGCAACTATAATCATGGACAAAGGAAGATAATTCCAATTTTAGAAATTACTTGATATTTAGAAGAAAATAAAAATTATGAATTTTTTCCATTTATAAAGGGGCATAACTCTAGAACGGTTAATGTGGCGCCACCAAAATTCAAACATTTCACAGTTGTATCATACTTTAACTTTGTTTAAACCTGTTTATTTACTTTTGACCTTAATCATTTATCCCTTATAATTTCTATTAACTATGTATTTGCATTCAGGTATCACAGATCAAATTTATTCGTGTGTTAATTTACGTTTTTTGATTGAGTTAAGCCTTCCAATTGATATTTTATAGTGTGTCTTTCTATGTTGTGATGTTATACTATTGTTTCAGAAAAGGGAGAAGGTTTGGTACCATTAAAACGTTTAATCCCGCTGCAAATGTTTGCACCTGTCCTAAGTCAGGAATCTGATGTACAGTAGTTGTCGTCTGTTTATGTAGTTCATACGTGTTTCTCGTTTCTCGTTTTTATATAGATTAGACCGTTGGTTTTCCCGTTTGAATGGTTTTACACTAGTAATTTTTGGGGCCCTTTATAGCTTGCTGTTCGGTGTGAGCCAAGGCTCCGTGTTGAAGGCCGGACCTTGACCTATAATGGTTTACTTTTATAAATTGTTACTTGGATGGAGAGTTGTTTCATTGGCACTCATACCACATCTTCCTATATCTATTGATCTGTGTTTTGTGGTAATAAGCATTGTGTATAAGTTTCATAACATTTGGTTGAGGCAAACTCAAGTTAGAGAACGGAAACCAATTTTGGGACGTACGTACGTACGTACGTACAGACGGACAAGGGTAAAACTTAATGTATAAAAAAGGACCATTGTGGCAACACAAATAGCCATATTTGACCTGTTTTATGTATACATGTATTTCAAAGTAGGTAGTAATGTTGTACAGAGAAATTTACTAATTAAGTAACCACTTTTTGGATAGATTAAGAAGTATAATTCGAAAACAGTTATTACTACAACAATAAAAACCAAGTATTATCTGCACTTCAAAGTAGTTAATATGCAAAGTAAAAAGGTCCTACTCCAAAGGAAACATAAGTTATCACACGAAATGTGAAAGATTGACTGACGGGCAGGAAAATATGTGCGCCCTTAAAAACAATCGGGAGATTAGAATGTTACGATTTTGGTTTTGATATTGTTACGATTACAACAAGACTGCAAACAGACGAATTATCTCAACATTGATATTTTTGACACCAGTAAAGATGATACATATAAATATGCTGTGTCTTTTGTTAAAGTGTACACTTTCATACTCATATACTCATTCACACTGAGTCAAACTTTATTTGTTTGTGGTAACTGTTAATTCAGTGTTACCAAAATGAAATTCAACATCAAAACAACTCACATCCTCGGAGGGATTAGTTATTTCAACTGTGAAAGTTCCAATATGCGTGCACCCTGGTTCATCAGAATTTTTTGGGTCTTCTTTGTTAGACACAAAATAGGTTGATCTACTGTTCTTTAAAGTTTCTCTGTGGTGTGAATCATATCTTTTACTTTTGTTCCCAATGAGGTGGTCTCGTTCAATTTTGTTACAATCCAAAAATTGTCATTAAATCTTTCTACTATTACTAATTTTTCTTTATCGTAAATATTGCGATCAAAAATTGCTTTAGTCCCTAAGCCATATGTATACCGCATCACGCATTACCATGATAAGGGAATAAAAAACAGTGCTAGGAAGATCTTCCCAAAAATTCATCTTACACAATGTATCTAAGGCAACAAAGGGAATGGTAAAATTCATCTTCCCTGATTTCGTTGGGTTTGTTGTCATTTTTACAGTTTCGAATTATCTGAAAAGATCAAGATATGCTGATGGATCATTCTCCGAGGGACTATTAAATAAAAGTGCGCCTAAATTTTTAAACATCAACTGAAAAAGCTCATTATCGATGGACGTTCCACCACATGTATCCCTCGTTATTTTGCATAATTCTTTCAATTTATCACCTTCTTGCTTTTCGTGAGTAGTTATATCTACGGAACCCCCTGTTTATAGATTAGCAATTTTATAAACATTGTATAATGGTTAATAACACTTCCTTTCTTACATATTACCTAATATCACGAATGTCACTTTTCTCTACATAAAGTGTTGACTGGAGTATAGAAATATGGTCAACTAGGCTTTTCCCATCGGAGTATAGAAATATGGCCAACTAAGCTTTTCCTATCTGTCAGTGGCTGCAGTTTAAAAAGAAGGTCAACTAGACTTTCCCATCCGTCAGTGGCTGCAGTATAGAAATATGGTCAACTAGACTTTTCCAATCGGAATATAGAAATATGATCAACTAGACTTTTCCAATCGGAGTATAGAAATATGGTCAACTAAGCTTTTCCCATCCGTCAGTGGCTAGTGTATAGAAATATGGTCAACTAGACTTTTCCCATCCGTCAGTGGCTGGAGTATAGAAATATGGTCAACTAGACTCTTCCAATCGGAGTATAGAAATATGGTCATCTAGGCTTTTCCCATCCGTCAGTGGCTAGAGTATAGACACATGGTCAACTAGACTTTTCCCATCGGAGTATAGAAATATGGTCACCTAGACTTTTTGCAATCGGAGTATAGAAATATGGTCAACTAGGCTTTTCCCATCGGAGTATAGAAATATGGTCAAATAAGTTTTTCCAATCTGTCAGTGGCTTGAGTATAGAAATATGGTCTACTAGACTTTTCCCATCCGTCAGTGGCTAGAGTATAGAAATATGGTCAACTAAACTTTTCCAACCAGACAGTTGAGGGAGCAGATGAATCATTTCATGTGCTCATTAATTTATGAAAACTAATGTACTGTGATAGCCTTAAACAACACCAACGTCACAATGACCAATGAACCATGACAATGAGGTCAAGGTCAAATGAACCCTGCCAGAAGGACATGTGCAACATACATCAAAGTTCGGATATTACCTACCGTATCAGAGATTTGAACTCGACCACGAAAAGTCAATCTTGATCACTGACCCATAAAGTGAGGTCATGGAAAAATGAACCTGTCTGACTTGTAGAACTTTCAAGGACTCCATATATCAACTATAGTTATCTTATCATTCAAAATATGTGTGAAATTCACAAAAAGAACGATGCAATTTTTAGGCAGTCGCTGAACCTTGAAAATGAGGTCAATGACAATGGACATGACAGGCGGAAACTTCGTAACAACAGGGATATTTATGCAGGGTATGAAGCATTCAGGCTTATTATCTTCTGAAATAGTTTATACAAATAGTTCAAAGGCGGCCGAATTTGCATCCCTCGGTCTGGCGAAATCAAAAATACCAAAGTGAATTTTGAGATGAGACATGATAATCTAATTCACATACGGTGGATATATGTGTTTTCTCGTTTCTTACTAAATTTAAAGATGGCATACGAAATAGTTATTACCTTAACAATTAAAAACTTGACCAGCTTCACTTAAATGTAAAACATTTGTCAATGTACTACAATCATTACACAAAGGAGAGACAAAAGAACTGTTTTTTCCTGTGTTAATAAAAGGTCGAAATTGCATTTTCTGAAGGGACTTGGACTATTTTACTTACTAATTCTTAGTCACGAGACGATAGATAAGACAAGAGACATTCGCCAATTTGTTAATGTTACGTATTTGAACCTGAACATCACGGCAAATGTCAATAGTGGATTAACAAAAAGTAAAATAACAACTGCATATCCTTTCGGAGCAACCGAGTTAATCCACAGCCTTTCGTGGGGTTCTTGCTGCTCAATCTTTAAATTTCTATGTAGTGTTTTGTGAAATTTTGTTTACATTTTTCGTTGTTCTTCTTTGGCCATGATGCAGTCTACGCGGGAAAGTATTAAAAATTGCCTGAGAATTCAGGTGTGTCTAATAGGGCAATGTGTTTGATAAACATTGGGAAGTTTTACTGAACATCTCTTTGTCTGTATTTGTTTAATATAAAATAAGATGTTGTATGATTGCCAATGAGACATATATCACCAAGAGACCAAATAACGTAGATAGAACCACCTATAGAGCATCGTAAGGTTGCATCAATGAGCAATACCAAACCGTATAGTAAAATAAAATAAATGGCCCCGACATGAATAAATGTTAAACAATTCTACGACTTACGTACAAGAAATAAACGAAAAACAAATATAATAAACATAATAAACAGCAACTAACGACAACCACTGAATTGCAAGAAATCAATTTAGTAGTGCATAAAGGAGCAAGGCGTCATTTAGAGGATCGCCGATCTAAGGAGATACACAACCGTTTTTTTTTAAGTGAGTCAAATATTGGAAAAAGAAGAAAGAGTATTAGTAATTACTGAAAGCTAGTTTAAAGTCAATATTGGAAAAAGAAGAAAGAGTATTAGTAATTACTGAAAGCTAGTTTAAAGTCAATAACAACTAATAAAACAAATTATGTATTTAACTAAAGACTAAAATATCAATCAGTATACATCCACCATCCAATGGATGTAGTGTTAATACGTCATTAACAGTCAAATAAAAAACATAAACTTGTGCAATGCCAAAATATAGGTATCGACAGAATGTAGGACCGTGAATCATCACAGAAGTGTAGCAATAATATATATAGTTGGGTTTAAATTTATTGATAACAAATTCAATATATATACCGATTTAAACAACATTCAAAGATCTAATTTCAGTGTTAAATTGGTAACCTTTTAATATAAGTATCCAAATGTATGAGCCCGATGAACAACATCACCGTACAAATTACCATGCGCTTTCCCGTTTGTAATAAGTAACCAAAGTTCCAATCCAAATATTTGTATCTATAAAAGAATTTAGTAAAGGTTTTGAATAATTTGTGGTAACGAAATCTTTGAATTAATCCAGAACGTCACTAAACACACGGGCATAGCGAACAGTTAGCTTATATAAACACCGTAAGATAGGGTAAAAAGAACAGCACCGTCAACAAAAAAGGAAAATTAACAATAGGGAACGAAAAGTCAAACTGAAATATCTAAATTTAGGGAAGGACAGTTATTGCTGTTTATATTTGATTTATTTAAAGTAAGTTCCTTTGAGTATAGTTTGGCAGCATATTTAGAGAATTTTTTATTATTAAACGAACAAAATGTCATCGAGATATTGGTAAGTATTGATGAATTTATCCATCAAATGGAATTTAGACGGGTCTTTAATTAATTTGGCCAGAAACTGTGATTCATAACAATACAGAAACAAGTCTGCTATTAACGGGGCGCAATTGGTGCCCATACGAATACATACAACCTGTCGATCAACAAACGTACATGCGTAAGTAGATCTAGCATATTTACCCTTTTTATTACAGAAGAAGGCTTTATATAAGTTGCGATCAAATTTTTCAAAAGACCATTTAGTTAAATCGGAAAATTTTGTTTGAGAAGGTTGTGTAGAAATGTAGTGTAGAGAGTCGAAAAGTCAAAACTGTCAACCAAATTGAAAGGACCCTCAGAAGCACATAACTTATCTTAAAAATCCGAAGATTTTTTTCATTTAAAAAAATGGTTTATTCCTTTATTTTCATATGCTTTATTTCAAAAAATTAATGGTAAGTTCTTTGATAGAAATTAAGGAAATTGTTAAAAGCATTGAAAGATTATCTCAGTCGCATTCCCTTATAAACATGACAGAAATATGCCTTTAAAGTATAAAAGATCTGATCTGACTGTTCATTGTCTCACAAAGTTCATCTAAACATAGTAAAATCAGTTTATACTAACTGAATCAATTCACAGTAAGTCAAATTTTGCAGTTTTTGTGAAGAATGTCCCCCTTTCGGTTGCAGTAACTGTTAATTCAGTGTCACCAAAAGCTATTTCAAAATCAAAATTACGGATAGCCTCGGATGGATGAGATATTTTAATTATGACGGTTCCAATCTTCATGCACCCTGGTTCATCAGTATACATTGGTTCCTTTTTATCAGACGCATAAACAGGTATTTTTAGTGTTTTTTGAAATCGTTCTAGAGTGACGATTGGTTTTACTACTTTCGTTCCCGGTGGAGTGGCCTCGTTTAACTTTTTGACAATCCAAAAAATATGTTTACACATTTCTTGACCATTTACTATTTGAAATTTTTCTTTATCGTGAAAATCGTGGTTAAACTTTTCTTTAACCTGTAAGCCATAGGTATATCGCATCACGCGTGATGATATGACATCTGGATTTTGGCCAAAGAGAACGGCCCCTTTCAATACGGACAATCCTGCATCTTCAGGGATAAGGATTCGCTTATCTGGAAATTCCTTTCGTATGGCATGCTGAATCATTTCTGATTCTGTATACCCTCCTACCAGTACCAGTATAGATACACTTTCACATTGCTGGATTACTTTGGATACATGACTAACAATATCTACCGTTGATTTTGAATATAAGGCTTTCAGAGTAAATGATTCAACCCTCATTTTATCGCCACGTAGAGAAATTTCATCGCTCAGGGAACAAGACGACACAGTGCTAGGTAAATCTTCCCCAAAATTCTTCTTGCACAAAGTATATAAAGCGACAAAGAAATTTTTCCTGATTTTTTGGGGTTTATGGTTCTTTTTACAGTTTCGAATTCTCTGAAAAGATATGCTGATGGATCGTTCTCTGACAAACTATTCATTAAAGGTGCTCCAAAAATTTTCACCATCAACTGAAAAAACTCATTATCAATGGAAGTTCCCCCGCATGCATCACCGATTGCTTTGCATAATTCTTTTAGTTTTCCATCTTGTTGTTTTTCGTGAGCAGTTACATCTACGGTACCCCCTGTAAGATTAGATTTTTGAAATTTAAGATTCATTTTATAATGTGTACTTCCTTCGTTATAGTTTGCCTAATATAATGAGATATCACTTTCCTCTATAGAAAGTACACCCCAATTGTTGACTCGGGTATATAAATATGGATACTTCCCATTCGTCAGTAACACCTATGTTCAAGAATGGCCTCCTGCTGTGTGAATGTATATATGTACCATGGAAAGTGCGGTCAAAATTGAATGTTAGAAACTGTGTTTCTGTAGGGAGAGTGTCACATTTTCTGCATATTAGAGGACCCGTCTAACAACTCTTAGGTTAAGTAAGTGACCTGTTGCAGGTAAATAATTACTGTAGTCATCCAATTATCCTATTTATCCAGTAGTCATTCTACATTGTCTCCCCCCCTCCACACACACTTTGCAGAACCTACCCATTGGATTTGATCTCAACTGGTTCTCGTCCTGAATATGCATGAACTATTTGACACTGGAAATTTAACAAACATCAACCAATCAATCCTATACAGTAAGTCGTATCAAACTTTCAAGTTTGATCGTCTAATCAGGAATACAAAAACAAAGATGTAGTATGATTACCAATGAGACAACTACACAACAGATACCAAATGGCATAGATGTAAGCAACTATGTGTCATTCTACACCCTTCAAAAAGGAATCAAATGACTTATATATATTTTCTCTTTAAAATTGGTTGAAATGTAAAGTTTTTGGTTCAAAGACATTGTATTACAATATTCAATAGACTGCCCCAGTGTCTGCTCCACGATAGGAACTTCTTCAGACGGTCTTCTTCAGTGGTTGTCTTTATGTTTGTCATTTAGAAAGAACAAAATTAGATTGCAGGTCTGTGATAGTCTTCGTTGAATTTATTCACAACTTTTCATAACTGGAGGAACTCTAAAGTTTGGCTTACTGTATAGGCACATGAAAATTGTAAACCGTATATTTACCACTAGGTGTCTCTTTTTAGTTATTTGTATCTATAGGTTCCAATTTATTGAATGTGTGACGTATACTCCTCATCCAATTTATTCATAGTCATCTCGACTGCAGTTTGCATGCTTACCACTATAATTTAAAAAGGTATAATCTATGTGACTCTTTATGATATGTTGTATATTTTAGCCTGTATTGTTTTGCTTGTGGGCTTAATCATTTTTTCTTTCTTTTCTTCTTGTAGAACATTTAGAAATGTTTAGTACGCAGTGTTATTTGCATAGTGATTGTGATCTACGTGTCAGTTTTTACCTCCTACGTCAATTATCATATACTGTGGCCCAACTTCAGCCATTGAGAATCCTTCGTCTGCACCATTTAGTTTGTCAGTTGGAAGATATTGACAATATATAGAAGCAGCTTCAGGTTCCAATGCTAGCAGTAAATTTTCGTCCGGTATTCCAGCCTTAAAGGATAATATAATTTCAGCAATTAAAATACTATAGAAAAAGCTTAGATGTATAACATGTTTAACCCCACTGCATTTTTGCGCCTGTCCCATGTCAGGAACCTCAAGCTTTCTTAGGTCTTATGTGTTTGTTTTTTTTTAATTTTGGTTCACTTTTATGTTTCGGAGTTTAGAGTGGCACCCATTCCGCTGAACTAGTATATATTATTGTTTAGGGGCCAGCTGATACTCGCCTCAGGTTGCGAGATTTTTTCGCTGCGTTGAAGACCCATTGGTGGCCTTGTGCTGTTTTCTGTTCTTTGGTCGAGTTTTTGTCTCTTTGGCACATTCCCCGTCACCATTCTCTATTCTATACATGATATAATGTCGCACAAAATGAAAAGAATAATTGAAAGAAAACACTCTCTCTCTTTCTCTCTCTCTCTCTCTCTCATACACACACACACACACACACACATATATCGATACCTTTTCAGCACTTTTTCTCATAAATTGTTTTGCTGCATCAGTCCATATGGCTGGTACAGTAAGCACCCATCTTATATCTTTAACCGTCATTGTAGTTCCCTTTTTATCTAATTCTTCAATCAAATGGTCCTTCAGGGCTTGTATGGATATAGCAAACACATCCATTGCTAATGCCGACTTTCCAGTTATATCCTCAATCACCGTGGCTGCTGACAAATGCTACAAATATATACGATTACATATTTTCATAATAAAAAGGCCATTTCTACGTAAGGTTTTGAGAATATGCTATTTCTATTGTGTATTAAAAAAACTGTTAGATATCAGTAAAGAATTAAAGTGTTCTTATTTCATATAGTAAACTTATGATTCTAGATTGGCTGATTCGATGTGCAATCACTCATAGTATCAATGTTCTCAATAAAATTAGTCGACAAGTCTTGGACTAATGAAGACTTTTCTCACTTTTTTATGCACAAGTAAGTACTTACACTTGTCAAGACTATATGCGCAGAGTCTAGAAATCATCATTGCATTACAACAAAATTAGATTAATAATGTCAATTTGTTTTTTGTTTTTTTGGGCAAGTATGGACACTACATTCAAGCTTGATACAGCTCTGCATTTGGATTGTGATTAAACGTTTGACACATCAGAGGTTTCTGTCACAGAACGAATGTGGTCAAAGAACGGAAAAATTTGAAATTGGATTTTACCTATTATGGTCCAATATCCAAAATCTAAATACATGGTTGGAATCAGCATATCAAAGAACCCCAAGAATTAAATATTTGAAGAAATCCAACAAACTTTAATTTGGACCCTTTGGACCTGCATGTGGACCAATTTGATAACAGGACCCAAAATCCAAAATCTAAATACATCCTTAAATTCAGTATTTCAAAGAACCCCATATGTTCATTTATTGTTAAAATTAAACAAAGTTTAATTTTGGACCCCAATTTGAACAATCTTGAAAGCTGTGCCCAAAATCAAAAAATGAATTATATGTTTAGATACAGCATATCAAAGAACAACAAGAATTCAAGTTTGATTTTGGATACTTTGGACCTTAATGTGGACCAGTTTAAAAAACGGACCCAAAATAAAAAAATCTAAAACACTGTTAGATTGGGCACATCAAAGAACACCAATAATTCAATTTTTGATAAAATCAAACAAAGTTTAACTTTGGACCCCAATTTGGACCAACTTTGAAAACCGGCCCGAATTTCAAAAATCTAAAACACTGCTGGATTGGGCATATCAAAGAACACAAATAATTCCATTTTTAATGAAATCAAACGAAGATTAATTTTGGACCCTTTGGACCTTAATGTGAACCAATTTGAAGACAGGTCCCAAAATTAGAAATCTAAATATACGGTTAGATTCAGCATATCAAAGAACACCAATAATTCAACTTTTGATGAAATCAAAGAAAGTTTAATTTTGGACCCTTTGGATCTTAATATGGATCAATTCAAAAACAATGCCCAAAATTAAAATCTAAATATACGGTTAGATTCAGCATATTATAGAACCCCAAGAATTGAAGACTTTGAATTAAACCCCATTGAAATTGGTCAAGAAATAAGCAATTTATACAAAGTATTACAAAAGTATTGTGTTGGCCCCTTTTTCCTAAACCGTTAGGGTTATAACCCCCAAAATCTATCCCAACCTTCCTTTTATGGTGTAACACCTTCCGGCACATTAGCAATCTATAGACTTTAACTCAAGTTATTGTCCGGAACCTAGAAAATCCTAGTTTTTTTGCCCCTTTTTGGCCCCTAATTCCTAAACGGTTTGGGACATGACCCCCAAAATTGATCCCAACCTTCCTTTTGAAATATGGAACACTGTGGTAAAATTTCATGGAGATCCATACTCTTATACTCAAGTAATTGTCTGTGAACCAGAAAAATAATTGTTTTTGTTGGCCCTTTTTTGGCCCCTTATAACTAAACAGCTACAACAACAACAACAAAAAAATCAATCCCAACCCTCCTATTGTCGGATAGAACCTTGTTCTAAAATTTCATACAGATCCATATACTTATACTCAAAGTATTGTCTGCAAACCAATTTATTTTCTATGAACCAGTAAAATGCTTGTTTTGTAACCCTTTTTGGACCCGAATTACAAAACGGCTAAGATATAACCACCCTCCCCCCCCCCCCCCCAACCCCCCCACCCCCCTCATAAAAAAACAATCCCAACCTTCCTATTATGGTATGGAACCTTGTGCTAAAATTTCATAGAAATCCATACACTTATACTCTAGTTATTGTCTACGAACCGTTTTGTCTTCGGACGCCGACGCAGACATCGCCATAGCGTAATACGAACTCAAAAAAAATTGCAGTCGTATACAAATCTAAAACACTGTTGGATTTGGCATATCAAATAACACCAATAATTCATATTTTTATGAAATCAAGTTCAATTTTTGACCACAATTTGGACCAACTTGAATACTGTGCCCAAAATCAAAAATCTAACTACACGCTTAGATATAGCATATCAAAGAACCCCAAGAATTGAAGACTTTGAATTAAACCCCATTGAAATTGCTAAGGAAATAAGCAATTTATTCAAAGTATTACAAAAGAATTATTTTTGGCCCCTTTTAACTAAACTGTTACGGTCATAACCCCTAAAATCAATCCCAAACTTTATTTTATGGTACAACACCTTGTGGCACAATTAAATAGCAATAAATAGACTTATGTCTTTCTGTGTTGTAGTGTTACACTACTATTTAAGGTTAGGGTGAAGGTTGGCGCCTGTTTAAACGTTAAAACGTGCATTTGTTTGCACTAGTCCTAAGTCAGGAACCTGTTTCAGTGGTTGTCGTTTGTTAATGTGGTTATTGAGTGTTTCTCGTTTTTCGTTTTTATATAGATTAGACCGTTGGTTTTCCTGTTTGAATTGTTTTATACTAGTCATTTTTGGGCCCTTTATAGCTTGCTGTTCGGTGTGAGCCGTGTTGAAGGCTGTACTTTGACCTATAATTGTTTACTTTTTACACATTGTGACTTGGATGTAGAGTTGTCTCATTGGCACTCATACCACATCTCCTTATTTCTCTTTTTACTCAAGTTATTGTCCAGAAACCAGAAAATCCTAGTTTTTGGCCACTTTTCGGCCCCTAAGTATTAAACGGTTTGAACCATGACCCCCAAAATCAAACCCAGCTTCCTTTAGAAGTATGGAATCTTGTGGTAAAATTTCATAGAGATCTATACTCTTTTACAAAAGTTATTGTCATGAAACATGAAAAATGCTTGTTTTGACCCCTTTTTGGCCCCTTATTACTAAACAGCTACGTCAATAACCCCCAAAATAATCCCAACCTTCCTATTGTTATATGGAACCTTGTGCTAAAATTTAATAGAGATCCATGCACTTATACTCAAGTTATTGTCTGTGAACCAGAAAAATAATTGTGTTTGTTGGCCCCTTCTTTGCCCCTAATTCCTAAACAGCTACTATAATATCCCCCAAAATTAACCCCAACCTTTCTATTGTGGTATGGAACCTTGTGCTATTATTAAACGGTTTAGGCCATGACCACCCACAAATCAATCCCAACTTTCTTTTTGAAGTATGGAACCTTGTGGTAAAATTTTATAGAAAACTAAACTCTTAAACACAAATTATTGTCCTGAAACATAAAAAAAATGCTTGTTTTGGGCTCCTTTTTGGCCCCTAATTACTAAACAGCTACGACAATAACCCCTAAAATAAATCCCAACCTTCCTATTGTGGTATGGAACCTTGTGTTAAAATTTGATAGATATCCATACACTTATACTCAAGTTATTGTCTATGAACCAGACAATTGATTGTTTTTGTTAGGCCCTTTTTGGACCCTAATTCCTAAACAGCTATAACAATAACCCCCAAAATTAATCCCAACCTTCCTATAGTGGTGTGGATCCTTTTGCTAAAATTTAATAGAGATATATACACTTATACTAAAGTTATTGTCT
Source organism: Mytilus californianus (assembly GCF_021869535.1). NCBI lineage: Eukaryota > Metazoa > Mollusca > Bivalvia > Mytilida > Mytilidae > Mytilus > Mytilus californianus. The sequence continues at coordinate 71,325,381 of NW_026262593.1, read as the reverse complement.
TAAAACCAGACAAATAATAGTTTTTGGCCCCTTTCCGGCCTCTAATTACAAAACAGCTACAGCAATAACCCCCACAAGTAATCCAAACCTTCTATTTGAGGTATAGAGCCTTGTACTAAAATACCATACAGATCCATACACTTATACTAAAGTTATTGTCTGCGAACCAATTTATTTTCTATGAACCAGTAACCCTGACTTTTTTGGCCCCTAATTACAAAACCTCTAAGACAAATCCCCCAAAAAACATTCCCAACCATCCTTTAGTAGTATGGAACCTTGTGCTAAAATTTCATAGAGAAACATACAGTTTTACTCAAGTTATTGTCTGCGAACCAAAATGTCATTGGACGCCGACGCAGACATCGCCATAACATAATACGGACGCAAAAAAAAAATCAAAGTACTGAAGTACTGAACATCGGATGACCGCAAGTTCTTGTGGATGGTCACAAGCACTTGTCTCAGAAAAAAAATCACATCTCTATACCTGAAAGTGGGGTTAATGTACAGAGCTATATTTTTTTCTGAGACAATTTCGTGCGTGGATGATGAATAAATGACAGGGAATTCAACCTCACCGTAATAACTATTATATTGTAGTGATACCAAGGATTTGTATAATAAGATCTTACTTTACAAATCCTTGGTGATACAAATCAGTATACTCTGGCTTGTTGTTATGTATTATATTAATATTCGTATATAACAGTTATATGTATATATAATTTTCATCCATTTGTATATCATTCTATTCTACTATTCTAATATAGTGCAGTGCAAGTGCATGGTGGACACTCATCTGTAATAATTCGATTTTTCTTATGATTGGATTTGAGTAGGCATTCATATTTTCCCGTAAAACGTTCTTGTGACATTCTTCCGCATGCGTTAACACAATTTTTCTGTACGTGTGCATAGATATTAATGATTTTTTACTTATATATTTCTAACGATAAGGAATGTTATTTTGCACTCTATAATGTCCGCGTATTTATAGATCGGTTACCAGTCAAAAACGATAGTTACGTAAGTAGAAATCTCTGTGGCAACAATACATCGGAATGCCCTCACAGTCGTCGCGATGTAAAAATTGCGGTCGTTTAAAAAACAATGACACATTATCAATGATACATGCAGGTTAGGTCAAGGTCAGATGAAGCATGCCAGACGGATATGTTCATCTTACAATTATTTCATACACCACATATCCTTAGCCTGTTGAGGTATTAGGTAAATCAAAGTACTAGATAATGAACCTAATCACACAAACACCAATCTATGGTAAGATTGATTGATTGACTGATTGATGTTTAACGACACTTTCAGCACCATTGTGCTATTTCGTGGCGGTCAGTCTTTATTGGCAGAGGAAGCCAGAGTGTCCGGAGAGAACCACCGACCTTCGGTAGGAAAACTAACTAAAATATTATCGTAGTCAATTGTGATTGGAGTCGAAGGAACCTCCAATGTGCGGATTTGCAACTCACAACCTTAGTGTTGACAGGCGAGTAATACAGTAGTTCGACTACTTAGACCACTCGGCTACCGAGGCCCCTCCATAGGAAGATAAATCCTGGACATGTTTACCTTACTATCATTCGATACACCAAATAAACGGATAAAATCATGAAAAATTAACGTTGTTCAAACGTACCATGTAATCGAGGTATACGTGAAGGTCAGATGAATCTTGGCTGACAAATATGTACTCCTAGCAATCATTCCATTTACCTAATATAGCTGACCTATTGTTCATAGCATATTAGAAACAGTCAAAATCACGAAATCCTAATCATGACCAATAAAACATGTAAATGAGGTCAAGATTAGATGAATCCTGTTAAACAGACATGTACACAGTTGTTTAAGCAATCGTAAACTAAGAAAATGACGTCAAGGATAATGGACATATGACAGATGAAAACTTCAGACATATGTATGCAATATGATATGCCGCATCCAATCTTCTACCTTCTGAAATATTAAGCTTTATACATATTGTTGACGCTGTCTCCGCCGCTGCTGGATAGGTATCCCTTCGCTAGTTTCTGGATAAGCCGAAATATATGTTTGCCCGTAATTTAGGTCTCAGGACAAATACCAAATGAACTTCAGATTTTGACTTACTTCCAAAACTTGAATTAATAAGTACAGTATCTGCATTTAATGGATATATGAAAAATCTTGTTAGTTAATCTATTACTAAATAGTGATTTTAAGTGTTGTCTTTGATACTAACATTAACAGAAAAAGTAAATACGAAAATATTAACATGTGGAGCAGGATCTGCTTACCCTTCGGAGCACCTGAGATCACCCCCCAGTTTTTGGTGGGGTTCGTGTTGCTTAGTCTTTAGTTTTCTATGTTGTGTCATCTGTACTATTATTTGTCTGTTTGTCTTTTTATTTTTGGCCATGGTGTTGTCAGTTTGTTTTCGATCTATGAGGATGACTGTCCCTCTGGTATCTTTCGTCCCTCTTTTAAACATTTGACATTTTTAGAGGGATTCCAAACTGATGGAATTTCCCTAAACACCTATTTTGCTGTAATTGCTAATTTGTGGCAGAAAAGGGAATATTGTAACGACTACCCATAGAATGTAATGACTTTTGACATAAGTAAAACAGAAATTAAATTAATCTTACTATATTTTTGTGAAGTTTCATTTTAAATCGATGAAAGTAGTAGTATTCTTCATGTTCTTGTTCTATCATTAAGTCGGAATACTGGTTTTCTGCTTCGTAACCAAAAGAAACAAACTCCTTGTTCTTGTCGAGTAGAAGAACTGTTGGCGTCTTTAGTGATAGCAGTTGTCTCCCACCGGCATTCCATGCTTGATTGGCATGGATTTTCAGCGGATCAGTCTTATAATCACTTCTTGTTGAAAAGGCATAGCCAGAGTAAGTGGTACCGAAATCTATTACTGCCACCAAAGAATGATCGGAAGCCATTCTATCCTGCTTCAAATGTTAACTGAAATAGAGTCTGACATAAAAAGGAACATATTTATGACGTAAAATAAAAACAGAGGGTTTATTGGTCAATAAGATAATATTACTAACAACAATAACAAATACAAACCACGAAGAGGTAATATACAAAAGAAGAATGCTCCAACTTAACTGACAAATACCGCACATGCAAACATAGTGCAACAAGAAAAAACAACTTTAGAACATTTCGACTTTATATATTAAATATTATTCAGATTGAATGAATACACTTTCTAATGTAAATGAAAACACAAATTTTAATCTTACTCAAAACGAAAGTAAAACCGTGTGTATATGCGTATATATTCTCAAGAAAAGTAAACCTGTTCAACGACACTTTTATTAATTGAACTGCTTTATGAATTTTGTGAATTGACATGTTATTTACCAAATTATCGTTGAAAAGTTGAGGAACCAAAAGTATAAACTTTGGAGCAACTTACCAAAGTTTTGAGAAAGGAAAATACAAATACGCCTGCGTCGTGTTATCTTTAACTATTTAACGACCTACCTATTCATTGATCATTGATCTAAAAAAAAAATTGTATAAGTGAAAAATATTACAACACACTTTTATATTTTTTTATATAGTGTAAGGTGTTTTCCGGAAAATTTCATATCTGCAAAAGGCAAGCATAATATAAAAGACAAGGGACCTAGCCCATAAAAAAAAAAACATGTCTGCAAATAGATACTATTATTATCGTTTCAATTGAACATGCATAAATAAAACGTTTTGCTTAATTTTGCTACTTTCAGGATCAATCATATACACCTAACTTGGAACAGAACAGCCGAAAAATGGCCCTCCCCCAAAAAAGAAATCTAGCCGGAATCATTTTAAACCTTGTTAAAAAATGGGGGATACAAAGGGGCAATCAAAAACGGCGCCAAAAACAAAATAAAAAGATAAATGATTAGATATCCTCGAAGACAAGCAGTAAATTATGGTTTCATGGGAATAAGCCAGTGCTGCTTATTTTGTGCGTTCGATGCAGATTCATGGACACTACTTCATAAAGAATACAAACAAACAGTTACAAAGTTACAGTTTGAATGTATTTATTGTGTCGGTAAGAGTATCACAAAGTACATGGGGTTTAAGTAAGTCATTCGAAACTTTATGGGTAGCCCGTTTTCAGTTCAAATGAACCTCATTGTCCATTTTTAAGTTTTAGTCAAGATATAAAGCAGACTGCATGTAGCATCCTTTATTTGAAATTCAACAGAATCGATGCTATGTATATCAACATAAGCGCCAATAATTGCCTTATTCGGTGAGAGTATACACCGATAATACTAGATTCTCTTTATTATTATTGATAAGCCCTGTTTAGAGTCTGTCTCATACGAATAATGAAACAAGCTGGCGAAAAGAGGAGCACATCAATGTCGATCGTCTATTGCAAAAACACGTTCATCAACCGTAACAAATATGTTGTCAATGAAATAAACAAGCATCTTCATGATGCCAGTTTTACAGGCAAAGTTGACCTTAGATGGATTTTGTTATTCTTTTAATCATCTAGCACTTCATGTGTTTATGAAGTTGGCTTTCAATTTGTGTGGAATGAACGAAGGAAACTCCAGAAAAGCGCTTCGGACGCATTTCCTTTTTTTTACCTAACGTTTTGTTTAATTAAAAACATTACATTATTTATCCCTTATTCCTAAAACAAGATATTTCTATCTACGTTGGTTAGTCTTTCTTATGAAACAAAGTTGAACAAATTCTTTCAGTCTGTCTTATAATTTTAGGAAGATGATGTGTTGTAAAGGATAGAGGAGAGGAACTAAGATTTGTGTACTAGGTCAGATATTTGTGATTTTTTTTAAATATCAAGATTTCAATCTTAATTGTCTCTATAGTAGGCGGTTATGCAGTAGGCTCTGAAGACATGTTGTGATTGATAATGAAAAAAAGGAGTAATAATTTTGAAAGAGGTTTCGTGCATCTCATGTTAAAATCACATGAATATTTTTCACATGACATTCACGTGAACTTTCAAAATATTTGTTTTCAAATATCTTAATTTTCAAATTTAATTAAAATCATGAAAATACCGTGAGCTAAATTGTGCCCGTGTAGAGTATTTCAATTTATGTGAGTGTTGGTCTTTTTAAAAACTTCATATGTACCGAACTATCAAACAGTTGAGCTATTCTTAATCAAATTATAATATGAGAACATTATAGTATTAATGATGAAAATTTTTTATCCCCGGCTTAGTATATTTCTAGGATTCTGATTGGTTAACGCACGTCGTTACAAAACCCATAGCCCCTGGGTGTTGCTAACCCATATCCCCGGACGTTGCTACCCATTACATCGGGGAGTTTCACGCGCGTTTTCCTAAGTTCCATGGTTGTTCCTTATGAAATATCGAATTCTGTAGATTTTCCATGATGTCTGTATAATTAAATATTTAATCCACTAACGATTTTATCTTATTATATCGATTATTTGCACTCATTTTAGTAAATGCATCACTATGCAGCCACATTGTCAATCAGTTGGAAAGCAGGTCACGGTTTGACCCCAAGTCTATCAGCAACAATAGAGTCACGTGACCGTGAAAATTCAGTAAAACTACGGATGAGACAAACCTCACTTTTACTCACTAAAATACCACTGTTATGGTAAAAACTTATTGATCAAAATAATCTTGAATATACATAGTTTTAACTCGTCAAAACTTACACATCAACTCAAAGTCCTTTATTCTTTATTTTGTCTTCAAACTTGAAGTTTGTGTGAAAATTGTCCATGCTCCTGATCGAAAAATCTAAATATTTTCGAGGAAACTAAAAATGATGGGCTGAATTTAAATTTAATTAAGCATCTCATTAAGACAAACACTCGATATGAATATCTAGGCAATACAGTTTTGGATACGCAAACGTCAAGTTATGTTCAACACGAAGCGGTGGTTTTTTGCCGATTTGTGCAAGTGGTTATCTCCCCTTGATACCACCAGTCAAAATAAAAAAAACACCAAAATGAATAAAAAGGAGTTTATTTTACAAAAATCAAGAAGAAAATAAAAGAAAGTCGATTAACAACTATGTTATTATAATATTAAGAAGAGATACTTCCCTACTTTTCAGAGAAGGATTACAGGTAAAAATTAAAAGACAAAAAAATGGTAAAAATAAGATCTAGAAACCTAGGTGAACTGATATAAATTAGCTCTGGCTGATGACATTTACTTTCAGTTTGCAATTTTTATAATGGGATATGGGATCACTCCTAATGGATTTTTTTAACTACTTCTAACAATGTTTAATGCAATAAAACATACTGTATACAATTTAAATAATCTTTCTGAAAAAAAATAGTACTGACCATTTTATATATTTTATATTTTAATATAGTGGGATCAAGAGTCAAAATTTAGTTTCTTCAAAGTAAAAAAGCCTTTTAACTCAAGCCTATGTTTCTTAGTTGAACAGTACAGTACAGCCTAGAAAATATCCTACAGAAAAAGGAAAAGTTTACCAAAAAAATGACAAAAATTCTGTAAAAAAAAATGCTTAAAATTATAAGTGAAAGTGACATAATTTTGAATTTAAAAATCATTATTATTGTAAAATTCAACTATTAGATTAGCTAGCACAGTAGCCTTTGTCCAATTTCTCAGGATAGATTATGAAAGTAAACTCTTTGCAATGCATTTTCTATTGCTATTTTTGTGCTTTTGTTTATCCATAGGCCATCATTAATTTGTCATATTTGCTTCCAGTATAAATGAAATTTTCTTAGACCTATACTATAGTTTCAAACGCCATAAAGAAGAACTTTGTTGTTTCACTTGTCCAATGTGTAAATTTTCACTATGCACATGACCCTGACACATATTTTGTAAACGTTATATGACGTATGTTGAAAAAGAAAACAATGTCACCGTCAATTTGTGTAGGGGATCAAAAAGGGTTTTAATTACTTTAAAATGGAGGTATCGTATGGAATTGTGAAAAACAACAATTTTTAAACACAATTTCATTCATATCTTTCATAAAATCAGTATTTTAGAGTACTTTGGAAACAGGTACAATGAAAAGAAGTTGAACTTTACTGTTTTGAAGTAGAAACGCAGCCAGAACCAGGTACAAATTGACATGACTGGTGGTCACCAAAATTGATGTATAATAGTAAAAAATGATGGCTTCAAAATTGTGTAGAAATTTGAAATAGTTTACCCGGTTTCATTTAAGATTATTACCGTTCTCTTCCGTATTTGGATACGCAAACGTCAAGTTATGAAAAATCGATGTTTTTGGCGAACAAAAAAGATGGCTGAAATTTTTTACAACGAACAGGATAAAGAAATAGCAATAACAAGCTATTTTTGATAATGTTTGAATGACTTATTTAATCTATATTGGTCGCAAAACCTACAAATTTTAAAATTCAATTATAATAAAAGCATGACAAGTAAAAATAAATACTTTAAACGTCAATCTTTTAGCCGATTGATTTGGCGGACTTTTTGACGTCACGGACGACTGTAGCGCCATCTAATTAATTCCCCCTGCTATTGTTGCTGATAGAGCTTGACGACAACGGACGTTTCCAAGGACTTGCTTTCCAACTGAATGAATGGTACTACTGACCTAGCTATGCAAATGACCCACGTTGACGTCACGCCGTTTATGATGTAACTCTCACAACATTGCGCGCCAAATTCGACCCATTTCAGTTTCTCTGTCTCTAGTTTAAAAACGTCTTATATTTGTCTACCTGTAGGGTTCTACCAAAGGTAGTATCCTACACCCCGTTAAAAATATGTCAAATTCCCAAATTTCAACAAAAGATATTTAAAAAATGAAAAAAACGTTGCTTTCACGTTTAACTTTGTGGTCGAATTTCTCTAAAAATCGCCACCCTTCGGCTGCGCCGAAGGGTGTACAGGATACTGAAGGGTGTTAAAATATCCATATCTACGGATATGAACGTAGATAACTTATAATGTAACTACCGGCACTACAAGAGTTGACTGGGAGCTGGAAATATGGTCTTCCAGTGAATTCTCTAAAACGGCAGTAAAACCAATGCTTGAGCGGAGTGCCTGTACGGCATTGTAGGATGTATAAATATATTACCACGTCCGATAGGGGCGTAAAATATACTCTGTGTAGGAAAAGTGCCACTCTCTCTGCCTCTGCAAAATAAAGAAAATTTGAAGCAACTCTCTGGGATGGTATCGGAGATAAATCAAAATGCATATTCCTATATCCGACATATCGTGATTTTCCAATGGCAGTCACGGGCCCTTCATCACGGTCGACCTGCATTACAAAACGAATAAACATAAAATATTTGCCACTGGGCGTTAAGCAAGCAACTATCAATATATATGTAGCACGTTCCATCAGTAACTGCATATAGAGGGTATATATCACAGTTGATACGTTATTCAATTTAAGGGGGCTTGCGTGACTATAATGATTTGATAAACGGTTACTGCTTACACGGAAGCTTTTTAATCCATGTCATAAATGGTAAAGTTGAAGTATAAATGTACGAATGTCATCATAATTGGATTGGTCGTTTTTGAATATCTGTGTCACAAATGACCACGGCCTATGTTCAATTTGTCGTAACCACAATCCATTTACACCCTAGATTTTTACATTTATAACCTAATGCAACTTATCAACGGATTTTTTCTTTTACACGAGGAACAAGACTACTGTCACTAGCGGAGAAGGAACTGCTTACCCTTCCGGAGCGCCTAAGATCATCCCCGGTATTTTGTGGAGTTTGTGTTGCTTATTCTTAAGTTTTCTGTGTGGTGTTTTCTGGACTGTTGTCTGTCTTTCGATGGATTTACCTGTTCTTCGACTGATGATTTTGTATTGCCCTTTGGTATCTTCTTGTTCACCTTTACATGTATTAACTTATACAAAGGTATTGTTTCGTAATCTAAAGTCGTAAAGTCAAAGGACAACAAAAGTTCTACCATTCTCGTCTTGATTTTATACCATAGAATGTGTAACATTTAAGATCGTAACATTAGGAGGCGTACGGTCCCAGTGGCGTAGCTAAGCCATTTTAAGTGTAAGCCCGAACCTCGTAGAGGGGTTTGAGGGTCCCCAGTGGGTACAGTACAAGACCTCCCAGCAGAGGTTCGACGGAAGCTAACGATTTATTGAGAGAGAAATACCATTTCTGTCATTAAAACTCATCAATAGCAACATACTTTAGAGTCAAATTTCTAGATTTTTTCATGTTTAATTTATTCATTGTGTTGATTTGGAATCTAATTGCCAATAGTTGTTACTATGAAATATTTTTAAAAAGGAGATGTGGGGTAAAATAATCAATTGACCAAAGATCCAAATCTTTCGAAATATAAAAAAGCAAGTCTACATTTTCAGTGGTGTCGTTCTTTTGATTATTATGACTTAATCTGGTTTTCTCCCCTTTTATGCGCAAATTTCGTTAATGGACAAGTACATGCAATAACAAATTTTCATAGATGTTCAGGTGTGATATGAACATACTCAAAGGGTTCCGTGGAATCCTGTGTCTCGCCTGGGATTGCTGCTGTCAGTTAAACTGTAAAAAGTGAATCCATTTATCAGTCAGATACAGGATTTAAAAGAAATTGAACTTTTCTTTATCTTGGAAAATAAGCTTCAATCCAAGTAAAATACTAAAAAATGAAAATTTTTTTTTTTAGACTGACTGTTATAAAAGTCTTGAAATCATTTAAAATAAATTAATATATCCCTCCTATGCAAAGCTCTGATTCTTTGTCCGGAATTTGATATACTTTATGTACCGTACGTTTTATTTTGATCAGTTCTTCCAATGTTTTATTAAGTTTTGGGTTTTCAAATATTTCAACCTCGATCATCACGGATGAGACTTTAATTGTCAAAATGCGCATCTGATGAAACAAAAATTGGTACAGTTGGTGTTACCATTTTTACATAAAATTCGATGCAGTTTTGACTAAGTAATTGATGCGTAACAAACGGTATCATACTTGTTACGGCTAGCCGGACGAATAGTGCTAGGGCTAAGTTGTCCGGCCATTGCAATGCGCATGTCAATTTATGTGCGTACGAAAGTGAGTGTAATATTATCTTCAGCAGCACCAGGGGTCGCGTGTAATCCGATCACTGATTTTCAATTTTGAGATCATGGCTGAAAACGGGGATATTAATATTTGTGATAATTTTCCAGTTTTCAGAATTTGACAAGGGAATACGAATACGATAGTATAACTTAAAATAGTGGGGGATGTGGGATATAGGATTATAAAAAGTGGGGATATGAAATATAGTGGACAATAAAGGTGGGATCTGGGTAAAAAAAAAGAGGGATTTGGAGACTGAAGGAACGCCACGTGCTACCCCAACCCTCTCATCACCCCTAACTCAATATATGGACAACTTTATGTAAAGGGGATCTATAAATCGATCTGTTTGACAGTCTCAGACATGATAATTTTGTACCTTTTTCAACATCAAATCCTTACGTTAACTTAATCTAAAATGCATGAGCCAATCACGACCCACGTCTGGTTTACAAGTAATTCCCACCCTCTTTTTGCAATGTGAAGCAATAGATATAGATATAACATTGAATATATATGATATTTTTTTCTAATATATATTGACCATTATTTGAAGAAAACAACCATCTCAATTACCAGTAACAAAATTGGGGCCTAACAATTTAAGATTGCAAAACATTGCTTTATAGATGTCCATATATATAATTTGCCACACCCTGGTGCTGCAGAAGATAATATTTCACACTCACAGACATGCACATTGAACTGGCCTGACAAATAGTCCTGGTACTATTAGTCCGGCTAGCCGGACAAATAGCAACTGCCTACTTGTTAACTAATAACTAGAGGTTCTCAAGAGCCTGTGACGCTCACCTGACTCTACTTTGGTTTTAGAAATCATGTAAAGATAGATAAAAATCATAACAGATACCCAAATAATGATTGAGGCCAAATTTGGTTTAATATTGGTCCCGTTATTTAATAAAATATCCTGGTGGCCATCTTGAACAGTAAATCGGCAACAAAGTAGCAAAATTTGGTCAGCACCCCATAAGGAACATTCATGCCATGTTTGGTTTCATTCCATTCAGTGGTACTCTAAAATAAGACATTTGTATGTATTTCCCATAGGGTCCTATGTTAAACTAAGCCCCCCCCCCCCCCTGGCGGCCATCTGGGATGATGGATCAACTGCAAAGTAACAACACTTGGTCAGCACCTCATAAGGAACATCCATACCATGTTTGGGTCCATTCCATTCAGTGGTTTTCTAAAAGAAGACATTTTTCTTTTGACATCTTTAGCCGAACAGATTTATCATTTTTACATAATTTAATTCATTGTATGCTGGTTCATATTCTGGACGCCAGTCTTTGCTCCTTTCTAATATAATTCACAAACAAAAAACAAATATGAAGCTTAGAAATGGAAAAATATTAAATACTAAACTCGTTCAAAGGGTATCTACACGTCTCAATCTTCAAAATCGCTTATCTAAAAATACTACCATCGCTAACATTTTTAACAATAAAAATCGTGGTTACCCTTCTATCGATAAGTGTCATGCCAAAAAATGACTTACATGTCCCCGTCTTTCCACCAACAATACGGTAAGGTCCACGTTTAATGGTCGCACATTTTCTTTAAATTTTGAAACTGATATAACTTGAAAAACAAACATTATAATTTATTTACTCACATGAAACAAACCGGGATGCGGTATTCAGTACGTAGGTGAAACTGGACGGTATTTATCTAAACGCACCCAAGAACATCTGTATCGTTTTAAAAGACCCAATAAATTCAAAAGTATCATTTATCAACACCTTAAGAAGCACAATCATCCTATTAAATATTTAGCAGTTCAACCTTTAGAAGTAGTAAATAAGCAGCCTGGTGAATCTCATTCAAAGTTTGTACGATCGCGGAAAATAATTGAATTAAATTGGATTAAAAAATTACAGACAGTCTACCCTCTCGGTCTTAATGATAATATCATGGGAATTGGTAATATATCAAGAACCGATTCTGTTAACATTTTGGATATAGTTTCTAAAACTGTTTGTAAAAACCGTTCTCATGGTCGTAGAAAAAATCGCAATCAAAGAAAATTTCGGACCAATCATACCAATATTTCGGACCTAATTTCTATTTCAAAAAACAACGGCAGACATTATCTGTTAACAAAGCTCTGTTCATTACCGGTTAATAGTTAAATAAAATTTTAAAAGGATTGCAACACAATTTCATATAGCAGTCCTAAGTATGAAATCGTTCAAATTATAATGGCATATTGACATGTTATTCTAAACTGTTTCCCAAAATTGATCGCCCTGAAGATCATAAAATACAGTTTATTAAAATAAAGTATGTCAATAAAGGTTTTGATTTTGTAAATATTGCCGGTATTTTTAACGACCATTCTGTTAAAGAACAAATTCCGGGATATTTTGATAATACTGAGCTCCCTCTTATTTGTTATATTTACAAGAAATCTACCCGGAAATTTGTGTTTAATTATAGCCAATTATGTAAAGATGTTAATATCAGTGAAAATACACATACTTCATGTAATTGCAGTAATTCCGAATACATTTATGGACCCATTTCCCATGTTATAATAGGAGATCTTAACATCGTTCAAGACCGAGAGTTAAAATCATTCCTCAGTAAAGGACCTAAATATCGTCCCCCGTCAATTATTAATTGGAATGAGTGTCGTAATATCATCCACGACTCACTCCATACTTACTGTTTAAAATGGATAAAACGGGAAAAAGCTGACAAAAAATCTTTGGACTCTTTTTTTAAATCAGTAATGAACATAGTTGATATACGTATTCAACATTTTAAAGAACATTTTACTCTTAACAATAACCACAATAAACCTATTTCTCGTATCAAACATAAACCAAAAGAACTAGCCAAGGAATTTGTTTTTGTCCCGGCCGATAAAGCTGCTAATAATATTATTATTGTTTGACGTAAATTTTACATTAAGGTTCTGAAAAAAGAAATCACCAATTCACCAACATTCCAACTGACTCCATTTTCAGAAAACGACATCTGTAACAAACATAAACTTTTAGCTACCGCTTTACAAGCAGAACCAAATACAATGAAAGTCCCAACTATGTATTGGCTTCCGAAGCTACACAAAACACCTTACAAATATAGATTCATTTCGTCTTCAAGCCATTGTTCCACTACTAAATTGTCTATTCTTCTTACCAGTACACTTGGTACAATCAAAAACCTGATAATAAATTGTTCAAATAAGGCCTTCGAAAATAGTGGAATTAATTACTTTTGGAGTGTCAAGAACTCGTTGGAAGTACTTGATAAATTGCATGCATATATTGGTGATTTTGAATCTGTTCAAAGTTTTGATTTTTCTACCCTATATACCACATTGCCTCATATTCTCATTAAGAAAAAATTCACACACCTAATTAAATGGGCATTTAAAAAGTCAGAATGTGAATATATATGTTCAAACTCTTTTAGGTCATTTTTTAGTAGCAATAAACAAAAAAACTATGTCAATTGGACATGCTTTGATACTATATATGCCCTTGAATTTTTACTAGATAACATTTTTGTTCGCTTTGGAGATTCCGTATATAGTCAGGTTATCGGAATTCCAATGGGGACTAACTGTGCACCACTTATTGCGGACCTTTTTTTGTATTGCTATGAGTTACCATTTATGACAAAAATCAGCAAAGACTCATCGAAACAACATCTGATACACAAATTTAATAATACTTTTAGATATTTGGATAATATTTTGGCTCTCAATAATGACGATTTCAGTATGTATACTAAAGAAATTTATCCTGTTGAACTTACTTTAAATAAAGCTAATACTAACAATGACCACTGCCCTTTCCTCGATCTTGATATCTATATCATTAACGGAAAGCTTAATACTAAAATATATGATAAAAGAGATGATTTTTCATTTCCTATCGTTAATTATCCATTTTTAGATGGTGACGTTCCCTTGTCACCATCTTACGGTGTTTATATATCTCAACTTGTACGATTCGCTCGTGTATGTAACAATGTTTTAGATTTTAACGAGAGAAATTTATGTATTACTGAAAAATTATTACACCAGGGTTTTCGATATCACAAACTAGTCAAAACATTTACTAAATTTTATCATCGGTATAAGGACATCATTCGTAAATATAGCTCAACATGCAGACTTCTTATACGTTCAGGTATTTCACATCCAATTTTTTATGGAAATATTCTTTATAAAGCACAAAAATGTCAGTATTCACCTCTGAAGCTAACAAAACCTTTAAATAGACTTATTAAGAAGGGATATAGTTACGATACTGTTGTCAGGTCATTAAAGATTGCATATTTTGGCGTTAATATTGATTCACTTATAGGGTCTTTGCATCGGCACTAAACACATTTATTTAAAAACCAGTTGTTGGCATGACACGGGTTATGTTCTTCTCATATATGTTATGATGGTATGATACTAAACCCCTAACGGGAAGGATTGTGCCTGATATTCATATGATGAAGACATAATCTTTCAATCAGTTTAATTGAAGTCTGGAGCTGGCATGTCAGTTAACTGCTAGTAGTCTGTTGTTATTTATGTATTATTGTTATTTTGTTTATTTTCTTTGGTTACCAGTGGCGTAGCAAGGCCTTTTTTAAGTGTACGCCCGAACCTCAGCGAGGGGTCTGGATCCAGGGTGTAGCTCTGAAAGGGGCTCATGTGGGAGACCCCCCCACGGAAGCTCACGCGTTATCGAGAAAGAGATACAGGAGATGTGGGGTGAAAATCACATATCGTATTTCAGCTTCCATAGAAATATAAAAAAGAAATGGGTACATTTATCAAAAAATCAAATGATAAGGTTTGTACGATATTGTGAATAAAAGTTACCCAAATTGTATAAATCATTGCATATGCAGTGTAATGCTAGAACCATTATAACCCTGTGCTCTCAATTTTTGTAGATAAATACCATTTTGATTCATAAATTCAAGTAGCAGATTTGCAATTGCTTCTTTTGTTGAAGCTTTGGCGTGATTGAATCCTAAAAATAGTTCACGTAAGGGAGCTACCATTTGATTTTTAGGGGGGCTAGGATGAAAAACTTTGTCCTGTATTTTTTTAGTTGTAATCTCTGTCCTGCCTTTTTATTTTTCACTCTGTTCGGTCCTGCCCTTTTTTATTAGATATAAGAAGATGTGGTATGAGTGCCAATGAGACAACTCTCCATCCAAGTCAACATTTATAAAAGTAAAAAATTATAGGTCACAGTACGGTCTTCAACACGGAGCCTTGGCTCACACCGAACAGTAAGCTATAAAAGGCCCCAAAAATTACTAATGTAAAACCATTCAAACGGGAAAACCAACGGTCTAATCCATATAAAAAACGAGAAACACTTTATGTACCACATCAACAAACGACAACTACTGAACATCAGATTCCTGACTTAGGACAGGTGCAAACAAATGCAGCGGGTTTAAACGTTTTAATGGTACCAAACCTTCACCTTTTTTTCTGAAACAATAGTGTAACATTAGTTTATCCTGACTTTTTTTTACATAAATTGTCATCCTGCCTTTTTTTTTGCCAAGTTGCCCATTCTGCCTTTTTTTTACTCAAAACTCCTGTCCTGCCTTTTTTTCCAAATTTCATCCTAGTCCCCCATAAAAATCAAATGATAGCTCCCTAAATGTAACACAAACCGAAAGCTGGGTTTGAGATGCTTTATCTGTTGTTGTATTCAGCAAGTAGAACAAGAAAGGATGAGCTACAACAAGAGTCCTTATATACGTTGGTCTAATATTTGGTCTGCACGTATGACAATGAGTTAATTTTGGTTTTTTGGGAATGTGTATTTGACCAAAGTGACAGTCTCAAGATGCATAGCAAAGACGTCATCCGAATTTGCAATTGTCTTTAAAAGTGTTGCCATAAAGTTACTTTTTTCCTTCAGTATGGCCACGAAGTGGTATATTCTGTTTTTCACAAAGGATGATTACATCAACTATTTTTGAAAGTATATGTCGGTTTTTTGTTAGAATCTCATGATGAAAGGATGACAGTGAAGAACTTGAGAAGCTATTGACTTGGATATTGAATTTGCAACACCCAAAAAGTCTTGTCCCAATTTTACATAATCATGGTGAGAAGAATCATCTTGTAGGTGTTGTTTTACATGTGACAAGTTTGACCAGTCATTTACAGGAGACAAAATTCGAAATTATTTTATTTTCATATCACATGTCGTTTGGCAAAAATAGTACAATAAACGTTTTGCCTAGTTAAATCCTTAATGCTGTCTCCTTGACTTCAGACTATCAGACACCACCACTTTCATTGTTAACAAGATTTTATATATAATAAATTGCTTTGAACAATAGGAAATTGAGTAGAATTCACAGTAGATTCAGACTTTGACAGAAAATGAACAAATATGTAATATCATATCATTTGATTCATAAAGTTAATGTCGTCATTGAAGAAAGTATTACAAGCCTAATGTGCTTTTAACCACTTCTTTTAATTTATTTAGATTTAAATATTTTTTTTCAAAATTCATGTGTACGCCCGGGCGTTTTGACGTAAACGTAGCTACGCGCCTGGTTACATCTTCTGACATCAGACTCGGACTTCTCTTGAACTGAATTTTAATGTGCGTATTGTTATGCGTTTACTTTTCTACATTGGCTAGAGGTATAGGGGGAGGGTTGAGATCTCATAAACATGTTTAACTCCGCCGCATTTTTGCGCCTGTCCCAAGTCAGGAGCCTCTAGCCTTTGTTAGTCTTGTATTATTTTTAATTTTAGTTTCTTGTGTACAATTTGGAGTTTAGTATGGCGTTCATTATCACTGAACTAGTATATATATTTGTTTAGGGGCCAGCTGAAGGACGCCTCCGGGTGCGGGAATTTCTCGCTGCATTGAAGACTTGTTGGTGACATTCTGCTGTTGTCTGTTCTATGGTCGGGTTGTTGTCTCTTTGACACATTCCCCATTTCCATTCTCAATTTTATTTGTATGTATTTCCCATAGGGTCCTATGTTAAACTAAGTCCCTCGTTGTCGGCCATCTTGGATGATGGACCGACTGCAAAGTAACAACACTTGGTCAGCACCTTATAAGGAACATTCATGCCATGTTTGGTTTCATTCCATTCAGTGGTTCTTTAAAAGAAGACATTTGTATGTATTTCCCATAAGGTCCTATGTTTAACTAAGTCCCCCCGCTAGCGGCCATCTTGGATGATGGATCGGCTTCAAAGAAACAACATTTGATCAACACCTCATAAGGAACATTCATGCCATGTTGGGTTCCATACAATTCAGTGGTTCTCTAAAAGAAGACATTTGTATGTATTTCCCATAGGGTTCTATGTTAAACTAAGTCCCCGCTGGCGGCCATCTTGAATGATAGATTGACTGCAAAGTAACAACATTTGATCAACACCTCATAAGGAACATTCATGCCATGTTGGGTTCCATACAATTCAGTGGTTCTCTAAAAGAAGACATTTGTATGTATTTCCCATAGGGTCCTATGTTTAACTAAGTCCCCCGCTGGCGACCATCTTGGATGAAGGACCGACTGCAAAGTAACAACACTTGGTCAGCACCTCATGAGGAACATTCATGCCATGTTTTGTTTCATTCCATTTAGTGGTTCTCTAAAAGAAGACATTTGTATGTATTTCCCATAGGATCCTATGTTAAACTAAGTCCCCCGCTGGAGGCCATCTTGGATGATGGACCGACTGCAAAGTAACAACACTTGGTCAGCACCTCGTAAGGAACATTCATGCCATGTTAAGTTTCATTCCATTCACTGGTTCTCTAAAAGAAGAAATTTGTATGTATTTCCCATAGGGACCTATGTTAAACTAAGTCCCCCGCTGGCGGCCATCTTGGGTGATGGATCGGCTACAAAGTAACAACACTTGGTCAGCACCTCATAAGGAACATTCATGCCTTGTTTGGTTTCATTCCATTCAGTGGTTCTCTAGAAGAAGTTCAAAATGTAAAAAGATAACGACGACGACGACGGACGACGACGGACGCCAAGTGATGAGAAAAGCTCACTTGGCCCTTTGGGCCAGGTGAGCTTAAAACAATGTTATTTTCAGTAAAATGCGGAAAAAAGTAAATTTTCATAATTATGCTAGCTCTGGATACTATTCTGATTAGAAAAAAGTTTCTGCCTATATTCTGTAAAATTTCATGAAGGTTTTACAAATTTATTGATGATTTAAAAAAAATTTAACCACAGGCTGACCATAAATATTGACGACGCCAACGCCGATTACGGAATCTATGATCGCTATGTCTCGCAGCCTCGATAAAACTGCATATCGTATCTCAGCAGATAATCAATTGCTTTAAACTATAGGAAAGGGAGGATAATTCACAGTAGATTCAGATTTTGACAGAAAACGAACAAATAAATAATATGATACCATTTGATTAAAAAGTAAATTTCGTTCGACTGTTATCTTCAATTACAAGTCAGTGGAGAAAGAACTACAAGGCTCATGTGCTTTTAGCCAGATATTTTAATTTATTTAGATTAAAATATTTTTTCTCCACAATTCATGTGTACGCCGGGGCGTTTTGACGTAAACGTAGCTACGCGCCTGGGTCCAACACTTGATTCCAACTGCATGCTTGAAAACAAGTCACGGCTTATTTGCAAACAGAGTTTGAATCAATTGTATGAACAGAATAGTTTTTGTCATAATATTAACCAGCAATATCAAGTCATATTCAGTTTTGCAATATATAAGCTAGATTCACTATGAGGCGCAGATTTAGTCAAAATCATCGTATTTAAGGAGCTCCTGAAATATTTGTCTGAGAAGTTCAGAATTCATAATTCGATTGTCAGTATGTCTCATTGTTCCTTAGTCAGTTCACTTATAACGTCTTGCAAGGCTATAAGTTTTTTATGCTTTGAGTCTTCCTATGAGGGATTTATAAACACCAAAATAGAAAATACCCTCAGCAGACGTCATGATTATCTGGACTACTATGTTGTGAGTCAACCATGGAACTATGATTATACTATATGGGCCGTCCCAGGCCTTGCGGTCATAAAACTTTCGAGCACGATTTTCGTACTCAAGACTCAGAAATCAACCAGTCAAAATCCTGGATTAAAGTTAAAAAGGCAGGACAAAATTTTTCATCCTAGCCCCCCATAAAAATCAAATGGTAGCTCGCTAATGTCTGGGTCTACATGGGGCCCTTAATTTCTGTATTTTTTAAACTATTATAGCATTTTTCTTTATATTCTGTAAAATTCTCATGAAAATTATTTTAATATCAAATTTCCTCAGTGTTGTCAAATAAGATCATGAACTTCTTTATTCTAAAATGTCTGTAATGCCTGATTCATTTTCCTCAGTTCTTTTTGGGGTTACACTAATGTCCTGACCAATGTCCTGACTAATGTCCTGACCAATACGAAAAATGATAATAACTTTTTTGTTCTTTGAAGGATCTGAGACTACTATAACACAGAGATTGGTCACTATAGATTTATCGGATTATCTGAGTCTCCGGTAGTTAGCTACGTTATTTTAACGTAGTTTCGTATTCGACCGTAGCAGACGACATATATCACCTATCACTGAGAATACTATAACAGTATCGGATATTATTATTTTTCTTTTAAAAATAATAAAAAAAAAAATTGAATTAATCAAAAAAAAAAGAATAGTTTTTATCTTTCAAATGCAGTTATCTCTATTCATATTTAAATTTTTGTTTTTAATCATTAATAATTTGTTAATAGTTTGTTATTATGCGGCCACTCTTGAAAATGTGAATGTGATTAATCTTATCAATCTTACAGTTACATTGTTTTGCTACACGTCCGTTAATTGTATCTAATGTACAAATATTTTACCTGTAGACAGGTAGTCTCAAAAGCATGGGAGATGAATTTTGTTTCACAGCTGGGTGCCCAAGGTACACGAGGCTCCGTTTATTGCAGTAAACTTTTATTCTATACTTGTAAGGTATTTCACTGCTGAGTGCCCAATATACATGTGTATTGTAGTAAACCTTGTCAAATATCGTCGGTGCACTTGTGGTAGGATTCAGGAGGGTGTGAATGGGGTTTTATAGAATGGAGAAATAGGGGCAAAAAAAGTATAGAATGGAGAAAAATGGACCGACAAATAAAGAATAGAGAAGAGAAAATAATAAGTTATTAAGATTTAAAGAATAGAGAAAAATGGCATAGAAATTATAGGAAATAAAGAACCCCCATCCAGACCCTCATTCAGATTATCCAACGTAAATTTTTTTTTTCAAACAAGTTTCACCCCCCCCCCCCCACACTTTTTTTAAATTTCCGTCTGATAATTAGGTCAAGTTTTTGCAAACAATGTAATAAGCGGCGATCACAGAAGAGAGAAAAAATTTCATTAAAGGTAAAGGAGTAATTTCAGGGGCGGATCCAGGATTTTGGAAAGGGGGGGGGGGGCGTAGTATTAAAGTTTTTTTGGACATTTTTTTGACTAAATAAAAAAACATTATATAAGTGTAAAATGCATTTTATAGTTTAAGTGTAGGGGTTGGACATTTTTGGTGCCTTATTCTTTCAATCAATTGTCTATTATGAAATGATTGGATGGATCCAAAGCTATGTACTAATTAATATATTTGATGTGGGATTTGTCAGTAAAAAATGGACATGGAAAATTCTCGTTTGTTGTATGGTTAGTTAGCATAACCTCACAGGTTTCTTGTTGTAAACAAGGTATACGGCTATTCAATGAAATTTACAATACGACCGACACGAAGAAAGACAAACAAGCAATGTTCATCCAAATGTTTGGTTGAAATGTTTCACCCAACAAGCCTGAAGGGAAGTGAGGGGTTCCAAATCAACCAAAGGCTACGAATGAGTCGGAAATGACAATGAATTTGTGAATGACGGTCGACACATGGAGACATATAGGCCACACCCAGCAGGCAGGTTGCAGTCGGGCCATGAAAAAAGTATTCAGTATATCAGTTCGGCAAAACAGACATTCCGGTCAGATTTTTTTGTTTAAGGCAAAAATCAGAATTTTTTCTCTAAAATATCTCAGACTGCTCCTTCAGATCAAATGGTCCGTACCTTAGACTTTAAATGTATATCTAGAGCTTACTGACTGGGGATCACTATTCAGCAATGTTATTAATGGGCTGGGGCGTGTGGGGTTAAACATGTTTTCGTAGGTAAATAATATTGCTGTGGAACTTTTTTTCATGAGAGTATTACTTTTTGTTGTGTGGAATTGTGAAATAGAAGTCAATACTTTGTCGCTTTGAAGGCGTCATGCTTGTCATCCTCAGCCTAATAGATTATAGTTATCAAAGGTACCAGGTTTATAATTTTGATACGCCAAACGCGCGTTTCGTCTACATAAGACTCATCAGTGACGCTCAGAAAAAAATAATTGAAAAGCCAAACAAGTATAAAGTTGAAGAGCATTGAGGACCCAAACTTCCAAAAAGTTGTGCCAAATACGACTAAGATAATCTTTGTCTGGGATAAGAAAATCTTTAGTATTTCGAATAATTTTTACTTTTGCAAACAGTTAATTTATAAAAAAAAAAAACCATATAATTGATATTCATGTCATCACCGAAGTGCTGACTACTGGGCTGGTGGATACCCTCGGGGACGAAACAATCTGTTACTGTAATTTGAATTTCAAAATGACTGAGTGACGTTTTTTTTTCGACGAACTGGTCAACTCCACCGTAGAGAATCACATGACTTTGACATAATCAATAATATATTACAGTAAATACAAGCGAAAAATATCTTTATAAGTAAAGAATTGTCGCATAAAAATTAAATACACGGGAAATGGCAAAGTTCACGAAGTCTAGTCTGATAAATCATTTTACAATAAAAAAAAAGTGCAAGCAAATGGGGGGCGTACGCCCTCTACGCCCCCCTCTGGATCCGCCACTGAATTTCCTTACGTAACAGATCAGCAAAGAGGTTATAACTGCAATGGATACATAAAGCAAACATAAGCCCTACAAATTATATACATGTTCCCAAAATATCGCCGGCATTTTCATTTTTCAATTCACAATGTCCAGTAACATTGATTTTTTATCTTGGGATGATAGTGATCTCAATCGTGATCTTTTACGTGGTGAATATACTGCATCAGATATTGAATCTGAGGATGACTATACGTCCCTGCTGCAAAGACTGCAAAAACTACAAAAACTCCAAAAGAAGCATCAACCGCAAGTACATGTAAATCAGAACGAAGAAGCTTCAAAATTATGTGACTGAATAATCAAATTATCTCTGTTTACATAAATAGAACCACATTAGTGTAAATTACGATGACATTTTTTCAACACCAGAAATATGTGCCCTCTTTCAAAATCCCAGACAAGAAATTTTGTGCTTCAATACAGAGCCGTAAAGTTTTTGGAAAATTTGAATATTGTCTATTGTTAAAGTGTCGTATGTTTTAGTTATATCGCTATGCTTTTTGTAACCCTAATAATTGAGCAACTCAGATGAAAAGAGTTGTGATTTGCTTTAGTTTTTTTGGCCACAGCAAATATAAATGTGCTTGTTCAATGTTTGGTGACAAACCATGTTAATTGTTGTCGGCATGATGCTTTGTAAATAGGTTCCCTATAACATTTTTTTGTTGGGTAACTGCTGACAGTTTACCATGTGAAAATTCTGAGAAGCCAAAAATAATGCGGAATGTATAAATACGTAGCAATGTCAGATCTAAACAAGAATGTTAAATATGATAGCATATATTGATGTCACCTTTCTGTAAATTCAACTTCGATTCACAACTGCTTGTCAATGGCAAATATTTCATGTACAGTCAGCCTGATTAAATCGAAATGAACTATTTTCAAATTATGTTTAAAGTTTGTTTTTATGTTATGTCGTTACACCAATGTCCCATACTAGTGGTGGTGATGAGCGCCTAAAAATATTTAACATTGTCACATTCTTTATGTGCCCGTCTCAAGTCAGGAGCCTGTAATTCAGTGGTTGCTGTTGGTTCATGTCCGTCATATTTGAATTTTCGTAAATTGCTTTGTTATTGTAGACACTTCGTTTTCTCTAGTGAATTGTTATATATTTTCCATGTCGGGGACTTTTGAAGCTGACTGCACGGTATAGGTTTTCTCATTGTTGAAGGTAATTACGGTGCATTCCAATAACTTACATCCACTTCATTGAACTTCATTTGGACTATAGGAGTTGTCTGATGATCATTAGCAAAAATATATAAAAGTTTGCTTCAAGTGGCTATTCCTTTAATATATAAAGATGTGTGGTTACTTGTTTTTTTTTCTTTCATTGAACTGTTATCCAAACTGAGCGTGTTAGTGAATTTCTGCATTCCTGTCTTAGTTTTAATGTATATAATAATAAAAATGTATATTCAAAGACTTAAATATTTATTTCTCCATGTACGACAAGCATGACAAATTCAATGAAATTAAAAAAAATACTAAAAAAAGTCATTTTCTCCTGTAGTACTTCTCCCTTCTTCTAATGCATGATTTCTTTCTGGGGGTATTCCTACAATAAAGAATATATTATAAATAAAAAGAAATAATCTTTGTCAAGTTTATAGCATAGGCAATTCATTAATTTTTAAGACAGTAATCTGAGACTTGAGACTCAGCAGTAATTGACCAATCATGTCAATATGGATCAAAATAGTAAAACTGATAAAGGATGCAGACCAAAGGTGCATGTACTTTTTACATCATGTTTGGGTCAATAATTTAAAAAAAATACGTCTATTTAGGAACTCATGATGTACTGGTATTTCACATGGTGACACATTTTCATTGCATAATATTATTATACTAGCATGTATAGACTGCATATATATTATCAAGGGAACCAAATATAAATCTAAATTTCTTTCACTAACGATACAAATTCACCTATCAGACCTCATGTTGTGTGTGTGCAACTTGTCTCGTGTGTTTCTCAGTTCTGCGGCGGGAACTTAATGATACAGAAAAATTGGAATTTCATATAATTACAAATTTTACATCATTACATCGGTTAATTACTAAGGCTTGCACATACATTATCCGGAAAACATATTGTTCATCTGAATGTAAGTTATGGGTGAGTTGCTCATTGACCCTGTCCCACGGACTGGTAATAATTCGAGGTTACTTTCCGGTTTGGTCGGTATATTCAAGTCTATAACTGCACTTATTTTATTTAAAGTGCTTATAAACCAACATTTATGAACATGTCAAATCTTAAATTCACACTTACCGGAACATAACACTCTTTATAAATCCACATTTGTTAATTATTATAAATTTTCTCTTTCGCTGTCAAAAATGGCGGTCGAATCCTTCTTGTCAATCATTGCGAGTCACGTGCCGAGTCACGTGATCGAAGACTCACAATTAATTACTATTTGACTGGTCAGTACGGGAAGTGACCAATCTCTGTGTTATAGTAGTCTCAGGAAGGATCAACTTCAAATTTGATGTCAGGAAAGATTATAACGTTAAATATATAAATATAAGAAAAAAAATAATCGTTAAAGTGTTGTAAAACTTGACCTGACCAAAGTCGACTCTGCCCTGACTAATGTCCAGACCGATGTAAAATTGCTAATTTCTTTTTTGTTCTTCGAAGGATCGACTTTAAATTTGATGTCAAGGAAGATTATAACACTAAATATATGAATAAAAGAAAAAAGAAAAAAAAAATATTTTTAAGAGTTAGAAAACTTGACCTGATCAACGTCGACTCTGTCCTGACTAATGTCCTGCCCGATGTAAAAATGTTAATAACTTTTTTTATTATTGAAAGAATTGACTTAAAGTTCGTTACCAAGGAAGATTATAACATAAAATATAAGAATGGATGAAAAAAAATGTTTGTTAGTTTTTGAAATGTTAGACCAACTTCATCTTTGCCATGATGAATGTCCTGACCGATATAAAAATGTCAATAACTTTTTTGTTGTTGAAAGGGATATTATCAAGTTTGGTATCAGGGAAGATGACAACATTTAGTATAAGACTTTTAAAAAAAATTGTAAAAAAAAAATAATTTTAAAGGTAAAAAAAACTCGACCTGACCAATCTATACTTTGTCTTTGCCAATGTCCTGACCGATAAAAAAAGAAAAATAATAACTGTTTTTTCTTTCTCAAAAGCGAGAATAAACTTCTTTGAATTTTCTTCGATCCTTCGAAGAACAAAAAAGAAATTAGCAATTTTACATCGGTCAGGACATTAGTCAGGGTAGAGTCGACTTTGGTCAGGTCAAGTTTTACAACACTTTAAATTATTTTTTTTTGTATTTTTTCTTATATTTATATATGTTACGTTATAATCTTCGTTGACATCAAATTTGAAGTCGATCCTTCAAAGAACAAAAATGTTATTAGCATTTTGCATATTGGTCAGGACATTAGTCAGGACATTGGTCAGGACATTAGTGTAACCCTTCTTTTTGTTAATTTTTCTCTATTCGTGATTTTTTTTTTTTTGCAATTATTCGCTATGCTGTAAACCCCATCTAGATCCTCTTATATATGTATTTATAGATATTTAACTTTGAGATAATGTTTGTTCTCACATGGGAGATCACTCTTGAGCACCTTGTAGAAAAGTGTATGAATGAAATGACGTCATTTTATTGACAACCAACCAAACTCGTGTTTACATCGAGAACTTGGTGACAATTTACGTTATCAACAGCATCAACACTAACAATATGGCGCTAAACGTCAATTTGGAATCCAGGTAGCAAAATTGTAATCAACGAACCATGGACGATTATAGGTTTTAAAATGATAAAGTATATGTAAAGTTCCAGCAATATATATAAACCGCAAAG
Source organism: Mytilus californianus (assembly GCF_021869535.1). Classification (NCBI taxonomy): domain Eukaryota; kingdom Metazoa; phylum Mollusca; class Bivalvia; order Mytilida; family Mytilidae; genus Mytilus; species Mytilus californianus. The sequence goes on along the minus strand of NW_026262593.1, from coordinate 71,299,449 downwards.
TGTGCTTAGTTGTCAAGTCCATACACGCCGATAACTGCACATTTATTTTGGGAGGTCGTTCACATAGTTCACGTTACATCTTGTTGAATGTTTTGACTTTTTCGTGTGTTAAAAGTGCCAATATTATCCTTTGATTGGAATTAAATTATTAAAAATCAAATGGAAGTAGGAACGAAAATAAATCGATGTCAAATGTTTTCAAAATGTGATTGTTTTGGTTACTACGAAAGTGCATAGTGAAATAAAGTCTCCTGCTTTCTGTTTTCGAAGCATGTCAAATGTAAATATATTGTCATTGGATTTACATCCTGCTAATGTGCACAAAACACATGGTGGTAAGAAAGGGTCAACATCGTTGATTAAATATGAGGATGAACTAATTCCTATAGTAACACCACGATTAAATCAATCACAGGGTTCAAAAAGAGTAGCGGCAGGACCTATTGTAACCACTAGTGATGAAGAAAGTGACAGTTTGCCACCAAGTCCGAGATCTAATGATACATCTTTAAATCAGAATCGTGAGGCTTGTGAACATGATCATGACTATGAAAATGTGGCATCACCCAGTGGCAGTAGTACTGCCAGTGGCCCTACATATGAACGACCTCCTGGATTTAAGTTTCATGCACATGAAATAAAAAAGACTAAAAAGAAAAAGACAAGTGTTTACTTTGGTGACTTTAAAGGTGGATTAAAGAAACGGGCACCAACACCTCCAAAAGTGAAACCTAGAAGAGGTAATAGATTGGTACAATGTACTTGTTCATAATGTTCATGTATCACTGATTCATAATGTACTAGTACTAGTGAAGATAGATTTTACAAAATTTAAAGAAAATACTTTTTTGTCGCATTATTTCAGGGATCTCATTAGAAAAGTATACGTAGTAGTACATACTAATTTTTGGCTAATGATATTATCATGTTGATTCTATTATTATATATTGCTTAGACTTCATTTTCTACAAAACATCTTGTCTTGAACCCCTTTTTTTGGGGGGAGGGGGAAATTGTACAAATTCAATAATGATAACCGATTTACATTGTATACTCAGTATACTATTGAAAAATAAAGCAGTAAGGAAATTAGTGATGATCACCCAAAGGCAACTCCCCTACACATATACATGCGTATATATCATATTTATATTTGTTCATTTTTTTTTTTACATAAATCGGGCCGTTAGTTTGCTTGTTTGAATTATTTTACATTTGTCATTCTGGGGCTTTAAAATACAAAGAATGTATTCTACATGTACATGTAGCTGACTATGCTGTATGGGTTTGCTCATTGTTGAAGGCCAACGGTGACCTACATGTACATTGTACTAATGTATAGTTCTGTGTCATTTAGTCTCTGGGGTAGAGTTGTCTCATTGGCAATTTAAAACCACATCTTCTTAGTTTTATATCAGAGGAATGGAGGAGAAAGTTATTATACATGTATCCACAGGTCATTGAAAGTTTTTCAATACCAATCAAAGTCAAACACTGTAACTTGAAGTAAAAGTTACACAGTACAGATGCAGATCCAGGATTTTGAAAAAAAGCAATGTTAAAAGAGTGTCAGAGACATGTGATTGGTTTATGTATATATATACATTAACAAATATACATGTATGTAGCTACATGTATATACATGTAAGGGTGACCCAAGCCCCCTGGACCTCCTCTACCGCCCCTAACTCTGCATGGCAGTATCTGCAGTATACAGTTTTACTGAACTAGTACACATTTTTGTTTAGGGGCCAGCTGAAGTCTGCATCCGGGTGAGGGATTTTCTCGCTGTGTTGAAGACCCATTGGTGGCCTTCGGCTGTTTTCTGCTCTTTGGTCGGGTTGTTGTCTCTTTGACACATTCCCCATTTCCATTCTCAATTTTATTGTAGAATGTACTTGTACATGTATGTATTAGATAGAGGTCCCAAATAAGGAAAACAGGGATAATTCACTTTTCATTTGTCATTTTTGTAGAATTTCACAATGTCACTTTTTAAAATGGGGACTCTTTCGAAGCCTCAACAATTCTGGCAAATAAACTATGCGTTTTGTACATGTACAAACAAATGTACATGTACGTCATGTATATCACAGTCTCACAGATGACCCCATCATCATGTGCCACCTTTTTCATTTTTATTTTGACATTTGTTCTGCTTAATTTTGAACTTTTATATTCATGTTCTATCACATTTTTGTAAGACCAAAAATCAAATTTAAATTTTTTGGTGTTGCCTACCTACCCACCTGAAAACAGCCTACCAGAAAAATTTTATGACATACATGTATCATTTCATTTTTTTTTCCCTGCTCTAACTTCATTTTCTTGTCTAAAACATGTAACTTATATATGTTGTTGGCCAAAAAAAAAAAAGAAAAATTCCTACCCACCTAATTATAACCCACCCTTCAACATGTTCAAGGCATGGGTAAGCAACATCAAACAAATTTTTTTTAAGGATGGCCTAAATTAATGTTAATGAACTTTTCTTCTTCTACGTTGTACTTCAAATTGTCGAGTACATGTAGACTATATGTAAATTCATAAATTATTGTGAGGTTTTTATTAATGCAAAAAAAAAAATAATGGTGAGTATCCCAATAATAAATCTTGCATTTTGGTTTGTCATGTCAAAATCACAATAATAAATCTTGCATTTTGATTTGTCATGTCAAAATCCCAATACTGCAAATGTAAACATGGTAAATGCTTCCAATAAATTCTGGGTTTACAGTAATGCTTTTAACATTTAATTTGTACATGTACAAAAAATGTACAAAATGTACCTCTTAATTATTTTGATGATACATTGTAGCATGTACATGTACATATATACATGTCAGTGGCGGATCCAGGGGGGGGGGGGGGGGGGGGGGGGGGGGGTTCCGGGGGTTGGAACCCCCCCTTTTTTGACGATCAATGCATTTGAATGGGGACATATAGTTGGAACCCCCCCTTCATCCTGGGTTAGGAACCCCCCTTTTTATAAATGACTGGATACGCCCCTGCATGTATACATGTATCATCTGACTACAATTGTCATGATTTGAGGCCCTTTCAAAAACACGACATTTGATTTAATAAGGAAAACACATGGAAAGGTACACAAGGTATGTAAATGTACATGTATTATATAAATATAAATAAGATGTGGTATGAATGCCAATGAGACAACTCTCCATCCAAGTCACAATGTATAAAAAGTAAACAATTATAGGTCAATATGGGCTTCAACACAGAGCCTTGGCTAAGACCAAACAGCAAGCTTTAAAGGGCCCCAAAATGGCTAGTGTAAAACAATTCAAACAGGAAAACCAGCGGTCTAATCTATATAAAAAACAAGAAACGAGAAACACTTATGAACCACACCAACAAACGACAAGACCACTGAACAACATGCTCCTGACTTTAGGACAGGTGCATACAAATGCAGCAGGTTTAAACATTTTAACAGGCACCAACCTTCACCCTAACCTGAGATAGTAGTGTAACATTACAACATAAAAAGACATACTATAAAATATCAATAGAAATGGCTTAAGACCTTCTTGAGGACATATCTTATTCTTATTAAGATACATGTACATGTGCATTTTTACACAGTATAGCTTCAAAAACCCTGGATTGCATTGTAAACATTAAGCAGATGCTAAATTACTCATCCTATTGAATAGAATATCAGTTATCACCTCTGCTCTGACAGATTTAATTCTAATTAATTAACTCCTCCTTTTATACATGTATATAAAGACATTACCATTGATTTTAGCATCATACAATGTAACAAGAATGAGAAATATGGGAAATTCCAAAGTCTATTGACTCAGTTGTTTATGTTCTGTTGTAAGAATCAATATACCTGAAATATACGTGAGAAATTAACGCCAGGTAATTTACAAGCTGAGCCAGGTACTTATCAAAGACATTGTCCATTGTTTCAATTATTGATAAACAAATATAAGCAAAATTCAATAATTGATAGTCAGCTCAGGGTCATTATGATGTTAGCTTCAGATTTTCATCCCATAGGGAATATTCAAATGGGTTTTACCTCATCGGATTTTCATTTGCCTTCATTTGCAAGTCCTTTAATCACAAATCAGATATTCATCGCAATTAACGTAAAATTTACAATTATGGAAGTGAAAACCCACGAGAACAGCACTTTTGAATTATTATTTGAAAAATTACATTTATAGTTACATGTATGACCGACATGTAAAAAGAATATATACATGTACATGTCATAACGCTAGCGCTATCCATTAATTAAAGTTTGGACTCACTGTGGCCTGACAATTTCTGTTTTAGTCTTCAATGCACACGCTCATAAGCATGCTAAGTGTGTTTCTTGAGGGGAGAGGGGATTGTAAAGTAGTATATACATATACATGGTACATTTTGTTTTTTTTTGTACTTTTCATATTGTACAAAAAAAGTATATAATTAATCACACTTGAGCAAATTCAATAATTGCTTCATGATCAGTTCAGGGTCATAATTTAGTTAGTTTTAGATTTTTGATCCATAAGGAAAATTCTAATGATTTTTGCTTCATTGGATTTTTATTCTTAATTAAACATCATTAATTTACATCAAGTATTAGTTTTATTATTAAGGTGAAAAATTAGAATTCTGATATCCCATCATCCCAGGAGTGTGCAGTGCTTATAAATGCATTTGTGTTTTTATTCGTAAAAAAAAGATACAAATAGAGTCATGAACAGGGAAAAAAGTAAAATCACAAAAATACTGAACTCCGAGGAAAATTCAAATAGGAAAGTCCCCAATCAAATGGCAAAATCAAAAGTTCAAACACATCAAACGAATGGATAACAACTGCCATGTTCCTGACTTGGTAACTAGATAGTTTAGTTACAATGTATTCATGTATTGTACAATGTAGTCCATAGATTATTTGATCCATTTCTGTTTTTGGTCTTCTATCAATGAATTGATTGATTGATTGATTGGTGGTTCTTAAAGCCACTCTTTTGCTTATACAATGGATTTTGGCTTTCCCTTCATCATTTGTTCATTTGTAATTCTTTAATCACACATCAAGTATTCATTGTTTTTAAGGTTAAAATTTATAAATCTGATGTCCTAATCATGATGAATACACTCTGTGCTTATCATGCTTATGAACTTTGAATTTGCAAAATGCATACATGTACATGATATACAGTATAGATTAGAAGGTGTGGATGGGTGTTTACAGAATAGAGAATAATGGACCAAAAAATAAAGAATAGAGAAAAATGGACCAAAAAAATAAAGAATAGAGAATAATGAGGTGCTAAAATATAAAGAATAGAGAAAAATGGCATACAGAAATTAATGACCCCCCATCCAAACCCTCGTAAAAGTATCGTATACATGTAGTCATGAATTCGGAAGAATACATGTAGTTGAGTGCTGTTAAGTCTAGCTTTAGTTGTTTTGAAAAAGTCCTTAAAACCAACTAACTTGATGCACAATGAACATACCATTCATGTACAGTATGTTCAGTTTATTGTTTAATTTTATCTTGTCCTTGATACATGTACATGAAGTATGAAAAATTTGTCAATGGACATTAAGCCTCCTGCAATAAATCAGATATACATTTTGTTAACTGAAACTGAGAGTGTTTTACAATGCATTATTTTTTAAGTCCTCAATTTTTTTAAAGCAGCAATAAATTCTTATTTTTTCAGAGTGTTCTATGATTGTTTAGTATATATATATATAATTGTATGTAAAATTCATTTTTTTCCAATCTTTGATCATGTTGATATCCTCCTGAATACATGCAACCCGCTGCATTTTTATGCATCTGTCCTAAGTCAGGAGCCTTAGCTGTTCAGCTGTTGTTCAGTGGTTGTAGTTTGTTGGTGTGGTTCATAAGTGATTCTCGATCGTTTCTTGCTTTTTATATATAGATTAGACGGTAGACCGTTGGTTTTCCTGTTTGAATTGTTTTACACTAGTCATTTTGGTGCCCTTTATAGCTTGCTGTTCGGTGTGAGCCAAGGCTCTGTGTTGAAGGCCGTACTTTGATCTATACAAATGTAATTGTTATCTTTATATACATTGTGACTTGGATGGAGAGTTGTCTCATTGGCACTCATACCACATCTTTTTATTTATATGTACAATGTATGCATGAGATACATGTATTTACTACCAGATATTTAGCAAGAATATATTAATCAAACTTGCAATTTTTTTGTTATGACTTGATACAATGTATTATAAACCATGAAAATGAATTTAGTCTTTTCATGATCAGTTTTAAATTGGTTAAGAAAAATATAATAAAATAGTACATGTACATGTTGCATTGTCAAGATGATTTGATACGTATATAAAGACACCATGTAATTAAATTGTCAAATAAGGCTATCCCAATCTCTAATTTTTATGAGAAAAAAGGTCGGTCATGTGGATCTCAAACCACAAATTGAACTTTTATTTTTGTCCAGATAAGAGTACAATGATGATGTACTTGGTATACATTTATACTTGAAATATAAACTTTTAAGTAGAAAACCAAATAAAGATTTATTCTCTTTATGTACTTTCCGTCATAATTTAGTACTTTGTTTAACCTGTCCCTGATGTTAAACATACAAAATTTACATTGTTTGAATTCAATTATATACTACCCTTAGTGTTAGTCATGGTCGATTTTATCAGTATTACTTTTTGCTCTAAACTTTCTTTGTAAAATGGTTCAATAAACAAACTCAACGATCTTTCATATGATAATAAGACTTGAATGTCCACAACGTCTTTGTTTGTAAATAAATGTCTTTGTTGATAAAAAAGACGTAATTATTGTTATAGATTTTTATGTAAGTTCGACTGTATTTATTGGGTTTTGTCATGAAAACTTTTTAGAAATGCTGGTAGTAATTGAAATCTGTTCATTAAAAGATGAATATTAGGTTTTCCAAACTTAGTTGTACTGACAAAGTACTAAGAGGGAAATGATAAAATCATATTGTTTAAAAAATGAAACAAAAAAATCCCAATTTTACCGTAGTGAAAGCAGAGACATATATATATATAATTCGTCTCAAATTTAGCCCAACAATGTTAGATCTTCAAATTTGTGTAAGAAAATTTTTGTTCTTCCCTCAGCCAGAATCGAACCCTTGCTTCTGTGACATCGTGGCAACACCGCCTGCACCGTGTCCAAGGTCCTAGACCACTCGACCACCTAGCTAGGCTACATAAAAATATAGCTTTCGGTGGTCGATGTAATGCCTTTCCTCGTTGGCTTTATATATACAAATGTACATATATATAATTTTTAATCCATCCAAGACACAAAATCAGTACATGCACAGCAAAAAATACACAAAACAGCAAAGGAACAGTACTTTATTGAAGTTCTTCATCTCAAAGTCACAGTGAGGTCTTCAACAGGCAGCAAAAAAAACTCCCACCTACATTGTAACTGCAAGTTTAAGATGGCCACTAGCACGGTTTGAGCGGATTTCTTTGCAAAATAATTTGGATAGATTTTATTATCTGATGTAACACTTCCAAATATACATCATGTACATATAAATTTTTGTCTCTGGTGACAGTCATAGTTGTAGGGTATTTATTTACTCGAGATAATAATTACTTCTCTTGTGTGAACTTCTTCACATTTTGGTGTGTCTGTTTGTTTATCAAAGTTGATTTGCTGCCCATCCAGAGTTCTTGAAATCTGTTTTTTCCCGATGGTCCTTGAAGAAAATCTGCGGGTTCTCACTATTATTTCTATGACAAAATACCAAAATTGTGTCGGTCCTTGAAAAATTTTGGTGGTCAAATCCTTCTGACCACCACTTTTCGAGAACTCTGCCCATCTGAATTATTTACCAAATATCAGTACATGTATATACATACATTATTACTTGCTGAGTTACTACACATAACACATATCTCTTTGTTTCCTTACCACATTATTGTACCATTATCAAGTAAATAATGACTCTCAATACCAGTGATTTGGAGACACATCATGAGCTTGCAATAACGTGAGATTTTGCTCTGTTATGAATGCCACTGTGACTTTTTAGATGAAGATCAGCAGTAAAAGCTCTGTTCCTTCTATTAGTTTTGTCAAGTGCTTGTGACAAACCATATCCCAGGACCCTTCATTTCAATACAACTGTGTCCTATTGTAAATGAGACAGCAACTCAAAACATAACAGAAGAAAAAGTCTTCATGTAACACTGTTGATCATTCTTTCTTGTTTTCTTTTATTGTAGACTCGGTTCCTATGCGGTTGCGGGCATTACCACAGTCATTTTGGAAACAACCAAATTGTCCGAGCAATGTGTCACCTGGTAACCTGTTTCCTTCATTACCACCATTAGGGACTAAGGAAACAGGGGAAGACTTTCAAGGTAACAGTAGTTGTAAAAATATTTAGAACTTTCTACAAATTAATTTTTTGAAGAAAAAAACTAGTTCACCTTAAAAAATATTAGACAAAAAATGTTATAACAAAAATACTGAACTATAGTCTAAGGTAGATTCAAAAGGGGGAAATCAATACAAATTGACTAAACCAAAAGCTCTGGAAAACAACTGTCATATTCCTGACTTTTACAGTAAAATTATATTATTTTGCAAACCATTGACCTTTTATGATCTGTGAATGAAACAATTATAATTGATTTTAAAATTGCATATCGGATTGATCAACCTGACTATCCATTATAACTGACCGTCAAATTTGCTATGCTTGTACTTGTACGTATATTTTTCCAGTCTGCAAAATATGAAAATTGAAATAAGAATTAAACAAATGATCCATTAGTACAAATAGCCAGGCATTGAAACATATTGGCACTGATTCTAAATTTAGGAAAGGTAATACTGAATTCATTCAGCAACATATTGGCACTGATTCTAAATTTAGGATCGGTAATACTGAATTCATTCAGCAACATATTGGCACTGATTCTAAATATAGGATCGGTAATACTGAATTCATTCAGCAACATATTGGCACTGATTCTAAATATAGGATCGGTAATACTGAATTCTTTCAGCAACATATTGGCACTGATTCTAAATATAGGATCGGTAATACTGAATTCATTCAGCAACATATTGGCACTGATTCTAAATATAGGATCGGTAATACTGAATTCATTCAGCAACATATTGGCACTGATTCTAAATTTAGGATAGGTAATACTGAATTCTTTCAGCAACATAGTAGCGCTGAATCAAAATTTTGGAAAGGTAATACTGAATTCTGTCAGCAACATATTGGCACTGATTCTAAATTTAGGATAGGTAATACTGAATTCTTTCAGCAACATATTGGCACTGATTCTAAATTTAGGATCAACGTTACTTATAGATCGTGATATCTTTACATACAGAAACATGCCAAGACAAATTTATCTTGACCTGGATGCATTAAGAAGCCATAGATTACTAAAGGTTTAAATTTATCTATATTATATGTTCTATGAAGAATGAGGAAGGATATTCTGGATTGTGCTTTTTTGTACTGGTATTTAAACCTTGGATAAACTGGGCAATGTTTGTCTACGTTGTCAAAATAATCAGCATTTAAAGTTAATCTGGTAAACGTAATTCCTGATATGTACTTAGAAATAAAATTCATAACTTGTGTAGGGCGATTCAACATGTGCTGTTACCGTGATTTTTAATGATTTATTTTATCATTTCTTGATATGTTTTCATAAAAGAATGTATGATTTACACAAGTTTAAATACATGTATTTAAATCTGTTAAAATCAAGACTAATAAATCAAGAACCCATAACAAAGACCTTTTCTGTTGAAATATTAGGCCATTTTCTGTCTTTGCTTTATTGGTTTGTGTGTTTTTTTATTTTTGGTATATGTTTACTTTTTAAATTTTAAGGTTGAACCTTTAAGGGAAAACTGTTTGAAGTGGCAACATACATTTTTTTGTACATACATTGTATGTTTCAAAAGCAAAATAGATTGACATCACAAGAAATAAAATAATATTTGTTGCTGCCAGACATATTTAGTTTTTGCTACTACAGTATTGTAATGATATGTGTTGAAGGTGACCTTTTTTTTTCCTTAAAAAAAATTAAAATGCAAAAATGTCTAAATTTTTTCCTACATGTATTTTAAATTCCTAAATGTACCGATAGGTTTGTTTCATGTAAGTAATTATAGCTGATTTCAGTTTGTAAATTTAATCCTATTGAACAACACTTTAACAAATACAGGTATTAAGCCCTCCCAAATTAAATATTTTATTCATGCTTAAGAAAAAGTAGTTTCATATTTGAAATACATAGAATGCTTAAGATTAATGATCTTTTAAAAGAAATAACAAAGAAAACAACTATACGTATACAGTATGTGTTTTTCTCATTGTTGAAGGCCATACAATTGCCTATAATTGTTTACATCCACTTCATTTTTTTTTAACTTTGTTGGATAGTTGTCTCATTGGCAATCATACCACATCTCCTTATTCTTATATTTGTAAAGAGAGGAAAAGAATGGCAACTCTGCAGGTTGATGTTTATTACGTTATTTGCTAATAAAGGCATAACAAGATATGATGCATGCCTGAATATTGAACATGGCACAACTATTTTGAAACTGGCAACTCATAGTTTATGCTGGTGCTTTTTCTGTGACAACATTTTGGAGGCCAGCATATAGTCCCAGTTTAATATATAACATTTGTTAAAATAATGAACATAGTATTATGTATAGATGTGAACATTTACATCTGTTTTTAATTACCAAACAGCTGGTGATTGCATTTCACTTATAACCTTGAAGATCATTACTTAGGAACATTGCAACTTAACTTTTAGCTGTCAAAATTAAGATACACATGTAGATAATCATATGTGAGGAGGATGACACATTTTTGTGATGTGGGATATTATAGGGGTAAAAAATAGTGGGATGTGAGATTTTGGGGTTAAAAAATAGTGGGATGTGGCCATCATGTGGGATATAGGGGGTAAAAAAGAGTTGGGTCTATGAAAAAGAAGGTAAAGTAGAATTTGGGAAATGAGCACCCTGTGTATCCCCCTAAATAATGTGCAAAAAAAAAACATTGTAGACTGTAGATGCTTATTTTTTATTTTTTTACGCAAGTTACACAAGAGATACATGTACATGTACTTAAATGTAGAATATGCTAAGCAAGACTTCCTTTTGATGCCCTCAACTTTTTTCTGTGAGTGTGCTTATTCTGTTAACAGTGGGTCAATAAGGGTCTTATTAATCTGCTTGAGAATTACTACAAATTCAATTCAATTTTAGAAGAATGAAATAAGTCCTGCGACTAACTTCCTTTGCAAGAGACTACATAGAATCCAGGATGTGGAGTATAAGATTGATAACCCTAATTGCAGGAGCACCTTTTCTGAGAAAATGAGAGATTTCATTCTATCTTGTTTATGGATTCTTGTAAAATCTAAATTAAGGTTAATTCTCTTGTGGCACCAAGCCCCCCCCCCCCCCCCCCCCCTTTCCCCCCCAAATAAGACACAGTCAAATTACTGTCAAATTTGTGTCAAAATAAGGTCCTCTAATTCCTAATAATGGAGTGCTCCTCCTCCTCCTCCACATCAAATCCTGGATCAGTGTGTGGCCTTGACTTCCTTTTAACGCACAAGCAATTTCTCTAATCCTCATTGCCAGTTATCATAGCTAGACATAAGACTATTTTTATAATTTTAAAAAATGCCCATGGTAAATTCTCAAGTTATGCATTAAATTAATCTCAGTTGCTAGAATTGATTTTAAGCTCTTAAATCTAAATTTTAAAAGGCTTTCATTATAAATTTTTATTCTTACATTATTTAAAGATTGAAATTAGCTAATAGTTAAGTTGAATTAATTACATGTCAAATTCCAAAGGACATACTAGTGTTATAACTAAGTCGTTGGTTGTTGTTTGTAAGTTGCTACCAGGTATTTGGGGAAGGTCATTATAGGAACAAATATTTTTTAGGAATAGAAGACAAATTAAAACTAGACAAGAAATAAACTTGAGACCTAAAATTAAAGGCTAAACTTAAAGACTTATAATCTGTTTACATGTCTCAGGTTCACCAAAAAAAAAACATAACTTTTCGTGCTGACACAGCCTGACACTAAAGTTTTGTATTTGTTTTTTAATGTTTTTTTTTATCATTTAATTTTAAATAAACAATTACATGTGTCATTGTGTAGAAATTTTAACCAGTTACAATTTCTTGAAATCATTAACAGTATAGCCTACCAGTTCTAATTTCTTACAAAGGTGCATGTACAGAAGAGATATGCCTTGCCAATGAGACAACTATCCACCAAAGTTCAAATAAAGTGGATTTAAGCAATTATAGGCAACTGTACGGCCTTCAACAATGAGAAAAACCCATACCGTATAGTTGGCTATAAAAGGCCCCGAAATGAAAAATATGGAACAATTCAATTGAGAAAACTAACGGCCTAGTTTATAACAAAACAATTAATGAAAAACAAATATGACAGACATGAACCAACGACAACCACTAAACTACAGGTTCCTGACTTGGGACATAAGGCACATAATGAATGTGACGGGGTTTAAGTGAGAGTTCAACCATCCCCTTAACCTGGGACAGTGGTGTAACAGCACAACATACATGTAAGAACAAACTGTAAAAATCAGTCGAAAAAGGCTTAGCTCATCAGATCGATACAAAGCAGAAAACATAACTCATATATGCCCCTTTTTAACTTGAAAAATTGCAAAGCTTAAGCGGGGGCATTTGTGTCCTCAGAGTGGCTCAGACACATTCTTCTTTTATTTTTCTCTCTTCCTGTTTACTCAAACAATTTATTTCATTTCAAGAAATTAAAATCACGAATATATATATATATATATATATATATATTTTGTTATCATCTTCTACTCCTCACCAAAAGAAGAATGGTTGGTTCCTTTTACATGTTTTAAATGCATAGTTTCGACAACTGTGCATATACTTTCAAATTTAAACGTTTAAGTTGTACTTATTTTTTCATTTGACAAATCAATATTTAGTAATGGTCATTTATTATTCCAAGCCTCATACATGTGTTATCATAGCTGTGTTTGCACGTAACTATTGTAAACATTTTTTTTTACATTTCCATTGATGAATTTGTCTCAGGTGAAAAGCCAGAACTCTCAAAGTTATCTTTTCTAACAAATTGTATTAATAGGTAAACATTATTAAATCAATTTCTACCTAATTCGGTATGTTTTTCTTTGAGGTAGTTAATGATTGGTTACCTAGTTACAAAAGCTATTCATTCAATACAGCATCAAAGTAGGACATTTTTTCCCTGTTTTCTTTGACAATTTTAGAATGTTGTTGCACCAGGCAAGTGTATGATGATTTGTTCAAACAATCAAAACAGGAAACAGAAAAGAAATTTAATGAGATGATTCTCTCACTTTTAAATACATCATATATACAGTACTCCATATACAAACATTGATTTTATTATTTTCCAGTAATTGACATTTACTTGAGATTTGTATCTATCTGACTATCAACAAATATTTTGAAGTATCATTGCTAAAATCTTAAGACTTTTATATTTTTTTCTTTATCTGTGCAGTGTATATAAAAAGAGGATCTGATATGATTGCCAATGAGACAACTCTCCACAAGAGATCAAATGACACAGAAATTAACAACTATAGGTCACCGTACAGCCTTCAACAATGAGTAAAGCCCATACTGCATAGTCAGCTATAAAAGGCCCTGAAATGACAAATGTAAAAAGTGTAGCCTATTCCAGTTGGTCTGGTACCAAAAAAAAACTGCTATTTTAACTTGTATTGTGCAAGAATGCATTTTTACCTAAGTAAGTTACATGCAGTTTGCTATAACTGTCTGTTTTTCATGACTTTTGACATTTTGAAAATTTTGATCGTCCATTTGTTTAACTTTAACCAAGAGTACAAACTATTTATCCCCCCTCCTTTCCAAAGAAGAAAGAAATATAGAATAAGTAATGCATATTATGAATTATAATAAATCTTATCCTTATCTCCCAATTGTATTAAAAATGTTGTTCTAGCTAATTAAAATAATTTCAATAACATACCTGCCAACTTTTCAAAATCTCCATGGGGGATTTTAAGTGCATGAGGACCTAATGCTCCTCATATATTGTCATAATTAAGTGTTCTTAATCTACTACTATATTGTTTGAATGATAATATACTATGTGCTTAAATACCCTTTTAACTCATTTGAATGCCAGTTTTGAGGTCTTCAGTTTACATAATAAAGAATTTCAAAATTCAGGTTAACACTTCTCATGGGGGATATCCCCCATAAATCGGGATAGTTGACAGGTCTGCAATCACTGAAAGTTTTGTAACCATATATCATCTGCCTTGATTTTATTGTCATTGGCTCTTCCAACAATAACGGAAAAAAAATAAAAAAATTCAAGATCGTCTTATAGAAGCTTAAGATTTATATCGCTTCACTGGCCTCATATGTGCTTCATCTTCCCTAGTTAAAATTTCTATTGAACCCTTCCTAATAATGTAAATATTGATTGTATATATACATAATACTAAAAGGTATAATTTACAAGGAATTCAACTGAGCGTCAATTTCTTTTTTCAATAATTTATAATTTATGTCAAATCTATGGAAAATATCAATATTACCTTTTGTAAAGATGACTTTTATTATTTATTTTGTATAGTTGTATGTTTTGGAAAATTTGTCGTCTACTTGCAAGTTATAATTGAATAGATCAAAACTCCCAATAGCTTTGAAAATCCTATAAAATGTTAATACTTTTAAGAAACATGTAAATTAAGACTTTTATGTATTTGTAAAGTAAAATGTTTACAATTTGCTTCTTCTAATTGAAAAGGTTTGCTTTTTATTTATGATCACATTTGAAAATTTAAAATTGAATTTGAGTAAAGGCCAGGCCTATTGTAGGCCATGCCAAATAAGGTGTTGTCCTTTTTGCTTTTAGCAGAGCTAATGGCTGTTAGTTGAGGTGTGTCTATTTCGTTTTAGTAGAAGTGTTGCATGTATTTTTGGGCCAAGCTAGATGTTTTTTTTCTTTTGATTAAGTACTAGTATTTTCTGTTTTTCTCTTGGTAGAGGTTTTTTCTGTTTTTCATTGGTGAGCAGGTGAGGTTTTATCTGTTCCAGAAGTTGTGGCTTCTTTGCAATCACCTTGTCTGTCCATTTGTACAAAAAATATTTTTGTCACATTTTTCTCAGACACTGCTGAACTGAATGACTTAGATTTAACCAGCACCTTTACAGTAATGAGTTGTAATGTGTGTGGACTTTTGGCATGTTTGTTGATATTTTGAATATTTAAATATGTTGAATTAACTTAAAACATCAAATATTTCTCCAATACTTTCTTCATATTTGGTCAGCTAATCATGTTAATGGTGATGAGTCGTAAACCTCTGTGCACTTTGGGATCTGTCAGATACCTACTTCCTATTTTCTGATACTTTGAAGGACAAGTGGGGTAGGCTTTTCACGACATTCATGCATTTTTGTCGAGCCTGCGACTTTTGTCGCAGAAAGCTCGACATAGGGATAGTGATCCGGCGGCGGCTACAGCGTCGTTAGCTAACTTCTTAAAAGCTTTATATTTTAGAAGGTGGAAGATCTGGATGCTTCATACTTTGTATATGGATGCCTCATGTTACGAAGTTTCCCTCAGTCACATGTCCAATGTCCTTGACCTCATTTTCATGGTTCAGTGACTACTTGAAAAAAAAGTTAAGATTTTTTGTAATGTTAAAATCTCTCTTATTATAAGTAATAGGGTAACTATATTTGGTATGTGCGTACCTTGCAAGGTCCCCATGCCCGTCAGACAGTTTTCACTTGACCTCGACCTCATTTCATGGATCAGTGAACAAGGTTAAGTTTTGGTGGTCAAGTCCATATCTCAGATACTATAAGCAATAGGTCTAGCATATTCGGTGTATGGAAGGACTGTAAGGTGTACATGTCCAACTGGCAGGTGTCATCTGACCTTGACCTCATTTTCATGGTTCAGTGGTTATAGTTAAGTTTTTGTGTTTTGGTCTATTTTTCTTATACTGTATGCAATAGGTCTACTATATTTGGTGTATGGAATGATTGTAAGGTGTACATGTCTAGCTGGCAGGTGTCATCTGACCTTGACCTCATTTTCATGGATCAGTGGTCAAAGTTAAGTTTTTGAGTTTTGGTCTTTTTTTCTAATACTATATGCAATAGTTCAACTATATTTGGTGTATGGAAATATTTTATGATCTATATGTCAGTCACACAGGTTTTATTTGACCTTGACTTCATTTTCAAGGTTCATTGCTCAGTGTTAAGTTTTTGTGTTTTGGTCTGTTTTTCTTAAACTATAAGCAATAGGTCAACTATATTTGTTGTATGGAAGAATTGTTAGCTGTATATGCCTGCCTAGCATGGTTCATCTGATCTTGACCTCATTTTCATGGTTCATTGGTAAATGTTTAGTTTACTTGGTTAATGTTAAGTTTATGTGACAGTTGTAATAAAGCTTTATATTTAGGACTATCAACATAATATCAATGATTAGTAAATTTAAAGAAGGCGAGACATTTCAGCGTGTGCACTCTTCTTGTTGTTAGTGTTGCAAATGGTGTCTGTTGATTCATTAGTATTGGTAGGGTACCATTTTTATGCCCCACCTACGAGAGTAGACGGGCATTATGTTTTTAGGTGTGTGTGTCCGTTCGTCCGTCTGTCCCACTTAATTCAGGTAAAAGTTTTCGGTCAAGGTATTTTTTTGATGAAGTTGTAGTCCAATTGACTTAACTTAGTACACATGTTCCCTATGATATGATCTTTCTAATTCTAATGCCAAATTAGATTTTTGACCCCAATTTCACGGTCCACTGAACATAGAAAATGATAGTGCGAGTGGGGCATCTGTGTACTATGGACACCTTCATGTTTTTTTCAAATTTTAATATAAGTGAAATTAGACATCAAGGTTAAATCCTAGGCATTAAGCTATTTATTAATAAACCCCACCACATTCTGTATGTTTCTGTCAGGAGCCTGTTATTCAGTGGTAGTCGTTTGTTGCTGTATATAATATTTATTTTTTCGTTTTTTGTTTTACACCTAAATGAGGCCGTTATTTTTGTCTTTTGAATTGTTTTACCATATTTTGTTATTTCAGGGCTTTTAATAGCTTGCTATGCATTATGGGTTTTGCTCATTGTTGAAGGCTGTGCAGTCCCCCATAGTTGCTAACCTTCTATGTCATTTAGTCTCTGATGGAGGAGAGTTGTTCTCATTGGCAATCATATTTGTTAACTTCTATGCATTTTGGTCTTTGGTGGAGAGTTGTCTCATTGGCAATCATACCACCTCTTTATCTTTATATAGTATCTATGTGGTTGTTTATAAACTTATTTAGATGTAAAAAAAATTTGATTCACCCATCATGAATAATTTGTGTGCCCTTTAAAGGTATTGTTTCTATTCATGTTGTATTATCTATGAACAATATGGCATTTGAAACAACCTTAAGTTTTAAAATCAGTTTTAACTGATTACTGTACTTTGACAAGAACCAAGATTATCAATGGTTATTGACCTGAAGCTAGTAAGTTAGGAATTTTCAGCTTCTTACAAAAATGCTTATATTACCCAAAGCGATCTGCATGCTTCCAGAATGCTCGTCACTTGAGTTTGCTGTATGGAGGCTGCTAGCAAATATCTTTTTTTTTGCAAGATGCTCATTATAAATAAATGTATGCTAGTAGATCATCAGGTTGCAGCACTTTCAGCAAACTGCAAGCATCCAAGACTATCAAAATGCTTGTCACAAGGAAGTAGATAATTATGTAATTCTGCATGCATGCTCAAGCAAACTGCAAGCAAGTCAGTGTATGATTGCAAGATTTATACATCATGGACATTTGTTATGTGAATTCATTTAATGAATTTCGGTAACTTAGTAAGTCAGGAGGTCTAAGTGTAGCATTGTTTTGACATACTTTTGAGTTTTCATGTCAATTATCAGGCTATCATTGATTTATAAATGTTTGCAAAGTTATAAACAATATAGATTCTTGCATCAGACAGTTTTATGCAATTACAATTTAGCGTTTATAAAAGTTGAGCTGAGGAACTACTGACCCTTCCAGAGCACATGACAATTCACCATTCTTCTTGCTTTATCTTTGATATTCTGTGAGTGCTTTGTGGAAGTTGTTTTAGATTTTTGTCACTCTTTGTTACGCCATGTGCATGGTGTTGTCTGTTTTTATTTGATTTTCGATTGTTTTTCTCTCTATCTGGTATCGTCTCCCTCTTTTCGCTGAGGAACAGAATGCAAAAGGCATTTTACATGGATGACCTTGACAGTAATGTATAGGTACATGTATCTTAAGATTTGAGTTTAATATGTATTTAAGTTATATAAAAATCTCAAAGGAATTTATTTAATCATTTTTATATATTTGTGTGTTGAACATGTTTCAGTAATGAATGATTAAATTAAATTATAAAAGATATTGATACCAATATTTTGGTTGGAAAAATACCAACATTTGGTGCGTCATTTAAATTGAATTTAAATATTGAGCCAAATATCAATTTATTATTCAATTCATATTATTATAATAAATTCAAAATCATTTTCATTGTTTACATAAATTGAACATTTCAATATGTAATTTGATTACCCGTAATTGAAATAAATGATCAATGATTGGTTTGGTTATTGTGAGATTGATGCATGATTTATGAACTTTGCAATGTTTTGAACTTTTTTATTATTATATATTTAGATATGGCTAAATTTGAATATTATATCAATATAATTTGTATAGGTTACTTACTTATGATTCATACTTACATTTTGTACTCTATTAAAAAATTTGCAAAGGAGAAGGTCCGGTTAAAGGGCTTATTTTGGCTTAAAATTGAAGTACATCTGATGAAAGGTTTTTGACATTTTTTAAACACTCAAGTGTCTTCTGTAGTTGATTCAATTAGTTTATGTAAAAGATTTGAAATGGTTTGTCATTAAAGACATCTAAATTCATGTAAAATATGAAAAATCTATCAAATATGCCACAAAACGTCACTTTTCATGTGGTTTTAGTCTAAAATCTTTTTTTTTGAAAATGGAAGTGGCCGCATTCATGTTCAGTCTCAACCTTTATATAAGTTATGTATCATCATCAAATACAACATATATTTAAATATTAAGACTGAACACAAATGCGGCCACTTCCATTTTAGACAAAAACCATCTAAAAATAAGCACAAATGCTAAAATTTTGAAGATTTCAGTAATTTCAAAGAAATTAATGATGCCCAGTCAGTGGTACCTGATGCATGTGCAGTGTAATTCTTCTTTCCAATAAAGAGATAAAAGTTTTCAGTTTTAACAAATTTTTGAAATGCTATATTTTGGGGCAAAAAAGAGGTCTTACCGTGCCTTATACTATTTTTGCACATTAAAAATTGTAAAATAAAATTTAAATCTTGCAATTCAGTTTTAGAAATTATATAATAATTTAGGAAGTACAAATGCACTATTTTTGTCTTTTCATCTATTTGACTAAGTTAATATATATTTTAAGTTAACAAGTTTTTGTTCCATTTTTGGATTCAATTTCATGTAACAACTTTTATAATTCATCTTTTTAAAATTAGCAAACATGTTCTTTTGAATAAAAGAATGATTAATATTCTGTGAAATTAACTTGACAAGTTTATACTTTTGATCTGAGTGAGTGATAAAAAATGTTCTTCTAATTTAAATCATGTATATAATTAAAAGGCACTTTTGAATTAAAGTGGGTCTAATACTCCTCAGATATTTGAGGGGAATTCCCTTTCATGTCCAAGAGGAGTATGAATAAACAAACTAAGAAAAATGTAATACAGGTAAAACTTAAAAAGAAAAACCAAAGAATGAGACCATAATTACACCATTTACACCACTAGTAAAGCAAAGATTGAGCCTCCAAAATATGATTAGGTTTACCCCCATCTCATTCTGTATGAGCCTGTCCCAAGTCAGGAGTTTTTAATTTAGTACATTTGTAGTTGTCATTGGTTTCTATCTTTCATTTTTGTTTATTCATAAATTTTTATGCCCCACTTATGGGCATTATTTTTTTCGTTCTGCGCGTCCGTTCGTTCGTCCGTTCATCCGTCCGTCCGTCTGTCCCGCTTCAGTTTTTGGTCAAGGTAGTTTTTGATGAAGTTGGAAGTCCAATCAACTTGAAACTTAGTACACATGTTCCCTATGATATGATCTTTTTAATCTTAATGCCAAATTAGACACATTCTTATTCTCATTTGAATTGTTAAATGTACATTTTGTTATGTCAGATCCTTTAATAGCTTACTTAAACAGTATGGGTTTTTCTCATTGTTGATGACCTACTGTTGCTTACATCCATATCATTTGGTCTCTGAAGGATAAGTTTTCTTAAGGATGTTCGCTCCTCTTGTTTTTGAATTTTTGCCAGATATTTGGAATTCTCTGGTTCTATCCATGTAGTGCTATTTAACATTTTTGCCCACTAACCCTTACTTTTCTTTTCATAATTTGATTAAATATAGTTAAAAATGCCATCTTTCTTTGAAAATCTTATTAAATCCTTGTTATTTTTTCATACTTTTAGACAGAAAAAAGGTGCCAATGTTAAATGTATGAAAAATCTAGAGAGAATCATTTCCCGCCAAATTTTTGATGGCTTATATCTCGAAAACATGCACATGGACCCTTCATTTTTATCTGCTTTTTTAGTTCCTTTATTTATATACTATCAATTTATAACAGTCTTTTAAAAAGCTTATTATGTTGAAACAGAGTAGCGAACGTCCTTAAGTTGTCTTAGGCTTAGACAAGAGACATTTATCACTCCACTTTTGAAACATCCCATATTAGCAACAACAACAACAATACTTTATTTTAAGAGGGTTACACATTTAGCTGTATAACTAATCTTCCCTGAGGCCCTCATCATAAAAAAAAAAATCATAAACAAAATACAAACATATACACTGCATACATTAGTATAAAAGTCAAGTATAATGATAATGTTCAATACAACTTGATAAAATTAAATGTTATGAAAAAACAAACGTGATGACATAATCAGTTTTCAATATTTTTTCAACAGGTTGATTTCAATAAATGATCTGTTATTTTGTATTTGAAAGAATCAACATTGTGATATTTCTTAACGGTATTTGCAAATTATTCCACAAGAATGGTTCAGAATACATAAAAGATTTTTTGAACAATTCTATTTTTGGTTTAGGGAGTATGAGGTTTCCTTGAACAGCATTTCTCAAGGGGTATGGATTTCTGTCTGAAACATATTAGTCTGGAATTACTGGATATGATTTACTGTGGATTCAGTTATTGTCGTGGGTTAGATTTCATGGTTTTGCCAAAGTTTATAATCAAGCCTGTAGAAAAGATGTACTTCGTTGAACATTTAAATTTGCAGTTCACCTGTATCCACGAAACCCACGAAATTTGGTATCCCATGATTAATAATGATTCCACATTGCTTTATGTAAGAAGACAGAGCTGTCACACATGGAGCAGGAACTGCTGACCTTTCTGGAGGTCACCCACCACTTTTGGTTGGGTTTGTGAAACTCAGTCTGTAGTTTTTGTGTCGCCTTGACTGAGTCAAAAAGCGAGACATAGGTATGCTGTTTTCGGCGGTGGTGGCGTCAACAATGTATTAGTTTGTGATTAGGTCTAGTTCATGGTGAATCACTAGTGGTAGGTCAATGATATTTGGTATGCAGTTGTATTAGCATTGGGACATCTCATTTCCATGGAGATGATTTGGCCCTGCCCCCTCAGTCATGGTCTATTGACTTTGAAACTCTTGCTTGGTTTGCATGTATTAGTTTGTGATTAGGTCAGTTCAAGGGGAACCATTAGTGGTAGGTCAATGATATTTGGTTTGCAGTTGTATGTATTAGTTTGTGATTACTTTCAGTTCAAGGGGAATCATTAGTGGAAGGTCAATGTTAATTGGTATTCAGTTGTATAAGCATTAGCAAATCTCATTTCCATGAAGAATATTTGGCCCCACCTCCTCAGTCATGGTCTATTGACTTTGAAACTTTTGCTTAGTTTACATGTATTAGTTTGTGATTAGATCAGTTTAAGAGGAACTGCTTATGTTAAGTCAATGATATTTGGTAAGCAAATTTATTGGCATTTGCAAGTATTGTTTCCATGGAGATTATATAGCCCCACCCCCTCATCATGGTTCACTGACTGAAACTTTTAAGTTAATGTTTGTGTTTAGGTTTGTTTAAAGGGAACAACTTATAATAAGTCAATGGTATTTGGTATGCAGTTGTATTAATATTGGCACATCTGATTTCCATGGAGATTGTTTAGCAATGTACCTTCAGTCATGGTTCATCGACTTTGAATATTTGCATAACTTACATGTTAAAGTATCTATACTATTAAATGAGAAGACCTCATTTTGTGTGTCGCTTCTCTTCCTTCCACAATAAATTAATCATCATGCCTCTGTGTCCTATAGGTACCATGCATAGTCGCATTTGTCATCTATTCTAATGATTATTCAGTTTAGGTTATTTTGGGAGAAAAACAAAAATAAAGGCGTCCGGATATTGTTTCCGTCATCTTTTCATAAGTACTTAGCGTTTATCTGCATGTATATTATGATCATTATGACTACTATAAAATATAGAGACTCTCTATATAATATATCAGTGACCACTGTGTATATGATAAAGTTGGAATTGATAGTAAATAGCAGATACACTTTATTTATGATAAACAATTATGTATGTTCATAGTATACAGAAAACACGAAAATAATTGAAATTAACAGAAAAAAAAAAAAAAATAACAAACTTTGGAAAAAAGGGAGCAGGCTAGAAAATATTGTCCTGTCGCAGTACCTGTGATTTTTGATAACTTTCCTGAAATTCTCCAGTCATAAAATCTTTTACAAAAATTCATCCTACTACAGTTTACATACTTTCAACCACGCTCTAATTGCCTGCAATTCGCAGGTGTGTTCTAGTTGCTATTTAAATTTCAACATTTGCATTATCAAAATAAAAAAAAGGCTAGACATATCTCTGTGTTAACAGTTTATTTTAATGTTATCCTAAGTTATTGATGTTTGCCATTTTGTAAATTTTTATTTTTGGCCACTGTTGTCTGCTCTTATTGGATTTTTGTTTGCTCATTTGCGTCTTCCCTCTCTTAATTTTACCTATAGATAACTTTTGGTTCAATAATTCTGAATCTTTGACTTGTTATCTATATTAAATATATCCAGCTAATTGATATTTAAAAGGGGGAGGGTTGAGATGTAAATACACTAGTTTAACACCTGTCACATGCTCAGGAACCTTGTAAATTATTACTTAATGTCATATCTTATTGGGTTTTCCTTGTTATTTAAAGAATTTGGTGTTGAAGTCGACAGCAGATTTTTCATTGTTTCTGTTTAAATTATTTACAGCTATTACAGTTTTTGTCGAGCCTGCGACTTTTGTCGCAGAAAGCTCGACATAGGGATAGCTATCCGGCGGCGGCGGCGGCGTTAGCTAACTTCTTAAAAGCTTTATATTTTAGAAGATGGAAGACCTGGATGCTTCATACTTTGTATATGGATGCCTCATGTTACGAAGTTTCCGTCAGTCACATGTCCAATGTCCTTGACCTCATTTTCATGGTTCAGTGACTACTTGAAAAAAAAGTTCAGATTTTTTGTAATGTTAAATTCTCTCTTATTATAAGTAATAGGATAACTATATTTGGTATGTGCGTACCTTGCAAGGTCCTCATGCCCGTCAGACAGTTTTCACTTGACCTCGACCTCATTTCATGGATCAGTGAACAAGGTTAAGTTTTCGTGGTCAAGTCCATATCTCAGATACTATAAGCAATAGGTCTAGTATATTCGGTGTATGGAAGGACTGTAAGGTGTACATGTCCAACTGGCAGGTGTCATCTGACCTTGACCTCATTTTCATGGTTCAGTGGTTATAGTTAAGTTTTTGTGTTTTGGTCTGTTTTTCTTATACTGTATGCAATAGGTCTACTATATTTGGTGTATGGAATGATTGTAAGGTGTACATGTCTAGCTGGCAGGTGTCATCTGACCTTGACCTCATTTTCATGGTTCAGTGGTCAAAGTTAAGTTTTTGAGTTTTGGTCTTTCTTTCTAATACTGCATGCAATAGGTCAGCTATATTTGGTGTATGGAATGATTGTAAGGTGTACATGTCTAGCTGGCAGGTGTCATCTTACCTTGACCTCATTTTCATGGTTCAGTGGTCAAAGTTAAGTTTTTGAGTTTTGGTCTTTTTTTCTAATACTATATGCAATAGTTCAACTATATTTGGTATATGGAAATATTTTATGATCTATATGTCAGTCACGCAGGTTTTATTTGACCTTGACCTCATTTTCAAGGTTCATTGCTCAGTGTTAAGTTTTTGTGTTTTCGTCTGTTTTTCTTAAACTATAAGCAATAGGTCAACTATATTTGTTGTATGGAAGAATTGTTAGCTGTACATGCCTGCCTAGCATGGTTCATCTGACCTTGACCTCATTTTCATGGTTCATTGGTCAATGTTTAGTTTACTTGGTTAATGTTAAGTTTATGTGACAGTTGTAATAAAGCTTTATATTTAGGACTATCAACATAATATCAATGATTAGTAAAGAAGGCGAGACATTTCAGCGTGTGCACTCTTGTGAGGAGATTTAGAGTTTGAGACATTGCATAGACTTTTGTTTACTATTAAAGGTCATACAAAATTATAAATAACCTCTAAATAACTGTTGGTGTTTTGTATTTTGTATATTTTGCTTGCTGCCTCTTTCAACTTCAAGTATAACCCCATGAAATGAGATCAAAAAGGGAGAAGAATGAAATCTCATAAATCTAGTTTAAAAAGTTAAATGTTCATGTGCCTGTCCCAAGTCAGGGACCTTGTCAATGGTTACTTTAATGTCATATCTTATTTTTTTAATAAGCCCGTTTACTGGACATATTATGGTATACCGTTGTCCGTCCGTCTGTCATCAACATGTCGGACAATAACTCATAAATGCTTTAACCAATTTGCATGAAACTTTGGTGAATTATTTATATCTATTGATGTGAGTTCCCTTTCGGTTTTTATAAATTTTAGATTTTACGTTTTTCCGAGTTATGGGGTTTTATTCATTAAAAAAAGTTAAGGGGTTTTTACAGAAGGGGGATTTTCCAGTTTTCGGACCATAACTCAAAAATGCTTTGAGCAGTTTATGAAACTTTGGTGATTTTCGATTTTTATAAATCTTAAATTTTACGTTTCTGAGTTATGGGATTTTATTCATAAAAAAGGGGTAATTTTCTAATTTTCGGACAATAACTCAAAAGTGCTTTTAGTAGTTTTCATGAAACTTTGGTGACTGGTTTATATCTATTAAAATAACCTCCCTTTAGTTTTTTATAAATTTCTGATATGACATTGAGGAGTTATGGAACTTTATTCTTTGAAAAAGCAACAGGCGTATCATGCGCTCATGGCACAGCTCTTTATTTCCTATTTATTTGGAGAATTTGGCGTTGACGGCAGGTTTTGATTTTTTTCTGGTTAACTCAATCACAAGTTTTACATACTCAAGATCATTGAGAGCTTGAACATATTGTATATATATAGACACTTGTTAATTGTTGAAGGTCATACAACGACCTCTAAATACTTTTTATATTTTGTATTTTGTATCTTTTGCTTGCTGGTTTGATAGAGGCCATACATTGACTTCTAAATAGCTTTTGTATTATGTGTTTTGTATCTTTTGCTTGTTGTCACTTTCAAGTATATACCACTAAATAAGAATAAAAAAGGGGGAGACTTGAGATCTTAATAAAATTTTTTAACACCTGTCAGATGTTGACTTTGGACAATTTAGAGCTTGACATTTTGTATAGACACTTGTTAATAGTTGAAGGTCATACATTGACCTTTAGATAACTTATGCCATTTTGGCATCTTCAGCATTTTGTCTTATATTTAAGTATAACCAGCATTTCCTTTTATTCTTATTCTCCATTTCTATTGTACTTAATGGTCGTATGTTGATTTTGAGCACAAATCAATAGGTAATTAGTATAATGAATCCCCGATCTTAATTAATTAATCATCTTCCTAGAAGTTCAATGAGGCTTTATATAAGTAAATGATTTATTGTCCAATTAATATAATGATTCTACATTTGCCAAAGGCAAAAGTAAGACTCTTAAGTATATTATTGATTGCCACAGAAAGCTGAAAAATGTCGGTCAACAATTATTTTTATCCTACTACAAAAATTTTCTAATAATAAACAACAAAAGAAGGATAATATGAATCACCAAAAAATATTCCGACCGTACAATTGACCACAGCAGCCATCTGTTTCGAAAAAATGGACAAACAAACGAAAACACAGAGCAACTTACAACACATGGTACAAATATATAGCCTGCCTTTTTCAAAATGTAAAACATAAGAAAAAAGTTGTTCCTTTATAAACATTGGAAATTGTAAATTAGAATAGTGTAAATTCAGAAATTATTGTGTGCATTTATTATTGCGATTTTTTAAAAATGCGTGTTCAACTATTGCGTATTAGGAAAAGCAACATACAGATATATGTATTTGATATCAGAATGCGAGTTCTTATTATTGCGATACTCCAGTTGTCGCGTTATTCGCATTAATAAAAACCTCGCAATAATTTCTGAATTTACAGTATCTTGAATCTGTCACTTAAAATGACAGTGACAGTCAATATTTAATTTATCTACAGGAGAATCTGGGGTTCTTTTCACAAAAACTCTTACAAAAATTGATTGTAAGTTATACTGAAATATTCATGACATACAAAGATTTTTTGTGAAATAAGGCACTGTGTATTAGCAGATTTTAGAATATAAGGGGGTGGAGGGGGAAATGGTTGTGATTGCATTCTTTTTATTTATACATTGAATTGTGAGTTTCAGCAATATAAGATATATGTTTCATGTTGCCCAACAGAACTTAATATTAGCCTATAATTAGGTGTTTTCTTAGAAGATGTTTGTGAAATTCAAGATTTTATGTTTATGTCAATTTTAGAGTGCCAGAACTGGTATTTTTATGCCCTACCTACAATAGTAGAGGGGCATTATGTTTTATGGTCTGTTTGTTCGTCCGTCCATCTGTCCGTCTGTTTGTCCTGCTTCAGGTTAAAGTTTTTGATGAAGTTGAAGTCCAACTTGAAACTTAGTACACATGTTCCCTATGATATGATCTTTCTAATTTTAATGCCAAATTAGAGTTTTGACCCCAATTTCACGGTCCACTGAGCATAGAAAATGATAGTGCGAGTGGGGCATCCATGTACTATGGACACATTCTTGTTTGAAATTGACATAAAAATAGAGTTTTTTTTTTTATAGAAGTGAAACAGTGATCAGGAACAACACATCATGTCATGTAAATCATTTCAGTAAGTCAAGGATTAGGTTTTATAGTACTCGATCCAAATGGAGATGATTCATATATAGTTAAAAGACATTTCTTTTTAGCTCATTAGTAGTTTTTTTTATCTTTGGTTATTTTTCAGATGTTCGACCAATAACACCCCCAGAAGACAAGATGAAGAAACCATCTCGACCTGCTCAAGAGAGAAAGCTTATAATAACAGGAGATACAGACTTGTGGATGAAGAAACTGTTTGATAGGGTTAAACCAGAAGGTCATAAAGATCAAGGGTCAATTAGACGGGGAAGGTATGTAACAATTATTGTTATAGGTGTATACATTTTATTCAAGAAAAAATTCTTTGAGAAGGTCACATTTAATTGAACTAATGAGACATATATCCACCATAGACCAAATGACATAGATGTAAGCTACTTTAGGTCACTGTACAGTCTTCAACAATGAGCAAAACCCATACCGCATAGCAAGCTATGAGAGGCCCTGATATGACCAAATGCAAAACCATTTAAACAATAAAGCCAACGACAAAAAACAACAAACGAATCCAACTTGAATTACAGGCTCCTGACTTGGAACACGATGTGGCAGGGTTAAACATGTTAGCGGGTGCCCAACACTCCTCTTAACCTGGGACAGTGGTGAAACAGCACAACATCAGAACAAACTAAAAAGTTGAAAAGGGCATATGATAAGCTTTAAAATACCCTGGAATAAAAAAAAAGTGAAAGAATTCAAAAGGGAAAACCGACAGATGTTTAAACTAGTAATAATATTAAATCGAAAACAAATATGGCAGGAAACAAACAACAACAACCACTGGACTATAGGCCTTAATTCTGGGAATGGGACATATAGAATGTGATTAAGTTAAGGTACACTATGGACCAGTAATCTACATCATGGGGCCTCTATGGATCACTCATTTTGTAAAAAAAAAGTATTAGGAGTCATTCTCTGTAGGCATCAAAACATGTTGAAATGACATGTCATAGAATTGGTTCATACTTTGTAAAACTGTTCTAACCATTGAGATATATCAAAATATATTTCATTTCCCACAAAAAAATTCTTGGTTGCTATGGCAACTTCTTGGGTATTTAAAATACATGAAATGTCAAAACTTTAGATTTATTTTCTTTGTTTCTTAAGCTTTGATTCAGGTAAAAAGGTTTTAATTTAATTTTGTATGTTCATCAGTTTAGTTTGAAAAATATCAATTTGAGTATTTTCTTTTTTTTTTGTAGCAGACAGAAGAAGGTTACAATACCTACTAAGGTACACATCACTAACTCTAAGGCTATTGTTTCTGGAGAAGATCCTTACTTGGTTGATACGATTGCTGACAAGTATTTACCGCATTTGTCATTGGACAATAAAAATGGCTACGGAGGAACAGCCTCCTTACAATTAGTGACATTACGTGAAGGCGACAAATCTGTGACACTGCCTTCGTTAAGTGTGGAACAAAATTATTCACAAATGTTAACGGAACTTGTGATGAACATATAAAAAGGGACGAACGTCTAGTCCAAAATGGAGGACAAGTTGTTAAAGATGTCATGTGATCATGGTTGTTAAATTTGAACAAATTTTACAAGAGAAAATATCTGTTAATTATGGTTAATTTTATGTGTTGTTACGGATAATTTATATTTGTTTGTTTTAGTTAAAAAAGAAAACTTCCGGTGTTCTTTAACAGAAAAGAATCATGGTTCATAAATTAGAACAAAGATATATAAATTTGTTAAAGAATATTTTCATCAGAGTTATTTTTACATGATATTCAGGAATTTTTTGGGTGACTATTTTATTGCCAGCTAAGATTTGAAATGTTGAATGCATTTATGTTTTTTTTTTTCTTATGATGTCGTATAAACATACCACACATAGTTGAGTGATAGTGTTTGTACACAAAAATGTTTAGAAGTTGTTGATTGTGTTTTTACACAAAAAGGGCATTTCTTTGTAACAGAGCGTTTGTCATTTGTTTCAGAGAGTGTCCCCTGCACATTTAGATGTCATTTTATTGTAAATGAACATTTTTTTTTTGTACACAGTTAAAACTCACGATCTGATCTGATATCATCATTTTTATTCAACAAAACTTTTATTTAACCATTATGTGTAAATATGCCAGTAGTATGCCGTCCATTTTCAAAGGGAGCTAACTCTTGATTTGTTCACATGTCAACATCTTTGTTATAAGTATTCCCTCCATTTTACATCCCATAATTCTCACTTGGAATCATGGGATAGCTGTATCTGTGATATTGTATTTATTTTTGTTATTTATTTATAATTATTTGAAATTTTAAAAATTCAGTTGTTTGTTTTTGTTGTTGAAAAGTAAACTTGAAAATTTTCATTTGATTTTAGTTAAATGTTTTTGAAAAGAATTCCACTTTGCATTGACATTTATATGAAATTGTTTGAAGGAGACTTAAAAGTCAATTTTTTTAAAGAAAAACAATCCGAAATTAATTGTTTGTTCATTGTTTTGAATAGAAAGGAAAAGAGTCTTTCAAAATATTTTTTTAGTACAGAAAATCATTTATAAAATTTGGTAAAAATTTAAAAAGATTATTTTAGAATGATTTAAGGTAGATAGGGTGTCTTCCTCCATCTTGGATTTTGAAATACAAGAAAACAATCGGTCTAGATCTTTAATAAAAGGTGCAAATTTTGAGAGTAGTAGGTAATTCATGTGTAAGAATTTTCATTTCAATAGAGAAAATGACATATTTATTCATATTTATGGTTGTATTTTACAGAAAAACAGAATACTTTTGTTTGATTCTATTTTTTCCAACTTTGCCACATAAGGGGAGGCAACTCAAATGTAAGGGCAGATAATTCAGATAAAGTTACTTTTACAATAGAATGTGTTAGGAATTTACCTATTTTATTATGTAGCAAGAAAACGGGTCCCGTGACCCCATTTTTTCTTTTTCTTATCTGAAAGCATACTATTAGAGCTATCTTCTCATATTTTATCTCAAAATTCTATGGTGTAGTTTTCGTTTTATGGCATAAAATTGGGTTTTCCATGCATAATCTATACAAAATCTGTCAATTTTGCACAACCTGTAGCGTGAAAATAAGCCCCGTGACCCATTCTTTTTATTGTTTTATTTTAAAAAGCATGATATAAACTACATTTTGGCAAATTATTAAAAAATTCTATGGATTATAATTTAGACACCCCATCTACCTTAATAAGGAGTTAGGGAGCTAATGTTTATTTTTGGGAGGGGGCAATACAATACTGGTAGTACATATATCTTTTGAAAAATTTTCAGTTTTCTTTTCATGGACAATTATACAAACATTGTTTAAAGATGAGTAGTATAATTTGTGCAGTGTGTAGACTATTTGAAGTATTATGTAAAATTTGACATTGCTCTTGAACAATTTTAGTATTTGTTATATATATAAGTTGTGAACTAGTAGACCACTGTAAGCCTCAACCAAGATTACCGGTACTATGTCTCTACCCTTTCAATTAGGGAAATACTAGTTTTTATTCTCTCTGTTCGTCTCAACTCAAAATGCAGTTTGATAATTGATTTTCAATGGTATTTTCAAGCATTGTGTATTTTTGTCCTCCAATCAGTCCATAGCATATCAAAAGGAGTAGGTTCATGAAAAGTCAATGTTGACCCTAAAATTCCTTGAAATTTAACTTCAGTTAATCATTTGATAACAACATATGAGCTGCGTTGGATAGAAATTGACCTTATGCAAGTGCACGTATACATGTACATGTATAAGACTTTGATTGATTTTGGAACATTCAAATACGAAATACGAAATAAAAGAAGAATTTTAGTCTGTTTTGTAGGGTTTTTATAGCAACTGAATTTTTAAACACTTACAGACTTTCCGAAGATATTTTTTCAACCTGAAATAGGTTAACTGATATATTGATATTCATTTGCATAAGGTCAATTTTTATCGTACGCAGCTCATATGTAAAAAAATGTCCCACAAATACAAAATCAACAGCTTTGATGCATAACAACTCTTAAACTGCACATGTGCACACTTATTATTAAAATGATAATTATGACATTTTGCTAATTTTTTTATACAACATTGGCTACAAGTATGGAGCACCAAAATGTTTGTCAGGTTGTGTATCCATATACATCTTTTGATTAGAAAACGATTTTGGTTGAAGGGTTTGTCCAATGATTTTTCAAAAGGAAATAGACTTTACAAATGTATAAAAAAAAAGGTTATATGGTAGCTCGAATAACTCAATCCCTTTCAGTGTCCTTTTTTTCCAAGCCATCGTAGAGCAGCAGAAAATAACGACTGAATTGTTCTGGTTATCAACTGTTAACAACTGGTAAAATATCACACTTTGGAATCTGTCAAAGTTGTTAAAACTGAACAATGGACAGAAGAATCGTCTAGTTTATCTTAATTTGCATATTTTAGATCATTAACAAAGATTTTTCAATATAATATTACAAAGTTTGATTTTTAGGGCTAAATTAAGGTCTTCTTGGCTCCTCTCCTTTGTTTTTAATTAAGCTAATGCTTTGTTCTTCAGACTGAAATACAATAGTGTAACTAACTTTATGTGATGACATTTGCCAAGTTAAAATGTATAATTTTAATTTAAATTATAAATGTCTTTTATAAAGATTTTATCGTTTTAAATAGGTTCTTAATTATGTAGGAATTACGTCAAACAAACCGTCCATTTATTCTATATTTATTTTGTTATGCATGATTGACCTTTATTGACTTTTTATCGATTTAGGTCACATTTCTTATTCATTTCTTTTTTCTGAATTAATAGTTCGCAAAATACATGTAAAATTAGTTGGGAGAACATATATACCATAGATTCATCATTATTCGTGGAATTCCAATTTTTTTGTTGATTTCGTGGGTACAGTTGAACCAAGAATTTAAATGATCAACAAAGTAGAAATTTTCTATAGGCTTTTGATGCAGACTTTGGCAAAACCATGAAGTAAAATATCCACGAAAATAGGTACTTACGAAAATTAATAAACCCAAGGTATATATAAGATACAATTAACAATTTGAATTTACAAATTGTTTGTCACACCTATACTTTAATGGTAATATTTTTCAAAACATTCCAGAATTTCACCCTATGACATAAAAATTTAATTATGCAGACACCTAGGTACAGTTGGTATATATTTAATAGACCTAAGTGTTTAAAGTTTTAAAAACTTGATCCTTATTCAACATAAGTAGTATTTTGATATTTAAAAAAAAATAATTTGTTTCATGTATTAAATTTATTTTTGAGTGGTTTGAGGGTATTATTTAACAGAAGAAACATACGAATACCACTGGTCAAGCATGAAATGGTCAAGCATGAAATGCTTACAATTTTAGAGCATTTGAGTTAACTTCCATTTTTAAGTTAGGCATGGGTCAATAATCTTTAGTTTTTGGACTTCTTGTCTTTTCATCTGTTTTCTTTTGGCCATAGTCTAATCTGTTCTTCATGTTTTTTACTGTGCCATTGGTATCTTTTTTAAATTTTCCACAAAAAAAATAAATCTTTGCTTAAGGAAGCAATCTGTTATTTAGAAACTTAAGTCTAAAAATTAACTGGATTTAACACATTAAATAAAATTTATATTTGAGAAAAAAAGAAGAAGGAATAAGTGAAAATTCAACACTATATTATAGATCACCTCAAATATACAGAAATGGATATTTTTCAAGTAGTTATGTGAATTTTACAGTAAAGTTAAGACTTTTTTGAAAAATATTATCTTCAGTAGATAAGATCAAGAAATTGACAGAAGGACTGTAAATACCGATATATTCTACTTTCGATTTTTCGTTGAGTATATCGATAAAAAAAAGCAGTCATTTTTTAAATTTCTTGTCAAAATGTGTTGTTATTTTTGGTTCATTTTCTTAATTTTACCTGATAAAATCAAATCGTGATATGTTTAAATTGTTAATAAATACAACTTGGTTTTAAATAGTTTGATCGTGACAAAATTGTACTGTTACATTTTTTAAATTTAAGCTTTCAAAATAAGTTATAATTGATTTTGAGGATCAAATATTAAAGTTTAGGTTTAAAAAAAAATAATGCCTTGGTTTTCTCAGGCATTTAAATTGTTGATATTTATTATATATCTGGAGACTTTATTATTTTTTAAGGTTATAAGTTTTACAAGACGCTTTAATTAATTTATTTATTTATTAAAATTCATATATATATATTGACTGTTAAAAGTGCTTTAAAGTCACAGGTACACTGACCAGTATTTATGATTCAATGTCTCAATTCTGTCCAATATATTTGTTTATTAATTATTAATCTGTATCATATTTTATAGATATTGTTTTTTACATTTTTCTTTATTGCTGTGTATTTAATGTGTGCTGTGTTTTACACTCTTTTTAAGGGGAGATAACTTCTCAATTTTTGCTTATTTTCTTTTTCTTTCAAATATTCATATTTCATTGAATTGAAGCCCTATTTTCTTCCTTAAAAAAGCCATAAACACCAAATAACTTTTAAAGTCAAAAACACAATTTGTGTCTAGCTGACCAAAGAAACAAACTGTTCTTAAATGGCTTTGGCCTCTCTTGAATTTGGAACTGCCTTAGACCTTCTTTTTTACTCTTATATCGAAATTGATTCAGATTCAAACTAATACAAATGTGGGTCATCAATTTAGAAAAGTAAACACAAAAGAGGTTAAAATCAGTGAAATATATGTATTCGGTAAAAACTTTCTAAATTAAACCCTGTTGAGTTTGAAGATATTTTTTGGTTTACACAGGTCAAATTATAAATGGGTTTTCCTTTTACTGTTGATTATTTATTATTTATGGGGTATGAAATTTCGTGGATTTCATGGGTGCAAGTAAACCATGAATTGAAATGTTCAACTAAGAAACATTTTCTATAGGCTTGTAATCAGACTTTGGCAAATCCACGAAATCAAATATTTAGAAATACACAACTTTTTCCACAATCCACGCAAATTGGTACCCATGAAAATACATAGATCCACGGTATATCTTTGATAAAAGAGTTCACTTTAGACAGGTTTTCAGTATAAGGATAACTTTTGTCAGACAGGTTTCACTGTTAATAAAATCATTTTATTATAGTGCTTATATATTTACATACAAATGAATGGTACTTTGGATTCATATAAATTTATTTTCGTGGGTACCAGTTTTCGTGGATAATTGATTTCATGATTTTGCCAAAGTCTACATTCAAGCGTACAGAAAATTTTTACTTTCTGAACATTTTAATTCGATGTTCACCTATACATGTGAAATCCACGAAAAATTGGTATACCATGAATCATAACAATCCATGGTATATCTGTATTGTGTTTAGACACTTGGAAACATTATGTCATACTCTTGTGTATGTGAAATCAATATATATCATAAAGCATCAAAATCGTAATTCTTGAAATAATTATCGTGAGGATAATGTATTTGAAAATTTCAAGTTTAACAAGAAAAGCTTTTAACATTTGACATTTTACTTTTATTGATTTTTAACTTCGATGCATTCCATTATCAACTTGAACATTGAACATTATTGGAAAACGATCAAATTATTTTAATCATCAAAATTTTTGTTTTTATCAAAATACTATTTTCATTATTTAGCTTACACATGGCAACTACCAGCGCATGCTCAAATATACTATTTTTTTAAGTGCATGTCTGAAAGTTAATTTTTTTAAACTGTGACATTTTTCATTTTCCGTCCATATTTTTTCTACTCTAGCCGTCCTATACATGAATGTTTTTACAAAAAGTAATTTACAGATAGTTTTAACAAATTTTGAAATCCTAGAAATATAATTATGTAGTTTCCATCCATATTTTTTTCTACACTAGCCGTACTATAAATAAATGTTTTTACAAAAATCTAATTGACACATAGTTTTTAAAAATATTGAAATCCAATGAAATATAATTATTACTTGTAGTGCATAGTATTTTAAAAGTTGTGTTCTTTATAAGAATACTAGAGTTATCTCCAATCTTGTGAGATTTTTCTGAGTTATCTCCCATCTGGTGAGATATTTATGAGTTAACTCCCTTTATACTGATTCTGTTGTTATTCATGAGCTTGTAAACATTTTAAAATCAATTAGATGTTATACAGGTTAACTTGAAATGTATAAAATGATTAAAAATAATCTTTAAAAATCTGTTTGTATTTGTTTATTCTTTGTTGACTGCTTTGAGGTGAATAAATTAAATAAAATGCTCCGCTGGGCGCAGCTTGATACGACTGCAGAGGTCGAACCCTGAACAGTTGGGGCAAGTATGGACACAACATTCAAGCTTGATACAGCACTGAATTTGGATTGTGATTAAACATTTGACACAGCATAGGTTTCTGACACAGAATGAATGTGGTCTAAGAACTTAAAAAAAATTAATTTAACTATTCAAACCATATCATTATTATTTGCTTTTATATATAAATCAGAAATAACCAATTTAAAATGGAAAATTTTAAAGAAAAAAAAAGGAAAAAAAAACCCTTATGATTAATCACCCCCAAACTCAATCCCAGCTTTCCCTTTGTGGTATGGTACCTTGCAGTACAATTTCAGAGAGATCCTTACACTTGAACACAAGTTATTATCTGGAAACTAGAAAAATGCTTGTTTTTTGGCCCCTTTTTTACCCCAAATTCCTAAATGTTTAGGGCAAATCCCCCAAACTCAAACCCAGCTTTCCCTTTGTGATATGGAACCTTGTGGTACAATTTCATAAAGATCCACACACTTACACACAAGTTATTGTCCTGAAACTAGAAAAATGCTTTTTTTGGCCCCTTATTCCTTATATTTGGAGGCAATTACCCCCAAAATCAATCCCAGCATTCTCTTTGAGATATAGAACACTGTGGTACAATGTCAGAGAGATCCATAGTCCATACACTAACACACAAGTTATGTCTGGAAGTTACAAAAATGCTTATTTTTTACCCCTTTTTGGCCTGAATTCCTCAACTGTTGGTACCATAACCCCCATAATCAATCCGAACCTTCCTTTTGAGGTATTGAACCTTATGGTAAAATTTCATAGAGATCTATTCACTTAAACTAAAGTTGGAGTGCGAAAACCAATGTGTCTTCGGACAAAGACGATGACGCCAACGTCATACCAATATACGACTGCAAAATATTTTGGCGGTCGTATGAAACCTGCTATGGCAAGCCGTTGTGGAATTTATTCCCTATTTATTAATATTAAAAAATCATTTATTAATATTAAAAAATTGATTTTTTAATATTACAAAATCATTTTTTTAATATTAAATATTCAGTCCGATTTATTAATATTAATAAATGAATTTTTAATATTAAATAATATGCTGATATTTTGATATTAACAAAATCATTTTTTTAATATTAAAAAATCAACATCAGTGTTACCTTAGCATTTAATATATTGCTATATTGCCTTAATCTTATTTGAAATGCAGACAATTTGGTCAACTGTTGCCTAAATAAAAAAAACCTTAATATTAAGTATACCCATAATTCTTCATTTCAGCAATGCATTGAAGCAAAAGAGAAGCGAAAGATACCAAAGGGACATTCAAACATCGAAAATAAACTCAATGCCATGGCAAAAAAAGAAAGAGACAAAAAGACAAACAACAGTATACAAAACACAACATAGAAAAAACTAAAGACTGAGAAACATGAACCCCACCAAAAACCAGGGTGATCTCAGGTGCTCCAGAAGGGTTAACAGATATTGCTCCACATGTGGCACCAGCTAGATTCCTGTAGTAATGAACACATTTTTACACTGTCATCTTTTATTTCTACGTCCAAGTTATCAAGTGGTCATCCTGTTGGTAGCTGGACAGCAGATTTTTCTTGTGTTCTACTTTTACAACATAATTTCTAGATAGGCAAAGTGGTAGATTTGTGCACAGTTTAAGTGGTTTAATTCCACTGCATTTTGTTCCTGTACCAAATTATGCTCTGAACCACGTGTTGTTTGTTGGGCTTTTTTTGAAAGTCCTTAGATAGATAGATAAAGTCAACAGTAGTATACCGCTGTTCGAAATTCATAAATCGATTGAGAAAAAAAACAAATCCGGGTTACAAACTAAAACTGAGGGAAACACATCAAATATAAGAGAACTACGACACAACAGAAACACAACATTAAAATGTAACACACACAGAAACGAACTATAATATAACAGTGGCCATTTTCCTGATGACTGTCCAGTTACAAATTAAATGCATATTCAGGATGAGAACATAATATATAAATATAGACCTTGCTTTGTACTACACCGCGAAACACTAAGACAGATTTTTTAACATGCTTGTTCGCTTGGTAAAAGTCTGCAGTAAATCACATCGCCCTTCCATGGCACATTATTTTGAATCGGAGCTGACCAATCTTTGTTTATACCACTAATTGACTCCTGCTTAGCTGAAAAGCAGCAAATGCCTATTTATAAGTCTTCCCAGCTTAGGATCAAACACACAACTTCCTGCAGTTGAGGCAAGCACGCTACCAAAAGCCCACCCAGGCGTTTTTTTATTTTTAGCCCTCATCAAGTCTTTGCCTTGTATATTTTTAGTAGACTGAGGTTATTTGATTTAAATCTTTAACATGATATAAAGTTGATTCGCTCTTATTCGTGGGATATCAATTTTATTGATTACATGGGTATACTGTAAACAGGGAAATTTTTACGCCGTCTTTTTTTTCGCGATTTACCAACAAAATCTAGATATGGATGTCCCGGTTTCCTATAAAAGTTTTTTTCATAAATGATTTGGAAACTGTACAGTTTTAATACATGTATTAAACTCAAATGATAAAACCCTTAAAAAATCCTTTCGTCGGTTCAGATTTAAAATTAGTCATGTTTGCTTGTGTACATAAACTAATCATAGATATTAGGATTAAAGACTCCAGGATAGCTCGAATCAAAAAAGGTTAAAAAGCCCAGGTAAAGTATGAAGTAGAAGAGCATTAAGGTCCCAAAATTCTGCAAGGTTTTGCCAAATACAGCTAAGGTAATCTTTTCCTGGGGTAGAAATTCTTAGTAGTATTTCGAAAAAATTGAAAGTTTTGTAAGCAGTTAATTTAAAACTATGACCATATCAATGATAATTCATCCCAACACAAACGCCCTGTCTACTGGGCTTGTGATACCCTCAAGGAGGAAATCTCCACTAGCCGTGGCATTGACCCAGTGATTGTAGATAAACTCATCATACAAAAGAACAATGACATTTGAAATACTTTTGATTTTAATTTTAGGCTTTAAGCTAAAAGCTTCAAAATATACATAAAACTTTAAATGTACAATTGACCTCAACTCACACTCACTATCTAACATACACATCACAAACATGTCTCATTAAATAAATTTAAAAATGCTTGTAAATTAAATAAAACTATAAAAATATCTACTTTTAAAAAAAAACCTTGCATCACCTGAAACTTTAACAGAATTATATTTTCAAAATGTCCTGCATTAAAATTTATTCTAACAACAATTATTATAAATTTTATCAATCCTGATTTTCAGAATCTAAAGAAATATGGGCAGTTACAGATCCAGTACTTTGAAAAAGGGACTCCACCAAGGCAACATTAGGAGTGGGACTTGTGAAAAGTCTACGCATTATGTATATGTAGCTCCATAAGGGGTTCCCTGGTTATTGGATCATAATAAGATACAACAGATTTTGTAGTAAGCCCTAACAAAATCTTGAATTCCCTCTCTAATGTCATTCTGATGATTTGAAATTCTGAAATTAAAATTTTTGTTTTTTGTTAGACACACAACGGTAGTACCAGCACGAGAAATAAAAAAAAACAACAGAGAATTTCAGGACAAGCAGCTGCCTAGATTTGATACAGGAATTCAGTATTTCAAAATTTAAAATCAGTCCATATAGAGGCAAAAATCATATTGGAATACTGAGTCCTGGATTTCTATGTAACAACTCAAGTCCTGTAAGATTTCATGGAAAATTTTCACTGTGCTGGAATCAAATTTTCAGTAAAAAGTTCTCTTATTTATCTCGTAAATAATCTAATTATAACTCAGCTGCAGGAGCAATCAGGAAGTTGATTAGGATCTATGGAACGAAACTAAAAAAATTTACAACGCTTGGTTCAAGAAAAATTCCCCAAAAAATATAGTAGATGTGGCCTTATCATGTCATGATTTTAACAACCCTGTAAACCTATAAATAACAAACATTACTCTTATTAATACATCATTTACAAATATTTTGTTTCAAAGTTAATTTAAAAATGAATGGATTCTCTGTATCATTTGTCCACTTCAGAACCTAAAGGATTATGGGTAATTTTATTGTCTGTACACAAAAATAAAAAGAAGGTCATATCCTTGGTAACATATCCATTGTTTAAGAACTTGTTAACAAATCAGAAGGCTTTGAAAATATTATCCAGAATGCATAAGTTTATAAAAATAGAGAATTCTAAAAAAATATTCGGATTTTTGGTGAAATTTTTGCAACTCAAACTTCTAGAACTAAATTTACAAATTTGATTTTTACAGCAAATCTGGAATACTTAATAATGTCTTAAAAAATGAAAGGGACAAGTCTTGTTTCCAAAAAAAAAAGTTTGTGATATCCTGAATTCTCTATGAACAAAGGGAGATAATGAAGATATCATTTTGAAATTACTCATAAATGCTCAATCTCAGTTTCAAAATAGGTCAAAATTGGTAAGGGTTATAAAACTGTAATATTAATCGCAAAATTACTTTGCAGAATTTTGATAAATTCATTGATAGTTTATACTTTGGCATCAAAGACTTGAAGAGAATCCAAAATGATTTTTTACAGTATTTTCCAAAAACTGTATAATAAAACTATAAGTGAATGATTCTTTAGCTATGTACACGATTAATCCATTAGTTCACAACACACATTTTTTATCACATTAATATTGCACATTATACACATATATATATATATACATATACATTTTTGTATTATGATAAATTAGGTTAAATACATTTGTCATTATTTGTAAATAAACAAATCATGGTTTTTACCAATTCAAAATGCATATGTTTTAAACATATAAATGAGCGTTAAATTCTATTTGGGGAGTTCGAATATTCTTAAGAGCTACCAACTGAATTAAAGGGATATTTGACTAAAATTTTATGATACAAATAAAAATGATTGCATCAAGTCATGTTAGCAAGTACAGCAAAAAGTTGATTGTCATGGGATCTTAAAATAAATAATTGCTCACATAAAATTCTTAAGTGTACTAGTTCAAAAATGTTGAAAAATAATTCTAGTGAAAGACCTTGTAAAAAAAACATCTGATAAAATCATGAAGGAGTAAAACATATAAGTAAAATATGTGATTCTGTCATATAAAATTGTCATAAAAAAACTGTCCATAAAAATGTTATTATAGAATTCATATGACCTTGTTAATGTATTTCTAAGACAGAAAAAACAGATTCCACTTGTACAAACTGCAACTTTTAATGCGTTTTTTGTAATGAGAAATACAAAAATTTCATGTAATAGTATTCTTTTTGCCTTAAATATACAAGATGATTTATTCAACTTACGATTGCAAGTACAAAAAAATTCAAATAGATTATAGTTATGACATTTTTCTCCCAATATTTTAACAAGAAAAGGGAGATAATTTTGATTACATTTCAATACTGAAAAAAACTTTTAAGTCTTTGGTATTATGCTTATGTTTATGTTTATGTATAAATGATATGTAAATTATAAAAAGTAATGAATTATGCTTGTATTTAATATCTACATTACATCTACTGTCTGTTATGAAATAAAAAACAAATATAATGTCATGAATTAAAATGAAATCTTTTAGGCCACACCAAATTATTCTGTTGTTCTTTGGTGGTCACTTTTATCTTACAAAGTAAGAACAAATGTGTCATATTTGAATATTTTAAAAACTATCATTAGGTTATTTTTATTAACAGAGGGGTTTATAAGACTTGAAGCCTTGAAAGATTAAAAATAATCATTTAAAAGTTGTAATAAAAATTTGTTCATTAAAATAAATCTAAAATTTTTGAACACAAACTTTTAATTAAAAGGAATTTCTCCTTTTTATTTTTCTGAATGAGCAACCTATATATAGGCTGAATAAAAAAATATTTCCCAATTTCTATTAGCACAGAGAGAAAATAAAAAGCACTTACTGATACAAATCAGAATTTCTTTACATGAAATGATTTTGTTTCATTTTGAAAAATTAGGAACAATGGAATCTAGTTAACATCAAATTCATATGGTGTGGCCTAAAAGAAGAAAAATTGAAACATTGTGTGATCATGTTGTAGTACAATATTCACATGTATTGTAAACCATGACAGTTTTGACCAGAGACTGCACAAGGTTATTCCAGAGGGTGCATAAGACTTGAGGGAGATAACTCCATTATAGTCAACACTATGATATTGTTATCTCCCTTACTTTAAGAATTAGTGGGAAAATAATTATAAAATCAATGGACTCTACCTTTAAATAAACCAAAAATCTTATTTTGAAAAAAAAAAAATTAATAATTGAGAAAAATGACCATATATATAGTTGGACTTCACTTAAATTTTGATACTTGAAAAAATGACCATAAAGATAAATCTCTTTAAAATAAAACCTTTTTCGATTAAAATTTTCATTTTTTGAATCAGTTTAATAATTTTGACTAAAAATGAACAGACCTCTTCAAAGAAAATACTGTCATAGTAACAAAACATGTGAATTAAACAATCGAAAAAACATAATACACAGACTAGACTAATGCTACGATGAATTTTGTTTAGGTGTAACTTCCTGTTCGAACACTGACTGTAATGTGTTATGTTTAAAGTCTGAAGGGGCGGAGATTTTGCGTTTTGGTGTTTCTACATCTATCGTGAGTTTGTTGAGGTCTTCTTTGACTTTCCTGCCAAAGGCCCGGCCAAGAGAGCCCTAAAAAGAAATAAAGATATTAATATAAATACATTTATAATTATTTAATAACAGATAATATATTTTTTCTAATACCTATTTTATTATTTGATTAAATCTATTAAATCAATCTTTTTTTTTCTTCAAGTAAAGCATGTTTCAAAATATCATGAAATTTTAGTATCTGATAAAAGATCATTATTATTTTATATATTGTCCTCTTTCTGGGCAACTTATTCAATGCACCTCTTTATTTTTTATTTTTCTGCCATTATTAAACATCACAGATGTTCTCTTAAAAGTGATGAAACAAAAGAAAAGTGATAGTCATATGAAGTCAATATTTTAAATGTCCCAAAATCTTGGGTGACGTTTGCAAATTCACAAATAGCAATAAGGTCATTTATATTGGCCAACAAATTTCTAACGTCTGAATCTAGGAACTTATTGAATTACTGATTGGCAAGTAATCAATAAAGCAAAATGAACTACTTGATACTATGGCAACAACTTGTGAAAAGTACAACCACATGACCTGAGGTGTAATCAAATAGCCAAGTTTCAATAAAATATTAAATCTTGTTGTACCATATCTATTGAATTCCTTGTAATATTATTAAACAATGGAACAATCCACATTGATTTTTTAAAATAAATTGAGTCCCTTGGGTCTTTCATCTGTTTAGATAAAAGAAAAGAGCCCCCCCTCCCCCCTCCCCCCCCCCCCAAAAAAAAAGCACTGATTCATCAATTCATGGTTGGTGTGGTCAAAACAGGCTTCACTGTGACTTTGAGATAAAGAACAGCAATAAATGCGTTGTTCCTTTGTTTTTTGTATGTTTTTTTGCTGTGCATGTACTGATTTTGTGTCATGGATGGATACCCAATA
The DNA here is from genome assembly GCF_021869535.1 of Mytilus californianus. Lineage (NCBI taxonomy): Eukaryota > Metazoa > Mollusca > Bivalvia > Mytilida > Mytilidae > Mytilus > Mytilus californianus. Next base: position 71,256,039 of record NW_026262593.1, on the reverse strand, counting down.
TCCTTTGTTTTTCTATCATATTGTAAAATATTTCTGATGATTATATATTTCCTATTAACTCAAGATATTTTTGTGTCATTTTCGTCCAAAACACATCCTTTCTGTCCCTATAAATAGCGTAAAGTCTGTATGTATAAAAACTTACCCTGAAACTTATACGATTTTTGCTTCCGCTTGTGTCCAAATTTGGACCACGAAAAGACCGACCCAGAGTTGAGTTTCGGCCCATTGTGGAGAAGCTATTGTTTAAAGTGAGATTATCTCTGAAAAAGAAAATGGTTAGTGTTGTGTTAGTGGCACTCTTGTGGACAAACAACCAACAAAACATTGGTAAGGTGTGGACACATATTAGTGTACAAAGGTGGACACACATAAATGTTGAAATCAAATATTCTTGTGATTTAATACAATGATTATTGAATGAAGGAGACTGGAATTTTTATCATTTTTTTGAGTAGATTATCAGATCACTGTGTAAGAAAAGATTTTGTGTAAATATATTTTCAAAATTTGCTTTCAGGAACAGTAAAAAAACTAATAATTCATAATTATTTTAGTATAACTTCCGATAAATTTTGATCGCAAGATTTTATCTTAGAATTCTTCTTTTGTGTTTTTCTTTTGAATTTTATATAAATTTCATGAAAATAAAGTTTCATTTGTATCTTAAATGGCAACAACTTATTCAGAACATGACCTATGACCATGAAAAAGGGACTATAAAATGCTGCATACATTTTTTATTTTGCTGTATATTGAAGAACTCATTATTTTTTTACATGCTTTAAATTGACAACATGTGTGCATTTTAAAAAACAAATGAGATTTTACATTACAAATACAAATGAAAGATGAATGTTTATTTTTCCAATTAGTCTAAGTCTGCATAACTTATATATAAGAAAACCATTCAGTTGAACTTTTTGTATGGTATTTGATGAACCATGCTTCTTGTCTTCACTAGCAAAGAGTTAAGATCCGACCCGATCCTCTTAACCCTAGGCAGATTAAGTCAGAATTTGGGATCCATGAGGTAATGATTTCCATTGGTCGCAGTAGTAACTATTTGTATCCAATCAAAAACACCTTTAAGATTATCACATGTAAATGAAGAAAATATATATACAATATTGCCTTGTGCAGATTGTGTGAACGCTTCTTTATCCCCAAAACATATGACAATATTTAGTGACACTTCTAAAGTTCTTAATCAACTAATTGAAATTCTAGGATATGTTCCTCGTGCAATGTTTGAATGTCAACGTAAATATGCAGTTTCTGCTTTAAAGAAATTTGTAAACACTGGACACAGTCTTTTTATTTACCTCCAAACTAAAGAGTACAAGTCCTGTCATTGGTCAATAATGATGTAGTCGGAGTGGGAGTGACTTTTATCTGTCGCTAGATGGTACTATGCTCTATACACAAATTCTGTCTTTATCTGCCAAGGGTGAAATGGAGAGGGTCAGATCGTAACCCTTGGCAAGGGAAGATGCATGCTTCTCGGTCAGTGATATGATGCATGTTAATTGCAGGAGACACAGAACAACATGCCAGGATCACAAATGCTCTTTTGCTTAAGGAGAAAATGTGAACACTTACAAACATTTCATTGACAAAGATCACTTCAATGTTGCCAGGGAAACACATATTTACCTTGCTGGTTTGACTAGACTTTCTAACTCGGTTTTGAGATGCCGTCTAATGTAGGACTTTGACGGAGGAATGCCTAGAGCTGTTGCCAAGGTGTCAGCATTAAATTGAGGCTCTAGAACTAAAATAGCACCATGTACACCACTGTCCTTCAAATTCTCTGCATACTCCTATAAAATACAAGTAAAACCTAGAAATGGTGCTACAATAATTAACTAAATCAAAAACAGAAAGGGAACCAAAAATAAGTCAAATTAGATTATTGGAAGTATTGAACTGGTCAAACTAAAGAAATGTCTACCTTAACACATTACCTAAATGCCTGTGACTTTAAAACATTCAATTCTATATGCCTACATGGACTTTCTACCCCTGGAATAGATTACCTTAGCTGCCTTTGGCAAAATCCTTTGGAATTTTTGGTCGTCAATGCTCTTCAACTTCTTTCTTTATTTGGCTTTTTTTTTAAACATTTTTTATTCGTGTGTCACTGGTGAGTCTTTTGTAGATAAAATGCACTTCTGGTGTACAAAATTTAAATCCTGCGGCTCTTTTCACAAAAAATCTTAAAGAGTAAAAATACTCGTAAGTCATACACATTTCAGTATAACTTACGATCAATTTCAATCATAAGAATTTTTCTGAAAAGAGTTGCTGGTATCTATGATGAAGTTATTTCCGAAAAATTTTTATATCGAAAAATTAATTTCTACACTGTTCAGACAAATATGATCACTCATATATTCACATTTCATATTTGAAGTGTTTCGACTGTCATACAAGTGAAGAAGTTTAGCTAGCTATAAAACCAGGTTTAATCTATCATTTTCTACATACGGAAATGCCTGTACCAAGTCAGGAATATGACAGTTGTTTTCCATTTTTTTGACGTGTTTGAGCTTTTGATTTTGCCATTTGACAAGAAACTTTCCATTTTGAATTTTCCTTGGAGTTCGGTATTTTTGTTATTTTACTTTTTTCTAGCTATGTAAGTCTATTTTACTAGTTCAAGTCTCACATAAATAACCAATCAGAAATTATGCATCAATACCCTGTTGCAATTAGTGATAATTTGTGAAGAAATAAATCGGGGATGTGTCCATAGGACACAGATGATACCCCCTCTTGCATATAACTCAAGAATGGTAAAAGTGACGCTATCCAAATTCGTAATTTATCTGTGTTTTGTGGTAATGAGCATTGTGTATAAGTTTTATAACATTTGGATGAGGCAAACAACAGTACGAGAACGAAAACCAATTTCGGGACGTATGCACAGATGGACATACAGACAGACAAGGGTAAAAATTAATGCCCCTCCGTTATGGCGGGGACATAAAAAAAGAGCAAACATATAAGCAATGTCCAAATAAACAAGCATTCTGAGAGTATTGCATGGCAATACATAGTCCCCTACCGGTTAAAAATTAATTGTACTGGAACAAAATGCTAACTTGATCTATAACTTGTCATGGTGTAAACTATATAACAATTATCAAGTCAATATCTTCAAGCATGACATAAAAAAGTGCGGAAAACTGATAATTTAAGTGAATTTTCTAAGTCCAAGGACCATAACTCTGCAAAAAATCATCAAACCGAAACAAAATTCAAATTTGGTCTGTAACTTGTCATGATAAAACTATATACCAATTATCAAATCAATATCTTCAAGCATGACGAAAAAAAGTGCGGAAAACTGATTATTTGAGTGAATTTTCTAAGTTCAAGGACCATAACTCTTCACAAAAACATCAGACTGAAACAAAATTTGAAATTGATCTGTAACTTGTCATGATAAAATAATGTACCAATTATTAAATCAATATCTTCAAGAATGATGAAAAAAAGTGCGGAAAACTGAATATTTGAGTGAATTATCCAAGTCCAAGGACCATAACTCTGCACAAAATTATCAGACCGGAACAAAATTCGAACTTGATCTGTAACTTGTCATGATAAAACAATATACCAAATATCAAATCGATATCTTCAAGCATGAAGAAAAAAAGTGTGGAAAACTGATTTGCCGGACTGATAGGACAGACAGACGGACGGAGTGCAAACCTAAAGTCCCCTTCGACTTTGTCGGTAGGGGACTAATAATTTGATTAAACTGGTTCGAGGAAAGGTGGGTGTAATTATTTGTAATGGTAAAAATAATGCCCAGTTCAGCGCTCTATGCCCCAACCTGAATCTAGCACTGCACTCTGGTTGATTTAACAGCCTGAATATAAATCTGTAAAACCACATAGGACATAAGTTATTTTGTCAGTTCATCTAAAAGTAAAAGTCATATCTCCGCTGACTTTTTGTGTAAATCAAAATTTGAAATCATGAATTCAAATACTATAAACCTTTGTCTTTTGGGAAGAATACCCAATTTTACATAATTTACATGTAGGTCATGTAGGTCATACCTCAAGATCTATTGATTGTACCCATTTTATGACTCGTTCATTTGTCCAGACCAAAGGATCAGTGTCACCATCTTCACTTTTTGATCTTCGCTCAATTAGCACCTGAAATAGAATAAGATTTAACAAATTTGTACCATAACTGACCATGTGACCACTAAAAAGACCAGGATGTTGGTGAATGATTCTGAACATGACTTCGATCAATGAACAAAGAAACAACATTAACTATAAATGTGATTTTAGAATACTGTAAATTCAGAAATTATTGGGATGTTTTTATTAATGCGAAAAATGCGACATCATCAGATTCACAGTAATAACAAGAGTGCACACACTGAAATGTCTCGCCTTCTTTACTAACCATTGATATTATGTTGATAGTCCTAAATGAAAGCTTTACTACAACTATTACATAAACATAACATGATCCAAGAAAATGAAGTCAAGGTCATATAAACCAAACAAGAAATACATGTACACCTTACAATCATTCAATACACTAAATATAGTTGACCTATTGCTTATAGTTTCTAAGAAACAGACTTAACCAAGAAAACTAAACATTGACCAATGAATCGTGAAAATGAGGTCAAGGTCAGATGAACCATGCCAGGCAGACATGAACAGCTTACAATCCTTCCATACACCAAATATAGCTGACCTATTGCTTATAGTTTAAGAAAAACAGATTGAAACACATAAACTTAACACTGAGCAATGAACCGTGAAAATGAGGTCAAGGTCAAATAAAACCTGCGAGACTGACATGTACATCATAGAATATTTCCATACACCAAATATAGTAGACTTATTGCATATAGTATAAGAAAAAAGACAAAAACTCAAAAACTTAACTTTGACCACTGAACCATGAAAATGAGGTCAAAGTCAGATGACACCCACCAGTTGGACATGTACACCTTACAATCATTCCATACACCAAATAAAGTAGACCTATTGCATAAAGTATAAGAAAAACGGACCAAAACACAAAAACTTAACTATAACCACTGAACCATGAAAATGAGGTCAAGGTCAGATGACACCTGCCAGCTAGACATGTACACCTTACAATCATTCCATACACCAAATATAGTAGACCTATTGCATACAGTATAAGAAAAACAGACCAAAACACAAAAACTTAACTATAACCACTAAACCATGAAAATGAGGTCAAGGTCAGATGACACCTGCCAGCTAGACATGTACACCTTACAATCATTCCATACACCAAATATAGTTGACCTATTGCATACAGTATAAGAAAAACAGACCAAAACACAAAAACTTAACTATAACCACTGAACCATGAAAATGAGGTCAAGGTCAGATGACACCTGCCAGCTAGACATGTACACCTTACAGTCCTTCCATACACCGAATATACTAGACCTATTGCTTATAGTATCTGAGATATGGACTTGACCACCAAAACTTAACCTTGTTCACTGATCCATGAAATGAGGTCGAGTTCAAGTGAAAACTGTCTGACAGGCATGAGGACCTTGCAAGGTACGCACATACCAAATATAGTTATCCTATTACTTATAATAAGAGAGAATTTAATATTACAAAAAATCTTAACTTTTTTTTCAAGTAGTCACTGAACCATGAAAATGAGGTCAAGGACATTGGACATGTGACTGACGGAAACTTCGTAATATGAAGCATCCATATACAAAGTATGAAGCATCGAGGTCTTCCACCTTCTAAAATATAAAGCTTTTAAGAAGCTAGCTAACGCCGCCGCCGCCGGATCACTATCCCTATGTCAAGCTTTCTGCAACAAAAGTCGCAGGCTCAACAAAAACTTGCATTTATAATTTCAGTAGTGACTTTTCTTCATAAAGTTTTTGCAATCGCATTATTGAGATTTCACGTTTTTGTCAATTGTTAAGGATTCACAATAGTTGCATGCACTAGTTTCTGAATTTTCAGTATGGAGAATAAAATAATGCGTTTCTTGAAAATGCTAGTTCTTCTTAATATGACACCAACATTATTTGTACTTAGTGTCCTTTTTGTTGTTAGGGATGAGGGATGGATAAATACTCTGCCACGTCCAATCTGTGTTTATTTTTAATGTTTTTCTGCTTTGTATCGATCTGATGAGTTAAGCCTTGTCAACTGATTTTTATAGTTTGTTCTTATGTTGTGCTGTTACACCACTGTCCCAGGTTAGGGGAGGGTTGAGCACTCACAAACATGTTTAACCCTGCCACATTCTGTATGTGCCTGTCCCAAGTCAGGAGCCTGTAGTTCATTAGTTGTTGTTGGTTCATGTCTGTCATATTTGTTTTCTGTGAATTGTTTTTTTATAATTTAGGCCGTTAGTTTTCTCAATTGAATTGTTTCATATTTTTAATGTTGGGGCCTTTTATAGCCAACTATACGGTATGGGTTTTTCTCATTGTTGAGGGCCGTACGGTTGCCTATAATTGCTTACATCCACTTTATTAAAACTTTGGTGGATAGTTGTCTCATTGGCAATCATACCTCCTCCTTATTTTTATATTATCACATTTTTGGGATATATAAGCATTCTCTAAAGGCAGGTAGCTGAAAAAAAGCAATAAATAGAAGTTCAAGAGCAGAATAATCTAAAATATTACTGTTATGCTGCTATTGATAAGGAAAGAGACAATATGTATTTGATGCTAAATTCACCTCATCTTTCACAATAATTCTTTAATTAATATATTCTGGCTTCTGCAAGACCATAAACAAGGTTAAAGGTATATTGTAACCTATAAAAGACCAACAGTAATCAAAATGTTAAATACTGTAAATTCAGAAATTAATGCGATGTTTTTATTTATGCGAATAATATGACAGGGTTATAATCGCAAAATTTTAAACTTGCATTTTAAAATTTTGTATATGAATTAAACAGGACCTTTTTTCAATATTGCAAAAATTAAAATCGCAATAATTAATGCACGCAATAATTTCTGAATTTACAGTATTATACTTTTTATGCAAACTTAACAAAACCATGTACTTTGAATTCAATTCTTTTCCATCTTACCTCTTTATCAAAATTTAACCTGCGTAGCAACTCAACGGCATGTAATACACTAGCTTGGTGAAACTTCCGATGTATATTTAAATGTTTTTCCATTTCTTTTTTAGATAAAATGTTCAATATTCGTCCATCGACAAGATTATTTTCAAATTCACATTTATACTGAGACAGTCCTAGATCTGGTATCCATCGATGTGCAATCCACGTGTGATCTAATCTACAACTTTTGGGATATTTTCTGAAATAGAAATTTCATAAATACTACATCCCATTAAAAAAATAAAATGCTCCGCTGGGCGCAGCTTGATATGACCGCAGAGGTCGAACCCTGAACAGTTGGGGCAAGTATGGACACAACATTCAAGCTTGATACAGCACTGAATTTGGATTGTGATTAAATATTTGACACAGCATAGGTTTCTGACACAGAATGAATGTGATCTAAGTACTTAAAAAAATTTAATTTACCTATTCAAACCATATCATTATTATTTGCTTTTATATATAAATCAGAAATAACCAATTTAAAATAGAAAATTTTAAAGAAAAAAAATGAAAAAAAATTCCCCCCAAATGTTTTGAACCCCCTTATGATTCAACACCCCCAAACTCAATCCCAGCCTTCCCTTTGCGGTATGGTACCTTGCAGTGCAATTTCAGACAGATCCATACACTTGAACACAAGTTATTGTCTGGAAACTAGAAAAATGCTTGTTTTTTGGCCCCTTGTTGGCCCCAAATTCCTAAACGTTTAGGGCAATTACCCCCAAACTCAAACCCAGCTTTCCCTTTGTGATATGGAACCTTGTGGTACAATTTCATAAAGATCCATACACTTACACACGAGTTATTGTCCTGAAACTAGAAACATGCTTGTTTTTTGCCCCTTTTTGGCCCCTAATTCCTAAAATTTTGAGGCAATTACCCCCAAAATCAATCCCAGTCTTCCCTTTGTGGTATGGTACATTGCAGTACAATTTCAGAGAGATCCATACACTTGAACACAAGTTATTGTCTGGAAACTAGAAAAATGCTTATTTTTGGCCCCTTATTCCTAAATGTTTTGGGCAATTACCCCCAAACTAAATTCCAGCTTTCCCTTTAAGATATGGAACCTTGTAGCACAATTTCAGAAAGATCCATACACTTACACATAAGTTATTGTCATGAAACTAGAAAAATGCGTGTTTTTTGCCCCTAATTCCTAAACTTTTGAGGCAATTACCCCCAAAATCAATCCCAGCATTCCCTTTGTGATATGGAACCTTGTGGTACAATTGGTACAATGTCAGAGAGATCCATACACTAACACACAAGTTTCGTGGTATTGAACCTTATGGTAAAATTTCATAGAGATCCATTCACTTAAAACTAAAGTTAGAGTGGGAAAACCAATGTGTCTTCGGACGACGACAACAACGACGCCGCCAACGTCATACCAATATACGACCGCAAATTTTTTTGCGGTCGTATAAAAAATAAGAATATACCTCATTTATTGAGAAAACTAACGGCCTAAATTATGACAAATTAGTTTAAGAAAAAACAAATATGTAGTGTTTCCCCCAAGCATGTTTAGCATGGATAGACGCTATGCCCTTTTTAAATGACGCCATGCCCTTTGTTTGTCTTAATAAATGACGCCATGCCTTTTTTCACTTCTTTGGATGACGCCATTGTCTCAAAAATGTCCTTTCTTCCTGTCTTCATGTTTCTGACAAGTTTATGACCCTCAGCTAATTAAAATTTACAACAAGTGTTATAAATTTGTGATTACAGTTAATCCGCTTATCGCCATCGGATGGGTCACTAATCCATTAATTATTGATTGATTGTTGGTTGCTTAACGTCCAGTGGTCCGTTAATTATTAATAAACCTCATAATTGACCACCATAATAATTTTCCCCAGTAAAATCAGTCAGTCGGCATTTTAATTTCAATATTTCTCAAGGCCAACGACCACAATTTGCAGTTCGTTTGTCCAAGGATTTGTATAGTAATACAAATCCTTGGTTTGTCGTAGTTTCGTCGTTTGTTTTCCCCCAGACAGTTTGCTTTTTAATTTCAATATTTCTAAAACGATCACAATTTGCAGTTCGTTTGTCATAGTTTTGTCAAATAATCGTATTTTCGTGATCTTTGGTATAAAACGTTCAATTACGATTAAAAAGATAGAACTATATTCAAAACGTTCAGAAAAGTTTTCACGAGTCAAACAGGTGCTTCCTTTACTGTTTACGATATACTGCGCATGCGTGAAAGTATTCCTATGAATTTATAGATACTAAAACGTAAAATACGAAATAAATGTAGCTTAAAATAAATGAGAGAGACAAATATAGTTCTTACTAAGCAAATCAAATTCAAAAAATGATAATTTACTGCCTTTTTTTAAAAACGAACCAATCCGAAGATGAATCCGGATTCATTCTGAATTTATTATCTACTTGTCACTTCCCGTTTACATTTCGTTTGTAAATGGAAAGTAAACGTGATCAATTCTCGATTAATTTACAATATACAGTTTTTAGAATCGTTCCAATAAGAATATGTACAAATCCTTGGTTTCAACTTTATAGAAATGAATTCTAAATATCGATCTAAACGCTTTATAAGGATAATGATTATGCAGTGTAATAGTCTTACAAAGTTCTACAAGTTCATTTATACTGTGAATCCTGGTTTACAAAATAGGGGCCCAACTTTGTTGATCAGAACTGTCCCCTGAAACTAATTGAAGTGAAATTTTGAACTAGATTTTCAGATCTTATATCCTAATCTTCATATTTAAGTGCCACATCAGTCAAATCATGTAATTACTGCCTAGTAAATTTATGCCTTAGTCCTTCAAAGTCTGCCAAAGATGTATAGCTAGTAATATACATACATCCTTGGTCCCTTGCTGTTACCCGAAATAATGTTGATTTTCATCTTTATTTAAAGATGCATATACAATATTATTTTGGAACAATACACTTGCTATCTTGAGTTCTGATTCTATCAACACCTGCCAGTCCATACTTTACCAATGCAATATGATAATTTATTGCCTTTCTTGTTTTCAGCATACTGTAGGTGCCCTTTTGTTAATTTTCCATACACTGTAGGTGCCCTTTTTATAAATTTTTGCGCGCTCTAGATGCCCTTTTTCAATTAAGTTGCCATGCCCTTTTTGTGTGATAGGGGAAACACTAAATATGACAGACATGAACCAACGACAACCAGTGAAGATAAAATGAACCACATCTTAATTAATTTGTCTTGCCCAATAAATAACCCAAATAATTTTATCCTTATATTTGTATTCTACGGTGACCTATAGTTGTTAATTTTTGTGTCATTTGGTCTCTTGTGGGGAGTTGTCTCATTGGCAATCATACCACATCTTCTTTTTTATATGATGGCTACATTAACACCTGAAGTCCCAGTCAATGACAAATCGTCAATTAATTATTCAGAATTAGCTCAGGATTTACATATCTTTAAGATACTAAGCTACAAGGTTTGCTCTATCATCCAGAGAGCCCAATCAAAATCTTTGATTTGAGACATGATTTAACTATGTATTGGTTTTCATAAATATAAAAAGAGTACCACTTGAGTGATGCTGTGGGATCATCTTGACCTTGGCGTTAGATGTGTGTTTTTTAATTCAACTTTTTAGATCTTCCAGCAAATGAAAAGATGAAGAATAGCAATAAAATCACAACTTCTTAAATATATCATTTTATTTCCTAACATTCATGGAATTTTATGGAATTAATTAATTATAAGACTTTACCATTATCTCAATTTTTAATATCAGATATAAAATTTCTATCCCCCTTTTAACCATTTTATTGGCAAAATATTATAGAAAAATAATATAAACTTACGCATCTCCTGGATTTCTCTGTTCCTCGATAGCCAATCGAATCTTCTTCCGATGCATAGGATTGGTTATACATAAGGCTGAACCAAGCTCTGAATCACTTAAACCAAGTAACACCTAAGCAAAATTACAAGAAAAGACATTATATAAATATAAGCACAATTTATTTTTGTCAATTTTACATGTATTATAATTTGGTCATAATTCTATATCAGAGGGCAGTACATATGTATTATTACTTTAAAAAAACTAAGATTGATCATTTTGGGTTTTTTATTTCTTTTTATGACCTCCCTTTACCTGCATATCGATATCTTATAATAACTCAAATCATGTTTATCTTTACATGTTCTAAATCATTAAGGGCTATTCCATTAAAATGTATGTGGGAGGGTAGGAAGGGACTTTCAAAATATCCCTACAACCAAGAACCATTTTTTAGATAATTTTGCATAATGGTAATAGACGCATACAGTAAAAGACCCATGACCCACATTCAATAATTAAACTTCCCTTCCTACCCTCCCACATACATTTTAATGGAATAGCCCTAAATCAATATTCAAAATTTTTTTAGAATAAAATTGAGAATGGAAATGGGGAATATGTCAAAGAGACAATAACCCGACCAAAGAGCAGACAACAGCCGAAGGCCACCAATGGGTCTTCACCACAGCGAGAAAATCATTCACCCGGAGGTGGTCCTCAGCTGGCCCCGAAATAAAATTGTGTACTAGTTCAGTGAAAATGGACGTCACACTAAACTCCAAAACATACAAGACTAACAAAGGCCATAGGCTCCTGACTTGGGACAGACTAAAAAAATGCGGCGGGGTTAAACATGTTTTGTGAGATCTCAACCCTCCCCTATACCTCTAGCCAATGTAGAATAAACAAACACATTGTAATATGCACAATAAAACTCAGTTCAAAAGAAGTCCGAGTCCGATGTCAGAATAGGTCACAAAAGAAACCAAGCAAAATGACAATGATACATAAATGAACAAAGGACTACTAGCAGTTACTGACATGCCAGCTCCAGACCTCAATTAAACTGATTGAAAGATGTCGAAAACAATTTCTAGATCATTTTTCATTTTTTAAATATTTTTTTTTCTTCAGATAATCAGTTTAAAAGTCATCACACACCCTAGTTTCAAGCTCTGACAAAAATTGTGACATCGGCAAAATTACTGCTCCTTACATAACCTTGACATCTCAGTCCTGTATGTTTTATTAAAGTATTTCCCTTGAGTGACCCCCAAAATGGTGAATTAATCTAGCTTCAAAGTTATTTAATAAAGACTTTGCTGTCATCACTTTTTATGCATGTTAACAATTACCTTGCCACTTTTAACATTTTCTGCACATGTCTTTCCATACATGGGCATGTTAATGACAATCTCTAACCAAGCTAACACCTGATTGGCTTTCCATGTAGACATGTGACAACCACGTGACTGCTCCACTAACTTTAGCTTATCTTGATAATTTTCTGGATTTAACAAGGTTATTCTTGAAGGCGAGGGAGAATCTGAAATGTAAACAATAAAATAATAATTTTTTAAAGTTAATGTTGGGCCATTTGGATATGGTGAGCTTACTTACCAAAAACGTTCTTCATTCGTCTGAAAGGTCATTTTGGTTTCAGGATGCCAAATCAAATACTTTATACATGTATTTTTTTTAAACAGATTAGACCGTTGGTTTTCCCGTTTGAATGGTTTTACACTAGTAGTTTTTGGGGCCCTTTATAGCTTACTGTTCGGTGTGAGCCAAGGCTCCGTGTTGAAGACCGTACTGTGACCTATAATGGTTTACTTTTATAAATTTTGACTTGGATGGAGAGTTGTCTCATTGGCACTCATACCACATCTTCTTATATGCTTACATATATAAAATGAGAGGCATAGGGTATGTGAGCCTCTAGATTCTTTTAATTTCTTTATGCTAAAGCAAAATATGTTTTTTTCACATTGCTTGATCATGAAAACAGTAAAACCAGATCAATGAAATTCTTTATATAATGAAAAACATACAAGTAAATCATTATGAATATATGATGAAGGTCTGGATGGGGGTCCTTAATTCTGTATTTTATAATTTTAAGCCTTTTTCCTATTCTTTATATTTTCTAGCTCATTTTCTGCATTTATTTATCAATTCAAAGATCTTAAGTACAAATATCAAGAACAGAATGAAGGTTTAAAGCACCAGCTTTACTGTTTTTAGAAAAAAAATAGGAAATACACTGATTTTTCTTGAAACGTACATTTTCTAACTATTGTTTTCTGAAAAAGCAAAATTGTTGCACTGATAACAATTTTAAAATTATCAATTGCATACCTAATGTAAAACAACATATTTGTTTACTCTTAACAATGGCCAATTATCAGTTTTTAGAAAGTGAAATTTACTAATTAATCTGATTAAATCTTAAAATGCAAATAAACACTTTGAACCTGTCCTTCATGTGACTATGAGCTGATATAAGTATATAGTATATATATTAAAAACTAAGTCATTCTTTGCTCATTGATTTGGCATTATAAAAATAATCTCTTTAGGCTGTGTATCATAACCTTGATGTATAGAATTTGGCGTTACACCTCAGCAGACCAAACACAATAATGGCGCAATCTCCGTCTGCTTGTCAACTTTGTGAAACAGATACAAATATTGAATGGAAATGTTATGAGTGCGAAATATTATTCTGCAATAGCTGCAAAATTAAGATTCATTCCAAGTTAAAAATTTCTGACAGTCATCACGTTTTAAACATTAAGACTTGCAGAGAGGACGATTCTGAGATATTTAAGAGGGCGGAGCTAAAGAACAAACCATGTAAGAAGCATGCAAAACAGAAGAGCATTTTCTATTGCTGTGAATGTGATGAAATGATATGCGCGGCTTGTTTACCGGAGTCACATTCAAATCACAAATTCCAGGAGATCGAAGAAGCCTTTGATGAAAAATTGACAGAAATAAAAAGTATTCAAGAAAAAACGGAAAAACAATTTGAGATTATGGTAAGAGATGCAGAAACATTACAGAAATTCCTTTCATGCTTAAATGAATATTATAAGGTTGAGACACTAAGAATAAATTTGAAATATGTAGGTTGGCAACAGCTTCTAAAACAAAAATGGAGCAATTTAACGAGTACTCTACAAGTTTTGAAAAAAAGAGCAGATGAAAATATTTCAAAAGAGAAGTCTTTGTTGCAGGAAGGTAAACAAATATTATTGCATAGGACTGAAAAAATTGACCAGACACTGAAATCGTTTCAACCTGAGGAAGTATTTAGCATTGTAAAAGAAATGAAAAAAGAAAATATTCCAATTTATAACACAAATGTTGGAAAGCGTTTATATTTTGTCTCCAACTCAGATTATAAATCAATACATGTAGTAGAAAAGGACTTTATTTCACAATTTGAAATTATGGAACAGCATGTCAGCACAGATTTTGAAATCATAGGGAAGTATGTGCTTGATATACCAGGAAAACTTGCTGGCTTATCTATTTGTAAGAACGACCATACAATGGCATGGATATACAACGATCAAAACATACTACGAAAAATATACCTGGCTGAAAATGGTATTCAGACCATAAAAGAAATAAACGTTGAAGTCCATGACATCTCATTGGACCAAGAAGGTACTCTTTACGTTCTTGTGAAGGACAATACTGATATTAAGATATTCAAAAAGAAGAAAAAATTTAAATCCTTTCTCAACATGTCCCCTTACTTTCCAATAAGCATCCATATTAATAAGGACAATGAAATAATAGTAGGTCTTATTAAGGATAAAGAATGTAAAGTCGTGGTCTTATCGAAATTGGGAGAGAAAATCAACTCACTTGAATTAGATACAGAAGACAAGAGAATATTTACATTTCCACACAAAATAACATCAAATATCAATGGGGACATTTTGGTGGCTGATTGTCAACAAGATAGCGCTGGGAGAGTGGTAATCATAAAAAAAGATGGCCATTTCAATTTAATTTCCAATGCAAATGTTATCATAGAAGACTTTTGCCCTGGAGATATAGCAACAACTTCAACTGGTCATGTCATTGTCATAAATACAAAGCACCATAAACTATGTATTTACACCATGGATGGTACTTATTTGACTAATGAATATCTTAGTATATTTAAAGATTATTTATCTGAGAAAGAAAGAGATGAGACCACATGCAATTTACCCAAACTTACATCAGACATCTTTGAAAAATTTAAAGAGACTGAAAAATACTTTTCTCTAGCACTTTGTATTGATGCAGGCAATAATGGCCTCTTACTAGTAGGTGGTGAAACAAGGAGTACAGAATTTATTAAAAAATCAACAGGTTTATGTGTTGTTAAACTAAAATCTTCTGATGCAAGTGCAGTAAAGTAAAGTAAAGTATGCTGATAGTTATAAGATATTAAAAGTAATTATAAATTTGTTGTTTTACATCTGTTTTATTTTTTAAGTGGTGGTGGATGAGTGGGGGGATTTCAGGGGGTAAATAAATGCCCTAGCTTCACCAAATGTGAGTTGTCTCTCTTAGGTGTAAGAGTTGTCCTTCTTGAATAGGTTTCAGAAGTATTTTCTATATATATATGTACCATAGTTCATACGACTTTCTGTTGTAAAAAGTGTGAGGTATCAACACATACACTATGGGCGTATTAAAGGACTTTTGACTGGTAAGCCAATCCCACAACAGATAACCATCACAGTTTTGGATGTTGCTACTGATTGGCTAATCAATCAAAAATGAGTACGAAAGTTTCGACAATTACACCAACTTCGTTAGTCTCGGGCAGATAGTTGTCTCATAGGCATTTATACCACATCATCTTATCTTTATACATATTTGATTTCAAACCATACTGCATCAGTAAAACATAAAATTTTATTTTAATTAATAACTTTTAATAACTCAAAATTTATATTCCCACATATCAACTACAGTGTAGTATTTCCCAAAACACTTCATTGTATCTCGTATCTACATCAATCAGAACTAAGGAAAATCAAATATATCACATTAACTCCGTAATGAATATATATCACTTAAAATATGATTTTGTGAAAACATCTAATTTCGTCCCGTAAAATTGAACACGCACTGCGAAAACACACATTTGCCATTAGCATTACCAGAATTAATACTATCTAGACCAGATTTGCCCATGTCCATGCTTTCTTCTTTGTCTTGTGATTCCAATTTACATTTCTTTGGCGGGCCTCCTGGCTCAAGAATGTTTGAAATATCCATTAGCATTTCCGTTGAAGCTCGTTTATATTTTCGAACGCTTTCAACAGATCTGTGTCCGGTTCTATTCATTATCTCTTGCTCCGGAACGCCAGCTTGATAGAGAGATGTTGCACACGTCCTTTTTCCGGAATGGTTTGTAAAGTAACCTTCGATTCCTGCCTCAAAACACATGCTTTTCATTATTGATGACAATTTATTTACACCTAATGGCTGTGAACTGAATTTGATTTCACAACCTTTCTCTAAAGGTCGTCTGTAAAACGAGTTCCCGTTCATTTCAGAAATAATACTTAGGTAATCTTCATAAATCTTAAATAAATTAAGATTTTGGAAATGGTGCTTTATGTTTTTTGTAGTCAGGTGTCTCTGATGAAGTCCCCCTGAAACACCGAGGATAAAAGATATTTAATACAAAATTACTAGAAACGTAATTAAATGTTTATGTGTGTATTATATATCTAGTTCATGTGTCTTAACTTCTTAAAAAAACTTTATAAATATTTTAATCATGATATCAAAATTATTAGTGAAGTTTGTATACATAATCATTCGGGAAAACTTGCATAAGTATCTTGATGGGGTCCTTCATTTCAGTATTCTTCAATTTTCATGCCATTTTTTCTCTATTTTTTATATTTTAGCACCTCATTATTCTCTAGTCTTTATACGTTTTTCCCGTTTATATTCTCTTTTCTGCAAACTCCCTTCAACACCCTCATGCATGCCATGACTTATAATACGATAGATAATACAATAAGATATTTTATAGGTTTCGAATCCCAAATCATTCATGATTGCTACCAAAAAATGAAACACTTTATAAATTTCATGCGTCCAAATCGCTTTTCTGGATTTTCCTTCTTCAGGAATGCTCAAGAGTGAAAGCCAAATATTTGAATTTTGACAATGTATGAATTTACGTCATTAGATAAACATAAAGATTAAACATTGAATAACAATATCAACGCGGACCTCGAAGAAGACACTTTGATTTTCCGAAAATTAACAATTCCACCTTGACCTTCTTATTAAAGTACAACCTAATTGTTAACTTTTAATTTTTAATAATACATACCTTTGTAGGTTTTGCTAGCTCTTCCAGAAAAGGCAATGTAATGTCCATTTTGATCTTTTCCAATTTTATACTGATCTGTTGACAAGTTCCTGTGTTCGTCTACACCCCTTAAACCAAACAGTTTGCTGTTGTAAAAAAACATGGTGTTAAGCACAGATTTCGAACTTTTGTTTCCTAGTAAATTCTTCTCCCAAAGAATATCTTCACTCTCCTGGTTAATAGGTTCTGCTTGTTTTGGAGTTGTCCCTATTCCCTCTGCCGTTAGCTGTGTCATTCTAGCACTAAAAGAACGCCTAAACTCATAAAATTGCGAGTCCTTTTCGTCCAAGAAATTGATATGAATTTCATTTTCACGTAGGTGCCGCAATATTCCTACACACAACATGTACAATGTTTTCGGTGGGTACGGTTTTCCGTCTTGCCGCCTCGTTTCAATCACAAAACGGCTCATCCATTGATTAATGTCACCAACTGTAAATCTTGTGAGCTCCGGAATGGCACAACTCGTGCTTGCTATGCGCGCACTTCTGCAATCATTGAACGTAGATATACTCCAATTTGTATTCTTTCTGGTGTTTTTACTCTCGGTGGATTTAACTAAAATGTCAATGTCCATATCGTTAACGAAGTTACCATACCGTCCATTATTAACATGACCCTCTGCTTTTACTGCGACATTAGTTTCCGGCATGATGATTTTCTCCAACTGTTCAATTACATTGTCGGCTGTTATTGGAACCTGTGTTAACTGAAAATCTAATTGAGAAATATCTACCTCGTGGTTCACATCCATGTCAACTTCGTACTTATCTAACGCCTGTGAAAGGGTTAAATCGTCCATTTTTTCCAAAATAGTGTGTTCATTTTCCATATCAGTACATATTTGGGATAAAGTAATGTCGTCAACACTTTGATCCCAGTGGGCATATAAAAAATCCGTT
This sequence comes from Mytilus californianus, assembly GCF_021869535.1. NCBI lineage: Eukaryota > Metazoa > Mollusca > Bivalvia > Mytilida > Mytilidae > Mytilus > Mytilus californianus. The sequence continues at coordinate 71,237,770 of NW_026262593.1, read as the reverse complement.
TCTAGTGAATTCACTTTGGCATTATCCATTTTGCTCCTTACACATCAAACCGCAAACTGAAATTCTACCGCGTGAAAACAACGTGACGGCTAGCGATGACGTCGAATGAACGTTTGGCACATGTGATTTACCAAATGGCACACGATTGGTTATGTGTGATACATGATAGGAGGGTCTAAATTGCACTTTCTCGTGCAATTTAGTCCCTCCTATCGTGTATCTACACATAACCAAACGTTTGACATTTGGTAACTAAAACATATATCTATTTTTGAGACCAACAATCAAATTTGATTGGCTATATCTGACTTCTGTGAATGTCATCAGAAAACATGATGTGAAGAATTATCAAATAGAATTAAGTCATAATATACATTTAAATTATCATGTACTTTGGAGGTTAATTTGTTATACATTTTGATGGCATAATTTCATTGTCTTAAATAAGTAATCAAACAGATTATTAAATACGTGAGCTCAAAAACGAATGAAAGATGAACATTACACAACTTGTTATCTAAAACATTTTTATTGTCTTTTACCTTCTAACTCAGTTCCCACAGGTATTGCTATTGACCTCCTGACCCTGCCTCTTGTGAACACTTTGGATATGGACCCCAAACTGATTCGCTTTTTCTTCTTGGTTTCAGACGAAGTTTCACTGATCGGTAATGATATACTACTTTTATTTTGGCTGTCAATCAATGGCGTCAGGGAATTACTACGATCTCTGGATTCTTTTGGAGTACCGAATTGTGCTAAAACAGAAAATATTAATATTTTAGACGTGATATGAATATCCACTGCTTCTTTTTGAGTACCAAATTGAGCAAAAAATGGAAATAATTATTTTACAAAGAAGACACTAGTGCAGAAATTCCAAAAGGTTACAAAACATAATACTGTAAATTCAGAAATTATTGCGACATTTTTATTATTGCGAAAAATGCGACAGGGTTATAATCGCAATAATTTAAACTCGCATTTTGAAATATCTTAGATGAATTGAACAGGATTGTTCTCAATATCGCAAAAATTAGAATCGCATTTTAGTCTAAAATGACAAAATCGCAATAATAAATGCACGCAATAATTTCTGAATTTACAGTACTCTAGCTTATTAAAGAGCAAATAAAAACATTATTTAGATTCCTCGGATTCTTTGATGCCTATCAGCTGAATGGTAGATCAGTCACCTTTTATAAGTGTCTATATTTCTCATTGTTGAAAAAGTATGGTGACCTATAATTGCTTATATCCCCTTTTTGAACTTTGGAGGATAGTTGTCTAATTTGCAATCATACTACATCTCATGGCTTCCAAAATGGTCATATATTCCGGACATTTACAAATTTAACGGACATTGTCCGGCTGGCAAAAGCATAAAACGGTCATCTACTTTTAGTTTTCAAAGCTTTATTTAGAGATGGTCATTTGAACATTTTTTTTTACATTGGAAGTTTATTCAATCTTTTTGACCCGACCTTTTGCCTTAAACAGCCACACATTTCCGGTCATAAAAGTGACATGATGAATAAGTACTATCAAAACAAACCCTACTTTAATACCTTCTTATTTTAATCATGGTTATTTAGTTGTTGAACAGCTGAAATTTACGTTCAGGCGACAGGTAAACTATCTGAACCGGACATTGATGGGTCTATTTCCTTACATTTCAGCGGTTTGCATCTAATTAGTTTAGTCAAAAAGATTGAAATTATCAGAAATATGTTTATAAATATGGTTTGATGAAAAATTTAAAATGTTTTAAACGAAAAATCGTCAGAACCACGTTGTATGAACTAGTACACGTGTGCGCATGTGCACAGGTGGGAAATTAAAATATGCATCCTAATTCTTCAAAAATGCGAAAATTATCATTGATACCTTTATCTAACGTTCATTTCAAGTATTTTCTTGAAGAAATAGCGTGGAAATAGCTACTTAAACTCAATCATGCTTTGTAAGCGTACAGCAGATTTTACGTATTCGTCTCTGGTCTGTGTTTAACCATTGTCAGGTCAACATCCGGTATTAGGAAAATGTGCTTTTTAAAAACAAAAGTAAAGTTTTTGACAACGTTATTTTGCACAAATAAAGGGTCTAAGTCAGATATTAGTATGCTGCTGTTGCAAACTTCGAATGATGCACTGTCAATTTAACAATGTACGTCAGAACATCGAAATTTATACCAAAGTAAAGTTTAATATCGTTTTAATGTCATGATGGACAACTGATTACCATAAATGCCTTTTGGAACTAAGTCTTAAGAGATTAAAATCGAGATTATCGATAAGAAATAAAATGTCCGGCTGGCTCAATTTTTTTTTGAAAGCCCTGTCACATCTCCTTATTCTCCTATAAAAGGGCATTTATGTCACAATAATATAATTAAAGAAAAAAAAAAAACCTTCTTTTCTTGATATTTTCTAGTTGACACAGATATTTGTTTCTTTTATATTGATGGTTGACGGGTGCTTATGTCCATTAGAAATGGAGGATGAAAACACATTTATATACCCAGCTTTGTACAATACTTGCACATTGTGTTTAACTTTTAACATTCTAGCTCACAGTCCACAGGAAAACATATCACTTTATTATATAACAAATGTATTATTGACTCTAACTAGGTTTGCTCTTTCTCAAAAATATCATGTTCCTAGTGGAGAATCAGCAAATACCAAATTTTATGCTGTTTTTTGTATACTGTTTGTCTTTTCATTGTTTTTCATTTTTAGCCATGCCATGTGAGTTTGTTTTCGACTTATGAGTTTGAATGTCCCTTTGGTATCTTTAGCCTATCTAGTACATCTTTATACAAAGATCAACAAAAAAGATAATATAAATAATACCATCAAAACTTGAGTCATTATGGGTAAGGTTAGCTGACAACGGTGGTGTTTCGTACGGTGGCAGATCTTCACTGTTAGGTGTGGTACAGCGTATGGTAGGTGGCGTGGATGGCACATGTAATGTATACCCAGTTTTCACTGCTTGTTCTTTCATCTACAGAAAATAATTCATAATTCTATCAAAATTTTCAAAGGTAGTATTGACTTGCAATGTTTATTTCAATTCTGTCTGATCTGACATAATTTTAGTATTGATTATTTCCCTTTATTAACTTTTGAATTCACTTTGTAAATTTTTGAAGATTTTGCTGCAATTAACATTAAATAATGAAACAACAAAATGAAAAAAAATTGGCACCCCTTTCACAAAAATTTGCAATAGTTATTCATTTAATATGCAAGAATTTCAAAACATAAAAGTGTTTCAGCTTTAATTAATGGAAGAACTACCTGCACTCTTGACCTATTTCTTACTTTCCTAAACCTATTTGTTTGTGTTTTGTTTTGTTTGTTTGTTAACTAATTGAATCAGTGTTTTTTTAATCCCTGTTGAGTTCGATTTTTCTCAATGATTGAAGATACATCAACACTTCAAATTTCTTTTCTTTCCTGAAATACTTTATGACCCTTAAGCCTTTTCCTAGGCTATGCTTAATTTTTTGGCTAAGAAACCCCTATAGTTCTAATTTTTAAAAACAAAATCCATCTAAAAAACATTCCTGATAAAACTTTTTAATTTTTTGTAAATTTTTGTTATTTCAAATATGTTTTCATATGAAAAATCCAGAGACCTGTTTCCCAACAAATAGTTGTATCGTAAAAACAAGTACATGCACTGACCAATCTTTACTTTTCTATAATTTTAATGTAGCACACATTTTCTATTGAAAAAGATTTTTTTACCACAGAAAGTTCCATGTCCAACTTTTTAATGTGTTGCTCTTTGGATTCGAGTTGTGTGCGTAGAATTACGGCCCTTTCCTGAGCATCCCGTGCTTGTTTGATTATCTCCCATTTCTCTTGTTCAGTATCCTCTCTTTCACGGGCCAACTGAAAAATACAATGTACAACAAAATTTAATTGTATGATGATCAAGATTTCTATTATCATGCATTGTTTAAAATAAAATGTTATGCTTTTGGTAGTGTTTTAATATAAGGATGTCAAGAAACAAAATTTGTTCGAAGAATTTTTAGATAAACAAGCATTCTGTGAGTATTGCATGACAATACATAGTCCGCTACCAGTTAAAAATTCATTGTATTGGAACAAAATGCTAACTTGATCTATAACTTTGCATGGTGTAAACTAAATAACAAATATCAAGTCAACATCTTCAAGCATGACAAAAAAAAAGTGTGGAAAACTGATTATTTGAGTGAATTTTCTAAGTCCAAGGACCATAACTCTGCACAAAATCATCAGACTGGAACAAAATTCGAAATTGATCTGTAACTTGTCATGATAAAACAATATACCAATTATTAAATCAACATCTTCAAGCATGACAAAAAAAATGTGGAAAACTGATTATTTGAGTAAATTTTCTAAGTCCAAGGACCATAACTCTGCACAAATCATCAGACCGGAACAAAATTCTAACTTGATCTGTAACTTGTCATAATAAAAGTATATACCAAATTTCAAATCAATATCTTCAAGTACGAAGAAATAAAGTGAGGAAAACTAATTTGCCGGATTGACAGATGGACAGACAAACAGAAAGAGTGCAAATCTAAAGTCCCCATCGACTTCGTCGATAGGGGACTAAAAATCCAATCAATTCTCTTCCGTCTGCAGCCACAGATTTGTTTTCGTATGGATGTAGTGACTTGTGCTACTGGTCTTTTTCTAAGATGTCTACTAACCCTAATAATTCAGTCCCTCCCCATGATCAACTCTCCCACTCGCATGGGACAGACTCTTTATACAATAAAAACTTGCTACAAATCCAGGATTTTGATTGGCGCTCTCTGTATGAGACATATGAATCCAGGATTTTGATTGGTGCTCTCTGTGATGAGACATATGAATCCAGGATTTTGATTGGCGCTCTCTGTGAGACAGACAATCAGCTGATGGCTTAACGTTATCAAGTTAGGTATATCCCGAGATAATTCCCAATAATTAATTGAAATTTTTCATTGACTAGGCTTTCAGGTGCTAATGTAGCCATCATAGAGCATTGGAATATAAAGACTAAATTATTCGGGTCAGATGTCTTACCTGTTTAATAGTTTCATCATTTTCTGCCATTTTTTGTTGATAATTTCTGATAAAGTCCCGTAACTCTGTCTCTTTATCCTCCAGTGTAGTGTACAACTGTTTCATCTGGTTCAGCAGCTCTAACTTTTCTGCCTTTAATCTCTTTCTGTCTGATTTCATTGCTGTAATATAGAAATAAACTATGATTTAAAACACTCTGATGATTGAAGTGTTCTGTACACTTGATTATGATTTCAACAAATATTTACAACAATAGGAAAAGCAGTAAATGAAACTGTAAAGAATGGCTTACTTATTTATTTTGAATTTTTCACACAGCTAGAGATTCATATAAAGATATCTAAATGTTATTTCACCTGCCTAGCGTCTGTGAAAAAATGATTTGTTTAACTTAGGACTGATTGATCGATTGGTGTTTAAAACCCCACTTTCAGCTCTATTGTGCTATTTCTGGGTGGTCAGTTTGTATTGGCAGAGGAAGCTGGAGGGCCCAGAGAGAACCACTGACCTTGGAAGGAAAACTGACAATCCCAGTCAATTAAGATTGGAGTATGGTGTGTATTTAAGAATTGCCATCTGACAAGAATGTATAACTCAAATTTTTTCTCCAAATACTCTTTTCATACAGTACAACTGGAGTTATTTCCCCTTGATCTAACTTACTACAAAATTAACCCAATAACATCTTTGTGCCTTTAAAATATGTATATAAATAGTATCTTTAACATCATTTAAATTCTATAACAAGGAGTTTGACAATACTACTGATGGGTGCATATTTTGACTGTAATAAAGTAATATACTACTGTATTGTTATAACAGAAACAATCTTTACTTCAATACTTTTAATTCTGACTTAAAGAAAGGAATCCATGATTTCCAAGCTACCATTTGTCAAGAAGAATTTGGTTATCAAAAACTTCGGTAAAAACCAACAGCTGTGAGTATCTTAGCTTACTGTAAACCAACTAACTTTTGTGACTTTGGCGAGTAGAAAATAACGGGAATATAAATTGTCATGAATATGTAAAACTTGGATCTTTCCTTTTCAAACTACATCAAAGAAATTAGAAAATTGCGAAATTAAATAGCCGTGAAGTGGACGAGAATGTGTTAAACCCGAAATAAAGTATCCGCGAAAATAAGTTTGTTTACAGTATAGCTTCCTGTAGTAGTAAGCCCATCTCAACACTATTTTCCAATTTATGTGTGGTCTTTTTATTTCCTTGTTTAATTTAGTGGTCATCACATTGGTAGCTGGACTGTGCAGATTTTCAATGGGTGTTTTACTTCGATTGGTCCGAGAACACAGTTATTTCGTAATGCATTTCTTTTAGACAATAAATGAAAATTAAAAAAATCCCACCTGCGCTTTCTCAATAATATTTTTACAGTGTGTTGTACTATTTTTGGGACAAATTATATCAAAATTATAGAAAACTTCATCGGCTCTAACTCAAAATATGGACAATTTTATGTTAAGGGGGTCTTGAAATCTTTTGACAGCTTCCGAAGTGCTTATTTTTAACCTTTTTCAGTTGGACCAAATCACTACTTTACTTTAAAATTAATGACCCAAATTTTTTTACAGTGTGATTTCATCCCCCTACTTGCTATTTGAGGCAAAAAAATGGAGAAATAAATTTGGAAGGGGTATAAAAAAAATTGGCAAGTAACACACTATCCACACTAGGGACTATATTTGTGGACAACGAAAAATCAAAGGACGATAACTGTGTACTCGGACCTATTACATATGAGAAAAGTGGCAGTTTATGCACAAAAAAACTGAACCTGTGATCAAATTATGAGCCTGTCCAAGTCAGGCTATTTGGCTCGGGTGTTGTTCAGTGTGGTTCATTGTTGTTTGTCAACTTTATTTGTATTTTCCTGAGGCGTCTGGTGTTGGTGGTTGGTATGGTCTGTTAAACTGTCCAATATTTTTGTTATCTCCTGTTATCCTGTGTATGAGTTATTTGCAGACAGGCTACCAGTATTTCAGAATTGGTTCCTTGTTACAACTTACCCTGTAATGCCTCCTTTGCTCTATTAAGCTCTTGTTTAGTCTGAATCAGTTCTAGTTTCAGTTCACCATATTTACTTATATCACAGTTTATATCTTTGCCATTTTCCTGTGAAGATAAAATGTCATTCTGAGCCTTCAGACGACAGTTCTCTTCTTTTAATTGCTTCATTTCGTTATCTTCATCAACTCTTTGTTTGGGATTTATATCTGTAAAATAGAGAATATTTATGTATACCCCACATCACCCTTAATATATACTTCTTGAGGACGTCCTGAACATGCATGAAATATTTGCCGCTGGACATTTAGCAACCAACAATCAAATCAATCATTCTTTTTGAGGAGGGGAATGGTATTACAATGCTTGGATATGATGTATTGATTTATGACTCAACATCCCTACGTATTTTTGAGGATAACCAAAAGAAAATGTGCAGCCATTTTACAACTATTTGTCATCTAAGAGTCACTGGGGCCTGGGTGATCAAGTGATCCAAGTCACTGTGTCCTGAAGTTGGGAGTTTAAACCCAGCACAGGGCAAGTGCCTTCAGCTTCAATCTTTATTGACTAGGATTGCCTATTTTCATACTGAGGTACTAGTGGTGGTTTTCTCAAGACCCAATTAAGGCTTCCTCCACCAATAAAAGCTGGCTGCCAAGATATAGCCAAGAGTGCTGAAAGTGGCATTTATGTTGTTGTCTCATTGAAATATAACCCATGCACATCCCCTTTCATTCACAACAAGAATAAATTAACAGCTTACTGCAATAAATTATAAAACAGCAGCACAATTTTGTACTTTATAAAAACATTCATAAAATGTGTGAATTATTTTTTTTTTAAATCAAGTTAAAAATACCATACAGCATTCATTAGTTTTCCAGAAACAGGTTACTGTGGTAATTTTTTCTTAACACAGATCACTGATAAGATAATAAGGGAATGTGGCTTTAGTTATTAAATCTTCAATTAAAAAGTTCAAAAATACCCAAACAGATGCCTTTTGAATGATAATAAAAGTATTATTATTAGCTATCCTGTGTACATTTCATAATCTATTCCTTTGAAATATGATATGACCTTTTGACCTTGAAGATGTAAAATTAGATGAGGTTTGGAGGATGAAATTATAAAGTGAACAAACTTGTTTTTGTTCTCCTTATCTAGAGTATCCATAAATCTACATTAATCTTTTATCATTGCATAAACATGTATAAATTGATAAACAGTCAAACTGTATGAAAAAGTTTTAGAAATCTGATTCGCTATTAAAAAAATCAAACCAAACAGAACAAATATAAGAAAAATGTGTCTGAGGACACGAATGCCCCTGCTCAAGTTTCAAACAACGTAAATGGGATGGATGGACAGACAGAAGGACAAAAGACGGAAATTTGGAAGGACGGACGGTCAAGGGTAACACTTTATGGTCCCGTCGACTACGCCAGGGGTATAAAAATAGTAAAATTCAATGTATCTTAAACTAGAACCAATTAAGAGATCATGAAAGATAAATGTATTACTGTCAATTCATTATTATTCGTATGATAGCAAATTTTCGTGGATTTCGTGGGGATAGGTAAACCACAAATTGAAAAGTTCAACGAAATCCACAATTTCTCTAGGCTAATATGCAGATTTTTGCAAAACCACAAAATCAAATATCCACGAAAATTCAATTGTTCATTAATCATCCCCAAAAATTTGAACTTAATAAAATTAGAAATAAAGAAAATAACTGAATCCACAGTAGTCTAATTTTATCTAGGAAAAGGAAAAGCATTGAAGATGGTCTGGATGGGGATTCTTCATTTCTGTAGAAAAATCATGGTAGCGCCTAAAATTTAATTCTTAGGAGGTCCAAAAGTGGAGGTAGGGGTAGTATAGAATTTTAGTATAAGTTTAAACTCTAGGTTCAGGGTATATATATGTTGAAAATATGCCGCACAGCCCTATATTTTGACCTTTGAATAAAATAGTAGTGCATATCAACTTTCCATTCCATGATGTAATTTTTCACGAAACTTCATAGTAAAAGTGGCACAGTTTTAGCCGCAAAGGGAGTTCCTATGGGAAATTACATTGTCTATATTTACAGAATTGCAACCTTTATACTTTTTGCCCATTATTCTCTATTCTTTTTATTTTAGCACATTATTATTCTGATCTACTCTTTAATTTTTTGGTCTAACGGGCATAAAAAATAAGTTGAACATGACACTATGTGATAATTGCATATATAAGTTCCTCCAAGGACACAACCAGATGGTTACCCAGGGATATCAGAGAGCGTCACATAAGGGACGGTATTGATCTTGCTGTAAGATTTGAGCTCTTAATTCAGTTCATTATTGAAGAAATTCCAGCAATTGCTTATTTATCTTAGAATAATGAAACTGCTCCTTTCCTATTTCATCTATTTTAGAATTTCTGTATATTTTTGCCTCATGTATGATAATCATCTATCAATCAATGATGTACATCTATTGCATATCGATCAATCAAATATTCAAAACATCTATGATCTTGCACATCCATTGCATATTTTTATTTTATTTATTTGTTTTTGGGGCCTCGGTGGCCGAGTGGTCTAAGTAGTTACTACTGTAATCACTAGCCAGTCAACACTGAGGTTGTGAGTTCGAACCCCGCTTGTGCGAATGCACTCGACTCCAATCTTAATTGACTAGGATTGTCAGTTTTCCTATCGAAGGTCGTGGTTTTCTCTGGGCACTCTGGCTTCCTCCACCAATAAAAACTGGCCGCCACAAAATAGCCCAAAAGCGTTCTTAAAAGTGGCGTTAAAACACCAAAAATCAACCAATTATTTGTTTTTTTCTCATATAAAAATACTTACGTTCGTCATCACACTTTGTCCCACACTCCTGTTGAGGGGTTGTTTCAGTAATTTCACTAATTTCTGTTAATTTTTTATTTGTGTCCAGCAATTCTGCTCGTAGTGAATTTACTTCCTGGTTAGCAGCGTTTATTGAACCGTCAATTCTCGCAGCTAATTTCTTATTGTCCTCCACCATCTTACGGAATTTACTCTGAGCGTCGTGAAGAAGTTGTCTAATCAACTTCATAGACACCTTCAGTGTGTCCTGATGTTTCGGTGACAAGTCTGTTTCAAAAGAGATCTCGCCATTTCTTGGTCGGAATATGTATTCCACAATTTGGTCATTTAGACAATCCAGTGACTGGATAGCTGGAAAAAAGAAAACAAATTTGGTAATTAAGTCTCCCTAAATGAAGTGAATTTATCAGTGATTTTAATTAAAATCATAATATTCACCTAATTTTTTCACTAGAACTGTATTTGGTCTCAACAAGAAGTCTGACAGAACTTAAAACTAAAAATCGGTTACAAGTTACAAACCATCAAGCACTGACCAGATATGTAGTCATTTTAAGTAGGACATGAAAAAAATTGGACAAAAAATATAGTTGTTGGACGGATAAGGTGAACCCAAGCTAGAGGGGAGGTATCATTTTTGATTCTAATGAAACTAATCAAAAACAATCAATATTGAGTTATCTCCCTTATGCAAGTATAAAATCAACAGTTATTCCCCCTTATCAATTGCAATCATCATATATAAAGGAACAATCCAAAACATACAATATTGATTGATTGAATGATTGGCATTTAATGCCACTTTCAGCACTATTGGTGGCAGAAGCTGGAGTGCCTGGAGAGAACCACCGACCTTCAGCAGGAAAACTTGACAATCCTTGTCAAATAAAATAGGAGTAGACCCCATCTGCCACGTGCGGGTTTCAAAGTCATAACCTCATGCAGTGTTGACAGGCTAGTGATGGATACAGTAGTTGAACTATTAAGATCACTTGGCCACTGTGGCCCCCAAATCATACAATAAAAGATACAATACTGTGACTCAGACCAACATTTTTAAAACTGTCATTACTGTAAGTTGCTTTAAGTATCCCTGATTAAGGTAAACAGTTTGATATATTGCCTACAATAATCAATTGTCTTACAACATTATGTTTTTGCCATCTCTTATTTATTAAAATTAGATTCAGTAAAAATTAAAATAAAAAATTACACTGGCTTGTAGCTATATTAACTGTCTTCTGATTCAAAACCTTGAGTAAAAAAAATGTAAATTTATAAATTAAGACCTTCAATTCCTCCCTCTAAAAACTGATGATAAATTTCCTCAACAACAAACCATGTCAATTTTCAACCTTCATGTATATAGCTCCAGGTTAATGCATGTTTGATTGCATGCGAATCAATTTCACCAGAAATATCTTTCAGTAATGTACATTTCATATTAATGTGTTCGTTTCTTAACAACTTTCTTAAGAATGCATGTATCTATAAGACTATATGTTTATGTTATTGCTGTTAATTTGTTATAAATATCAATAAATTTCATGTAATCTCACAGATCATAGATATTATGCATCTTTCAGACAGATATACATGTTTGAAATTACATTTCTGATTGCCGGATTGAGTCACAAAATATCATGTATGAAACTCCTTCAAGTCTATACTGTACAATTCAAAATGATGATCATATTACGTCAGAAATTCAATTCTAAAGGATAAATTGAGTTCATCCTATAATCATGCAATTAACTGCATAAAAAGAAACATTATTTGTAATATATATGCAGTAATCTATTCCGTAATATACAAGTTTTGTAGGTAAATTTCCTGTTCATCCTAAACTTAATTTAAAAGGCTAAATTGAATTACAGACACAACTATTATTTCAAAGCGACAACCTTCAAATATCTGTATATAACATTGAATGTTGTAGTCTGAATCATAAATTACAAACAGAATTGAATTTCGTATGTAAAGTTTCTCGATATATAATACTGTGGATTCATTATTATTCGTTGGATACCAATTTTCGTGGGTTTCGTGGGTACAGGTGAACCACGAATTTAAATGTTCAACGAAATACAAATTTCTATAAGGTTGTATGCAGAATTTGGCACAGAACCACGAAATCACATATCCATGAAAAGCCAAGTTTTCCGCAATCCACTAAAATTGGTACCCACGAAAATAAGTGAATTCACAGTATATAAAATTGGCACTCTGGATTCTTTGGATTTCTTGGGTTGGGTCGCTCAATCTCTATTAAATTTTTGAACATATGATAATAAGTGAACATTAGACGGTTATCTCCCTTTTCTAGGTAGAAACACCTTATAGAAACCTAAATCTTTCCATCCCGACCCCATCTTTTTTTTTCAAAGTTTCAGGATCTGAACCTAAATATTAATAAATTACAAGCGAAAGCTAAAGTGAACCAACGTCTGGTAAATCTGTAGTATGGTAGAGTCCCTGAAAGGGATACATCAGGTATGCAGGGTCGTTATGATTCTGATGACGGTGCCCTTGGCACCAAAACATGTAGATAAATAAATTTTCTGCAGCAGTCCTTAAAAGTGTTAATTGTTGTTATAAGACTTTCTACATTTTAAATATTTATAAAATATAAATACTCGACCACTGACTCGTGTATTCAACTGTGAATCATCCCAGAATGGTATAGCTGTTGTTTTAAAGTATGTAAATTGTAGCTAATTCTAATCTTAGTTGCAAAAGTTTCCTTGAGTTTCAGAAGTACACACTGCATGAATAATAAAGGAAGCCTGCAGACAGTCAAAATTCAGAAATTGTAATAAAACACCACAATGCCATAAAGTGGGTCATAGCCCATTCAGGGGCCCCCTAGATCCACATTGCCCAACACTGAATCTTCCATACTAGTAAAACTATTAGCCTTTGTATGTCTTTTTTAGTTGGGGCTTGGTAGGCGTGGTCTAAGTAGTCAAATTTTATCAAGAGAAAAGTAGTTGAACTACTGCATCACTAGCCTGCCAACACTAAGGTTGTGAGTTGGAAACCCCACACAGGGCAGGTGCACTAGACTCCAATCTTAATTGACTAGGATTGTCAGTTTTCCTACCGTAGGACGTTTGTTATCTCCAGGGAAAATCCAGCTTCCTCCAACAATAAAACTGACCGCCACGAAATAGTGCTGAAAGTGGCGTTAAACACCAATCAATCAATTAATCAATCAATTTTTTTTCTCCCTTCTCTCTCTCTCTCTCTCTCTCTCTCTCTCTCTCTCTCTCTCTCTCTCTCTCTAAGAATCAATATCTTATGTTTGTATATACTAGTATATTTATACAAGTCTAAATTGAAAACAACGTTCAAACCTATGATTGTGTAGGATAAATACCCCAATTTTTATATGTGTGCATGCAAAACAAATTTCTTGGTAGAGGGGTCTAAATACAGCACAAACAACATTTTCAAAAAGACCAAAAAAGGGAATTAGTATATTTTAACAAAACGCATTTGACTAGCAGGTCGAACAACGGATGTTCTTAAACCCTGCTGACTGCCATTGGCGATTGCCAAATAAACGGATCACCAGATGTAACAAAATGGACATATATATATATATATAATGTACTTACAATCTAAATTAAGTATTTACATACATTATTGAACTCTGACGCACTTATAAAGCAACGAAGTGAATTATTAAGTATGGAAATCCTCACTATTCATTCCATACTGGATGAACTTCCCAAGAAAAGATACATTTATTTTACAATCTTAATGATCTGGTACCTGTATAGCATCCTGACTTGATCTGGTAACTTTTAAGACAGGAAATGAAAACAGGTGATTATTTTCTCTTAGATTCCACAAATATACTGGTAAAACCTCTAAAAGTCTAATGTCTGTGCTTTTTGAAAATGGTTATTTAAGATTTAGTTGATAAATCTCATGTTAAATCCCATAGCAATCAATTGCAGGATATACTACAGCTAGGAAGGATTGTTTCATTTACACCCCCTCAAGGTGGGAAAGGTCAAAGTATGGGCAAATCTTCTAGATAGTTCCCTGTGGCAAACTGTTGGATTACACATCATGTAAAGATTTTCTATTCAATATTTAATTAATTTGATTAATTTCAAACGGGCAAACGGTACTGTCCATAAAAGGCAAGAGTGTACTGTCGATAGGGGGCTTGAGTGGACTGTCAATAGTGGGCAAGAGTGGACTGTCCATTAGTGGGCAAGAGTTGAGAGCACTAACAAGGCCATTTTCCATAAATTTAATATTTCCAAGGGGCATAACTCTTTAAATAATAAGCATTGTGTATAAGTTTCATAACATTTGGTTGAGGCAAACTAAAGTTAGAGAACGGAAACCAATTTTGGGACGTACAGATGTACAAGGGTATAACTTAATGCTCCCTCCGCTACGGCGGGGGCATAAAAAAAGTCGATCGTCCACCATTATATGACTTGTCCGAGATATTGCTGATATTAACCTATAGTATAAGTTTTATAAAAATCTGGCAAGAATTGTTCCTGTGAGAGCGCTGACAAGACTGGACGGACGCCCAGTATTTCCATGTCCCCCGCAACGCGTTATGCGGGGGAGAAAAATTTAACTACTGTGGATTAATCATTATTCGTGGAATACCAATTTTTGTGTATTTCATGGGTAAAGGTTAAACCACGAATCTAAATATTCAAATTTTCTATAAACTTGTAAGTAGATTTGAAAAAGCCACGAAATCTAATATCTATGAAAATACAAAAAAAAAACAAGAATGTGTCCAGAGTACACAGATGGCCCACTCGCACTATCATTTTCTATGTTCAGTGGACCGTGAAATTGGGGTCAATACTCTAATTTGGCATTAAAATTAGAAAGATCATATCATAGGGAACATATGTACTATGTTTCAAGTTGATTGGACTTCAACTTCATCAAAAACTAACCTTGACCAAAAACTTTAACCTGAAACGGGACATACGGATGGACGGACGAACAGACAAACGAACGAAAGGACGCACAGACCAGAAACATAATGCCCCTACTACTATTGTAGGTGGGGCATAAAAATGTAAAATTTTCCCTCAATCCAAGAAAATTAGTATCCACGAAAGTAAATGATTCCAAAATATCTCTGTCCAACATTGATTTTGATATCCGCCTAGATTTCCGATATATTTCAATGCATGAATACATGTCCTGATATCTGTATACACTAATCACTAATCACTTATTTAGTATGCAATTCCCCGATTCAATGATTACACAAGCTAAAATAATTATCCAATTAACCGTTCCCAGGAAAGAATTAAACATTTGAATAGGAAATCCGAAGTTTTAAATCCAGAAGATACAGAGCATATATATAACTAAATATTTAGATGTCCTTGTAGAAATATGATTCTTATGCCATCTGGAAAATCACTTCAATTATGTTAAACAAAATATCATATAATTACAATTTCAAGGATTGACTTCCGAGGTGGATTTTGTATCCCATAAATTTTCCTCAAATTTAAATCTGCAATGTGACTACATCAGTATTCCAATCTAAGGTTAGCTCTCAATAAACATCTGATTTAATATCTGATATTTAAGGCTCATCCCAATGTAAAAGCTATAATATCTGTGTACAATGTTGATTCTTCCAAGTACGTCTTCACTAAAAATCAATTCCTCAGTGAAATGAATTTCCGATACATTTCATGCTCAAGTACATGCATCCAACTTAGACTCTGACTTTCTTCCTTTAAGGTAATGTATCACTCAAGAAAAACACTTCCAAAATGAAGCTCATGATGTTTTACACTTCCTCAGTGCACTGAACTTCTGATACATTTGACGCACTCAAGTACATGTATCCCACTTCCATTTTGACACTCTTCCTTTAAGGTAACAGAACATTCAAGAAATACATTTCCAATATAATGCACCTGATATCTTACACTTTATTACTTTGATTCCAAGATGATCAGTAATCATACATATTCAATTCCCAAATTAATTTCTTAAGCCAAGATAAAAATCTGAAATGTCAATATCTTAGCCATCTTTGTATCCATCGAAAAACAAACTTGAATTAAATTTCTTATATATTATTAGTATCTCTTAAATCGTAAGGATTAAATACCTGTAATCAGCTTCGATTCTGATACCCATCATTTAAAAATGTAATCGACAATTTAAGTATGTAAATTGCAGATGTTAATTTCACCTCAAAGTCTCTTACCTTTCTGATATAGACATCTAATCTGAAGCTTTGAAATCTATAATCATGGAATCGTTAACATCTAATGGGTTCTAATTTTTATCTCATCTTAAAGAATTGCACTGATTTTACAAAACTCTTACATGAATCACCAATTCATTTCTCGTTTCTAGCCGAGTGTAAACTTTGAACGATTTCATTTTTTAAATTTATTGACCCTTATAAAGTGTGCACACATTTTCATGATGAAGTAATATTAATGAAAAAGAAATCATCTCGTTAAAGTATATATGCGATATAAATAATTTTTATATTTACATACTATATTAGTATCATTATTTTTTGAAAATATTTACATTGTAAAATCTGTTTCAAAAATAAAAATGTCATCTTGTATGTTTTACATGTTAAATAAATTATGTATGTAAAAAAAAATTTTTTTAACCTTGGAAGTCTTTAGAGAAGTTAAATTTATCAAGAAAAGTCATGATTTTCTCAGATCAAAGGAATTGAAAGATGCTCATCAATTTAAAAAAAGAATTTTAAACCTGAAGGCAAAAATTCTACATATGTATATCAATACATTTCAATTTGGTGTACTCACTCAGAAAAAAAAAACTTCTAACAAGGATGTTTTGCAGCTGTTGATAAAATATGCACAAATAAATTCCATGGAAAACTACAATTTATTTTACATTTAGTTTAATGACCAGTGGCAAATATCTCATAACAAGACTGGAAAAATTAAAAGTAAAATAGGTCAATAAGAAGGGCTCTGCAGTTTTGATTTGATCTAGATTAAAGAATCATTTAGGGAAGGCATTTAAAGATGATAGTTGGGGTGCAGCAGATATTTGCCTGAAATTGGCCTCCTACAGACCCCCAATGAGTAATTGCTATGATTCTTATACTGAAATTAGGAATCAGATTTAATAGGAATAAAATATAAGTCAATGAGACAGCAACCTTCCAAAAATAGAAATAACTAACAGAGTTAACGTCCCCATTTAGACAAGGCTTGGGTAGAGCTCAACCAAATGGATTGATTGATTTTTGGTGTTTAACACCTCTTTCAGGCACTATTGACCATATCATGGAGGTCAGTTTTAAATGCTTGACGAAGCGTGACGTGCCACTGACCTTTAGCAGGAAAACTGACAATCCTAGTCATTTAAGGGTGGAGTCGATCACACCTGCCACGAGCAAGGTTTGAACTAACAACCTTAGTGTTGGCAGGCTTAAATGATACAACTGTTGAACTACTTAGACCACAGAGGCCCCAACCAATTGGATTCCCCTCAGCTAGAGTCTTACTGATGGACCAGAGAAGTATAGGTGATTATATTTCTATCCCCTAGTCAACTCTTTAGAGTTAATATGAAATGGATAAAAATTCCAAACAAGGATCAATTATCTATCAAAAGTAAAACTATGTATTCTCTCTTCATATACAATCCATAAATTTGGTTCCAGATGACTGTTACCATAAAATTATCAAAAATGAACATGTACGCAAAATTTTACATCAACAATTTCTTAAACTGCATACCACTATGTTGGGCTGAATGATGATGTTCATATAATAACATGAGTCCCCAAAACTAATTCTGAGAAAATTGGTCATACATTTTTCATCTACCACACCCTAAAGTAACTGATGTAACTTTGTATATCACTATGGCAGATACAATTAGATCTGTGTTCCTGATTGCCCTTAAAAAAAATTCTTTTTGCTATCTTGTGCAGCAGATTGTTGTCTGCCATGCCATACAATAGATTTCGCAATCATAAACAGAAGAATTCAATCTGTGTATAATTACATCAGCTGTTCCTATAGCCAGTAATAGGGTGTGCACACACAAAACCTAAATTTGTGAAGACCACATAAAGAATGATAAGCAGGAAAACAAAAAGGCCCTAATTAAGCAGACTTCGTTTGGACTGAAGACCACAAAAAGAAGAATAAGCAAGAAAACAAAAAGGCCCTAATTAAGCAGACTTCGTTTGGACTGAAGACCACAAAAAGAAGAATAAGCAAGAAAACAAAAAAGGCCCTAATTAAGCAGACTTCGTTTGGACTGAAGACCACAAAAAGAATAATAAGCAAGAAAACAAAAAGGCCCTAATTAAGCAGAGTTAGTTTGGAATGAATACCACATAAAGAACAATAAGCAAGAAAACAAAAAGGCCCTAATTAAGCAGACTTCGTTTGGAATGAATACCACATAAAGATTGATGAGCGGGAAAATAAAAAGGCCTTAATAAATTAAGCAGACAAGAAGTTTTTTTTAATAAATATTAAATGAAAATACAAAAATAAAATTTACTTACTAGTTCATTATAACATAAATCCTTATATAGATACATAAACTACTTACTATCATACATGAATGAGTGTTATTTATTATGATTATAACCTACTTAAAATTCTTTAATATTTATACTTTTAAGTATGTAACTGGTTTATATAGGATGGGTGCAGGAAACTATCAGTTAGTTCAAAATGTGAAACTGTTCAAGTGTCATAGGTGGATCATAGAAAAAGCTAATTGTTGGGTTTCTGTCTATGATCATATATCTTGGGTGGGTCATAGTAACAGCTAATTGTTTGGTTTCTGCATATGATCATACATCTTGGGTGGATCAAAGATTGTTGGGTTGCTGTTTCAGATGACTAACTTATACATTTCCTTTTATTATTATTTATCTATATACATGCCCTTTTTATTTATTATTTGTATAGTCATTCATGGCAATATAACTATAAGCAGTGTAGGCATGAGATGCATGTACATTATATCCATGAGGGTGTTAGCTAGATTGGGTGTATCTAATTCACACCAAGTTATTTTGTTTAATGCAAAATAAGGTATTTCAAAACCGTAATAATTTCAGAAATTTTTTGTGTGCATTTATTATTGCGATTGTTCGCAAGATCAACAGAAATACAAAGATAAATATTGCGATTTCAAGAAATAATGCTATCACAATAAAAATGTGAGTTTTATATTTGATAAACCTATCCATTGCAATTTCACAAAAACTTCTGAATTTACAATAAATTAGGTGGAGGTCTTTCAGCAATTTCACCTTATACCATGGTAGACATGATTGATTGATTATTTGGTGTTTAACACCACTTTCAACACTATTGTGCTATTTTGTGGCAGTCAGTTTTTATTGGTGGAGGAAGCAGGATTCCAACTCAAACCTCACGAATAAAAGTACTTTCACAATAAGTTATTTGAGTCATTGGGTTGCTGTATCATTGACGTATTAACCCACATCATTATTTATAACAAAAAGATATTACTACAGGTTACAATAAACTATTAGATTTTATGGGCGCAGCCATTTTATGACGATAACATGGTATTCAGAATTAAGAGTATGGCTAATCCTGATTGGTCGATATGTGCGTCCGTTATTTTTAATTATTAGAGACTTTGTGCATTCTGCATTATACCAAAGGCTAAATAAATTATTTTCCTTAGCCCTAACAGAACTGAGATGTCTTTTCAACGCTAGGATGAGACACATATCTTTAAGTGCAAAATTGATAGGCATGGGAGATAAGTACAGTTTACGTTTAAAGAAAAGCAACGGGAGCCTATATTTTTTTTACCAAAAAATACTGTCCGATTAATTTTTCTTTAATTCTAGCAAGGTTTCGTTAAAAAAATCAACATTCTAAAGTTTGTATCTCGAAAAAGGCTATCATTGTCACCTATGGGGAAATTAATTGTTTATTTCAATCTGCAGTTAATTCATTGTGAATATGAGTATGTAATTCATCAGTCATTCAACCCTTACCTCTCCATGTTAGAGAAAAATGCTGGCAAACATGAAATGAACATTGACTGATTGATGTTGGTGTAAACTTCTCATAATTAAGAAATGTACAACTTATTTATAGAAACAGATAAGAGGGTATGATAGAGACAGGTTAATAAAACAGTCAGATTATTTTTAGATGTTTTATTTACATACCTAACTGCCAACATTTTTATCTAGGAGT
This sequence comes from Mytilus californianus, assembly GCF_021869535.1. Classification (NCBI taxonomy): domain Eukaryota; kingdom Metazoa; phylum Mollusca; class Bivalvia; order Mytilida; family Mytilidae; genus Mytilus; species Mytilus californianus. The sequence goes on along the minus strand of NW_026262593.1, from coordinate 71,217,582 downwards.
TAATTAGTAAACAAAGATGTCTTCACCTGTTGATTATAAAAATTCTGGATAATTTGCCATAATTTGAGATTATTAAACCATAACTTCTCTGAATAATTTTGTCTGTGAACAGATGTCTTCTCCACTCCAGTTACTTGTATTCAATCTTGGGAGAAAAATCTTACACAGGTTCTGTAAAATCATGCCTTTAGAGCTTATATAGCTCGATCAGAAAAAATTGGTTGATTATTTAGGGAATCACTGAAGCATGACTGGAGCCCCCCCCCCCCATCTAAGGCAGTCAGTGGGCCTGACTCTTATGAAAATTTCTCTGGAACCGCCACTGTGAAAGACAATAATCAGGTTATTAAGGGTTGTGATTCAGTTATGGAAGCCCAACATATCAATTGCTTTTTTTTATTTTGAAAAGGGGGGATTTGCATCATTAAAATATAAAATGTTCAAACAGAAAATTGAAGGAATATACAAATGAAAACATAAGTCTTCCCAACATGTGGTTTGCAAACTTTTAAATTCCATAATTAATGAGAGGAAAAAAGATTTACAAGGGGATATTGTTAGCCAGATAGATTTAAAATGATATAAAGATCTTCCAGATAGTAAACAGCTATGACTCAACTCCTCTTTACTATTGGTGTATCATAATTCAAATCAAAAATAAAATTCTTTGTTATATTATTGCAGAAATAATAGAATTTTGGTTCATCCTCGTCCTACATGAGTTTGTGTTGTTCATTCATTTCTTGGATGATTCCATGCAGGACAAACTTGTGGGGAGGGGATGGAAAGGGAGGGCTCTCTTTCCACAATTTATAAGAAGAGTGCACATGCCTTCTTAACTATTCATTATCATCTCACATTTTTTGCAGGAAATTTTAATATCCTAATTTTACATTAAAAATCTGCCAGGTGTACATGCAGAATAAGTCTAGACTTTTAATGTTTTGTTTCAAAATTTTTGGAAAGTTAATGAGGCTCAGGGGACTTGCTTTGTAATGGTAAAATTGTAAATAAATATAATATACTATTCAGTTTTGTTATATATAAAAATAAGAAGATGTGGTATGATTGCCAATGAGACAACTCTCCACAAGAGACCAAATGATACAGAAATTAACAACTATAGGTCACCATATGGCCTTCAACAATGAATCATAAATTAGCAAATATGTATAAATTTGTTCAAATCAGCTAATATAAAAATAAAAAGATCTGGGTCTTCGAAACACCAAATCCAGTATTTTGATTGGTTGATTTCTGAGTCTGAGTACGATAATCGTGCTGGAAACTTTTATGACCACAAGGCCAGGTATGATTCAAGCCAATGAGACAATTAACTATCAACCAGAGACCAAATGACATAGAAATTAGCAATGAGCACAACCAACACTGCGTAACAAGCTATGATAGGCCCAGACAAAACCAACACTGCGTAACAAGCTATGATAGGCCCAGACAAAACCAACACTGCGTAACAAGCTATGATAGGCCCAGACAAAACCAACACTGCGTAACAAGCTATGATAGGCCCAGACAAAACCAACAACACTGCGTAACAAGCTATGATAAGCCCAGACAAAACCAACACTGCGTAACAAGCTATGATAGGCCCAGACAAAACTAATACTGCATAACAAGCTATGATAGGCCCAGACAAAACCAATACTGCCTTACAAGCTAAGATAGGCCCAGACATTACAAAATGCAACAGTAAAACAATTCAAAGAGAAAACTTATGGCCTAATTTATGGACAAAACAATCAACGGAAAAACAAATTTGATGTCAGCTGTATTCATCTGATCACCCTTAGCTGATTAATGTAGTCGATTATGAACACCCAAAATCAGATGATCTTAAGAATAAACTAAATAAAACTTACAGAATTTGTTTTTGTAAATCCTTGATGTGAAACAATTTTATCAAATCTCTCCACATAATGGGCTCATCTTCATTCTTACTGTCAGATTTTTTTTTTTTTTCGGCAGCTATGCAAATACTTTTTACAATATTTACTTAAGTAAGAAATTTAAGTATGATATACAAGACGATCGTGCTAGCAAAATATTGTGGCACCTGGCAAATTCATAGATAAAATTCTGTAAAAACATGATATTATCTACATCTAACTTCTGTATATATCTTGATAATCACCTGACTAGGTTACAGTGACTCAATTTTATTTCACATCCATCAAATTGTTGCAATAATATTGTTTTTAAGATAAAGCTTCAATGTTTTGATGAAAAGCTGCCTGACAAGTTCTCTCCCCTTTACCCAGATGTTGTAGATGCCTAAATCTAACCAATTTTTAGGTTACAAGAGCGCAATTATTCGTAATACATTTTCCATAGGGTCCCAGTGGTGTTCCATATTTTATTTTTAAGACTACACAAACAGGAAAAAATAGGTAGCAATTCCTGTTACTAGAAATGTCAGTGTTGCATAACAGCCAAAAAAATATATATGGTCATCGACAAATAAATGTTAAAAAGAATTGAGAGATGGGAAGCAGTTAGTGTATGTTTTCTGGTGGTGGGGTTGAATCAATTGGAGTTAAAATTAACAGTGTACAAAATTAGTCAACTTGAAACCTTGCAAATGTTTAAAATCAACTGTTAAAGTGGTATAAAAGTTAATGGATAAAAGGTCAACATTTCTATAAGATATTCACTTTGAAAAATTTGGAAAACATTGATTAAGATTTTTTTTAATGAATTCAGGAGTAATTAAGCATTCCAGGAAGTCAAAATTTATTTTTGTACAACTATTTCGTCAAAAATAACAACAAATGCTCTCCAAAATGACATCCAAGAAGTTTTGTATTTTTGTTTTATCTTATCTTTGGGTTGCTGTCCATCTGACATGTTTTATCCCACATATCTCTACATAAAACCTAAAATGTACTGCGGATAATTTTATTTTTGTTTCTACCAATTTTCATGGATTGAGGAAAAATTGTATTTTCGTGAATATTTGACTTTATGGTTTCACCAAAGTCTGCATACAAGCCTACAGAAAATTCATACTAAAATTGAACATTTCATGTACAACCTCAAAATCCATGAAAAGTTTGACAGTGGATTCTTTATATTTGCATGGGGATTGAGAAAAAAATGTATTTTCCTGAAAATTTGACTTCATAGTTTTGCCATAGTCTGCAATAATGACATAACGTCTATAGAAAATTTATACTTGACATTAAACATTTCTATTCGTGGTCCACGAAAAAACCACAAAATCTACAAAAGCCAAGAAATTAACAGTAGCTTCATCCCTGACTTAACATATCAAAGTGGTAAAATATCTAAATAACAAAAATTCTGATGAAAGATAAAATCTGTTTACCTTAGAAATAAAAGTATTATAGCCTAAACAGTTGTTGATGATAAAAGCAGTACATCAATTAACACTGTGTCCTTGAAGACTTTACTCATCTTTTTTCCCACACAAAAAATAACAAGAAAAGGATGGTTAGAGAGGGGGTTTACTAGTAAATTTTAGTTGCTATGGATTGATTGATTGATTTGTGTTTAACGCCACTTTCAGATGTTTTGTGGCAGTTTGTATTGGTGGAGGAAGCTGCAGTGCCTGGAGTCTCAGAACCACCGACCTTCAGTAGGAAAACTGACAATCCTAGTCAATTGAGATTGGAGTATAGGAGTCCGACTCAGCACCTGCCATGAGCAGGACAGGGGAGATCCACCCATTTTTAAAAGGGGGTTCCAACCCAGGATAAAGGGGGGGGGGGGGGGGGGGGGGGGGTTCTAACCATATGTCCCCATTCAAAAGCATTGATCATCAAAAAAAAAGGAGGGTTCCAACCCCTAGAAGCCCCCCACGGAACTGCCACTGTTGGATTCGAACTCACAACCTCAGTGCTGACGGCTAGTGACACTAGCTACCTATAGACCACTCAGCCACCAAAGCCCCAGGTTACTATGGATGGTTGATTCATGATCAATATAAAAATAAAGAAATGTGGTATGATTGCCAACGAGACATCTATTTATCAGAGTCCAAATGACAAGGAGGCTACAGCAACTATAGGTAACTGTACGGCCTTCATCAATGAGCAAATCTGATACCTTATAAAATGCCCAGACTTGAAACCAAATGAAATGAGAGGATGGTGGTGCTGACTGTATATATAATATAATATAACAAACCTATAAACAAAAACATACAAATATGACAGACAGCATATTTATATGAAGCTTAAATAATTGCAATAACTTCTGCAAGACCACCCAGTGAGGAGATGTGCTTCCTCCTGAATATTTGGGGAAAACTAATTAAAGCAATTCTATTTACATGCTAATTTTTGGAACAAAACATGATACATAAATGTCAAATAGTTTAAAACATTTCCCTGAAGACACTGAAAAACAAATATTTATTCTATGACTGTCCTTGCAATAAACTATCACCTTGTCTTAATTTGTAAACAATACAATGCACCCTCAAGTAGGGCTTAAATCCTTAAGACATATTATCCATCTCCATCTAAAATTATCGCTATTTATTTACACTAAAAAACAAATATATATTCTATGACTGTTAGTTCGAAATATGTACATTGTCTTAATTTGTAAACAATACATGCAGCCTGAAGTAAAAGCTTAAATCTTTAAGACAATATAATCCATCTTCATCATAAATTATCGGTATTTATAAGACATTATAAATAAAATATTTATTCTATGACTGTCTGTTCAAAAAATGTACTTTGTCTTAATTTGTAAACAAAGCATGCAGCCTGAAGTAAAAGCTTAAATCTTTAAGACATGTAATCCATCTTCATCTTAAATTATCGGTATTTTAATGAGACACTCTGAAAAACAAATATTTATTCTATGACTGTCTTTGCTCAAAAACTTACCTTTTTGTCTTAATTTGTAAACATTTGTAAACAATACATGCAGCCTGAATTTAAGTAAAGGCTTAAATACTTTTTAAGAAATATAATCCATCTTCATCTTAAATTCTCTGTATTTATAAGACATTAAAAAAAAACTGACCTTTATGTCATAATTTGTAAACAATACATGCTGCTGAAGTAGGGTTAAATCCTAAGAAATTATCGGTATTTATGAAACTGACAAATATTTACAAACAAAATTCTACAAAACAGAGAAATGATATAGTTCTTACCTTTACATATATATATGTGTTAATCAGTGGTTTTAACATGAAAACATTTTCATCTTGTACTGTGTTAATCAACAAAAGTCCCTTAGGCCATATATAAGTTATTGTATATACTACAAACTATGATCATGATTGTATCATGTAACCTAATCATTAGCAATGAGTGAGTTTTCTTGTTTGACCTCACTTCAAAAGGTCGTGGCCCATTAGCAGATTATTAGTTATGATTTAACATTTCAAAAGCATCTTATTTCTGGAGGAATTTAATAATAATTCCATATCATCCACTTCAGTAAATCTTATCTAATACTAGATTTGGCCTAGAAAATTTGTTTGTTTAAACACTTAAACTCTACTTCAACTTGGTGGTCAATTTTTTCTGAATTCATTTCAGTTAATTTGCTAATTTATCAAATTTATGTAATGTTAATTTGACGCAAAAGAGTATTCTTAAATATAAAGAACTCCAAAGTAAATTCAAAAGGAGGGAAGTCCATAAAAAGTGAAACAATCAAACTATATCAACCAAAGGAACGAATGGAAAACAATTGTCAATATTCCTGACTTGGTACAGGCATTTTCCAAAGAAATTGGTGGGTTAAAACTGGTTTTAAAGCTAGCAAAACTTCCTACTTGTATGACAGTTGTTGAAAATTTGTTAAATTTGTTTCCTTAATTTTTACTTGTATAACAAAGGCTGCTAAGAGACTGAATTTTTCCAATTATTTTTTATTAGTTTGAATTGTAAAAAATCAATTGCAGTTCCACAAACATCTTAGCAGTGGCAGATCCAGGGGCAGGGAAGGGGGTGGGGGGTTCCAGGGTTTGGAACCCCCTTTTTGTTTGACAACTAATGCTTTTGTATGGGGATAAATGGTTGGAACCCCCCCCCCCCCCCCCCCCCCACCCTTTTTTTTCAAAATGGCTGGATCCTTGCCTGCTTAGCATGCAGTTTGCAATAAAAAATATGCAGTATTTGCACATGAGCAATTGGCAATTGTCAAAGCAATTGAAAAAAATATATCACAATGGTAATGATTTCCACACTCCCTAATCTTACTTAACTCTATTCTATTTTAAGATAAGTGGAAAACAAAATGTTTGAAAAAGTAATAATTTTGCAAAATAATCAGCGATGTGTGAATTTCTATCTACTACATAAGAGAAAAAAAAACAGAGAAGATAGATGATGTTGGCCTTACTCTCTTTGTAACACACATTCCTAAGACAATCATGCTGGGTATTATTATTGATAAGTAAACATCATCAATTTCTGACAGCTATATGCATTAACTGGTTCCTGTGGGTGTAGGATATTCATTAATCCAGTTACATATGCACATTGAGTTGTCTCCCTTGAGAATTCATTGGTAAGATTAGGCTGATGTAATTTGTGATGTAACATGTATAATGTATATTATATAAATAATAAAGACATAATCTGATGACAAATTCTGTAATTATTAATGCAGTATTGAAAATTTTTCTTTGAACATAGTTAATGGTTTATACTTTTTAGATATTCTATCCCAAATGCATAATTACACTGCACTTAAAAATACCATTGAGAATTCATTGTCTGGCTTAAAAGACCAACTTAGATTAAATTTGCATTGTATATGTGCCCACTTATACACTCTCATTTGATAATTACCCTTTAACATGGAAAAATATTGCATGCATATTCAGATGAAAAACAGGTTATATAATATAAATACTATGAGTTTATGATTGCAAGGTATAAAATTATATTCAGGTTATATGATATGACAGTAACTAGAGGTACTGCAAGGAAAATTATAGACAATAGACAATACTTTATTATTAAACCTCAGTCACATAGGTGTACAAGAGGATATAAAATTATACACCTGTCACTTGCAAAGTCCATGCTTTGGCTAGAGGTATAGGGGGAGGGTTGAGATCTCATAAACATGTTTAACCCCGCCGCATTTTTGCGCCTGTCCCAAGTCAGGAGCCTCTAGACTTTGTCAGTCTTGTATTATTTTTAATTTTAGTTTCTTGTATACAATTTGGAGTTTAGTATGGCGTTCATTATCACTGAACTTAAGTATATATATTTGTTTAGGGGCCAGCTGAAGGACGCCTCCGGGTGCGGGAATTTCTCGCTGCATTGAAGACCTGTTGGTGACCTTCTGCTGTTGTCTGTTCTATGGTCGGGTTGTTGTCTCTTTGACACATTCCCCATTTCCATTCTCAATTTTATTTGGTAACGCATTTTTAACCCCCAAAAACAAAATAGGTTAATGGTGAAGATTCTGAGAAACTTTCTTCAAATTCTGATTAGCGATGTTGGAGAAGGGATATAAATGCATACAGTAGTGTGCACCATGAGGCAATTGGTTTGCTGACGGAAAATGTGAAAATGATAAAAATTAGTGATGGCACAATTATAGCTTTATAGAGGAAGAGTTAGGGTATAATAATAACATCATGCACCATTCTGAAGCCCGCCTCCGGGTGCCGGATTTTCTCGGTGTGTTGAAGACCCATTGGTGGCCTTGGGCTTTTTTTTGCTCTTTGGTCGGGTTGCTGTCTCTTTGACACATTTCCATTCTCAATTTCATTTAACATTGAATTTCAAATTTCATCTCATTTAATCATCCACCAGTAACATTGCATATCCTTTATATTTTTGACCTTGAACTATCAGAGATCCAAAATGACAATTCATTTCATTCAAGATCTAATAAAAATATTAGACAAGAAATAGTATCTCAAAAATGATTAAGAGTAAATCTGTCATGGAATTTCCAGACCCAAGAAAATTATTAATTAATTCAACTGGTTTTCCATATCAGTCTTCCTTTATTCCGTTTTTTTTTTTCAGTAACATAATTTCCTGGAATCTCCAGGCTGATCAACAGAGACATATTCCCCCTCAATACAAATGTTTCTTAAACAATGCATGTAATATCTTCAATGGGTTTTCTGAGAGAATCAATAAAGAATCTGCTTTAGCTGTCAAAATGGTCATGATTGATAAATCGGAGCTGTTACAGTGAGGACTTTCCAATGCTATAAACAGCTGAAAATAAATTGCAGACTTTAAGAAGGAAAACTACTCATTAAATATAAATTCACATGGATGGAACAAAAAGGTTTCACAACGCTATAAAAAAACCCGGCTCAGACATTTTGCTTTCATAATATTCCTTTTGACCTAATTAGTTGTTATGTATTTGACCCCACATCACATTGCTAAACCTGCTATCCTCTAAGGGAAATAAATCAAAATAATGTTTATAGATATAAGAAGATGTGGTATGAGTGCCAATGAGACAACTCTCCATCCAAGTCAAAATTTATAAAAGTAAACCATTATAGGTCACAGTACGGTCTTCAACACGCATTCTTCTTACCCATACTTCAAAATAAAACCTTTTTTTTATTTTGACGAGAAATTTATATCTATATTTAACCAAATTGAACACACTGACAAGTTAAATTAAGAAAAAAAATTGTCATTGTAGAAAAAAAATATTTTACCTACCTTGCAGCGCCTTTCTTAACAATGCTGACTTACAGTGTTACGTTACAAAAGGGTCAGGTAAAACCAGTTTTTAAACAACTGCCTAATACACCACAAAATACGCATTTTCAGATTTATGATGAAATCGAAAGTTAAAAAAAAAAAACGACTACTATTTTCAAGCTTTTTGCTAACCATGATTTAACTTCAGACTAAAGGAACTATCTTTGTTTAATTTGAATGTTCTTTTGAGACGTGAGAGGTTTATTCAGCGTATAAGGTTTCAAAAGTTGCTGTCAATGTCAACACGACTCAGTCTGTTCACCAGATTTTCTTTAAATAAATTACGTAACGAAAATAAAAATGTTCTTCCCTGTCAAGTAAATCAATATTTTGTCCTTTGTGTAAAATAATAATCCTTGCATGTTATATCGAATTAACAATTGTAGTTTCAAGCATTGAATCGTCCCACTTTGTAGCTCAATTGAAAATGTCTTTATAAAGTAGATTCGTATGCATGCAATGGGGTGTGTGGATATTTCACAAATATTCTCACAAGAAAATCTATGCAATTAATATAGAAAGTAAGTTAATTTTTTTTTTTATCCCTCTCATCATAAAGTTATCAAAATGTTTTTTCTGTAATATAAAAGCAAGGTCATAACTGAAGGACAAGTCATTTTATTTAAAATTTTGTGCCCCTGAATGTCAGAAACAAACCAAAATTCATGATAACCGAAAAAGGTGATACAAATAAATTTTACAACTAATATTTTCAAAATTCAAAATTTTCACATTTATATTCATTAAATTTTCAAAAAAAAATTTTTTTTTCTAAGCATAGAACTTCACAAATAATAAGCACCCATCATTCCCCCCCCCCCCCCCCCCAAAAAAAAGAACATTAGCTGCAAGAATAGTGTGAAAAAGAACTTCATCATCAGAAAGAAAACTAAGGGGAGACAATGAACTTTTACTTTATCTACTTACAAATTTGTAAAATGAACTTTTATTATTATCCTCTTCCGACAATAAAGCTAACCCTTAATGCACTAAACTCAAAGGGTTCAAGGTCATATATATCTTGTCCACATTAAATCCTTAAATACACTATGTAAACATTTGTGGTTAGCTAAAAGCTGTACTTGACTAGAAGCTAATCTTTAAAATGGCCTGGGGATGTGTGACAACATACCAAATCGATGGATTATCTTTAACAGACTGCTGACACTACAATATTGATGTCCAAATATTGACAATGTTTTACACTTCATGCTGAGTAAATTGACACAGCCCTTTACAAAAATGGATCAAATAATTAACCCAATTAGACTGGACTTTAAATCTTCTTTTTCTTTGAGAATTTTCTTTACAAAAGTATTTACTTACCAATTAATTTGATTATATTGTATAGTTAAATATCGTTATAATTTTTTTGAAATATTTGACCAATGTGGATGTCTTTAAGGGACTTATATAATTTTTTACCTGGGAGGGGGGTGGGGGAGGGGGGCTGGTCAAAATGTAGGGTGGATCAAGTTTTTTTCTGTAAGTGGAAAAGGGGGTTCAATTTTTTTTATAAATTCAAAGTGGGGGATCAATTTCATCTCTAATGAAACATTTGTGAACTTTTGAATCTTCAAGTATATCCTACATATCATGTGTGTCAAAGGTAAGTGTTTTGCATGTAAAAATTTTGGCATGTTTAATTAATAGAGGGGGATCACATTTTTTAAAAATGTTTTTAAGGGTGGGGGGATAAAATAAAAATAGTGAAATATTATGGGGGATCAAGAAAATTTTATGTTTGATTTCAAAATGACCAGCCCCCTCCCAGGTAAAAAATGATAAGTCCCTTAAAACTAACTAGTTTTAAAAGATGTGCATATATTATATATAATGTATATTTAAGATACATCTATAAGGACGAACCCTGAATGGGTGTATCTGATTTACACAATAATTAAAATACACCAATCTATAATGATGCATATTATGCAAAATGATAGATTTCAATAATTTAGGAAGAGGGGGTGCGGGTGTCTTTGAGCCGGTTGACCTTATATTAAGATAAAAATGTGTATCTAATATATCCAGTATATTTATAATGGTTAATGCAAAATGATAGATTTTAATAATTTAGAAGAAGTTCTTTGAGTAATTTGATCTCAAATTAAGGAAAAACATGATAAACGCCAAGGATAATCCAATTACATTTAATGCCAGATTAAAGACACATGTTGGTGTAAACAATAATGTAAGATTTCATTGTTTGAAATGTTGTAACAACATAAAAGAAAGAAAAGAAAAGAGGATATGAATAAAGAAGAAATCAGAGCTATTAATACATCCTTTTCTGTTGGGGTTTTATATGAATGATGCTATTTTCTCTGTACAATGTACTGTCAGATAATTTTGTTGTGGCAACGAAGTGCATTAATCTACTTAAAATGACCAGGATTGCAAGTTTTTCTGCTGAAGGTCAGTGGTTCTTTCTGTGTACTGACCAGCTTCCTCCACCATACAAGCAGCAGCCACCATAATAATTTAGCCAACAACTAGATGTATTCAACACTTTAACAATCAATCAATTAATCTTATGATTCATACTTCTTAATTCAAAGTAAACCTTGCACACACAAAAAAAATGGGAAAATAAAATTTGACATGCCTGATTTTAAAAATGATATGATATTTAGAACAACAAACAAACAAAACACATCTTTTTTTATTTATATAAATAATCTACCCTGATTATATATCAAAGTCAACCTCCACTTATATCTGCAAAAAGCCAATTATCCTAAAACCTGCACCGGATGACAATATTTCAACCTGTTTGTAGCTTTAAATGATCCTATTCAAATCAATAAGTCTAAAGGATTGGCGATATTTATTTAGGTTGATATATATAACACAACAAATTGACGATCGACGATTTACGATATGATTTACACATTTCGGCATCACAATAGATTTAATACTACAAATTTCTTGTTCAAAAGATCCTGCCACTCCTTAAGCATGCAAGGATATTTTAGTATATTAGTTCTACGAAATATATTTTAGTATATTAGTTCTACGAAATATAATACAATGAATTGTAGCATGATTACTAATATTCAATTAAACAGGACATGTTACGTAGATAGCTAAGGTAAAATGTTTTTAAAGAAGAATACGTGTCCATAAGGATGCCATGCCTGACTCCAACTCCCACTATCATATTTTAAATGTTCAATGAACTGTGAAATCTAGGTCAAAACTTTGTCATGTATTTAAACAAGTTCTCATCAAAATGAACATATGCCACTAAGTCATCACAACTTCATGGAAAACTAAAATAACCCAAAACTTTTAGCCTTTATATGGGAGGGATGTCAAACAGACAGACAGATGCACGGACCAGAAAACATAATAGCCCTACTCTAAAAAGGCAAAAAACCCAATAACCTTAACAAATAAAAAGATATCTGTATGATTTATAGAATATCTATAGTTTTTCAAACGAGAGAGTGTCTTTTCTCAGCTACAATCTCATTGAAGGGCGACAACCCTGAGATTAGATGTGGCCGAGAAACATCCTCAAGTTTGAAAGGCCATTGACAATCTGTTAATCGCTATTTTGCCTATGATGTCGTTGATGTTTACAACTACGCCCTTTGTTTCTGACAATAATTTTCTATCTCAAGTGAGTAGCTTGATATGAAAAATTATCATAAAAAAATTTTTTAAGGAAAAAATATACAAAATAGTGATAATAAATATTATCTCTACTTTTCAAAGTCATTCAAATGAGGCAAATACTGAATAAAAAGCTTGTAGGATTATGTTCTGTCCTGTTTTCTTGGTTACTAAAGGGAGATAACTCTAGAACATGAAACAGTCATGTGTGTGGTATCACTAACTAAACAAAGGAAAACAACATCATATTGACAATTTTCAGCCAGTTATCCTCCTCTTCCATTTACCTATGAAAGACAACTCTTAAATGAAAATAGTTAAGTCAACTATCTCCCTTACCCATATCCCCAGAAAAGGCAACTCTAAAATGACAATTATAGTTAGTCAGTTAACTCTTATCTTTACACCAAGGACAGACAACAATAAAATGACAATTAAGTTAAGTCAGTTATCTCCCTTACCCATTTATCAAGGAAAGACAACTCTAACATGACATTAGTTAGGATGTTTTCTGCATACATTAAGTCAGGAAACCCATAATTGATTATCATTTCCTAAAGTTAACCCTTAACCATATTCTTTCTTTTTTTTCACTTACGTTATTTTTTTGGTACCCTCAATCTCCCTCCTTTTTTACAATGTGAAAAAAACTCAAAATTTCAACCTGTGGGTCTGCTACCAATATTGAAACCCAGGAGAGCTAACCTTAGCTTATCTACCAGTGTTTGAAATAAATTGTTTGTTCAATTATCAAGGTACCTTAACATTTGGATTCCTCCATTATTCTGTATACTATTCAGAAAATATATTACATACCCTTTATCACAATAAAATTGCTATGTCATGCAATATTTTTCACTTTTTAATTCTAACACTGAAGATGTTGCTTGAAAAACAAAGCCCAGTGAAGTATTCCTGTGAGGTCAATGACCTTTCTGAAGTAAAAAAAGATAATGGAACACAAAAGGCCTAATTCTCAACAACACCAAGTTGGTCTGATAACAATACATAAAAGGCCTAAATTCCCAAGGTTATCTGAAACAGGTATAACAATACCCAAAGACCCGTACTTAAATACCCAGAAAAAAGTTATAGTTTTATTTCATTCTTAAAATCTATATCTACACTAACAAAAGTAACGAAATTTAATAGGTCTGTACAAAATTATCTGATTGAAAAATGGTAATTTTTTTGTTCCTGAGCTCAGATTTCACGTCCTGACCACAACCAAAGATAGGACAATAAAGGGTATAGTCTTTTATCTTTAATCGCGGATATGTCTGTACGTAATAAACCATAATTGTTCTTGTGATCAGATGTACTTTAGCTTTAATAACTAGAGGCTCTAAAGAGCCTGTGTCGCTCACCTGGTCTATGTGCATAATCAACAATGGACTCTATCCAACATTGTAGACAAGAATAGAATTCATGACAAAAATCTCTTTTTTGTTGATCTTGTATTGCTGATCATCTGTCTGTTTAATTTCTCTCTCTCTCTTCTTTAGTTTTTGCTCAAAACAGTAAAAAAAATCCTCATTTAAGGACAATCACTCCTATGAAGAGTGACAGTCTACTAACTTAATATCGGCAAAATTTGGCTTGTTTGTGGATCTTGCCTTCCTGATAATTTTTGTTATTTAAAGTTTCTATTTATCTAATTCAATGTTAAATTTAATATCTACACTAACAAAAGTTATGAAATTTAATAGGTCTGTACAAAAAGATCTGATCGAAAAATGGTAAATTTGTTGTTCCTGTCAGCTCAGATTTCACGTCCTGACCACAAGATAGGACAATAAGGGTAGTCTTTTATCTTTAATCGCGGATATGTCTGTACGTAATAAACCATAATTGTCGGTATGATCAGATGTACTTTAGCTTTAATAAAAATCGGAAACTTAAATTTCTGTGGTTAAATCGAGGGTCTAAAATAAAATCAAGTTTGTTTTTTGTATTCGTGTTGCTTAGTAAGAAATGCACCTATTTTTGTAAGGAACTTATCATTGAATTCCGTTTACTACCAGCTAATGGTTCACAAAATAAAAAGAGATATACCAAGCCTGTATTCTTAAATTCAAAAGAAAATATGCAATATCCTTATACAAAATTGACAAAAAATTATCAAGTTCAAATTATTCAATTACACTTATTTTCACAGGATTGCATACATATATATGTCAACCTATTTCTGTGATGGTAAAAGAAACAGTTTGCTTGTACTTATATTATTACAATTGTTGGATAAATGGACAAAACATTTCAATTAGAAAATTATTTCAGGAAATGTCGCCAAAAAAATAATGCTATCAAAATCTAAAATGCAAGTTTCCTATCCCCTCCCAAATTTCACGTTACCAATAAATATACATCACCAAAACTATTGTAAAGATTTAACCTTTTTTAATCCAAAACAGTCAACTCTTGTAGAATAATAAGTGTCAATCTGTTTTGGGGAATAGAACAATATACAATTTTATTCATTTTTGAGAAAACTTAAAAATATCTGACTTTCTCTGTAGTATCATGAATTATCAGTGGGTCTAAAATTTAGAGCTACACATTTTTTTTTGTGCTAAACATGAACATTGAAAATTTAGACATAATTATTGTGAAAATTGCGTTAGTTTTGAAAAGAATTTTTTTTTTTTTAAATTTTGATACTTTATTTATTTGTATGCATGAGCAGTTCCTGAAATAATCATAATTAACATCACATTTTTGTACACTAATTCAACAATCCAAATAATAATGCATGTAAAAAGCGCTCTTTTTATTTTTCATTTATTCAATATATGGTAGCAATATTAGGGAAGACTTCGTTGACAAATCAAATCATCAAACAGCTGTCAGAAGGCCAACAGGTTAACATTGTGGAGGCAGAATTTAGATTCCCTGAATGGAATTCCTTTTGTTTTTAAATATTTAAAGTCTTTTCTTTCTCTAACTATTGATTAAATTTCTTACTAAGAAATGTACATAAAAGGAGATGTGGGTTAATATATGTCAAAAAGACAACAAGCTATAGAATACAAGTTTTTTTTCCACTTATTCTGAAAGTTGAAATTAAACCCATTATATAACAATAATAATTATATCTTTCATCTTTCAAAATAATACAAGTTATATCAACTACTAATAAAACTATTACGAAATGTATCTGCAGCCTCTTTTTGAAAGTAAAACACGCAAGATTGTTCAAGAAAACAAGGCATAATACACAGGAAAAACAAAACTTTATAGCTAACGTACTTAAAACAATGTAAAACTGTATGAGTTTTGCACATGGTTGAAGGCTGTACAGTGACCTATAGTTGCTTAATTAAATCCACATCATTTGGACTCTGATAACTATATGCAATATTAAATAGTATTGTGTCGTTGGCAAAAGTATCACATCTACTTATTTTATATTAATTGGTTCAAGTCAGATTTCAAACTTTTCCAATAAACAAAAATCTTTTTCAAACCTATAAAAATCTTTATATTTCTGATATCCTCTCTTGCCCATTAATCCTCCCTTAACTGAGGGGGTGCTGGACAGGGGGGGTTCCCTGATTCCCACCCCTCTTTACTGTTTTAGATAATAAAATTTTAAAGATTTTGTCAAAAAGGTAAAGACTATTGATAATTTTTATTCTATATTAATTTGAATATATAAATCACAATTCATAACAGACAGTGATATTATTTCTTTTTAAATAACGTTCTCCATATAATATCAATATTTTCTCAAATTTCTAGTAAACAAGTGTTTTTATTGTTTATTAAAATCGATTAAACCTAATTAACCACAGAGCTATAATAAATTACCACAAATAAATTCATTATATAGTTTATTGACAAGCGATATATATCTCCCTGTCAAACTTCTAAAGAATTTGACATTTATTTCACTGTTTTACATATTTTATATATCATATATACACAAGGTGGAGTTCATCACAAGTCGATGATTAATTATAAGGTCCTTAGGACTGCACAAAATTTAAGAAATGTAAAATATTCTTCTTCAACAAAGAACATTTTTCTCAAAGCCTAAAGGTTGAGACTTAATGGAAACTTTCAGTTCTCTTAGTGACAATTTCAGTTTTGTTGTATTGTAACTTATAATGGACATACATATATGGTTAATGCATAGACTTTTACAAGAGTAAGTCCTAATGTTGCCTTCTCAGTAATGCTGGGCCTTAGGCATATACTTTTCACAAGTCCCACTCCTAATGTTGCCTTCTTAGTAATGCATGGTGGGCCTATATATGCATAGACTTTTACAAGTCCCACTTAAAATGTTGCCTTCTTAGTAATGATGGGCCTTATAAATGCCTAGACTTTCACAAATCCCACTCAAAATGTTGCCTTCTTAGTAATGATGGGCTTTAAATGCCTAGACTTTTACAAGTCCCACTCCTAATGTTGCCTTCTCAGTAATGCTGGGCCTTAGGCATATACTTTTCACAAGTCCCATTCCTAATGTTGCCTTCTTGGTAATGGTGGGCTTAATGCTATAGACTTTTACAAGTCCCACTCAAAATGTTGCCTTCTTAGTAATGATGGGCCTTATGCCTAGACTTTCACAAGTCTCACTCCTAATGTTGCCTTCTAAGTAATGGTGGGCTTAATGCATAGACTTTCACAGGTCTCACTCTTAATGTTGCCTTCTAAGTAATGGTGGGCTTAATGCATAGACTTTCACAAGTCCCACTCCTCATGTTGCCTTTTTAGTAATGGTGGGCTTTAAATGCATAGACTTTCACAAGTCCCACTCCTCATGTTGCCTTCTTAGTAATGGTGGGCCTATTAGACTTTTACAAGTCCCACTCCTAATGTTGCCTTCTAATTAATGGTGGGCCTTAAATGCATAGACTTTTACACTAAGTCCCACTCCTAATGTTGCCTTCTTTATGGTGGGCCCTCTTCCCACAAAATTTGGGATCCCCATCTGCAAAAGAGGGACAAAAGATACCAGAGGGACAGTCAAACTCATAGATCGAAAACAAACTGACAACGCCATGGCCAAAAATAAAAAGACAAACAGACAAATAATAGTACAGATGACACAACATAGAAAACCAAAGACTAAGCAACACGAACCCCACCAATCTGCTCATGTTGAGAGATTGCACATAAAAGTATGTGATCAAAGGCAAGATTTTTTACATCTGAACACAACATGCCCTGTATATTCTTGAAATTCCATTTTATCTGCCCTTACACATTGAAGAAGCTGCTAGCTGTTTGATAAATTAGTGTAATTGGTATTTTCTCTTTGCTATTAATAATTATTAGCTCTCTTTCTGAAATTTTGCCCCTCTTTTTCTAAACATCATACACCCCTCATATTTCAAAGTTAGACAGAACACCTAGTTTCCTTCAGAACAAAAGCTGGTACCCTTGAATGGTCCAACCCCCTCATACTTCAAAGCTTAGAAAAAACACCTGGTTTCTATCAGTATGAACTGGTACCCTTGAATGTCCAACCCCCACATACTTCAAAGCTCAGAAAAAGCACCTGGTTTCTTTCTGTACTAACTGGTACCTTTGAATGTTATGTCATTTAAGTCAATATTGACTGTTTATCTAAAAGATAAATATTTCTATCAGATAATATGTTTTTATACCTGACAAAGACTCATTCAAGCTTTTAAAGATAGAAAAAATATAAATTACATAAAAATGTCTTTGTTGTCGCATATGTCAAAATGAAACAAAATGGATGTGTAGGAAAGGGAAGGAAATTCCCCTTGATTGTAAAATCAAACATTGCACCTTTAATCAGTTAATCTTCTAGGTGTCCATGTCTGGTAATATATTAGTTCAGGTGCACTTTCAGCATATGGTTATGACATATGAGACCTAATAAAAAATACTTGTGTATCTGCTAACCCAACCTACCCTAATCTTTATGATTATTTTATTCACATTTTTTAACAAGCACAGTTTTAAAGTCATTCTGTTTTCCCTATTTACACCAGTCAAAGTAAAAAAAAAAATTCATTATTTGCCATTATATATATAACGTTACCTACCCTATTTTTTTCCAGCATGTTAGCAAAAACACAGGTATTATTATTCAATAGGCCATATATGGTAACAAATCTATTGTAAATTTGGAAATTTTGGTTGCAATTTTTATTTTTACTAATTTCATTATTGAGACAAAATCTTAAAAATAATAATATAGAAAAATTCAACTTTAAAAGAATTCCTTCAATGATATACCCTTCTCAAGAAACACTGCAACTTAAGAGGAAACAATTGACTGGCCTTCCTCCAAGACTTCGTTATAAAACAGTAACAAAAAAGCATGCTACTAACTTAATTGATTAAAGTTCTTTATGTTTACTGGTTCTTTTGAGTGAAAATGCTGCTATTAAAGCAGAGATAATGTCAATTTTTCGTTAATTGCATAGTTATAATCAGCTACTAGTTTTCTCGTTTGAATTGTTTAACATTTTTCATGTCCCAAGGGGGCATCTTTAATAGGTGACTATATGGTATGGGTTTCTCTCTCATTGTTGAAGGCTTTACGGTTACCTACAATTGCTTATATCCACATCATTTCAACTATGGTCATGGTATATGTCTCATTGGCAATCATACCACATCTCCTTATTTTTATAATCAATTTTTCTTAGATTAAAACTTTTAAAATGTTGATATATACTTTTTTGTTTTATTAGCATTCAAAAACTTTTTTATTTAACCCAAATGTCAGATATAGTAATGGAACAGTTAGTTTGGTAATATGGCTTAAAAACAACTCATTGCGCATATAATTTTGGACCATTTATTCCCTGTGAAAAGCCTAACTCAATAAAAAAAAACAATTTTAAACATGATTTACTGTAACGGGTACTTACGAGCTTCAAGTTGATTAGACCTCTTGGAATTCAACAAAGAAAGTAAATTATTCTTGACTAAATACTTTAATTGGTTGCTTAGTTTTCTAAGTACTTTCAAATAAAAACTGTACTTTTATTTTAAAATTAATCAAGAGTCAATAAAACAACATGGTAATCCCTCTACCACCCAGGGACTAACGATTCCAGTATGGCATTTTAACTTGTACTTTTCAATCGTAAATTACATTGTCAAATTAAGACATAGGCACCTGTTGATCACAGGTAATTAGATATTGCACCTAAGATGTCAGAATTTCTATGTTTGTTGAGATTTCTATCTAAATGACCAATTACATGCAAGATTAAAAGGGGAGATAAGATAAGAGTTATCTCCCCTACCACAGAATATGCCCCTGTAATAAGCTGTTGGAAAAGAATGTGCCTAGCTGAAACAACTGATTCAAATAAGTACTCCCAGTCTGTAGATAATGGTAATTGATGCAAAGTATGCATAAAACAAGTTAACAGCGTGTTACAGCATCTGAAATTAAAATTTGTACTCTTACATAAGTTATACAAATCTCTTTTGTTCCATTCTGAATTTATCTATAAGTCAACTAAGGGATCTACTAACAGATCTTGCTGTGGCTTAAATTTTATTTCTTTTGTTTATATAACCTATGACTTCAAAAATGTGGTCAAGGTTCTGTATCATTCAAAGTAATCAGGCAATTTTGCACTTTTGTACAAGGAGCCTCAGTGGCTGAGTCCCGTCTATATTAGTATTAATGATCACTTAAGCTTGTCAAAACTGAGGTTGTGAATTGAACACTGCTCATGATGAGTGTGTTTGAATTTTATCTCAGTTGACTAGGATTGTTGGTTCCTCCCTAGCCAGTGGCGGATCCAGAAATTTTCATAAAGGGGGGGGGGGGGGGGGGGGGGGGCACTGACTGCCATAAGTGGGGGTCCACTAAGTCATGCTTCAGTGATTCCCTAAATAATCAACCAAATTTTTCCCACAAAAGGGGGCACCCAGGCCCCCCCTAAATTGGCCTCTGCTAGCATTTAAGTGGTTCTCTCTGAAAACTCTGGCTTTCTCCATAAGAAAAAACAGGCGTTAAACACCATCTAACAATCAATCAATCACATTTGTACATTTATGTCAACTTCTTATGGAGTTAAATTTCCTACACCAATTGGTAGTAAAAAAAATATACTGTACTAATAATATATTTAGATATATGCAAGTGCATGAGTGAACTAAACTAAGCTTCAACATAAATAAACTGTTACTGTCTCATTGACCTTTGCCTAACATCAAATTCTTAACAGTAAAAAGTCAATATTTTATATTATCTTTGAATTTATATACTGTATATTTTGAATTTTTTCATGCATGTTTAAAACAGATATTTTCGCTATATATGAACTACTTCGCATAGAAATCGACCTTATGCAAATGAATATCAATCATTAACATCTGATTACCTATTTCGGGTTGAAAAAGTCTGTTTGAAAATTGAGCTGTTATAAGAAAATCTACAAAACGGACCAAAACTCAACTTTTATTTTGTATTTAAATGTTCCAAAAAATCAATCAATAAGTCTTTAATACATGTACATGTATATGTGCACTTGCAAAGGTCGATTTCTTAGTCTCCGACACAGCTCATATATTAGCATTCAACTCTTCATAGCCAAACTAAGCCTAGCTAACATTTCAAATCTATAGCACATGATCATATAAGTTGTCATGAATTATAAACTTAGTAAACATTTCACAACTTCATTTTGGCCTGTAATCGCAAATAAAAGCAGACACAAAAATAACTCGCCATACTGTAACTTAACCGAATTCATTTTGTATAAATGAGATATCAAATAAATTTATGACAATCGTTTCACAACTTACCTTAAATTACGCTCTCCGAAAAGGTCATAAATATGTATTACATGAAAATAGTAATTTTCACTTCATAACAATTCTCGTTGGAGTATTTTACAACCGAATTATCAATGGCTACGTGAGGACAATAACAATACTTCGGTGTAATTGTGTCTGACGAGGGGTTGTAAACATCGAATAATACAATTAAATCATAATATTCGTTTTTTTTATCTTAATTTTCTACCTGGGTAGATTTAAAGGGGTAGAATTAGATTTGGTTTTAAATTTCGTAAGCTACCCTAAGGTTACATCTTATGAATTTAATGTGTGTGAGCTTTTTATTTATATAACATTAGTTTTTGTTTATGTTTAATTGAAATGTATATAATATTTACTCAAAATAACTTCAAGACAAATATGTGGTTTAGCAGGTAATAAATTATGACTTGCACCTTATCAGATTTCCGTTACAACTCACCGATTATTTGCACAAGTGATTTAATTTTTTTTTAAATTCAACATTTTTTTACAATATGAAATGCATAACGTTGTTATGGGCTTATTCAACACAAGAAAAACTAAACATGAATGTAATGAGATGTTGGGTAGATGTCCTTTTCTAATTTATGTAGAAACCTTCAGCTTTTACTGTGAAATTTGTCTAAACCAAACCCTAAAGAAGTCTAAAACCTGTGTACAGTGAACACATGTATAAGCACCTTTTAGGTAGCTTACTGTAACTCTGTAGCCTGTGTAAGTAAGAAACCTGTCAAATTGAATCTTATTCAATGATCCAGAAGCTTTTTAAGTTTTGGACAGTTTTCCCTGTAACTATAATGGGCAATAGTTCCATATGACACCCCCACCCCTTCTCTATAATGTATCAATTGTCTGTCGTTTGCAAACATTTTATGCATATTCAAGTTGAATGATGTATTGGACAGCAGTACTTATCCAATGAATAAATGGTCATGTGGGGATAATGACAATGATACAGCAATCCAACAAAACTCAAAAAACCAAAATGACATTGAAGTTTTACGTTTTCCCCTTTTTATAAATAAAGTTCAAAAATAAGTTTTTAATGAAAAAAATTCATTTTACACGCTTTTCTTATTAGTTTTGAATAACTTGAACCTAGCAAATTGTATACTTTTCAAATATATACTAAAGTGTTGACATTTTTCCAAACATTCAGATCATACTATTTCAGTTACAACAAAAGATTCTTTTTTAATTTTTTTTCATGTTAATTCTCAATCCAATCCACGTCAAAATATGGCCCAGATTTTATTTCTCTGTGTCAACCACTATTCTACAAGGTCAAGCCATAATACACCTTTGTTCCAGAGGTGTACAAATATCATAATCTAATGTAATCTTATACATTTTAAAAATCAAATATTGATAAATCTAAGTATACATACATACAAATGGAAATCATAAATATAAGATTTCAAATTGCAAATTATCTCCCTTATCTGAAGTTTTGACAGGACAAATTCATGTTTGATTCAAAGGCTGACTGACACTGGTGAATTTGTCTTAAGCCAATGACCAGAGGTCTGAATATTTTTAAAGAAATAGATATGAGATATAATTCATAACTTATATAGACTAAAAATAATTTTCCAGTTTTGCAAAAACTTTAAAAAATTTAAATTCTGAAAAAAATATTCAAACTAGCAAAAAAAATACAAAAAGAAAAAAAACATTTCACCTTTCTCATGATTTTTTCATTGTAATACAAGCTTCAAAAAAAACATATTAGTTTTTACTAATGAATCATAAAAAAAGTTCACAATAATATTTGCTCCAAAATGTCAATACAGTTCTTTGAAATGAAATATTAACTGTTAATTTTTGTAGGTTCCATATTTTCCTTTTTCAACAACTAAATTTTGTATCTAATCAAATTAAATACATATTTTCTTTTGGGTCCAAACTTATTAATCTTTCAGTAATGAATTTTAAAAAGCCACAAACCACAGAAACTGATACCGGTGACGAAAATAAGCCACATTATTCAGTCCTAGAATCCAATTTATAGTCAAGCAGAATTATAATTTATCAATTGAAAAAATCATTCTTAATAAACTCATGATAGATACCAGGCTTATTATTTTTTACGCCAGAGGTGCCGTTTTTTCGCAAGACATCTATTATAGACCAACTGTTAAAAACATGATTTTACACCCCCCCCCCCCCCCCCCCCACTTTTTTTCCACCGTCCATTCCAACACTCCAAACATGTCTAAATTGCAGAAGGCCAAAGCATACTCAGTTGGTGCATTACTCAAATAAAGATGTTAATTTCTGCACTCAAATACCTCAAAGATGTTAGTTCTGACCTCAAAGTTCAAACTATAAATAGCAAACAAGACTTACCATTTTCTGCTATATTGTTCTGCTTATTAAAAACCTCCGTGTATTTTTTCCGTGCATTTTCCGACATGATGTTGACAGGCAGACTATCCAGGTTTAAACTGAGTGGTCGATCCATATTATCAAATGATATATATATATGTGTATATTGATAAGGGTGAAAAATCACTGATTACAAGTTCTTGTCACTTGTACAATATTTACATTTTCAATTATTTAAATTGATAACAGCCGACAAATGCATGTACATGTAGTTATCACATGTATTTTATTTTTTTTCCTCGATAAATTGACGGGAATTATCTAATTTTGTAACACACTCCCACTTTTCTAGATGTATCAGCAGTATTTATTGTTTAGTTTATTTCGCACATAATATTTCCAATAATTTCCACAGCTTCCATTAGGACATGGATTTGTAGTTCCGTGCACAATGAATATCTACTTCTGTTTACAATTCTAATGCCAAATTTAAATTGCAAATCATGACCATATATAATTTACACTATTTTGTTATAAATTGGTTCAATAATATGTTATATAGTATACTAGTCCGTATACAATTCAGTGATTATTACGATACATGAGATCTGTCTAAATCCTTTGAGATCAATCAGTTTTACAATCTTCCTATAGTGAAGGATATATACTCTTATTGACAATATATGTCAGTGTTTGTACAGAAGATACAGCGAGACACGCAATCGAGCCTAAGGAGACTACGAAGCTATTGTTTCTTTTCTATGTGGGTTTAAACCACCCTAAATGTCGATGACGGAAAAATCAACTCTGCCAATCATTCATTATTTACTGTCAAATTATAATGCATATTAAAACCTCCACCTTATTTAAATATTATTACGTGTGCATTCAAGGTAAGAGAGTCCCATCTGTGACCCGTTTCCAAATGTCGAACAATAGAATGCAATTTCTATTCACAAATGAAAGTTTTCTGTGCAGTTAAAATGAGTTCAATCAAGCAAAATTAAGTTCATTTCCAAGTTAGATATTATCTTTGTATATTAAGACTTATCCAGTTGTATTTAAATAAAAATTCAGTCTTTTTTTTAAAAATTTGAATCAATCCATCCAATCAGCAGGTACAACACACCCGTCTATGTGGTCTCTTTTTTTCTTTTCTTTTTTTACGAAAATCCTCAATCACAAATCACATATGCATCCTATTAAGAAATATTCAAACTGTCGTTATCAAGTTTTTACAGAGAATAGAAAAAAAATACTGCTTCAATTAGTAAACAAAAACAATTTGAGCCAAATAACACTTTGACATTTATCAAAAGGTCTTTTTACAAATAATATTTTTCTTAGATATTAGTGATTTATCATTCAATGTCCAATGACCCTTTGACCCCTCGGGGCTTGAACAAGGTAGATAATTGAAGACTGATATAACACTATGTAATACATTTGTAGATGGCGTAATAGCGTAATTATATATATTGCTGTTACTGTGGTTGTCTTGTCAATTTCCTTGTTTGGATCAAAACATGGTCGTTAACATAAATTAAAGAATAATAATATAAATGTTGATATATGTCAAAGTGCTATTGAATCAATTTAAATTTAGCTAATTGGAAATTTACTTTTACATTTATAGCATTTTAAAAATTTGGTCTAAAATGAGCATAAAACTTTCGTTCTGCAATTAATCAACATCAGCATTGATTTTAATGGTTTAATAAACTTTTAAGGATACAATTGCATTTTACTGGCGCCTTAGATTATCAATTGAATATAAAAAAACTTATTCATTACAAAACAATAATTTATGATATACCAGATTTTGCCTTGAACAATTTTTTTGTCTACTTCATAATTTGTCACAAAAATATAACTGTAGGGTATTAATAACATGTGATGACCATATACAAATTATTACATATTTTAAGCTTCCTTTAAAGTTATTTAATCGGATAGCCGACTGGTTAGATCATTCAAGAGATACCAATAATATCATATAACTACATGTATAGCATTAACATACATGATGGTCTGGATGGAGGTTCACAGAATAGAGAATAATGGACAAAAAATATAAATAGAGAAAATGGACCAAAATTTCAAAGAATAGAAGATAAAGGACTAAAAAAATAAAGAATTATAAGAGAATAATGGGCAAAATATATAATTGAGAAAAATGGCCTAAAAAAATTAAAGAATGCAGAAATGAAGGAGTAAGACTCCCATTAAGACCCTCATGCATTTTTTTCTTCCTAAAATGTCAAGAAAATAGTCCCAACTTTTCTGTCAAAAGAACATCTGAAACCATCAGTATTTTTTCAAGATTTAAATCCTGGTCACTGGAACAGACAAAGATAACCTTGCACATAAAGAAGGAAAAAGAACAGAAAAAACAACTGAAAAAGCAAGCAACTCTAAGAATTATGTGAATAGAATATTTGAGAAAGTAAACATCAATAAGATTGCATGTGCAACCAAACAACACAAAAAGAAAAAGAAAAACTCAAAATACATGAGCAATTTTCGTAGTGAGTAGCTAGATTTTACGATATGATTTTTATTTTCAAACACAGGCATTCAAGATTAATCTCTAATCAAATGTCAACTGTGCTTGTATGATGATCTCAGGGTCTGGATGTGGTTTACAGAATAGAGAATAATAGGCCAAATCTCCAGAAAAAAAAGACAAAAAAAAAAACAAAAAAAAAATGGAGAAAAATAGGCCAAAAAAATAAAAGATAGAGAATAACGGGGTGTTGAAATATAAAGAACAGAGAAAAATGGCCTGAAAAATAAAGGATACAGAAATCAAGGACCCCTCATCCAGACCCCCGAGTATGTCCATATCCCATGTCCTTCACTATCAATTCTAGAAGATAATTTTGATATATCAATACTAATTTCCTATGATTATGGTCAGTTTTGTCCTTAATTATTCTGTCCCTGGCTGTAATGACCATCAGTTTTCACATGATCATGCAGACAGCTTGTCAATAACTATTAATTCTTTGTTGTTAAGATTGACAAACAATTCTTGGTGCCAAATTTATATTCAGCCAGGTATAGATTTTTCCCTGCAGTCTGATAATGGAATCCAAGACCTTAGATAATTGCACCAAGAAATGTGATAAATTTACTAGCAACTGAATTAATCCCTTGTTTTATAAAAAAAACAAAATAAAAATATAATTTACCAAGGGGACAATCAAACACCCGAAAACTAAAAGTGAAACATACAAGTACTGATGGCAGAAAAAAATGAGAAATACCAACAATTACAGTCTATGAGAAGAAAACTAATACAGATACCGAAGATACCAAAGGGACAATTTAAACTAAATCAAAGAGAGATCAACAACACTGGCAAAAAACAAAAACAACAAACAGTCCTTAAAACACTACAAGGAAAAATAAATGGGAGACAGAAGGTAACCAAGGAGACAATTTGAACTAAACCAAAGAGAGATCAACAAAACTTTGGAAAAACAAGGGAAACCATAGGCGGATCCAGGTGGGGGCCCACCCGGCCCCCCCTTTTGTGGGAAAAAGTTGGTTGATTATATAGGGAATCACTGAAGCATGACTGGAGCGGGCCCCTTCTTAGGGCAGTCAGTGGGCCCCCCCTTATGAAAATTTCTGGATACGCCACTGGAAACTGTGAGCTTACTGCTCACTGATGATACCCCTACCCAAATATTTCGGTAAACAGGAAGTTGTTGAGTAATGAATCTGAAATCACAAACCAAATTTCAGAAATCTTTGTTATGTAGATCCTGAGAAAATGTGACGAAAATTTCCAACTTGGATGTCATGTGTAAAATGATAAGTGTTCAGTAAACAGGAAGTTGTTGAGTGATGAATCTGAAAAAGCATCACATGGTATGGCTTACTCATATAAACCCTGAAACCGAATTTCAGAAATCCTTGTATTATACATAATGTAGTTCCTGAGAAAAATGTGACAAAAATTTTCAACTTGGATATTATGTGTAAAATGATATAAGTGTTCGGTTAACAGGAAGTTGTTGAGTGATGAATCTGAAAAAGCATCACATGGTATGGCTGACTCATATAAACCCTGAAACCAAATTTCAGAAATCCTTGTAATGTAGTTCCTGAGAAGAATGTGACAAAATTTTTCAACTTGGATGTCATGTGTAAAATGATGTAAGTGTTCGGTTAACAGGAAGTTGTTGAGTGATGAATCTGAAAAAGCATCACATGGTATAGCTGACTCATATAAACCCTGAAACCAAATTTCAGAAATCCTTGTAATGTAGTTCCTGAGAAAAATGTGACAAAAACTTTCAACTTGGATGTCATGTGTAAAATGATGTAAGTGTTTGGTAAACAGCAAGTTGTTGAGTGATGAATCTGAAAAAGCATCACACGGTATAGCTGACTCATATAAACCCTAAAACCAAATTTCAATAAACAGCTGCGCCATGAGCGCATGATACGCCCGTCGTCTTGTGTGTGAATTTTTATGCAATAAGCATACATAGTTTCTGACATACGGCGTGACATGCGAAAACCCCCTTTTTTTTTTTACAAAAAACTCAATATCTCTAAAATAAAATTTTGAATCAAAACCAAAAAGTATACAGATCTTTAGATTAATATAACTAAGAAGTGTGTAAAATTTTAAGCAATAATTATAAATCGTTTTTGAGATACAGTGCAACATGTGAAAAACCCCTCCCCCTATCGATCAATAACTCAAAAATAAAATTTTGAATCATCACCAAAAAGTATACAGATCTTAAGGTTAATATAACTAAGAAGTGTGTAAAGTTTTAAGCAATAATCATAAACTGTTTTTGAGATATGGCGCGACATATGAAAAACCCCTCCCCCTTTTTTAACAAAATACTCAATATCTCTAAAATAAAATTTTGAATCATCACCAAAAAGTATACAGATCTTGAGATTAATATAACTAAGAAGTGTGTAAAGTTTTAAGCAATAATCATAAATTGTTTTTGAGATACGGCGCGACATGTGAAAAAAAACACACATCTGTTTTAGTTACTAAGTCCCGTAACTAAAAAAGTTTTAATCTTATTTTCACCAAAAAGTATACAGATCGTTTGACCATCATAAGAAACAACTATGTTAAGTTTCATGAAATTTGGATAAGTCATTCTCAAGTTACGGTGCAACATGTTTACGCCGGACAGACAGACAGACGGACAGATGGACAGACACCGGACATTTGTATACCATAATACGTCCCGTCAAAAATTGACAGGAGTATAAAAATCCTTGTAATGTTGTTCCTGAGAAAAATGTGATGAAAACTTTCAACTTGGATGTCATGTGTAAAATGATGTAAGTGTTCGGTAAACAGGAAGTTGTTGAGTGATGAATCTGTAAACGCATCACACGGTATAGCTGACTTATATAAACCCTAAACCAAATTTCAGAAATCCTTATGCTGTAGTTCCTGAGAAAGACGCAACGAAAAATATTCATGGGACGGATGGATGGACGGACAGACAGAGGTAAAACAGTATACCCCCACTTTTTGAAAGCGGTTTAAAGCGGGTGTATAAAAATGAAAAGTTATAGTTTGACGAGCCAAAGTTGTATACAAAATTTTACCAAAATCTGTGACAGTAATTAGCCCATTTACTGTTACTTGACCTATTCAATTT
The DNA here is from genome assembly GCF_021869535.1 of Mytilus californianus. NCBI lineage: Eukaryota > Metazoa > Mollusca > Bivalvia > Mytilida > Mytilidae > Mytilus > Mytilus californianus. The sequence continues at coordinate 71,188,499 of NW_026262593.1, read as the reverse complement.
ATACATACAACTGGTAAACATACGATACTTCAATTAAACCGAAATTGATGCAAGCAGAGACTAATTAAAATGGAAATCACTGCATAAAAATAAGGAAATGTGGTCAAAGATTGCCTGGTGAGTGAGATAACTCTTCACAAGAGTCAAAATGGTGTGAATAATCACAGTAAGCAACCATCTATTAGAAAAACCTGTACCATATAGTGATAGTCAGAGCAATACAAGTTTCAGAGATGAAAAAAATGAGAAACAAAACAAACAGGACAACCAATGGTAAGCAAATTGTAAGTAACAATAAGTCACTGTACACTTCAACAATGAGCAAATCTCACACCATATAAAGTGATGGCGAGTTATAAAAGGTTCAAAGAAAAACAAAATGAGAAACAATTCAAACAGGCAAAACCAATGATTTGATTTATGACAAAAAAACAAATATGACAGACAGCAAGACAAGACAAGCACCCTCATAGCATGCTGGTCATGCACAATGAAATATAAGTATCATACTTATAAATTGATGCAGTTTATATCCTTTATCTATTCCACAATGGCTATATGATCCACAGGTTATTCACACGCTATTATGGTCTTGGAAATCCACTCTTAATTAATTATGGATAATTATGACAGTGATTTAAAAACGGTAACTCACAGATTTAATCCTTACAGAGATAAATTATTTTTCATTCTTTGTCTCTTCAAAGTTTCCAATATCTTCAATCTAATTCTTAGTCCAGGTGTGTCAAAATCAATATATTCATAAATCTCTACTCTGGCAAAAACTAAACCAAGGTTCCAAATATCTTCTTCAAAGAGCTGGAGCCAATTCTTACTCCAGGTGCATCAAAATCAACATAATGAGAAATCACACCTATAGTGCTTATGAAGATAATCCACATTGGCCATCCACAAGCTATTAACATCAAATCCTCTTTTGATAATCAACAACTATTGTCTGCAGGAAATTAACAACACATTGTCTCAATTACACAGGTAATTAATTACTGCTGCTGTTCCAGTCCATCGACCACATGGGATTATTGATTTGTCCAACTGATTAAATATTAATTATAATTATATGTGAAGTCCAGTATGTGTAGCAATATTGACCATGGAATAATTAGTTGTGGTCATTTGGTAATTATGTTACTATACACACTTTGTGGTCATCCACTTACTGACGGCATAAAATCAATTTCTCTACTGTCAATCTTAACCAAAGTTTGCTCACATGTAGTAAATTGAGAGAAATTATCAGCTTTGATCAATGCTTACAACAAATTTACCATGATTTATTATTCTTATTCTCTTTATAATATTTAGCATCCGTTATTTCAACAAAGAACTATAGCTGAAAAGCATGTTTTGATGCTGTTTTTATTATGCCTTTTTCACTCAAAAATTTATTTGCAGAAATAATTTCACAAAATTAGTTATCCAATTTAACTGTTGTAAATCCCTTATGTCTTTAAATACTGGGTTTGTGTATAAACCAAAGAAACCAAGAAAAAAATCTGTTGCTTCCAGAGAGACAAATCCTAAAAAGCCAGCATGATGGCAGTACCTACAGATGAAACTAACATGCAAAAATAATTATAAGAAATTGGCCAAGATGGACAGAAATTCAGAATATTCAATAAAATGCATTGAGATATAGCTTAATTAGTATTGAAAGATCCCTAAGAAGAAAGTATAGAATCTGCTTTCAACACTAAAAGTTTTCATTAAGCTGCCAGTTTAGATAAAATCTCCATTTTGTCAACGAAACTGCATCAAGAAGCACTGATAATTAAATTAATCAAGCACCTAGAAGAAATAGCACCTTTGTAGAACTTAGGACTTGTAAAAACATATTCTATTAGTAAATGAACCAAAGTGATATATATACAATTTAGCTTTTTAAAATTTGATTAGAAAATATATTAAAATTTATAATCAAATAACATACCATGATTATTGATACACAGGTGTAAGTTGTTATATGTCCAATTAATATATAAAAGCTCAGTTATTCTAAAGCAAGGTAAATTTTGAATTCACTCAACTTTAACCTCACCCTTGGTTATTGGTCAACAGAATATTAGCCAGTGTCCAATGTATATATATAAAAAACAGTTATTTTAAAGCAGTGGAAATGTTAAATTCTCCCCTGGGTTTATGATGGCAACAGAATGACCTAAAAAAATCTCCAATTTTTCACATAAAAACACAAAGAAACAATAGATTACAAAATTAACAGGAATAGTAATTCATTTTCTATATCCCAAGGCCATTATGATTAATATCCAAACAAATGTTTGCTGCAGATGCAATCGATCACTCTATGCATACACCAGATGCAGTCTACGAACTAGTCGAACTTCCTTCTACGAAAGTAAAGGTGAAAATACAGGTGTTAAGTGGTCACTTCCTCACTAATTATCGGTTATTTTGATCCCTTAATTAACGCCAGGCGCTCAAAGATCAATTATCCAATCAGAACTTTATAACATAGTCCAGGTGAACCCAGCTGTGCAGGAAGAAAGATGCAAAAATCATCATTCCAAGCCGTCCATGAAATATTCTGCCCATGCAATTAGAACAGACATCAGAAAAAAATATGAAATCGCCAAAAATCATCCTTTTTAATTGTCCATGAAAAATTCTCTAGAAATATTCATGATACAACAGAAAAAATAGAAAATCAAAGAAAAATCACCATTTTAAATTGTCCATGAAAGATTCTCCATAAATATTTATATCATCCGAAAAAATATAAAAACACAGAAAATAATCACCTAAACCGACCATGACAGCTTTTTCTCCAGATATAGAACATATCAGAAAAAATTTTAAGAGTAAAGTTTAGAAAAGAAAGAAAATGTGCTAAAATTATCAATTCTCATCATCCATGTATTTCTTCTGACGAAAATATATAACAAACATTCTATATTATGTCTGTGGGTCTAATGAATAATTTTTTTCAGTTAATCATTGGTTCCCTTGAAAGATTATACCAGTAGCTAATTACAATCCCTCTGTTAAAGTAATATAAAAGTTTTATAATCTATTTATAGGTGATATGAATTCTTAGAGTATTAACATAAAAAATTATCAAAATTTTTGCATTTCATATATGAAAGTTTTGAAATATCAAATTTTATTGATGCATGTTTTTTTAACAATGCATAAAATTTAAAGAACATCCTAAATTGGTCTTAAAGGCTGCTTTGGACCAAACCTTTTTAACCAAAGTTCAAATTTATTCAAAATGATTTTAAAAAATTGTGAAAATTTTAGTTCATGGAAACTTTTATTTTGTTAAAAATACAGACGCATTTAAATGGTTTTCACCACAAATTATACCGAATATTTGCTCTTAAAAATTGTTGACCAAAAACTTAAGATTCATAAAAAGTTTAAACTTTGCTTGGTAAAAGTTGTATCTTTTAATGATTTTATGTGAAATAAATTTATATCTTCTTATCTGTCTGGGAAAAACCTAAAATTATCCCATTTTGTCTTTTTCTTAGAATTACATTTTTCACCTGCAAAAGAAAAACTTCTATCTTTTAACTACACTTTTATATTACATAATAAGTTCACAAAGTTTAAAAAACTTAGAAATTAGTTTTATTAAAATTTACAACTTCTTTCAGTAAACTTAAGAGATTTTCAAAGATCTGAAATTAATTAAACAATACTTATTTCTTAATATTTATAATTTCACCAGTATTAATAAAAATCAATTAAAAATAAGCTCACGCTTTTCAGAAGAAAATCTGAATTCCTCATATTATCTGTAACGAATAACACAAAAATCCCGAACAGAGAAACTTACGAAAATGTTGCTATACCTCCCAAAATAAAATGTCAATTTCACTGACCTGAAAATCTACAAGAGATTTCCCTTGTTAATAACAAACCCAGGTAAACTCTGACTAACGATTTTACCTTAATTAACAACAGACAGACTTATTGATTAGCTCATTCTATATTTAAATACAAGCCTCATTATCCGATTGGTTTATAAAATTTAAACCCCCATTCATAATGTCTGTTTTGAATAAATATATTAAATATCAAACTATAAATTTGTAACTGCATGTGAAAAAAAATAATTCAATTTGACCCAGGGGTTCAGGTAAATTTCTCAGGTGTGTGTGTCTGTTCAAGGACAGGGCTCTTATCTTTTGAATCTTTTGTATCCGAAGTGTGAATCGCGAGCAGATGTATAGAGATCTACCCGGACTTTCACCCCACTAATAGACATGTTAATCCTGGGTGACCTTAAAATAAATTACACCTCTTGAGACACTGTGTAGCTAATTTTTCAAATCTTGAAAGAACTACTGTTCGACATTTTAGTGACACCTTTCAATAGCTTTATAATAGGATTGTTCGGGTGTATGCACTTTACATTTAAATGAATTTATAATAATATTGATTAAAAACCCTTAAGGAAACAGTGAACTTTTAAGTATTTTGTTCTTCGACCTTAAAAATGAGGCGATAGTAATCAACAAATATATACCAATGTTCATTTCACTTCACCGCTAATATAACACCTTGAATATTTCACTTATCTTTTTTTTTTCTTTTTTTTTTTATCAAAATTTTCAATTTACATTATAATTTACACAATTATTGTATAGTAAAAAAAAATTTCCCAAAAGAATGTTACAAGAAATAAGCATGCAATATTCTATCATATTGCACTAGTATAAATATAAGGGATGTCAACTAGTTCTCAAATAGTCGAGAATCGCTAGGTAATACCAATCAAAGAGAGAGACAGACTGTAGTGAATTAAAGATACAATTCATTAGTACATTAAAATTAAATTTAGTATTATTATACCTGCATCACAAAGCAGTTTAAACAATTAACTATAGTCTAGTATTTCTCTTCTGGGCATAATTCATAATTTCACCTTATTATGCTCAAGTATTTCTCTTCCAAATCCCCTTTCACCACATAATGGTCGCCGTGATATATTCGTGATATATCCAAGAGTGCTGAAGTCAGGCGTTAAACATCAACAATAAAACCAATCAATCAATAATTCATTCAAGTTTTCATCAAAAATATTTCATTCTCTGTGAAACTGACATTCACATTCCAAAAATTTAATAGCAATACAGTAATATTATCAATGTCATATTCAAATATTTCCATCTTCTTTTTCACTGGCTGTGTTGAGTGCTCTTTCATTGAACATAATTTAATAAAATTGTTTTCACTTCTTGCTAAAAGAAGATTTTAAACATTGCACTTTGTTCTGGTGGAAGAACTGATTGATTGATTGATTGATTGATTGATTGATTGATTGATTGATTGATTGATTGATATTGATTGATTGATTGATTGATTGATTGATTGATTGATTGCAATCTGATTAAAATACAGATTCTGTGTCCAAACTTTGCTCACATTAGGATCTGACAACACTCTGTTTTACTTTCTGTTCTGGTAAATATTACGTCACTTAATTAAATTTCAGCTTTCAAATATTTGGAGGTGTGTATTAATCAAACAAAACTAGAGGATTCTTAAAGGTCTTTAAATTTAAAGTAGAAAAACGGAGTGTTTTCAGATCCTTGTAAGCAAAGCTTGGACACATGATCCGATTGCTTAAAGATCAGTGACAAATATTTCAAGAATGAATGGTCTTCTCTTTAAAAAAAAAAACTATTGTATCAAACAGACATGTGACTTTAACTGTGCAGAAAAATATTAATTTATCCACCCTACAAACAGTTGCGAAGAACTCAGCCTCATTTAGCTAAATCATGTAATCAAAATAAGAAAAAAAATAAATGAAGAATTTTCCATGGTATACAGATGCCCCGGCTTGTGAATATACGACAAATTCTGCAATTTTTAATCTACAAAGGGACATAACTCCAGAACAGCAAAATCCAATCTTGATCTGTGTTTGGTGATAATAAGCATTGTGTACAAATTTTATAACATTTGGTAAACTAAAGTTAGAGTGCAGAAATAGCAAATATAGCAATTTTTCCATTTTTAAAGGGACATAACTCCAGAACGATGTAAGTGACGCCGTCCAAATTCAAAATCGATCTGTATTTTGTGGTAATAAGCATGGCGTATAAGATTCATAACATTTGGTTCAAGCAAACTAAAGTTAGAGAATGGAAACTAGTTTTGGGATGTACACATGGTACAGATCGACAGAGTCGTACTCAAGGACAAGGCAGGGAGCAGGCATAAAAAAAATCATTGGGTTTTCTGCCCTCTTACAAAACCGAAGTATTCATGCTGACCCACCACATTTTATAGACACATTTAAGATTTAAAGCATGGTTATAGTCCAATACATTTCCCTATAGTCTATGTAAAATATCTTTATTGATTGATTGATTGATTGATTAGTTTTAACACCACTTTCAACACTATTGTGCTATTTCGAGGCAGTCAGTTTTTATTGGTGGAGGAAGTCCGAGTTCCTGGAGAGAACCACTGACCTTCGGTAGGACATCTGACAATCCTAGTCAATTAAGATTGGAGTCAAGTGCACCTGTCCCTTGAGGAATTGGAACTAACAACCTCAGTGTTGACTGGCTAGTGAAACAGTAGTTCGACTACTTAGACCACTCGTCCACTGAGCCCCCTAAAAATCTTAAAAAAATTAACTTACTGTATACCATAACCTACCATATTTTGATCTTCCAGGAGACAAGCAACAAGTGTACATATTTTGTAGGGGCATTTTCAATCAAATCAAATACAATTTTTAAACTAAATTATTAATGATTTTTAGGAGATTTCATACATAAAGTCAACATTCCCGACCCTGGACCTTGATGACATTTCTAGATTATCAAGCTGTAAGAAATACAGTCCAATCAATTAAAAAACCCATTACACCCACAATCATAAAATCAGATAATTTATTTGTACATAATAGGTAAATATGTAATATTGGGTGTACAAATAAAAAAATTAGTACATATACCTGAAGGAAAAAAAAATTCTTTTAACATCACTAATATAGGAATTAAAGTGGCTTAAAAAAATAAAAAAATATCTTACTGATCAATCTAAAACACCTTAAAGTGTTGACGTCAATGTAAGCATAAGCAATAAAAAAGGGAAGTTAAAATAAACAATAAGTGTTCAAATATGGGCGTTTATGAAACAGGTGTGGTTGTTTTTTTTCAAAGCATGGTTCAGTTGACAAAAAAAAAATGTCACATCTAAGATCAAAATGAAAATAAAATTTATTTTCTTCCTTTTGATTCAGATCAAAAATCTTATTGATGAAATACTTCTTTCATGGGTATATAATGGTTACAATTCTTTAGAAATGTTCAAAAAAAAAATCTTTTTGTTACACTTTTAGCTTAATTCATATGTGAATTGTTAAGTCTCATGATTTTTTTCCTACATGAAAAGTTTTATTTACTAACCAACTGTACAGAAAAGGTGAATTAGTTAAAAAAGCAGTTGAATACCCCTGATGGTAAATTTTTACAGTGAATTTGCCATTTTCAGTTTTAATCTGAGGGATTTTGGGCATCACACCCATACAAAAACATTGACTTTAATCATCATTTCTGTTCACATCATTTAGAGATGGAATGCGATACATGTCTTCCTTGAAACACTCTGACACAAACTTTCTATATTACCTTTTGAATTTGCCTGCCCACCGCCCGTGCGATATTTGAGAAAATGTTGCCGACAATTGCCAGCATTCACTGTATTCATAGAATTCAGTCAAATTTGCACAACGTCATGTAATGTTGAAGAATGTGTGCAAGTTTGATTGAATTCTGTCTAACCATTTTTCATGTAGTTGCTGATTATTAAAGTTTGACCAAGGTGTGGTTTATCATTCTGTCACTATGTGTTGTTGTGAGTACAGGCAAACCACGAAATTGACTGTTCAATGAAGTGCATAATGTCTAAACACTAATTTCAATAAGCTAATGCAATTGCAAACTTTTTCAAAATCATGAAATCAAGAATCCACTAAATTACAATCCTTCCTCAATAAACAGAAATTGGTATCCATGAAAACAAAAGAATCCACTGTATTTGAATTAGTATTTCATGAAAACTATTAAAGAATATGAGACACATTAATATCAAAGCATGACAGCACTGCAAATTAAGGCAACTGCTGCCATTAGTCAATGATTTTGTGACTATTAGTTGTCATCCATATGTAAAAGAATTACAGGAAACTATATTAATCAAATTCAGAGAGAGAAGACTACTATTGACATTTGTTTATACACTACTTCAGAATCATAGAGAGAAGTGACTTCTCTTTTTGAAACTGATAGGGAGAAGTAGTGAGACATTAAAAGGATAATTGCTTTTTCGCTCATGGTGCTATAATGCTTAGTCAACCTGATGATGTTGGTTGAAGTTGAAGTCTCTGACTAGTTTTTCTCTTCAACAACAATTCAAATGATGAAATATTTTACAAAAAGTAGAAGAGGACAGGTCTTTCTATAGTTTCAAATAAACTTCAATTTAACTGCATCTTAAATATTAGATTGAAAAATCATTTTTTGTCTATAATTTGTCCAGAACATTAAATTAAAACTGTCCACCAATGTGAAATCTTTTGAAAAGTGACTATTCCTCCAAAACTTTTAAAGTTTCCAACATCTTAGGTAAAACTGACCACATTTTTTCCATCCTACTCTTCTGCAATATAAGTCGCTGAAAATAATATGCTGGTAAATGAAATAATATTCTTTGAGTTATCTCCCCTTTACTGATGCTTGAAAGAGATAGATATTTCTACCAACAGAATTAGAAATGCAAATATCATTTTAAAGATATTTTGCCACACAATGAACTATATCCCTCTTCAAAAGACAAATTTTTGTATTTCTAATATTTACTACGATTTTCATTTAAAATATTGAAATTTCCAGCATTCAGTGGTAAATGATTAATCAATCCCAAGCTATTTTATTTTTTCAAAGGCCTTAAAGACTTTTAAACTCTTTTTTTTCATGATGTATGGGGAAAAGGTGAGACTTCCATTTGAACCCCCTTACCTTTGTATTTTGCTTATTCCATCAGGGGGTTCTGATGGAAGTCTTACCTTCCCCCCAAAAAGTTTAAGCAACGAATTTGATTTTTTCCTTTAAAAACTTCAAATATACTCAATTTTTTTCAATACATTCAGCGTTTTTTTTTTCTATTCGGGGTAAACAAACATTTTGAGGATTAAACATTGATTTTCAGAAATCTATAAATTTACAGAATCTGAACTTGATTCATATCAAAAATTTCTGATCAATATATGTGTTCTATACTAACAAATTATCATAATCCAAACTTTTGATTCATCATGTTCATAACTCCTAAGTCATTTCATAAATATGTCTTTATCAAAGTAAATCAGTCGTATATTACACCTCATGAATGATTGGTTATTGTAATACATTGCAAAGTTATGAATTGAAAGTTCAGATGTTGCAAATTATCTCGCAGCAGCTGCATCTAATTTTTAAAATCAAGCAAATTATTTATCATCAATAATATTGCTTACAAAAGACAATTTACCTAGTCCAATGCATAGTAGAAAATTGTATTAGTTTACTCATCTGATACATAATCATTGTTGGAGCCTCAGTGCCTAAGTGGTCTAAGTAGTTCAACTACTGTATCACTAACCTGTCAACTCTGAGTTTGCAAATTCGAACCCCCTGCAGGTATGTTCGACTCCAATCTTAATTGACTAGGATTGTCAGTTATCCAGCTAATAGTTGGTGGAACACTCCAGTTTCCTCCACAAAAAAAGTAAGCTAAATTCTATTATGCCATAAAACATTAAAATCCTAAAATTTAATTAGCTTTTGATTTTAACATTTGGTTGGAAACAGGAGTTCTAGGGTCATACTCTCAGGGTACTGGTGGTTTGTAAGGTTATGCAATTTGTCTTATATATATAACTTTTAAAAAAAACCTTTGGAAAGGGTCTTAAGTCTCTTACAGAAACTTTCTGGTTAAAAATGTGTCAATTGCTAAATTATTCTGTTGAATGGAAATACTCTTATTTCCACTGGAACATTGTGACAGTCTTTGTACATTTCTTGTAAGCTTACAATACATATATATATACTTATATCTTTATCATATTTTTATTTATTTAGATATATAATACGACGTCATTTTGGATTCCCTTACATCATAATGGATTCTCTAGCTAGTATGAAGTTTTTGTGCTATCTTAATCTAAGAGCAGCTAAGGTGCTGGTTATATCAAGGCTATATATAGATATAAGAAGATGTGGTATGAGTGCCAATGAGACAATTCTCCATCCAAGTCACAATTTGTAAAAGTAAACCATTATAGGTCGAAATACAGCCTTCAACACGGAGCAAGTTGGCTCACACCAAACAGCAAGTTATATATGTTCAGTAGTGAAAAGCTACATGTACCAAGCCTTAGGTAGCAGCTACCATATTGATCGCGCCCATGTTCCCTAAAAATGAGTGGAATACCCTCCTTAACCTCTATTCTGACAAAAGATATATTCTTACACTACAAAGCAACAGATGAAGCTCTACACCCATGCCTTTACATGATTACATTTGACAAATACAACCATTTAATGTCAAGATATTTTAGAGAGAACTTAAAAGATATCTTTGCAGGTTATTTCATTTCTTTATCTTCTCGACATTGAAGTTGATGCAAACCAAACGAGAATCAATTTAGCTGCAACAAAATATGCATAAATATCAAAAATTGTCAAAGTGAAAGTACAGAAACTGAAAGTAGGACAACCACGTGACATTAATGAATTCAACCTTTTTGTCTTTAGACTTTATCAAAACACACACTATTAATCAATATTTATCTACTTACCTTTGACCAAATTAATTCTCTCAGGGCTACCTCCTTCTAATTCTGTACTCATATTTAGCTGTTATTTCGTCTGTCCTCCATAAAATCTCAAAATAATGTCACCACCAAAATGTCAACATGATCAACAGGGTCGAAAAAAATGTCGAAAGGTAAAAAAAAATCGATGACAATCTCCTCACAGGTGTGATTGATCTCTATTGTAGCCGTGAATATGAAATAATTAGTGTCATTTCATGGCTATTAACCATTGATTTTTGTTTACATAGATATAACTCAGTTATATTGCTGTACACCTTGTCAACTTCGCTCAAGGCTACTCCTGCACGTGTCATGCACTGCATGGGTTCTTCTATTGTTTCAACAGGGGTGATTTAAATCATTTAATTAAGTGAGAGAATTCACAAATAACTTGATACCCTTTTTTTTTGTTAGCGAAATAAATCAATTGCTAAAATGTAACCTTAACTGTTTTGAATGAAGTAGACAAACATTTAAATAACAATATAAAGTATGTAGGTCACGGCGATTTAGTTCATCATTTTGCGGGTAAACACATGCAAATGTCATAGACTATAATGATGGAAAACAACAGAAAAGGAGAGGAACAATATAACATTAATAAGGGTGGGCGTGTCTCAGCATAGAACAGTCTCGATATTAATATTAATATAAATGAAGTCAATTTTAGATTTTAAACGACCCTAAAATAAAGTTTAACGAAAAATGTGCGGGATCTATAAGTATGCAGCCACGTACGGCCAGATTGTGGACTTTAAATCCGATGCCTCATGTAGAGAGAGTGCCAGGGTCAAATTTCTGTCCCTATCCAAGATACCTTCATTTTCCAATGGCAGTCAGAATTTCTTCGACCTTCATCCCGGACGGCCTCTTTAACAGGACTTACATGTACCTATTGTAATCATTGTTAATTTTTTTCTCGTCCTGAACATGCATGAAATGTTAAATTTGCCACTGGACGTAAAGCAACCAACAATCATCAATCTGTTCCTTCTGAAAACGGTTATCATGATTTCCTTGATAGGGTTGCTGCTCACAAGGAAGCTATTAAACCAAGAGTTTCAAGTGGTGAAGTTGAAATCCTCCCTTCGTAAATTTTACCGACGCCATCACGAGTTGGTTGACCGTTATGAAGTATCCGTTTTAAAGATGAAAACGGATATGTTTCAATTGTCGTAACTACAATCCCGTCCCCTTTTCCACGAATCTGACCAACCGAATAAGACTTATCGCTGGGTTTGTACTCACATGAGCAACACGACGGGTGCCACATGTGGAGCAAGATTTGCTTACCCTTCCGGAGCACCTGAGATCACCCCAGTTCTTGGTGGGGTTCGTGTTGCCCAGTTTTGGTTTTCTATGTTATGTTTTGTGTACTGTTGTTTGTTTGTTTGTTTGTTTGTCTATTTCTTTTTTAGCCAGTTAACATGACATTCACTCTGTGGTTAAAGTTTTTGAAATTTTAATAACTTTCTTCAACCATCCTTGGACAGAAGCTTGTTTATGATCAAAAGCTAGTATCTAGAAGGAAATTTTGTAAAAATTTATTTCCTGTTTTTCCGTATATTACTTATAAATGGACTTAGTTTTATTCCAGTTAACATTACGTACAGTCTGCAGTTAAAGTTTTTAAAACATTTATTAGATTCATAAACCTTCTTGGATTTTTACCAAACTTGAACAGAACTTCTTACAATCAAAAGATAGTATCTAGAGGAAAATTTTTAATAATTTTTTCCCCATTTTTGTTGAGCCTGCGACTAACAGCAAAATTAGGCGTGACACTGGGTTCCGCGGAACCCTTACGAATTTTTAAAGAAACCATACATTCATATACTGTATATTTACTTGTTTTTGTGTATTGTCTTTTTGATCGAGTTAATCCATTTCAATTGATATTTTATTGTGTGTGTTTTTATGTTGTAATGTTATACCACTGTTTCGGGTTAGGGTGAAGGTTGGCGCCTGTTAAAACGTTTAAACCCGCTGCATTTTTATGCACCTGTCCTAAGTCAGGAGCCTGTTTTTCAGTGGTTGTCGTTTGTTGGTGTGGTTCATAAGTGTTTCTCGTTTTTTATATAGATTAGACCGTAGGTTTTCCTGTTTGAATTGTTTTACACTAGTCTTTTTGGGACCCTTTATAGCTTGCTGTTCGGTGTGATCCAAGGCTCCACGTTGAAGGCCGTACTTTGAACTATAATTGTTAACTTTTTACACATTGGGACTTGGATGGATAGTTGTCTCATTGGCACTCATACCACATCTTCTTATTTATAATTATTTATATACGCTGGCTATTATATCAATGATGAAACTGAAGACAATGGACTGTTGGTGGATTGATTTTGTTTTAGAATTTTGTTGTGTCGGCTATGTATTATATTAAAGGGGCATTAGCTGCGAGATATAAATGAAAAATAAAATATGATTTTTTTTTATCAATCATTAATGAAAGCGAAATAGTGAAATAATAATTTGCTTTTACCAGCCAGTTTGTCAAAATAAGTTAAGAAACATCGCTGATGAATTATTCACTTGCAAGTGAATAGTTCGACATCATTGAATCCGTGTGACTTTGAATTTAACCCCTTAGCTAGAAATGGGTTACGCATAAACTAGGCGTGTTCAGCTATTAAAATGAAAAGAATTTCAACATTTAAAGTGAAAAAAGGGTAAACCATTTGGTTGACTGATTCGATCTACAAAAACTCATTCTTATACAGGTAAAAAAGATGATGTTACATATTTTTTTAACCTATAATATGAAATCAAGGACCTAGAAAAATCCAATTGCATGTGTTCCCTGTCTATTTATATCTATAATTATGTTTTTATCTGGTTATATGACTGTCTTCGGAGGTCACCTCGATGGTTAATTTGGGGCAGCCCCGATATTCGAACACCCCATTATCTGATTTGTGTACAGAGGAGCACAATGTAGCACAATATCGCATAAAAAGATCAATAAAGAGCTGCGCCATGAGCGCATGATACGTCCGCCAGTTTTTCAATGAATAAAGTTCCATTACTCCTAAATGTCATATCAGAAATATATATAAAAAGAAATCTAAAGGGAGCTTATTTTAATAGATATAAAACAGTCACCAAAGTTTCATGGGAGTTTCTCAAAGCATTTTTGAGTTATTATCCGAAAACTGGAAAAAAAAACTTTTTTATGAACAAAATCCCATAACTCGGAAACGTTAATTCTAAAATTCATAAAAATCGAAAAGGAGCTTACGTCAATAGATATAAACAATTCACCAAAGTTTCATGAAAATTGGATAAAGCGTTTTTGACTTTTTGTCCGACATGTTGCCGACGAACAGACAGACTGGCGGACGGACTGAAAACGGTATAACATAATAAGTCCCGTATACGGGAGTATAAAAAGGACCTAATCAAAACTGTTCAGGTTTATAAGTTGGTAAAAATTGTGTCTAATCCTATTTGTGTCATTGATCTCAAATAAAAGAATCATACTAAACCGAGTTACTGAAATAAAATCATGTGAAACACCCCTAACATCCAGATTCAACTAGGTGTAAGCTGGGACATAATATATTATAATAGTCCAAGGTATGAGTGCTCTAGTGATCAGATAAACCTTTTTACAGAAAAAAGGTAATTAAAAAACCAAAATTCAAATTAAATGCGACCTGTATTTTATGTTTCATAACATTGAGTTAAAATCTAAAAAGATTTTGTCAAACATTACTTGGGGCCTCGGTGGCCGAGTGGTCTAAGTAGTTACTACTGTAATCACTAGCCAGTCAACACTGAGGTTGTGAGTTCGAACCCCGCTCGTGGGGTGCACTCGACTCCAATCTTAATTGACTAGGATTGTCAGTTTTCCTATCGAAGGTCGGTGGTTTTCTCCGGGCGCTCCGGCTTCCTCCACCAATACAAACTGGCCGCCACGAAATAGCCCAAAAGCGGTGCTTAAAAGTGGCGTTAAAACACCAAAAAATCAAAAATCAATCAAAAATCAAATCAAACATTACTTTCATTATCATCTGCAAAGAAGAACATGAAGCTTGAAAGAGCCTGTGTCGCTGACCTAAAGTCTACGTGCATCTTCAACAATGGACACTCTTCAACATTTTAGACTAGCATAGAATAATGAAAAAAATCTTTTTTGTTAACCATTTTTCTGTTTACAGTTTCTCTCTACCTTCTTGATTTTTTGCCCAAAACACAGAAAAAAAAACAATTTGGGCACATTTTGACTTATTTGCAGATTTGTCTTGTTGATCAGTTTTGTTATCTAAAGTGTTTATCTATTATAGTTTTTGTCGAGCCTGCGATATCTTTATTTCATATTTCAGAAAGTAGAAAACCTGGATGCTTCATACTTTGTATATAGATGCCTTATGTTATGAAGTTTCCGTCTGTCATATGTCCATTGTCCTTGACCTCATTTTCATGGTTCAGTGACTACTTGAAAAAAAAGTTGATTGTTTGTAATGTTAATTTCTCTTTTATTATGGGTAATATAATAACTATAGTTTGGTATGTGCGTACCTTGCAAGGTCCTCCTGTCTGTCAGACAGTTTTCACTTGATCTTGACCTCATTTCATGGATCAGTGAACAAGGTTAAGTTTTCGTGGTCAAGTCCATATCTCAGATACTATAATCAATATGGTGTACGGAAGGATTATAAGGTGTGCATGTCCAACGAGCAGGTGTCATCTGTCCTTGACCTCATTTTCATGGTTCAGTGGTTAAAGTTAAGTTTTTGTGTTTTGGTCTTTTTTTCTAATACTGTATGCAATAGGTCAACTATATTTGGTGTATGGATATATTTTACGGTGTACATGTCAGTCTGACAGGTTTTATTTGACCATGACATCATTTTCACAGTCCATTGCTCAATGTTAAGTTTTTGGTTTTCGGTCTGTTTTTCTTAAACAATAAGTAATAGGTCAACTATATTTGGTGTATGGAATGATTGTAAGGTGTATATGTCTGTATTGCAGGTATCGTCTGACATTGACCTCATTTTCATGGTTCATTGGTCAATGTTAAGTTTTCCTGGTTAAGTTTGTTTCTTAAATACTATATGCAATAGGTCAACTATATTTGATGCATGGAATGATTTGAAGATGTACATTTCTGTCTGGCAGGGTTCATCTGACTTTAACCTCATTTTCATGGTTCATTGGTCAATGTACAGTTTTCATGGTTTGGTCTGTTTCTTGTATACTATAATCAATAGGTCAACTATATTCGGTGTATGAGTTGTAAGGTGTACATGTATTTCTGGTTTGGTTTATCTGACCGTGACCTCATTTTCTTGCATCATATTAAGTTTATGTGATACTTGAAGTAAAACTTTATATTTAGGACTATCAACATAAAATCAATGGTCAGTAAAGCAGGCGAGACATTTTAGCGTGTGCACTCTTGTTAAGATAATAGGCGGAAACACTCAAAATTAGTAAAAATCATCATAAAGACCATTTTGGCCATACAATTTATTTGAAGATCTTGTTATTCTGATCATTTTTGCTTTTTAAAGTTTCTATTTATACAGGTTTTAAGATATTAAGGAAAAACGAAAAAAAAAGAGAATAAAAATCAGCCTGAAAGGGCCATAATAACTCAAATAAGAAGAAGTCAGACAATTTCGGCCATGTTGACTTATTTGTAGATCATGCTGCTCATTTTTGTTTTTTAAAGTTTCTCTCTATTATAGTTTTCAAGACAAGGGGAAAATTATCAGTAAAAAAAAACATACTAAATATTATTGTTATACACATATGTACTTTTACGGTACAACAATCTGTCGATACCTATATTTTGGCATTGGACAAGGTCATGTTTTTCTCTTATTGTTACTGACGTCTTTACACTAAGTCCTTTGGATGTTAGATGTGTACTGATTGATATTTTAGTCTTAGATACATGATTTTTTAAATTAGTTTATTGGCTTTGAACAGCAACTAGCTGTCAGTAACTGCGAGTACTCTCTGATCTGTACTTAGTGTCTTTTTTGTTGTTAGGGATGACGGATGGATAAATACCCTGCCACATCCGGTCTGTGTTTTTGTTTGATGTTTTTCTGCTTTGTATAGATCGTATGAGTTAAGCCTTTTTCAACTGATTTTTACAGTTTGTTCTTATGTTGTGCTGTTACACCACTGTCCCAGGTTAGGGGTAAGGTTGATCGCTAACAAACATGTTTAACCCCGCCACATTCTTTATGTGCTTGTCCCCAGTCAGGACCTGTAGTTCAGTGGTTGTTGTTGGTTCATGTCTGTCATATTTGTTTTTTATAAATGGTTTTGTAATAAATTAGGCTGTTAGTTTTCTCTATTGAATTGTTTCATATTTTTCATGTCGGGGCCTTTTATAGCCGACTATACAGTATGGGTTTTTCTCATTGTTGAAGGTCGTACGGTTGCCTATAATTGCTTAAATCCACTTCCTTTGAACTTGGGTGGATAGTTGTCTCATTGCCAATAATACCATATCTCCTTATTTTTATAAAAAAAAAGGTAAAATTTGTCATTTTAGGAAAATACCTCAAATTAGTCTTGACAGTTTTGATGTAAATCGGACAATTGTTAGATCTCAACATTCTGAACATTTCTAGTTGATTCATAGAACCTCAACTCCTTTCCCTTATATAAATAGGCTTAAACAAAACAAACAATATATTCATATTGCCAATTACCCAGACAGCTAGTAGGGCACCGGATTTTAATAATCATTAAAACAATATACATTAATACAACTCATAAGCATAAGCTTAAATAAAATCATAACAATTATAATTGATAAAATGCTTGTATACTGAATTTAAG
Organism: Mytilus californianus; assembly: GCF_021869535.1. Lineage (NCBI taxonomy): Eukaryota > Metazoa > Mollusca > Bivalvia > Mytilida > Mytilidae > Mytilus > Mytilus californianus. The sequence continues at coordinate 71,170,822 of NW_026262593.1, read as the reverse complement.
AGGAAACCTCTATCATTGACGATCCCTCCGGCCAGGAAAAACCAACTAAAACGAGTGAACTCGGTCAAACTACATTAAACACTGAATATGAAGTGGAAAAAAGTTGGAAACCTGTGTCCAAAACCCAATGCTGGGAATACTTTGGACAGTATTAAAAAAGTCTATAATTATTAAAAACAAAATACATATATGAAAAAATATAAATTAAAGCAAAGCAAAAAATATTACATATTTTAAATAAGTAAAAAAAAACTTGACAATTCTTGACAGTTAGATAGGCAGTGATTTAAGGCTTCCAAATGATATTTTCGCTATTCCTTGAAATGAGGAAAATTTAATTATAATGCATCATAATACAAAAAACCTAAATGTCACAATCTGCTTCTGCAATGCTTTTATAAATATAAAAGAATTTAATCATCTGTCAATCAAAAGGAAGACAAAGATCAGCATAATGGGTGTTGAGGTATGATTAGGAAAATAAATGACAGTTTTGTTTATTCATTCTAATTCTTATTTGCTGGATACCAGCACATAGTCTGGTTGTTATGAAAAACAAGAAAACTAATCCTCAGCTTGCACATTTTTGTGTGAGGCATATACATAAATATTAATTTTTTTTAAAAACAAAGCAATACATTTAAGGATGTAGTCAGATGAAATTTAAAAAATCTAGAATTTAAAATTGATACTATAAATCAGATAGGAGCATTTAATTTAGTTAAGGAACAAAAGAAGCTAAAAATATTGATAGGCTATTGAACTCCGTTTCGAGAAATTTAATATTTTGAAATGGTGGGAAAAGGCTGACTCGGATATTTACCTTCTATTAAGCATTGGCATTATTTGGGTCTCAAATCTTAAGAAAAGAAATCTAGAATCTGCTTAAAGTTTGGTAGATGACCTTTTATGAGCTATTAAAGTTTTATATGAAAAGAAAAGTAGGTGACAAAAAAAGGCAAAATATTTTACCCTGTACCCAAGGAGTCCGAACATCTGACAAAAATCCCAAAACCTGACATGACTACATCCTTACAAGGGTTTAAAGTTTCATAAATTTTCACACTAGAAAAAAAATTAGGATATGATCTTAGTAATATAAATTTTCATTACATTTTTGACATAGCAAATCGATTTGGAATAGCATATATAAAGTTTCATAACAATCCTAGCAAAAAGACATTTTTCAAACAAATATTGAGTATTTACTTCAAATTTGACACTGGAAATCTATTTAGAATAGCATATTGTGCCTATATATATGAATTTTTATTGCAATCTCTGCAAAAAAGATGTTTCTCAAGATTTGCGTTTTTTTTTAAAAACAAAATCTATGTTTTTACTGTAATGGATTATGCCCCTTTTTATCATTACTTTCAAATTGGGATTTATCACATTATCACCATGTATCATAAGTTTTAACAATGACAATATAGGAAATAAGTAAAGATGCAATAAAATTGATTAATTCGTCTAAAAAAAAAGAAAAATACGTATTTTTGTTCGCAAATTTATATCTCAGGATTCTTTTTATGGTTTTGTAATTTGCATACAGCTTAATTTTCAACTAAATTCAATGAAAACATGCAGATCTTAATAAGTTTTTTGGACAGATACAGAGCACATGCATCAATGAAACAGAACTTTCCATATTATGTTTGTTATAACAAATGAACTGTCAGACTTAAATATTCAGTTATTTGAACCCTGAGCTCTATGTTTCCTTGGCCTAAGTGTGGTTGAAATCTTGAAGATTTGTCAACTTTCACAAAAATTTCTATTTTTGACCTAATCAGGATGAAACTTTCAAAGTTTTGTCAGAAAAAATCAAAAATAATCTCCCTGTTTCACTTTCTCACACATAATAGAAACACTTATTTTCATTTTTTCTTTTTCTAAATTTTCTATTTAAAGCTTATTAGGGAGTAGTTGAGAAAAATACTCAATTTCAAAATTTATTATATCAAACCTCAAAATTTGGATTGAAATTGAAAACTGTCACAATTCTTTTCTTCTTTATTTTTTAAAATCCATTTTCAAAGCATATGTGGTTTGTCAATGAATAAGTTTATAACTCACTTATGTTTAAATGAAAATAGAAACCCTCTTTGTTATTTTTTTTTTTACTATTTCATACAAAATGTTTCTAGTAAAATCTATTTGGTGCCATATTAAGTTCTTTTTGTTTCTAGTAAAATCTATTTGGTGCCATATTAAGTACTTTGTTTCTAGTTAAAATCTATTTGGTGCCATATTAAGTACTTTATGATTCTAGTAAAATCTATTTGGTGCCATATTAAGTACTTTATGCTTCTAGTAAAACATCTATTTGGTGCCATATTAAGTACTTTATGCTTCTAGTAAAATCTAGTTGGTGCCATATTAAGTACTTTTATATCAAGGATATTATGATTATTTATTATTACAAATGATAATTAACAAACTGATATCTTGAAAAATCTGTACTTATGAATTCATACACCAAAGAAGATTGATTGGTGTTTAATGCCACTTTCAGCACTATTTCCTACTTTGGTGCAGTCAGGTTAAATGGTGGATGAAAGAGGAGTATCCAGAAGATAGAAGAATCGAACTTTGGTAGGAAAACTGACAATCTTAGTCCATAATATTGGAGTCAAATGTACCTGCTATGTGCAGAATTTAAACTCACAACCTCAGTGTTGACACTGGCTAGTGATACAGTAGTTAGACTACTTTGACCACTCTGCCACCTAAGCCCCTCTTAAAGGACCAATGATTCTACCCCAACTTTTAACGATTGAATAATAAAAAGTGCTTCATTATATTTTTACATTTAAAGTTACATTATGGGAAATTCACAGTAAAATACAAAATCACCATAATCTGCATAAACTAAAATTATTTTTATTTACATGGTCTATGAAAGATTCATTTATGATAATTGATAAGGCCCTTATAACAATACTTCAGGGATTGCTGGAGTAAATTAATGAGATTGGCATGTTTTAATTTCTAGGGCACCTTCATCAGGGTATTAGAACTACAGAAGAGTACAAAATGGTGAAGTGATAATTTGCACTTCACAATGTCAACAGGGGGAATAATTATAAATAGAAAATGAAAGTAGGTATGAAATGGTTTACTTTTATAAATTTTGACTTGGATGGAGAGTTGTCTCATTGGCACTCATACCACATCTTCTTATATCTATGGAAGTAAACTTTAAAAAGAATGTTTAAATAAATTTGTTTAATAGTGTTTAATTAAATTTTTGCAAAGGTACATGCTTCCAATTGGCTTCCACTCAGAGTTACATGCTTCTAATTGGCTTCGCTCAGCCAGAGGTACTGCTTCCAATTGGCTTTTTTATAGCCCCCAAGGGTGACTGGGGAATAGAAGTATGGTCACCATTGGTCTTCCTCCGACCGGCGGTAAAACCCTCGCCAAAGTGGGGCGTCCGTTTGGCTGTGCGGGATGTACAAATTTGCAGACGCCTCTATTACAGAACCTACCTATTGTATTTATTGTTAATTTGTTCTCGTCCTGAATATGCATGAAATATTTGCCACTGGACGTTGAGCAACCAACAATCAATCAATCAATCCAATTGGCTTTAGCAGACAGATATATATATATATATATATATATATATATGTACTGCTTCCAATCGGCTTCGCAACGACAGAGGGTACATGCTTCCAATTAGCTTCACAAAGAGGTACATGCTTCCAATTGGCTTTGCTCAAACAAACGTACTTCTCCCAGTGTCATAATGGTACGGGATTGCAAGTCTGTACTACTTCCAGTGTAGGAAATGGTACATAATTGCAAGTCAAGTGTCGTCCAAATTTGCAAAAACATACTTTATTTAACATTCTTGATCCAGTTAACTTTCACTCCCTATTTATATTTTCTCCTGATGGTTACATTGTTAAATGCAAGTTATCACTTCAGGATTTTGTACTCTTCTGTAGTTTTAATCCTGATGAAGGTGCCACAGGAACTAAATTATGTCTATCTTATTGAATCACTGCAGCATTCCATAAAGTCTTAATCTTATAAAATTTTAAATTCTATGTTTTAACGTAACCCAACCCTACATATATACATTATTGAGGCATCCACTTTTGAAATTATATCGTATTGGAGTTTTGGATGGAAGATGAAGATGGACAAATAAACAGACATTATCCTCTTTAACAGATCATTACAAATCAAACAAAGAAAAATCTTATTTTGAAGGTTCCTTTAGCTAATATTTTTGTGGGATTAAAAAATGTCATTTAAAATTTTTTTTAAATTCCCCGTGAACAAATAAAATATATAACACATACCACATACAGTATTAACTAATATCAAGTTATTTTTTTTACCTGAAGTAAATTCATGCGAAAAATTCCAACAACAAATGATGGGTTGTCCGAGGGGAGGGGGGGGGGGACTTTTCAAAGAACACTAGAAAAACCCTTTTCAAATATTTTGTAGACTAGAAATTTTGAAGACCCCTGATAACAAACACTAAAAATGAAATTTGTTCTAAGTTATGTATTTTTAAGATCCACAAGTAACGTCTGTTGTCAAGGGCTTTTAATAAACAACCAAGAGAGTGTCATAGTACTAGTCCCAAAATATATTCAAAACCAATCACTCTTACAAATTTAGCCAATACACATCCATATCCCTATGGACAAGTAAAGAGATGTTCCGAAAACTGTAAATATCACCTTTTTGCAACTGGCCTAATCACTCTTTCCATATCAAAATCAGTTAAAATACAACATCCAAAAGTTTATTTCACCTCTCTTCTTTCATTTCCACCCAAAACAAGAGGCTCTCAAGAGCCTGAATTGCTCACCTGTATTTCAGAGGAGAAGATTTTTGAATGTTAGCAAACTTGATGAACAAATTGTGTAAAATTGTCTTTAAAGGGCAATAACTCCTTAAGGGGTCAATTGACAATTTTGGTCATTTTTACTTTTTTGTAGATCTTACTTTGCTGAACATTAATGCTGCTTACAGTTTATATATATCTATAATAATATTCAAAATAATAACAAAAAACTGCAAAGTTTTGTTAAAACTACCAATTCGGTGGCAGCAACCCAACAATGAGTTGTTCGATTCGTCTGATAATTTCAGGGCCGATAGATCTTGACCAATTAAACAATTTAACCCCATGTCACATTTGCTCTAAAAGATTTAGTTTTTGAGATATAAGCCAAAAACTGCAATTGACCCCTATGTTCTATTTTTAGCCATGGCGGCCATGTTTGTCGATGGATCAAAACTTCGGATACTATTTATAAACTAAATACCCTAAGGAACATTGAGTTAAAGTTTGAAGGTATTTGGCCTAGTAGTTTAAGAGAAGATTTTTGAAATAGTTTACGATGACAGACGACGACAACGACGACAAACGACGGACGCCAAGTGATGGCATAAGCTCACATGGGGCCCTTTGGGCCCCGGTGAGCTAAAAAACTAAGAAATGAGTGAGGGAGGGAAAGAAAAAAAATTAAGAAAAAATACACTCTAATTAAAAGGAACTATATTCGTGGACAATGAAAAGCGGGGTCATTAATTGTGGTCTTGGGCCATAACCTTATAAAGGGACATAACTAGAGAACTGTAAAAGTGACACCACTCAAATACGAACTTGATCTGAGTTTTGTGATAGTAGGCATTGTGTGTAAGTTGGATAACATTCGATTGAGGCAAATTAAAGTTAGAGAATGGAAACTAATTTTGGGATGTTCAGATAGACAAGAGTAACACTTAATGCTCATTTGCCGTGGCAGGGGCATAAAAATAAAAAAGGAGAAAATGTCAAGTTATTGGACAAAAGTGAAGAAACTTTTAGAATGAGGAGTTAAACAGGGAAGTTACCTCCCCTTGACCCTGTTAGACTTATTATCCATTTCAACTGAGCAACGTACATGTAATTGGCAGTCAGTCACATAGATAATTTTTAGATCTTCTATTCTTTGCCAATGGAAATGTTTACTAGATAAGAACCATTATATTTGTTAGACAAAATTTAGGGTCCACAAGTAAACAATTGTCCATGCCATTTAATAGTAGGGAGAAAAAGATAGTTTAGCAAAAATTCAAAACACAAAAATAACCTGTAATTAGAACCTCTACTTTAGATGAAAATGGAGAATCTTTACATTACAAATTTTAAAATGTTTATAATACGTTCTATAAGGATGTAGTCATGAAATCTAAAAAATCTTGAATTTAAAATTGATACTATAAATCAGAAGAGCATTTGTTGAGGAGTAAAATAGGCTACAAATATTGATAGGTTAATTAAGGAACTCTTTTTCGAGAATTTGATTTAAAAAACTGAAATGGCGGGAAAAGGCTGACTTAGACTTTTACCTTATATTCAGCATTGGCATTATTTGGGTCTCAAATCATAAGAAAAAGAATCTAGAATCTGCTTAAAATTTGGTAATGACTTTTTTATGAGCTATTGAAGTCTTCTGTAAAAAGGAAAGGAAAAAACCTGAGGAGTACGAACATCTGATAAAAATGCCTAATTCTGACCTGGCTACATCCTTACCGGTTACTGAATTAATTATTATTATTATACAATATTTATGAAGCGCATTACCTAACAAAATACTGATAAAAGCGCTTTACACAACAACAGAAAATAATCTTATCAATTAACAAACTAAAATATGGTACATTAGATAAAATAAAAAGGATGAAACAATTAAACTACAAAGAATTACATCGGTAGGTCTTTTCACCACCGAACACCACTGCACACCGCCAAACACATTAAAATACCATCTAACACACCTAAATATATTGTTTTCATCTTTATTTATATATTTGACTTACCTTCTGAACGAGGATGAATATGTTTATACATATATATACACAAATTAATAAGAAATGATAACAAGAGAACCAAAAAGAACAGTCTTGCAGGGCTGTTGTCAGAACAGTACACTTTCACGTCTAACATTTTTTAAATATAATTATTGTGATAATTTCACATTAAATAAAATGTTGTAACTTATTTGAACGATTTATTTCTAATAATTGAAAAGTAAAGACCATAAGATAATATATAATAAAATACAGACAATGTAAATCCGGAAAAAATATTGCTGGATCCGGTAGCGTTTTTTTTTTTATTTTGATTCTCAACTTAACATCACTAATGCACATAAAAATGTGAAAACCATGACAATAGGATTAAATTTTACGTAATTTAATCGATTTTATTGTCTTAATGTGTAACATTTCTGTTTTTCTTAAGGGTTCGTGGTCTTTTTGGGTGTTCAGTGGTGTTCGGCGGTGTTCGGTGGTGAAAAAACCGACCTAAATTACATACATGAATAACCATTACAACTGTAGGAAAATACATATTTATATGAAATCTATGTTAAAATCTTGGTTTTTTGTTGAATTCACAGATTAAATAAAATCATGGTAGGCAAGTTAAGATAAGTTTTCACATTCTTCTTTAAAGTTTCGAGCTTCTGTTCTTCCACAAATTGCATACTGGAAGCCAATGTAGTACTAATGATATGAGAACAAGTGTTGTATGGTGGTATTTCTTATGTCGGGTGATCAGTCTAGCATTTGTATTTTGAATATGTTGTAACTTCAATATTGTGGCTGCATTTGTTCCATAGAGTTAGGCGTTCTCATAGTCTTTAAATACAAACGTTAATAAATCTGTGCAACAGTTTTTTTTTACCTTAAAAATCAACTTCAATGGCCATTTCCAACATCAACCTGTAATGACATGCTGTAATGCTAATCTGAAATATGAAATGTCTTGGTCAATCAAAATTGTTATAAAGATGTACATTATATAGAAAAAGGTGATTTATAACATATCGAGGTAAAAGGAGGAACATATCAATGTGACAACATCCCAACAACACAAAAAATATAACATCTATGTAATCAACTGAAATCTTTAAATCATTTATAGTAATAAAATAATACTGAAATAAAAACAAGATTGCTATGCCCTATGGTGATTTTATCTTTTATAATTACTACTATTTTTATTTTTGCTTGATTTCAATTTTGTTTAATGTAGCGTATTAAGGGGAGATAACTAATGAATAGTATAATTTAAAAAAGATTCTATAGGAAATTTTTCTGTAATATGCATGCAAGAAAAAACACAAGGAGACCCCATTTTTTCTTTTGATATTCTGACAGCATTTTATAAGAGATATTTTCAAGTATTGTATTTCAAAATTCTATTATTTAGTTTAACCTTCTAAATTATTTACATAATAATACCTTTTCTCTGTATAACCAAGGATTTGTATACTATACAAATCCTTGGTATAACCCATACAAACAGTCATTTGTTCACAACCTATAGCTTGAAAACAAGTATGGTGACCTATCTTGTTATTATATTTTTAAACATATCACAATATATACTACATTTTGGCAAAGTTCTATCATTATTTCCTTTGTATTCCTATACCACCATAAACCACTTTAACTGATTTTATATAAATTGCCTTAAAACAAAATGTCTTTCAAATATCAATTGCTGTTGGAGACAATTTTGTAACAGTATTGTAAAATTTTACATGTTATTGAGGAATTTTTAACTGAAAAAATGTAGATATTTGAATAAAAAAATATTATTTCTTATATGATTATTTCCAACATTTTGATTTCTATTAAGGGAATGCCCAACACTTTGACTGAAATAGATTTGACTGGTTTAATTTTCATAAAGTTTTGACAAAATCTTTACTTTGACCTGTTTATAAAAAAAATAAAAAATTCAAGAAATTTGAACCACATATTTTAAAGAAATAATTTCATTGGATATTATTGCAGTTTGACAAACACTAATTTTGATCAATGAGAAGCTTGATTTCTCTTTATTACATGTATTAGTATGTGATTAAAACATTCAGCTAATGTTTAAAGAGTTAACACCCTTAGGTGTCCTGTACCCCTTAAGAATGTCCTTTTATAACATGTTTGAGATAAATACAAGAAATTTAACAAAACTTTCAAAATTGATACCTTTGAAAAATAATATTTGGCGCAATTGATACGTCTTGAAAATACCAATTGGCGCAAAAAAACTGTTGCTAGTATACTAGTAACAGGTAAAACATGAAACCAATAGATAGAAGTTCCAGGTAAAATACGGAAAATGAACAAAAAATTCAAAACTTTACACTTGAATATAAAATGGCAATTCTATGCCAAAGATATCTAAAAAAAAACATTGGCTGTGATTATAGGCAAAAAGTAACAATAATTATTTCTTATTATTACTTTTTTGTGGGTAATGACAGCGACTACCTACATGTATTTAAAACCATTGTATATTATATGTCTCTCAAAATGCAAACAATCTAAAGTCATAAACCATGACCGAAGGTGCAAGGTCAAATAACCTCTACGAAAAGAAATGCCAATGCTAATGCAACTAAATACCAAATACCATTGACTTATCATAAGTGGTTCCCTAAAAAACTTGACTGACATGTAAACAATCCAAATGTTTAAAAGTCAATGAACCATGATGAGGGACCAGGAACAAAAAAATGAGCAAATGATAATATGATTGCATACCAATGTGTGTTAACAGAAAAGTCTGAGATAAAAGATTTTGAGGGAAATTACTAATGAACAAATTTTTCTATTTCTATTTAATAGTGAGACTCCTGTTTCATGTGTGTACCAACTATATAGAATCTGCAGATGTTTTGTTGCAAAGCCAAAGTTATGTCTATTACCAACAAATCATATTTTTCAGCGATAGTTCCTCCCCTCTCTAACATGTTTTTACCAAAGTGACAAAAGCTGTTTTAGAGACCTATTATTTTTTTTATCTTGTCTTGAATAATGTGTGTAACATTTAATTGCAAAAGAACAGTAAACAAACCATGTCGGGCCTGTATAGCTGACTATATGGTATGGGTTGTGATCATTGCTGAAAGCAGTATGGTGACCTATAGTTGCTAAAATCTACATTATCTGGACAATGGGTGATAATTGTCTCATTGGCAATCCTACCACATCTCCTAAATTCATGACAATTGATTAAAATCAACCAATGAAGTTGACTACCTGTACACTATGTTTTGAGTCTTCTCTGGTGTATGACCTCTCCTTTATACCAATTTCAAAACTCATAACATCTTCTCCTTATGTCATACATTGGAAAGTCTCCATGTTTCCTTTCTATTCATTTTACTCTGAAAATTGTTCATTTGATTCAGTCGCTACCAATCATTTCCTGCAAAGCATAAAAACATGAATTAGGATTAACAAATAGGATAACTTTTGAAAATATTTATATGTGGCCAGTGTTGGTTGTATGATAAAGTAAACACCTTAAGTTCAAGATTAGGTTGATTGCGTAGTAATTTTTATAATAATGACCCTGCAATACAATACAAATATTATGTACAAAGAAAGATAACTCTATTCATTCTAGATGACAATATTCAAATATTTCCTATTGGAAATCTCTGGTTTTTCCATGTTTTTGACTTATAAAACTATAAAGAGCGTTAACCATGAGAAATGTTGTTCTTCAAAAATTACACATCTTAATTTTTAACATATTAAATTCTTCCAAATATTCTTCTGATAGTTGTCATTTTTAGGCCATTTCATTAATGTTGCAAAGGGTAAAACAACATTACACATTTAGCCTGTTAAATCATACATCATAACTAATCTTAAGACAAAAACGCACATATAGACAGAATAAAAAACCTACCATGTATGAGTTACAAGGTCCTGTATATACAAAACTATGGAACAGGTATATCAGACGTCAATATAGAAAATGATGTTCAATCCACTTGAGACTGTGAAACATCTAGTTTTAGATATGTTCCCTATGGTCATGTTATTACAGGAGACCTCAACATCGTCGAAGACCGTGAGGTCAAAACTTTTCTAAAGATAGGACCGAAATACCGTGTCCTCCACCTATAATAGATTGGAAACAGTGTCGTCAGGTCATTAAAGACGCTCTTTCTGCCTACTGTAAAAATTGGTGCAAACGTGAAAAATCTGATAAAAAATCTCTAGACAGTTATTTGAATAAAATTATGTATACTGTTAATATTCGAATATCTCATTTTGAAAAAAATTCTGAAATTAATAATAGGGTCCATGATATTCTCATTTCTAGAATAAAAAATAAACTCCAAGTACTCGCAGAGCGGTTTGTGTTTGTACCGGCAGACAAGGCAGCCAATAATGTAGTGGTGGTAAGACGCATATACTACACGGAAGTCCTTCAAAACGAAATTATCAATTCCTCTACATTCAGGTCCGTATGCACCACTGAGAGTCAAATCGTTAACAAGCATGACACTGCCACTACCCAGCTTAAAGCCTCTTCCGAACATTTGAAAGTCCCTACCATGTACTGGTTACCAAAATTACACAAAAAACATTTAAATTCCATTTCATCTCCGCATCTAGTAAGTGTTCTACTACTAATATATCAGTGCTTCTTACTACCTCCCTTATTACTATCAAAGAACTGGTTATTAACTTTTGTAATAAAGCTTATGAAAATAATGATATTAATTATTTTTGGGGTGTTAAAAATTCTTAAGAGGTTTTAGATAAAATACATGCTTTTGATAGTCCTTTTGGTTCTGTTGACAGTAATGATTTTTCTACTCTCTACACTACACTTCCACACAATCTAATAAAGAAAAAAATTTCATATTTAATAAAATGGTCTTTCGAAAAATTTCATTGTAAATTTATTTGCTGTAACTCGTTTAAAGCCTTTTTCTGTAACGAAAAAGGAAAGTATGCTAAATACACTAACGGGAAATGTGAGGATATGATTGAAGCTTTAAATGTTCTCCTAGATAACATATATGTACGTTTCGGCGATAAAGTGTATCGTCAGGTAGTAGGTATTCCTATGGGCACTAACTGCGCCCCTTTAATAGCAGATTTATTCCTGTATTGCTATGAATCTCAGAGTATGACCAAACCCAGTAGAGACACATCATTGTTACATTTGGTTGATACATTCAACAATACCTACCGTTATCTGGATGATATTTTTTCGTTAAATAATCCAGAGTTCTTTAAATATACTACCGAAATTTACCCAAAAGAACTTACTTTAACTAAATCTAACATAAACAGTAGCACTGGTCCCTTTCTAGATTTAGACATTTCAATTTCTAAAGGGAAACTCCATTCTAAAATTTACGACAAAAGAGACGATTTTTCATTCCATATTGTTAATTTTCCCTTTTTAGACGGCGATGTGCCTTTGGCTCCATCATACGGTGTTTATATATCCCAACTCGTTCGGTATGCCCGTGTGTGTAGTTTTGTCATAGATTTTAACGAACGTAATCAATGCATCACTGGTAAATTATTAAGTCAGGGATCTCGTTACCATAAATTACTTGAAACTTTTACTAAATTCTTTCATAGATACAAAGATTTGATTAGTAAATTTGGCTGTACCTGTAGAAAACTTATTAAAAATGGTATTTCACATCCTAAATTTTATGGTAATATTGTACTTAAAGCGCGGAAATCATTATGTGATCTGTGTAAACTCATTGAACCTTTAAACAAACTTATTAGTAAGGGTTATCGTACCAATGTTGTAATTAGATCTCTGAATATAGTTTACATTGGCACTAATATCGATTTTGTCATTAGCAAATTAAAACATAACTAAATTTGCATTTTCTTTTCAAACGGGATGTATAGAGACACACACACGTTCACTTTTATCTATAAAGAAGTAACTCCTAACTATCCTACTACCTGTCGATACATTTATTTTTGGCATTGCAAAAGTCATGTCTTCTTTGACTGTTCATGACGTTAAAATATTAAATCTCTGGGATGTATTTTAGTTGATTGTAGTCCCTGATGCATGATTTTTTATTATTAATTGTTTTGGCTTTTAACTAGCTGTCAGTAACTGACATTCCCTGTGTTCATTTATTTTTGGCATTGCACAAGTCATGTCTTCTTTGACTGTTCATGACGTTAAAATACTAAATCCCTGGGATGTATTTTAGTTGATTGTAGTCCCTGATGCATGATTTTTTATTATTAATTGTTTTGGCTTTTAACTAGCTGTCAGTAACATGGATCTTGTCTATATACCAGCTTTGATTATTTGGTATTACTACAAATTTTCACTTCTTCGTACTATGAACATCAAAATTATTTCATTTTTCCTTAGATGCTGTTCTTGGACCTGCACAGGAAGTTTTATCTAGCACTAATTGTATAGTTTTATTGTTGATATTTACCCCATATGTACCAAGTGTTAGATTAGTTTTATTGATATTAAAGAAATTTCTTGGAATTCCTAAACGGAAGATTTTATACACACAGAAGAAGAAGTATACTTAACAACAAAATTGAAAATTGAATTATATCATGTGACATATGGCGGGTAGTTGAGTTTTTCTAGGAGAGCCAAAATGTGAAAAAAATTGTGAAAATATGCCTCCAAAAGGTGTTAAACGAACTAATACTAGTGATATAAGTATACAAAATGAGTCTGGAAACCAAGAAACAAAGAAGCCATCAAAAAAGAAAAGTAAACAGAAGAATAAAAACGATTCTCAAAATGACAACAAAGGTGAAATTACAGGTGACAATATAAGTGTAAACAAACCATTCAAAACACCTATTGAACAGTCACGTTACGGTGGAGTAAACGCAAATGTAAATATGAGCCAGCCAAATCTTTCACAAGATGCAAGCCTTTTTTACACACAAATCCCATGTCTTAATCCTATGTTCCAGACCCAAAACCAACAGTTATGCTCAAGCCCGAACCCCGGAATGTACCCACCACCCATACAGAATATATCACCCTTTACCCAACATACAACTTTACAACAGCGCCCAATTTGGATCGATGAACTTTTTCAGAGAATGGACAAAATGGATACAAAACTAAATAAACTTGACCAAATCGACTCGTTTGTTTCTTCCTTAAACGCAAAAGTTGTAAGATTAGAGCAAGGTGCGAAATCGTTAGACGATCGCTTGGACCAAGTAGAGAGGAGTACCCAGTTGATGAGCAACGCTCACGATACACAAAACAAGAATTTTTCCGATTTAAAAACAGAGTTAGATAAAATATCAAAACAGTTAAAAAGTAATAACTCTAATGTACCCAAAGTTGATCAAAATATTATATCATCTCTCAATGATATGAAAAGGGATAATGATAGACTACAGAACGAGTTGATTGAAGTTCAAATGAAATCAATGTGTAACAATCTTATTTTCTATAACATTCTTGAAACCACAGATGAAAACTGTTCTGAAACAATCAACGCGTTTTGTCATGAAAAACTTGAAATCGGAAATTCTATTAGATTACATATTACAGATGCATACCGTCTGGGCAAAAAGGGTGAACAGATAAGACCTATTCTTGTAAAATTTGCATCATTTGATAGTCGAGATCTGGTGAAAAAAAGTGCTAAAATTTTGAAAGGATCTAATTACGGAATTTCAGAGCAGTTGCCAGTAGAGATCCAAAAACGCAGAAAAGAAAAACTACCGACACTGAAGCGACTACGCGATGAAAATGTTAAAGCATATTTTGTGAGGGATAAAATTTACGTTGGAGGAAAAGAATACGTTCCATATGATTCGTTCAGAGAACAATTTGAAAACTTGAAATGTTTGTGCTGGAATGTTCATGAATTTAGTAAACAGCTATGATGTTCTTTTTATTTGTGAAACTTGGTTAAATGATAATAACATAGTAGAAATAGATGGTTTTGTAAATATATCTTGCATTAATCGTAGCACTAATATAGGTACAAGAAATGAAGGTGGTATTGCCATTTATTGTAGACATTTTTTATGTAGTGGTATCTCGGTAGAAAGAAAATTGCACTGTGGTATTGTCCTTATCAAATTGAATAAACAATTTTTCACCATTGCCAATGATATATATATATATGCTTTTCCTATATTCCACACGAAAAATCTAAGTATTATCAGATCTGTGACAACGATTTTCATGAAATTAATGTAAACATTGTTCTTGAATATAATGAGAGGGGATCAGTATTTGTGTGTGGGGATCTGAATAGTCGAGTAGGTGAACTTGGTGATGTTTTGTGTGATGATAATTTAGATAAATATGTCGAGAGCGTTGAGCATGTAGAAAACCCCAATATTTCTAGTAGACGTTCCATGGACACATTTGTGAACTCTTTTGGTCGTAAACTTATACAACTTTGCTATAATACTGGACTTACTGTCGCTAATGGTAGACTTGGGGACGATTTAGATGGAAAGTTTACCTTTTGTACAAGTAGAGGACGAAGCGTGAACGATTACTTACTGGTATCGCCGATCGACTATAAACTAATTAGTTACTTTAATGTGCTGCAATTTAATGAATTCTCCGATCATTCGCCATTAATTTTTCAACTTAATTTCTCAAACAATCGTCCACAGAACAAATTTCCAAAACTACACAAGTATATAAAATGGGATTCTAATAAGAATAATGATTACATTGAAGTTTTACAAACACAGCGTAGTGCGTTGTTCTCATTGGTAGACAACATCTCTTCAAAAAACGATCTGAATACAGCTGTAGGGGAGATCACTCGTATATTATATGACAGTGCTTTTAAAATTTTTGGTCGAGCAGTTCTAATTAAAGAAGACAATAGAAATACAGAAAGAAAAAACAATGATTGGTTTGATGAAAAGTGTAAATCAGAGCGTCATATTTTTCACCAAGTCCGAAACTTCTTTTTTCGACACCCAACTGATGTGAATAGACAATCGTATATCGATGCTAGAAACCGATTATACAAGATAAAACGTCAAGCCCAAGTAAACTATAAACGGCGAATGGGCGTTGAACTTTGTGACATTGCAAAAACTGACCCACGAAAATTCTGGTCCACTATCAGGCCTACGAATAGAACACGATGCACAGTTGAAAATGATGTTATGTTAAAACATTTCGAAAGAATTCTCGGCGAAAATCCACCTGATCCTTGTAATGAAGTATTGAACTTGATAAATAATGATTATTTTGAAAATATAGGCATAGATATCCTAGACTCTGTAATTACTGAAGATGAAATTGTGAATTCGATAAAAAAAACTAAAATTGGGCAAAAGCGCGGGAGATGACCAAATTATCAGCGAAATGTTTGCTGCAAGTCCAATATTTTTTGCTCCAATTCTAAATAAACTTTTCAACTATACTTTTGAAAGTGGAATTTTTCCTGATACTTGGGCAGATGGTATTGTTATTGCTGTTCCTAAGAGTGGAGATTTGACCGATCCAAATAACTATCGACCCATTGTTTTAGTGAGCGTCTTATCAAAACTGTTTACGTCTATTCTGACGACTCGATTACTAGTCTGGTCCGAAGACGAAGATAAACTAATCGACAATCAATTTGGTTTTCGTCCTGGACATTCAACTATTGATGCTATTTTTGTTCTACATGGTATAATTGTACATATTCTACAACAAAAGATGAAACTATACTGCGCTTTCGTTGACTTTCGAAAAGCGTTCGATAAATTAAGCAGGAGAATTTTGATTTATAAATAATTATTACTTCGAAATGGAGTCAGCAGTAAATTTGTGGCCATTATTAAATCAATTTATGCGTCTGTGCGTCTCCGAGTAAGATCTGGTGGACTTATTTCTGATGCCTTTGACAATTTGTTAGGAGTAAAACAAGGCGAACCTTTATCTCCTTTATTATTCCTCTATTTTATTAATAATATTATTGAAGATATAACTGTTACAAATAATGAAGATGTAGTGAACCTGAATGGACTTTTAATCTATTTGATACTTTTTGCAGACGATACTGTCTTATTTGCCAAATCTGCCGAACTTCTTCAACAGTTACTTGACAAATTATCCAAATATGGTAGAAAATGGAACATAGAAGTTAACACTGATAAAACTAAATTAGTTGTGTTCAGAAATGGATGGCAACCTGTAAATAATCGTTTCATATATAATAACCAAGAACTTCAAATCGTAAATTCCTACGTTTACCTTGGAATGTTGCTTCACTTTAACGGGAAATTCTTACACACACAAAAACGACTGTCCCAACAAGGATCAAGAGCTCTCTCGTCACTCTTAAATTGTTTGAATAACATCTACATTTCTACATATCAACAATGTCTTCTTTACGACAGTATGGTTGGATCAGTACTGAACTATTCTTCCGAAATATGGGGTTTTCACCGCGCCAACGACATAGAGATTATTCATAATCGTTTTTGTAGGTTTGTTTTAAAATTAGGTAAACGTGCTCCTATTAGTTTTCTGTGTGGCGAGCTTGGTCATCTACCTATGTATGTTTTGAGAAAACAATTAATCTTAAAGTATTGGTTACGTATTGTTATATATAAACCAGCTTTTGTATATGATGTATATAAAATTTTATATGACGATGCAAATCAAGGTAAAATTAATTGGGCGTCTAATGTGCGTGATTTTTTATTTAGTCTTGGAATGAATCATATTTGGATTGACCAAAATAATATTAATATATCGTTTGATGTTATAAAGACACGCATTAAAGATCAATATCTACAAAAATGGTCAGCAGATATATGTGACTGTGAAAAATTAAGTGTATATAGAAGTATAAAGTTTGATTTTTGTCTTGAGAATTATGTAAGCTACATTAATAATGTTCACATTCTTACGAAACTACGAAGTGGTACTTTGAAAATTAAATGTTGAAGTTGGTCGCTTCTCTGATATACCAAGAGAAATGCGTTTATGTGTATGTTGTAAAATGCAATGTGTTGAGAATGAATTCCATTTTGTATTGGTATGTCCAGCATATAGGGCAATTAGAATTTTTTTTCTGCCTCGCTATTATTGTTCATGGCCTAATATTTTTAAACTATCTTGTTTGTTGAAAGCTAATTCTAGATCGCTTACAATTAAGCTCTGTAACTATTTAAAGAATGCATGGAAAGCTAGATCTGATATTATTGGTTAGTTATGTTATTATTGTATTGTTCTCTGTTATCAGTCTTTTGTCACATTGTGTATATATTATGTATTGCCATAGCATGTTCTGTATGCTTTTGCAAATAAAATATTCAAAATTCAAAAAAATTATTTTCATTTACCTGTGTATAATATGACGCAGGTTTCTTCAAAAGTGATGATTTTCTAAAAATTGTTTGACATTTCACAGTGATAATATACTTTAACTTTGTTTAAACCTGTTTATTTACTTTTGACTTTAATTATTTATCCCTTGTAATTTTTTATTAACTGTGTATTTGCATTCAGGTGTCACAGGTCAAATTTATTCGTTCATTGTGTGTTAATGTACGTTTTTTGATTGAGTTAAGCCTCCCAATTGATATTTTATAGTGTGTTTTTCTATGTTGTGATGTTATACTATTGTTTCAGAAAAGGGAGAAGGTTTGGTACCATTAAAACGTTTAATCCCGCAAATGTTTGCACCTGTCCTAAGTCAGGAATCTGATTACAGTAGTTGTCGTCTGTTTATGTAGTTCATACGTGTTTCTCGTTTCTCGTTTTTATATAGATTAGACCGTTGGTTTTGCCGTTTGAATGGTTTTACACTAGTAATTTTTTTGGGGCCCTTTATAGCTTGCTGTTCGGTGTGAGCCAATGCTCCGTGTTGAAGGCCGTACCTTGACCTATAATGGTTTACTTTTATAAATTGTAACTTGGATGGAGAGTTGTCTCATTGGCACTCATACCACACCTTCCTATATCTATATATGGTACTACATAATGTACATCATGTACAATATTAGAAAAGTATGGTTGAATTATAAATATCTGTAATAAAAATATTATCATAATTATTAGTGTTAATAGTCTATGTATTAAATCGTCTAAAAAAATAATAGTTTAAAATATGTCAACATACAAATTTCTATTTTTTATTCATGTACCAAAACTATTTACTGTTGATTCTTTTCACTAAAACTGAGTTATTCAATTAATTTTACTATTTATGACTTAAAATACTTACAAAATGATTACCAGTATTTTAGATTTAGATTATCTGATTTAAGTGATGTTCTATATATTTATATACTGTAAATTCAGAAATTATTGCATGCATTTATAATTGCGATTTTTGAAGGATGGACAAAAATGTAAGATCAATTATTGTGATTTAAGGAAAATTTGCATACAGATATATATAGCGGATATCAGAATGAGAGTTCTTATTATTGCAATATTTACTCAGTCATATTATTCGCAATAATTTCTGAATTTACAGTATTTTTATACGTTTTGATCTATCATATCTACCTCCTGAAATCATTCATTCTGTCTATTCATATAAAATTTTCTTATTCCATGTTGTTCATATTTATCAATTATGGACTTTTGACGAGGTCAATACGTTATATATTGACCTGTTCAGAATATATTGACTGAGGACGAAGTACGAGGTTCAATATAATGTAACAGGTCCATATATCACATATTGACCAAGTGAAAGTCCTTATTATATACATATTACATTTGTATAGTGTAAGTCTGAAAATGATATTGACTCAATGTTACTATTGTTGGAAATGATATTGACTCGATGTCACTATTTCTAGTAACATGAAGTCAATATCATTTTTACAAATAGTAATGTCGAGTCAATATGTCAAAAAAGTGAAAAAATGCAAAATATATATTGAAAAACACATGACCAAATGAACCAAAGAGAAACAAGAAACATCCAACCATATGTAATATAGTATTTTATTTGTTTCATGGTGTTTCATCATGTTACTAGATAGTATATGTTCAAGTAATACATGAGATACAGGTAAGTGAAATTGGTCTATAATTACCAGGATGTTTGTCTCCTTTTTTATATACTGGTGCAATGTTAGCATGGTTCCAGTCTGATGGTACTTTGTGTAACAGGGTTCGTGGACAGAATAAAGTAATTCGTCTTGTTTACAGATGTTTATTTAATACGACATGAATAAATAACCCTGAAAGTACACAAATAACAAAACATAAATACATAGACAATATGTATACGGTGTACAAAGGGATATAACTCTTTAATTCATTTAAAGTAAAATACATGTATAAAATACGATAAATTGGCTCTGTCCTTTCAGAATACAACCAATACTATTAAAGTGCATATATCTGAAATTCATAAATCCAATTAACTCAATCATATACCAAGTCAGGATAAATTGCCACATTCTGTCTACTACAACAGGTTGGGACCAAACTCCCTATGAAGTAATAATCACTGTATGCAGGTATTATCACCATATACATGTACATGTAGGGGGTTTGGTCCCATATACAAGCTAATCTCCCGTTGATTTTTGAATGAAATATTTCTGTTACTATAATGTTGACATGTAATTATCGACATACAGGTAACCACTATTAACAAGAAGTTTCACATTTCTCATGTCAGGGCCTTTTATAGCCGACCTTTCGGTATGGGTTTTTCTCATTGTTCAAGGCCATGTGGTTGCCTATAATTGCTTACATCCGCTTCAATTTGAACTTTGGTGGATAGTTGTCTCATTGGCAATTATACCACATCTCCTTATTTTTATACAAACAGTACATATACTGAACTCAAATTAAATTGACAAACACAGACTGAGACAATACAGTAAACTAAAAAAATAGAAAACACTGATTTTACCATGTATATGGTACAAAGGTCCATCTCCTATTATTTGGTAACATCACCAGATCATTTAAACATCAAGATATTATCTGGTCCTGTACAAAATATAAATATAACCTACATAAGTCTAATGAATTAAATTATATCTACATAGCATTTACAAACATTAAGTATAATGTTGATTGTTCACAAGAAATTATTTTGCACCTTTTGTAATAATATATAACTGCATGTACATGTACCAATACATGTATCATTTATATATCTATGATATATTATTTCTCTGAGTTCATGAAAATGTTTCAGTACTAAGAAGATATAACATACCATGAAAATAAGATTGCATAAGAGAATAGAAGAATTGATTAACTCATAAAATACATATAACAAGAGTGCACACGCTGAAATGTCTCACCTGCTTTACTGACCACTGACATAAACTTAACATGATCCAAGAAAATGAGGTCAAGGTCAGATAAACCAAAACGGAAATACATGTACACCTTTCAATCATTCGAATCCATACACCAAATATAGTGGACCTATATTGTTTATAGTTTCTAAGAAACAAACTTAACCAGGAAAACTTAACATTGACCAATGAACCATGAAAATGAGGTCAAGGTAAGATAAACCCTGCCAGACGGACATGTACACCTTACAATTATATAAATCTGTGCATTAAATATAGTTGACCTATTGCTTATAGTATCTAAGAAACAAACTTATTTTAACTATCTTTTTTATATTATAATAGATTAGACTGTTGGTTTTCCTGTTTGAATTGTTTTACACTAGTCATTTTGGGGCCCTTCATAGCTTGCTGTTCGGTGTGAGCCAAGGCTCTGTGTTAAAAGCCGTACTTTGACCTTTAATTGTTTACTTTTTATACATCGTGACTTGGATGGAGAGTTGTCTCATTGGCACTCATACCACACCTTCTTATTTATATTTATATTAACCAGGAAAAATTAACATTGACCAATGAACCATAAAAATGGCATAAAAATGAGGTCAAGGTCCGAGATGATACCTGCCACACAGACATATACATTTGAACACCCTACAAACATTCCATACACTAAATATAGTTGACCTATTGCTTATAGTTGAGGAAAAACAGACCAAAACACAAAAACTTGCACTACTGTAACAACAGCCCATGAAAAGGCCGTGAAATGTCTGTGAAATATCACAGGGCCGTGAAAACCCCGTGAAAATACCCCGTGACTTTTGTAAAAAAAATATTTCAGGTGTTTTGATGTTAGAAAAAGACCGTGAAATTTCAATATCCCGTGAAAAGGCCGTGATAATTTGTCCTTTCATGCTTAATAAAAAAATATCACGGCCTTTTCACTGGTTGTTGAAACCAGTGAAAAGGCCGTGATATTTTTTCATGTCAATTTTTTCTTATCCTAATTCAGATTTAAAACATCCCATGTGATTATTGTAATATGGTCTAATTATTTCCACTCACATTTTTCTAAATATCCTATAAACTTTTCATTAAATATATGTCTGTTTAAATATTATTATATGCAATACTACTGTAAAAGACTGACTTTTAAATGGAACCATTCATTGTTATAATTAATGACTTTGTGCCAATAAATATTTTGTATTTAAAGAAAAGTATTTTGCTTCTCGTCTGTACATTATTACAAACAATGTAAACATTAATTTTTTTATTGGAACCGAAACATGTAAAAATGAGAACTTCCCGGAATATCAGACCGTATCCGGATTCGTCTTTTACAGTAATTGTAACATTTCCGCAAAAGGTTGGAAATTGATAAACTGGACCCCTGCTGTTGTTTCAATCTTATCTACACACGAAGTATCAATCAGCGGGTGGCCAGTTAAGGAAATTGAAAGACGCCGGCCGAAGGTCGATTAATATTTACTTTATAGATGCAAGACGAGTGACAGCAAGTTTGAGGTAAGTTAAGTTATTAATAGTTTATTCTTTTATGCATCATATCACCAAAATGTTGATGACGTTTGTGAGCATTTCCATTGAACTGATTTTCACTGAATTTGCAGAAACCGCGCAAACATGCATGTGATATATTCACTTATATTTGAGTCTGTTTCACTTGATTCCTTTAATCATTTCGGTTAATGTTTTCTAAGACTTACCGGATCCTTTAAATACGATTACGGTTTTGTTTTGTTTATGTATTTGGGGAAAAAAGGGGGGGGGGGTCCCTTTTCCCCACACTGGCCACATAAAAAAAAATGACATTTATGTACAGTACACTACGTAGACATAGACATAGATAATTGGAATAGCAATAAGTATCTCTGAAATGGAGTTCACTCTGATAATTAGAGGTGTAACCCCCTTTGAATGTGTTGGGAGCTATTTAAGTATTTTCTGACTTGGCGGTCGGGACACAGAGTTCAAAAAGGATTAATCAGAGGCATAGCAGGGAAAATATTTAATATTTGTACGGCAAATGTCCTTTCTAGAAGGGTTTGTGCCATATCATAAGAATAATTGGTATGGCAATGAGGTGTTTAAAAAATAATTGGTATGGCGAATGTGCCTGCAGTAAAAGTTGCTACGCCCCTGGCCCCCTGTAAAATAAATAGTTGTGACTCATTACGGCCACTTAGTCTAGACAAGTTTGGCTTTAGCCATACATATTACTTCAAAGAAACATTTAGATTTAATAGTCTGTCTTAAAAGTGTCTTTAGTCTTTAAAAAGATCTAAAAAAAATAATATAAGTTGACAATACAGAACTTCGTTAACTAATGATGCCATATTGGATAGGGGGCAGATTTTCTGGAAAATGGTGTGAAAATATGGGAAAACCTATGCATGTTTCCGAGTGGCTGTTCTGTTTCAATGATGTTTTTTAGTATTTTTCATACCATTTTCACCTCCAGTATGAAAATCTGCCCCCTATTCAATATGGGGTCATTAACAGTGAAGTCCTGTATTGCATGGAATAATATTGTAGCTGTTTTAAGTACATGTATGTACATAAATGCCAAAAATTAATTTGAATATATAAATATTTTTTTTATATACATGTATAATATATGTAATGTTTCTTTATTTATTCTAGGAATGAAGAGCAAAAGGATATACATAAATGTAGCCGTCTTTATATAAAATAGTTGAACAGGAATCCAGTTGGAAAGAAGAGCTTTTCAGTTAAAAGTATTTCCTGGGAATTAACAGGAACTTCTATAAATGTTTTTCTGGAATAGTTATTCAAAAGGGCAGTGAAGTGAAGGATTACATTAGACAAATATTGCTGAAGTGGTAAAATCAGACCCAAGAGATGTACAAAATTTCTACAATACATGTTACAGCTGACTTTAGCTACTTAATCACATTGACATTTGTGTGCTTTTATGTTTTCTTTACATAATTACTACAGTTCTATTAAAATTAATATTTTTATTCTTTGTCACATTATTACTAAAAAAAATACAGCATTTTAGTATGGTTTTTCATAGTCTCACTTGCATTGTACTTAAATAAGTTGTCTGTAAATGTTTACACTAGGTTTTCAGGCATTTCACTTCACTTGATTGAAACAGCATTTAATTTGTTGTTAAATTATGGCCTGAAAAATACATTTAACATTTTACAGGAGTTTTCACAATCAGTGAATGGCTGTTTATTACAGTAGTACTTTATATAAAATATGTACATTTCACGGTCTTTTCACAATGGGCACATAATTTATCACGACTTTTTCACGGTGTACATTTTTGTTTTTCACAGGGTTTCTACGGTCTCTTTACCCAAGTTTTCAGTTGGCACCTTTTCACAGCCTTTTCACAACAAATAAAGGCATATACTGTACTATATCTACATTTCACGGTCTTTTCACAATGGGCACATAATGCATTATCACGACTTTTTCATGGTGTACATTTTTTTTTTCACAGGGTTTCTACGGTCTTTTCACCCAAGTTTTCAGGTGGCACCTCTTTCACGGCATTTTCACAAACTTTTCACGACAGTCATTCCACGGCATTGTCACGGATAAGTTTCATGGCCCACCGCAAATTAACCGTGACAAACTGTAAAAATCACCAGCATTTTTACGGACATTTTCACGGCCAATCTACGGGGCATTGTTCCAGTAGTGTTGACATTGAGCAATGAACCATGGATGAAAATGAGGTCAAGGTTAAATAAAACCTGCAAGACAGCAAGACTACAAAAAATTATTATATGTTTTCCCTGCTATACCTATAAAGCACTGTTTGAATGGACTGACCCATTTATAATTGCGATTTTTGAAGGATGGACAAAAATGTAAGATCAATTTTTGCGATTTTAGGAAAATTTGCATACAGATATATATATATCCCATATCAGAATGAGAGTTCTTATTATTGCTATACTCGCTCAGTCGCATTATTCACATTAATTATAAATAACCCTGAAAGTAAATAAATAACAAAACATAAATACATAGACAATATGGTGTACAAAGGGGTATAACTCTTAATTCATATAACGGAAAGTACATGTATAAAATACGATAAATTGGTTCTGTTCTATCAGAATACAACCAATACAATTAAAGTGCATTTATTTGAAATTCATA
This sequence comes from Mytilus californianus, assembly GCF_021869535.1. Taxonomy (NCBI): domain Eukaryota; kingdom Metazoa; phylum Mollusca; class Bivalvia; order Mytilida; family Mytilidae; genus Mytilus; species Mytilus californianus. Next base: position 71,145,589 of record NW_026262593.1, on the reverse strand, counting down.
AATCCAATTAAACTCAATCATATACCAAGTCAGGATTAAAATTGCTACATTCTGTCTACTACAACAGGTTGGGACCAAACTCCCTATGTGGTAATAATCACTGTATGCAGGTATTATCACCATATACCTGTACAAGCATGTGACAGAATTTAAGTTCCTCCATAATATTTGCTCCAAAGAACTTTTGGCATATAACAAAAGTTCCATTGGGAACTTTTCTTATATAATATTTTATCCAATGCTAAAAAACTGAAGAAAATTTCCTTCACAAAGGATAAAATATTACATAAGGAAAGTTCCCAATTGAACTTTTGTTATATGCTAAAAGTTCTTTGGAATAAATATTATGGACAATGTTTTATATAATAAAAGTTCCAGGAATATTTGTTATATTATAAAAGTTCCAGGAAAATTTGTTATATTATAAAAAGTTCCAGGAATATTTGTTATATTATAAAAGTTCCAGGAAAATTTGTTATATTATAAAAAGTTCCAGGAATATATTATATTATAAAAGTTCTAGGAATATTTGTTATATTATAAAAGTTCCAGGCATATTGGAATATTGGCTATATCATAAATGTTCCATGAATAGTTATCATGGTTATTAGATAATTAAAGTTCTAGAAATATTTATTATATGATCAAAGTTCTAGGAATATATACTACAATATCCAAAATTATTTCTAGCTACAAATGTATGGAAGTAAATTTCCAATAATAAAGTAAAGGCATTTTCATCTGTAATTTGTGGCTAACTTCATGCTTGACTAAAGTACAAGCTAAACTTTCTTCATTGGTACAGACTAACGGACCATTTAATTAAGTAAGTCACAGTGGAGCAAGCAGTTATAAAATATTAAAAATTAATTTTTTTACCTTGTTTAGAAATTAGAATAAGAACCATTGTTTAAATATGTAAAAATTTTGTTGTATTCCTCAGACTCCATTCTTTGTATGTACTACATGTACAGGTAAATGTCATGTGAGGTGAACATTAATTAAGATGTAATCAGGTGTAAAAAATCAAATGACACTCTTTCTTTTAAGGAACAAATATTATGAAACCATATGACGTTTTAGTTCCAGGAAAATATCTTATGAAGGTGGAAATAATACTATGTAATGTTTGTTCCCAAGAACTTTTATTATCCATAGTTTTGTTCCAGGGGGAACAAGTATTATGCGGAACAAATATATGTTCACACAACTACCGGTTTTTGTGAATATCTATCTTGCTTTAAATGTATGTTGTATGTGGTGAGACTTTAATAAACTCTGGAATCTGAATCGAAATCATCCACTAGCAATTTGTATAGTAATCAAAACTTCAATCATAGAAGTCACTAAATGGCAAATTATCTGTTGGATGTGTACGGATTGATAAGTTAGTCTTAGATGCATGATTTTTTTTATTAGTTGTTAGTGGCTTTGAACTACCTGTCAGTAACTGCGAGTACTCTCAGATCTGTACTTAGTGTCTTTTTGTTGTTTGGATGTACAAGTACCTGGCCACGTCCACTTGTATTTGTAGTATTTGTATTTTTATCCATCTGATGAGTTAAGCCTCTTTCAACTGATTTTTATAGTTCGTTCTTATGTTGTACTGTTACACCACTGTCCCAGGTTAGGGGGAGGGTTGGGATCCCGCTAGCATGTTTAACCCCGCCTCATTCTGTATGTATGTGCCTGTCCCAAGTCAGGAGCCTGTAATTCAGTGGTTGTAGTTTGTTTATGTGTTACATATTTATTTTTCGTTCATTTTTTGTACATAAATTGGGCCGTTAGTTTTCTCGTTTGAATTGCTTTACATTGTCATTTCGGGGCCTTTTATAGCTGACTGTGCGGTATTGGTATTGTTGAAGGCCGTAATGTGACCTATAGTTGTTAATTTCTGTGTCATTTGGTCTCTTGTTGAGAGTTGTCTCATTGGCAATCATACCACATCTTCTTTTTTATATTTGTAGCAAAACATTCAGCTTGAGAATGGTATATGTTATTAAATCAAATTAAAAAAAGTTCTATATCATCATTCATATCAATCACATTTGCACATTCTCTAAGGCATGGAGCATTCATCTTTCATGGGTGTTGTTGGGTGGAGGAGGCAGGGTTTCTTCTATCGAGTAACACACATATTTTTCAACTCCAGCAATACAGGATGAATATTTTTTTTTAATCAATTTTATGTTCTTATCTTTTTTATTAATTTCAATCAGAAATAAACTTTTTATATCACTTCCCTTCTTCAACAATTAATTATAAAAAGGGGGGTAATTTGATAAAATTTTCCATGAATCCATTTCGCATTTTAGCGTATTTCTGAATATATATCACTTGAAAAACATATTGCCTTTAAGATGACTGAAAACGGCAATTTTACTTGATTTGGATTTTTTTTAAGCAATAATCCCTAAAAAAATTTTGAGCTGGACATTCTTGCTCATTCTTAGAACCTAAACAAAAGTTCTATTGGAAGTAATTACATAAATTGCCTTTCAGTTACAATTTAAATTTTTGGTTGAAATCTTGGCCTTCTATGCAAAATTTTTAATTTACAATATTTTCATTCATAGCAAATTAAACCACTGAATTTTTAAGGAAATATAAAAAATAATTGATAGCGTTTAAAAATGAGGGTAGGGAGGGGGCGGGGGTCTGTATTCTTTGTTTCATTCTTTATATATATAAAAATAATGACTATTCTATAATTACTTGATAACTGTATTTTGCACATTGTTCTTTTCTGTAATCAGTATATTTTACCAAAGTCTTTAATTTTTGCAGTTATTCTTTATATTTTAGCACCCCATTATTCTTTTTTTGTTGCCTATTATTCTCTATTTTGTAAACCCCATCCACACCCTCATACTTGAAAGTATGTTATATAGTTAGACTTCAAATGCCAGGTGTTCAAAACTTTCTGGTTTTGTCCCAGATAGTAAAATTTATTCTAAGTTCAGAGGACATTTTGCATTCTACTTGAGAATCAAACTATTTAAGTTATAAAAATTCATATAATCCCCTTCCTACCACGGCCCTTCCCAGGAAGCAGGATTGTGCATGCCTAAGGGAACGACCATTTAACTTCAAGGGGGAGGGGGTTATGGTTTTTTCCTGAAAAAAATATTCTGATCCCCAATTTGATGAAAAAAAATATTGTGGTCAAGCAGATGACAAAAAAAAAAATATTCTGAATCCAGATTTTCCCCATACCTTATAGTGTCAAATTTTGAAAAAATAATTTGATTGATAGCGTCTAAAAACTAAAATAAAAAATTCTGACTCAGACAAAAAAAACCATATCCCCTCTTTGAAGTTAAATGGTTGCTCCCTGATGATTCTCCAGGCCTACCTAACTTCCGGATAGACGCCATGTTGGAAAATTCCAGTCATAGTCAGACACGTAAGTAGTCAATTTGAAAGTCTGAATTAGAAAATCGAGCAACCCAATTTTATATTTGATTAGTGTTTATGGTACTCTGAGTTGAAAATTTTGATGTTATCATATTTTGATAATTGAAATTTCTCCTGTTATTGAGAAATACTGCGATGTTTCTAAAAATGATGCGAAAACACATGGGTAAATTTTTAATTAATTAAAAATGCTTAATTCCATCTTGGATACTTTCGACATAACTCGTTACCTGTTTTTATGCATAATTTATCGTTCGTATTTTAATCTCCTCTGATTGGTTGATAGTAATATCTGTTCACTTCTGGCAAATTTCATATTCCCTTGTCATTTGAATTAGTTTACTGGTCAATTCAACACGTTTAATTTATAAAATGTATGAATTTTTTGATATGTCTAATCCGTCTGATGTAACTTTCTGGTGCTGTTTTTTGTTTGCCTTTTTTCTCATGGTTAGAAAGTCTAATCTAGTTCCAACCTCGGCAAAGAATTTTGATCCACGCAAACAATTATGCAGAAATAACGTCATTGTTCATAGTGATTACTTGTTGGTTAAAATGGAATGGTCAAAAACCATTCAATATATGGTAATAGGAAACTTGAGTTACCATTGGTTAAGATAAAGGATTCCCCGCTTTGTCCGTATAATGCTTACAATCGTATGTGCACTCTAGTACCAGCCAATGCTGATGACCCCGCCTTTTTAATTCCACAAACTAAAGGCAATAAAATTTTATGTTATTCATTTTTTCAGAAAAAACTCAGAGACATTTTAGAAAGGTGTGGGTTAGACTCTTCTAAATTTTCCTCTCATTCTTTTCGCAGAGGAGGGGCTACATGGGCTTTTCACAGTAAAGTTCCTTCTGAGTTAATACAATTTCACGGGGATTGGCGTAGTGATGCCTATAAAGTTTATTTAGAATTTGATTTATATGACAAATTGTCTATATCACGAGCTATGGCTGAGGAAATTCCCATTTAATTTTTTTTTTTTTTTTTGTAGACAATGTGTCAAAAAATAAGGTTTTGTTGTTGTCAGATTCTACTTGCAAATACGTAAATAACATTAACTGGCTGGAATGCAATGCTATATCTGGTGCTAATATATACACACTTCATCAATTTGTGAAAGACAATAAAGCACTGTTGAGAAGATACACACATTTGTTATTGCATGTAGGCACACACGATGTTGGGAATGGTTTATCCAGTAAATTGATAATTCAATATTACAATAATTTAATTGATTTTATTTGCAACACTTTACCGTCTTTAAAGATAATAGTTTCAGCAATTTTGTCAAAACCCATAGATTTTGATGACACAAAACAAACTGTTATAGATTGTAATAAAGCATTAGCGAAGTTAACGTTGAAGAGAAATATTTTATTTGTTAAAACTTACAAGCAATTTGTTCAGCAACCAGGATCTATTTATAAAAGAAAATGTTTTTGTAAAGATAGATTACATTTAAGTTATTTTGGCGTTTCTGTTATACGAAACTTTTTTATAGGTGTAGTTAATCATTTGTAATTAGAATATTGTATTTACATGTACTTTTTTGGTCAAGATACTTTGTGGTTTTTAACTTTATTTTTCAGAAGATGATGGTCAAGAAAGCTGGGCTAGACCATTACTTCTACATCTGGTTTACCTGTGAACCTCTATTAGTTTGCAGGATTCCAGTATTTTTTGTTTGTCTTATCAGGTATGTTTATATTATAGTGTAGTTTTTATTTAACACTGGACACTTTATAGTGGCCGTTGGTTTGGTGCATTTATATATTTTGGAAGTTAATATTTATAATTAATATGGACTTTAAATGAAAAATTATTTATGACATATGTATGATTGTAAATGTTTATTTATGCCAAAATATGATTATCATTACTTATGTGTTGAGTTTTGTTTTACTTATATAGAAATGGGAGTGGAGGGAATTGGTAAATTTTTAATTAATTAAAAATGCTTAATTCCATCTCGGATACTTTCGACATAACTCGTTACCTGTTTGTATGCATAATTTATCGTTCGTATTTTAATCTCCTCTGATTGGTTGATAGTAATATCTGTTCACTTCTGGCAAATTTCATATTCCCTTGTCATTTGAATTAGTTTACTGGTCAATTCAACACGTTTAATTTACCCACCCTCCCGCCCATTTTTTGTTTTTGTTTGTATTACTTGAACATTTTTGAACATGCGTTATACCTTATTAAATCGAAGATGTTAGTCTTTTTCAGATAATGCAGATTGCTGAATTTGATGTCTTTAATATGGGATGTGACTGGTGCATTTATATATTTTGGAAGTTAATATTTATAATTAATATGGACTTTAAATGAAAAATTATTTATGACATATGTATGATTGTAAATGTTTATTTATGCCAAAATATGATTATCATTACTTATGTGTTGAGTTTTGTTTTACTTACATCGAAATGGGAGTGGAGGGAATTTCTGGTAAAACCAGGTCTTGGTTTTATGAATTTTTGTCAATTGTTCCTTTTTGGATAAGATATTTCTTAAAACTTAAGGTCCGATAAAAGTATAATAGGTTTTCGAATGTTTATATGACAACATCATTGCAGATCGGATGCAAATTATGCATTTTGACGCACATGTTATGCCTCTTCATTGTTATTCAAATAAGCGACCATAACCAGTTGTTTGTGTACTTCAACACATGATGTATCATTGAAAACGTGTAAGCATTGTATGGTATGAATATTTCAGTATATCTGTTTTAATTACTACATTATATAAAAAAAAAAATGACATGATTTTACATGTAAATAATAAACTACATACATCTTGTATCAAGGGTCTGTCCATGTATGTTTGTCTTTAAATTATATTTATATAGTAGACTCTACAGTGATATTGTTTAAATACATGTAAATTATATTATCATATATTAATATATTGAAAACAATAAAGTAGACAAAAGAAACAGATTAGACATCAAAAAGGACATGTAAAAAGTAGGTCAAACAAAATCTACAATACCATAAGACAAAAAAGACAAATGAATGATGTAAAGACAAACAAATTTTTGAAACACTACATAGCATCATAGTTATAATTATCTGCGGAACTGTAGCTATTAAGGTCCTCTATATGATATTTTTTAATTGTTTGTGGACCATATAGAGTCTGGTGCACAAATAGTAAAACAATATAATACAGTATCTATAATATAATAGCCATTTGATTTCTAAATTATATCTATAATATAATGTAATAGCCATATCCATATCCATGATATCCATATTAAATCTATAATTTAATAGCCATATCTATATTATCATGATTATATCTTTAATTATCTATGATATAATAGCCATATCTATATTATATCTAAAAATATAATAGCCATATCCATATTATATCCATAATATAATAGCCATATCTATATTATATCTATAATATAATAGCCGTATTTATATTTATATCTTTGATAGAACCATTTAGATAAACTGTATGAGTTTGATATCTGGAAGAGTAAGCATATATCTTGTCACCATCATGTAAAATATGTGGAATTAACATTTCTAATTGAAAGTAAAAAAGTCTCACTAGGGTATAAACTAGTTGATGAATAGTGTTGTTTTTTTTATATCTGTATTTGCATATAATGATTTACCATTGCAAAACAATATCCATCATTCATAAAATTATATCACTCTAGATATGTGTCCATTAGCTAGCCTACAATATTTAATTTTGCTTTGAATGATCCAGTACTAGTCATGTTCATATTCATATTATGTCTTCATATAATTTCAGCCAATGGAAACACATGGAATCCAACATCCTAGCTGATTTTGCAATTTTTCATACCGACTATGAAAACACTACTATAGCGTTCTTTTATTCTTTAAAACTTTGTACATGTTGTAGTGTTGTAACACATTACTTTTCATCAACTATATGTACAAAAATGAAGGTAAGATATTAAAGTTATACTCAAATAGTTGTTTTTACTTGTGACAAAAGTTGCATGTAATATTTCATGGAAAATATTCTTTTTTCTTCCTGTTATTGACTTACAAATGTAACTCTGTCTCAAATGAATTGGAAGTTCAAAGATTTAAGAATACAAACAAGTGCACATGTACATAAACAAACATTAAAATATTATTGTCTATAATTAACATTGCCAAGTTCTCAAAATATTTTTTATAGCCTACAGCTATTGACCAGTCTCAGTGAAATTCAGTCATGTATTTGCAGATTTTTCATACTTTCGTACATGTACATGTAGGTGTAATTTAGATTGAGCCAAACTGCATTGAAAAATGTGCTTGAACAGTTTACATTTAAAATATTGATGTACTTTGTAATCAGCAGCATAGGCGTATCCAGGGTGCTGGGGGGCCTTGGCCCCCCTTTTTGTGGGAAAAAATTTGGTTGATTATATAGGGAATCACTGAAGCATGACTGGAGCGGCCCCCCTTACAAAAAGTTCTGGATCTGCCACTGAGCAGCTACATGTATACCAATATAAAATACCAGACAGCCTTAAATATGAGAATAAAACAACCACAAACTTTTTAATAGTTTGCAATCAGGACTACAACAACATTGACCTTCTTGACTTTTGGGGTCCAGACTGACAGGGCTGCCACTTTTTAAGAACACACAATCATTGATTATTTCAATTCAAATTTTTAGGTTGAAATGCTTTTGTAAAATTTACACATTTTATATATGATTATTTGATAAAGCATAGAAAATGTAAGGTTTTTTTTTAAAACTTTTTTTATATATGCAATAAAATGAGATGAGTTATTGTCATTAGACATTAATATATAATTCACATTTACATTTTACTTACAAATTGGATATTGTATTTTTTTCTTATATTGGATTTGTTTTCCACTACATGTATAACATTATAATTTCAGGTTAGACAGGAAAACTGGTGAAGATGAAGGTTATAATTGTGATCTACATATTGATTAATTTGAAGCAGATTTTGTTCTATAGAGGGAAATAAATAAACAGTGTAAATAAATAAAATAAATAAATAAAGATGTTCAATTATTAACACAACAACAAAAATATTCATTGTATGAGAGATAAATGGATATAAGTGTAAATAAAGACACTTTATTTTCTTCTTCTATTCACACTTTTTAGTAAGTAGCTATAAATAGCTACACTACCAAGCTCCAATTAGACTAATTTTCTTAACCCTCTTTCCAAATTATTTGCAATCTTTTATAATCTTGTTCAATTTGGTGGTCCGGAGATATTGGTTTATAATGTATCTAGTGCTGGCAGTTTTTGTTGTTGTTTGTTTTACTTTTAAGATACATGGTCCTAGGATAGACAAAGGATACCGTTTGTATGCAGATAAAACTGGATTATCCCTGTTGCATTGTACATTTTGGTGTTTTTATAAGTAGTGTAGTTTGTTGGTGTAAAATCAGGATCCTCACACATTTATAAATGCAAGTGTCAAACAAATAAAAGTTAATAATGACCAAAAGCAACCAACAACAACAGAGTTTCCCACTACTTAATTAGAACAAGGTCATACAGAATGTGGTGGGCTTACACATACTGTAAGTGCTAAATTCTCCTGTAACCTGTGACGGTGTATACGTAACAGCTTATCATTTAAGAACAAACGGTTGACACACAGAAATGTCACCCTTATAATAAATAAAAATATGTGGTATGATTGCCAATTATGAAAAAGACAACTCTCCACCAGAGACTAAATGAATCTACTGAAAAATAACTCATTCATGTCCCTGCATGCAAAAGCTCTTAAAGTCAATAAACCCTAACCATGGGCTGGGCTAAAAATCTCCATGGAAATAAGATGTGCTTCAGTTAATACAACCAGATGCAGATCCAGGATTTTGAAAAGGGGTTGTGGAGGGGTCCCCAACCTAGACAAAGTTTGGAGTGGAACTGGCAAAAATCTGGATTAACTCTAAATGAAGCTTCATTAGAGGGGGAGCGGGCACCCTGACTACCAAGCTTTTATTCAGCCTCTGGCAACTGTATCCCAAATATTATCGACGTACGACTTATGGTTCCCCTTTAAAATACATTGCTGACTCTGCAGCTGGAAACAACAAATCAGAAAAGAATAAGAAAGATAAGTACGCATGTTAAAAGGGATGATGTCAGCTTCTTATATTTCTTGTAACATGCTCAATGAAGCTTCTGTGTGAAATCTGCCTCATAAAGTTAAGGGAAAGTGTTTGTCAAGAAAAGGGCATAGTTTGTTGGCCGGGCCCCCCCTTTCGTGGGAAAAATTTGGTTGATTATATAGGGAATGACTGCAGCGGGCCCCCCTTATGAAAAGTTCTGGATCCGCCACTGTAAACTTTAAACACGCCTATGAGTTTTTAAGATATCCTCTTTCTTGAATGCATGGACGTGGAAGTGAATTTTTGGTATCCAAGTGAATTGGAAACTCCTAATTCCTGTATCAGTATTGTTAAACAAATATTCACGATATTGAAAGGTGTTTCGTCTGCAGCGAACGATAACATTTTTTGGAGTAACACCAGCGTCTATATAGATACTCACTTCCATGGGTAGTAAACAACAAATGAATAGAGCTCTGTTCTTGATGTTAGCAAATAAGGGTATATATATTTTAAAACTCCCAAAAGGCATAGAATCTAAATCTAGAGGCTCAGGTATTAAAGAAAAATATTTTATAAACGGTGCCTACCTGTTTCTTATGTCAAGCTTCAAATCGTCATAATTTAAAAAGGTTACCTTTTTCATCAAAAATTGTAAGATTTTAATCAAATTAATGCTTACACGAGGAAACAGTGTTAACGTACTTTACCCCCATCCCCCCATTTTTATATTTTATAATACACGTAGAAAACACTTTAATGGAGTGCATTCGTGTGCTTTTACACACACGAGCACGTGACAATAATTTGTTATCATATTTTGAAAGTGTAGAAGAAGACCCCAAATAACCGGTCAAGGGTTCATACACTTATCGAAATAAAAACACCAAAAAACTTTAAGCCAATCGAATTAGCAGGATAATTTATCGGTATGTTCGGACTTTATGTCTATTTATTATGTAAAATCTAGATATTTCCGAAATAAATCCGCCATCGTCTGACTATCATCTGAAGCGAGTTAGGCTCCCCTCTCTATGATTTCCCCTGGATTCTCATTGCATACAGTTTGTACTACATGTAAAAATCGATACCAGACGATACTTTTGAGAAATCAGAGACATATTTACACAGGGAGACGACAGCACAAAGAGTGCGCTAAGAATCTTAAGAGTAACTAACAGAACCATTCTTTCCTCACCCTTTTCTTTCTTTAAGATCCTTTAAGGGTGATGCTAAAAGGCGGAAACGGAATACGGAACGGAAACGGAAAACGGAAACATAAAGCATGGCATCTTTTCATTTTGGTTATTTATTATCATATGCATGTAGCATTTAGTACGGTATATCACATGTTTACAAGAAAGAAAAACAAAAGAATCATTAAGAAAAAAGATTTGAAAGCATAATTAAAGTACAAATGTATTGAAATAAATCGCAGGAGACTGATTATTATATCAGTTGTAGAAGATGTTAAAATTGCAAACACCTGGCTTGTGAATTATATTTGATACTGTCCTCTCTCAGTTACACTGTTTAAATCACTTATTGTCCATCTATTGTCCATATCAATCGGTGCAATACCATGCAATTTCAACTTTAAGGGCGGGAAAGGGGGCATCTTAGTTTGTTTTTGCACACCTTCAGCCGGAAAAAAAGGACCAAACTAAAAAATAATTATTTCATATCTTTCGGAATTATCTTTTATATATCTATGAATGGGGTTTCATCCTAAACACGCATGCAATATTTGCCACTGAACGTTTAGCAACCAACAATCAATCAATCACATGGGATGCTAGGACTTAAATCCTTTTTAACTACACAGGTGTAAACACGGCCATGTAATCGAATTTTTATGATGAAACTAAACCATTTTCCTTCTGTGACTGATCTTGGTCAGAAAAAACAACACTCAGGAAAACATTTAAAATAACCTTAATTTAAAGAATACATGAATTTGTTTTGTCACCCAAGTGTAGGGTTGTATGCACAATAAAGGCGTTTTGATACTGACTCTCATCAGCAAGAATACTAAGCAAGTCCGTTAAGGCGAGCTGATGAAGTAACAATAAGTATCATACAATAAAATGTCATTATTCTTTTTATCAGTAATTTGTCTTAGCTGAATATCTTTTTTTTGTTGAGAATATGAAATAAAATGAAATAGTTAATTATATTATTTTTCGTGAACAATACGTTGTGATAGTTGTATGAATGAAGTCGAGTGCATTACATTGATAGATTGAAGCGCATAGACAAAAACATGCGCGTATTGCTCCACGGATACATGACGATATTGTCTAATATTTTCGAGAATCAGGTCCTGTCCATGATCTAAAAGTATAAGGAAGTAAGATCAAAACGGTGAATTGTACAAATTGCACTCTTACTTGAATGACGAAATAAAAGACAACGTGCTGTTTTTTTATGGTCTAGCTTCAATCGAATTCCAACAGTTAAAGACAGTACACGTGACGAGCAAAGACCCGTAAACAATGTTACCACAGTACTCCATTTTCCATGCATACGACATATATTCTATGTTCTAGCTAGGAAAAGGGAAAGTTTTTCGCACGAAAAAATGTGTTTCTCCAAACGATGGTCAAGCAAGGCAAAGTGAAAGTTTTTTCGCACCGAAACACTGGTTTGCTAAACAATGGTCCAGCTAGGGAAAAGGGAATTTGTTCGCACGTAAAACTTGCATTGCACAAGGTCATGTTTTTCTCTGACTGTTAATGACGTTTTTACACTAAATCCATTGGATGTTGGATGTGTACCGATTGATATTTTAATTAAGATACATGATTTGTTTTATTAGTTGTTTTTGGCTTTGAACTAGCTGTCAGTAACTGCGAGTACTCTCAGATCTGTACTCAGTATCTTTTTGTTTTTGGGATGTATAAGTACACGTTCACGTCTACTTTGTGTTTTTGTTTGATGTATTTCTATTTGTATCCATCTGATGAATTAAGCCTTTTCAACGTTTTTTCTTATATTGTACTGTTACACCACTGTCCCAGGTTAGGGGGATGGTTGAGGGCTCACAAACATGTTTAACCCCGCCACATTCTTTATGTGCCTGTCCCAAGTCAGGAGCCTGTAGTTCATTGGTTGTCGTTAGTTCATGTTTGTCCTTTTTTTTCGTAAATTGTTTTGTTATAAATTAGGCCGTTAGTTTTCTCAATTGTTTCATATTTTTCATGTCGGGAACTTTAAAGGCCGACCATACTATATGGGTTTTTGCTCATTGTTGAAGGCCCTACGGTTGACCGTAATTTTTTACATCCACATCCACTTCATTTGAACTTTGGTGGATAGTTGTCTCATTTGCAATCATACCTCATCTCCTTATTTTTATAAAGGAGACGTTTGTTCGTATGTCAAACTGGTTGTAACCTAACAACCTTTATTGGACTATGTTATATGAACCTTGGACCATGTATTGTTCATTGTTGTTCTTCACTGTTTGTGTTTACATTTGACGGTTGTTAAATTAGTGTGATCTGTTTACTTGTTATCCTGTCTATATGTTCTCTGTTTTATTTCTTAAGTTTTAAACTAAATTGAAGCATGTTAACAATTTTATAAGACATCTTTTATCCATCGAACTTTACAATAGCTATCACAGTTTTTTTATTCGCGTAGTCCCCCAATGAGTAGCGTGACAGCACGTAAAATATGCAGAATTTGCAATATTTATTGATTAGAGCAAGAACACATATACAATCGTTGACAATAAGTTGAAATGTTAAAGAAACAAGGAGTTGATGTCCTTAGCACCTATCAGTATCTGCAATCGTTCTTTACTGAGGTCCTGAACATGCATGAGATATTTGCCACTGATATAAACAAGCAAAAATTAATCAACCATTTGATGAGGTATCAACACATATTTGTTGTTCTCTCTTGTGTTTGAGGTATTTTTATACTTTTATCATACAGGTAAGTGATTTTCATTTCTGTAATAAGTTGTTTGTATGTTTACATACTTTTTTTAGTTTAAAGATCTAGTTAAGAAAAGGGAAGGATGGATATTAAACAATTCTTACACTGCCACATATGTTTACCTCTCAAAAGTCATGAACATTGTTAGTGCACTGTGGCTATATTTTGTTACATCGTTATGTTTGTTTTTTTCAATTCTTTTGTTATTTGGAGAAATAAGTGTTGATGGTCAATGTTAAATTCATTTTATGATTTTCGCCTATGGGCCTTTTAGAGGTTGATATAATGAATATACACCTTTGCTATTGTTGATGACTGTAATACAACGTCTCTACATATTTAAAGTCATATTTTTCATCCGGTCTTTGCTCTGTAATATCCGTTCGACGTCACCTGATAAACACATTTATTGGAGCACAGTCCTGTTGGAATTATCTGATTTTATTCAGATTGAACTCATTTATTTCGTTTTGGATCACCACTCCTTTTTCGTATTTTTCTTTTGCCAATGAACATGATTGTCCTGTAGGTACATTGTATTTATGGCATGATTATTTTTTTCCTTCTTCTATCCCCTTTTTAATATCATCTTAATATCTTTTTTATAAAGCACATGGTATATACCATTAGTTCATAATTGAATAAAAACATAAACTTTCTAAATATACGGTATGGATTTTGCTCATTGTTGAAGGCCTGTAGTTGCAAACATCAAACTCTTTTGGTCTCTGGTAGATAATTGTGTAACGGTGCGGATCTGAGAAAGTCGGAAGACAGAAAGACAACACTTAGAATGGCCACATGCTAACAAAATATGTAGCACGATAAAGTTGGTTTCACTAGCAATTTGTCTATATTTCCTTATTTTCTTTGCTGAAAACAATAAGATACAGTCTTCGGTTAATATTTTTCGAAATTGATAACTTTGTTAAAAATGAAGTAAAAGATTTCATTGGACTAAGAGTGTACACATAAATTTTTCAGTGTTTTAGGGATAGATAAAATTTATTATATTCTTGCAGTGTTTTTCAGTGTTTTAGGGATAGATTAAATTAATTATATCTTTGCAGTCACCATCTTCAAACCGCTGAGGTTTGCATATTTTTAGAAATGAATGACTTTGCCAAACTTTAGTTGAATATCACATCGAAACATGGATAGAAGCTTCTTCATTATCAAGAAATAGAATCTGAAAAAATTGTTAATACTATTTGAACTTTATTTTACCGACGATGACAAGAGCCATAGCAGGGAAAACGCTTGGATCTACGGGACCCATTATGATTATTTAATGATTTTTACTTTTAAAAAGTATCAAAATATCAGTAGGATGCACACAAAAAACCTAAACAGACAAGAAATCTTTCCCGGAATATGTTAAGATATTACATTTAAAAAATCGAACTTAAAAGGCTGATATAATTTTTCCGTGTTTTACGGGCAGGTTTATGCAGTCAACATCTTCAAACCGTTTTGTATATTATAAGATATAAATGACTTGTCAAACTTGAATGGAATATCATATCGAAACATGGATAGAAGCTTCTTCATCATCAAGAAATAGCGTCTGAATAAAAAAATACTATTTTTTTTTAATTTAATTTTACCGACAATGACAAGAGCCATAGCAGGGAAAACGCTGGGGTCTACGGGACCCATTATCATTTTTTACTGATTTTTATTTGAAAAGTATAAAAATATCAATAGCATACACACAAACCAAAACAGACAAGAAATCTTTACTCTCCTTAATATTAATTCCATGGAACTATCTAATTGTATTAGTTAAAGATGGATTAACGTTTAAAAACAAACAATTGTTTATTTCCCTCCAAAATGACGGGTATACAGTTTTTCCACACGTTGTGTTTCCTGGAATAGTGATACATATATGGTTGTGTTGTTTGGAAGTAGATTATGCGGTACAACAAGAACGAAATAAAGAGAACAGTTGCATTTACGGTGTTTGATTGCGATACTATTCCCCTCCAAGAACTCGTACAAACAGATGTGTAACACCCTCTGCTTCCAAGAGAAATGAAATATTTAATT
Organism: Mytilus californianus; assembly: GCF_021869535.1. NCBI lineage: Eukaryota > Metazoa > Mollusca > Bivalvia > Mytilida > Mytilidae > Mytilus > Mytilus californianus. The sequence continues at coordinate 71,130,061 of NW_026262593.1, read as the reverse complement.
GTTTCTGTTGCAGTCTCGGGCATCACAGATAGATTATGATTTGTAAATATGTCAATAAGAAGATTTGAATTCTAGATTGTGTTATTTTCCGGTATAAACTCTTAATTCGTTTCCTTAAAAACATATGAGTCATACCTGAGACTACTATAACACATGTCATACGGACTATCAACAGTGGAAAAAATACAAATTATAAATTTTTTTTAAAATCCAGTAAGAAACTCATGTACTTACATTATTATTAAAAGTATGTTTTTAACAAACACTAGTTTAACGGTTTAAAATATCCCGCTTTTAAATTTTATTCATATCGAATTTACTTACCTATGACGATAAACACGGTAGACAACATTAACGACGTGTGTCAGGACAAATACATGAACAAGCAGGTAACAAATAACAGGTAAACTGGTTTTGCGCAGACACATTATTGTTTCATTACTCCTGTGGTTTTTTTGATTTTCTGATAACGGGTGACAATCGTAAATGTTAATTTAATAAAAACTGTGAAATAAATAACTTGAGATAGTGTAAAATTGTGTGATGTAAACAACTTCCTTGTTTGACAAATCTCGTTTCCACAATAAATCACAATAATTTTCTTTTCCCGAATTCATTATACATTCTAAGTATTTCTAGAAGTACTTATATATACTTCACCGATATTTGATCTCAAAATTCGTGTAAATTCGCTAAAAATAACTGTGCTGGTACTGTGCTGGTGATGAGAAAAATGTCCTGGTACTCTGTATCTGTGTCATTATTCTGTGCGCGACTAAGATTGATGTAATATGCTCTTTTTATTATAATCTCTTTATTCAGCACCAATTATACCGATAAGAGGATCAAAGACATACATGAATTAATATTCAAATTACAATTAAAAAAACCATCATCATGTCACTAAAATAAAAGAGAAAACAAATAAAATATTGAACACACGACACAACAAATGACCTCAAGTGTCGCCTGAGCTTAGTTCCATACACTGTTTTATAAAGGAGCATACATTTTCACATATTGGGTAGTAATTAGATTTAGATATGTTTTATTTTATTGTTAAACAAATCTTTGATTTCAATTTTCAAATCATTAAAAAAAGAAATGTCTTACATAATCATTCCTTTCGCAAAATAAAAAAAGAAATGAGATTGATCATTCAGAACTTTGCTATTTACAAAATCTTTGATAGTGTGGAATATTTCTATAGATTCCAGCTTTAATAGCAGAGGAATTATAACTTATTTATTGCCTCTGAAATAATTATTTTTATGGAATTTCGCAGTTATTAGTTATTTTCTTGAACACTATTACAGATTAACAGAAATTTTATAAACAGTAAAAATGTTCAGCAAAGTAAGATCTACCAATAGGTTCTCGTAAATTTATCCCTAATAGCGGTTATTGCCCTTAAAAAAACTTATTTTTATTACTTTTTTTTAAGTCTTGTCAGAAACTATGATAAAAGGACAACAACTTTGATTGCAAACATGTTCAGCAAAGTAAGACCTACAAATAAGTCAAGTTCGAAATTTTCAATTAAACCCTTGTAGGATTTATTTACCTTTAATGACTATTTTTTTTCTTCATTTTTCTTTCGAATTTAGCAGAAACTATGATAGATATAGAGAAATTTCAAACACCAAAAATGTTCAGCAAAGTAAGTCCTACAAATGAGGCAAATAACCAAAATATTAAATAGTTATTGCCATTAAAAGATGATTTTTACCAATTTGTTTTTATTTTTTGCAGAAACTATGGTAGATAGAGAGAAAGTTTAAATGGAATGTTTAAACAGGCATTCAATATACACTAAACAGCAAAATAATCATCTACAAAAAAATTCCGGGTGAGCGATTCAGGGTCTTTAGAGCCCCTTATTTACTCTGATTGTTACAGGCTCAGTATTTGTTTTTAAATTCATCTTTGGGTTTGCTTATATTATTATCGGAAGTAATATGATTTACATATGAATATTATGAGTATATCTTGATTATGAAATGACTTTGAAAGCAAAAAAATATTTTGTAAGTACATCAAGTGAGTTTTCACTCAAAGGATAGTCTTAAAACAACACCAATTTCGATCTGGAAGCAATGTTTCTGACACAATTATTTATTCAACCAAGTGTATATTTAAAGAACTTGTTGTGGATTTTTTCACTTGGTCTCGTATCTCAATTCATACGTTATGCTCGTGCATGTTCACACTATACTGACTTCATATACAGGAGTGTGCTCCTTACGAAGAAACTGCTCCAACAGAGATATGAGGAGGAAAGATTAAAAATGACACTCCGTAAATTTTATGGACACCATCACAAATTGTTTGATCTATACGACGTGTCTGTGTCTTAACTAACTAATGTCATTTTTACCACGTCTTAGATTGTGGTTTAACATCTATGTCGTCTGTCTGCTAAGTACCGAACGTGACCTATTCCCGAATATGACTGTTATACCGAGAGTGAATTTATACATTACTATACGACGTGTCTCGGTATTTTGTACATCCAACATTCATGTATTTATTTTTGATGTTTTTGTTATGGTTTCTATTGAATAATGTGTTACTAGTATGTCGTATCGTTTGTTGTCCAAATAATTATAAAATTGCCTTTCAATACCATCATTGTCATATTCCCGAATATGACTGTTATACTGAATGTGAATGTGCATTGCTGTGAGGCGTGTCTCGGTGTTATTTACATCCAACATCAATGGATTTATTTTGATGTTTCTGTTATGGTTTCGGTTGGATAATCTGTTATGTCTTATCGTTTGTAGTCCAAATAATTATAAAATTGCCTTTCCATACCATCATTGGCATGTAAATTGTTTGGACGAATATTGTGACAATAATTGTATAATGTTCGAGATTGCATGTTAGTTACGTAAGCGCGTCACTGTTTTTGATATTCTATGGTGTTTTTCTTTGATGGAATATGTTCGTTGTTGTTCTGTGGTTTGCATGTTGTGTCGACTAATATATTATTTGTTTGTGCGTTTCTCTGTTATGAATGTTCTTGCGTGTGTATGTGCTGTATTTCTGTCACGTAGTGTTTTAGCGATATTTATTAACATTGTCATAAAGCTTGAGGTTTGGCATGCCATAAAACCAGGTTCAACCCACCCTTTTTTGTTCTTCAAATGTCCTGTACCAAGTCAGGAATATGGCAGTTGTTATCAAATAGTTCGTTTCTATGTGTGTTGGCGTTTGTTTTTGTTGCACTTCGGTGTTCCTGTTGTTAATTTGTTTTCCTCTTATAGTTGTTGTGTTTCCCTCGGTTTTGGTTTGTAACCCGGATTTGTTTTCTCTCAATCGATTTATGACTTTTGAACACCGTATACTACTGTTGCCTTTATCCATTATACTGACGTGATCCAAAGGATAAGGTTTTTTCTGGCTCTAGCAATTGCATTATTGTATGATCTGTACACATCCATATATCAGATTTCACGATCATATGTACGAATAGGACGAACCAATAAGAACACGAGCATATAAATTTGCTGGCAATTCGTCCGACTACTGGAATAGTTGTTGATAGAGTACATACCTTTAAATTCATTTACTGATTCTAAAACAGTGTGCTTGTTATTAAATATTGTATTTTGTAAATTTTTTGAAGAACTTCGTGGTGGGTTTTTTGTTATTCTATATAAATTAATTGAGAATGCTATTTTGTAAATTTTTTGAAGAACTTCGTTGTAGGTGTGTTTGTTATTCTGTATAAATTGATTGAGAATGCTATATGTATACATTGTTTTTAATGCAGCAAACCTCTTTAAAAACGTAGCTAATATTGTCCATTAATAAATAAATGAATAAAAATCTAGGTGGACTTCGATATGCTGAGTCTAACCGTGTACTTAGATTTAGGATATTGGACCATAATAGGTAAAAGTCCAATTTCATTTTTTTCAGTTCTTTGACCCCATTCATACTGTGTCAGAAACCAATGCTGTGTCAAACATTTAACCAAGATCCACATTCAGAGCTGTACTTGCCCCAACTGCTCAGGGTTCGACCTCTACGGTCGTATCAAGCTGCGCCCCGCAGAGCATTTTATTCCAATAAAAATTTATCTTAATCGGTAGACGCATGACCATCGAAACAACCGTGCAAAGTACGTGTACAACAATGTACCCTATGTATATGCCTAATGCTCATAGAAAATAAAACATACAAACATCTAGATACTATAAAACAAATTAATTCTTTAATTCAGTTTGATTCAAAATCAATTAAAGATATGATATATGGCCCTAAAATACATAGGAATTTCATGTTTAAAGGAGGAGGGGTTCCAGTAAGATAATAAAAAAAAAGATGTAACCTTCATGCAGACAATAGTACATTTTCGGATACATCGATTATAAGCAATTGTTTGGCACAAAAATTGATCAAATCAAAGTTGATAACGTTTTAGTTTCCTGGATCTCAGACACATCCGTTAAAAAATGAAGAAAAGCCGATAATAAAGGTAAAATCATAGCCAAACTTGAGTGAAAATAAGATCCTCTAACTTATATTAATAAGAAATATTACCATATTTATTAATCCTTTTCAGATAGCCAAATGGCTTCAGGAACACACGTACCGTGTGCTCCGTGTAGGTATGAGTACGTTACAAAAGACGCGAAAAGATGGTGTACGAATTGCGAAGAAGGATTATGTGAAGATTGCAAACACGCTCACAGAAAGAGCAAAACATCAAGAAACCATCAAGTGATTTTAATAGAAAATTATCGCAAAATTGAAAATGTTCTGATCTCGCAGGTCTGTGGGCATCATGGAGAAAACCTGGAGTGGTTCTGTAAAACTCGCGACGAAGTCCTCTGTATGGTTTGTGTCCCGTCAAAACACAAGGCATGTTCTGACTTCATACCAATTAGTGTTGCCTCAAAAAATTCAAGACAATCAACTGCATTATCTGACTTGGAAGAAGCAATTGAGGGAACTCTGCTCAATGTGAAACAATGCATAACGAACCGCGAAACCGCTACAAATAAAATCGAAAAACAAGAATTGGCGATAGAAACAACGATACTTGAAACAAGAACAAAAATAAACAGCCACCTCGATAAGCTGCAGGAAAATTTGCTATTTGAACTAAGATCAACATCTCATACTTGTAAATCAAAATATACGAAATTCCTTCAGAAGCTAGAATTCAAAAGAGAAATGCTTACCAAACTAAGGGAACAAACACAATACATGAAACAATTTTCTTCTGACATACAAGTGTTTGTAGGAACACGTCAAGTGAATCAGCGAATTGTAAGCGAGATATGATCTATCAAGAGTGAAATTGGTGCTAGCAAGGATTATGAATTAAAAGTAGCTATTCATAGCCTGATTGAAAAATTATCAAAGGAAATTGAAGAATTTGGCCAAATAAAAGTATCCGAATGCGCCGTCAAGTTAGATTTCAAAGACCCTAAAATCGACCAAGCTCAAATTGGAATCAACGTCCCAACATCAAGAAACATATCCGACGTAAAACTTCAGCTAATTAAAACATTTCAAATTAAGAGGGAAGATGAAATAGAAATAAGAGGTTGTGTGATATCACCTAATGGTCATTTATTGATTGCAAATGACACAGAAGAAAATCATTTAGTAGAGTACAAAGATACAGGTGAACATATCCGTGACATTCCTGTCTCGGGGAGTCCGTTTGATATCACAATGATAGATTCTAATCGTGTTGTTGTGACATACCCGGACATGAAAATCTTAAAATAATGAATAGCAATACATTTAACGTTGAAAAGAAAATCAGCTTACAGAATAATTGTTATGGAATATCAACAGAGGCGGGGAAACTTTATGTAATAAGTGGAAACTCTACAATACAAATCCTGGATCTATCAGGTGGGCAACTGGAAACATTGAAAGTGGAAACTAATGATGTTTTTTATATCACAACTAGCAGGGACAGGATATTTTACACAGATGTCGACAAGAACATTGTACATTGTTGTAATGTGAAAGGAACCGAGTTATGGCAGTTCAAAAGTGATTCCATTACATGGCCGTGCGGTGTAACAGGAGACAATTACAATAATGTTTACGTTGTAGGTTGTTACTCCGATAATCTAACAATAATACAACAGGATGGAAAAGACAGTAAGACATTACTGACTGAAAGGGATGGACTTGGTGGGCCAACTTCTCTGTACTATGACAAAGAGAAAGGAACCTTATTAATATGTAATGTTCGAGGAAAAGTAGCTTTGTACAAAGTCATTTAAACTTTTCAAATCTTATAGATTCCGGCGTTCTTGACAATTCCGATCTACATACCAAATATGTCATTATGTTACCTTAATACAAGATATTAGTTATTCATTTTGTTATTATTGAAAAGATTTTTACAATTGTTCCTATTCTTTCTAAGGCATCAGCCTCACCAATCATGCAAAAGAAGATGAAACCGTGTTTTCCAATAAATGTATACACAATGAAATAATGTTCCCATTAGTCCTCTTGTCTTTGTTTATAGGCACAAATGAACTGAAAAAAAGCTAGGTTATAGAACAGTTCAGTTAAGTAAGAATAGAACTCATTAATGTCTACACAATTATAGCATTTACGCGACTTTAAATTTTTACATTTAAATTGAATGTCGTAGATACTGTCTTTTTAAACGCTTTCTTTTCTCAGACAATAATCTTATTACAGATTGTATAAGATGTTTTGGTTGGTCCCGGTGGAAACATAAAACAGGATCAAAATTAAAAAAAGTTGTCTGTCAAGTCATTTAAACAATAAAAAAAAAAAACGCAGAACATACGGACAGCGGTTCAACATAATACGTTATGTCGAACAAAGGTTTTATAAAAGTTTAAATGATGGAAACACACAGATCATATGATATATTATATTTATAAGAAAATAATTTTAGAACTTGAAAAAAAATACGTCAAATTATAAAACCTTGATTTGAAGTCAACATTTATTTGGTTTATGTCATGTGAAGACAAATATGTTCATAAGAAAATACATAATCTAATTTTTGATTTAGAATGTGAGAAAAAAACTACACTGACTCCAGACCTCTCTGGTTGTAATTAGTTGTCAAATACCTTAAATACCAAAAAAAAAAAAATGTTTTTTATTAGATGTAATACATTATTAAGTCTATAATAGCAAAGAAGACTGGGTTTTGCAAACGTATCAAAAAATTGGGTCACTGACACTTGACATTGTATATATGACTTCAAGTCTTTTAAAGACCATAATAAATGTTTTTTGTTTTTTTTTATCACTGTAATCAATGAAATCAATGTTTATCATATGTATTTATCATAATTTGTATTAATTATTCTGCTCTTCATGGGCGTCGTAATTGACAAATAAAATTAGTCTTATTCTATTCTTATTCTTATTCTATAAAGATACATCGACTACTTTCAATACGAAAACAATGAGTTGGTTGGTGTACGTGAATAGGACAACAACCTAACGACACAAAAAGAAACTGGGATTTAAAGAGGTTCACATAATGTCTTCATAATTTTACAAATCTGTAAATAGTACCGAATCTAGACAAAAGTGCTCATTAATTGAACAGGGACAACCAAGAAACTGCAATTAACAATATCTTTCCCAAATCACAAGAAAACATTTCAATATACATAAAGACAAACCAATTCTCAGCACAAAATATTAGTAAAAGTAATTGGAAAATGATGATTTAAATTTCGTTCCTACGATTGCCTCATTAAAAACAATTACGACTGATAATGAGATAAGAAACAACAGACTCATTGTGTGTTGAACATTTTGTTCAGGTTTCTTTAATTCCCTTAATAGTTATTCAGCAGTGTAATAGATTAAGAGATTAGATTATATTTTGATGATTCCCAATTTAGTTTATTTGGCAATTTTTTTACCTATTAGTAAGATATAAATATAATAGTTTATACACGAAGAAAAACGATGGTTGAAATCAAAATTAAAACAGAAAAAAAAGAAATAAAATCAACACCCCAATAAAACCCTCATAAACATAAATGTAGCTTGAGAACCTTGAAAGTAACCTAGGGTTCTTATGATGATTTCTAATTTGTGCAAAGATGTTTCACTTGTCAATAACCAAACGAGATACTGTAATGTTTCTGTGGCTACGATAAACTCAAAACCATTCAACCATTCATGACCCTTACAGGAAAAATATATGACATTGAGTCTTCTTTGCATGCGGATGTGTCAATGAAGTTCTTTTTCAATTTAGAAAACAAAAATCATTATTCTTTTACACTAACAGGGACAAATTCTAGGATAGGATGACGTTATTATTCGTAATGGTAAAAATGCTAGACGAAATAATTTATGCCAATATGATTTCTTTCCGAACAAAAGGGTCTCTACATCTCATTTAAATCCACGTTCAATCACTCCTCTAGTGTGACTATGCCGTTGGAAATTAAGTTCTAGGTTATATTTACTAATTTTAAACCATTCTCCTTTTCCGCTAGTGTGCATGTGTATATTGCATCAAAAAACTTTATAAAATACGTCATAGAATTTTCCCATTAGTTTGCTAGCAATTTTTCTAAACGTGAAACTATCAGAAAAGATTCACTGTAAAAAGAATCAAGGTTTGTGTTATACTGTACGAAATTTGCAATATTCGTTTTAAACAGGGATTGATCCAGAGGTAATGAGAAAAGGGGGAGGGTGAGGTAATCCGGCTATCCTCTTATAGCCAAAACTTTGTGTTGTTTGTACATTTTGTCAGATTTCTTGACGTTCGGGCTACTTATTTTTTTGCTAGGATTTCGCCCCTATTTTGAGAAAAATAACTGAAAAAACGTTTTACTTACGAGTCTGAGAATTAAATGAAAACCAGCTATATCATTCAAGAAAAGACTATTAAATGATAAAAACATACAAGAACTTAATCGGTTATATATACAGACATTTGTAATGATTAATATTTAAAAAGTTGTCATGTGTAATTACTTACATTTCTTACCTTATAACATGTTTTTACTATTCCTAACTTAATTAATTGATTGCTACATTCCTAAAGGGCATTGACAAATATTTCGTGCATATTCTTAAAGAACTTATTTTGTTTCAGTATATTTAAAGATAGACGACGTGAACTACTATCAAGGATAATTTTGGTCTTTCTTAGACTGTATTTAAAAGAACAGCTTTATCTTGTGCATTTTTTGGTTTTAATGCTTTCAAAGTGCTGAAATGCTAATTTTGTGGTTCCATACTTCTGGTTACGTGTATATAGATAACTCCGTTATTTGCTATCCTTCTAACCAAAACTTTTCTTGAATTATTTTGAATTACCAGACATGCAGAAACGAAAGACAACTACTTCTAGCTCGGGATGATGGTTTCTTCAAAAGAGCATGAAAAGGTTGTTGTTTTTTTTTACCATGTTTTGATTTTTATTTGAATTGCCTGATTCTTACAAAGACTGGCACTTAGTATCTTTTTAAATTTTAAACGATGGTGCATTTTAATTGAATTTGACCGTTAACTTCCAATAAAAAACACATGTTTTAGATGCAGCTTTAATGATGAAATGTGATAAATGTTTTAAGATATTTTTTGAACGGTACTAGATCTATTTGATTATTTCCTTAAACAACTAGATTGTTTGAATTTATTTATTCATTCTCCATCCAATACTTGCAACGAACGATGACAATATTTGAATTGAGCCTGTTTTTCAACTGCTTTCGTGTACAAATTCCGTAATTAATTTAAAGGTGTTTAGTTTTCGTTATCTTTAAAAGACATTGAACATACTAATTAATTGTTGATATAATTTAAAGTCCTCGGATGTGATGTGTTGAATTAGATTTATCACCGGATGTGTACTTACATGAGCAACACGCGACGGGTGTCCCAGGATCCCTTCCGGAGCACCTGAGATGATGTGGGTCGTGATGCTTAGTCTTTAGTTTTCTATGTTTTGTTTTGTGTGCTGTTGTTTATCTTTTTGTTTTCAATGGCATTATCAGTTTATTAGCGATTGATGAGTTTCAATATCCTTTTTGGTATCTTTTGTATCTTTATTATAAGTGATAATTACCTAGACAGATGTTTGGCTCCTGCAATTTTCTGATTTAACTATTTCAGCTTTTGATAAGATGTTTACCAATGTCTTAGGGATCAGAGCCCTTCTTCGAATGGCATACATTGATTACTTATTGATTGTATGTGTTTAACTCCACTTTCATCACTCTTAATTATATCGGTGTGGCCAGGATTTATTAGTGGAAGAATTTGGAGTGCACAGCGAAAAACGCAAATCTACGGTAGGACAACAGACAATTCTAGTCAATTAAGATCAGAGTCGGTTTTCAAATGAAGCAAAATTCCACAATTCAAACATTCAAAATGCGTTTCCTACATTTTGGAATTTATTCAAAGCTATTTGACAACTACATGTGCAAAGCTCACATGGAATACTAATCTATAAAAGGTACAAAATTTTCTGCACCAAAGCATTTCGACAATTGATAACTCTCCAGTAATGCTCGAGGCCAAACTATTGGAAAATCCAAAACCTAATACAAACGTTGAGGATTACTGTTATTTCTTATCAATGCCTGTCCCTCGTCAGCACCCTGTAATTCAGGGATTGTCGTTGGTTGATGCCTGCCATAGTTCATCTTTGTATTGTTTAACATAAATCAGGCCATTGAGTTTCTCGTTCGAATGATTGTATATTGTGCGATTGGTGGACCTTTTATAGCTTACTTTACATTATTGGTTTTCCTAATTTAATTGTTGAAGGCATTTAGTTGCTGACATCCGCATCCTCTCATGTCTGGTGTTTAGATGTTTCATTGGCAATCTTATCGCATTTCTTTTTTCAGTTAACATTAAGATAGAGTCTAAGTTAATGTTTTTAGTCATCAATAATTTTGTAAATCAGAAATAGAAGCTTAGAGATTACACTTGAAGCAACCTGTTTATTCGATTTTAGCATTTCACTTATAGGTTGATATTTTTTATGCAGTCATCATTTACAAACCATTTTGGTTTTTATATTAAGACATAAACAATTTTGTAAATTTTGATCTAAATGTTAAACAGTAACTTGAACAGAATTTTCCTTCATGATCAAGAAATATCACCTGAAGAAACATAATGTTAGGTTTCTGTATTTTACTGAAGTTAACAATAGCAATTAAAGGAAGCAAGGCGTTATGGTAATTTTTTATAATTTTGTCTTAAATAGTATAAAAGGGATGAAACAAAAAATACAAAACTGACTATTACCCTTTAACCTCCCCGAAAAGTCAGAATGTGCAATGCACCTTACTGGCATCCTCCTCACTAAGCTGGTGATCTGTAAGATATATAAAGCGCCAATAATTGGTCTTTTGCTACAGAGAGGATCTGTTCGTTGGTTTTTAAAACATATGTATATATATGTGTGTGTGTGTGTGTGTGTGTGAGTGTTTATATTTAATCAAAGAAATAGATATTCAGTAAGAATGTTTAAGGCTTTTTTTTCATTTTTTATTTTATTATAAATATTATTATTATTGTTGTCTTTTTTGTGATTCATATATATTCATCGAAATCTGTGGAGCTTCCATTTATATTAAAAGGTATTTTTAAATGTATAATAATATGTATTCTATCGACAATATTTAACCGGTTTGAAATATCGCGCTTTCAAATATTATTCATATCGAGATAACTTCTCTATGACAATAAAAACAACAAACAAAATGAAGAAGGTGTATCTGGACAAATACACAAAATAGCTGGTATCAAATTACAGGTAAACTAGTATTGCGCAGATATTTAATTGCTTAATTATTCCCTTTTCAACTTTCTTATAACTGGTAATAAATATAAATGTTATTTAAATAAACACTTAAAAAGAAAAACTCGAGTAAAGTGTAACATTGTGTGATATTATCAACTTCCTTGTTTCGACATATCTCGTTTCCATAAAAAGTCACAATAATTTCTTTTTTTCCCAAATTCATTATTCATTGTAAGTATCTGTAGAAGCACTTACCTATATTTCACCGATGTTTGATCGCAAAATTCGTGTAAATTCGCTAATAATAACTGTCCTTGTTCTGTGCTGGTGATGAGATAAATGTCCTGGTATTGTGCATCTTTGTCATAATTCTGTGCACCCAAGTCCTTTGTACTATGCCTTTTTTTTTATCATTATCTCTCTATTAAGCATAAATTATACCAATAAGAAGTAAAATAGCAAATATCGAACTCCAATAAAATTCTAAAAGGAAAGTCCCTTATCAAATGGCGAAATCAAAAACTCAAACACATCAAACTAATGCAAAAAAAACCTGTCATAGTCCTGACTTTGGTAAAGGCATTTTCTTATGTAGAAAAAGATTGGATTAAACCTGGTTTAAAAGAATCAAAGGCATAAATGTATTAACATTCAGATTACAATAAACAAAAACATCATCATGACATTAAAAGAAAAAAAGAAAAAAAAAAGAAAATATTGAACACACAACACAACAAATGACATCATGTGTCGCTTGTCCTCAGTTCGATAGACTGTTTTATAAAGGAGCATACATTTTTCACTTGTTGGATAGTCGTTGGATATAGTTTATGTTTTATTTTATATTCAACCACATCTTTGATTTTGATTTTTAAATCATTAAAAAATGTCTTAAATCAATATTCCTTTCACGGAATAAAAAGAAATGGGATTTATCATAAATACTTTTGCACGTGTTACAAAGTCTTTGAGGGTGTGGAATATTTTTTTATTTTCCAGATTCTATAGCAGAGGAAATATACTTAATTTATAGCCCCTAAAATAATTATTTTTATGAAATTTCTCAGTTGTTGGTTATTTTCTTGAAAACAGATTAACAGAAATTTTATAAACAGCTAAAAAGTTCAGCAAAGTAAGATATACCAATAATTCCTCGTCAATTGATCCCTTATAGCAGTTATTTCCCTAAAAAATCTATTTTTATCAAATTTTTAAGTTTTTATCCAGAAACTAAGACAGACAATTTGATTGCAAACACGTTCAGCAGAGTAAGACCTACAAATATTTTTCATTATTTTTTTTAATTTTTAGCAGAAACTTGGAACATTCGAACACAAAATATGTTCAGCAAAGTAAGACCTACAATAAGTCAACAAGACCGAAATCGTCAATTAATCCCATATAGGGGTAATTGCCTTTGATTGATAATATTACATTTATTGTTCAGTTTTTCGCAGAAACTATGATAGCTAGAAAGAAACTTTAAACAACAAAAATGATCAGCAAAGTAAGACCCATACATAATTCATCATAACCCAAATCATCAATTGATCCCTTATAGGAGTTATTGCCTTTGAAAAATTCAGCATGACCCAAATCATCAATTGATCCCTTATAGGAGTTATTGCCTTGAAAGATGATTATACCTATTTGTTTTTAAGGTTTTTGTTAAAGAAACTATGATAGATGCACACATGTTCGGCAAAGTAAGTCCTACAAATCAGGCAAATAACCAAAATTGTCAATTAACTCCCTATATTGTATAGTTATTGCCCTTAAAAAAGATTTTACCATTTTATTATTAAGTTTTTTGCAGAAACTATGGTAGATAGAGAGAACTTTAAAATGACATATTTAAACACACATTTAATCAATATACATTATACAGCAATAATTATCATTTACAAAAACAAAACAAAAAAAAAACAGATGAGCGGACCAAATATGATTTAGATATGAGTAAAAAGAGTATATACATTTTAAAACCTTGATCATGAAATCACTTTGAAAGAGAATAATATGTTCGTAAGTAAATCAGAGTAGTTTTCACTTAATAGATAGTCTTAATACAACAGTAACATTCCTGAATTCGATTTGGAGGCAATGTTTTAACACATTTATTTGTTCCAAGTCTATATTTCCAAAACATATTGTGGATTTCTTGAGTGGGTCTCTCATCTATAATATTGATGTAATCCAAAAGACATTTTTTTCTGGCTCTAGGAATTGCATTAGTGTCTGTTCTGTACACATCTATATACCAAATTTCACGGTAATGTGTATGAATAAGATGAACCAATGACTTAAAAAATGAACAGATGAATTTCTGGCAATTGGTCCGAACACCCAAATAGCTTTTGATAGAGTACATATCTTTAAAAGTTGATTTCAACAGATGACAATAAGTTGTCCTTTTGTGAGAGCAATATGACTAAGAATTTAAATTCATTTACTTATTATATGTGCTTGTTATTAAACATTGTATTCTGTGTCTGTTCATGAAGATGACCAAAAACTATAGTATTACTCTTTTTCCAATCAAATGTGATTTATCGTTTATCACAGTTTGAAATCATTTTTTTAAGATTTCCTTAAAACCTTCGTTTAATTCTGATATTATTAATAAATCATCTGCCAACATTAAACTTCCAATAACGAAATTTTCTAAGGTTATCGATTAGCAATCATTTCCTAAACATAAATCTGGAACATCATTTAAATATATGTTAAAAAGGGTAGGACTTAAAGAATCCTCCTGTCTAACTCCTCTGTTAAAGTAGCCAGTAAACAGTTGTCAATTTGCAGTGCTGATTTTGCCTTGGAACAATGTATAATACATACATTTAATCATATTAATCATCTTATTGTCGACGCCTGAAGATGGAATTTAAGAAAAGCTTTTCCCCACACATAATCAAACACTTCAAATGAAGCATGTAATTACCAAGATGTTTGTCTTTATTTGTTAAAATTTTAAGTACAAACAAACTGTCAGTTACCCTCATCTTAGGTTGAAAACCAAATTTTATTGAATTTGTCTTTCATATAAATCATGATCCTTTTATTTGATACTGTACTAAAATATTTTGCTACACTGTTGAAGAGTGCAATACCTCAATAATTATTGGTATCAAATGGGTCACCACTCTCGAATAAAGGGAAAATATATGAGTTAAGCCAAGTTTTAGGATGTAAGGATAAAATCCTGATGAAAATGTTAAATTGAAAAGGAAAGTAACAGGGTACGCAATAACGGTACCATTTGTTTTTTTTATTATTTCAGCTAATATGAGATGAGAAACACTTGATTAACCAACCTTTAGAGACATAAATTATATACTCGTTTTACCTCTGTTTTTATCATAGGTTTATCAACGATATCATTATATTTGTAAATTATTTACATCTGATAACAGACATCAATCTCTTCTATAAGTGTTTTATTTTTAGGTTCTTTTCAGTCGCCCTAAGATTGAAATAACATAAACGGTGTCAATGTTACTGCTCAAGAAGCGCATTTCGACAATTAATGTCTCCTTGGTGATGCTCGAAACCCAAACTTTATTAAAAATCCTAGACCTAATACAAACGAAGTTTTTCATTAACTTGTTTAGTTTAAAAGTATTGTTGCTAGATGTATTAATATCAATATGGGATATAATTATTAGCTTCATTCAACAATTTTGAAATTTCTTGATTTCTTTTTTTTTTCAGTTTTAGTGTCTAATCGTTTTTTGTAAGATTTTGTCTCAACTGGGGTTATTCCCTTTTTGCACATTTCTTCAATTCTTTGGCTGGAATTATTTTTTCTTAATTGATGATTTATCAAATTGCTAAGATAAAGTGGCAAAAGCTCAAGAAGAATTGAATAATTGATACAAAAAAATACTTCTAGCTCACATTTCGTGGCTGCATTATGTCAGATTAGCAAAATTAAGTCAATATGGTACAAGTTCGAATGTTCTTTAAAATAAGAAATGATGCTAAATCGGTAAGTACAAAGTACCCTATGTATATGTCTACTGGTCATATAGAATAAAACACAAAACATCTAGATACTATAAAAACAAAATGATTCATCATTAAAGGAGGAGGGATTCCAGTAAGATATAAAAAAGGATCAATATACCGATTACAAGCAATTATTTGACACAAGCATTAGTCAAATAAAGGAAGATAATGTTTTAGTTTACTAGATCTCAGAAAAATCATGTAAAAAAAGAAAAAAAGGTAAAGAAGTTAAAAATTATAGCCAGCTTTGAGTCAAATAAGGTCATCTTACTTTTAATAATACAAAATTGAAACATATTTATCAATCCTTTTAGATAGACCAAATGGCTTCAGGAACGCGTGTGCCCTGTGGTCCGTGCATGTATGAAGACGCGACGAAGGACGCGAAAAGATGGTGTTCGAATTGTAAAGAAGGATTATGTGAAGATTGCGAAAAAGTTCACAGAAAAAGCAAAATATCAAGAAAACATAAAGTGATTTCAATAGAGGATTATCGGAAAATTGAAAATGTTTCTATCTCGCAGGTCTGTGAGCAGCATGGAGAAAACCTGGAGTGGTTCTGTAAAACGCACGACGAAGTCCTATGTATGGTGTGTGTCCCGTCAGAACACAAGGCATGTTCTGACATCATATCAATTAATGTTGCTTCAAAAAATGCAAGACAATCAACTGCATTATCTGACCTAGAGGAGGCAATTGAGGGAACTCTGCGCAACGTGAAACAATGTATAATGAATCGCGAATCGGCTACAAAGGACATCGAAAAACAGGAATTGGCAATCAAAACCACGATACGTGAAACGAGAACAAAAATAGATGGCCACCTCGACAATCTGCAGGAAAAATTGCTACGCGACATAAAATCTACATCCTGCACTTGTAGATCAAAATATACGAAATTTCTTCAGAAGCTAAATTCAACAGAAGAAATGCTGACCAAACTAAGGGAACAAACACTACACATGAAACAATTTTCTTCTGATATACAAGTGTTTCTGGGAACACGTCAGGTTAATCAGCAGATTGCTAGCGAGGTGGAATATATCAAGAGTGAAATTGGTGCTACCAAGGATTATGAATTAAAATTAGCTATTCATAGCCTGATCGAAAAAATATCAATTAAGGTTGAAGAATTTGGGCAAATAAAGGTCGTTGAATGCACTGGCAACGTAAATTATAGAGACCAAAAAATGGATCAAGCTCAAATTGGGATCAACGTTCGAAAATCAAAAAACATATCCGACGTGAAA
The DNA here is from genome assembly GCF_021869535.1 of Mytilus californianus. Lineage (NCBI taxonomy): Eukaryota > Metazoa > Mollusca > Bivalvia > Mytilida > Mytilidae > Mytilus > Mytilus californianus. The sequence goes on along the minus strand of NW_026262593.1, from coordinate 71,113,033 downwards.
CTTCAGCTAATTAAAACATTTCAAATCCAGAGGAAAAATGAAATAGATATTTCAGGTTGTGTCATATTGCCTAACGGTCATTTATTGATTGCAAATAACACACAAGAAAAGTATTTGATAGTGTACAGTGATACCGGTGAACATATCCGTGACATTCCAGTCTCTGCGAGGCCGTTTGATATCACAGTGATAGACTCTAATCGTATTGTTGTGACATACACGGACACGAAATTCATAGAAATAATGAACAGCAATTCTTTCAACGTTGAAAAGAGAATAAAATTGAAGAACAGTTGTTTCGGAATATCAATAGAGGATGGGAGACTTTACATAACACGTGGAAATACAATACATATCCTGGATCTATCAGGAACACAACTGGAAACATTAAAAGTAAAATCTGATAGTGCACTTTATATCACAACTAGCAGAGACAGGATATTTTACACAGATTGCGCCAATAACAGTGTGCATTGCTGTAGTTTGGAAGGAGAAGATGTATGGCAGTTCAACAGTGAGTCGATTGCATGTCCTTACGATGTAGCAGTAGACAATTACAATAATGTGTACGTTGTAGGTTTTAGTTCAAATAATCTTACTATAATACAACAGGATGGGAAAGACAGTAAGACACTATTGACCGAATCGGATGGACTTGATATGCCATCTACTGTGTACTATGGAAAAGAGAAAAGAACCTTACTTATATGTAATGAAAACGGAAAGGTTGTGTTGTACAAAGCTCGGTACAAAGTAATTTAAAAGTTTTCAAATCATATTGCTTCTGGCGTTGTAGACATTGCCTATCTGCATACCACTATTTGTCATTATTTTACTTTAATACAAGATATCGGTTATACATTCTAGATTTTATTGGTAGGATTTGAAACAGTTGTTCAATTTTTTTCTAAAGGTTCAGCCTCATCAATCGGGATGTTACGGAGTTAGCCACTTAATTTATGCACACTGAATAAACTCATCATAGATACCAGGATTGAAATTTTGTATTTGCGCCAGACGCGGGTTTCGTCTACAAAAGACTCATCAGTGACGTTCGAATCAAACAAAGTAAAAAAGGCAAAATAAAGTACGAAGTTGAAGAGCATGGAGGACCAAAAATTCCTAAAAGTTTTGCCAAATACAGCTTTTAAATTTAGTTTCAATAGTTCTATTGTTTATGCAAATATGCACATATGAACTGTGAAAAAAAAAATGTTATATTTTTAAAGCAGTTGGGTCAAGTATGTACAATGCATGTAGTTAGTATCGGCAAATACTTTTATAGCAGGTCCAAAAGTCTCAACAAGTACAATGGACACTATCTAGGGTTCTTATTGATTTTATTCTCACTAGCTGCATATAATTATTATCAAACCCTACAACATATATAACAATAATAAATACACATTACTTAGACAACACATAACAACATAAAACAGAATTATAGACAAAGGGGAATAAATCAAATATATTCAAATGCTACCAGTCCAATTTGAGGATAGCTGAGCTAATCTGCTACTGTCACATACCTACCTTTCCTTGGGCTGACAAGTGTTAATTACATGTAAAAAGTGTGGTTTTCATCTCGCCACATGTATTATTAACCGGCGGCAGTGGCTGCGACGGCGTAAACAATTTGTATGAAGCTTTACATTTCAGATGGTGAAAGACCTGAATGTTTCATACTTTGTATGCAGATGGCTTAAGTTACGAGGTTTCCATCTATCTGTCATACGTCAATTGTCACTGACCTCATTTTCATTATACTGCGACTGCTTGGAAAAATGCATAGTTTTTGGTCATGGGAAATACTGACTTATTATGAGTAACAGGATAACTATATTTTGAATATGGGTCCTTGGAAGGTATACATATCTGTCAGACAGGGTTCACTTGCACGTCATTTTCATTGCTTCTTATTTCATGCTTCAGTGATCAAGGTTAAGTATTTCTGGTCAAGTCTGCATCTCAGGTACTATTATCAAAAGGTCAACTATGTTTTGTGTACGGAATGATTGTAAGGTGCATGCATGGTATATGTCCGAATGGCAGTTTTCTGACCTTTACTTCATATTCATGGTTCATTGGTTAAGTTAAATTTTGAGGTATGATCTATATACAAGATACTATAAACAATAGGGCCACTATATTATATGTATTGGATGATTGTGAATGAGAGGCAAAAGATTCTAAGAGGGATTTGCAAAACAAACTGACAATGTCCTGACAAAAAACGTAAATCGACCAAAAGACAGTATACAAAACACAACAAAGAAAACTAAAGACTGAGCAACACGAAACAAACCAAAGATCTGGGGCTTATTTCAGGTGCTCCGGGAGAGTAATCACATCCTGCTCCACATATTGCACCCGTCGTGTTGTTCGTGTAAGTAAAAACCCGGTGAAAAGTCTTCTTTAGGTAGGTTACATTCACGGAAAAGAGGACGGGATTGTGAAACGACAATTAGAACACATCCGTAGTCTTCTGTGAAAAAGTCAACCAACTCGTATTGCTGTCCGTTAAATTTTCGAAAGAATGATTTCAACTTCATTAATTGTAACTCTTGGTTTAATAGCTTCCTTATAACTCTATATCAAGGAAAGCTAAATAGAAAATGGAAGGTCGGGATTATTGTATCAAGTGGGAGATATTTACTCCTTATGCAGGCGGTGCTGGAACATTGCTACACAAAAATGTAAAGTTCCCAACTAGGAAGCTGACATCATCTCTTTTGTAGTAAAGTTTTGTTCTCAACCGATCCTCATTGTCAATTTTCCAGATGTAGGTCAATATATGAGGAAGGCTTAACGGTATCTGTTGTATCCTTTATTTTAAGTTCGTTGGGATAGATGCGTTCAACATAGTCATCAAACTTAAAATTACTTAGTGAGAGGACGTAATATATATTGCGGAACGTGAAGTTAAAGGATCATGCTAGGTTCTTTTGTTTCTTTCTAAGAAGCTCCTGTATGAAGTCAGCTTCATATGAATAAAGAAAGAAGCCAGCAGAAGAGGAGCACAGTTGTTCTTGTGAGAGTGCCAAATGTTTGTTGAAAAAACATGTCCTCCAAACAAAGATATTGTCAATCAAGAAATCAAGCATTTTGAAATTATTAGTTTCTTAGACTTTTTGTTTGAACCAGAGTGAATTTAACAAATTACTATCTATCTCTACCTAAAACAAGAAGCGTCTATCTACGTTGGTAATTCTTTTTCATGAAATAAAAAAGAAAAAGAGGGACGAAAGATACCAGATGGACAGTCAAACTCAGAGTTCGAAAACAAACTGACAACGCCATGGCCAAAAATAAAAAGACAAACAGACAAATAATAGTACAGATGACACAACATAGAAAACTAAAGACTAAGCAACACGAACCCCACCAAAAACTGGGGGTGATCTCAGGTGCTCCGGAAGGGTAAGCAGATCCTGCTCCACATGTGGCACCCGTCGTGTTGCTTATGTTTTTTCACATCCGGTAAATAGTCTAATTCGGTATGTCACATTCGTGAAAAGGGAAGGGTATTGTACATAAGGAACATATCCGATATCATCTGTGAAACGGTTATTCCAGAACGGTCAACCAATTCGTGATGGTGTCCGAAAATTTACGTATGGATGAAATAAAGAACTCTATTTAGAGTGTCTTATAGTTTGGAGTGGGGAATACATGTGTAAAGTGTAGAAAAGTATAATATTGTGATACTATTGCATGTTGAAAGAGTCTTAAATTGTATGTACATTAACAGATCTTTAGAATTTACATCTGATTCACGGGGCTTCCAGAATAGGTAGTTTCAAAAAAAAACTTGAAGCCCGATTTTAATTGTTGATAAAATTGATGTTAATAAACTGCATGTGTCCAAAGCGCTTTTTCTGGATTCACCTTTTTCAGGAATGCTCATAGAAGAATATTTGAAAGCCAAGAATGTCAAAGAACGCAAGTCTCTTGAAGCATTTTGGGTTTTTACGATCATAAAGAGCTATTGTATTATGTTTTGCTGCGATCATTTGGTTTCGAGTGCATCTTCTAACACAGTCGCTGTGTACAGCCTTTGATATGTGTGTGTGTCTATGTTTGTTGTGTAAATCTTTAATATCTTTAATAAATTTGTGTATATTTTCTTGGCCTTATGCATGCAATTTTACAATGTCTGTTGAAGTACTGTTTATGTTTTGTTCCTCTAATGAGAGTAGATGGGCAGCAATTATGAACTACGGTTTTGTAAATTGGATGGATTAGAGCAATTACACTTAAATAATTTGGAATATTATATAAAAAAAAATTCTAAAAAAATTCTAAAACACAGATAAAAAAATAAAGGAATACATGCCCAAGGCTGTGCTTTTCGAGGTTATTTTTTTTCGGTAACTGCAACTATGCATTCTTTGATGATTTTAAATAAATATTGTTTGTTTTCAATTGTGTTTTGGTTATCTATTTTCCTATCATTATACAAGTAAGGGTTTTTATATAATAATTTAAGAATACACAACAAACGTGACAGAAAAAATATGATCAGCAGATGATGGTCTATCTCATATGTAATTGTCTGAAATATAGGACAATCCACTTGGGACCCTGAAATGTAAATTTGCGTAAGTTACGACTTTTTTAGTTATTATATTGAAAACTAGATAAGAAAGAGAGAAATTTTTATCAGTAAAATGAAGAAAATGCATTTAAGATTTAGTAAAATTATTGAAATGTTCAATTGACCCCTTAAATCCTTTTGGTATCTTTCAACTCTATTTTATAGTAATTTGTGCTATTGACAGACTGTTAATACCTATGTGTGCAGTTCTTACGGTATACGGATATTATAATAGAAAGACAGACAATGTAAAAGCCAAAATGTTCAGCAAAATAAGATATCAAAATAAGCCAACATGACAACATCTTCAATTCAACACGTATAAGGCCTTTTGTCGTTGAGGTTGATTGTTACCTATTTTGGCAGAAACGATAATAAATAGAGAGAAACGGTTATAAGAGCTAATATGTTTTATGCAATTGAAAGGTGATTTTTGCCCCTTTTTTATACAATAAGTTTAACTTTATTACACTATATGGTATGTAGCAATCTACTTATCTCATATCATTTGGTTGTTTCCTAGTGTATCCGTTAATAGATATCCAGGGAGAATGTCTAATAATATACTTATAAATGTATCGGTTAGTCTATGAAAAGATATGTACTATGAAATTAAGAGTGCGGGGCTTACCCCCAACACTTAATATTATAGTATGTACCTTTTCATAGACTATCCAGTTTAGCACATATTAACAACTATATTAATCTTTTAATTGGTCTATTGATAGTTTATTTTCGCTGACTGCTTGTATCACATGTGTTTGTAAAACGGACTTCATTAACTAAGTTTTACGTTTTTGCAAATTTATCACTAGCAACATAGCTATCATATGTGTTCAATTTGTGACCGTGATTTACCAGATCACGAGTTTATAAATGCAGAAAATACGAATTTGGGAAAATAGCGGTTTATAAGTTAATCTCACATAAAAATGAGCTTTCAAAGGCCTTTGACTCCAGAATGAAAAGACAGTAGCTGCTGGTGTAAGTGTACATCCTTCTAAATGTACTTATTTACACAGTAAGATGACAAAATAGACTGACTAAACCAGGCCTATATAATTGCATTGCAGTAGGAGCTTTACATGTTTTGAACAAATTTCAATTTCAAAGTAAAACTAAAGCTATGATAAATTTTAAAAATATAGATATATGCGCCATAGATAATTTAGCGGTTAGGCATTAAGGAGCAATCACAAATAGACCAATTTGAAAGATTATAGTTTTTTTTTCATTTCAAAGTAAAAACTAAGAGCTTTATCAGAATATAGATATAATGACACTTTCCTTTCGGACACTATCACGGTTTTTCAATTGATGATGAAATGGATCGAGTTCCTTTTTAGGAAAGTTAAAAAAAATGATCATTTAGTTGCCTTAATTTCCCTTCACACGGTTTCAAAGTACATACTTTTTTGTGTACAAAGTTCTTCCATGATAAATTACCACACTTATAAGATAGCGTTGTACTTTAATCACGGTATTAAGGACCATATTTGTTATTGTTATTCTTTATCTAAATGATAGAACCATACAATTGTCAAAAATATTTTTTAAACCAAATATTTTAAAAGCTGGATATATAAAAATCAATGTAAAAAACTAATTACAAAAGATTGCGTTTTTATTGGGAAAACAGTATTTCATTTCAAAATAACCAGTGGCAATTTTTGGTTTTAATATTTTGGTTACGATACAATGAAATCTTACTCTTGTGGTCATTATTGGCAAATTCAAGTAATTTGATTGGACGAGAAGTTGAAAGTATGTGCAAAGTAAATACAGCACACTTTTATATAATAACTATGAGTAAACATAAAATCATACACTAGCCATTTTTTCCGCAGGTATATCGGCAAAACCAAAAGATAAACATTTTATAATTACTGTGATAATGTAGGTATATTTACTTTTTACAAGATACCTGTGTATCTGGGATTTTATTATACTGGTTATCTTTACAGTTCATTTTTCAAACTGTATTACTTGACAACGCTTAATCATTACAGTTTGACCTTACCGTATAGGTCTTAATATTGGCCAACAAAGTGACTTTATTTAAAAACAAAACTGTGCCGAATAAATACCAGACACAATTTGTGAATGCAATGATTGAGTAATAAAGTTTACACAAAAACAATTAATTTGCAACTCCAGTATTTTTGTATTGAAAATAGTTGTATGAATATATTATTCAATAGCGTTGTTTTACAAAATATACAATAATATATTAAATCAGATAAATGCATACATTCTTTATATGCCTGGCTCAAGTTAGGAGCATGTAGTTCAGCGGTTGTCGTTGGTTCATTTCTGTCATATTTGTTTTTCATAAATTGTTGTGTTATTACATGTATTAATTAGGCCGTTTTGTTTTCTCTATTGAATGTGTCGTTTGTTTCATGTCTAGGCCTTTTATAGCCGACTATAGGTTATATGTTTTTTATTGTTTAACACCCTACCGCTGCCTATAATTGCTTACATCCACTTCATTTGAACTTTGGTGGATAGTTTTCTCATAGGCAATCATACCACATCTTCTTATTTTCATATGTTTGGTTATTAACACTACTATATTTGTCAAAATTAAAGTGAAATGCCTGCATGGCATCGCACTCATTTGATTTTATTTTGGTATATATATCATACTGTTGAAAAATATTCATGTAAGTATTTGTGTGAATAAATGCTGTGATTTACGACATGTACTGGACAATTTCTAATTTCCAATTGGACTAAAAACCATAAACATAGTCTTCATACGACATGTGAACATATGTACAGTTGCATGTATGACTTTGGATATATACACCTGTTGGTACACTTAGATTACCATTTAGTTTTGGTAAGCTAAAATGCACTCTTTGGATAAATGTTGCCAATTATTTTGTGATAACAGGAGGATCATTATGAAATATATCTGTGCGAAGCAGAACTGCGATGACAAAGTACCAACGTTCAGACAAATATGTAATTCAACAGAAGAGGTGAATTGTTAACTTCAAATTGGCACACAGCTAAAATGAGATTCACTGTGTATGTTAAATATATGTTAATATGTTAAAGTCCTATGATGCTTTGACTACGTTACAAAGAGTTTTTTTTAGATCTCAGGAAAAACAGTGTATCTGTGGTATGTTGAAATAATGTTTGCTTCAAATGGTACTTTCTGTAAAAAAAAAAAGAAATAGTTGTCAAGCTAGAAAGTTTATGTGTAGTATTATGAACAAAGGCAGAAAACTGAGTTTACCTATTGATATTCAGCTTGAGATGTTTGATGCTATCGTTGTATCTATTTAACTGTATAGTGGTGAGATTTGAGGTTTTACCAATAACAGTATAAAAGAATCATTCCGTCTGCAATTTATCAAATGTATACTAACTTTCAAGAAATGTACACCAAGTTGCATTATGTATGGCGAACTAAAAAGATGTCCAATTGAAATCATTATAACATGTATAATACCCAGAATGGTTGCATCCTAGATAGGAATTATTTGTAACAAGCAAAATAAAGTTGCTGCTACTTTGTACAAATTATTGAATAACATGGATATCAAAAACATGTTCCTTTCTAAATGGATTGTTTGTATTGATAGACCTTGAAGAATTGTGGTATTTCAGGTTAAAGGCTATAATAAAGTGTACTAAAGAATGTAAATATATCCAATATAGTCAAACAATGTCTTGATGATCAGTTTACGCAAACATGGGTTACTACTGTTTACGATTCAGCTAAGTGTTCAAACTATAAAATTTGAAAACAGTTCATCATTTGAAAATTGTATTGTTGATATGATTTTCGAAAGGAATATTGTAATTTTAAGTGTATCAATCGTAAATTGCCATTAACAAAGGTCGTGTGTGGGGTGTCGAAGGTGATGATCACATCTGTGGTTTAAGCAATTTATTTATCTGTCTAAATGTACTTTTTTCTCAAATGAAAGAAAAAGGCTTGTGCCTTATTGTGTGTATCAATAAGCCTAAAAATGAAATAAATGTTTTAGATGACTTTCAGATCAAGTAACTTGAAACTTGAAACTTGAAAACTTTTATTTCTCAAGACCCCATCTAGGGTTTGTGAATATTAAGAGTAATAATAACAATATCGTATAAAAACAGATAGTGAAATTCACTAGCAATTTCGATTTAACTCCATTTTTACTAATTTCATGCAATTAAAATTAAATGTTATGAATAACAGAGTACAACACCTTATAGCAAAAGGTGTTCGACAAAAAAATATCGACAAAAAAGTCAACATTTTCGAAAATGTAAAATGACCCTCTTTAAGACTTCTTGCACTTGCAAGCTGATTTTCACCTATTGTTGTGGTTTTTTTTTTAAACGGAAACTATAAAGAAAGAGAGAAACAACAATACATAGCACAATAGGATCTACAACAAACACAATTAGGCAACAATATTGACTCATTTCTAGATCAGACAATAGGGATACTCTGCGAAAAGATGGGATTCTACGAATTTTTAAGTTTTGTTTTAAAAAGTTTCAAACTATCAATAGGATTTACCCTAACAATCCAAACTGACAATTTCACTTTCTCCTGGCCAGAAAATGCACAGTGTGTCATGCAATTACTGTTATCTTTTTCTTTTAAGCTGGTTCGTTTTAGAAGATAGAAAGCACCGAAATTCATCTTTTTACCAGGAGTCCATTTGAACAAGTTTGTTGTGTTTTCTTTAATTTTACATTCTTTAGTTGTTTAAGTATAGAGATAATGTATTTAAAAAAAATAAAATTGAAAATGATATCAGTTTTTCTGTTATACAAGTCGGATGTTAAGCTAGCTATAACATGTATAAAACCAGGTTTAACCAACCATTTTTTCGGAAAATGCCTGTGCCAAGACAGGAATATGACAGCTTTTTTCCACTTGTTCGGTTGATTGATAGCATTTGATTTTATCAGTTTTTATAGATTTCTTCTTTTTGAACATACCTTGGAGTTCGGTATTTTTGTTATACATTTTCCATTGAATGATCTTGTACACACAATTTAATGATTGAATGAATTATAAAACGATTGTCTATTTCCCTCCAAAACAAACTACTTTCAGTTTTTGTTACACGATTTGTTTCTTGGATCAGTGACACATAAGTATATATTTACAAAGGTCAAATGATATTTCATATTTGCTTCAGGAAAAAGAGAGCTTAAGGCGAAGTGTACGTAATTAACTACTCCACAGAATTTTTTTTAATTTTACATGTGGATTCTGCTTGTAAAAATACATCAGACAATAAAATAAAAAAAGGGGGTAACCGTTTTCGTTTTTCAGATACAAGCTGTTGAAATTAACAGCATGATACGCCAAAAATACAAAGGATATATAGGGAAAATCATAAAAATCGGCAGATATTTTTACTTTATCAAGATTTTCTAATTCGTTGGTCCATAGAATTTTTTTAAAAATCGATATGCGATTCAAAAATGAACGACGAACCTATTGGTGCAAAGAAAGTCCTTAGCAACCGTGCTAGTTTTCAAGCTATATCCTGTGGAAGTTTGATTTTTAGCGGAAAGAATAAAAAAACATTCGGCGACGTTATTGATGTCTACTGTAACGTCATCACAATTTCTACTAGATATAACTCTATAACGCTATTATACCGTACAGTGTCGAAACAAAATCGTGAGTGTGTATAAAATTGAGAATGGAAATGGGGAATATGTCAAAGAGACAACAACCCGACCAAAGAGCAGACAACAGCCGAAGGCCACCAATGGGTCTTCAACGCAGCGAGAAAATCCCGCACCCGGAGGTGGTCCTCAGCTGGCCCCTAAATAAAATTGTGTACTAGTTCAGTGAAAATGGACGTCACACTAAACTCCAAAACATATAAATGAACTAAAATTAAAAAAATATACAAGACTAACAAAGGCCAGAGGCTCCTGACTTGGGACAGGCGCAAAAATGCGGCGGGGTTAAACATGTTTTGTGAAATCTCAGCCCTCCCCCTATACCTCTAGCCAATGTAGAATAAAGAAACACATAGCAATACGCACAGTATAACTCAGTTTAAAAGAAGCCCGAGTCCGATGTCAGAATAGGTAACAAAAGAAACTAAACAAAAAGACAATGATACATAAATTTAACAAAGGACTACTAGCAGTTATTGACATGCCAGCTCCAGACCTCAATTAAACTGATTGAAAGATTATGTCTTCTTCATATGAAAATCAAGTACAATACCTCCCGTTAGGGGTTTAGTATCATACAATCATAAAATATATGAGAAAAACATAACCCGTATCATGCCAACAACTGGTTTTAGAACAATAGTGTTTATTTCCGATGCAAAGACCCTATGAGTGAATCAATATTAATACCAAAATATGCAATCCTTAATGACTTGACAACAGTATAGTAACTATATCCTTTCCGAATAAGTCTGTTTTGGTTAGCTTTTGAGGTGAATGCCGACATTTTTGTACTTTGTAAAGAATATTACCATAAAATATTGGATGTGAAATACCTGAACGTATAAGATGTCTACATGTTGATTTATATTTACGATTTATTTATAACCCATTTTCCTAATTATTGTAAATGATCAAGCGTAATCAATTGATAAGGAAATAAACTGAGTATTTTTTAAGGATATTTCTGCTGCCAAAAAAAAAGCAAATTGGCAAATAAATATACTGCAAGTGAAAGAAAGTTACTGTATAGACTTTAACTCCATCTTTTCTTAATTAGACAGGGTTCCACATCTTTTTTGAAATGCTTGTATTTATAGCTGACTATGGGCTTTGATCATTTTTGAAGGCCGTACGGTGACCTATAGTTGTTCATTTCTGTGTCATTTGGACTCTTGTGGAGAGTTGTCTCATTGGCAATCATACCACATCTTCTTATTTTTATATTGTATTGTTCTAATAATTATGAATCAAATATCAAGTTTGAAATTGTCCCGGTTAACACAGCGTTGACAGAATGATTCTATACGTATAAAAATAATCGGTTATAATATTGGGATCGCGTATACACGTCTTTTTTAAAATCTTATTTCTGCATGTTTGTATTTTAAAAAAGTGTATATAATTTGCTGCATCTTTTCATCCTCACCATTTTCGGCGCTATTCGAGGTATTGCGCACAAAACCCATTTTATTTGTCAGGTTCACACACGTGCACGTGACACAACTCTGCAATTTTATTTTTAAAATTTCCTGTCTCGATCGCTTTCCCTTTTCTTTAACTACACGACAAAGCATAATATAATGTTTGCTGGAGATTTTAAGTAAAAAGGGAAATAATTTCTTGTACCATTATTTGTTGAATATCCACATGCACGACTCCCAAAAAATAAGAAAACTGCATCTGCATATTATCTTGAGAATTTTTATGGCTGTAATAAGGTCAAAAGAAGAACCCGCATATGAATTTTAGCAAAGTAAAACAGATCGGAGTTTTTGATATAACTTGTCCCTGTATATAATGCAAATGAATTGCAGTTTTGTTAATATAATATGAAAATAAGGAGATGTGGTATGATTGCAAATGAGACAACTATCTGCCACAGTTTAAGGTAGATCGGGTGTCTTTTTCTGAGCGTTGAACTTCGTTCTGATCATGTTACAAAAATACTTTTTTGTTTTAAAAATATTTTACCAAGTATCATTTAATATACAACAAAATACCTAAAACTTGAAATTTAAAGATTGAACTATCAAAAAATTAAGTGTCGTAAAGTATATTTAAAATTTTTGGGGATTTTTTCAAGAAAATAAGGCCCGTGACCCCCTATTTTTATTTGATATTTCGGAGTTATTAATGAAAAGCAATTTTCTCATCGAATTTTAGCCAATTCTATCTTTTAATGTTTCCGCAATAAGGAAAACTTAAGTTTCCCCTATATTAACAATATAAAATAACCCAAATTTCGTTAATTTCAATGTGTTATTACGAAAAAACAAGGTCCGTGATCCCCATGCAGTTTTTATATTGAAATTTGACCCAGAAGTCTTTTGCAGAAGTTTAAGAAAAATTTATCGTCCAACATTTAGACACCCCAGCTACCTTAAATGATGTGGATGTAAGCAATTATTATAGGCAACCATACAGCCTTCAACAATGAGAAAAATCCATATCGTATAGTCGGTTATAAAAAGCCCCAACATTGTAGACCTTATTTTCTTCACCCCTACCCCTTCTTCCCCTACCTTATACTACTGCTGAATGATACACAAAAGCACAACAAAAGAAAACATATTTCGCTATCCCTTCGAAATTGGAATTTGATAAAGAAAAAATAACACGTTCTATTTTTATCATACATGTGTAGTTTCAGTTTCAACCACGGTTCTAAATTTAGATTTTACTTTCCCCAAAAATTGCGGACGGAATAGAAGACACCTGTTTATTTTCTGCACCTTGAAAACTGAGATTTGGATGACATATATTTTACTTATTCTGAGATAAATGTAATAGTGCTCAATTCTTAGTGTCTGAGTGTGTAATGTTTTGTGGACGGAATCTGATGGTTATTTTTTTTTTGCTGTTGGCTTTTTCTTAGCCTATAAATGTTCATACACCTTATCGCTATTTATCCGCCATTACTGGACATCACACAAGTTCCCGTAAAATTTTGACGTCATAATAGAAAATATCTGACGCCACAATGGAAAAGTGATTGTTGTATGACGTCAAAAGTTCGAGCGGGACAGATTCTCGGGTCAAGCGGGAATAGCGATAAGGTGCATTATGTTGTACTAGTTGTCGATTACCCCTTAGTATCTTTTATACTTTTTACATAAATAATAAAATATAAAACATCATAAAATTTTCAATTGCATAAAAACGGACATGCCAACGTCTTTCTTGTTCAACACACAAATTCACATGCAATATAATTATTCGTTACCTACAATTTTACGCTACACTGTGAATTTCATTCAAAACTATGGTTTTTCAAAAAATATTGTGGGGTCAATTCTGGTTTGATTTAAATGAATTTGATACGAATAGAAGCAGAATTGTCACTGGTTTATTTGTTTATTTGGTTATAATTTTGTTGTTTATGCGTTTTTACCTTCTGTTGAAAAAAACACGAGTCGTATTGTGTACCTGCTCCTGAGTGTCTAAAACAAAATCAGTGGTAATAAAGTCAGACTAACTCACAATAGGATACTCAGATTTCTGATTGGAGTCATTCTAATAATTTCTTTGAAGTTTTGAGATAGCACATGAATACTTGTTTGGATTCATGATAGACCGCACGAAGTCATTTTTCTTTCATGTGCCCATTTTTCCTTTCTTGGAGTAGGGGAGATAACCCGCGTAACTAACGACGCACGTTTTTTATCCTAAATTCCGCTAGAGGCGTGCAATTACGTACACTTCGCCTTAACTTGAGCATGCACTATTTTCAGTTTTAGTTTGAAAAATCCAATTGCCAGGAGGGGAAGCAAATTATTCAGTACTACAACATGTACAAGCAAAATAAAAATAAAGATCGCTTTTACGATATGTATTCGAGTCTCTTCGATACGTTTTCGTAATGCAGTCTATTAACAGTTCTAATAATTGAATATAATATAACATGAAAACCAATTCCATCATGAAAGTCATACACTTACATTATTATTAAAGCAATTGTTAAACCGACAATACTTAACTTTTTGAAAACATCACACTTTAAAATTTCATTAGTATCAAAATCATCTTATTCATGGCATTGAACAAGACAAACAACATTAAGGAGGTGTGTCTAGACAAATACATGAAATAGCTGGTAACAAGTAACAGGTTAACTAGTCTTAATTTTCTTACAACTGCTAACAAACCTAAATAAGCTGTGTGAAAATCAAATTGAGCTAGTGTAAAACATTGTGTGATATCATCAACGTTCCTGTTTGCCAAATCTCGTTTCTAAATTAATGTACATACTTTTGATCGCAAACGTTGTAGCGAATTCGTGAACGGAAATAATCCTGGAAACGTATTGGTGATGAGAAAATATGTCCTTGTACTGTTCATATGCTCGTTTTATTATGTTTTAACGTTATAAATATTCAAGACTGTTGATGCAATAAATTCGTATGGTTGAAAGAATACGACTTCTAGCACACAGTTGGTGGCTGCATTATGTCAGATATTTTAGTAAAAAAATGTACAAAACTTGGTCACGAATTGTGCAGAAGGATTATCTAAAGATCGCGAAACCGCTTATAGCAAAAAACAAAATCAAAAGATTTCAACAGAAGATTACCGCATGATTAAAAATGTTTTGATCGCGCAGGTCTGTGCGCATCATAGTGAAAACTTGAATTGGTTCTGTCAGTCTCACGACGAAGTCCTCTGTGTGGTTTGTGTCCCATCAAAACACAAATCGTGTGCTGATGTTATACCAATTACTGTTGCCTCAACAAAAGCAAAACAATCAACTGCATGACATAACATGGAAGAGGCGATTGATGGTATTCGGTGCAACGTGAAACAATGCATAATGAAAAGCGAATCCGCTATAAAGGAAATTGAAAAACAAGAATTGGTGGTCAAAACCATGATACTTCAAACGAGAAAGAAAATTAACGGCCAGTTAGACAAGCTGTAGAAAAAACTGTTATGAGAACTAAGTTCCTCATCTCACACTTGTAGATCAAATATATGAAATTCCTTCAAAAGTTGAAATCAACAGAAAAAATGCTGACCAAACTAAGCAAACAAACACTACACATGAAAAATTATCTAACGAAGCGACAGCAAGTTAGATTTCACAGACCAATAATTTGGTCAAGCTCAAATTGATATCAACGTCCCAAAATCAAGAAACATATCCGACGTAAATCTTCAGGAAATTAAAGCATTTCAAAACCCAGAGGAAAGATTAATTATAGATATTTCAGGCTGTGTCATATTGCCTAATGGTCATTTGTTGGTTGAAAATCAGTTAATAGAGTACAGCTATAAAGGTGAACATATCCGTTACATTCCAGTCTCTGCGAAGCCGATTGGTAATACAGTGAAAGATCCTAAACGTATTGTTATGACGTAAGGGGACATAAAATTCTTAGAAATAATGAAAAGTAATACATTCGAGGTTGAAAAGAAAATCAGATTACAAAATAAATGTTTCGGAAAATCAATACAAGATGGAAGACTTTGTGTAATATGTGGAGACTCTACAATACAAGTCCTGGACCTCACAGGGAGACAACTGCCAACATTATAAACAGCCTCTAATAGAGTATATCATAACTTGCAGAGACAGGATATTTTACACAGATGGCGTCAATGATATTGTATATTGTTGTAGTAGTTTGAAAGGAAAAGAGTTATGGATAATCTAACAATAAAAAACAGGATGGGAAAGACAGTAAGACATTACTGACCAAATTGGATGGACTTGATTAGCCGACTTCTTTAAACCAGGACAAAGAGAAAAGAACCATAATGTAATGAAAAGGGAAAGTTTGCGTTGTATGAAATCGTTTAAACTTTTCATATCATGTTGATCCCGACGTTTTAGATAACGCCGATCTGCATACCAGAATTTGTCTTTATTTTACTCTAATACAAGAGATCAGTTATAAATTTGGTTTTTATTGGAAGGTCCCACGGCTATCATAAACACTAAGCATATAACCGTGCACGACATCACGCTGAAAATCTATGACTGCACTAGGGTGTTTATGAAATAGGTTATATATATATTTTTTTTAAATTCGTGTTTTCGCTTATGTGTATATTTCATCGAAAAAACCTATATACAATACATGTAATGGAATTTTCCCATCAGTGTTCATGTATGTTTTCAAAACATGAAAATTTCAATGCCACAACAGATTCACTACTAAAAGAATCAAGATATATGTACCAGAAATTAACCCATTGATGGCTTGGACAAGGATTGAAAAAGAGTGTTTTTGTAACTTTTTTTTTAAATTGATTGACTTTCGGGTCACTAACTTTTGAGACGGCTCTTACCTCCTTTTGAAAAATAAATTAGTTAAACCTTTCGATCAGAAGCTTGGTGATCAATTTGAGATCATTGCCATGTTATTGAAGAAAAGTTACACACGCAAGTAGAAAATGCGAAAACTAAAAGCATGATAATTAATTAATAAATATTGGTTATTATTAAAAGAGAGGCGAAATATACCAATCTGGTGATGCTGAAATTAGATTATTTGTAAGTACTTGTTTTAAGTGATTTTCATGTTATGTTGTATGCAGTTAGAACAAAAGTGACCATGGTTTTAATAGGGTCAAGGTCTATCTGCTATGAAATTGTTAGAAATATAGGGCTAGCCATTTGGAAGTAATTGTCCTTGAAATTTTAATTTTTGCAATTTTTCTAAGTTTTTGATTGTTATCTCGAAAACTATAATTGACACAGAAATTTTTCAACAATAACAATAAACATAACAATAAGATATACAAAGCAGTCAATTATGGGTGGAATTATCAATTGATACTTTATAGTAGGTTTTGCCATTGAGAGAAAATGTTTACCTTTTCCCCAGTTTTTACGGATATGTAGACAAAAAAAAGTAAGGGCAAATTTATAGTAAAATAAGACCCAAAATAAGGCAAAACGGCACATTAATCTTCAAATGAATCCTTAAAGGAGTTAAGGTTGATTTTTGTTTAATTTTTGCCGAAACCATAATAGACAAAGAGAAACTGTGAAGCAAAAAAGTTCGGCACTAAAATATCTAAAAATAAAGATCAAAATCAACAATTGACCACTGGCCTTAAAGAAGTTATTGTCATTGAAAGATGATTTTTGTCCATATTTCAAACATAAACCATAATAGATAGATTGAAACTATAAATAGCAAAAATGTTCATCAAAATAGAATCTTCATATAAGTCAAACAATATATCTTTTAAGATAATACCTAAACACGCAAACAATTTATAAAAAAACGTTATTTTCTGAAGGACAATAACTCCTCTTACAGTTTTTGGTCATTGAAGCAATTTTGTTAATCTGTATTGCTAATAATTTTTGCTGTTAAGTGTTCTGCCCATCTATTAATGTATCTGATATAATAAGGAAAATCACAAAAGTTATCAAAAATCGACATTAAAGGGCATGAAGAGGCAGTTGATAATTTTGGTGTAAATAAAAAAATATATAGCATGTAGATCTAAATATTTTGAGCATTTTTGCCTCTCTTAGATTTTCCCTATCTTGAATCTTGAACTGGATACGTTAAAGATTATGCAGGCCAGGTTTGATTGAAATAAGTCCAGTGTTTTTTTCCTCGAAATTTTTTTAAAAAGTTTACTTTTATTACTGAAAGCTGGAAAGGCTTAATAATGATAACACTTACCTATCATTAATGTTGACAAATCTGGTTTTTTTTACCTTCCTGTCGATCTGATCAGTTGAGCCTTTTTCGACTGATTTTTGTAGTTTTTTCTTATGTTGTGTTGTTTCATCGACCTGAAAGTCACATGTTAGGAGAGAGTTGAGCGATCACAATCGTATTTAATCAAGCCACATTCTGTATGTGTCCTTCCAAAGTCTTGAGCCTGTAAATCAGTGATTTTCGACTGTTTCTGCAAATCATTTTTGTTTGTATATAGAAATAAAAGACATAGCATCATTGCAAATGAGACAACTCTCCACCAGAGACCAAATGTTGCAGTGATTAACAACTATACGTCACTGTACGGCCTTCAATAATGAACAAAACCCATCATCAGAGAATCAAGAGATATGCACGAGGGAGGGCATTCCCTTTTTTAAAATGATTTATTTATTTATATAACAGAACATATCAGTAAAATAATATCCACATTGTTATGCCAGAATCGAAGTACTGTGTGTTTACTATTATTGATAATAAGAAAAAATAAGGTCCATAAATATAGTCATAGATGACTTGAGACCGCAGCGTTACTAACGAAAATGGACATACTAGTCGCAATCAAAAACCATTATCGGAGTATGACATGTAATACCATCACCAACATAAAAATAAAAATAAAAAAATAAAACAGTTAAAAAACATAACATTAGTACTTACAAAAGTATAATTAGTACTTTATTTGGTGTTGACATTTTATGCATTTCTTTGTTTATGGATAATGCGGCATAATTATTTTCATACTACTGACTTTTCACTCCAGACTTGACCGAGTACCAGAATGTCCTAATCACAAAGAAGTAGTAAAATGTCGAAAAAATCTATTTTCCGGAGTCAAAAGTCAATATTATGGATAACGTCTATTACAGAGCATCATTATTTCTGTAAATTTTCTGACATGCGTTTTTATCGATTTGTCAATTTTAATGCAAATTTGCGTTTGAAAATTGTTATGACGTCATCATGATTAAGTTAAATGTTTAAGAATATCAGCCACATAGATAACATAGAGTTGAACCCACAATGTGAATTTATATTTTTATTTAACGTCAATGAATTCAAATGTGCAAAATTTTGAGTCAGATGTTTCTTTACCACTATTGTGGCATCGATGAATACAACTTTTAGGACTTGAGCAACCAACTAAGGGGTCACCTCCGAGAAGGAACTGTTTAATTATACCAAATATGCTCTGAGTTTACCCTCAATGTTTTCGTGTTGTTCTATCATCAGACTTGTGTGTCATTTGTGTTTTCGTCGTTTTTTTTTATCATGATGATGTCTGGTTTTTCTGAATTGGTGTTTTGATTGCCCCTGTGTATCGTTCCTCCCTTATATGAAAAAGAGAAAACAAAATTGAAAAACAAACGAAGATTAGAACATAACAAAAGATTACCCTAGTCCGACGAAACGTTTGATTAAAAATCAGGCAAAAACTTACATTTTTTATGTTTAGTACAGACATGTGCTGTGAGACTAGCAATAACAGCTGGTGATGTGGTTATTTCAAACCATGGAACAGCTGGTGACTAAAATAAATGTAGTTAATGTATAGTTATGAGGAAACAATATATATGAGTGCTTTCATAAATGCTGGTAAACTTGTTGAAAGAGTGTAATTTTATCAACGTACAAGTTGGAGGTTTAGCTAGCTACAAAACCAGGTTTAACTCACAAGTTTCTCCGACAAATGCCTGTACCAAGTAAGGAATATGACAACCGTTTTTCACCGTTTGTTGATAACATTTTATTTTGTCAGTTTTTATGGACTTCCCCTTTTTAATTTACCTTGTAGTTCGGTATTTTTGTTATACTTTTTCTATCCAGTTAGTACAGACATGTGATGTGAGAGTAGCAATAACAGCTGGTGATGTGGCTATGTCAAACCATGGAACAGCTGATGACTAAAATGAATATAGTAAATTTATAATTATGAGAAAAAAATAAATAAGGAAAACCGTTTCAGATGTTTCTGTTACCTTTATATATTGATATAATTAGTATAGTTTATTTTACAATAAGGATATTCGCTTTTAATATTTACTTATCCGAATAAGATGATGCGGTTGGATTGCAAATGAGTTTGACCACTATCTTTTTTTTAAATTTGCCTGAAGGCTATGCTGTTATTTATATACTTCTTTGTCTTATGTTTATATTAAATTATATGCCACTTTTGTTACTGTTATCTATATAGTCTTGTGTTCTATTTCACTGAGCAATGGATGATCTGGTTCAGAATGTCGGATTAGAAGACACCACACAGCAACCTATAGACATGCTAAACGACCGATAATTTAAAGTTGTACAGCCAAACCATACATGTAGTCACCAACTTTAATGTAGACCTATTACCACACCTGTTTAAAAAAACATAATTTAGAGGCAAATAAGCTGAATTTGTATGACCTTACATTTGTTCTTATACTTATTCCTTAGTTATGCCTGAGGTATTTGCTTTATATACCTGGTTAAGTTTTTAAAACAGAAACTTAGCTAAAAAATGCATTGCTTGTATACATATTTAAGTTATCTGACGACGAAAAATGCTTATTGTGTTTATACAGTCTTTAAGTGTTGTTTTGTAGCGTTTCAGAAATTTACATTAGGTTTGTGTCAAAACTATGTAAAAGCTGGTTTTTAATTTTTAAAAGTATGAATGAATATTGTTGCGATGAATGAATTTGATTTACATATCGGTGTGTGCTAAATTCGGAGTATTCTTAGTAAGAACTTACGCGGGGTTGTTACTTTAGGGATACATTGCAGAGTCAATTAAATTTAAATCATTGCTAGAAAATATTGTATTTTTTTTCCATGAAGTAATAATTGGGTGTAATTGAATTTGTTCTGCCACTGCTAGTATCACTGGCTTTCGACTTTGAAATTATGCTTTATCGAGAAACAAACTAGACGTACTGTGGACAAAGTATGCAGGAATGGCATAGACATAAATTTGCTTAGGATTAGAAAAACCCCAAAAATATTGTGGGTCATCAAACAAAACGAGAGGTGTACCATGGTATTATATGGTTCAGACTCTGATAAAGTTTCAATTAATTTATAGTTAGGGCTAAGGAGGAGTTGCGCATTAAAAATTGATACATCCGAGATAAAGCAATATGATGCCTAACTCAGGGAAAACGAAAAGGTAATTTGGTTAAAAAACCAATCTGACGATGCACAATAACAGACTTATATAGTGAACATTCTGAACCATCAACTAGGATGCTTGATTTAGAACTTTTCAGTTGAGCAAGAGGAATAGTAGTGTAAAAAAACTACACGATATGAAAAATATGAAGGTTAACAATTAATACAAACTATACTATAACAAAACTGATGTAATCTATTTACAACGAACACTCTAAATGACTATTGACAATAATAACGTACAATTTTAACAATACTCATTTATCAATCATCAGTTACCTATTATTGAACACTTTAACCGAACAAAGAGTCCCATTAATCTAATCAACTAAGTTTACTTATTCCTTATTGAGAAATAAGGCAATATTATAAAAGTCTTCTTTGTTATTTGTATCTTTTTACATATAAAAGACCTGCATAAATGCATATTCATTGTTGCTAATGGTATGATAGCTACGGTTTTGTTTTGGTCGTAGTCAAGTTATTGTTGGCATAAATTCACTGTGTTAAAAATCACACCACTTTGTTCGGTGATTACATGTGGCTATCAAATGTAATATACAATGTTACCTGAAGTTATCGTTTTGATATAGATGTACACGATTCCTCACGGAAAAGCTAAACAAACGCCAAAGTGTACATGTGAGTAGTCAATAAAGATAACTTTTTGAATATCAGTATCATTTTTGTATATATTTGAAAGACTGAAGAGTCAACATCTGTTCAAATGTTTTGACAGGTATTACATTTTTTAAACCCCTCTATTCATCTGCAACATTGCTATTTATTATGCCTGATATATTATTGGATAATACCTGTATCTATTCTGTGATGATGTCCTTAAAAACAATTATACATATCATTACCGATTCTCAAATTTATATGCATAGGTATTATTTCTATAAATATTTATCTTAATTTTCTTTGGTTAGATTATATTTCACGCCTATTATCCTGGTCTGCCAACTGGTTCTAAATATGCATGAAATCTTTGATATTGGTCATTCACACATTTCATATATTCATACATTTCAAACAATAAGTCAAACAACCATAACTAAACAGATGTATATTTGCCTTAATGTTCCATGAATAAGGTCGTATACATAGCAGGAGACTGTCCCTGGCGTCACATCTAATTCGCTTCGTTTAAAATTCATGCATTCCCTCCTTTTTGTCTTGTTTTTCATATTCCAAATAGTGATGAGATTTAATCAACTACTGATGTCTCTGTAGATTATGAATATACTGGTGTCTTAGGATTTAAAGGATAATGTGTACCTTTTGAGCAGAGGCATGGACACATCGACATAAACACTTGTTATGTTTAAGATTTAATACATAAACGCTCTACATTAGATAGAAGATTTATGACTATGGATAATTTGTCCCTCGAAGTTGAGACACTGACACATCGTATTGGTCAACAAACTCATGATGGTAACTTTTAAACTTGTAAACTATTGATTTCAGTCGTTAGTAGTATTTTAGGTGTTAGAAAAACACCGCATTTAAGAAATTATGGCAACAGTAGTTTATTAATGTTCAAATCTTATAAATCGATTAAGTAGACAAATGAAGGTAACGCACAAATACTGAGGAAATCGTATAAACTCGAAAGGGAGCAAAGCGGGGTTTGTTGATAGGGTAAGCATCTCCTGTTCTGTATGCTACACCTAGCCAAAAAGAACAATCGAGAAGAGGTCAAAATCGATCAAATTGAAGAGTAGACGACTTTTCAGGTATCTAAACATCTGAGACTGCAACAACTTGTCGCTAGTGAGTTGAGACATGAACCTGTCGTTTTAGTCAACCAATTCGTGATGATGACAGAAAAAGTTATGTCAGGTCGATGTCAGTCATTGTTCCTCATAACTCTGGTGGAAGAGTTTTGTGTAGAGAGCAAATGCCTTTTAAAAAAGGCCGTATAGTGTGAACATGCACGCCCGTTATGTATTTATTGAGATATGTAAACGCCGTAAGGTAGGACAAAGGATATGATACTGATGAATAATGGGGAAGTCGACAATCGGAAAGTTGAAATCATCCTGTTTGTCATATTTTCTATTCTGCAATCGTTCATCTTTGTCAATATCGAGGAAAAGATCAAAATATGACGCGCACTTTCTAGTTTTGGTAGTAGCATTAATCTCAAATCAACTGAGATACATGAGAAGCAGCACTCACTGAATTGTTGGTTATTAAATGAAAGGACATCATTCATATATTCAAATTAATGGACTTCGAATGATGTGTTGTTCTCTTTTGTTCTTTGAGAAAATTTTGTACTACATTTGATTACAATCACTATCATTGGGAATACATACTGTCTGTTGAAATATCAATCCATCAAACTCAACAAATATGTTGTTGATCAAACAGTCGAGCATTTTGATGATATCATCATCAGTGCATTTGTTTTTGAAATAAGCATGGAGATAATGATATAAAGCGTAGAAAATCAAAAGTGTTGATATTGCTTCGAAATTATAAAGTTAGTGATTGACTATTTTGCAGTAGATCTTTTTGGACATGCCAATGTACTATTTATCAAGTCAATATTCTGTGCTAATGCATGCTCGTAATATACTAGTTAGTTATGATATTTAAATTCTTTACTAATGGCAAAGTATTTATTACTACTGAGAATTGGAAAGTTAAAAAGGTTGGCATGAATTGATTGTTATTTGAAGCCGTTCATATGTGTCAACATCAAGATAAAGAACATGTTTAGAAGTAACATGTATAATATCGGTAAAAAGTATACATTTCATTTAGATGCCCATCATGAAGAAGGTGCAAACTTGAAATTGTTCTGATTTTTTATCGCTTTGTCATTGTATAAATAGAACAACAAGTTAGCCAGTAAGGTGCACAAATAATACCAATTTGTATACCAAGCATTTCCTCAAATATTTTTTTATCTCGACAAATAAAATATGTTGTCGACGAAAAATTACAGCATTTTGTTGATATCATCTTCGGTGTATTTGTCGTTGGAACACTTTTATTCTTTATAAAGTGAAGGAAATGTGTTTCTTTGATACCCAGTGTTGTAGAAAATATAAAAGTAAGGTTATGCGGTATGATTGCCAATGAGACAACCAGAGACCAACGGATGTGAAAATCACTGTTTAAATGATTTTTCAATTGACCAAGAGGAATAGTAGTTTACAAAAATATACAATATAAAGTACATGTAAAATATTTGTAGATAAAAGATAAATGCATATTATATTTTACTAAAACTGATCCAAAATTTTTACAACAAAAACCTTAAATGACGATTAACAATCATGACAACAATGTATGTTTTATTAACAACACTCATTTGTGAATCATCGGTTATCCATTATTATAAACTTTAAATGAACAAAAGAGTCACAATGATTTAATCAACTAAGTTTACATTTAATTTGAGAAATAAAGACACTAGTATGACAATGTTCTTTGTTAATTGTAGCTTTAATTTATAACTGACCTCAGTAAACGTCTCTTTATTTTTAGAAATTGTGTTATCTTTACATAAATGTTTTGGTCGTATAAAAGTCCACGTTGAAATAAAGGAGTAGGCTCGGTAAGACCCCTTTTTGGCCCCAAAATATAGCATTTTTACCATTTGTTTGAAATATAAGTTTTTAGCTATTTTTTGGAAAGTAGACTATTTATTTAAGTTTCACAAATATGGGCTGTTTTTTGACAATACAATGCATATTCATCAAGTGCTAGCATCATCAATTCTTGCAAAATTACTGAAATCTTCACAATTTTAGCATTTACGCTAATTTTTTGATGGTTTTTGTCCAAAATGGAAGTGGCCGCACTTGTGTTCAGTCTTAATATTTAAATACATGTTTTATTTGATGATTATTCATATATAAAGGTTGAGACTGAACACGAATGCGGCCACTTACATTTTAGACGAAAATCACCTGAAAAGTGACGTTTCATGGCATATGTTAAAGATTTTTCATATTGAAGCTTGATTTTGAGCGTCGTTAATGACCAAATCAGTTCAAATCTTGTATTTAAACTAATTGTATCGAATGAAGTATATACTTCAGTGTTTGAAAAATGTTAAAAATCTTTCATCAGATGTATTTCAAATTTTAGGCCAAAATAAGCCCTAACCGGACCTTCTCCTTTACCGAGTTTAAACTATAATTTCCTACCCTACCATGTTTGGTAATTGCAAGTGTCTTCAAATAGCAATTTTACATGAAGTTAATATTGTCATATAGGTATATTCAATTCCAAGGAAAAGCGAAACAAACGTCAACAAGTATATATGAGTAATCAATAAAAATAAAAAAAACAAATACTAGGATGGTGTATAATTGCTAAGAGACAACTCTGCAAGTTTTCCATAAATTTTGCATTTCTGGTTGCCTTAAATGTCTTTGTTTTGTCCATTTTGTTGTCTAATTCTTTGCCTGACGTTTTTATCTTCGTATGTGCTACTGTGTACCTAACACAAATCTTCATTTCATCTACTTGCAAATCTCTGATGTGATATTTATTTTGTAATACTCTCTGGTTCTAAAATGGTTTTTGTCTTGAAACGTTCAACAGTTTGTTGGTCTGAACGGGCATTCTCCTCTGTGATTAGCTAGAGACCTCTTGCTTTTGAACTGCTGCTTGATTTATCTAGTGGTTTCTTAACTGATTCGAATGGAAACCGTCTGAGTGTTGTTAAATTACGCCTTAGATAGTTTTTTTCCGATCTTGCTTTTAATATTCTTATATTTCCCGTTTATTTATATTGGTATTTTTCCTTGCTCCTTCTTCCTACTTTCCTGTCTTTTTGCCGTAAACTAGATTATTTCTTTATCATCAAAATCTTCGTCTTGTGATTCTTGCATTTAATTTTCCGACGTGTCGTTTTTATCCTTGTCCTCTGCCTTCAGTCTTCCCACCTTTACGGTCTTCCCACCTTTACGTAATTGCACATTCAACAATAAGTTTTATGAGAATTTTCGATTTAAAAACGAGTTGTACTCTCAAACTGACTTGATAAAATCAAGTATTATATTACAAATTTAATAAAAATAAAGAACACATTAATGATAAAAAGTTCCTTATCTAGAGCATGAAAAAAAATGACTTGAAATGTATTACTGATCACAAAATTTGGTTTTGAAATTCCATCACAAGAAATAACTATCCCCCCCCCCCCAAACCCAGTCACCACTTTATATGTCATGGGTTTAAGACGTGTGCATGTGACATACATATCTCTCCTTATATTAACAAAATACTAAATACCAAAATCAAACTTGGTTATGGGATAAGGAAACATACTTTATACGACAGAGGGATAATATAAAACATGTAATCGATACATAATTTATTGAAATCTTAATAGTTTTTACTATAATGAAAGGATTTTAAACTATTGTCTTCCGTTCCATAGACTGCTTTATAAAGGAGCCTTAAGATTATACTTGCTGGCTAGTAGTTGGAGGAGATAATTTTAGAAAATATTTCATTCTATTGTCAGAAAAATCTTTGTATTCGATTTTTAAATCGTTAGATAAGTCATGTCTTAAATCATTATTTATTTAACAAAAAAAATAAAAATAAATGGGATTCATCATCCAGAACTTTGCACTTGCAACAAAGTCTTTGTGGGTATGAGATATTTTCATTTCTTCCAGTTTAAAAAGTTTTGAGATAAAAGTGGTCTGATGGGAACTAATCATTAATTTTTTTCAATATTTTCCTAAAGTTTGTGGGTTTTCAATTGTAGTGGCTAATTTTTCTGAACTGTCTGTTTTAAGTAATTACTTTTTAATGATTTATCAAATGGCTTCGATGATGTGTCAATACAGAAAATTTTCCGGATCCCATGCGCGCCTGAACATCCCTAAAAAAAATAATAAAGGTAAAATGATATGCAAAATTGAAGCCAGTCAAAATAAGGTCCTCTTATTCTTAATAATAAGAAATTAAAACATATTTATAAATCCTTGCAGATAACCCAAATGGCTTCAGGATCAAATGTACCCTGTGGTCCGTGAAAGTATGATGACGTCACAAAGGATGCGAAAAGATGGTGTTCGAATTGTAAAGAAGGATTATGTGAAGATTGTGAAAAAGTTCACAGAAAAAGCAAAATATCAAGAAACCATAAGGTGATCTCAATAGAAGATTATCGCAAGATTGAAAATGTTCCGATCTCAAAGGTTTGTGAGCAGCACGGGGAAAACCTGGAGTGGTTCTGTAAAACTCACGACGAAGTCCTCTGTATTGTATGTCTCCCATCAAAACACAAGGCATGTTCTGACATTATATCAATTAATGTTGCTTCAAAAAATGCAAGACATTCAACTGCATTATCTGACCTAGAAGAGGAGATTGAGGGAACTCTGCGTAAAGTGAAACAATGCATAATGAATCGCGATTACGCTACAAAGAAAGTTAAAAGACAAGAATTGGCGATCAAAACAACGATACTTGAAACGAGAACAAAAGTAAACGACCACCTAGATAAGCTGCAGGAAAAATTGCTTCGCGAACTAATATCAACATCTCAAACTTGTAAATCAAAATATACGAAATTCTTTAGGAAGCTAGAATCAACAGAAGAAATGCTTACCAAACTTAGGGAACAAACACTACATATGAAACAATTTTCTTCTGACATACACGTGTTCCTGGGAACGCGTCAGGTTAATCAGCGGATTGTTAGCGAGGTAGGATCTATCAAGAGTGTAATTGGTGCTACCAAGGATTATGAATTAAAAGTAGCTATTCATAGCCTCATCGAAAAATTGTCGAACGAAATTGAAGACTTTGGGCAAATAAAGGTTTCGGAATGCGCAAGCAAATTAGATTTGAAAGACCCAAAAATCGATCAAGCTCAAATTGTGACCAACGTCCCTAAAACCATGTCCGGTATGAAACTTCAGCTAATCAAAACGTTTCGATTTAAGGTGAAAAAATCAATATGTATTTCAGGTTGAGTCATATTGCCGAATAGTCATTTATTGATTGGAAATAACACAAATGGAAACCGTTTAATAGAGTACAGCGATACTGGTGAACATATCGGTGACATCCCAGTCTCTGGGAGGCCGTTTGACATCACAGTAATAGATCCTCATCGTATTGGTGTGACATATGGGGACTTAAAATTCTTAGAAATAATGAATAGTAATACTTTTAACGTTGAAAAGAAAATCAGGTTACAAAATAGTTGTTATGGAATATCAATAGAGGATGGGAGACTTTACGTAATAAGTGGCGACTCTACAATACAAGTCCTGGATCTATCAGGAAGACAACTGGAAACATTACAAATAGCTTCTAATAGTGCACTTTACATCGCAACTAGCAGAGACAGGATATTTTACACAGAATACGACAAGAAAATTGTACATTGTTGTAGTTTGAAAGCCGAAGAGGTATGTCATTTCAAAATTGAGTCCATTACATATCGTTGCGGTGTAGTAGTAGACAATTACAATAATGTTTACGTTGTAAATTATGACTCCGATATTCTAACAATAATACAACAGGATGGGAAAGGCAGTAAAACACTAATGACCAAATTGGATGGACTTGACTGGCTGACGGATGTGTACTATGACAAAGATAGAAGAATCTTACTTGTATGTAATATAAAAGGAAAGGTTGCGTTGTACAAAGTCGATTAAAAATTTCCAAATCATATTGATTCAGACGTTCTAGCAAATTCTGATCTGCATACCACACTTTGTCATTATTTGACTTTAATACAACAGATCAGTTATATACTTTGTTTTTGTTGGAAGGATTGTAACAAATGTTCCAATTATTCCTAAGGCATCAGCCTCTTCAACGAGGATTAAACCGTGTTTACAACTAATTTTATACACACTGAAATAAAGTTCCCATTAGTTCTCTTGTTGGTGGAAATATGCATTCCCGGACCATGAAAACGTTGAGTTATATATTTTTATAGATATCAGTATTCAAACAAGGGCAAATCTCATTAATGTCTTCAAAATTACCGCATATACACGACTTTACAGATTCACCTTAAAAGTGGTTGGTAGATGGTATATTTTCTCTGAAAATAATCTTAAAATAGATTGTATTTATCTTTTGGGTGGTTCAAGCTGAAAGGTAATACATGGTCAACGATTGGTAATGTTTTGTCTTTTTAAGAAAATGTCTCAATGATTAAACAATTTAAAATAAATGAGGTACAAACGGACAGCAGTTCACTATTATACGTCATGTCAAACAACGGTTCTGTAAAAGGGCACATGACATGAATGACAGAAATTTTCAAAGAACGTATAAACGATAACGTTTAGCTCACTGGCCCAAAGGAAGTTATTGTCATCATTTGGCGTCAGTCGTCATCGTCCGTCATCATCTGACCTTGCCGTCCGTCATCGTCCGTCTACGTCTTCGTAAACCTTTTCAAAGATCTTCTCCTCTGAAAATATTGAACCGATTTCAAACCCACTCACTGCGAATGATCCATATCTCATTTATTATAAAGTTTGTCTTATTCCGGTCAACAGTCAACAAACATGGCTAAAAAGGCGGTAAAATGCAGTTTTTGGTTTGTATAAGAAAAAATAAAGCAGTTAGAGAAAAAAATTGCAGGGTAAAAAATATTAACAGGTCAAGATCAATTTCAAAGATAATTTTCAAATGAATCGGACACTCAAATTTGGAGTTATTGCTCCTTATGTAGTATTTTTATGATATTTCCTATCTTGAAAACAATTATAGATAAAGAGAAATTCTAAACAGCAAAAATCTACAGCAAGTCATATCTAACAAGTCAAAGGACCGAATTCGTCAATTGATCCCTCATAGCAGCTATTGTCTTTATCTATTTCCATTTGATTTTTAAGGTTTTTTTTCTCAGAAAATATGGAAGATAGACAATAATTTTGTTCTGTTCTGTTCAGCAAAGTAAGACTTACAAATATGTCAACATGACAAAAAATTTAGTTTGACTTTAAATTGCATGTTTAAACACACATTAATAACATTAAACAGCAAAACAATAATTGATGCAAGATTTAAACAAAAAATTCCAGGTTAGCGATTCAGATTCGTAATAGCCTTTCAAAGGCATATTTTATCAAGACTAATACATTTCCTAAATGACAAAAACCTTTACAATATTGATAAAGACAATCAAATTCTCAGAACGAAGATTTTTCATAAAGAACAATCTCGTGAGTAGCAATCTATTATTTCTGTTATCCATTATCCACTATATAAAATATTGATAAAACCGAATGGAAGATAACGATTTAAAATCCATTTCTATGATCACCTCATCAGAAACAATTACGACAGATAGTGAAATAAAAAAAAAAAAAAAAAACAGACTCATTGTGTGTTTATCAATTTATTCTCGTTTCTGTTATTTCCTAATTATTTATTCAGTTTTGTTATAGATTTTCAGAAATATGTATTTCAAATTGTTAATTTGATATCTAGTTTAATTGGCAATTTACTAGTATTTACAATTATTTAAATTACAAAAAAAAAGTATTTTATACAAAAATATATCAGTGATAGAATAGAAGTTAAATATTGAGAATAGGAGTATAATGGGAAAAAATAATGAATGTATTGAAAAATGGCACACAAATTAAAGAAAAAGAAATTGAGAACACATCCAGATCCTCATAAATATAGCTTTATATGTGCTGTCATATTGTTCATTGTCAAAAAATTTTGCAAAAACCATAAGAGCTATGATTCCTAGGCTATCATGCACGGTTCTACAATCTGTCGATACCTCTTTTTTGGCTCTGCACAAGGTCATGTTTTTCTCAGACTGGTAATCACTTCTTCACACTAAATCCATTGGATGCTGGGTGTGTACTGCCTGATGATTTTAGTCTTTGATCTATGATTTATTTAAAAGACAGTATTACCTTTGAACTACCTGTAAGTTACTTCGAGTACTCTCAGATCTGTACTTGTGTCTTTTATTGTGGGGCCGTATAAATTCCCTGCCACGTCCAGTCTGTGTGTTTGTTAAATTTGTCACCCGATCGACAATGTCGGATGACATATTGCTTTTCCTCCGTTTCTTTTTTCCTATTATTATTTTTTCTTCCGTCTAATTTTGTCGGGGAGTGTTTGCAAAGCCAATAGAACCAATCTTAATGATTGTTGACAATAATGAGGACCACCATCAGTAGAGTTGCAGTGAAACTTTGGAACTTTAAGATAGCCGCCGTTTCCATGGAAACAGCAAAAATGTGAGAAATAAATTTTTGTTTTTGATGACTAATTTTAGTACCGTAAATTGGAAAATTTTGGCGTCGGAATATATTTGCGGATTTCTCTTAAAAGGCATGTGTTTTATTTTGGTGTGTGTAATTCTGGTGCTTCGTCTCATTGATATGTTTAATTTTGGCACAATAGTAGTGAGCGAGCTCATTCATATTTGCTATTATAACCCGTTTTTGACAAAATATCTGAGTTATGTGGTCAATGACCTACACAAACAAAGAACACGACAAAGATAACTAAAAGAACATGAAGGAATCGGATACGGATGTAATTGCAAATAATTCCTTATCGAGTGGTTCAATGCTGAAAGAAAATGTGAAAATAAAAGTTTTACATTTTATTGACAACAAAATCTAAAACATTGAAAGAATTTTTTAAATAGATTATTTGATTATTACAAATAGCATATGAAATAAATTTTAATCATTATCTCTCTTGCAGTACATGTTTATCTATTGACAATCAAGGATTTAAATCTTAATCCTTATGCCTCTGGTAGTATATGTTACTTTATTGCAGATCAAGAATTATAAGGACTGTTGATATTCGAACGATCAATAACGGCGTCTAATCAGCAAAGCCTGGCATATTTTTGACATGTGTGAATAGAAATTCATATTGTGCTTTCTTAACAATTTTATAAAATTGACAATTAAGAGCCAGTCTGCCATAAAACCATGCAAAATCCCAAATTTCGTCCAAATTGGTAGTTACAACTTGCCAAAATTATATATATTTCCAAAAACTTTAGGTACTCAGGAGTTAAGATAAAAAAATTTTTTTTGTTAATTTGCGCTATTTTCCATTAAACCGCCTAATTTGCATATTAGTGAATTATTTTTAAAAATGGCTAAAACATACACCTTATTTAGGCACTTTTTAAGGGTCTGGATAATTGATATAGCTCTTAAATGAAATATTATTTTTATCATATTTTGAAGGAACATTAATTAATAACCAAAAATATAGCTTTTTGAGAATTTCGGCCCTTTTGGCAGGTTGCCAGAAAGTTCGCGCAACAGATGTAATAAACAACTTGTATATACTACATGTACTCAATAGCAGTTTTCTCTCAAGATCATATTTTTTATTCTTAACTTTTATAATATTTTGAAAGGTGTATATCAGTTCTAAGACAGGTAAAAAATTTTAGCTTGGCAAATAATGGAAAATACTTTTAAAATAACCATAAAATGCAATAATTCTAATAGTTTTTGTTTCTTGTTATATTTAACTAAAATTGCTTAAAGTAAGTGGTAACTGGGCTTAAATTGATTTATTTTATGTTGAAAAATATTTCTGGCTAAATATTTGGTTTTTTTCTAGTTAATTTGCAAAATTTAACATTAAGTTACCCAAAGGTAGCCTCAATGTTATTTTTGTGGTTAAATTGTCTCCCTTAGTGGAAATCTTTCACTGGCAATATGGCAGCTTCCAGTGATGAAAAGCAGACGCGTCTGTTCGGTCCGATTTTTCTAATCTTGGAGGTTGTTGTGGACAATCAAAGCACTATACAACTCATCTGTTAGACAAAGTTTATCTTTGTAAAAAGGACACAACCACCACCTTGAATTTATCCACAGCACTGAGGGCAGTGAGGCCTGTTTATCAAACTTTCCACATGTTCCAGGAGGACTACTTTATACACATAAGT
This sequence comes from Mytilus californianus, assembly GCF_021869535.1. Taxonomy (NCBI): domain Eukaryota; kingdom Metazoa; phylum Mollusca; class Bivalvia; order Mytilida; family Mytilidae; genus Mytilus; species Mytilus californianus. The sequence continues at coordinate 71,080,023 of NW_026262593.1, read as the reverse complement.
GACATTGTTTTCTGTTGATCGTGCTGCTATAAAATTGTCAATATGTCCATGCCGATGGCACAGAGACTCTTTTAGGAAATATTGGCGTGACTATTCAACAAAGTGTGGATGCAAAGATCGTCCTGCTGACATTAAGGCAAATCTCCAAAAGGCGAAAAGCTGATAGTGATGGAGGAACCACGCTAACCCTATCATAGGAATACTGACTTTTGTAATGACAACTTATTCCAAAAGGGTCAGGTAAACTACAAAAATAAATTAGTTAATTATGCCAGGGGTGGATCTAGCCAATTTAAAAAAAAGGGGGGGATGGTGGTTCTTAGCAGGATAAAAAGGGAGGTCCATCCATGTGTTCCTATTCAAAAGCATTAATCAGCAAAAAAAGTGAAGGTTCTAACCAACTGGTCCCTAGTCCAAATATATATGATGTCTTGAAAGGCTATTTTATTTTTTTTTTGCTTTGACATGTTTGACGCCTTACTGCGACGCAGGCGTCATAGGCATAGCCATAAAATAAAATGGCCTTTCAAGAATTCATAATTATTTTGACCACCGGTCCCTCCCTGGATGGATCCACCACTGTATTGTGAAAAGATTCATTTTTAAAACTGCCACATATGCATGACATAGTGGCGAGGTATATAGTTATGTGATACAATGAACATATATACATGTATATGGAAAAAGGCATTTATTTCTAATGCATGTAGATATGTGATATATGCAACACGCACAACCACCATCTAACTGCGAGCTGTAAATTACCAGAAATGAGTCATTAAATATAAAAAAACAACCTGCACTACATGTATATATGGTCAAGATACAAAAATATGTAAATTATAAATTTCTATTGAAGCAAGGACATACCGGCGGTACTACATGTAAAAACCAACCTACAATATATTCCTTAGTTGGAAAGGGCACACATAAATGTAGTGAGGTTAAACTTTTTTTTTATCACTAAAATCTCAATTCCCCTTTTATTTGTCTGAAATGAAAGCACAAAATCTAGGTTTTTATAGTGATAGGGTGTGAGTTTCTCACTTGAAGTTGTATGACGTTTTACATGTAGTCTTGATATTCATTCTGCTTACTGACTTTAATAATGTCTCCATCATGTCCATGTATTCGAATGAGGCATGCCTTTTGTAAATAAATTAGTTTTAACCTTTAATTTGATAAAACAGATTTGTCTACTATAATTTATTCACTGGCATTATGCCGTAGAACAACAGGTTTATAAATTGATTGATTGTTCACACCTGAAACATTGTTCATCTGGACATTGATATGATCGTGTTTTATTGATGTTTTTAGTGTGTATCGTACCATTGACTGGCTGCATTATTCCATTTTTTCACAAAGGCATGTATACATTGTAGGTCTCTGCAAGCAGTGTTTTACCAAGATTAGACAAACGGTAGCTGATGGAGGAATCATAGTTGATACAAAAAAGATTATGGTAAGAAAACATACATGTATGAGAATGTTATTGCATTTATAAAAAAAAGAAGTGATTTAAATTGATTGCAAATCTGACAATGCTCCACAAGAGACTAGATGACATAAAAATTAACAACTATAGGTCACTGTAGGGCCTTCAACAATGAACAAAGCCCATACCGCATAGTCAGCTATCAAAGGCCCAGAAATCACAAAAGTTAAACTATTTAGAATGCGTAAATATATGTACAAAACAATGAACGAAAAACAAATAGGGTATACAGCAACAAACAACAACCACTTTGAGATTAAATTCGTTTGAAGGCCCCAACCCTCATCTAACCTGGGACAGTAGTGTAACAGTACAACATAAGAAATCAGTCATGTGTCCGTTTAGGCTTAACTCATCAGATTGACACAAAGCATAAATTCATCTAACAAAATCAGAGATTGGATGTGGCAGGGTTCTTATACATCCCCACATAGTTTATTTACAGGGGCAATTGAAAGGCATTTTGAAAATTTTAAACTAATTGTAAAATGTACAGAGATACATTTAGTGGGAAGGAGGGGAGGTTAGGAAATCATGAGACGACCAGTGGTAAAATTTTTAACCATTACCAAAAAAGTGCTAATGTCAAAAATATTACTGTAAATTCTGAAATTATTGCGATGTTTTTTTTTATTTTGAAAAATGCGACAGGGTTATAATCGCACTAATTTAAACATGTTAAACTCGCATTTTGAAATTTACTATATGAATTAAACAGGATTTTTCTGAATATTGCAAAAATTAAATTCGCATTTCAGTCTAAAATTACATTACAAAATCGCAGTTATTAATGCACGCAATAATTTCTGAATTTACAGTACTGGTAAAGCTTTGTATTAGTTTTATCATGGACTTGGATTCAATCAAGGACCTCATATTAGAGTTTCTTATAAACATTTATAATTAGGTCATTATGACCTACATTTTCACTTAAGTGACACTAGATATAGTCATGAAACATATAGTATAGCTATGATATTTGACCAGTGGATAGGTTTTAGGTAGAGCAATAGGGTAAATGAGAAAAATTAGGTCACCTTGACCTACATTTTCCACATAAGTGACATGGTTAAGTTGTTTGCATTAAGGTCAATATCTCGGGTACAAAATTGTATAGCTTTGTGATACTTAACCAGTGTATTGATTTTGGATAGTCCAACATGATTCACTTTTATAAAGGTACTGTTGACCTACATTTTCCACTTGAGCAACTTTGTTAATTTTGTGTGTTTAGGTCTCTCTGTAATAGACATGGTATTACATTGATACTTTACTATAGCTAGTGGATAGATATCTTGGGTAGTACAACATGGTTACTATTGATAAGGTCACTTTGGCCTACAATTTCTGCATGAATGGTTTGGTTAAGTTTTTGCATTAAGACATTGAGGTTTTATCAGATATACTAGATGTGGTAAAGCAATGATTTTACTCCACTAGTTGAGATATCTTATATATTTTTTTTCATTGGGTCCCAACCAAATAGATTTCATAGTTATCTCATATATCATGGACATTGTATATTTGAGAATTCATTTATCTTTAATTTAATAAGGGATATATTATTTTTTTAAAGTACATTTGTAGATTTATTTTTTTATCTTTTTAGATGGAGATGAAAGCTAAATGAAAGATGCTCAGGAGTATATTCACAGCATCAACTAATTGTTCATAAAATTTAGCATCAGATTGTGAAACAGATATCATTTCTGACCGGGAGAAACTCAACAGAGGTTTGCATTTCCTTTGGAATGGAAAGTATCCACCATTTAGGAACCAATTGAATCTGGCATGGGATGATGTATCAAAAAGTACAATGGCTTTTTCTACAAAATTATCATCAGAAATTATTGATTTGATTTTGAACTATATTGTACCTGCACAATACAAAGTGTTCTGATCTGTAGTAGAAAAGAGGAAAACAGACAAAACAGTCAATATTACAACAGGATGTTTTGACTGAAGCTCTTGTTGATGCATACTTACTAACTTAGACCTGAATAGTCAATCCGACCTGGCTTCAGATCTTATCACTGTTTGCATGTATTCAGACTGTTTTGCATGTTTCCCTTTATGGCAGACTTCGCTAATATTATATGACAGTAAAATTATAAGCAAACAAACTGAATAATTATATAACCATTTTAATGAAAATGTCTGCACCACAGTTGAACCATATATCTGTATATTTGTTTTTATTCATGTAGGTATAAAATAAATTTTATTTCCATTTGAAATATTTTTGTTTGTCTGTGGTAGTAATAGGCTAACTACATCTTACATGTCTTATTCACATGCCTCAAGTTATTGGAGATTACATTCTATGAGGAAACTTAACATTGTTGTTTTGTCGACTATTATCCCAGAAGCTACATAGGGATCACTATCTGTCATTCATGTCAGCGTCACAAAATTTAAGTAACACTTTTCTCAGCATCTGCTTGATATTTGACAAAAAGTTTATGAAGATTAATTCCAATATAAAAAAATGGACCCCCTTTTCTAGGTAAGAAGCACCCAGTCTAAATTTTTATATGTGTATGTAATATCATCTAATACAACATGTATTTAAATATCAAGACTGAACAAAAGTGGCCATATCCATTTTAGACAACAAACGTCTTTAATTAGCACAAATGCTAAAATTGTGAAGATTTCAGAAATTTTACATAAATTAATGATGATAGTACCTGTTGACTGTTCATAGTATTGTAAAAAACAGCCCATTAAAAAATGATTTTAAATAAACTGAAGTATTCTACTTTTGAAAAGTGACTTCAATAAGTAGCGATAAGTTAATACATGTATTTTTAATAAACAAATTGTAAAAATGCTAAATTTTGGGGCTTAAAAGGGGTCTTACCAGGCTTACTTCTGTAGTATATTTTCAATTAAAACTAAGTTAAACTGAGTTTAATCAAACAAGATAAGCAATAAACATTATATCTGTCATTATTTTCATTTTTACTATCACATACATTTGTAAAGTTTCTCTTGTAACCAATAAAAAATTCATAAATACGGCAAAATTGCCATCTTGTCCATCTTAAATTGTTATTTTATCGTAAGAAAGGTATCATTTGCCGAGCACCATTTTCTTGCATTTTGTAGAAAAATATGTAAGCTTTATGCTGTATTACATTTTATTAAAAACAAAACATGATCTTACAAGATTCAGGTCTTTAAAAAAGACAAATTTTGCTGATTCGGCACTTTTTCAAAACCATGCAATATCAACCTGCCAGTAGAGGTATTGAGAAATGTCAAAACTATGAAAACTATCCTAATTTTCTTTCATTTTAAGTTGTTTGTTAAGGTATTAGTTATCATTTAGCTGCAACTTTTCTATTATAATACAAAAAACCAGGTCAAAATACCCTAAAATAGGCTTAAAATGGCCTTTTGTCAGTACAGAAATGGACAATTATCGAATGTTCTGCATACACAAATAATGACTGAATATTTTTTCAAAATATTTTGCACAAATAGTTATTACATATTAGGTATCAAAAATACAAAATATCAGTCTGATCGGATAATTTGGGATTCGGACCATTTTGCATGGTTTTACCACAGACTGGCTCTTAACTTAAAATTATATAGTGTTGTTGTCAAATTATACTCGTATTTATTTGTAGATTTGGCTATGTATAGAATTGTAGGAAATATACGGAAGATATAGTAGCATAAAATATTTCCCCCAACAATTACGATATTGTCACACCGGTACGTGATTTTGGCGTTTAAATTTGAGTGTTAAACTTTGCTTTATTTTCGTGTGTTTAATTTTGGCACATAGCGAACGAGTTGTGGATATATAAACCCCGTAAGGTGGTGCCAATGGAACATCACCGCCCAAAAATGAAAATTAGCAATAGGGAACGAAAAATCGTCCCTTTTGTCGTAATTTTTTGTGTAGAACTTCCCGTGTAAAACTGAAATATCTGAATCTAGGAAAGGACAGTTATTATCGTTTATATTTGATTTATTTAAAGTAAGATCCTTTTGGGTAAATTTCGGCAGTATATTTTGAAAATTCTTGATTATTTAACAAAACAATATCATTTAGATAACGGTAAATGTTGTCCAATTTATCAATTAAATGCAATTTAGACGGGTCTTTACTGAGTTTGGTCATAAACTGTGATTCATAACAGTACAAGAACAAGTCTGCTATCAAAGGGGCGCAATTGGTGCACATAGGGGTATACCTACATCCTGTCGATAAACCTTATTGCCGAAACGTACATAGATATCATCAAGGCGAAAATTATCAGCTTCAATCATCTCATCACACCTCCAGTAAGTATATCTAGCATATTTACCTTTCTCTTAAGGGAAAAAGACTTTAAATGAGTTGCTGCAAATATATAAATATATATATACATGTATAAATGCATTCAGATTTACAAAACGACCATTTAATCAAATATGGAATCTTTTGTTTGATAAGATTGTGTGGAAGTGTAGTGTAAAGAGTTGAAAAAGTCAAAACTGTCAACACAATCAAAAGAACCACCAAAAGCACGTAATTTATCTAAAGATGTTTTGACACTCCAAAAATAGTTAATTCCACAACTTTCATATATTTTTTACAAAAGTTAATGATAAGTTCTTTGGTAGTAGTTAAGGAGCTAGTTAAAAGCACTGAAAGATTAGTTGTAGAACACTTACTAGAGGCCGAGATGAAACGATAATCTACTGGTTTTATGTGTAGTTTACTTAACCAATACATAGTAGGGACCTTCAAATGTTCAGAAGCGGCCTTAAGCTGTGATGTGTTTTAATCTTTTTTGTAGCTTTTCAAAATTTATGTTAGGATTGTGTCAACATTATGTAAAAGCTTGATTTTCTTTTTTTTTGTATGCATATTGTTGCGAGGATTGTATTTAATGAACATATCGTTTTGTGCTAAATTCGGAGTAGTGTTAGTAAGAACTTACGCAAGGTAATTACGTTAGGGGTACATTGGAGTTTAGTCAATTCAAATCAAAATCAATGCTAACAACTATTGCAATTTTCTTCCCTGAAGTACTAATTGGGTGTGAATTGAATTTTTGTTACAAGTGCTAGTATAACTAGCTGTCTGGTCGAGAAACAAACCAGACGTACTGTGGACAGAGTGATATCTTTAGGTCCTTTGCGGTCATATAGCTCCTCAACTTTTTCGGTATTATACATCCTTGGCTTTCACATATTCGGCTTTGCGCGTTCCTGATGAAGATAAATCCAGGAAAGCGCTTCGAAGGCATGAAATTTATAACTTGTTGTTTTCATGAATGATAACCCCGCCCAGTATGCAGGAATGGCAAAGACTTTAATTTGCTTAGGAAAACCCCAAAGATAGTGTGGGTCATAAAACAAAATAAGTAGTGTACCATGGTATTATATGTTTAAGATTCTGATAAAGTTTCAATAAATTATGTAATTTGTTAAAAAAAGACCAATCGGGAGATGCACAATGACGTACTTACATGGTGAAAATTCAGAACCATCAACCAGGATGCGGAAATAATTGTTTAATTAAAAGATGGAGTTAGTTCTTTTCAATTGAGCAAGAGGAATAGTAGTGTAAACATGCTACACGATATGAAATTTATGAAGGTAAACAATTAATACAAATGATATTATAATAAAACTGATTTAATCTATTTACAACGAACACTCTTAATGGTGATTGACAATTATAACGTACAATTTTAACAATACCCATTCCTCAGTTACCTATCATTAAAAACTTTAACCGTACAAAGATTCGCATTAATCTAATCACCTTATTGAGAAATAAGACAATATTATAAAAGTCTTCTTTGTTATTTTTATCTTTTTACATATACTTGACCTCAGTAAATACATATTCATTGTTGATAATGGTATGAAAGCTAAGTTATCGTTGGCATGAATTCACTGTAATCACCTTACTGTGTTTGGTGATTACAAGTGTCTATCAAATGTAACATACAATGATATCTGTAGCTATCATTTTGAAACAGATTTAGACGATTCCTTACGGAAAACTTATACACACGCCAAATTGTACATGTTTTTGAATGTTTTTGAATGTCAGTATCATTTTTGTATATTATACATGTGTTAGACTGAAATGTTTAGATATTACATTTTTTAAACCTCTATTCATTTTCCACATTGCTATTTATAATGCCTAGTATATTATAGGATAAGGAATTTACCTGTTCTGTGATGATTTTATGAAAAGCAATTATACATAGCATTTCAGATTCTCAAATTAATATACCTATTATTTGTTTCTATGCTAGTCAAACGACCAATGTTTTAATGAGTGTATACAATATTTGTTAATAATTTTAGTCATAAGACAAATTTGATAATTTCAATTGTACTTCCTATAAAATTTCAACAAAATTAAGATAAAAAGATATCTAATTAAGGTATATTAATGCAGAATTTGACAAACATAGTGTGCAGTTTTAAAATATTCATCTTTTTTCACTTTCTAAAGGAAGCGTGTATTTCCTTCCTATGGTCCTGGTTTCCTAACTCGTTCTGAATATGCATGACATCTTTTCTCCGGGACATTCAGCAAACAAGAATCAATCAATCAATCATAACTTAACAGATTAATCTTAGTGTACATGTATTTCTCATGGGTAATGGTGCAAACATAGAAGGAGACTGTCCCTGACGACATACTTGATTAGCTCCCCTTTGAGTTCAAGCAATTCCTTAATGTTTGTCTTGTTATATTTCAAATGTATTTATGAGATTTGATCAAGTGATATTGTCTCTTATCTTAAATGATAATAAAATTGAGAATGGAAATGGGGAATGTGTCAAAGAGACAACAAACCGACCATAGAACAGACAACAGCAGGAGGTCACCAACAGGTCTTCAATGCAGCGAGAAATTCCCGCACCCGGAGGCGTCCTTCAGCTGGCCCCTAAACAAATATATATACTAGTTCAGTGATAATGAACGCCATACTAAACTCCAAATTGTACACAAGAACTAAAATTAAAAATAATACAAGACTAACAGGCTAGAGGCTCCTGACTTGGGACAGGCGCAAAAATGCGGCGGGGTTAAACATGTTTATGAGATCTCAACCCTCCCCTATACCTCTAGCCAATGTAGAAAAGTAAACGCATAACAATACGCACATTAAAATTCAGTACAAGAGAAGTCCGAGTCTGATGTCAGAAGATGTAACCAAAGAAAATAAACAAAATGACAATAATACATAAATAACAACAGACTACTAGCAGTTAACTGACATGCCAGCTCCAGACTTCAATTAAACTGATTGAAAGATTATGTCTTCATCATATGAATATCAGGCACAATCCTTCCCGTTAGGGGTTTAGTATCATACCATCATAACATATATGAGAAGAACATAACCCGTGTCATGCCAACAACTGGTTTTTAAATACATGTGTTTAGTGCCGATGCAAAGACCCTATAAGTGAATCAATATTAACGCCAAAATATGCAATCTTTAATGACCTGACAACAGTATCGTAACTATATCCCTTCTTAATAAGTCTATTTCAAGGTTTTGTTAGTTTCAGAGGTGAATACTGACATTTTTGTGCTTTATAAAGAATATTTCCATAAAAAATTGGATGTGAAATACCTGAACGTATAAGAAGTCTGCATGTTGAGCTATATTTACGAATGATGTCCTTATACCGATGATAAAATTTAGTAAATGTTTTGACTAGTTTGTGATATTGAAAACCCTGGTGTAATAATTTTTCAGTAATACATAAATTTCTCTCGTTAAAATCTAAAACATTGTTACATACACGAGCGAATCGTACAAGTTGAGATATATAAACACCGTAAGATGGTTACAAGGGAACGTCACCATCTAAAAATGGATAATTAACGATAGGAAATGAAAAATCATCTCTTTTATCATATATTTTAGTATTAAGCTTTCCGTTAATGATATAGATATCAAGATCGAGGAAAGGGCAGTGGTAATTGTTAGTATTAGCTTTATTTAAAGTAAGTTCAACAGGATAAATTTCTTTAGTATACATACTGAAGTCGTCATTATTGAGAGCCAAAATATCATCCAAATATCTAAAAGTATTATTAAATTTGTGTATCAGATGTTGTTTCGATGGGTCTTTGCTGATTTTTGTCATAAATTGTAACTCATAGCAATACAAAAAAAGGTCCGCAATAAGTGGTGCACAGTTAGTTCCCATTGGAATTCCGATAACCTGACGATATACGGAATCTCCAAAGCGAATAAACATGTTATCTAGTAAAAATTCAAGGGCATATATAGTATCAAAGCATGTCCAATTGACATAGTTTTTTTGTTTATTGCTACTAAAAAATGACCTAAAAGAGTTTGAACATATATATTCACATTCTGACTTTTTAAATGCCCATTTAATTAGGTGTGTGAATTTTTTCTTAATGAAAATGTGAGGCAATGTGGTATATAGGGTAGAAAAATCAAAACTTTGAACAGATTCAAAATCACCAATATATGCATGTAATTTATCAAGTACTTCCAACGAGTTCTTGACACTCCAAAAGTAATTAATTCCACTATTTTCGAAGGCCTTATTTGAACAATTTATTATCAGGTTTTTTATTGTACCAAGTGTACTGGTAAGAAGAATAGACAATTTAGTAGTGGAACAATGGCTTGAAGACGAAATGAATCTATATTTGTAAGGTGTTTTGTGTAGCTTCGGAAGCCAATACATAGTTGGGACTTTCATTGTATTTGGTTCTGCATGTAAAGCGGTAGCTAAAAGTTTATGTTTGTTACAGATGTCGTTTTCTGAAAATAGAGTCAGTTGGAATGTTGGTGAATTGGTGATTTCTTTTTTCAGAACCTCAATGTAAAATTTACGTCAAACAATAATAATATTATTAGCAGCTTTATCGGCCGGGACAAAAACAAATTCCTTGGCTAGTTCTTTTAGTTTATGTTTGATACGAGCTATTGGTTTATTGTGGTTATTGTTAAGAGTAAAATGTTCTTTAAAATGTTGAATACGTATATCAACTATGTTCATTACTGAATTAAAAAAAGAGTCCAAAGATTTTTTGTCAGCTTTTTCCCGTTTTATCCATTTCAAACAGTAAGTATGGAGTGAGTCGTGGATGATATACCGACACTCATTCCAATTAATAATTGACGGGGGACGATATTTAGGTCCTTTACTGAGGAATGATTTTAACTCTCGGTCTTGAACGATGTTAAGATCTCCTGTTATAACAATGGGTCCATAAATGTATTCTGAATTACTGCAATTACATGAAGTAGATGTATTTTCACTGATATTAACATCATTACACAATTGGCTATAATTAAACACAAATTTCCGGGTAGATTTCTTGTAAATATAACAAATAAGAGGGAGCTCAGTATTATCAAAATATCCCGGAATTTGTTCTTTAACAGAATGGTCGTTAAAAATACCGGCAATATTTACAAAATCAAAACCTTTATTGAATACAATAGTGTCTTAGGATTGATATAAAGGATTTATGACTATGTCCCTCTAAGTTGAGACAGAGACACTGACACATCGTATTAGTTAACTAAATCATTATTGTAACTTTTCAACTTGTATAATATTGATTTCAGTCGTTTTTCCTAGAAGTAGTATTTTAGGTGTAAGAAAAATACCGCATTGAATGAATTAAGGAAACAATAGTTTATCAATGTTCCAAATCTCATAAAACGACCTAGAAGATAAATCATGGTAGTGCACAAATACCGAGGAAAAGACATAAACTCCAAAGGGAAAAAAACCCAAATTTGTTGACAAGGTAAGCGTCTACTGTTCTGCATGCATAACCCAGTCAAGATGTAACAATCAAGAAAAGGACAGAGTCGATGAGATTAAAGATTAGACGACTTATCTGGTATATTAACATCTAAGACTGCGACATAAAGTAGGACATAGGGTATGATACTGTTGAAAAATGGGAAGTTGACAAATGGAAAGTTGAAATAATCTCGTTTATCATATATTCTATTTTGAAGTCGTCCATCTTTGTCCACATCGAGGAAAAGATCAAGATATGAAGCAGACCGTTTTGTTTCGAGAGTAGCATTAATATCACGTTCACTGGGATATATGAGGTACAGCACTTACGGAATTGTAGATTATTGAATGACAGAACATCATCAATATATCTGACAGTGAAATTAATGGACTTTGAAAGGTTTGGGGTTTTTTTTATTCCTTGAGAAGATTTTGTATGAACTCTGCTTCATATGACTACAATTTCAAGTCTGCAAGTTGGAGTGTACAATTATTATCCATTGGACTACAGACTGTCAGCTGAAATATCAATTCACCATACTGAACAAATGTTGTCGATCAAAATGTCGAGCATTTTGATGATATCAGCGCTTTTGTTTTTTGAAATAAGTGGGTTTTTTTTACCAAAAAAGATTTTTTCATGACCTAAAGGAAGATTTTTTTTTATCTACATCACCCATCTTTGTATTTAAAATCTACAATATGACGATGTGTTTTTCTTTCAGTTGAGCATGAGAATATGAATATAAAGCGTAGAAAATCTCAATTCTAAGTATTTCTGCAAAAATATCAAGATAATGATTGAAGATTTTGCAGCAGAACTCTTTAAAAATTTCAATGTATTATTAATCAAGTCAGTATATTGTATTTATGCATTCTCATAATATATTTGATATTTAAACGCTTTAATAATGGCAAAGGATTTATTACTAATGGTAATTGGGAAGCTTAAAATGAAATCGTTACGTTTGGCATGCATTTTCCTAATTTCAAGTCGTTCATATGTGTCAATATTAAGATAAAACATGTTAAGAAGTAACATGATTTCCGTCGGTAAAATTAACATTTTATTTAGATGAGTAAGGTGCTTAAGAGGTACGAATTTTGTTCGTTTATTCTTTGCATAAATATAGCAACAAGTTGGCCCAAATGGTGCACAATTAATACCAACTTGAATACCAAGTGTTTGTCCATATATTATTATCTCGACAGATTTGTTGTTGACGAAAAATTACAGCATTTTGTTAAAATCATCTTCGGTGTTCTTGTCGTTGAACTCTGTTAGACTTTAAAAGGTGTAAGAAATTTTTATCTATGATTCCCATTTCTGTCCGAAATGTGAAAATAAGGTTATGTGTTATGATTGCCAATGAGATCAATGGATGTGTAAAGCGCTATTCTAATTAGAAAATGTAGTCGATTTTTCAATTTATTAAGAGGAATAGTAGTGTAATAAAGTATACGATATAAAATATATTATTGCAAATTAGACTGTACTAAGCTTATTAAATCTGTTTTAGCATCAACACTTTAAATTGCGCTTGACAATCACAAAGAACAATGTATGTTTTATTAACAATACTCATTTGTCAATGATTGATTATCTATTATTATAACTTTAATTGAACAAAAGAGTCTCAATGATCTAATCAACTTAGTTTACAGCAAATTAAGAAATATGACTCTATTATAACAATGTTCTTTGTTATTTTATTCTTTTTACTTATAAATGACCTCAGTAAATGCCTTCTTATTGTTGCTACAGGTAATATCATTACATTTAGGTTGAAGTCGTAGTCAAGTCCATGTTGGAATACACTTACCGTGTTAAAATTATAATTTTCCACCTTACCATCTTTGGTAATTGCAAGTGTTTTCAAATAGCAATATAGAATGTTACATTAACTTACCATTGTAATATCGTTATATTCAATCCCAAGGAAAAACGGAACAAACGTCAAGAAGTTTTTGTAAGTAGTTAATGGATAAAAAAATAAGAGAATGTGGTTCAATTGCCAATGAGACAACTATCCATCAGAGTCCATATGACAAAGCACTGTGTTTGTGGATTCAGAAAATGATGGGTTGTTCCCTTGGAGAAATTGTTGTGCAACGAGCCATTAAACGCCTGTTGAATGTCAGATTTTAATTAATAGTAAACTTGTAGGTCCTGCATTGTAGAATTTGTTGTCGAAACCGGGTCCTACTATTTTGACACGACAAATTCCTTTCGCTTCATGCATAGGAATACAAATATTGAGGTGCGAAAAGTGTTTTATCTTACAATTTCCATGTATATACCTTTTATTTCGTACGTTTCTTTTTGAATAATGGGCACAATTATATGAAAAATTAAACAAATTCGATGAAAGGTTTACTCTACTAATAATTTTGCCGTGTATTTTTAGTTATTTCTCCATCCGTCTTGAACAAATGTAGAAAATATAACATCTCGCAATTAAAAAAGTAATAATTGTATTTATATCCTAAAATTCAATACAAATAACAAATAAATAATCAGAAATTCCTCATTTTCTATGTCAGTAGGTGTTCCCCAAACGTACTGGATATCATATATTATTATACTTCACGTTAAAATGCCAGATTTTAATTGGCTAATACGAAGTAGATAATTTATTCAATCCCATGGATGAGTGGGAGACAATTTCTTGAGTGTCACCCTCATGTGCAGATCAATCAAAAATCAACTATTTAAAGGACTGAACCAATTATTGGATTTACATCAATAAATTAAAGACAATGCTCAAGTTCTACGTTTTAGCCTCAGGACTTTTTCATAGACTGTCAAAATAAAAAAATGTCATCCTTCATGCACTTCTGTTTTAACGTTGTTATGTACGTGATATCATAGTTGTGTACTTTGAATTTAAAATTTAACAGTAAAATACTATAATGATAGAACATTCAGTATAATAAATTAAATAACGCATAGCTGAGAAGACGATAGAGCAGAGTGTTGTTACCCCTCTGAAAAACATTGTCAACCTTGGCTTGGGCTCAGTTGACAATGTTTTCTCGAAATAACAATTTGCGCTATCACCCTCTAAGCTATGTGTTTTTATATATTATTATACTTCATGTCAAAATGCCAGATTTTGATTGGTTTATACGGAGGGAGACAATTTACTCTATTCTATGGTAAATACTATATTACCCTTCACGGAGACGCTTGATCAAGTGTGCACTTTATTAAATACGGATGGTTATGTGCAAGACGTCATAGTTTATTACTTTAAATTTGAAATTTAATAGACAGTAATAACAGAACATTCAGTATAATAAATTAAATAATACATATCTGAGAGGATGATAGGGCAGATTGTTACCCCTCGAAAAGACATTGCCAACCTTGGGTTCGCTTCAGTTGACAATGTTTTCTCGGGGTAACAATCTACTCTATCACCCTCTTTGATTGTAACCGGGTCCTACTATTTTGACACGACAAATTCCTTTCGCTTCATGCATAGGAATACAAATATTGAGGTGCGAAAAGTGTTTTATCTTACAATTTCCATGTATATACCTTTTATTTCGTACGTTTCTTTTTGAATAATGGGCACAATTATATGAAAAATTAAACAAATTCGATGAAAGGTTTACTCTACTAATAATTTTGCCGTGTATTTTTAGTTATTTCTCCATCCGTCTTGAACAAATGTAGAAAATATAACATCTCGCAATTAAAAAAGTAATAAATGTATTTATATCCTAAAATTCAATACAAATAACAAATAAATAATCAGAAATTCCTCATTTTCTATGTCAGTAGGTGTTCCCCAACCGTACTGGATATCATATATTATTATACTTCACGTTAAAATGCCAGATTTTAATTGGCTAATACGAAGGAGATAATTTATTCAATCCCATGGATGAGTGGGAGACAATTTCTTGAGTGTCACCCTCATGTGCAGATCAATCAAAAATCAACTATTTAAAGGACTGAACCAATTATTGGATTTACATCAATAAATTAAAGACAATGCTCAAGTTCTACGTTTTAGCCTCAGGACTTTTTCATAGACTGTCAAAATAAAAAAATGTCATCCTTCATGCACTTCTGTTTTAACGTTGTTATGTACGTGATATCATAGTTGTGTACTTTGAATTTAAAATTTAACAGTAAAATACTATAATGATAGAACATTCAGTATAATAAATTAAATAACGCATAGCTGAGAAGACGATAGAGCAGAGTGTTGTTACCCCTCTGAAAAACATTGTCAACCTTGGCTTGGGCTCAGTTGACAATGTTTTCTCGAAATAACAATTTGCGCTATCACCCTCTAAGCTATGTGTTTTTATATATTATTATACTTCATGTCAAAATGCCAGATTTTGATTGGTTAATACGGAGGGAGACAATTTACTCTATTCTATGGTAAATACTATATTACCCTTCACGGAGACGCTTGATCAAGTGTGCACTTTATTAAATACGGATGGTTATGTGCAAGACGTCATAGTTTATTACTTTAAATTTGAAATTTAATGGACAGTAATAACAGAACATTCAGTATAATAAATTAAATAATACATATCTGAGAGGATGATAGGGCAGATTGTTACCCCTCGAAAAGACATTGCCAACCTTGGGTTCGCTTCAGTTGACAATGTTTTCTCGGGGTAACAATCTACTCTATCACCCTCTTTGATTGTAACCGGGTCCTACTATTTTGACACGACAAATTCCTTTCGCTTCATGCATAGGAATACAAATATTGAGGTGCGAAAAGTGTTTTATCTTACAATTTCCATGTATATACCTTTTATTTCGTACGTTTCTTTTTGAATAATGGGCACAATTATATGAAAAATTAAACAAATTCGATGAAAGGTTTACTCTACTAATAATTTTGCCGTGTATTTTTAGTTATTTCTCCATCCGTCTTGAACAAATGTAGAAAATATAACATCTCGCAATTAAAAAAGTAATAAATGTATTTATATCCTAAAATTCAATACAAATAACAAATAAATAATCAGAAATTCCTCATTTTCTATGTCAGTAGGTGTTCCCCAACCGTACTGGATATCATATATTATTATACTTCACGTTAAAATGCCAGATTTTAATTGGCTAATACGAAGGAGATAATTTATTCAATCCCATGGATGAGTGGGAGACAATTTCTTGAGTGTCACCCTCATGTGCAGATCAATCAAAAATCAACTATTTAAAGGACTGAACCAATTATTGGATTTACATCAATAAATTAAAGACAATGCTCAAGTTCTACGTTTTAGCCTCAGGACTTTTTCATAGACTGTCAAAATAAAAAAATGTCATCCTTCATGCACTTCTGTTTTAACGTTGTTATGTACGTGATATCATAGTTGTGTACTTTGAATTTAAAATTTAACAGTAAAATACTATAATGATAGAACATTCAGTATAATAAATTAAATAACGCATAGCTGAGAAGACGATAGAGCAGAGTGTTGTTACCCCTCTGAAAAACATTGTCAACCTTGGCTTGGGCTCAGTTGACAATGTTTTCTCGAAATAACAATTTGCGCTATCACCCTCTAAGCTATGTGTTTTTATATATTATTATACTTCATGTCAAAATGCCAGATTTTGATTGGTTAATACGGAGGGAGACAATTTACTCTATTCTATGGTAAATACTATATTACCCTTCACGGAGACGCTTGATCAAGTGTGCACTTTATTAAATACGGATGGTTATGTGCAAGACGTCATAGTTTATTACTTTAAATTTGAAATTTAATAGACAGTAATAACAGAACATTCAGTATAATAAATTAAATAATACATATCTGAGAGGATGATAGGGCAGATTGTTACCCCTCGAAAAGACATTGCCAACCTTGGGTTCGCTTCAGTTGACAATGTTTTCTCGGGGTAACAATCTACTCTATCACCCTCTCAGCTATGTGTTATCTTTATACTATCGAGTCCAAACTTGTATTGCCGGGATACATAGACACAGTACTATATCAATCGACCATAACTAAACAGATTTTCGTCGGCCTTGTCATGGATTTTGCTGCATGAATACAAAGACCTGATTGACATTGCTATCAGGTACAAAATATATGTCGTCAGTAGTCAATATATAAAAACTGACGAGGAAAGGTAACACCCGGCCACCGAAAGCTTGATTGTTGTCGAGCCTAGGTGGTCGAGTGGTCTAGCGCGCCGGGTATAGTGCAAGGCGATTTGGTGCCACGATATCTCAGTAGCATGAGTTCGAATCCTGGCCAGGGAAGAACAAAAATTTGCTTCCGCAAAATTACAGATCTAACATTTTTGGGTTGTTATTTAGACGTATGATATATACAGAATGTGTTTTCAGCCTTGTATCACCATCATTAGTGGATAATATCTGTTGTAGAGTCGTCACTGGTTCAGACGTACTTATATATATATATAATTACATCTTCATGCCTTATATATCATGTACTGTGTTACGACGCTAGATTAAAACTGACGAGGAAAGGTAACACCCGGCCACCGAAAGTTTTATTATTGTAGAGCCTAGGTGGTCGAGTGGTCTAGCGTGTCGGGCACAGTGCAAGGCGATTTGGTGCCACGATATCTCAGTAGCATGAGTTCGAATCCCGGCCAGGGAAGAACAAAAAATTTGCTAATGCAAATTTAAAGATCTAACATTGTTGGGTTGTTATTTAGACGAATTATATCAGCAGGGTTTAAGAACATCTGTTGTTCGACCTGTTAGTCAAATGCGTTTTGTTAAAATATACTTTTTCACTTTTTTGGTTTTTTGGAAAATGTTGTTTGTGCTGTATTTAGACCCCTCTAACAAGAATTTTTTTTTTGCATGCACACGTATAAAAATTGCGGTTTTTATCCAACGCAACCATAGGTTTGAATGTTGATTTCAATTTAGACTTGTTTATATATATATATATATATATACAGCACAAACAACATTTTCCAAAAGACCAAATGAGTGAAAAAGTATATTTTAACAAAACGCATTTGACTAGCAGGTCGAACAACTGATGTTCTTAAACCCTGCTGACTGCCATTGGCGATTGCCAAATAAACGGATCACAAGATGTAACAAAATAGATCTTATTATTAATTTATTACCAAACAGAAAACAATAAACTTGCGGAAAAAGATGGTATACCACAAACATGAGGTGCAAAAATTTGTACACCATATCCGGATTTCGACAATTAATGTCTCTTCAGTGATGTTAGGAATCGAAACGGTATTTTGAAGGCCATATAATTTACCTCAATTTAGGATAGACTCTTGAATTTTGAAAGAGTCAAAATAGGATGAACGGATCATATAAGCCCGAAGGCAAATATAATACAAGCCCAAACGAAAAAATATAAACAAGTCTAAATTGAAAACAACGTTCAAACCTATAATTGCGTTGGATAAAAACCGCAATTTTTATACGTGTGCATGCAAAACAAATTTCTTGGTAGAGGGGTCTAAATACAGCACAAACAACATTTTCCAAAAAACCAAATGAATGAAAAAGTATATTTTAACAAAACGCATTTGACTAGCAGGTCGAACAACTGATGTTCTTAAACCCTGCTGACTGCCATTGGCGATTGCCAAATAAACGGATCACAAGATGTAACAAAATAGATCTTATTATTAATTTATAACCAAACAGAAAACAATAAACTTGCGGAAAAAGATGGTATACCACAAACATGAGGTGCAAAAATTTGTACACCATATCCGGATTTCGACAATTAATATCTTTTCAGTGATGTTAGGAATCGAAACGGTATTTGGAAGGCCAAATAATTTACCTCAATTTAGGATAGACTCTTGAATTTTGAAAGAGTCAAAATAGGATGAACGGATCATATAAACCCGAAGGCAAATATAATACAAGCCCAAACGAAAAAATATAAACAAGTCTAAATTGAAAACAACGTTCAAACCTATGATTGCGTTGGATAAAAACCGTAATTTTTATACGTGTGCATGCAAAACAAATTTCTTGGTAGAGGGGTCTAAATACAGCACAAACAACATTTTCCAAAAGACCAAATGAGTGAAAAAGTTTATTATAAAACAAATGTTCTTAAACCCTGCTGGCTGCCATTGGCGATTGCCAAATAAACGGATCACCGATGTAATAAATGGATCTTAATTTAAATTTAATACTTATTTATCCGGATTTCGACAATTAATATCTTTTCAGTGATGTTAGGAATCGAAACGGTATTTGGAAGGCCAAATAATTTACCTCAATTTAGGATAGACTCTTGAATTTTGAAAGAGTCAAAATAGGATGAACGGATCATATAAACCCGAAGGCAAATATAATACAAGCCCAAACGAAAAAATATAAACAAGTCTAAATTGAAAACAACGTTCAAACCTATGATTGCGTTGGATAAAAACCGCAATTTGTATACGTGTGCATGAAAAACAAATTTCTTATTAGAGGGGTCTAAATACAGCACAAACAACATTTTCCAAAAGACCAAAAGAGAAAAAAAGTATATTTTAAACAAACGCATTTGACTAACAGGTCGAACAACAAATGTTCTTAAACCCTGCTGACTGCCATTGGCAATTGCCAAATAAACGGATCACCGATGTAATAAATGGATCTTAAATATAAAATTTAATACTAAACAGAAAACAATAAACTTGCGGATATATATATATATATCTATATATATATATATATATATATACAAGTCTAAATTGAAAACAACGTTCAAACCTATGATTGCGTTGGATAAAAACCGCAATTTTTATACGTGTGCATGCAAAACAAATTTCTTGTTAGAGGGGTCTAAATACAGCACGAACAACATTTTTCCAAAAGACCAAAAGAGTGAAAAAGTATATTTTAACAAAACGCATTTGACTAACAGGTCGAACAACAAATGTTCTTAATCCCTGCTGACTGCCATTGACGATTGCCAAATAAACGAATCACCGATGTAATGAATGGATCTTAAATATAAAATTTAATACTAAACAAAAAACAATTAACTTGCGGAAAAGATGTTATACCGCAAACAAAAGGTGCAAAGGTTTTTGTACACCATATCCGGATTTCGACAATTAATGTCTCTTCAGTGATGTTAGGAATCGAAACGGTATTTGGAAAGCCATACAATTTACCTCAATTTAGGATAAACTCTTGAATTTTGAGGAGTCAAAATAGGATGAACGGATCATATAAACCCGAAGGCAAATATAATACAAGCCCAAACGAAAAAATATAAACAAGTCTAAATTGAAATAACGTTCAAACCTATGATTGCGTTGGATAAAAAACGCAATTTTTATACGTGTGCATGCAAAACAAATTTCTTGTTAGAGGGGTCTAAATACAGCACAAACAACATTTTTCCAAAAGACCAAAAGAGTGAAAAAGTATATTTTAACAAAACGCATTTGACTAGCAGGTCGAACAACAAATGTTCTTAAACCCTGCTGACTGCCATTGGCGATTGCCAAATAAACGAATCACCCATGTAATAAATGGATCTTAAATATAAAATTTAATACTAAACAGAAAACAATTAACTTGCGGAAAAGATGTTATACCGCAAACAAAAGGTGCAAAGTTTTTTGTACACCATATCCGGATTTCGACAATTAATGTCTCTTCAGTGATGTTAGGAATCGAAACGGTATTTGGAAAGCCATACAATTTACCTCAATTTAGGATAGACTCTTGAATTTTGAGGAGTCAAAATAGGATGAACGAATCATATAAACCCGAAGGCAAATATAATACAAGCCCAAACGAAAAAATATAAACAAGTCTAAATTGAAAACAACGTTCAAACCTATGATTGCGTTGGATAAAAACCGCAATTTTTATACGTGTGCATGCAAAACAAATTTCTTGTTAGAGGGGCCTAAATACAGCACAAACAACATTTTTCCAAAAGACCAAAAGAGTGAAAAAGTATATTTTAACAAAACGCATTTGACTAACAGGTCGAACAACTGGTGTTCTTAAACCCTGCTGACTGCCATTGGCGATTGCCAAATAAACGAATCACCGATGTAATAAATGGATCTTAAATATAAAATTTAATACTAAACAGAAAACAATTAACTTGCGGAAAAGATGTTATACCGCAAACAAAAGGTGCAAAGGTTTTTGTACACCATATCCGGATTTCGACAATTAATGTCTCTTCAGTGATGTTAGGAATCGAAACGGTATTCGGAAAGCCATACAATTTACCTCAATTTAGGATAGACTCTTGAATTTTGAGGAGTCAAAATAGGATGAACGGATCACATAAACCCGAAGGAAAATATAATACAAGCCCAAACGAAAAAATATAAACAAGTCTAAATTGAAAACAACGTTCAAACCTATGATTGCGTTGGATAAAAACCGCAATTTTTATACGTGTGCATGCAAAACAAATTTCTTGTTAGAGGGGTCTAAATACAGCACGAACAACATTTTTCCAAAAGACCAAAAGAGTGAAAAAGTATATTTTAACAAAACGCATTTGACTAACAGGTCGAACAACAAATGTTCTTAAACCCTGCTGACTGCCATTGGCGATTGCCAAATAAACGAATCACCGATGTAATGAATGGATCTTAAATATAAAATTTAATACTAAACAAAAAACAATTAACTTGCGGAAAAGATGTTATACCGCAAACAAAAGGTGCAAAGGTTTTTGTACACCATATCCGGATTTCGACAATTAATGTCTCTTCAGTGATGTTAGGAATCGAAACGGTATTTGGAAAGCCATACAATTTACCTCAATTTAGGATAAACTCTTGAATTTTGAGGAGTCAAAATAGGATGAACGGATCATATAAACCCGAAGGCAAATATAATACAAGCCCAAACGAAAAAATATAAACAAGTCTAAATTGAAAACAACGTTCAAACCTATGATTGCGTTGGATAAAAAACGCAATTTTTATACGTGTGCATGCAAAACAAATTTCTTGTTAGAGGGGTCTAAATACAGCACAAACAACATTTTTCCAAAAGACCAAAAGAGTGAAAAAGTATATTTTAACAAAACGCATTTGACTAGCAGGTCGAACAACAAATGTTCTTAAACCCTGCTGACTGCCATTGGCGATTGCCAAATAAACGAATCACCCATGTAATAAATGGATCTTAAATATAAAATTTAATACTAAACAGAAAACAATTAACTTGCGGAAAAGATGTTATACCGCAAACAAAAGGTGCAAAGTTTTTTGTACACCATATCCGGATTTCGACAATTAATGTCTCTTCAGTGATGTTAGGAATCGAAACGGTATTTGGAAAGCCATACAATTTACCTCAATTTAGGATAGACTCTTGAATTTTGAGGAGTCAAAATAGGATGAACGAATCATATAAACCCGAAGGCAAATATAATACAAGCCCAAACGAAAAAATATAAACAAGTCTAAATTGAAAACAACGTTCAAACCTATGATTGCGTTGGATAAAAACCGCAATTTTTATACGTGTGCATGCAAAACAAATTTCTTGTTAGAGGGGTCTAAATACAGCACAAACAACATTTTTCCAAAAGACCAAAAGAGTGAAAAAGTATATTTTAACAAAACGCATTTGACTAACAGGTCGAACAACTGGTGTTCTTAAACCCTGCTGACTGCCATTGGCGATTGCCAAATAAACGAATCACCGATGTAATAAATGGATCTTAAATATAAAATTTAATACTAAACAGAAAACAATTAACTTGCGGAAAAGATGTTATACCGCAAACAAAAGGTGCAAAGGTTTTTGTACACCATATCCGGATTTCGACAATTAGTGTCTCTTCAGTGATGTTAGGAATCGAAACGGTATTCGGATAGCCATACAATTTACCTCAATTTAGGATAGACTCTTGAATTTTGAGGAGTCAAAATAGGATGAACGGATCACATAAACCCGAAGGAAAATATAATACAAGCCCAAACGAAAAAATATAAACAAGTCTAAATTGAAAACAACGTTCAAACCTATGATTGCGTTGGATAAAAACCGCAATTTTTATACGTGTGCATGCAAAACACATTTCTTGTTAGAGGGGTCTAAATACAGCACGAACAACATTTTTCCAAAAGACCAAAAGAGTGAAAAAGTATATTTTAACAAAACGCATTTGACTAACAGGTCGAACAACAAATGTTCTTAAACCCTGCTGACTGCCATTGGCGATTGCCAAATAAACGAATCACCGATGTAATAAATGGATCTTAAATATAAAATTTAATACTAAACAAAAAACAATTAACTTGCGGAAAAGATGTTATACCGCAAACAAAAGGTGCAAAGGTTTTTGTACACCATATCCGGATTTCGACAATTAATGTCTCTTCAGTGATGTTAGGAATCGAAACGGTATTTGGAAAGCCATACAATTTACCTCAATTTAGGATAGACTCTTGAATTTTGAGGAGTCAAAATAGGATGAACGGATCATATAAACCCGAAGGCAAATATAATACAAGCCCAAACGAAAAAATATAAACAAGTCTAAATTGAAAACAACGTTCAAACCTATGATTGCGTTGGATAAAAAACGCAATTTTTATACGTGTGCATGCAAAACAAATTTCTTGTTAGAGGGGTCTAAATACAGCACAAACAACATTTTTCCAAAAGACCAAAAGAGTGAAAAAGTATATTTTAACAAAACGCATTTGACTAGCAGGTCGAACAACAAATGTTCTTAAACCCTGCTGACTGCCATTGGCGATTGCCAAATAAACGAATCACCCATGTAATAAATGGATCTTAAATATAAAATTTAATACTAAACAAAAAACAATTAACTTGCGGAAAAGATGTTATACCGCAAACAAAAGGTGCAAAGTTTTTTGTACACCATATCCGGATTTCGACAATTAATGTCTCTTCAGTGATGTTAGGAATCGAAACGGTATTTGGAAAGCCATACAATTTACCTCAATTTAGGATAGACTCTTGAATTTTGAGGAGTCAAAATAGGATGAACGAATCATATAAACCCGAAGGCAAATATAATACAAGCCCAAACGAAAAAATATAAACAAGTCTAAATTGAAAACAACGTTCAAACCTATGATTGCGTTGGATAAAAACCGCAATTTTTATACGTGTGCATGCAAAACAAAATTCTTGTTAGAGGGGTCTAAATACAGCACTAACAACATTTTTCCAAAAGACCAAAAGAGTGAAAAAGTATATTTTAACAAAACGCATTTGACTAACAGGTCGAACAACAAATGTTCTTAAACCCTGCTGACTGCCATTGGCGATTGCCAAATAAACGAATCACCGATGTAATAAATGGATCTTAAATATAAAATTTAATACTAAACAGAAAACAATTAACTTGCGGAAAAGATGTTATACCGCAAACAAAAGGTGCAAAGGTTTTTGTACACCATATCCGGATTTTGACAATTAATGTCTCTTCAGTGATGTTGGGAATCGAAACGGTTTTTGGAAAGCCATACAATTTACCTCAATTTAGGATAGACTCTTGAATTTTGAGGAGTCAAAATAGGATGAACGGATCATATAAACCCGAAGGCAAATATAATACAAGCCCAAACGAAAAAATATAAACAAGTCTAAATTGAAAACAACGTTCAAACCTATGATTGCGTTGGATAAAAACCGCAATTTTTATACGTGTGCATGCAAAACAAATTTCTTGTTAGAGGGGTCTAAATACAGCACTAACAACATTTTTCGAAAAGACCAAAAGAGTGAAAAAGTATATTTTAACAAAACGCATTTGACTAACAGGTCGAACAACAAATGTTCTTAAACCCTGCTGATTGCCATTGGCGATTGCCGAATAAACGAATCACCGATGTAATAAATGGATCTTAGATATAAAATTTAATACTAAACAGAAAACAATTAACTTGCGGAAAAGATGTTATACCGCAAACAAAAGGTGCAAAGGTTTTTGTACACCATATCCGGATTTCGACAATTAATGTCTCTTCAGTGATGTTGGGAATCGAAACGGTATTTGGAAAGCCATACAATTTACCTCAATTAAGGATAGACTCTTGAATTTTGAGGAGTCAAAATAGGATGAACGGATCATATGAACCCGAAGGCAAATATAATACAAGCCCAAACGCAAAAATATAAACAAGTCTAAATTGAAAACAACGTTCAAACCTATGATTGCGTTGGATAAAAACCCGCAATTTTTATACATGTAAATGCAAAACAAATTTCATGTTAGAGGGATCTAAATACAGCACTAACAAAATTTTTCCAAAAGACCAAAAGAGTGAAAAAGTATATTTTAACAAAACGCATTTGACTAACAGGTCGAACAACAAATGTTCTTAAACCCTGCTGACTGCCATTGGCGATTGCCAAATAAACGAATCACCGATGTAATAAATGGATCTTAAATATAAAATTTAATACTAAACAAAAAACAATTAACTTGCGGAAAAGATGTTATACCGCAAACAAAAGGTGCAAAGGTTTTTGTACACCATATCCGGATTTCGACAATTAATGTCTCTTCAGTGATGTTAGGAATCGAAACGGTATTTGGAAAGCCATACAATTTATCTTAATTTAGGATAGACTCTTGAATTTTGAGGAGTCAAAATAGGATGAACGGATCATATAAACCCGAAGGCAAATATAATACAAGCCCAAACGAAAAAATATAAACAAGTCTAAATTGAAAACAACGTTCAAACCTATGATTGCGTTGGATAAAAACCCGCAATTTTTATACATGTAAATGCAAAACAAATTTCTTGTTAGAGGGATCTAAATACAGCACAAAAAACATTTTTCCAAAAGACCAAAAGAGTGAAAAAGTATATTTTAACAAAACGCATTTGACTAACAGGTCGAACAACAAATGTTCTTAAACCCTGCTGACTGCCATTGGCGATTGCCAAATAAACGAAGCACCGATGTAATAAATGGATCTTAAATATAAAATTTAATACTAAACAAAAAACAATTAACTTGCGGAAAAGATGTTATACCGCAAACAAAAGGTGCAAAGGTTTTTGTACACCACATCCGGATTTCGACAATTAATGTCTCTTCAGTGATGTTAGGAATCGAAACGGTATTTGGAAAGCCATACAATTTACCTCAATTTAGGATAGACTCTTGAATTTTGAGGAGTCAAAATAGGATGAACGGATCATATAAACCCGAAGGCAAATATAATACAAGCCCAAACGAAAAAATATAAACAAGTCTAAATTGAAAACAACGTTCAAACCTATGATTGCGTTGGATAAAAACCGCAATTTTTATACGTGTGCATGCAAAACAAATTTCTTGTTAGAGGGGTCTAAATACAGCACTAACAACATTTTTCGAAAAGACCAAAAGAGTGAAAAAGTATATTTTAACAAAACGCATTTGACTAACAGGTCGAACAACAAATGTTCTTAAACCCTGCTGATTGCCATTGGCGATTGCCGAATAAACGAATCACCGATGTAATAAATGGATCTTAGATATAAAATTTAATACTAAACAGAAAACAATTAACTTGCGGAAAAGATGTTATACCGCAAACAAAAGGTGCAAAGGTTTTTGTACACCATATCCGGATTTCGACAATTAATGTCTCTTCAGTGATGTTGGGAATCGAAACGGTATTTGGAAAGCCATACAATTTACCTCAATTAAGGATAGACTCTTGAATTTTGAGGAGTCAAAATAGGATGAACGGATCATATGAACCCGAAGGCAAATATAATACAAGCCCAAACGCAAAAATATAAACAAGTCTAAATTGAAAACAACGTTCAAACCTATGATTGCGTTGGATAAAAACCCGCAATTTTTATACATGTAAATGCAAAACAAATTTCATGTTAGAGGGATCTAAATACAGCACTAACAAAATTTTTCCAAAAGACCAAAAGAGTGAAAAAGTATATTTTAACAAAACGCATTTGACTAACAGGTCGAACAACAAATGTTCTTAAACCCTGCTGACTGCCATTGGCGATTGCCAAATAAACGAATCACCGATGTAATAAATGGATCTTAAATATAAAATTTAATACTAAACAAAAAACAATTAACTTGCGGAAAAGATGTTATACCGCAAACAAAAGGTGCAAAGGTTTTTGTACACCATATCCGGATTTCGACAATTAATGTCTCTTCAGTGATGTTAGGAATCGAAACGGTATTTGGAAAGCCATACAATTTATCTTAATTTAGGATAGACTCTTGAATTTTGAGGAGTCAAAATAGGATGAACGGATCATATAAACCCGAAGGCAAATATAATACAAGCCCAAACGAAAAAATATAAACAAGTCTAAATTGAAAACAACGTTCAAACCTATGATTGCGTTGGATAAAAACCCGCAATTTTTATACATGTAAATGCAAAACAAATTTCTTGTTAGAGGGATCTAAATACAGCACAAAAAACATTTTTCCAAAAGACCAAAAGAGTGAAAAAGTATATTTTAACAAAACGCATTTGACTAACAGGTCGAACAACAAATGTTCTTAAACCCTGCTGACTGCCATTGGCGATTGCCAAATAAACGAAGCACCGATGTAATAAATGGATCTTAAATATAAAATTTAATACTAAACAAAAAACAATTAACTTGCGGAAAAGATGTTATACCGCAAACAAAAGGTGCAAAGGTTTTTGTACACCACATCCGGATTTCGACAATTAATGTCTCTTCAGTGATGTTAGGAATCGAAACGGTATTTGGAAAGCCATACAATTTACCTCAATTTAGGATAGACTCTTGAATTTTGAGGAGTCAAAATAGGATGAACGGATCATATAAACCCGAAGGCAAATATAATACAAGCCCAAACGAAAAAATATAAACAAGTCTAAATTGAAAACAACGTTCAAACCTATGATTGCGTTGGATAAAAACCGCAATTTTTATACGTGTGCATGCAAAACAAATTTCTTGTTAGAGGGGTCTAAATACAGCACAAACAACATTTTTCCAAAAGACCAAAAGAGTGAAAAAGTATATTTTAACAAAACGCATTTGACTAACAGGTCGGACAACAAATGTTCTTAAACCCTGCTGACTGCCATTGGCGATTGCCAAATAAACGAATCACCGATGTAATAAATGGATCTTAAATATAAAATTTAATACTAAACAGAAAACAATTAACTTGCGGAAAAGATGTTATACCGCAAACAAAAGGTGCAAAGGTTTTTGTACACCATATCCGGATTTCGACAATTAATGTCTCTTCAGTGATGTTAGGAATCGAAACGGTATTTGGAAAGCCATACAATTTACCTCAATTTAGGATAGACTCTTGAATTTTGAGGAGTCAAAATAGGATGAACGGATCATATAAACCCGAAGGCAAATATAATACAAGCCCAAACGAAAAAATATAAACAAGTCTAAATTGAAAACAACGTTCAAACCTATGATTGCGTTGGATAAAAACCGCAATTTTTATACGTGTGCATGCAAAACAAATTTCTTGTTAGAGGGGTCTAAATACAGCACAAACAACATTTTCCAAAAGACCAAAAAAGTGACAAAGTATATTTTAACAAAACGCATTTGACTAACAGGTCGAACAACGGATGTTCCCAAACCCTGCTGACTGCCATTGGCGATTGCCAAATAAAATGATCACCAGATGTAACAAAATTGATCTTAAATATTAATTTAATATCAAACAGAAATCAATAAACTTGCAGAAAAGATGGTATACCGCAAACAAAAGGTGCAAAAATTAGTACACCATATCCGGATTTCGACAATTAATGTCTCTTCAATGATGTTAGGAATCGAAACGGTATTTGGAAAGCCATACAATATACCTCATTTTAGGAGAGACTCTTGAATTTTGAGGAGTCAAAATAGGATGAACGGATCATATAAACCCGAAGGAAAATATAATACAAGCCCAAACGAAAAAATATAAACAAGTCTAAATTGAAAACAACGTTCAAACCTATGATTGCGTTGGATAAAAACTGCAATTTGTATACGTGTGCATGCAAAACAAATTTCTTGTTAGAGGGGTCTAAATACAGCACAAACAACATTTTCCAAAAGACCAAAAATGTGACAAAGTATATTTTAACAAAACGCATTTGACTAACAGGTCAAACAACGGATGTTCTTAAACCCTGCTGACTGCCATTGGTGATTGCCAAATAAAATGATCACCAAATGTAACAAAATGGATCTTAAATATTAATGTAATATCAAGCAGAAAAACAATAAACTTACAGAAAAGATGGTATACCGCAAACAAAAGGTGCAAAGATTTGTACACCATATCCGGATTTCGACAATTAATGTCTCTTCAATGATGTTAAGAATCGAAACGGTATTTGGAAAGCCATACAATTTACCTCATTTTAGGATAGACTCTTGAATTTTGAGGAGTCAAAATAGGATTAACGGATCATATATATATATACATAACTACTTTAAATATCAGCAAAAACAATGTTAAATCTGCAAAATTGCAGAGGCAAATTTTTGTTCTTCCTTCGCCAGGATTCGAACCCATGCTATTGGAATATCGAGACAACACCGCCTGCACTGTGTCCATCGCTCTAGACCACTCGGCCACCTAGACTGAACTAATAATTCAGCTTTCGAAAAGAGAGAAAAATGACAAAAACATTTCAAGAATTAACAAACTAACACATCCAT
Source organism: Mytilus californianus (assembly GCF_021869535.1). Taxonomy (NCBI): domain Eukaryota; kingdom Metazoa; phylum Mollusca; class Bivalvia; order Mytilida; family Mytilidae; genus Mytilus; species Mytilus californianus. Next base: position 71,050,105 of record NW_026262593.1, on the reverse strand, counting down.
CCAGACCCTTATAAACATAGCGGACAGTACGCTAGGGTCTTTATGATGTTTTAAGATATGTGTATATTGCATATTGTCTAAAAATATTACAAGGACTTTAAGAGCTATTGTTAAACAAAATTTAAAATAGACTTTTATAATGAATAATCTTTTAAACGTTTACATGTATCATTATACTTTCCTCGTTTTACAATTCTCAATCTTGATTAAATTCCTGAAAATCTTTCATCCTGATTTTTTACACCGATATTACTCAGTATTTCCAAAGATAGATAACTCGGAATGCTATCAAGAAAATGTTTGATGTTTTGACAAAGTCTTCTTTGATCCATTTTGATCAGATGTATTCAAAGAGCTGATATATAAATTTGTCTGTTCCATACTTTTGTTCTCTAGCGTACCTTCTGACACAGGCGCTTTGCCCCTTGTGAGTGTGCATTCACGATATTTTGTAAAATATGTTAACCTTTCAAAACTAATCTTAAATGTTGTTGCCCTTAACCATCCAATTTTACAACAAATATCGCAGTAGTTTCTACGTGCTGTCGATCAAAAATGGGAAGAGGGACAGCACGTATGAAATACAGTTATTGCAAGATTTATTGATTAGAGCAATAACACATAGAATGATAACATGAACGGTACTAATTTTCCTGCACCAGATGCGCATTTCGACAATAAATGTCTCTTCAGTTATACTCAAGGCCAAAATATTTCAAAATCCAAAACTAATTTAAAAGATGACCAGCTTATAAATAACAAAAGAGAAAAAGTATAAACGAAGCCGGGTTATCAGAACTTTGTCACTGAGTTTCGAGAAATCAACAATCAATCTATCAATTGATAAGGTAAACAATCATGATAAGTAGTTTGAAAAAAAAATCCTTTTAGTTATTTGCTATACTGTTATTCAACAGGTAAGTGCTTTTCATTCCTGTAATAGTTTTCATTGTATGTTTTTCCATACCTTTCAAAGTCTACAGATCGATGGAGTTTTAAAAGGGAAAGGAGAGATTAAAAAAAAATTCTTACACTGTCACTTGTTTATTTACCTAGTATCAAAAGTCAAGAATATTGTAAGTGCACTGTAGCTATAGTTTTTTTTATGGTAGATCTGTGAAATGATTTTATGATTTTGGACAAGGAGCGATTTAGAGGTTGATACAGTTGATAGACACCTATCTTTTGTTGATGACTGTAATACAATATATATATACATGATGATAAACACAACTTGATATTTTTCCGAATAAATAAAAAAATAAGTAATTCGCAGTAAAGACAATTTTTTTATGTCTGCAATATTTTATAATAATACTTTCAGCCATTAATTTAGTTTTTGGTATGTAAAGAGCGTAATAAAAAAATTAAAGACGCACAATTTCAGAATTCTCATTTTGTTGTTACTCGTAGAGCGCCGCTGATATTCTTTCCCTGTTATGATTGATTGATTGATTGATTGTTGGTTGCTTAACGTCCAATGGCAAATATTTCATGCATATTCAGGACGAGAACAAGTTAACAATAAATACAATAGGTAGGTTCTGTAATAGGGGCTTCCGGGATGAAGATCGGAGAAATTTAGACTGCCACGGGAAATGAGGTTATATTGGATAGGGACAGAAATTTAGCCTTGCAACAGGTCACCTACGGACTCCTCAAAGAGTTGTTGCAAGGGTTCTTAACGTGCAAAGAGCGTGGCACTCTCTTTACACGAGGCATCGGATTTAACGTCCCCATTCTGACCGGACGTGGCTGCATTTGTACATCCCGCACAGCCAAACGGACGCCCCACTTTAGCAAGGGTTTTACTGCCGGTCGGAGGAAGACCGATGGTGACCATACTTCTATTCCCCAGTCACCCTTGGGGGATTTCCCTGTTATGAAGAGTAAGACTAAATATGTAACGCACAATTAAAGGATTTTCATTATTTCGCTACTTTTTGTGAGCCGCTGACATTCCTTCACTGTTATGACGATTAAGACTACGCCACATAGTGACGTTCGTTATGATTGACGGTATTGAGTTACCAATTGGGGTAAACAAAAAGTCTTATTCACCATGTCTCTTTCCGGAATATATACCGACATTTCTAGGAAGTTGTCGTATCACAAAACTCGACACAATTGTAATCCGTGATAAAACAATTTATTATATATGATATGTAATTAGACATATTTTTGGTTCATGCCATTTTCTGATTTAACCCTCTTATTGCGGGATGACATACATGTCCTTTGTGTAAATAGATTACTTTGGGTTGTGACATTTATAAATATTTTCTTCATTTTTTCTCTACATTTAATATATTTGAATAATCAATACGCGGTTTAAATTTTGGTAATTATTTTCCTTTTAGCATTTTTTTCACAAAACATCATCATAACGTCATGTATTTTTTGGAAGTCATTTAACGTCTTAATGCGCAACCATATTTCAGAATGAAAGAATAATTTTTGATATATTCTTTGAACATGTTTAGGGATCGTCGCCTTTCTACAGATTAGATTGCAAATGAAACAAAATTAAAAAAAAATACATAAACGTACAGAATTATATATACATTACCTACATTTTCATTTTTCCTACATTTTTCCTTCACATTCATACATCTTTTAATACTTAATCCTACAACTACTATCTCAAAGCTTGCATGTATAGTTTTTTTTATGTGAGTTGTCCTAAGTTAGGAGCCTGTCATTCAGTTGTTGTCGTTGGTTGTGGTATGTCATATTTGAGTTTCGATTATTGTGATTGCTTTAACATGTTTAATCAGTCTTATTTGTTTTCTAAATCAAATTATTTTACATTGTTTCATGTCGCGACCTTTTATTTGCTAAGTATACGGTATGGGTTTTGCTCATTGTTGAAGGCCTGTGTTTGCTTACATGTACACACTCGTCCTTTGGGCTCTGTTAGATAGTTGTCTCATCGGAAATCTTACAACATCTCTTTATTTTTACTACCAGTTTTATAATGTAGTTAAAGTTTTTTAAGACATCGATAAAGGCAACAGTAGTACACCGCTGTTAAATTAGTCATAATTCGATTAAGCAACAACAAATCCGGTAACAAACTAAAACCGAGGGAAACACATCAACTATAAGAGGAAAACAACGGAACAACAGAAACACTGAACTACAACAAAACCAAACGCCAACATACATAGAAACGGACTGTAGATAACAACTGCCATATTCCTGACTTGGTACAGGACATTTTAAGAAAAAAATAGTTGGTTGAAACTGGTTTTATGGCAAGCCAAACCTCCCGTTTATGTGGCAATGTTAAAAATACCGCTAAAATGACAACACTACGTGACAGGAATACAGTACAAACAAAAGCAAGAACACTCAGCACAGAGAAATACATAAATAAATAATATAGTAGTACATTACAACATGTAAACCACAGAATAACAACGGACACCTCCCATGAATTTACGACAGCACACCAGGACACCACAAACGAAATAAAAACTGCGCGTCACATAAATGGATCAACGTCACAAAAAGTTACGTATTTTTTCTGACGTTTATATTATCACAGGTAAATTTCTAAAAATAGACACGTAAAAGAATAAATTGGGATTGAGTTTGTAATGGTGTTTTCTAACCATGACAAGAATATTAAAATGGAATCGTGTTTGTAATGGTGTATTATTTGTATTTTCTAACCTTGTCGGTTTTTCTTCTAAATCAAAACTGTGTATAAACTTTAAAATCCTGTGAATATTTGCTTTAAACTTAAAATCTTATCAATGAAGAAGCAGAATTTATATCTTAACTTTTACATACATATAGAAAATTAAAATAAAATAACTGTAATATAAAACCAAACAGTAAACACACATGAAAACAAACAACAGAAAACAAAAACCCTGTAGACAAACCACGAGTATCTCGACTATACAGACAAATAAGACATATGTGAAATGTACCCAAAATAACTTTGTCAAACACAAATAGAAACTTGGACAGACGCTTTAATTTAACTTATAAATTACAGTAAGATGTTTCAAGATAAAGTTACTGTAGTCACAATATTTAATGATATAAGCAAATTAAGAACCAACCGAGGAACCAACAAGTGTTTAATTCCCTCTAATATGACGGACTTAAACAGGTTATGTAACACAGTGTGTTTACTAGAGCAGTGATTCGTAATTGTTTGTGTTGTTCAAACCGATAAAGGTCTAGCTTTCATATTTGCCTCAGTAAAAATGTGTTCCAAAATTTGACCATGAACAATCCGAAGTTTTCACAAAAAAATCAAATTGCCTGGATGCAAATTATTCAGTACTTCATGCAAGAAATAATTAAAGAGTCGCTACAACGATATCGGATTGTATTTCTGTCATGCTATTTCTTGACTGTGTCATGGTCAGATACAAACTATACTTTTACATTGAAAAAGGAAGGTTATGCAGTCTGTCAACAGTAGTAAAAATACAAATTAAAACATGAAAACATTTTCCAGTAAGACATTCATTTACTTATAGTACGTGTTATAATGTGTATTTGGTGTGTGTGTGTGTGTGTGTGTGTTTATTTTTAATTGAAATAATAGCTAGTCAGTAAAAATGTATAAGGCTTGTTTTTTTTCATTTTCATTTTATTATTATTATATTTGTTGTCTTCTTTGTGATTTATATTGCTTGAAATGTCTTCTGCTTTCATTTGTATAATAAGGTATTAATATAATAGTACGTTTTCAATTAACATTACTTAACCGATTTAAAATATCGCGCCTTCACATTTTATTTATATCGAGTCAACTTATGCGTGACAATTAACACGACACACAACATGAAGAGGTGTGTCGGGAGAAATACGTGAAATAGCTGTTAACATATCACAGGTAAACTAGTCTTGCGCATACTCATCTGTACTGTTTTGTTATTACTGTTTTAAATTTCTTATAATCGGTGACAAACGCAAATGTTCATTTGATACACATTGTGAAAGAAAAATGCGAGATAGTGTAAAAAGATGTGACGTAACCAACTTCCGTGTTGAACAAATCTCGTTTCCACAATAAATATTAGAGAATTTATAAGACGTGGTAAATAATTCGTAACCGATAGTCAACAGCATTTTATGTTTTGATAATAAATCATGGGAATTACATACCGAGGTTTCATTTTTAATATCTTTCCCCTATGTTGGAAAAGACCTTATTGTTTTTCTAATGGGTTTTTTTTTCCAACATTTATTTTGACATGGCCTCCCCCGTTTCTACTGAAGTTATCATGACCAAATATGGGTCATCGGTAGACCTCATCATGAAATATTACCAAATGAGGCTGTGTAGGATTTCATCATCCACTTTTGAGTTATATCCCCTTGAAACAATTATTTTCTTTTATTTGAATATAGCTTAAAAATTGTTACAGATAGAATCGATCTGAAAATGGCAACATGTACAGGAACAGATGGCTATGTTAATAAACATAGACAATTATTTTGTTATCAACCCTTATCAGAGTAATTTTCCTTGAAATATTATACACAATTTTTGAAAAATTGTATTTCGATAACCGGAAGGCGTATATACATTAGACCTTCACCAATAATCTTTAGTTCATGTGAACTTTCATTTGCAACCATAGTCAAAGGTCATAGAGTGCAAAAAATTTTACGCTAAAATGTCAAGCTTCAATATTAAGAAAACGAGAAGAGATAAAAAGTAAAATAACAAAAATACCGAACTCCAAGGAAAATACAAAACGGAAAATGGCACAATCAAAATCTCAAACACATCAAATGAATGGAAAACAACTGTCATATTCCTGACTTTGTACAGGCATTTTGTTATGTTGAAAACGGTGGATTAAACCTGGTTTTATAGCTAGCTAAACCTCTCACTTGTATGACAGTCACATTAAATTCCATTATATTGACAACAATGTGTGAACAAAACAAACAAACATAATAGGTAAAAATGTCAAAGATAGGGAAACAGCAATCAACATTGTGTTATAATCTTAATCACTATAAAAACAAACAAATATGTCAACAAAGAAAAACAAAATGGCATATATACAAAGTATATAAGCAAAAATGAAAGTCAAGAATACAAAACATGACCATAGCACAATAACACAATGATGGGATGTATAATTACGGAGCCACGCCAAGAGGATATTACCGAAAATGAACTAAACTGTAAAGGTTAATAATCTACAAAGACAAATAAAAGAACACTATAACACGTAATTAAGATGATAAACAACGTCAGTACCTAGAATCTATACTTCAAGACCATCATGTATTATTTGTGAAGTTGATACGGAATATTTATCAATAAGGTCTTGGTATCTTCCGATGAACTTTTTTTTTAGAAAAAGGACGAGACGTAGTTTGACATAACCCTGGTTCATCAAATTTCTCCTCAGACTGTGGTAACGTTTTATAAATTCTTGAGTAGCAGCTGCAAGCTCTTGAATACCGAATGAGGTTGGAAATCCCATATGCAGGTGAAGTTGGTATATTGCTACTATGGTGGGGAAAATTGATAATTTAAAAATTAAAATCGTCTCGTTCGTCATAGATTCTGGTACTCGGTTGGCCATTTATGTCAAATTCGAGGTATAAGTCTAAAAATGAGGCGGAAGAAGCCGTGAATGTTGTTTCCTTAATTACTAGTTCTGGAGGATATATTAATGGAACCCAATCAGAAAAGTTTAGATTGTTAATGGAAAGCACATCATCAATATATCTGAATGTGAAATTAAACGATCTGGCTTCTTTGATCTTCTTGTTTTTGACAAATGTCTGAAGGAACTCCGACTCATATAAAAATAAGAAGAGGTCTGCAAGGATAGGCGCACAGTTGGCTCCTATAGGAATGCCGACAATTTGTTGAAAAAGTCTACCTCCAAATTCAACATAAATATATTGTTAATAAGAAACTCCAGCATACTGATCACTTGTTCCTCTGTGTAGCATGTTTTACCTTTTTGTTCACTATTAAGAAAACTGATTATACACAGCGTATAAAGTGTTCCTCTCTGAGAGCTCTATATTTTATACATTAGACCCAAAACTGTCCGACCATCCTTTCAAAAGTTACGTCGAGATAATTCTTTAAAGAATAATTTGTTGTTTATATCTTTGAAATGGTAACAGATATCAACCTACTATAAACTGCAAAAATGATCAGTATTTTAGGATTAAGAGATTTCAAATTGAGGTCAAGGTAAGGGTCATGAGGAAATGTCATCCTGACCTTCAAAAGATACTTAAACCTTGACCGCGTGACCTTTTGAAAGGTTAATTGATCCTAAGTTGAATAGTAGTAGTCCCATGTCTTAACGCCTTCTGGTTCTCAAGTTCGGTATTACATCATATAATTAATTATTCAGTGTGCCCGTAATGAGCTTTTGAATTGCCACAATTTTTTTATTGTACTTCATTCAGATAAGTTTACATTAAGCATATTTGAAATATCTGTTGTCGTTTTAGAGATATTACAATTTGAAATTTTGTGAGGGGGCATATATTTCTGATTCAAAAACAGCTGGCATTCTGAAATTTTTAGAAATTGAAGAATTTAACAGGTTATATGTTTGACTAAATACCAAAAACCTTTGATTAAAAAAAAGAAAAATATGCAGTTTGAAAGTTTTATGTTTTACATTGACTTTGTAAGTTTCATTAGTTCTATTTATAACATTGATATTGCATATTTTTTTGGACTTTGCCAAATGGGGTCATGTGACATTAGAAATTGAACATCCAAATGAGCCCTATTCAAATATTAAAATTTTAAATCCCCTTTTCTATACGAAAGAGAAGGGTTGGGTCATTAAGTGCAAAAATTAAATCTTCTAAGATGGTAAGAACTACTAGGGGGTGTTTAACGACTTTTACTACAAATGAAGGTCCCGCACGGTCGATTGATGGTAAGGTTGTCGCATATCAAATGAAAGTCCATAAAATGAACATTTCAAGCATCAAATTTATGTCCCCAAAAATGGGTTGGGTGGGGTCATAGAGTGCAAAAATAAATTGTCTTCGAAGGTAAGGTCGTCGCATATCAAAATTAATGAAAGGTAATAATGTGTACATTTCAAATATCAAATTCCTGTCCCCCAAACATGAGTTGAATGGGCTATAAAGTGCAAAAAATATAAATTCCTAAGATGATGTTGTCGCATATCAAACAAAAGGTGACATTATCAAAAAACACCCAGCTACTATAAAATAATTGATTCTTCCAATCAGTTTGTCTAAAAATGAATTAAACGATCTGATAAATGGCTCGGAGCACAAACCTGTAACGTTGTTTTTCTAAAATGAAGGACTAAAATGAAGGGACTATACATGGAATTTTTTATCTTTAAAGGTGGAGAATTATCAGTAAGATATGAAGTCTTAACATATGCAGATAGAAATATATTTTCGGATACACAAATAAAATTATAAGGTCTCAGGTTCCTGTGTCTCATGTGCGGTTTAAGACAGAGGTGCCCCTCCTCCCAAAAAAAAAAACAGGTTATATGTTTGACTAAATACCAAAAACCTTTGATTAAAAAAAAGAAAAATATGCAGTTTGAAAGTTTTATGTTTTACATTGACTTTGTAAGTTTCATAAGTTCTATTTATAACATTGATATAATTGCATTTTTTTTTTGGACTTTGCCAATTGGGTCATGTGACATTAGAAATTGAACATCCAAATGAGCCCTATTCAAATATTAAAATTTTAAATCCCCTTTTCTATACGAAAGAGAAGGGTTGGGTCATTAAGTGCAAAAATTAAATCTTCTTAGATGGTAAGAACTACTAGGGGGTGTTTAACGACTTTTACTACAAATGAAGGTCCCGCACGGTCGATTGATGGTAAGGTTGTCGCATATCAAATGAAAGTCCATAAAATGAACATTTCAAGCATCAAATTTATGTCCCCAAAAATGGGTTGGGTGGGGTCATAGAGTGCAAAAATAAATTGTCTTCGAAGGTAAGGTCGTCGCATATCAAAATTAATGAAAGGTAATAATGTGTACATTTCAAATATCAAATTCCTGTCCACCCAAACATGAGTTGGATGGGCTATAAAGTGCAAAAAATATAAATTCCTAAGATGGTGTTGTCGCATATCAAACAAAAGATGACATTATCAAAAAACACCCAGCTACTATAAAATAATTGATTCTTCCAATCAGTTTGTCTAAAAATGAATTAAACGATCTGATAAATGGCTCGGAGCACAAAACCTGTAACGTTGTTTTTCTAAAATGAAGGGACTATACATGGAAATTTTTATCTTTAAAGGGGGAGAATTATCAGTAAGATATGAAAAGTCTTAACATATGCAGATAGAAATATATTTTCGGATACACACATAAAATTATAAGGTCTCAGGTTCCTGTGTCTCATGTGCGGTTTAAGACAGAGGTGCCCCTCCTCCCAAAAAAAACGTAACAAAGGTAATATTATTGTCAATTTTGAGTCAAAATAAGATCGTCTTATTCTTAATGATAAGAAATTGAAATATGTTTATCAATTCTTTCAGATAGTCCAAATGGCCTCAGGAACACTTGTACCCTGTGGTCCGTGTAGGTATGATGACGTCACAAAGGACGCGAAAAGATGGTGTACGAACTGTGAAGAAGGATTATGTGAAGATTGCGAAAACGCTCACAGGAAAAGCAAAATATCAAGAAACCATCAAGCGATTTCAATAGAAGATTATCGTAAGATTGAAAATGTTTCGATCTCACAGGTCTGTGAGCACCACGGAGAAAACCTGGAGTGGTTCTGTAAAACGCACGACGAAGTCCTCTGTATGGTATGTGTCCCATCAAAACACAAGGCATGTTCTGGCGTTATATCAATAAGTGTTGCTTCAACAAATGCAAGACAATCAACTGCATTATCTGACCTAGAAGAGGCGATTGAGGGAACTCTGCGCAATGTGAAACAATGCATAATGAATCGCGAATCAGCCTCAAAGGACATTGACAAACAAGAATTGGCGATCAAAACTACGATAATTGAAACGAGATCAAAATTAAACGGCCACCTAGACAAGATGCAGGAAAAGTTGCTACGCGACCTTAGATCAACATCTCATACTTGTAAATCAAAATATTCGAAATTGTTTCGGAAGCTAGAATCCAAAAAAGAAATGCTTACCAAACTAAAGGAGCAAACACAACACATGAAACAATTTTCTTCAGACAAACACGTGTTTCTGGGAACGCGTCAAGTTAATCAGCGAATTGTAAGAGAGGTAAGATCTATCAAAAGAGTATTTGGTGCTACCAAGGATTATGAATTAAAAGTAGCTATTCATAGCCTAATCGACAAATTAGCAAACGAAGTTGAGGATTTTGGGCAAATAAATGTCTCGGAATGCGCCCGCAAGTTAGCCTTCAGAGATCCAAAAAGCGACCAAGCTCAAATCTTGATCAATGTTCCAACATCAAGAAACATATCCGACGTGAAACTTCAGCTAATCAAAACTTTTCAAATTCAGAGGAACGCTGAAATAGTTATTTCAGGTTGTGCCACGTTGCCTAATGGTCATTTATTGATCGCAAATACCACAAATGAAAATCAGTTAATAGAGTACAGCGATACAGGTGAACATATCCGTGACATTCCAGTCTCTGGGAGGCCGTTTGATATCACAGTGATAGATCCGCAGCGTATTGTTGTGACATACCCGGACATGAGAATCTTAGAAATATTGAATAGCAATAATTTCAATATTGAAAATAAAATTAGTTTACATAATATTTGTTTTGGAATATCAATAGAGGATGGGAGACTTTACGTAATAAATGGAGACTCTACAATACAAGTCCTGGATCTGTCAGGAAGGCAACTGGAAACTTTAAAAGTAGAATCTAATAATTCACTTTACATAACAACTAGCAGCGACAGGCTATTTTTCACAGATTCTGCAAATAGCAGTGTACATTGTTGTAGTTTGAAAGGAGAAGCGTTATGGCATTTCAAAAGTGAGTCCATTGCATATCCTTACGGTGTAGCAGTAGATAATTACAATAATGTTTACGTTGTAGGTTATTTCTCTCGTAATCTAACAATAATACAACAGGATGGGAAAGACAGTAAGTCATCACTGACTAAATCCGATGGACTTGATCGGCCGAGAGCTGTGTACTATGACAAAGAGAAAAGAACATTACTTATATGTGATTACAACGGAAAGGTTGCGTTGTACAAAGTAGTTTAAAACTTTTCAATCACTTTGATTCCGACGTGCTAGAAAATTCAGATTTGCATACCACAATAATTTCTAATACAATAGATTAGTTATACATTTTGTTTATATTTGAAGGATTTTTACAATTGTTCCTATTCTTCCTAAGGCATCAGCCTCACCAAAGAAGATGTAACTGTGTTTTCCATCAATCTTTACAAACTGAAATAAAGTTCCTATTAGTCATCTTGTCTTTGTTAATATGAACAAAAGAACTGTGAAAAAGTTAGGTTATATCTTTAGAGCAGTTCAGTTAAACAAGGGTAGATCTCATTAATGTCTACAAAATTTTCGTATGTACACGACTTTAAAGTTTCATATATACATTGATATAAAGTGAATTTCGTAGATTCTGCCTATGTTAATGTTATCTCTTCTCATACAATTATATTATTACAGATTGTATAAGATGGTTCGGTTGGTTCGGTAGAAAACATAAAAAAAGGATCAAAGTTTAAAGTGTCTGCCAAGTCGTTTAAAACAAAATGAAGTACAAACGGACAGCGGTTCAACATAATACGTTCTGTCGAGCAAGGGTTTTATAAAAGGGTACATGACAGAAACACGCAAAACATGATTATGAAATATAATTTTAAAAAAGACCTGCAAATACAATGAGATGATGGGTATAGGTAAATATGACAGCAACCCAACGACACTAAACAATCGGGTGCTCATTAATTGAACAGGGACTATCAAGGATCTGCAATCAAAACTCAAAACTTAATTTTCAAAATCACAAAAAAAATAAAAAAAATACAAAGATAAAGACAAACCAATTCTCAACACAAATATTTTTCATTAAGAACAATATCGTGTATAACAAAATATATTTTTTCTGTTATCAATTATCCAGCTTATAAAATGTTAAAAAAATCAATTGGAAGATAATGCGTTAGATTCCGTTTCTATGATCACCTCATTAAAAATAATTACGACTTGTAGTAAAATAGAAACAACAGACTCATTTTGTGTTAAGTAATTATGTGTATTTTTTTTTTTATTTCCTATTCATATAATCAGTTGGTAAATAGATTTCATATTGGAGATACTCGATGTTTATGAAAATAACGAGAAGTGGTATGATTGCCAATGAGACAACTATCCACCCAAGTTCAAATGAAGTGGATGTAAGCAATCATAGGCAACAGTACGGCCTTCAACAATGAGAAAAATCCATATCGTATAGTCGGCTATAAATGGCCCCGACATAAAAATATGAAACAATTTAATTGAGAAAACTAACGGCCTAATTCATCACAAAACAATTTACGAAAAACAAATATGACAGACATGAACCAACGACAACCACTGAACTACAGGCTCCTGACTTTGGACAGGCACATAAGAATGTGGCAGGGTAAACATGTTTGTGAACGCTCCCCCTCCCCCTTACCTAGGACAGTGCTGTTACAGCACAACGTAAGAACAAACTATAAAAATCAGCAGATTACTGTGGATTCATTATTATTCGTTGGATACCAATTTTTATAGATGACGTGGGTACAGGTGAACCACGATTTCAAATGTTCACGAACTTTTCATTCGGCTTTTTTGCAGACCTTGGCAAAACCACGAAATAAAATATCCACGAAAATGTAAGTTTTCCTCAATCAACGAAAATTGGTACCTACGAAAATAAATGAATCCACAGTATTTGGCAATTCATTTAAAATTATTCAGATAAACAAATTTAACTTATATCATTCAATTTCAAACATAATGATAAATCGGTCGCTTTTGTAATGTTTTATTTTTAAGTTTACATTTCGAACTCATCTATACCCCTTTTCATAATTCCCAATCTTGATTGATTGATTGATGCATGCCTACCATTCATTGGCAAATATGTCTACATTATGTTTACTACGATACTACTGTGTGTTCAAAGATCGACAACCCATAGTACTATCAATGATAATTATGATCTCCCGTTTTAGAAGGAGATGTTTTGACAAGTCTCCTTGTGCCTTTTGGATTTAATTCTTCCAATGAGTTGATAATTAATTTTTTGGTTCCATGCCTTGATGCATGACCTCTTTATGAGAGTGTGTGCCTACCATTTTTACAAAATGTTTAATACTTCATTACTGATTTAAAATGTTCTTGCCCTCATCCATCCAATTTTACAATAGCTGTCATAGTATTTTATAAGTGCTGTCCCTCCAGAATGAGTAGAGAAGAAGCACGTATAAAATACAGTAGTTGCAATATTTATGAATTAGAGCAAGAACACATACCATTATTAAAAAGCAGTTGAAATATGAAAGAAGCACGGAGTTAATGTCTCAATAGCCTATCGGTAACTGCAATCATTCGACAAAGAAGCGAACGTCCTGAAAATGCATGAAATATTTGCCAATGGAAGTTAAGTAAACACCAATCAATCAATTGGTGTGGTGTACAAATAATGAGTGTTTGCACTTGTGTTTAAGTTATCTATTATACTATTATTATACAACTAAGTGATTTTCATTCCTGTAACATGTGTAATGGTTTTCAGTTTATTATTCTTACATAGCTTTTCAAGATCAGACAGATTTAGTATAAAAGGAAACATTGTCAATGCACTACTGTTACTATATTATGTTATATCTTGTTAAGATTTTTTAATTTTTAATTTTTGTTATTTAGAGAAATCAGTGATGATGGTAGGTCTTTAATAGTTACTGTTAATGTTATTCGTAAAGGTTTTTCTACTCCGGGTAATTAAGGATGTACACCTCTGAGGAGCCAAAAATTTCTAGAATTAAACTTTTTTTCTTAACCTGATTTTTGGGTTTATATGACTGTAAAAAGATAATTGGTGAAGTAAAAATCATATGGTGGTGCACTTCTTTTTTTGCTATGGCCCTTTGAAAGTACCCAATTTTGATGATTTTCCCATTTTTCATCAATTTTTACCCATTTTTGGGCTAGTATCGTGAAAAAAATCACAGTACCACAATTAAACTTTTTTCATATTTTCAATAAAGATGAAGTGGACCAATCTGAATAAAATTCAACTTAATAAAAACTATAGGTAGGTGTTAATATAAGAAAGTTTTATTATATTTTGATGCTTTTTCATGTCAAATTTACCATGCTGTCAATTTTGTAAATTTGTGATTTTTCTCTATTTTAAGAACAAAATGCATATTATTTCAACCTCTTTGTTATAAATGATTGAAAAAAACATATCTAAGAAATTTCAAAAGAAAAAAGTGATATGGGATGTACATGTTTCTGGTAAAATCATTTCTTGTACCCCTCACCCATTTTATCAAAATTTTGGCTAAAAAGACTGACTTGATTGGTAATAAAATTTGTTACTCAAAAACTACTTTTTGTAAATACACAATTTTTTTCGCAGAGTTGAGTTTGATTATAACATTTCTTAAATTATTTGATATTTTCCACTTGCATCACATGTTTTGGAAACAATTCCAGAACGATATTCTGGAAAGAAGTGTCGCACAACTTGAAATCGGACTCAGTCAGATATGTATGTTGTTTGTATTACGTCAAGTGACTAAAATTTCATGCACGTTTTCAGGAGAGCAAATTAAAATTTAATACAATACATTCTGCAAGGTATGGATCGACCGGGATGATCAAGTGCAGTAAACTTGGACTGCCTCTGAAAATGACGTAGTCTTGCAACATGCCACCTACAGACCACTCAGAGATTGTTACAATGGTGTTTTAACATGTAGAGGGCGTGGCACTATCTCTACAATAGTTCTGTATCTGGCTTTTCATACGTTTTGGTCTTGAGAATATCAGATGAAAATTTGTTATTAAACCCGTGAGAAGAACATAATATTTGTTAATTGTAAACCTAGCTTAGTGAAAACCATACGTATCTCTTTTGAGTAATTACTCTTTAAGCTATTATCTTATTCTGGAAACAAGTGTAGCACGCATTGAAATCGAACACAGACGTTGTTTGCTATATATATGCTTTACGTCCGGTGGTAAATATGTCATACAATAAGTAGGTTTTGCAAGTGGGGATCCACCGATGGGATGAAGGCAATTAACTTGGACTACTATTGAAAAATCGACAATGCATAACACCAAAGTAACAATACTTGTTAAAAACTGTGAGAGGAACAAATCTGGCAAGTGTCAACTTGGCTAATTAAAAAAAAACTTATCTCCTTCGGATAATCACCTTTTAAGCTATTAACTATATATGTTCTTAAGCTTCTGCATCTGACATATACTTTACAATCAACAGAAATCGATAGTAATACCGTTGTAAGTAAATTTCAAATGTTGTTACTAAATTGACAACTTATAAGTGAAGGCTTCATCACAATAGTTTATATATTTAAAACTCTTGATTGTATTGACTTATTTCGATTTCCAACGATTTGGGTAACAGTTAGCGACTTTTAATTGTTGGCAAGCAGAACTGAAACAAAATAATGTTAATAGTATATAGTTGTCATGCCAAGAAATTGCCTCCGTTGAAATTTTGCAAACATCCCATAGAGCAAATTACACGGATGATTAATATTGACCATTTGGTAAACATGGCTGCGTTCTAAGCGACACATATATGCAGGTCATAAATAAATTGTTGAATGAAATCAAATCTTTAACTACTAATGGGTGCCGTAGGAGGTTGACCGGAATTTCTTGGCATTAGATTGGTAAGCTTAAATCGAGGGTTCAAAATGCTGAACGCCAAAAAAAAAAAAAGGGGGGGGGGGGGGTTCGCAGGAAATAATTTTATTTATGAGCTCGATCTACATTTGAAAGGTTTATTTTTTTTTTAATTTAATTAAAAGAGAGAAAAAAATGTTAAACAAATTGTGAATGGTCTTTCTTCCTTTCTCTCATGCCAAGAATGAAATCAAATCTTTAACTACTAATGGGTGCCGCGTAGGAGGTCGACCGGAATTTTTAGCGAGGATTTCTTGGCATGCTTACAAAACTGGGACAGCAGACATTCATTTGATATATTTTATTCTTATTTCATTTACCATTTTAAGGAGGGCTCTGAATTAAAAAAAAAAATCCGTGATGTTATACCCGTGATCGGTTCTTAATATTAGAATACATATCTTTAAGAATTATTTCCCTTTGTTGATGCAAACTAACATCAATTATAAATCAGTAACTAAGGCGTTTATCTGGGTATGTATATTCAACTTCAGTTGTTAACTAGTAAAACACAATGTACAGAATCAAAATGGTCATATGCGATAAGAATTGAGAATAGAAATGGGGAATGTGTCAACGAGACAACAACCCGACCAAGGGCAAAGTCAAAGAGCAGAAAACAGCCCAAGGCCACCAATGGGTCTTCAATTCAGCGAGAAAATCCCGCACCAGGAGTCGGTCTTCAGCTAGTTTTTTTTTTTTTTTATAGAGGAAGCCGAAAGCGAGATTATGGGAACCGAAGGCGAGATTATTTGGTCACTTTAGTACGGCCCACATGAATCCGGGTCCGTTCGCGCCCAATCATGTTCGCCCCCATGCACGTTCGCCCCCTTTCACTTTCGCACCCTACACGTTCGCACCCAAAGTCCGTTCGCACCCTACACGTTCGTGCCCAATTTTTATTGGTTTTGTGTTTAATAATTTGTAAACGAGTTTTGGTAAGTGTATTGCTATAAATATATATTTTTTCATTGTTTCTAAATAAAGTGAGATTCTGACAAGGTTTTTTTTGTGTAAATGGTAAATGTATTGCTATTAACATTTTTTTTTCATTGTTTTTAAATTAAGTGAGATTCTGACGACCAGTATTTTAGTTTTGTGTTGAATAATTTTTGATGTTTAGGTAAGTGTATTGCTCTATATATATCTATATATATACAAGTCTAAATTGAAAACAACGTTCAAACCTATGATTGCATTGGATAAAAACCGCAATTTTTATACGTGTGCATGTAAAACAAATATATATATATATATATAAATTTTTTTTTTTCATTGTTTCTAAATAAAGTGAGATTCTGACAACGTTTTTTTAGGTGTTGATAAAATCTTAATCATGTTTTGGTTAGTGTATTGCTATAAATATTTCTTTTTTATTGTTTCAAAAGGAAATGGGATTCTGACAACGTTTTTTTTTTATATGTTGAATAATTCGTAATCATGTTTTGGATAGTGTATTGCTATAAATATTTTTTTTCATTGTTTATGAATAAAGTGAGATTCTGACACACATGAGATCAAAGGAGCCAAGCTGTTAAAAACAATTATCTTTCATGTTTTTTATTTAAAATCTTCAAAGTTTTACTCATACCAAGCTAAATACATGCAGTATTTACATTTAAAGCAAGTTAAAACAACCATGACAACAATCATGATTTTTAAACACCCAACAATAACATCATATTAGGCTGTGTATAAATACCAATTAGCAGTAATCATACATAATTAACATTTAATAATTAAGTCTCCCAAACGAAGTTTGGGAAGACTTATTGTTTTTGCTCAGTTCTTATTATTATTATTATTCTTCTTCCTCTTCCTCTTCCTCTTCCGCCGCTTTTAAATTTGAACTTGTCCGCACCTGTTCTCCAAAACCGCTTGTCAGATTAACTTAGGATTTCACAATATGTTAGACTAACATGTCTAGTGGTGCAATCAGGGTTTTGTTTGTGCAGTGGTGTTTATAAAGGGGTACTTTGAGGGGCAAAAACAAAAGAGGGTTTTACTATAGAACCCTATGGGATTTTATTTTTTTAAATTTTCAAATGATTATAAATTGAAAACCGTTTGTGATAGACACAATCTTTTTAATTGAAAATGTTCTAAATGATAAAACCCATTAAATGAAATACAGGGTTAGTCCCCAGGGGTCACCCCCACCCCCTGCCATTTAAGAATGTTCTAATACCTTGTAAGTGGTCAAGATCCCCACCCCTAAACCATATATATTCTGGTTTGTCATGCTAAGATGGTTTGAATGATATACAGGGTTAGTCCCCAGGGGTCATCCCGACCCCCTGCCATTTGAAAAAGTTCTAATATCTTGTAAATGGTCGAGATCCCCACCCCTAAACCATATATATTCTGGTTTGTCATGATAAAGCACATGAAATGAAATACAGGGTTAGTCCCCAGGGGTCACCCCCACCCCATGCCATTCAAGAAAGTTCTAATATATTGTAAGTGGTCAAGATCCCCACCCCTAAACCATATATATTCTTGTTTGTCATGCTAAGATGGTTAAAATGATATACAAAGTTAGTCCCCAGGGGTCATCCCGACCCCCTGCCATTTGAGAAAGTTCTAATATCTTGTAAATGGTCGAGATCCCCACCCCTAAACCATATATATTCTTGTTTGTCATGATAAAGCAAATCAAATGAAATACAGGGTTAGTCCCCAGGGGTCACCCCCACCCTATGCCATTTAAGAAAGTTCTAATATCTTGTAAGTGGTCAAGATCCCCACCCCTAAACCATATATATTCTTGTTTGTCATGCTAAGATGGTTTGAATGATATACAGGGTTAGTCCCCAGGGGTCATCCCGACCCCCTGCCATTTGAAAAAGTTCTTATATCTTGTAAATGGTCGAGATCCCCACCCCTAAACCATATATATTCTTTTTTGTCATGATAAAGCAAATCAAATGAAATACAGGGTTAGTCCCCAGGGGTCACCCCCACCCTATGCCATTTAAGAAAGTTCTAATATCTTGTAAGTGGTCAAGATCCCCACCCCTAAACCATATATATTCTTGTTTGTCATGCTAAGATGGTTTGAATGATATACAGGGTTAGTCCCCAGGGGTCATCCCGATCCCCGGCCATTTGAGAAAGTTCTAATATCTTGTAAATGGTCGAGATCCCCACCCCTAAACCATATATATTCTGGTTTGTCATGCTAAGATGGTTTGAATGATATACAGGGTTAGTCCCCAGGGGTCATCCCCACCCCCTGCCATTTGAGAAAGTTCTAATATCTTGTAAATGGTCGAGATCCCCAACCCTATACCATATATATTCTGGTTTGTCATGCCAAGATGATTTGAATGATATACAGGGTTAGTCCCCAGGCATCACTAATGCATATAACTTTACTGGACCAAACCAATTTTCACTGGACTTTGCTCAATGTCAGGCGACCATGGGAATTACGAATTATGGGAACTTCGTTTGGGAGACTTCGTAACAGCATCCTGTTACAATCATTTCTTGTTAATCATCAAATCAATTTAAAACAATATTTCATTTAAAAATTCCTGAATTTTTATTTATGAAAATAAAAATATTTTACAAAACATCTAAAAATTTATCAGGTTTTTGAATAAAAAAAGGGTGCGAACGTGTAGGGTGCGAACGGACCTAGGGGGCGAACGTGTGGGGTGCGAACGTGTAGGGTGCGAACGTGTATTGGGCGCGAACGGACCCGATACCGGCCCACATACTGGCATTTATTTCTCCCACAGGCACAGGTGCTTGTTTCATGCGATGGTTATAGAATTGAATGGAAACGGGGAATTTGTAAAAGAGACAACAACCAAACCAAAGAGCAGAAAAACTGCCCAAGGCCACCAATGTGTCTACAACACAGCGAGAAAATCCCACACACAGAGTGGTCCTTCCCCTACACAATAATTCAAAGGTTCCGAATATTTTACCCCTCAGTGGTCTTTTCAATTTATTTTTGAATGAAATCCGCATGACTTAAATGTGGACCACAATGATTGACCCAAGGCTTCCAAAACGGTCATACATTTGTGTACATGTATATTCCGGACATTAGTTGTCAAACAGCTGAAATTTACCTGTTCAGGTGACAGGTAATCTATTTTGAACCGTACATTGATCGGTCTATTCAAAGTTATTTTCTTACATTTCAGCGGTTTGCATCTAATTAATTTAGTCAAAAAGATTTAAATTATCAGAAATACGTTCACAAATATGATTTGATGAAAAAATTAAAAAGGTGAAAATGAAAAATCTTCATAACCACGTTGTTTGAACCAGAGACATGTCTCTGTTTAGTCTCTGTTTGAACTAGTACACGTGTGCGCTGGTGTGAAATTTAATTATACATCCTAATTTCTTCAAAAAATGCTTAAATTGTCATTGATACCTTTATCTCACGTTTATTTTGAATATTTTCTTGAAGAAATAGCGTAGAAGAGCTACGTACACTCATTCATGCTTTGCAAACGTAAACTTAATTTGCGTATCCGTCTCTGGTCCATGTTTTACCATTGTAAAGATAACATCCGGAATTTGATTTAAAAACGAAAGTAAAGTTTTTGACAACGTTATTTTGCACAAATAAAGAGTCTAAGGCAGATATAAGTACGCTGATGTTGCACACTTCGAATGATGCACTGCCAATTTAACAGTTTACGTCAGAACTTCGAATTTGAATCAAAGAAAGTTTAATATCGTTTTTTTTTTTCAATGTCAATCATTGGGATGGCCAACTCGGCAACTGAATACCATAATTGCCTTTTGTTTATTTAGTCTTAAGGGATTAAAATCGGGATAATATATAAAATGTCTGGCTGGCTAAAAATAATTTTGGGAGCCCTGGATTGACCCCAAATTCAGTCAGAGATATAACTCTATAGGGTTATTACAGACAATAACTTGTGTGTGTTATTACAGATACTTTCATGAGTTGTCTACTCTTTATTCCTTAAATTTTCTAAATCTGTAATAACATATGTTTGTTATTTGTAAAATTATTTAACTTATAGTGGGCTCTAGGGAACTCTTGAGACTTTGCGCAGAAACTAAATGCATAGCCTTGATAACTAATTTTTTAATTAAATTAATACATTTTTGATTAACCATGGTAAATCAATGAGATGAGGCTATTAAGGGATAAACTTAGCTGTGATAACAAGGCTTAGTTATTAAAGGAATGTAACTTATCATATAGACACTTGGGAATTACTGAGAAACTTGCGCAGAACCTCATTACATGCTCTGGTCATTATTTCTTACAATAAATTAAAATACATTGTAATTAAGCATGATGTATGTCTGAGCAAATGCTTTGAAGTAATATAGAGAAGCTGTGATGACACCCTTTAGTTATTACAGGCATATTTTTTCTGTAATAACATATATATATAGGTGTACTATGCAAAATTGGCAAACTGTGAACTGTTATATCTTTTAATAGTTAAGTATACATAAGGACAATAGTAATATCAATAGAACTTGTATACATTTTAACTAAACTAATGATGCATATTGTCCCTTTGAAACATGTAACATATGCATGTTATCACAGATCTTTGATTTTTTAGTCCACAATAACACATGTATGTTATTTTTCTGTAATAACCCTATAGAGTTATATCCCTGACTGAAATTGAACTGTGATTTGAACATAACTGTTTGCTCGCAACAGAAGCATGATACTAGGAGATTTTAAACTATGTGTTTAATATGCTTCTTGTTATCTGCACACCTTTTCAAAAATTAGTTTCCATTCTCTAATTTTAGTTTGCCTCAACCAAATGTTATGAAACATGCTTATTACCACAGAACACTGATCAAGTTTGAATTTTGGTGTAGTCACTTTTGTTCTAGAATTTCAAAATGTATGCCCCTTTACAAATGGAAAAATTGCTGAATTTTTTGTTTCCATTTTCTTATTTAAGTTTGCCTCTACCAAATGTTATGAAACTTGTACAAAATGTTTATTTTCACAAAACACAGATCAAGTACAAATTTAGGTAGTGACACTTTTACTGTTCTTGAGTTATGTTCCTTTATAACTTTATATGCAAGCGGGGGCATCATCTGTGTCCCATTGACACATTACCCATTTATTTGCCTATTATCCTCCATTCTGTAAACCCCCATCCACTGCCTCTAACCTGTTTATCACTGTAACTGAGTGTTATATAATCTGAGTTATAGAGGGGGCCTAACTTGTCTGACATGAAAAAGATTTTCTGGGGCTAATTTGGTTAAATTGCTGCCTTTAAATTTGGATCTCAATGTTGCAGCAGGTTAAAATCTGATTGTAACTTAAATCAGAAAATTGCTCCACAGAATCCAAAAAGGGATTAAGTCTAGGGTCTGCAGTCTGCACTGTAAGCCACTAGACAGATGCCCCAGACTAGTTTTTAGCTCATCTGGCCCAAAGGGCCAAGTGAACTTTTCTCATCACTTGGCGTCCGTCGTCCATTGTTAACTTTTACAAAAATCTTCTCCTTTGAAACTACAGAGACAAATTTAACCAAACTTAGCCACAATCATCATTAGGGTATCTAGTTTAAAAAATGTGTCCGATGACCCTGCCTACATGTACCAACCAACATGGCTGACATGGCTAAAATAGAACATAGGGGTAAAATGCAGATTTTGGCTTATATCTCTGAAACTACATGTAAAGACTTAAGAGCAAATCTGACAGATTAAAAACTTTCATCAGGTTAAGATCAATCTGCCCTAAAATTTTCAGACAAATCAGACAACCCGTTATTGAGTTGCTGTCCCTGAATTGGTAATTTTAAGAAAATTTTGCAGTTTTTGGGTATTATCATCAGTATTATTATAGATAGAGATAAACTGTAAACAGCAATAATGTACAGCAAAGTAAGATCTACAAATAGGTCAACATGACCAAAATGGTCAATTGACCCCTTCTGGAGTTATTGCCCTTTATAGTCAATTTTTAAAAATTTTTGATAAATTTTTGTAATCTTTTCAAAAATCTTCTCCTTTGAAACTACAGAGACAAATTTAACCAAACTTGGCCACAACCATCTTTAGGGTATTTAGTTTAAAAAATGTGTCTGATGACCACGCACGCCAACCAACATGGTCGACATGGCTAAAAATAGAACATAGGGTTAAACGAAGTTTTGTCTATTATTTTTTGAACCAATATAAATAGAGAAAATCTAAAACGAGCAAAAATGTTCATAATAATGAGCTCTACCAATTGTCCATATACATCAAAACTGTTAGACAAATTCTTATAGGAGTTATTGCCTATAAATGACAAATTTTACCATTTTTTTTCATTTTTGCCTATTATCATGAAAACTAGAGAGAAACCTTTTTTTTCTTCGTTATGCCTTATATGATTTAAATTATAAAAGATAAATAAACACTTTAAATCACAAAAATGATCAGCAAGGCAAGATCTATTAAAAAGTCAAATTTTGCCGATATAGTTAGTAGACTGTCACTCTTCTTAGGAGTGATTGCCCTTAAATGAGGATTTTTTTTACCCTCTTTTGTGTTTTGAGCAAAAACTAAAGAAGATAGAGAGAAACTAAACAGACTAAAAGATCAGTAATACAAGATCAACAAAATAGAGATTTTTGTCATGAAGTCTATTCTCGTCTACAATGTTGGAAAGTGTCCTTTGTTTGATATGCACATAGACCAAGGTGAGAGTCACTAGTATTTATTTGCAAAAGTTTGTTTAGACACATAAGAAAAATGTCAGAATTCTGGTCGTCCGACTAGTAGATGGAAAAAATGTTGGTGCAAACTGGGTCTGTATTTGAACATGACAGCTAAATAGATAATGTCATTTTGATGGCTACAACATATCTCTGTGACCATGGTGACATGTAAGGAACCAGCCAGAAGATTTCCTATTTCCTAGTTTCCTAGTCACTGGATCTACCCAGTAGTGAACTGTGAGCTGCTCAAATGAATTGTAAATGTAATGAGCAATAATTAGTCTGGGTAAAATGTGCCTGGGCTGATATAAATTGCTAGTATAAAAAGTCCATGGTTACCTAATTTACATGTACATGTATTTTTGGTCAGTTGAAAAAGTTCAAAGATTTATTTTCCGTAGGTAAAAATGTCCATGTCCCCAGTTAACTAGGAAAACTTCTTGTTCTGAAGAAAACCATGCAGATGGAAACAATGGAATGTTTCAGTATTGTAATGTTTTGATATTTTTGTTGAAGGTGTACATAAATCTTTCATTATACCCCCGTCGTAATGGAGGGCCGGCCCGGGGCATTAAGTTTTACTCTTGTCTGTCTGTACGTCCCAAAATTGATTTCCATTCTCTAACTTTAATTTGCCTCAACCAGATGTTATGAAACTAATACACAATGCTTATTACCACAGAACACAGATCAAGATTGAATTTTGTTGACATCATTTTTACCTTTCTAGAGTTACAAATGGAAAAATTGCTGACTTTTTCGTTTCTGTTTTATTACTTAAGTTTGCCTCAACCAAATGTTATGAATCTTATACGCAATGCTTATTACCACGAAACACAGATCAAGTTTGAATTTTGCATGTTTAGGTGGCGTCACTTTTGCCATTCTAGAGTTACAAAAATATATGCCCCTTTTAAAAGGAACAATTGCTGATTTTTTTG
The DNA here is from genome assembly GCF_021869535.1 of Mytilus californianus. Lineage (NCBI taxonomy): Eukaryota > Metazoa > Mollusca > Bivalvia > Mytilida > Mytilidae > Mytilus > Mytilus californianus. Next base: position 71,025,578 of record NW_026262593.1, on the reverse strand, counting down.
TTTCTGTTCTCTAACTTCAGTTTGCCTCAACCAAATATTATGAAACTTAAACACAATGCTTATTACCACAAAACTCAGATCGAGTACGAATTTGGATAACATCACTTTTACCGTCCTTGAGTTATGTCCCTTTATAACGTTATATGCAAACAGGGGCATCATCTGTGTCCCATGGTCCAAGTTTCCCCCCAAAAATCCGCTTATTTTTTTGGAAAATTGCTCTGGATTATTTTCTAGCAAAGTTTATAACAGGGAATTTTATAATATTTTTGGGAAAGTATATGTAAGTTTCGTTATTTTACCAGTTTAACTACATGTATTAAAGCTTCTTTGTAATTTTGTTTCTTACTATAAGCATGATAAGACGATCTTTTATATTTTAGTAAGTTTATATAAACCTAGCTTTTTATAAAACATGAGCTTTAAATTAATATATATAGTAAACTGCTAAAACAATGCAACTTACACATGTGTTACATGTACTGTCCAAAAAAAAAAGATAAAATTCCCTGTTACTAACTTTGCTAGAAAATAGTCTTGTCATGCTTGTGTAGTTTTTAACTTAAAGTATTAATACAAATGATTGTCTAAGAAACGAAATTTGAAAGAAACTTATTTCCCTCATGTTCCTAACAAAATTATTTTAAAGGGAACTTGAAATTTTCATTTTTCAAATATTTTTATATTATTTCTTCATTTCAGAAGAGCTATGATTTAAGTTTAAAAATCATCATAAATATGCTTGAAATATTTGACTCTATATATATTTTTTTTTATTCTCGCGTTAAAAAAGGGGGTATACTGTTTTACCTCTGTCTGTCCTTCCGTCAGTCCATCCGTCAGTCCATCCGTCCGTCCCATGAATATTTTCGTCGCATTTTTCTCGGAACTACTTGACAAGGATTTCTGAAATTTGGTTTCAGGGTTTATATAAGTAAGTTACACCGTGTGATGCGTTTTCAGATTCATCACTCAACAACTTCCTGTTTACCGAAATATTTCGGCGGGGGTATCATCAGTGAGCAGTAGCTCACAGTTTTACTTGTTTTAAAAGCAAAAAAAAAAAACTATCAATAAAATCTGACAATAATAAACATGATAAACAAGATTTTTTAAGAAATGAAGTCATTCAATGCAGTCTTTTTGTTTCTGTATTCTGTCAGACAGTGTTGTAGGTTTTGTCTGATGGAATAGATTTTATTTTGTCCAAAAAAAAAACCCAGCTTATTAAGCTTATTATTGTTAATGTTTTTTAATGTGTTTTAAAAAGTGTTGTTTTATGATGATATTCATGGTAAATTAATTGCCTTTCTGTGAGTCATGTTACGTTTCAAGGGCTTATCGGGGGCGGCGATAGCCCCTTGAACATACTTCTGACAGAGACATGACAATGTCATGAAGGGACATATGTTTCTAGTAAAATTGATTTAATACATGAACTTTAATTTTTATGATTACATGTTCATATAACTGACTTTTTTTCAAACAGTAAACAATATGTTCCCAGACTTTTCCTTCCTGTAGATAAACAGTTTCTTGAACTTTGCTACATATACATGATATATATATATATATATATATAAACTCAGACACGTAGCTATGTTCATGTCAAAACTCCCAGGCATATGGATGAATTTTGGACGCCTTTTTTTTAATCTAAATAAACTTAAAGAATTTGTTAAAAGCACATTTAGAATTGTAAATCATTCTTCTTGTAATTGAATATAAAGTTGACGAAATTTACCTTTTATCATATGGTATCGTTTTAGGCCAATTAAAATTAATTGATAGATTTTCATCACTGCCCGCCCCCTCTGAAATTGTCCCCCTCAATTTTTTTTTTAATTTTTAAAATTATCATTTCTGTATGACACAGAACATATTTTTGAACATTTATCACAATATGTCATGTATGTACTACATTTTGGCAAAGTATGAAAAATTCTATAATTTTTTTGTTAATAGTCTCCCATATATACATGAAAAAAGTAAAATCACAAAAATACTGAACTCTGAGGAAAATTCTAAAAGGAAAGTCCCTAATCAAATGGCAAAATCAAAAGCTCAAACACATCAAACGAATGGATAACAACTGTCATATTCCTGACTTGGTACAGGCATTTTCTTATGTAGAAAATGGTGGATTGAACCTGGTTTTATCTAAGCTAGCTAAACCTCTCACTTGTATCATATATACCACCTTCATAACCTTAACATTTATTAATAACATTTATGTTATGCCATGTATAAGATTGAATCAGATTGTTTGCATAATATGAAAAAATTGATAAATTAAATGCCTTTTGATTTGTTGGAGCAATAACAGTACATATATATACAATTATAAGTTTGTTTTTAAAAGACAAGCATCAAGTTTATTTGAACTAATTTTAGAGGGTCTAGATTTGTTTTACAAAATATAGAATAATGGGCCAATACTGCAGAAAAATTGCCTAAACGAACAAAGAATGGAGAAAAAAGGCCAGAAAATTAAAGAAAAATAGAAAATAACGGGGTGCTAAAGTAGGAAGAATAGAGAAAATTGGCTTAAAAGATTAAAGAATATTAATATTGTGGATTTATTCAGAAAAACTAGGACTTTAGTATTTAAAAATTGGGACATTATACATACCTGCCAACTTTCACGATTTAGGCATGTACTACACGATTTTGACCCCTTGTCACGATTGCACGATCGTGATCGTGAAAAAAGCTCTAAAACACAATTTTGTGAAAATCTACACGAAAAAACGGAAAAGTCAACAATCCTTTAATATTCTTACACATTCACAAGAAAATATATCCTGGTACATGTATTCTAGCTACATGTTCATTTCTTCTACTGATATAATGACTAGAATCATGCAAATAAAAAGAAGAAAAAAGCTTATAAGCTGACATCATCAGTATACCATATAAAAAAAGATATTGCACTTTTTCTAGAGCACAAAACAGCACACGCAAAAACGCCGCAAAAAATTGTAACCTTTGAAATTGTTGTCACGCACTAAAACCCCCATGGAGATTTATAAAAGTTGGCAGGTATGATTATAGGAGACTTTCTGAGACACTAATATTATTGTATTGAATAATGTTTGACTTTCTAAGACACTTAGTATGATTTTATGGGACTTTTTGGGACAACTGATAAGAAGTCTAAAAGAATCCCAGAAAATTCCCCTAAATCCCATTTAAAGTCTCAATCAAAACCCCAAATAAGCATTTCAAGGTTAGATACAGTCCTAAAAAAACACAGAAAAATCCCATGTTTCAATACTGTCCCAATTATTATCTCAAAATATCCCATATCACTTATCCTAGGATATACAGGGATAAAATTGGGACAATCCCAAAATATGTCCATTGATTTCTTGAGATATCCTAGGAAGTCAAACCCATTTTTCACAGGGGTAGAATTGAAGAACCCCCCATGCAGATCCTCATTTTAAACAAGTGATATTATTGTTACAGAATTGATTTTTAAGCTCATGGAGCAGCATAATATTCCATTGGGAAAATTTTGCTACGAATCATTTAATTCGCACGTTTCAAAAATTTCTATAGTTCACTGTTTGGATTCATAAATATTTTAAACCAAATATCAACATTTTAATTATGTTTTTTTCTGGAAAATATGTTGAAAATATTAGATTTTATTTTTTGTTATTTTTCAGGCTATATTATCTGGAAAGGTGTAATGTACAGTGTACGAATTTGCAGTAAATCAGATGATACAGAAAACAAGACTAAACTGTAAGTGATTTTATTTCTTTTTTCTTCTATATAAATTAAAGAAGATGTGTGGTTTATTGAAAATTATCAATGAAACAGCAACCCAACACATGATTACCGAAAGACATTGAGAGGCCAACATACATGACAGATAACCTAAAGACATCTTTTGTATTTCACTTATAAATGGACTTATTTCTTTTTGCAGTTAATAATATTTTGATACAGTCTAAGACTAAAATTTTTTTTAGACAACAATGATTTTTAGCTCACCTGGCCCGAAGGACCAAGTGAGCTTTTCTCATCACTTGGCGTCCGGCGTCGTCCGTCGTCGGCGTTAACTTTTTACATTTTGAACTTCTTCTAGAGAACCACTGAATGGAATGAAACCAAACATGGCATGAATGTTCCTTATGAGGTGCTGACCAAGTGTTGTTACTTTGTAGCTGATCCATAATCCAAGATGGCCGCCAGCAGGGGACTTAGTTTAACATGGGACCCTATGGGAAATACATACAAATGTCTTCTTTTAGAGAACCACTGAATGGAATGAAACCAAACATGGCATGAATGTTCCTTATGAGGTCCTGACTAAGTGTTGTTACTTTGAAGCCGATCCATAATCCAAGATGGCCGCCAGAGAGGGACTTAGTTTGACATAGGACCCTATGGGAAATGCATACAAATGTCTTCTATTAGAGAACCACTAAATGGAATGAAATCAAACATGGTATGAATGTTTCTTATGAGGTGCTGACCGAGTGTTGTTACTTTGAAGCCGATCCATAATCCAAGATGGCCGCCAGCAGGGGACTTAGTTTAACATGGGACCCTATGGGAAATACATACAAATGTCTTCTTTTAGAGAACCACTGAATGGAATGAAACATAACATGGCATGAATGTTCCTTATGAGGTCCTGACTAAGTGTTGTTACTTTGAAGCCGATCCATAATCCAAGATGGCCGCCAGAGAGGGACTTAGTTTAACATAGGACCCTATGGGAAATACATACAAATGTCTTCTTTTAGAGAACCACTGAATGCAATGAAACCAAACATGGCATGAATGTTCCTTATGAGGTGCTGACCAAGTGTTGTTACTTTGAAGCTGATCCATCATCCAAGATGGCAGCCAGTGGGGAACTTAGTTTAACATAGGACCCTATGGGAAATACATACAAATGTCTTCTTTTAGAGAACCCCTGAATGCAATGAAACCAAACATGGCATGAATGTTCCTTATGAGGTGCTGACCAAGTATTGTTACTATGAAGCCGATCCATAATCTAAGATGGCCGCCAGCGGAGGACTTAGTTTAACATAGGACCCTATGAGAAATACGTACAAATGTTTTCTTTTAGAGAACCATTGAATGGAATGAAACCAAACATGGCATGCATGTTCCTTTTGAGGTGCTGACCAAGTGTTGTTACTTTGAAGCTGATCCTTCATCCATGATGGCTGCCAGATGGGGACAATGTTTAACAAAGGACCCTATGGACAATACATACAAATGTCTTCTTTTAGAGAACCACATACTGAATGGATTGAAACCAAACATGGCATGAATGTTCCTTATGAGGTGCTGACTAAGTTTTGTTACTTTGAAGCTGATCCTTCATCCATGATGATGGGAAATACATACAAATGCTTCTTCTAGAGGTGCACTGAATGGAATGAAACCAATTAAAACATGGCATAAATGTTTCTTATGAGGTGCTGATTAAGTGTTGCTACTTTGTTGCCGATTTACTGTTCAAGATGGCCACCAGGATTTTTTATTAAATTACAGGACCAATATTAAACCAAATTTGGCCTCACTCATTATTAGGGTATCTGTTATGATTTAAATCTATTTTTACATGATTTCCAAAACCAAAGTAGAATCAGGTGAGCGACACAGGCTCTTGAGAGCCTCTAGTTTTCTTATCTTGCACAGAAGTTTTATTTTCATGATCAACAAAACAAGATTATAAGAGCGAAAATTTAGAATTTGTTTTTTTCTTCATTTTTCCATATTTTACATGTAGATCACGACTTATGTTTATCATGTTGATAGCAGCAGGCGAGACACAGGGTTCTGTGGAACCAGTCACAATTTTTTTATTTAATTCCTGTAGGTTGTCAATCGTACTTCAAAAAAAAAATCTGTGTTTGTGTTTTAGATGTTCGCTACTCTACATGTAGTTTTTATGCCAGATATTTGGAATCTTCTTGTTTTATCCATGTACAGTCAGGGATATAACTCTATAGAGTTATTAGAGAAAAATAACATACATATGTTATTGTTGACTAAAAAATCAAAAAACATATGTATGTTACATGTTTCAAAGGTCAAATATACATCATTTGTTTTGTTAAAATGTATTCAAGTTCTATTGATATTGTCATTGTCTTTATGTATAATAAACTTTAGAAAGATATAACAGTTCATAATATGCCAATCAAGCATAGTACACCTATGTTATTACAGAAAAAAATATGCCTGAAATAACTAAAGGGTGTTATTACAGCTTCTCTACATCACTTCAAAGCCTTTGCTAAGACATATATCATGTTTAATCACAATGTATTTTAATTTATTGTAAGAAATAATGATCATAGCATGTAATGAGGTTCTGCGCAAGCTTCCCAGGAATTCCCAAGTGTCTCATACAATAAGTTATATGCCTTTAATAACTAAGCCTTGTTATTACAGCTTAGTTTGTCCCTTAAAAGCCTTGCCTCATTGATTTACCATGGTTGATGAAAAATGTATTAATTTAAGTGGAAAATTAGTTATCAAGGCTATGTATTTAGTTTCTGCACAAAGTTTCAAGATTTCCCCAGTGCCCACTAAAAATTGAAATATGTTTGATTTATTTAACAAATAACAAACATATGTTACTACAGATTTAGAAAATTTAAGAAATAAGGAGTAGACAACTCATAAAAGTATCTGTAATAACACATGTATGATATTTTCTGTAATAACCCTATAGAGTTATATTGATGTAGTACCAATAAAATTTTTGTCCACTTACCCCTACTTTTCTTTTCATAATTTCATATTACATATAGTTTTAAAAGCCATTTTTGAAAATCTTATAACATGTATAAAATTCTTGTAATTTTTGCATAGTTTTTGAAAGAAAAAAGTTGCCAATGTAAATTGTATAAAATTATATAGAATAATATAGAATCATTTCCCGCCAAATTTTCAATTGATAAAATCTCGAAAAACAAGGACATGTACCTTTCATTTTTTCTGCTTTTTAAGTCCCTTTATTTATATACTATCAATTTATTATTAGTCTTTTAAAAAGCTTGTTGTTTTGAGACAGAGGAGCGAACATCCTTATTAGTTCAGTAAAAGTATTGATCAATTTAACTCTTATTGTTTAAATCTATATTTCCTATTGTTTAAGTGTTTCAGGCCATCCTTAAAAAAATGCTTGTTCAATGTTGCCTTAACCCATGCCTTGTAAAGTCAATTTTGCCAGAGGCTATTAGAACCTTAGTTTCATATTAATTTCTTAATTTATCAAAGGAAAATTTAAGAAATGTATACATTTAAAACCCAGTGAGTGACTTCAATGGAGAAGCATTGAGTAATATCCATGGGCTAAATGCTATTCTTATGGATTGATAGTCCACCAGCAGTACTGGTAGTGGTATCAAGGGTTGAGTACTGTGAGTCATGTTTAACCCTGCCAAATTTTTTATGTAACTGTCCAATAGTCAGGAGCCTGTAATTCAGTGATTGTCTTTGGTTGCTGTGTGCAATATTTGTTTTTCTTTGATTGTTTTTAGTATACTGAGGATTCATTTATTTTTTGTGGGTATCAATTTTCGTGGATTGAGGAAAACTTGCATTTTCTTGGATATTTGTTTTCGTGGTTTTGCCATTCTCTGCATACAAAGCCTATAGAAAATTTAAAATTTGTAAAAACATTTGAATTTGTGGTTCACCTGTAACCACGAAACCCACGAAAATCGGTATCCAACTAATAATAATGAATCCCCAGTAAATCTAACTGTTTTTTTCTCTTTTGAATTGTTTCACCGTTTGTCATGCAAGAGACTTTTATAGCTTACTACCCGTATATATGGTATAAGTTATGCACATTGTTAAAGGCAGTTATTATTACCTATAATTTTTTACATCCTCGTCCTGTAGTCTCTGGTGGATATTTGTGTCATTTGCAGTAATACCACATCTCCTTATTTTTATACTCACCAAAAACCCAGGAAGAACCCAGGTGTTCCCTAAGCAGTTTTGCTGCTCCACTAACAGCAAATGAGTGGTGCTCATGGCAAGTAAAAATCAAGCGATAAATTGCATTTAGTAATATGACGAAAAAGCAGAAAAGAAGGAAATTACAATAAAAAGATCATTAAATTGTTTTGCCCCTGCTGTGGTGGAGGAGGGGAATTAAGTGTTACCCTTTTCTATCCATACGTCCATCCGTATGAATGTCCCAAAATTAGTTGCCATTCTCTAACTTTCAGTTTGCCTCAACCAAATGTTATGAAACTTATACACAATGCTTATTACCACAAAACTCAGATCAAGTCCGAATTTGGGTGGTGTCACTTTTACCGTTCTCAGGTTATGTCCCTTTATAATGCAGGGGTACATCCGTGTCCCATGGACACATTCTCCATTTATTTTTTTATGAAGCTACATTTTCACTTTAAAGAATGAACAAGAAAGTTTTTAATTTTATTTCAGAACTTTTTATTTTGCTGAAACAACCAAATTTAGTCTATTCTAAAAGCTAATTATAATAAATAATAATTCTCTTATTCACAGAATAAAGAAAATTCTTTTATTCACAGAATGAAGAATAGAAAATGAAAAGACACATATCTAAGGAGCTGCTCCAAGCAGAAAGACTAGCTAAACAGATGGAGTCCGAGGAATTAGTCACACCACTCCGGCTTCTTCTGGTGCTCATCATTTCAGTTGCCTTGGTTACAGCTGTATCATTCAGCGCTGCCAATACATCAGATTATTTACTTTCTTCGTCCGATGAAACAATTAATTTGACAACAGTACCTTATATATATGATTACCTTAAAGCTGAAAAAACAAGGGAAGAAAATATGGAATTTTATAACCAACCTTTAGATCAGTGGACCGTAGAAAAGAGGTCACGCCTTTCCTTAGATGAATTCTGGGATATATATGATGGCAAATGGTAGGATTTTTTATGTGACTACAACATTTACTGTTTTGATTTACGTGTACATATGTAGCAGCGATTTAAATTGTTTGATGTTGCGTGACTAAAAAATTTATGACACATATCGTTTAAAATAAATATTTTAAAGAATTTTTCCTGCTCTAACGAAAATTTTCTTGTCTTAAACATTGAACTTACTAAGTATGTCATGTATGTTGTTGGCAAAAAAAAAAGAAAAATCCCAACACTACAAGGCATGGGTAGGCAACACCCAAAAAAGAATTTTTTAAGAGTTAGCCTTATATTTGATATCTATGATGGTAAATGATAGAATTTTGATGGGACCACAAATTTATTGTTTGTTGTTCATTTATGCATTACCGGGTATTGACTTTGCTTTTTGTGTGTTTTTTTGTTGTGCATGTACTGATTTTGCACCATAGATAGATACCCCATAATCTTTGTTTTTCTATTAAAAGAGGGACAAAAGATACCAGAGGGACAGTCAAACTCATAGATCGAAAACAAACTGACAACGCCATGGCCAAAAATAAAAATACAAACAGACAAATAATAGTACAGATGACACAACATAGAAAACTAAAGACTAAGCAACACGAACCCTTACAAAAACTGGGGGTGATCTCAGGTGCTCTGGAAGGGCAAGCAGATCCTGCTCCACATGTGGCACGCGTTGTGTATTAAATTATTACATGGTTTATATTTGAAGATACTTAACTGTACAAATTGTACATAATTTAACAACATTTTTTTTCAACCATTGACATTTTACAGTCCTTGATAACTTAAGGCTAAGAAAAATTTTCATATAGATTTTCACAAAATTATGTTTTAGGACTTTTTCACGATCATGGTCCTGCAATTGTGACAATGGGTTAAAATTTTGAAGTTCATGCCTTTTGTAACATGGTTAAAGTTGGCTATTGAAGATGAACTTGTGATTGTTGTGTGCATGTTCAGGACCTTATGAGTATTTGGACCATATGAGTATTTGGACCACATGCATATTGTTGTGACCATATGCGTATATACTCATATTGTCTGACCATACACATATGGTCTGGGTAATTAATATGATAAACGTTGATCAGTTACCTTTACTGTCAATTGCACCCTTCAAGGTGTCATAAATTAAGAAGCTTTAAAACTGAAATTTGACTTATATAATCATTTGATAATGTGACAATATGAGCCTCGTCTTTTAACTTTAGTTTTTGTAGTTTGGGAACTAGCTCATAAAAACACATCTTACATTAACAACATTTATTACAAGAGAGAGTGTAAACAAAAAGGCGCTTCTGGACATCACATAGTAAAAGCATTTTTGCATGGTCATGATTGATTTAATAAGTGTATGCTCCTATTTCAATTGTACAATTTAACAGCTAGAGTAGTTTAAACGTGTTGCCCCTCTATTCCTATGTCGAAAATAAAATATATAAATAAGAACATGAACACATTAGTAAAGTGAGAATAAGTGGAAATCAGAAGAAATAAAATAAAAAAAAACCTTATCTAAACGTCAGGAAAAAGACACATGCCCAAATGCACGAACCAAATTGTCGACAGCGTTAAGAAGCTTTGAATTTACTCTAGCTAAGGGCTATTCCATTAAAATGTGTGTGGGAGGGTAGGACATGTAGGAAGGGACTTTAAAAATATCCCTACAACCAATTTAAGAACCGTTTTTTAGATAATTTTGCATAATGGTAATAGACGCATACTGAAAAAAACCCATGACCCACATTCAATAATTAAACTTCCCTTCCTACCCTCCCACATACATTTTAATGGAATAGCCCTAAAGCAAGACAACAGATATACTAAGGTTCAGACAATGTGTCAATGATAATTAGGGTTTCAATTAGTAACTTGTATAGACTGGGTTCATAGAATGAGCCCTGTATTCCTGTGAAAGAAGTTAAAATTTATTTAAAAAATAACTATATGGTTTAAATACTGATATTGTCCCGCCCGTTAATAACCGAACAAGTATACCCATATATATGGTCCAAATACTCATATTGTACGGTACATGCACATTACATGAAATGTGACAAATTTGAAATGATTTGTATTTAACAATTTGTGTGATTACCCGTAAAAGACTTTTAACATAAATTCCATTATGATCCGCAGAAAATGCAAGCAAGACATTTCAGTGTGCACACTCTTCTAATCAGGTTTATATGGTTTTATATAGCCAATGAGACAAATATTCATTAAAGACTAAAAGACACAATGAATATTGAAGAAAACAGCTCATTAGCCATGACTTTGAAGAAACAGTTTGAATGATAATTTTTTTTATAAATTATGAATTTTTGTTTTGTAGGCCTGTTATAATAACTGATGTTGTTGATAAATGGCCAGCTATAAACTGGACAAAACCTTTCTTTTTACAAAATTATGCAGATGAAAAAGTAATGGTGAAAGCTGTTGTGGTGAGTAGGATTGTTTTTTCTCTCTCTCTGCATGCTTCAATTTTGCATGAGTTGTTTCTCCTTGGATACAAATAAAAAGATTGATTGATTATTGATAAATGGTGAACAAAATATATTGGGTACATGGTCTGAGGACACAGTTATCGTCCTTTGATTTTCATTGCAAAATTGTCTACAAATATAGTCCCTAGTGTGGACAGTGTATAACTTGCATATTTTTTTAAAACACTTTCCAAATTCATTTCCTTGAATGAAATATTAAGTATGCGGATGAAATTACCTGTTAAAAATATTTGGGTGCTGAATTTTTATGTAAAGTAGTGATTTGGTCCAGTTTAAAAAGGTCAAAAATTAGTATGTCTGGAGCTGTCAAACTGAATTATAGACCCCCTTAACATAGAATTTTCCAGATTTTGAGTTAGAGCTGGTAGACTTCTATAAATTTGATATTATTTGTCCCAAAAGTAGTACACTACACTGTAGAAATCTTTTTGAGATAGAGCAGGTGCGATTTTTTAAATTTTAATTTATTGTCTAAAAGAAATGCACTATGAAATAACTGTGTTCTCGGCCTATATATATATATATACATCCACAAGACGTCAACCAAACAACACAAAAAACCAGAACCCTTGCATCTACCTTATTGAGGCTTGTATAGTCCGCAGTCTTTTTCTCCAAAATAAACATTGCCGGCAGGGGTGTGGATTATAGAGTACCATAATGGCTTGTAAAATCTGCACTGGTACAGTGTCCACACCAAGGATCTGGAAATTTTTTTCACACAGTTTTGGTCATTTTAAGATGACTTAAAAGTTGGTGTCCTTTTTTCAAATTGTTGATATAACACTAGATTCAAAGCATCAACAAACTTGTATTGACTGTTTCATCGTATTTATTTCGTGAATTTTCTTACTATTTTTCTAAAAATGTCAAGAACAGTTTAGGGAAGGCAACAGTTTAAAATTGAAATGATTTTAATGACTGAAAATGGTATATTTCTCAGACTATGCTAACGTTTCTTTCGATTTTGAAGACAAAATTAAAACCGGAAGTGTTGCGACAATACTTAAAGTACGAGTAATTCCGGATCCATATCCAAGATTCGTTTTGTTTATCAAAATAAATTGACAGGAAATCACAGTCTTTTGAATTTTATTACCTTTAAAAGTGTATGAATATAACAGATATTGGTTGCACTCGTTTAATTTGGCATGAAATCATTTAGCATTTTTCAATTAAGTATCTTATCTGCTGAAGACAATTTCACGCATGCGTATTACATAGTATATAAACATAATAAAGCACATGTGCTACTAGTGAAAAATTACTTTTTCTACGTAAATTAAATTAAGTTTTAATTTTTAAATCAGAATTGATGATTGTCTTTGCTGAAATGTAATTAAATAACGAAAACAGTTGTCATGGAATTTAAATTTCTTTATGATATTAGTTCTGAGCTTGTGATCAATGCAAGGTGACATGTGAATTAAAAACACAGGTAAAAAGTGATTAGCGATCATTAGCCAATATTTCCCAGAGGCATTAATATAGTTATAAGGAATTAAGGCCCTCAGGATTATCAAACTATACTGGAGTGGCAGTTTTATTACAGGAAAGGGATTATAAAACAAAAACAAGTGTAAAATGGCTATTTAGAAACCCGATCTCAATGAAATGACTGAAATTATTTCTGTAAAAAAATAAAATTTGTCCTAAATCCCTGTTTTTTGTTTAGGACAAATAGCTTTCAGTTTATGTCATGTCTGACAAATATGACAGTTTTGGGACCCTTGGTCCGCACCCCCCTTTTTGCCACCAGAATTCAGGAAATTTTTTTTGTAACTGCTTGAAAACGTCTTTTTTCAGCACTTTCAAAATTTAAGACTCAGGGCCATTAAAATCAATATTATGGTCAATATAGGATCAACAAAATACATGTGTTCATACATTAATTTTCATGTATGTCAAGATTTTATGACCCGAGTCTAAAATTGAAAGTGCTGAAAGAATTTAGCATACACTTTCAAAGATTTCTGCCAGCAGTAAATTCTCCAAATGACAAAGCTTGAGATATTACCAAATGAAGAGCAATAGAGTATCAATACTAAACTATGTTGTGTTGAAGAATCCTGGAAGAAAGAACTGCCCTTGTTTTCTCGCGGTAGTAAGCTTCCCTGGATTGTGAAAAGCTATTGGTTCAATTCCATGTAGTGTTAATCAAAAATGTGAAAATTCGTTTTCTGCTGCTTCTCTGTTAAGAGCGTGATATTAAGCAGAAAAACTAATGAACGACTGCACATGGTCGGTTTTGAGTACAAAAATTAACTAGTCCCTGTAGGGTGGTTTAATCGAATGTTACTGGTACCATGTGAACTAGGACTTTTAAAGCACAGCTCTCCTCCTGAGTATATGTTTAATCTGCCAGTTTACAATGTACATGTACATTAAACAACTTTCTTTCACATTCATTGATGCTTTCAAGAAGTTCTTTTCTATGTTGGTATTATCATCTGGGTTTCTTATTATATAGAAAAAGTCGATGTGGTATGATTGCCAATCAGACATCTATCCTCTAAAGTTCAAAAGGAGTCGATGTAAATAAGCAATTATAGGCAACCGCATAGACTTCAACAATGAGAAAAAACCATACCGTATTCTCATACATACTGGTAATCCAACCATTTATAAATAAGTTATCATAATATCATTATTATGTGAAAAAGGTAAAAAGATATAAGAGATATATATATCTTATTGTCTTATCTTTAAAGAGTCTATGTTTGTTGATGTGGTTCATAAGTGTTTCTCATTTCTCATTTTTGTCGAGCCTTCGACTTTTGTCGAAAAAGCGAGACATAGCGATCCTACATTCCGTCGGCGTCGTCGTCGTCGGCGGCGTCCACAAATATTCACTCTGTGGTTAAAGTTTTTGAAATTTTAATAACTTTCTTAAACTATCCTGGATTTCTACCAAACTTTGACAGAAGCTTGTTTATGATCATAAGATAATATTCAAAAGTAAATTTTGTAAAAAAAAAATTCCATTTTTTTCCGTATTTTACTTATAAATGGACTTAGTTTTTCTGCCAAGAAACATTACATTCACTCTGTGGTTAAAGTTTTTGAAATTTTAATAACTTTCTTAAACTATCCTGGATTTCTACCAAACTTGGAAAGAAGCTTGTTTATGATCATAAGATAGTATCCAGAAGTAAATTGTAAAAAAAAAAATCCATTTTTTCCGTATTTTACTTATAAATGGACTTAGTTTTTCTGCCAAGAAACATTACATTCACTCTGTGGTTAAAGTTTTTGAAATTTTAATAACGTTCTTAAACTATCCTGGATTTCTACCAAACATGGAAAGAAGCTTGTTTATGATCATAAGATAGTATCCAGAAGTAAATTTTGTAAAAAAAAAAATCCATTTTTTCCGTATTTTACCAGGAACATATATATTGACGGGACTTGACACTACCTAATTTTAGCCGATTTTATCGTCGGGTCATAGGTAACAAAGATACGATACGGAAACGGACCTGTTTTAATAACGTACTCGCTATTATCCTAATAATTTCTGATAATATCAATAAAATGTCATTCAAACTAGTTTAACAGTGATGCCAGTGTATCAAACTTGTATTCTGTCACTTCAAATTTGTTATAACCGCATTCATTTTATCACAGAATGGTACAGAATGCAAACAGGGTAATAAAAAAATGGCGCCGATTGCCTTCCCATTTTCAAAAACACTATAAAACACTTCACATCAAATAAATCACACTTATTTTGGTAATTTTATATGACAAAATGTATCTACTTTATGATAAAACTTGTATTTATTTACGATTAGAATTATGTGGTTAATTTATTGAGCAGTTCCTATACTGTTTTTAAGTCAGACGCCAGCAAAATCCATAAATCTTGCGAAGTCTCGTGGAGTCCGAGATTTTATCCATTTTATACAGAAAAGCCTATCAGATTCATTTCCCGTTAGATATACTGTTCCCAGATTTTACTTATAAATGGACTTAGTTTTTCTGCCAGTTAACATTACATTCACTCAGTGGTTAAAGTTTTTAAAATTTTAACAACTTTCTTAAACTATCCTGGATTTGTACCAAACTTGGACAGAAGCTTGTTTATGATTAAAAGCTAGTATTTAGAAGGAAATTTTGTTAAAATTTTGTTTGATTTTTTCTGTATTTTACTTATAAATGGACTTTGTTTTTCTTCCAGTTAACATTACAAACAGTCTGCAGTTTAAGTTTTTAAAACATTTATTAGATTCATAAACTATCCTGGATTTTTACCAAACTTGGACAGAAGCTACTAACAATCAAAAGATAGTATAGAGAGGAATATTTTTATTTATTTTTTTCCTCATTTTTGTTGAGCCTGCGATTAACAGCAAAAGTAGGCTAGACACTGGGTTCCGCGGAACCCTTACGAATTTTTATATAGATTAGACCGTTGGTTTTCCCGTTTGAATGGTTTTACACTAGTAATTTTTGGGGCCCTTTATAGCTTGCTGTTCAGTGTGAGCCAAGGCTCCATGTTGAAGACCGTACTCTGACCTATAATGGTTTACTTTTATAAATTTTGATTTGGATGGAGAGTTGTCTCATTGGCGCTCATACCACATCTTCTTATATCTATATATGACATAGTTTGCCACCATTTTCGAGTTGATTGTTTTCAGTAGTTCTTTTAAAGTGCTTCTTCTGAGGAGTCAAAGTTTATCGAAGTTAAGTTCATGCAAGCTTTGTTTCTACACATAATTCATGTTAAAACAGCCGAAAAGAAATGCAACGATTTGAATGATTCATTGGTTTTCACTTCAGAATAGCAAACCTGCAGCAGTAGCAGTCAACATGGACACTTTTATTAGTGAGCTGGACACTTCTGGACCAAATGGTTGGACCTATCTTGAAGATGAATTATTTATAGTCACCAGACCTGAACTTAAGAAGGATATTGGTCCTAATGTATGTATTGTACAGTAACACTTTCACTTTAACAGTGCATGTAGAAAAAATGTATAACTATAGTCAGACTTGCAGTACACCATGTCATGGTGAAGGTCCTTTTTGATTAAAATCATTTCTTTTTAATGTTTTTTCATCAAAGTGAAAGAATTATAAAAAGAAATACTTGTGGAGAAAAATGAAGAAGAAAGTGAATGGTTTATAATCCTTGGCAATCAATCATTATTTGATATCAAGACAAAAACTTGCATCCCCAATCGACAATTTCCAATTTTTGCATTGATTTTTTATGTATTTATATGAGTTTGGCACATTCAAGAAAATTTATACAGGGGTTCAAATTAACATTTGGTACTGGAAGGTCCAGGACCTTTGACACTCCAAACTGAAAGGTCCACAACCTAAATTCCAGGTCCTACTTTTACTTGAAATATTTCCTAACATAGTAAGATACAAGTAACAAAATTAATGTGCTGTTGGTGTTAGGTCAACTTGTTTCATTGTCAAAGTCACTGTTGTATAAAATATTTAATAACAATTGTAAGTGTCTTGTATATTATAATTCAGATATAAATCTTTTTTTTTTTGTTATTGAGGAGGGTGTCACACCATGGGTGGGTGTGTTGTCTCAACTATTGGTAATTTATTACTACTTATACCATTTTATTAAACAGTTCAAATTCAAAGCTGTTAAAGCAGAGACGTATATACATGTGTATATATGTCTCTGGTATAAGTGTATCATATCTAGTTGCACTATTATAATGCATAAGTTCCTCTGTGAAAATAAGATAAGAAACTTCCAGATTTGTACTGGTCCTTTAAAATTGAGAAGACATTACCTCTTGGAATTGTAGTAATACGTTTACACTATACAAAAATCTACATGTAATATCAATATTTATTAATGAAAAAAGAAAATTACTGTCACATTTTTTTTGGATTTTGAGATGAAAATTTATGAACTAAGTAATTTTGAGTTTCTGTAAAAAAATATTTCCTACTTTTTCTTTCTTTTCAATATATCTTTTGGTTTTCAATTCTAGTGTTTATATTTTATCATCATAGATGTATTTTGTCAACAGCCTGGAATTATTATATTTTCATTGTATTTGATTGGCAAACCCGTTATTACCCTTATCCGCTCCGGAATCATATCTTTTTTTCTTTCCAAATCTTCACATCCTTTGTAGGACAACCACACCGCTACACTATCTGTTCGGCATGTAGAACAAAACCCACCACCATGAATAAAGAAATATATGTACACTATATTTTGAATAATACTATCCTCCACCAATATATACAAGTTCACTTTTGTAGTTGCTCGCATAACTTGTATGTACTCTTAGTTGCATTTAAAATTCATAGGCTAGTTACTGGACATATTTACAGGGGGATTATATATGTTTACGTGGTAAAATAGTTCATACGTAAAAAGAAAACGTTGTAAAATAATTACATCAGTCAGGTTCGCACTCTAAAATCTAAAATCTAAGATAGTTCGCCTTTCATATTGGTCTTATTAACGTCCAGTATACGGGTAGTCCTTTCACAATGGCCTAAGAATCTAAAAAATCGGCTCATTGAGCTTATTGTCTTTGTATTCACATCGTAAAATCTACTTAAATCACTTGTACTCCGTGCATTGAGCTTGTCGTTACACATCATAAAATCTAATAAAATTTAAATATTCACCTTATCTTTATTAGCACAATAAAGAATAAAATGACTTTAAAAGGTAAAAGATATCGTCTCGCGTCTGTATTGGCACCGGCACACCCATATTACGTATTAATATGCATATTATGTTCTTTGCACGCATGGGCATAATACTCTCATGAGCATTTGACATTTATGATGTTATACTATGTGTTCGACCTATTTGGAGTTGACTGCCCTACATCCCAGACCCCACCCTCCCATAGACCATGACCAGGATATCTTCCATTCAGCTATGGTTGTAGTAAGAGTTTACATCTGGCACTGTGTATAAGGAATATAAGACGTCTTTCTTGGTGTTCTATCTTTGAGACTTCTTCACTGTTTAGTCGAAGTTGTCGTTGTACCATGGTTACGTCCATCAATATCTGTATTTTAAACCCTTCACTTAGGGACTCCCATTCTATATTACTGTGGTTTGTCAGTAGACTCTCTATATCATTAATGACTGGCCTTCTGATGTTATCCCAAGCTTTACATTCAATCAACAAATGTTCAACAGTTTCCTCTTTCTGGCTGCAGGCTTTACATATCTCCTGATTTCCCTCTTTGTAGATTTTATATCTCAGGGGCTATATTATTTTCTTCATTTCCGGTTTATGGCATCCAATGTTTTTCAATGTTGTTTTGTCAGTCAGATACGATTTTACTCGGATTTACAAATTACTAGTTGGCAATTTTCGGTATAAAGCTAACAGTTGAACAAAATGAACATCGCTGTCATGAATAATAATGATGAAAATAAATTTTGAGATTGTTTGGAAATTTTTGTTTAAAAGGGTCGGCAAAGTTAATTTTTATTTTCTTTCAAACCGAAGGTCTGTCGGGCGTAGCTTGTAACCTAAACAAGAGTCCGATTGCAAAAAACGGAAGGTTGCGGACCTCGGACCACCGCTAATTTGAACCCCTGTTATATTCACATTATTTTTTCTATTCATGGAAAAGGTATAAAGGAAATCTCTTGCTAAAATTAACTGTGATAACTCTGATATAAGAGATATGTGATTAATGCCAATGAGACAACAACTCAATAAAAACACCAACTTTAACTTTTTTGATAATTACAGGTTTATGCAGAGGAAAATTTCTTTAATCTATTCCCAGATGAAGTTAGACCTTGGGACTGTTTGATGTTATGGGGTTCACAATTTTCTAGGTCCAGTTTACATATGGACCCTTACAACTGGACTGCTACAAATGCTGTATTGTATGGACACAAATCATGGATGGTAAGATACATGTACATTTACTTTTATTAATTTTCCATCAAAATAATTTTTATGCCCCCGCCGTAGCGGAGGGGGCATTGAGTTTTACCCTTGCGTGTCTGTACATCCCGACATTTGGTTCCCAAATGTTATGAAACTTATACGTAATGTCTATTACCAGAAAACACAGATCATGTTTGAATTTGGGTGGGGTCACTTTTACCTTACCTTTCTAGAGTTATGCCCCTTTACAAATGGAAAAAAAATCTGAATTTTTCGTTTCCGTTCTCTAACTTATAAAGTTTGCATCAACCAAATGTTATGAAAATTATACACAATGAGTAGTACCACAAAAATTCAGATCAAGTTCAAATTTGGGTAGCATCACTTTTACTGTTCTTGATTTATGTCCCTTTATAACGTTATATGCAAGCAGGGGCATCATCTGTGTCGCCATGGACACATTCCCAATTTATTTGAGCCTACCTACCCTGCCGATGGGCCATTCTTAACTTTAACATTAGAAAAAGCACCATCTTTATAGTAGTGGTAATCTAAACAGCAAAAACACAGGTATAAGTAAAACTTCAGTAAATAATTAAAAACCAATTGTTCAGTGAACAAATGAAGGTCTTTCCACATCAAAGAAATTTTGAAAAGAAGCTAGTTTCCTCAGACTGATGCGATAAATAAATGGTTTTGATCTGCTTTAAAGTGAACTAAAGGAGATAATGTGCTACTTCCGGTTAAGTGGATGTTACTTCCGGTCTCATTTGATAGCTTCTTTCACACTGATTCCAAAAATATATAGTTTCTATATACTTTTGCCTGTAAACCCGGATATAATTGACCACTTCCGGTCTTAAGTGATAAGTAAATGTATTTAAATTACAAAATATATGGATTCTGAGTACTTGTATATGAAAAAGTGCAAAAATGGCTACTTCCGGTTTTCTCAAGGTCACTTCCGGTTGTCATTTTTCAAGGTCATATGTCACCTAACCTTTTGTACAAGGTCATATGGCTTTATAATGAACTTAGTTGAAGTTATAATCAAATAATCTTATATTAAGACATTTCAGGGGCACTAACTCCTATAAGATGCCATTAAATTGTATCAGACCAAATGTATCATATCTTCATTACAATAAAGCAAACATTTTGCACTTGTTCTTTAATATGTATCTTTCAAAGTGTCGGAGAAAATGCAAAAACAAGCAAAAGTCACAGTTGAGAACTTGACCTTGACCTTTGACCTTGACCTCAATTTCTACGTTAGGACCTAGGGGCCTCAAATAAAAACATTCCAGGGTTATACGGTTAACGGTTGATGAGTTGAAACCACATACCTACAAATTTATTTTGTAAAGGTAGATAACTCCTATAAAATTTCATCGAATCGCTTCGATCCAAATTAGCCAAAAATTCCTGAGGATGTAAAGAACAATTTGTAAAAAGAATTTTGTCGATATCTTTTTTTTGTTACGAAGGAGATGCACACAGATGATAAACAGTGAATAGGGAGATAACTCTTACAAAGAAAATGGTTCGGCTTAGCAGGGTGAAATTTAAAAGCGCATAAACTATACGATACAATATGAGAAATATCTAAGCGACATATTGCGAAACAAACATTTATCGCAAGAACAAAATTTGGCGGAAGATATAAATAATAATAATAATAATCAGAACAAATACAATAGGTCTTTCCACAGAAAAGTGGAAAGACCTAATTAAGAATTACAGAATACTTTCATTTACTGAGACTTAAATTGCTACTGATATAAAAGAAATTAAAATCATTTTGATTTAATTACATATCCTGTGACCACACTTTGTATACAAGGTTCTGAAAGAATTCTATTCTATTTTCTGTTCTGATAATTATTACATCAGCCCAAATGAAATTTCTACCTTCAAATTTTTTAAAGACTGTATCCATACGACAGAGGACTGATAGATCTTTAAAACAAAAAGGTAGAAAGGACCATTTTCAGATCCTTGTAAGCAAAGTTTGGACACAAGGTCTGTAATTCAATCAGATTGCCTTCAATGTCACAGTTCCCAAATTGCACTGATTACCCATATTAGCAAAAGTAGCAGCGGAGGTCTTACAAGTTTTCTTAAAGAATTAACCATTGGTATTTTTATTATTTGACACTATGCACGTCTTTCAATGTCTTTCTCAAATTCTGTTTCAAGATAGCTAAATATATTTAAATAAACACAATATAAAAGCCCTAGCTGTTCATTGATAATTTTTAATTTTTTCTATGTATTGTGTGCGATTTTGTCCCATGTACATTTACTCCATATCCTTTTATTTTCTACAAAACCTTCACAGTATATATCAACAGATGGAGTATTTACTCCAAAAAGTAAAATCTACGGAAACATCGCCATGCGACTTCCACAAAAAGTCAACTTTTAAAAATAAGCAATTAAAATTTGTAACAGGCTTCCATTTCTGAAAAAATTGAATAGAAATCATGGACTATTGTCAAATTGTTCTAAATATTTGAAGAAATAAAACAAAACATCAGTTATTTGTTTTTTACGGATGTGAATTTAAGCATGGATGCAATATAGGTGCTCTTCATTACAGAGTCATGGGTCGTTTGGAGGTCGGTTCAAACCCATTTTTCTATGATTCAATATGGATTCAAACTTAAATTGTTGGGACTATATAGTGAATAAGGATACATCTACAAAATAAACACAGAATAGAAACGTTTGTCTGGATCATAAATTTACTTACTAGATGAAAAATCTGTCAAAATAGGTGCAATTTAGGTATCCTGATGTTAAGACATTCTGGGTTACTTGTAAAAATTTTCAGCTATATACTGCTGTGTAGATTTCTTACAGCAATGGCATGTTTATAACAGTGCAGGAAGTCATTACAAATGCAATAATTAAAGTAACTTTGCACAGAATTTTAATACATTAAAAAAAAATAAAACAATAAGTCTTTTATTATTGAATGAATTGATGTTCACAACAACGGGTGATATGTTTAGATTATTACGGCATTATTATTGATCTCTATCATTATTAGAAGTTTAATTATGCTCACTCCCCAAAAAATCTAAACCAAAATCAAGTGCAATTCTTCACATTGTTAGCTTGATGAATCACATTACTCTGACATGTATCAAAGCTTAATTTGAAATATCACTTTTATCAAATTTATGCAGGTATGTATTCCATACACATGATCATTCTCATATTCTTATTTACAACTATTTTCCTTTCAATACAGGCATGACAGGACTATTTATTATTTATATACCATTTTTTATTATACCCTTGATGGGTTCGTGGTAGCGTGATCGCCTCAAGTACCGAGGTAGAGAACTCGAACCCTGGCCGGTTCAAACCAAAGACTTTAAAATTGGTATTTGCTGCTTCTCTGCCAATCACACGGCATTAAAGAGTAAGAGCAAAGACTGGTCAGCACTGAGTCAGAATAATTTGTCCTGGTAAGGTGAAATGTCTCCCTGGTGAACTAGCACATTAAAAATCCAGCTCAGGTTGTCGATCTTGTACAAAGCAGGGTTCATATTAATATTACATCAACATATTCTCATCCTGAATATGCATATCTTGACCTTGTTGTAGGGTATGAATGATTCATTGAAGACCCTACATCGACTGTCAAGATGAAGAACGGGAATAAAAGCCCTGTTCATTGATAATTTTCTATGTCTTCTATGTATTGTGTGCAATTTTGTCCCATGTTCATTTACTCCATATCCTTTTATTTTCTATATTAATTTGTTGCTAAATTTTAAGCAGCCATCCATCATCATCATCATCATCATCATCATCATCACCAGTTTTGATCACTGAATAGCTTTATGTATAAACTGTTGCCACATCTAGAACAATCTATTTTTACATTTTTGTTTACAAGCTTTTTCCACCAGGACAGGATGAGTTATTATATATATATCCAAACAGGAAATGTCACTTTCCTCTGGATTGTGTCAGATATGATAGGTATAAATACACATGTTGTTGTGATATATTTACTCAAGAGTCAAGACTCAGTAGACATGTTAGAGGGGTAACGATTCACTAGGGGTAATATTTCTTTGAAATGCTAAAAAAATACTGTTGTTTTCCCCATGGTTGATTTTTGGAACGAAGAAGAGCAAGTTCATTTTAAACAATGTTTGACTAAAAGAAGGGCGAGAGGTAACCTAAGGGATATTCAAACTCCTAAGCGATTTTCATATTGATTTTGAAAAATATTTAAGATAATACAAAGAACAGAAAATCAGTTTCTTTTTTTTTTTATCTCAATTTCAAAGAATACAATTGATTCAAACATCTTAATTAATTGCAAACATTGATAAAATGTCTTCACAATTCAAATATATATACTGATGTATGTGACGATAAAATCCTTCCTGAGAGGGGCGTAAAGGGGTGGTATCTGCACGGAAGAACGCGAAACAAAATAGCCATTTCACGAAGAACGAACAATTAAAAATTTCTTACACGTTGATCTTTACCCATATCACGAAACATGGTAAATAACGAACCTTTTTCATGGCTGCACGTGAAATAAAAATGGCAAAACACGTTGCATGAAAATAACCCTTTACCACCCTCTTCCTGAAATATCCCAAAATGTAGTAAAATATTTGTAGTGTATCATTACACCTCTAACACACACTCTCAAGATATTGTTGTTGTTTGGTATCAATCACTATTTAAGAGCTGGTATTTTTTTACTAGTAATAGAATTTTATTTGTTTTAATTTGTATATTAGTTTTCCATTTGTGTTTTTAAGTAAAAGTATAAGAGTAGAATTTGTTAGTTGCAGAGTTGACACATTTTTTGCATTTAGTACTTTTTAGAATAATTTATTTGTTGCACTTTGTCATGTTTGTAATTAGTCATTCACCTTAAAAATGTAGATTATAGATACATGGTTTTAAAAAAAACTTACTGAGTTATATCTTGGTTTAAAGTTTTTTTTTCAAAACATTTATAAAATTTCTTGTCTTACACTTAAAAGAGTTTTATTTATAACCATGCAGCAATTTGTACATTTTTCATTTGATCTTACTGCCTAATAATCAAAATTGGTATGCATGAAAATAAATGAATTCACAGTATATAAAGCTGAATTATGCTTCTGAACAAGATTTGGTTGCTTTTGCAGTTATATTATCCTTAGCTAAAATGCGCTGTTTTCTATTTTTCAGCCCTATTGATGCTTATCAGCCAGATTCAACCAAATACCCAAATTTTGATAAAGCCCAGTACCTAGAGGTAACAGTTTCTGCTGGAGAAATGTTGATTATTCCGACTGGATGGTACCATCAGGTAAACTTCATGAGAAATATGATTTGAAGAATGAATTCATTTATTTAAGGTTGTTGGCTACTCTGTTTCAAAATAACAAGCATTTTGAAAAACTGCTATAAATTGATATATAAAACAGAACTATAAAAGCAGAAAAAATGCAAGTTCTGTGGACTTGTTTTTATACGACCGCAAAATTTATTGGTATCACGTCATCGTCATTGTATTCAGCGTCGTCCAAAGACATTTGGTTTCTGGACAATAACTTTAGTAAATGTAAATAGAAATCTATGAAATTTAAACACAAGGTTTATAACCACAATAGGAAGGTTGGGATTGATTTTGGGGGTTATAGTCCTAACAGTATAGGAATAAGGGGGCCAAAAAGGGGCCCAAATAAGCATTTTTCTAGTTTCCAGACAATAACTTGTGGAACAGTGTATGGATCTCTCTAAAATTACCCAACAAGTTTCAATACCACAAAGGGATGGTTAGGATTGGCTTTGGGGGCTTATGGCTCAAACCGTTTAGGAATTAGGGGCAAAAAAGGGGGAAAAACAAGGGTTTCCTGGTTAATGGACAATTCAAAAAAAGTACAATGTTATGTTTGGATTACCTCCCTTACACTGCTTTTAAATTATGTATAAAGAAATGTTGTATTGCCTTGAGGTGATTAGCTGTCAATTTATTTTCAGAAGTTAATATTTAAAAATGCTGATTAAGGAATATTAATTTTAGCCATGATTATGTATGTCATTTTCTATTTTAAGACTTTTTTGATGTATTTAAATGGGTAATTATGGTTGCAAACTCCATTGGAAATTTGAATTGAGATTATGACCATACCTTGAAGGAAAGAATTTTTTTTTTGGAAAAAGTGGGGGGGGGGGGGGGTTAAAAAGAAATTGTGAGGGGTTGACAATTTTTTCTCATTTCAGATTTCAGAAATTTCTTCAAATATTTAAAAAAAAAAAAAGGGGGGGGGGGGGGGGGTAAAACAAAAATTTATTGGGGGGGTCAATTCGCAACAGCATAGTGTATTGCACAAAAAAATGGGGAATAAATTTTTTTTTGTTTTTTTTTTAGGGGAGTCAATTCGCAACAGCAAAGTGTATTGTATTGCACAAAAGCAAAAAATTTAATATAATTCAAATCATATAAAAAATTCTAAGTTCTTTGACTGCAGTTATTCTGTGTCAGAAACCTATTATGTGTCAAATATTTAATTACAATACAAATTCAGACCTGTATCAAGCGCGAATATTGTGTCCATTTTTGCCCCAACTGTTCAAGGTTGGACCTCTGCGGTCATATCCAGCTGCGCTATAAGCCATTGTAAATTTGGTGGGAAATTATTCTCTTTAGATTTTTCATACATTTAACATTTGTACTTAGTTTCTTTCAAAAACTATGGAAAAATATGAAGGATTTTATAAGATTTTTGAAAATGGGTTTTTAAACTACATGTTTATATAATAAAATTATGAAAAAAATGGCACCACATGG
The DNA here is from genome assembly GCF_021869535.1 of Mytilus californianus. Lineage (NCBI taxonomy): Eukaryota > Metazoa > Mollusca > Bivalvia > Mytilida > Mytilidae > Mytilus > Mytilus californianus. The sequence continues at coordinate 70,999,463 of NW_026262593.1, read as the reverse complement.
ATAAAAACAGAGGATTCTGAATATCTGACAAAAAGTCATAAACGAGGTAATTGAACATCCTTAATTAATTTTTTAATTATTACCAATCTGATTAAATGTAGATCCTGTGTCCAAGCTTTAATACAAGGATCTGACAAAACACTGTCCTACTTTCTGTTCTGATAAATTTTTATCAACCAATAAAATTCCAGCCTCTAATTGTTTGAAGGTATGGATCATTATAATTATAACAAAACCTGTGGATCCCAAAAAGTCATTAAAACAGAAAGTTAAATGGAATGTTTTGAGATCCTTGTAATCAAAGTGTGGACAACTATATTTTGTGTATAGAATGATTATTTTGTTGATTTTCCTTTAATTTCATATTATATCCATGTGTAACTACAACATATATATTTCCATGGTTACAGGCATTTAATGAAGTGGAGACTCTGGCCATATCTAGTCAGATCATGAACAGAAATAATTACCTTGCCGTGTTAGAGGAAATCATCAAGGGAGGGAACATCAATAGGAAGAAATTACCTGCTTATTTTAATACATTATTACCACCTGATCAGGTAAGGAAAGAAAATAACAAAGTAGAAAATCAAGGAAAATGATATGGACTTTCGAAGTATGATTGTGTAAGAAAGTTAGTAGATATAAGAAGATGTGGTATGAGTGCCAATGAGACAACTCTCCATCCAAGTCAAAATTTATAAAAGTAAACCATTAGGCATTAGGCATGATTAACCCTTTTTGGTAGAACCCTTGCTATGACGACAAACTGTAAACAAGTTATGCTGTTTCTCCTGAAATAGAAGTATGTAGGGTATTCCCTTTATCCAAATTTCATATTTTTTGTCTCACCTGAACAAAAAGTCGCAAAAGGCGAGTCATAGGTATTGCTTACAGGCATTGTCGTAGTTGGCGGTGTTAACAATATTTAAGTTAGTTTGATAGGAACTACTTGTGATAAATCAGTGATATTTAGTATACAGTTGTATAAGCATCTGCAGATATTTTGTATGCAGTTGTATAAGCATCTACAGATCTCATTTCCATGGAGACTATTTGGTCACGCCCTTAAGTCTTGGTCTATTGACTTTAAGACTTTTGCATAGTTTACATGTTAAAGTTTGTGATTAGGTCAGTTAAAGGGGAACCATTTATGATACATCATTGATATTTGGTATGCAGTTATATTAGCATTGGTATATCATTTTTCCAGGGAAATTATTTGTCCCAGTACTTTCAGTCATGGTTCATTGACTTTGGATATTGTGCATGTCAAAGTATTGCTGTTTTTATTTCAACATTTGCATTTTACTATCAAATTACATACAGGAGAGACATATCTCTGTGTCAACAGTTTATTCATGTATCCCATTGGTTATAAACTAGTGAATTCTTCAGCAGATTTTTTCATGAGTAACAGTTAACTACACTTCAGAAGGTATTGAATTACGTTCATTATTCTCTCATTACCAGTGGTTGTCAAGATTCACGATAAATCTTATGCATACTGTGGATTCTAGTACGGATCAAGCGTGTTCAGAAAGGAGGGGTTCTTCCCCAAGAATCCCCCCTGGATCCACCAATGAGTACAAAGGTTTGTATGCAGCCTTTCGCTAAACAACAAAATCAGATATCCATGAAAATGCAATTTTTCCTCAATCCACAAAAATTGGTACCCACGAAAATAAATGAATCAACAGTAGTACATGCTGACTTTCAAGTTACAGAGATGAATCTTTTTGGTCTTTAGTTGATTTCTGCATTTTTTAGTTTGACCTTGTGATTCAGTTTTTTTTATGCCCCTGCTGCAGCAGAGGGGGCATTAAGTTTTACCCTTGTCTGTACGTCTGTCAGTACATCCCAAAAAAAGTTTCTTTTCTCTAACTTTAGTTTGCCTCATCCAAACACATATTAAGTTCGAATTTGGGTGGTGTCACTTTCACTGCTCGAGTTATGTCCCTTTATAAATGGAAAATTGGCTAAATTTGCCTTTTCTGCACTAACTTTAGTTTGCCTCTACCAAATGTTATGAAACTTACACAGAATGCTAATTATTATCAAACACAGATCAAGTTCCAATTTGGGTGGAATGTCACGCACATCGTTCTGGAGAATTGTCCATTTATAAATGGAAAATCGCTGAATTTGTCTCGTATATAATTTTAAGCAGGGGCATCTGTGTCCCATGAACACATTCTTCTTTTATTTAATTTTAAATATATAATTTAAATTGGCTTCAAGTAGCACCATTTCTGTATTTATTTTTTGATATATAAGCAAAATCATCACTGTCACAGAGGGTCCAAGGACACAGTTATCGTCCTTTGGTTTTCGTTGTCTACGAATATAGTCCCTAGTGTGAACAGTGTATAACTTGCATTTTTTTTTGATACACTTTCCCAATTTATTTCTTGATATTTTATGCATGAAATATTAAGTAAGGGGATGAAATTACATGTTAAAAAAATTTGGGTGCTGAATCTTTATGTTAAGTAGTGATTTGGTCCAGTTAAAAAAGGTCAAAATTAGAATGTCTGAAGCTGTCAAACTGAATTTTAGCCCCCCTTAACACAGAATTGTCAATATTTTGAGTTAGAGCTGGTAGAAGTTTCTACAATTTTGATATTATTTGTATCAATAGTAGTACACTACACTGTAAAAATCTTTTTGAGATAGAGCAGGTGCGATTTTTTTAATTTGAATTTATTGTCTAAAAGAAATGCACTACGAAATAACTGTGTTCTTGGGCCTAAGAGATGAATTCCGTAAATGTAGATTCTGTACTTTGGCAACTTTCCTGAATGGTTTGCTGGTTTCAATTTGTCAAACTCAATAAAAGTAAAGGATTTACATCTTTGTTTGACAGAAATTCTGTTAAAATGTCCCATTTTGCCATTATACGGCTCAAATAAGCATTTTAAAGCAGTTTTCATTTTATGCCTAAGAGCCATGCTGACTTTCTATCTGACTGCTTTTTATGTTCCTGATATTTGTGTTTCTATGCTTAAATCAAATTTAATTAACTATTTGTGAACTCTGAATCTAAAGAAAATTAGATTATCACAGAAAAAATGTGCAGAATATTTGTATTTATGTCCCTGGTTAAACGGCTTGTTTGATGTATGTGAAATGTGAAGAGCTTTGTACATAAAATCTGTAGTCCATCACAAATATTTCATTAAATCTGTAAAAAAAAACACTTTAGAATGATCAGTACACCCTATTCATTTCATATGCTACCATAATTTTCTTCTTTAGGATAGTAAGTGGTTCAAATATATGCCAATTGAGACTAAAACTACATGCAAGTTTTCCATTGAAAAGTGAAAAACTGGTCATCAGACCATACTGTCTGCAAAAAAAAGTTGAATTCAAGAGTCCTTTTGCAATTAGACTTCTTGTATCATGACATCTCAGCATAGAAATGAGCAAAAAGTAACAAATTTCCATTTCTTATAGCCTCTGTGTGCATTTTAATATGTAAATATGGGCTACGGCCTAAATCGACTCTAAATAATTCTCAGTCTGACATGGCCCAAGACCATTTTATACTCATGTGGTATGCTTTTTGTAACTTTTCTTTACATTTAAAGTACATTTAATATATATGGAAGAATAATGTATGGTAAAAAAACTTCAAAAACTTCAACTTGGTTGAAAAAAATGCATGTTTATGTAAGGCTTCCCTTAATTCGAAAATCTCTATTTTCAGGCACAGGCTCATATAAATTTGACATTTGAATAGCTGTAATAGATCTGATAAATCAACTGAGTGTTCCGTTGCTTTTAATACTTATTACATTATATTCAAGAGTATTTAAAAAGCAAATTTTTGCAATATTTAACTTTTTTAGGCCAAAATCTTGACAGTTGAAAATATTTGATTTAAACGTCAAAAATAAACATCCAAATTTCAATATTAAAATGGCCCTAGTTTCTATAATATAGATTCTATGGCCATGAAACTTGGCCAACTATCTTATAATTTCCTAAGCTTAGGTCATGCAAAGTTTTATTAAAATTGGTCAAGTCTTTCTATCCTATTAGGTCCAAGGACACAGTTATCGTCCTTTGGTTTTTCGTTGTCTACGAATATAGTCCCTAGTGTGAACAGTGTATAACTTGCATTTTTTTTTGATACACTTTCCCAATTTATTTCTTGATATTTTATGCATGAAATATTAAGTAAGGGGATGAAATTACATGTTAAAAAAATTTGGGTGCTGAATCATTATGTTAAGTAGTGATTTGGTCCAGTTAAAAAAGGTCAAAATTAGAATGTCTGAAGCTGTCAAACTGAATTTTAGCCCCCCTTAACACAGAATTGTCAATATTTTAAGTTAGAGCTGGTAGAAGTTTCTATAATTTTGATATTATTTGTATCAATAGTAGTACACTACACTGTAAAAATCTTTTTGAGATAGAGCAGGTGCGATTTTTTTAATTTGAATTTATTGTCTAAAAGAAATGCACTACGAAATAACTGTGTTCTCGGGCCAGAGAGGCAAATTTCATTTTGGCAAAGTTTTATAAAAGTAAAATTTCATATATTGATTTCAATTTGTTAAAATTTAGGATGAAATGTAATTCAAATCATATTAAATTGAATTGTTTCATATTTTGCAGGTGAAGCTGTTTTTATCTCTCCTTCATAAGAAGATTTTAAAGAAAGGTAAAGAAGTTACAGAGGGTGTATTGAAAGACATGCATAGGAAGAAAGTATTGAACATTTGAGAATATGGATTTTGTTTTAAAATTACCATACTATTTAGAAATTTATAGTTTTCTAATTAAAAGTTAATAAATTATAATTAGTTATTGATGTCAGGAGCATTAATTCAGTGGTTGTCAATGGTTTGCTGTCTGTCATATTTGTTTTTCATTTATTGTTTTTACAGAAATCAGGCAGTTGGTTTTCTCTTTGGTATTGTTTTTACATTTTGTCTTGCTCATTGTTGAAGGCTGTACGGTGACCTATGGTTGTTTACATCCACATCATATTGTCTCTTGTGGATAGTTGTCTAATTGCAATCACTTCACGTTCGCCTTCGTTAACTTTTTCAAAGATCTTCTCTGAAAATACTGAGCAAAATTTCAATAAAACTTGGGATGAATGATCCTTATGAAATTTAATATACTATAATAGAGGTTGTGTTTTTCATTCCTGTCGGTCAACAAACATGACCACCAAGGCTAAAAGTAGAACATAGGGGTAAAATGACTTATTGTCTTTTGAATTATATCTTAAAATCTCAAGCAGTTAGAGCAAATCTGACTGACAAAAATGACGAACAGGTTAATATCTATTTACTGAGAAATTTTAAGACAAATCAAACAATCCATTCTGGAGTTATTGCCCCAAAAATAATATTTTTTATGAAATTTCTCAGTTTTGGTTGTTATCTTGAAAACTATTATAGATTTTAAACAGCAAAAATGTTCAGCCAAGTAAGATCTACCAATAAGTTTAAGTAGATATAAGAAGATGTGGTATGAGTGCCAATGAGACAACTCTCTCATCCAAGTGACAATTTGTAAAAGTAAACCATGATAGGTCCAAGTACAGCCTTCAACACAGAGCCTTGGTGTTGACTAAGGACTGAATTTGTCAATTGATCACTTACAGGAGTTACTGCCCTTGAAAGACTATAAAATTCTTAAGTTTCTTCAGAAACTATGCTAGATAATTTGAATGTAAAAAATGTTCAGCAAAGTAATACTTGCTTATAAGTCAACAATGACTGAAATAGTCAATTAAACCCTTGTAGGTGTTAGTAGCCTTGAAAGACAATTTTTAGTAAATTTTTCAATTTTTTGGCAGAAACTATAACAGAAACATCAAACAGCAAACATTTTCAGCAAAGTAGGTCCTACAAATAAATCAACATGACAGAAATTGTCATTGATCCCTTACAGGAGTTATTGCCCTTGAAAGACAATTTTTATGTGTTTTTTACAGAAACCAAGATTGAGAGAGGATAACTTTAAAGGCAATTTTTAACAGGCATTAATATACACTAAACAGCAAAATAGTTATTGATGCAAGATCTTCACAAAAAAAATCCCACATGAATTGAAAATGTAGAAAGTTAGTATCTTAGCCTTCAACATGTTCAACTCCTCAGTCCAACTGCAAAATGGACAAAAAAATCCTTATGTTTGTCTAATGTTGATTTTGAAGAAGAAAACAAATTAATTAAAATAGTTTAAATATTTAAGCTTGAAAGTTGACCAAGAACCTGCATTCAGGCCTGATCTTTGGTGTTGATGGGAAAACTATTGAGGGCTGTATATTCTGTTCATTATTTGTTTTTTTGGGTTGCCGTTTCATTGACAAATACTCTATATCAACTTTTATTCATATCTAGAACAACTCCGATGGCAACCAAAAATGAACTTGGTGCTCTGGTAAAGAAAGCAAACAGAGTTCTTAATTGGAATAAAATGTGTATTAATCCCATCTCGTTGCATGCTGACGGTTTTACTAAAAATCAATGTACCTCACTGTAACGGTCAGCAGTATATATCAATCAAAGGTCTTTTCTTTTCCTATTTATGACAGCAGAATGTCTATCCAGTGTTAGAAAAAAAAGATAACGTAAGTTTGGCTGTGTGGAATGTATAAATATGCAGCCACATCCAATCCAATCGGCAACATTAAATCCAATGTGTTTCTTTGTGTACAGAGTATATCACTCTCTCTTTGTGTTATAAAACCGTTGCAACAACTCAATGAGGGGTCCATAGGACACATGTTGCAAGGCAATATTTCTGCTCCCATCCAATACACCATTACTTTGCAATGGCAGTCTACATTACCAGTCATACATCTCAGTCCGACTTAAATGTACCTTTTGTTTTAATTATAATTTTTTTTCTCGTCCTGAAAATCCATGAAATATTTGCCACTGGACGTTAGGCACGCACCAATCAACGAACCAGTAGTTATTGTGATTTTTTATGTGACATGTCCATGTTGTATCATTTGTATTTTGTCTTACTTTTGGAATGTTCATGTCCACCTGTAGCTTCAGTTTCATTCAAGGCGGCAAAATCAGAAATAGGTGTTACACTACTGTCTCAAGTAAAGGTTGGTGTCTGTTAAAACGTTTAAACCTGCTGTATTTGTTTGCACCTGTCCTAAGTCAAGGGCATGTTGTTCAGTGGTTGTCGTTTGTTGATGTGGTTAAAAGGTGTTTCTAGTTTTTCATATAGATTAGAGTGTTGGTTTTCCTGTTTGGGGTCATTTTGGGGCCCCTTGTAGCTTGCTGTTCAGTGTGAGCCAAAGCTCCGTATTGAAGGCTGTACTTTGACCTATAATTGTTTACTTTTTATACATTGTGACTTGGATAGAGAGTTGTCTCATTGGCAATCATACCACATCTTCTTATTTATATTAGAAACAAGATTTGCAGAAGAAATTGAACTTTAAAAGTATAAAGATGTACTTAAACAATTGGTGAAAATGATTACAATTAACTAGACAAGAAGGTGAAAAATGTTATTGAACCATAAACAAAAAAAAAGGCGAAAGATACCAAAGGGACATTCAAACTCAAAAATAAACTGATGACGCCAGAAAAAGACAAAGCACAATAAACACAACATAGAAAACTAAAGACTGAGCAACAAAAACCCCACCAAAAACTGGGGTCATCTCAGGTGCTCTAGAAGGGTTAGCAGATCCTGCTCCATAATGTTATACAAATATAATATTGCCATTTTGTATAATATCTCAGACATCTCATGGGAAAATATTTATAAGTAATTTGCATGAAAACAATTGAATAAAACATCCAGCGGCACTTAATTACAGGACGATCTTAAAATTCGGTTCATTATATGAGGGTCTGGATGGTGTTTAAAGAATAAAGAAATAATGGGCAAACGGTGCAGAAAAGTGGCAAAAAAAAGGATAGAGAAAATAGGCAAAAATAAATGGAGAATGTGTCACCATGGACACAGATGATGCCTCCGCTTGCATACAACATTATAAAGGGACATAACTCAAGAACAATAAAAGTGACGCTACCCAAATTTGTACTTGATCTGAGTTTTGTGGTAATAAGTATTGTGTAAAGGTTTCATAATGTTTGGTTGGGGCAAACTTAAGTTACAGAACGGAAACTAAAACTTTTGCAATTTTTCGATTTATATAGGGGCATAACTTGATAATGATTAAAGTGACGCCACCAAAATTCGTGTGAAGATTAAATATAAATTAAGAAGATGTGGTATGATTGCCAATGAGACAACTCCCCACAAGAGACCAAATGACACAGAAATTAACAACTATAGGTCACTGTACAGCCTTCAACAATGAGCAAAGCCCATACCACATAGTCAGCTATAAAAGGCCCTGAAATGACAAATGTAAAACAAGAAAACTAACGGTCTAATTTATGTACAAAATAATGAACGAAAAATAAATATGTTACACAGCAACAAACGACAACCATTGAATTACAGGCTCCTGACTTGGGTCAGGCACATACAGAATGTGGTGGGGTTAAACTCGTTTGAAGGCGCCAACCCTCCCTTAACCTGGGACAGCATGTATACAAAAGACTCATTTCTGAATCAGAGATATCTACATAATTATGGTCATCTGTAAGAAAAACGTATCGAAGATCTTAGGGATGTTATTTGTAATGCTATAATAATATGTTTTACGTATAATTAAGGAATGACTGTATTGTTTTTTTTCCATGAAGAAATAACATTAAAAATGTGTTGCACACTTAATAACCCGTGCAGCAGGTTATTTAAAAGTGTGCACTACATTTTTGATGTTATTTCCAATAGACAGAAAAAATATTACACTCATTCCTTATGATTTAATTGTGAATTCCATTTTTAAGGAGTGAATCATGAAAAAACATTGCTGACGTCACGATCACATGAGCTGATTGACAAAAAACATTCAGCCAATCAGAAGATGTGTCGCATCCAAAATCAAATTATTCATAAATATTATAAGTGTCAGACCTCTCATAATACAAGACAGTGGCCCATATGTTCCGTTTTTATAATATTTGTAATTTACAAATCTGTATAGATATAAACATTTAAATCCAATGGTCCTGCTTTAAATGTTCTGCTAATCTACATTATATTATCATAATTTTGTATCTGTGTCAAGTGCTGGCTTTTCAATAATAATCTCTTCGCGATCCTTCGCCCATTCCTGAATCTCACCTCTTGAGAAAAATCCAAATACCACCATTCCAACTACACAGAAAGCAGCACAAACATAAAACACGTTTCTCCACTCTTCTTGACTATCCTTCATTTGATGAAAATAATTTACATAAATTAACATAAATTAATAAAAGTTGATAATTATACAAACAATCAACATAATATTTGAAAATTATTTCACCATTAGTTTTATCATCGTGGCTTAAAATGTGATTGAAGAATCTTATTTAGAAAAGATAAAAAGTGGAACTTTAATCATGTAATAAAAAAGGTAGCCATAGGACATGGACAATTCCAAATAAATTAGGCAGTGGCTACTTTGCCGGCACCAGCAAAATAAAAAAATATATGCTATTTTGCCGGCTCTGATTAAAATATCTTAATTCAAGCCGGCAAAATATCATATTTCAATAGAAATGGCCATTTTACCGGCACCAGCAATATAGTGAATTTGTTATTTTGCCGGTTCTTTGTAAAGAGTGAAATTTAATATTTACTTTTATAAAGTAAGTACTACGAAAATGTGCACTGTCAGCATATAAGAATCAAATAATTACTGATATACCGGTAGTTAAATAAGAAAGCAGCTAACAATATTTGAGATGCATATAATCGTTTAAAACAATTATCAGTCAAAGTGAAAATAAGAAATAAAAATATTGAGCATCTATTTGTTGCAATGAAAGAATATCAAATCATGTAGTTGAAATTATTTCTAAAATCAGTCACAGTATAATGTTATGTATGCATAAGAATAAATTCTCAGATTTTTTAACTGTATGTTATAAAAAAATTAAAGTTAAAATATCATTGCATCATAAATTTGATATAACATTATACAATAAAACAAAATCAATCACATAGCTTTAAAAATCAAAAATATTTAGATTTAATTTGCTTTTGAAATAATTAAGATATTTCAATCAGAGCCGGTAAAATAGCATAAAATTATTTTCTATTTTGCCGGTGTCAGCAAAATATAGCCACTGCCGATAAATTAACCATTTAAACACTATCTGAAGCTTTTATGTAACACGGGCTATCGTACTACGTTTCACATGTATGCTTAAAAAGCTAGGTGGACTTACTATATAATGATTGGTTGAGATAAGAGCAGCCGGTATAGGTAGCTATTTCAAGCTAGAAGTATAGGGGAGGGTTGAGATCTCACAAAACATGTTTAACCCTTCACATGTTTATGTGCTTGTCCCAAGTCAGGAACCTCTGGTCATTCTAAGTCTTGTATGTTTTTTATTTTGGTTCATATATATGTTTCGTAGTTTAGTGTGACGTCCATGTTACTAAACTAGTATACATTATTGTCAAAGGGCCAGCTGAAGCCCACCTCCGGGTCCGGGATTTTCTCGCATGAGTGGCTGTAGGCTGTTTTCTGCTCTTTGGTCGGTTTGTTGTCTCTTTTGACACATTTCCAGTTTCCATTCTCAATTTAATTACTAACATATTTTTGTTTATACAAAGCCATTGTATATTACACAACTGTGACATGTGTATGTTTTTACTAAGCCATATTGTACATTACACGAGCATGTGTATGTCTAAATTAAGCCATTGTACTTTACACGAACATGTGTATGTTTTTACTAAGTCAATTGTACATTACACGAACATGTTTATGTCTAAACTAAGCCATTGTACATTACACGAACATGTTTATGTCTATACATATACTAAGACATTGCACATTACACGAACATGTGTCTTTTTTATTTAGGTGTTGGGTGCTGTAAGTGGGGTGTCCATTTTGTTTTGTGCGGGATGTATACATTCGCAGTCGCGTCCTGTAAGAATGGGGACGTTAAATCCGATGCCTCGTAGAGTGAGTGCAACGCTCTCTGCACGTTTAGAACCATTGCAAAATCTCTTCGAGGGGTCTGAAGGTGGCATGGGGATGCATGCATTTACTCTCCTCCCATGTACGTAATACAACATCAATATTATTGTGAACTGTAAATTTAGCACTGTAAGGTCTGGTACTTACGTTTGGTGTTAAGGCTCCGGCTACTATAGGCGCCACCATACCAGGCACAGTGGCAAAAGTATTAGTTATGCCAAATAAAACACCAGCATATCTAGTAAAAATAATAAAGTAACTCGAAAATGAAAGCTATTACTAGTGAAGTTATATAAATTTTATATAAAAAACCAAATTCCGATCGTGAAAATTTTACAAAATATTGCGATTGACAATAAACACGTGATTATCAGGACTTACATACTAGTATTCAATTTTAATTATGTAAAAATCAATGGGGTTTTACTAAAAAGTTTATTTTTATGTAGTACATTGTTTTATTATTGAAACCAGTTGTTCATGCACTTTCAAACCAAACACAGAAAAAGCGCAAACTTTACAAATAAAGCTTGCACTGGTGAGATTAAAAAACAATTTAAATTTTGGAACTGGTATATTAACATAAAATGGTGAGGGAAAGTACATAAGCACTGATTTCTGTGTGGATGCATGTATGAAACCGTAAGTTTCAAAAAGTTTTCTTTTTGCAAGAGGTATTGACTGCAAGTGTAAATAATAAAAAAAACAACAAAAAAAAACAACAACAAAAAATGACACCGAATCAGTTAAAAGGTGATTTAGTAATATTTTTTATCAAGAAAATAAAATTGACGCAAGCAATCATAAACCCACAAAAGAACTTTTAATGGTTAAAGGAAATCTATCAATTGCTAAAATAAATTTAAATATTAACCGTATGGCAGTGAATGAGAATAAGTAGAAAGACATGTGTGGTATACGCCAATTAGACAGATATTTAACAACATGAAAATACCAAATGACATCTGGTATTCTGTTATTTATAACCACTTATTTGCAACTTACTTTGGACCGAAGTCCACGTGGTTAACGATGTATCCTGCTCTGTTAAATCCGGTAAACATAACAGCTAACGATAGAAATGCAACTGCCATATTGCGCTGATCACATGACGCGAATCCAGTGGCAACTAAAAAGGCACCAGCTCCAAGAAACGCTGTAAAACATATATTCACATAATATTGAATAAGGAGATGTGGTATGATTGTAAATGAGACAAATATCCAACAAAGTACAAATGACGTATATTTAAACAACTATATGCCACCGTATGATACGCCTTCAACAATGAGCAAAACCCATACCATATAGTCAGCTATAAAAGGCCACGACAAAACAAAATGTGAAACACTTCAAACGAAAAAAACATAAGGCTTGGTAAATAACAATACAATTATAAGTAAATATAACAGACAGCAACCAACTACATTTACAACCACTGAATTACAGGACTATTTCATTATAAAATAAAGAGAAGCAAACAAAGAACAAACTATAAGCCATTGTGGTACCGCTTAAGTTGAGAAAATATACTAAAATATCTCAAACCTATACAATAACGATGTTTTTTGTTTGTTTTTGTTAAACCTTAATTGATTAAGTGCAGTATTTACTTTCCTTTAATTCCGTTAATCAGTTAATGAGTGTTTGGATGTGGTCCCTCAATTTTGTATACTTAATTATTACAGCTATTTTTCTGTATTTGTGCCCATTATTCTTTATTCTTCATATATTAACACCCCAGTAGTCTCTATTCTTTATACATATTATATTATTGGCCTATTTTTTCCCTATTCTTTATTTTTTTGGCACATTATTCTCTATTCTTTAAAACCCACACAGGCCATCATTAATGTAGAGTAGCTTGTTAAATTGTAGACTCGAGGCTTGAAATATAAAGTAAAATTCTGATTTCAAACTATTATATCTTAATGTATATTACCTATGCTGCACCATAAGCGTCTTGTCCCTGTAGTTGATAATAATTGTTTAGATCGCATAAGATCTGCAAATAGTCCTACCCCTAATCCTGACACAGCTTGACATACATATGGTAAAGCAGACAAAACTCCATTCTATATTAATTTAATAAAAAAAAATGTAATTGACCGAGTCATCAACTTCTAAATTGTAAAGTGTCGAAAAAAGGAGCCATTGCACAAAAAGTCAAATTTGACTTATTTTGACATCGGATCACACATTTACAACCAAGAATTACTTGAAGTTCAGCTTTACTAACAGAAATGAAGACTGAAATACCTATGGACAATCACAAACCTAAATCGGGGAAAGATCTGTAACACTTTAGTCTTTTTTCGCGTTACTTTTGCTACCGAACAGTATGAATGAATATAAAAAAATAAAGCAAAAAACTCTCAAAATGTTCCGTTTATTGACTGCCAAAGCCCTAACTGATTCGTTTGAAAACTGTCATCATAATTTAGCTGACCATTACGGAATGTTTGTTTAATAGACAACACAGATGTTGACACACAATGCGCATGTGTAACACACTCAGTTGTTGTTTATTAAACGTCGATGAATTCAAAATTTTTATCTAAATATTACTTTCCTCGATTGATCTCGATTGTGAAATCGTCGATTGCAACCTGTAATCGGATTTTAAATTCCATACGCAACATGACTGGTGGCACCAGCGGAGCAAGATAACCTGTCCGTTCAAAAACACATAAGCTCCCCATAGTTTCAGTGGATTTCATTTTGCTTAATTTCGAGTTTCTTTATAATGTTTTGTGGTTTATTTGTCTTTTACGCCATTATTTTTTTGCAACAGTGTTTTATCAACTTATATATTTTGATTGCCTCTTTGGTTCTTCTCGCCTTTTTTAAGAACAAATAAAGATTAGAACTGTTACATAACAATAGATTAATGATTACCCATAACCGACGAAAATTTGATTCCATATATAAATGTCAAAAACTTACACTTTTGATGTTAAACTTCAGGACTGCTTTCATGAATGCAGGTAAACTGGTTAAAAGAGTATAATTTATCCAGTTATTACAGACATGCGCAGTTATACAAGCTATTACAGCTGGTGATTTGGCTATTTCAATCCATGGAACTGTTGATGACTAGAATAAACGCATTGTAAATTCACAGTTAAACACAATAAATGACATCAGGACACGACATAGAAGTTCATAAACTAACTATTGTTTCTTATGTTGGACTGTTCCTCCACTGTCACAGGTTAGAGGTGGGTTGGGCGCCCGCAAACATGTTTAACCCCGCCACATTCTGAATGTGTCTGTCCCAAGACAGGAGAATGTTATTCAGAGAATGTCGTGTGTTGCTGTATATTATATTTGTTATTCGTTTTTTACATAAATCAGTCCGTTAGTTTTCTCGTTTAAAATGTTTTACATTTGTCAAATTTGGGGCCTTTTCTAGATTGCTATGCAGTATGGGTTTTGCTCATTGTTGAAGGCCATACGATGACATATAGTTGCTCACTTCTATGTCATTTGGTCTTTGGTGGAGAGTTGTCTTAATGAAAATCATACCACATAATACCGATTTATATATCTATAAAGTTATTTTATGAAGATTCGTTACTAATGCTTTCAACTTTTCTTTATTGCATTGTAACCCCAAGCTTTACCATATGTTATGAGAGTGTGGGTGGGGGTTTACTGAATAGAAAATAATGGGCAAAAAAAATTATAAAGAATAGAGAAAAATGAACCAAAAACAAAAATAAGGAATAGAGAATACTGAGGTGTTAAAATATAAACAATAGAGAATAATGGGCTAAAAGTATAAAGTATAGAGAAAAATGGCCTAAAAATAAAGAATACAGAAATGAAGGACCCCCCTCCAGAACCTCCTTTACCATAGGCTATGCATGCAAGTTTTCAAGTAAATCATCCAATCTTCCGTTTTACATAATAATAACATTTGGTTTCGCTAATATGTGCTCAATCGCAATAAGACTAATACCGTGATTCTCTACTGAATCTTTACGATGTCTATATATTTGTTACTTAAAACCGACTAGGTCTGAGTGACACTTCTGAAACGGGTTTCATGTGGCTCAGCCAATCTGAATTTTTCTTTGTAATCCTTCGTCTATATGTCTTCTACTTTTAGGTCATATTGTTTTATGCGCTTCTTCGTCATATGCTATTGATTTCAAGTTTTAAAGTTACCCTTTTTGTGTTGTCATATTCTATACTGTTATTTATATAGTCTCGTTCTGCTTCACTGATCCAGGGATGGTCTGATGGAGTATCGCGGACAAGAAAAAACCACGCAACCACCCATATACAGGCTAAACCACCTGTAATTGAAAAATATACAACCAAAACCAAACACGCTATCACCAGTTTGACTCTCATGTAGAATCTTTGAAAAGATCTAATTCTGCATTTAATAAGCAAATCAGCAAGTTTCGCAAAATTATAAAAAATAAAATATGAAAATGAAAGAGGGCACATACTAACTTCTAGACTTCTGTGGATTCATTTATGTTCGTGGATACCAATTTTGTGGACTGAGGAAAAATTGTATTTTCGTGGATATTTGATTTCGTGGTTTAGCCAAAGTCTGCATTGTCTCTTTGACACATTACCCATTTCCATTCTCAATTTTATACAAATCTATATAGAAGATGTGTACTCCATTGAAAACATGAATTCGTGGTTAACCTGTATCCACGAAATTCACGAAAATTTGTATCCCACGAATAATAATGAATACACAGTATAAGATTATAAAAATGGGTTTTTGTTTAGTCTACTACTACGCCAATGATCGAATGGGTCGACATTATCTTAAAGCTTCATTTGCCTTAACATATTCGAGCAACATACTTTTTTTGTTGTTGTTGTTAGTGTTGCTACCATGATAGTGTGTACATAGTAAGAACCTCCGCGAGGTAAATGCAGTATTTCCGAGGATAAATTGCAGTATAGTTGAACTACATCAATCTTGAACAAATAGAATTTTCCACGCGAAATTGATTTTCGGCGAGTATTGATTTTATTTTTCTAAAAGGTGTATTAAGAACTAGCACGAATTTAGATCTGCGCTGTCTGAAAAAAAATTACCGCAAAAAAAAGAACCTTATAGCTTTAATAAGCCGACCATTTATTTAAAAATAATTAACTCATCGAAGGCAATGCATTATTCAAAATCGCTGAAAACTATTGTACATACCAGTAATATAAAATATAGAACCCCATCCATTATCAAAGCCAAATTCACATAAATACCCGGATGATGCAAATGTTCCTACGTTACCAAACATGGTTCCTGCAAGTTGCACAATTAAGAATAGTATAAATACATTAGAAAAAAGTAAAATAATAGAAATACCGAACTCAAAGGAAAATTCAAAAACGGAACGTCCCTTATCAAATGGCAAAATAAAAAGTTCAAACACATCAAACGCATGGAAAACAACTGTCATATATCCTAACTTGGTACAGGCATTTCCTTATGTAGGAAATGGTGGATTAAACCTGGTTTTATAGCTAGCTGAACCTCTCTCTTTTATGACAGTCGCATAGCATTAAATTGAAAACAATATATATTAAGCATAACTGATAATGGTGAACATAACACTAAATCCCTGGGATGTGTTTTAGTTGATTTTAGTCTCTGATGCATGATTTTTTATTATTAATTGTTTTTGGCTTTTAACTAGCTTTCAGTAACTGAGAGTACTCTCAAATCGTACTTTCGTGTTGACTTTACCTGTTGATACAATTTGTAATGTATTTTTGTTATTTAATGTTTACTTATTCAGTGTTATATCTAGTCACTATTTTAATGGTCACCTTTGGTAAATGTTTAGTATGACGATAAATTTTCACTTTTGTTCTCGTACTAGGTAGGAACAACTAAATTTATGTATTTTGTAAAAATTATTTCCGTACTGCATGTATACCTTACAACAAAATTATTTTCATTTAGCTGTTTACGTTATTTTATTTGGCGGCATTTTGTCCAAGGTTATGGTTGTCTTTTTGATATTGTTTTACATCTAACCCCCTTGTTTTATTTATTTTGTATTTACATTGTGTCATAGATCAAATTTATTCGTTCAGTGTATGTTAACTTGTTTTTGTTAATATGTCTTTTGATTGAGTTAAGCCATTTCAATTGATATTTTTTATTGTGTCTTTCTATGCTGTGATGTTACATTATTGTTTCAGGTAGGGTGAATGTTGGCGCCTATTAAAACGTTTAAACCCGCTGCATTTGTTTGCACCTGTCCTAAGTCAGGAACCTGATGTTCAATGGTTGTCGTTTGTTCATGTGGTTCATAAGTGTTCCTCGTTTCTCGTTTTTGATATAGATTAGACCATTGGTTTTCCTGTTTGAACGGTTTTACACTAGTCATTTTTGGGGCCCTTTATAGCTTGCTGTTCGGTGTGAACCAACGCTCCGTGTTGAAGGCCGTACTCTTTGACCTATAATGGTTTACTTTTAAAAAAAATGTGACTTGGATGGAGAGTTGTCTCATTGTACTCATACCACATCTTCTTATATCTAATAACTCTGCGATAAATTCGTTATATTTACCTCGGTCAGTTTCAGAAATAAAACGTTTTCCAAGAAAACTTTCGGCAAAAGCGACAAAAAGCAAGTATAGTGAAATAGTATTTATGTGTGATATAAAATTCAGCTTTCACGACACGTGATTAAGATTGTGGTATACTGATACTAGATTGTACGAAGTAGAAAGAAATACCATAACATTGAGAATGGAAATGGGGAATGTGTCAAAGAGACAACAACCCGACAATAGAGCAGACAACAGCCGAAGGCCACCAATGGGTCTTCAATGTAGCGAGAAACTCCCGCACCCGGAGGCGTCCTTCAGCTGGCCCCTAAACAAATATGTATACTAGTTCAGTGATAATGGACGTCATACTTAACTCCAAATTATACACAAGAAACTAAAATTAAAAAAGATACAAGACTAACAAAGGCCAGAGGCTCCTAAATTGGGACAGGCGCAAAAATGCGGCGGGGTTAAACATGTTTTTTGAGATCTCAACCCTCCCCCTATACCTCTAGCCAATGTAGAAAAAATAAACGTACAACAGTACGCACAGTAAAACTCAGTTTAAGAGAAGTCCGAGTCCGATGTCAGAATAAGAAACAAAAGAAAATAAACAAAATGACAATAATACATAGATAACAACAGACTACTAGCAGTTACTGACATGCCAGCTCCAGACCTCAATTAAACTGATTGAAAGATTATGTCTTCATCATATGAATATCAGGCACAATTATCCCTCCTGTTAGGGGTTTAGTATTATACCATCATAAAATATATGAGAAGAACATAACCCGTGTCATGTACACAAGCTATTTGAAAAGTAAGAAATTTTCATAGGCCGATGCGGGTCTCCGAAGCAGGGTCAATTTTTTTTGTCCTCCTTCTACCTCGGTAAGAAAACATAAATCGACTCCAGTTCCTAAAATACAAGAAGATTGATTTTTAACATAGTTTAAAGCTAGTATGAATAGTGAGTGTTCTTTACTAACCTAAATAAGAGACAGTGACGAGTTTGCTACGTTCTAAAGGAGGAGCCCATCGTCCCCACATGGACTGCATTGCTGGGAAAGAAACTCCCTGGAAAAAAGATAAAATATTTTGATACGATAATGAGGTATCTAGCAACAATACAGATTTTATTATGTTACCTAACTGCATGTTATTAGAATTCCTATCTCCTTCTTTGAGAAAACGACATATTTAAAAACAGAATCTTTTATCACGTGGATTCAGTTGCTGAAAAAAACTGTTTAACACCAACAGTTTGTAAAAGACAGGCGGAAGATACTAAAGATATAATCTAACTCATAAGTCGAAAACGAACTGACAATGCCATGGCAAAAAACGAAAAACGACCAAAAGACAAACATCAGTCTACAAAGCAATACGTAGAAAACTAAAAACTGAGCAACGCGTTCCTCACCAAAAACAGGATTGAGCTCAGGTGCTCCAGATGTGAATGTAGCATGTGAAGTGTAAGAAAGAGGCGTCAAATACCAAAGAGACATTCAAACTATTCGAATTCTAATCATACAAAATATATGCACTGATATAGTTGCTTAAATCCGATTCATTTGACTCTGTTAGGTAGTTGTTAAATTGGCAATCATACCACATCTCCTTATTTAGTTTATCGTGTTTGTCGGGAACTTTTGTCAGTGTTGTCTTTAGATACATCTGAATGTTTTGTCCTTTTGGGAAAAAGTGTTGATGGCATTTCTTTGATTATCTCTGTAGAATCATTTGTTTTCGGTCCTATCGATTAAGAGCTGAACCTATTGATTTAAAGGGAAAATTCGCGATTTTTTACTTTTCATCTTATTATGTTCATAATACCATAAAAACATATTTACCAAGTTTTATCTGGATATGAACACTAATAAAGAAGAAAATTGGGAATTAATAATTTAATTTATTCCAACTTCCTGACTTATGTGACGTAGTTTAAGTCTTTTTGCATGCCGGGAGTGAATAAATCTCGTTGTAAGTCTTGTTCGTTAATCATCTAATAACGCGATTTAAAGCGCATCGACGACTTTTGGCGTAGCTATTAACCAACTAATAATTAAGAAAGTAAAGTGATCCGCCGTGCAACTTTCAAAATTAAAATGTACAATTTATATTTAAAGGATTTCTGATATGATTATAGTAATAAAAGTAAATCATACAATAGAATATATTTTCATGAATTTTTTTTCCGACGGATATTTTGAACAAACATATATAACTGATATTGTTTTACAAATGCATGTTTGTATTCTCACCTTCTTTTACTTCAGTCTAATTTTTCGTTTGGGCTTGTTTTATATTTGCCTTCGGGTTTATATGATCCGTGTATTGTACTGTGACACTAAGTGACCACCTGTTGAATGCGTGGTTAATTCAAGGTAATTAAAAGATTAGCATTCTGTAATTCTATTCTTTTGATCTTCACTCAGTGAATTTTAGCCAACACGGTTCACCGTTACAGGTGTGAACAACATTTCGTATGAATGATAAAAACATTAATTATTTGGGGAGGAATATGGTGGCAAAATACCTGAATCGCCGTTATATACATGTATATCTTTTATATTTTGCGTAAGCTTTATTTTAAAATAGATAGGTGAGTATTTTGTTGTAACATCGAAATTCTGAATTACTTTCAATTAAATAATTTTACAAATAAAAATGGCCCACGAAAACGAGCGTATAAACCAAACACTGTACTTACTTTTTCAAATTATCATGGGTATTAACCGTGAATGTTTCAATGTTTAGAGAAAATTATCGCGGTTACATGATTAATATAGCTTGGTCCGTCCACAGCTATCTACATTTACCTAATCGGTAATGCCATTATTAAAATATTTAAAATCTCACAACGTATACATACTTAAGCTATTTGACCAACGATGTTTAAAAAAAATAACAGAATCAATCTAACGTCAACTTTCCTTTTTTGAATGGAGACAGACCGGAGGAATCAATTTTCAATGTGCTTTATATCTTGTACATTTACAAGACTTATTATTCATTCATAAACCCACTTTATACCAGAGACATATATGTCAGTCTTAACTGACAAGAATACACCTAAAGTGGACAAGCAATATTTTCTTTAAGTTTCTGTGATTTAATACTAAGAAAGAAAAAAATCCCGAAATTAATTTGATACTTTGATACTCAATATTTTTCCTGGAAAATATTCATATCCTCGTTTGGTCTGAAAATAAGATAAGAATTTGGTATACAGAACATGCAGAAGTGTGGATGTCATAAAACCTTGTTATATCAGAAACCATTATAAATGTGAACCTGTATACGTAAGACCTCATGGGACGTCACCTAACCACATTTACAAGTAGCTAGCTGTTATACCCGGAAATGTCAAGGTAAATCACTACCGATACGATTGTACCAATGCATGATGATTGTGAAGCATGACCATTCATGATTTTAGAGGAGTCTTAGGTAGAAATTGCCGGTACGATTTAAATTCTGACTATATTTTTTTCTCTCAATTTAAATCACTGAACTTAAAAAAAAAAGAAACATACGCCCAAGATCAGAATTCTTCATGTAAATTCATAAATACAACGTTCTTATTTTGTAACTTTCGATATACTTCACCCCCAACCACGGCCCCCATTCCAACCTGGGAACAGTATATCTAACATTACAATGTTTGTGTACCTGCTCAAATAAAAAAAAAAAAGATGAAAAAAGAAAAAGAAGAACGGTAAGTCACATCAGATTCAAATATTTAAATGGTTGATTGTCGTTAACTAGAGATGTAAAGTTACATGTCTCTGCGGTAACTTATAAGAATGACAGGAAAGTATATACTTGAAATAGATTTATGATGAATAATATGCAACTGCAGCACCCCTTTTTATCAAAGTGTACATGCATGTATTTTAATGACTGTCCGTTATTTCGATTAAGAATGACAATTGTACGTGAAATTCTATAGTTGCCAGTGAGACTTTTTTTTACCAGATATGCGACTTTTCGTATTTATATTTTCTCTTATATTACTCTCATTTAATATTTTATGCATAAGTGCAATATTAGGAATGGTTTATCCCCCCTCCCTTTTAAGCTAACTAAATAAATTAATCAACCTTCTAGCTGACCAGACGTTAACACATCTACTATCAGTCAATTCGGAGTGAAGTTTCTTTATTTCTTCAAATAAGCTTTTTGGGGATCATTAGTGTACGTCCAGTGGCATATATATTACATGCATGTCGGAACAGGAAAAATGACATGAGGTATAATAGAACCATGTTCACATTATTACATTATTATATATAATACACAACCATTGAGATGATGACGACTTTCTTAAACTGTTCAAAATAATCTTATGGAAATAAAAATCTGTGATTTTACTATGTGCATAACTTTGATGAACCAAAGCAAGTTAGATATAAATAAAATAAATAAAATAAATAAAATAAATAAAATAAAATAAAATAAAATAAAATAAAATAAAATAAAATAAAATAAAATAAAATAAAATAAAATAAATTAAAATAAATAAAATAAATAAAATAAATAAAATAAATAAATAAAAAAAATAAAAAAAATAAATAAAATAAATAAATAATTATTTTATTATAGTGTCACATATTTGATCAAACAATATATATATATACAACAATTCATAATAAAAACAGAGATCAAATATCCAGCCTTAGAATAGACTTATGAGACACTTAGATATCGACCTGTATTTAAATCAGATTGGTTTTGGATGTTTCTCTCGTATATTCAATATACATGTATATATTCTAAATTGCGACTATCTATAGTTCCGTAACCTTCTATCTAGGCGTATAATCCAATGATCGACAAGTGCGTACATTTTGTTAAATCAATATTTGTACGTTTCAAAATGTCCATAACTATTGACAACGAGTAATTACTTACATTTTCCCCAATTTACGTTTGGAAAATATGTAAATATATTTTTATTTTATCAAATCTTTTTTTGGAATTATTTAGATTTTCATAAATGTTCTTCTACACCATAAATGTTATTTATAAACAAGCGTATGAGTTTAGTCATATATATAATGGCTATTATATCTATGGTTTAGTAAAGACTAGCATATCACTATCGGACACGCAAGACAAAGATGTATATTCACCTGATAGTTTCAAAATGGAAAGTTACAAGTTATCGGCCGTGTACACTTCTCAATACCCTCAGAGGTGAAGTGATGCACGAACTTGCTTTATGTAATTGTGTAATAAGAGTTTTCAAGCCCGAAAGGAAATCGCTTGAATACCTGGACGTGTCAACTCACAATACCCCTGGGAACAATTCCTTTAGCAATGCTGGTGATCAGATAAGGGAAGGTCCGAATTTATTTAAATAAGATTATTACATAAATGAATTATGAACACACTAGATTTTCGAAAACATTTTTACACGGAACACTTAATTTATCACTTTGAACTTTTTAACTAATTTCCATTAACATTTCTTGTTTCAAAAACTTAGTAAAAAAAAAAAACAGTTTCAAAACGACAGACCATAGTACTAGTTTTTCAAAAAAAAAATTATATATAATTACATTTTCCGTATCAAGTTAGTTAGGAAAGGTTGCATGCACAACCATGTCTATTATAATCTTTTTTTGTGACCCGGGAAACTGTTTAGGCTTTCCTTGTCGGGTAAAACAACCGTACGCTTGACAAGATATCGACACTCAATTACGGCTACATTAGGTTACTGCTTGTTTTGGTCCTTTGTGGTTTATAGATATATCGTGGTTTCTATTCAGGGATGATGTCAAAATGGCCGCACGCGGAGAAGTGATACTCTAAATTTAAAATCGATGGTGATCTCTTATCTAGCAGAATTAAACTTTAATATTTATGAATTCGTGGTTTTTTATACATAATCAACATAATATCAATTTTTCATTTTTTTGCGAAGTTTCCCTTTAAAGACACCTGTCAATGGTTTACATTTGAACGTTGACCTTTGGATGTCTTTTTTGTGTTTGTTTTTTTTTTTTGGTCGGTATTATGCTATCTCTTGTCCATACTAGTTTTCAGTAGGATGTGTAATGATGAATCTGTATTCATTTGGAAAAGATAAATGTAAATGGGCTATTCGTCTTTTTATTTTACCTTGATGTCCTGCTAGTTAGTATTTTCTATTTCTCTATAATATAGGATATCTTTTTTATTATGGAAAAGAAAGAATGAGTTGTACTAATTCATGACAAGTTATAACTAAGCGTACACGAAAGCGACAAAAGCAAAGAAACAGCGCGTTTTTATTTCTGTTCTTCATCTCAAAGTCGCAATGAAGCCTTCAACATAGAGCATAAACTTTCACCTCACTGTAGTATCAAGATGGCAATGCCCTTAAAATGCAAAGACTAAAGTCAAAATCCTATTACTGTTTTTTTTTAAATATTAAATAACATATGAATTAAGTGTGTCAAACGGTATTATTAAACGTGGTTTAATGGATCTTTTGTCTATATTGTATAGGTCATATCATGTATTAACATTTGCATGAAGTAGAATCTGCGTAGAATGCTTTTTCACAAGAACTTAATATAATAGTTTGACATAAGGTGGCAGAAAGTTCACATCATCTTACCGTTGCTAGTCCAAGCAGGACACGAAGAACGTAAACCAAGATAACAGATACTCTCGCACACACAGGCATCACAAGTGTACACACGCATGCTACTGCCATGGCGGTACCAAATACACGTCGTCCACCAAATCTGTCTGACAAATAGCCACCAGGAATTTGAGTAACAATATACCCATAGAAAAAAGACGCCAGTAGTGTTGACTGGATTTGTTTTTCCCATTCAAATTCAGCATGCTGTAATGGTCAATAAAAGTATGAATCCATTATGCATGTGTGAAAAAAAAATGTCAAAGTAAGCATATAATAAAGATTTTTAAAAATAGGGATGTTTCAAGTCTGATCAGTATCTATAAATTATTATACCTTATCGAACCCTTCTCCTTAACATAAAATTGGTCGTCACTTTTGAACAAATTGTCATTACATTATGTTGAAACATAAAAGAGACATTGATTTTATCAATTCTTTGTAAATAACACAAAAAAAGATGGTCATTGTCATGAAATATTTGCCACTGAACGTTTTGCATGATTTAATGAATCAACCAATCAGCATGTTTAAGGGTATATCGTTCGTTTAATTGAAATCTTGCATGAATTGAACTGTTGTAGGACTTTCTAATTTGATTTCAAAATAATTAAAATATTGACATAGCAATACAAATACACAGTCATGAATTTGAAAGATAGTTGCATGAAAGTATCACAGAAAACTCTCACGTGCATTGTACTGAATTTATCACAATGTAAACAATAATTTAGTTTCATATCCATGTTTTCAGTTGTATTGTGTCTTACTTCTTGATTGACATGATGTTAGAGGGTGTGGATGGTAGTTAATAAAATAGAAAATAATGGGCAAAAATATAGAGAATAGAGAAAAATGGACCAAAAAAAATAAAGAATATAGAATAATGAGGTGCTAAAATATAAAGAATAGGGAATAATGGGCAAAAAGTATAAAGAACAGAGAAAAATGACCTAAAAAAATAAAGAATACAGAAATGAAGGACCCCTATCGAGACCCTCATGTTAATGAGTAATTTTTCTCGATTCCATATTCTATTGATATTGATTGATTGCTGTGCATGAAGTCCTTTGGCCAATATCTCACGATAGTTAGGTCGAGAACACAAACAAAAAATACTTTAGATAAGATCTGCAACAGGGTTGATTAAGATGAATTGTGGGAGATTTAGGCTGCTACATAAAAAGAGCGTATGTTTGATAGAGACGGACATTTTGTCTTCCAACATGCCACACATGGAAGTGTTCCTTAACATGCAGAGAGCATAGCCTTTTCCTACTCGAGGTCTTAATACGTGGCTGTGTATTTATACATCTCGCAAGCCAAACGGACATCCAATTAATAAATGAAGTGGGATCACCTCAGGCAATAATCATTTGAAAGCCTCTCGATACTATTATTTCTCTTCCATCCTTATATTTCAACATTTTTTGGGGTTAAATTTGCATACCTGAGTTAATGATTTTATTTCGTTGAATGTTGATAGCTTAACTTAAATTGGCGAATTAGGACAAGAACAAATTACATATTGAAGGTCGACCCATAAAAAGGGTGTGAAATGTGGACTGGCATTTGAAAAATGGGTATGTTAGATCGGAGCCGATATTTGCCATGCAGCAGGCCACCCGAGGACCCATCTTAGTGTTGCTTCGAGGGTCCTTTAAAGTGTAGAGAGCAAAGGACTCTCTCTACTCGAGGCATCGGATTTAACGTCCTTCACAGTGATCTGACATGGCTGCGTGCTTATGCATCATGCACAACTAAGCGGACGCCCCACTTTAGAAGGAATTTTACGGCCGGCCGGAAGTAAGTCCAAGCATGACCATTTTTTAGAACCAAGTCAACCCGAAGGGTCCGTACCTGATACAAATTCGACAAGTATTAGCGTGTCTTGCAAGCGAAACTGACATTGGAAAATACTAAAATGGTAAAAGTTCGAGATATTTTTTGAGCAAAAAGCGGAGGCTGGCTTTAAGGGCTTTGAATTACCTTATGTAAACGTGATAAATTTTCCTCTTAGATTTCATTTGTTGATGTGAGAAGATGAGTTTTAAAAACGAATAGAATAGTCTAGATGTCCTTTTTCCATCTTTCTGACGTTAGTATTGTATGTTTATGGTTAAAGGGGTTCATACCTTCAAAGCAAGTTATTTATTACCACTATTATTGATTACCTGATTAAAAATTTCTCTCTCTGCAGCTTTGCCAGAACATGTAGACGAAGTGCCATTGATATCACTGATGTTGTTCGATGATGAAGAATTCAAAGACTTTACCATACAAACTATAGCAACACTAAAGTTCACGCGTAATGCATAGACAAATACAAAACCAAAGAATCCGGTATACGCTAAGATCCAACGCTGTGAACAGCAACACGGTACTGTAACATCTTTAAAAATAAGCAAGACATGATAGTGTAGACATTCAAGAAATACTTTCTAAATCCAAACTTACTTTATTTACAATCAAACGGTGATTACTTAAACTCAATTGTTTTAACACTGTTGTTTTTAGCACATACTTATTTTGATATTTGATATTTATTTTTGTTTGTGAACGCTTTGATTTTATCTCATGTATGATTTCGATATACTATTCATTTCTACTCTTTGAAAAAATGTTCCTCTTTTTATTTACAAAACGGTGTCAGAATTAGTTTTTGTACTTCAAACGTTAACGTGTCTCGGACAGCTCTAATTGAAACTCAGTTTTAAAATGTTAGAATAGGTAACAGAAGAAACTAAGCAAAATGACAATGATCAATATTAATTGGCAAAGGACTACTAGCAGTGACTGACATGCCAGCTCCAGACCTCAAACAAACTGATTGAAAGGGTTTAGTATCATACCATCATAAAATATACGAGAAGAACATAACCCGTAGCATGCCAACAACTGGTTTTAGAATAAATGTGTTTATTTTCGAGGCAAAGACCAAATGAGTGAATAAATATTAAATCCAAAAAAATCCATCTTTAATGACTTTATAACGGTATCGTAACCATATCCCTTCTGAATAAGTCTGTTTAAAGGTTTGATTACCTTTGAAGGAGAATGACGACATTTTTGTTCTTTGTATAGAATATTACCATAAAAGATGGGATGTGAAATACCTGAACGTATAAGCTGATGATTTATATTTACGAATGATGTCTCTGTACCGATGATAAAATTTAGTAAATGTTTTGACAAGTTTGTGATATCGAAAACCCTGGTGTAATAATTTTTCAGTAATACAGAGATTTCTGTCATTAAAATAAAATTCTTTTGTTACATACACGAGCGAATCGAACACATTGAGATATATAAACACCATAAGATGTTGACAAGGGAACGTCACCTTCTAAAAATTGATAATTAACAATAGGAAATGAAAATAATCATCTCTTTTATCGTAAATTTTGGTATTAAGCTTCCCGTTAAAGATATAGATATCAAGATTCAGGAAAGGGCAGTATTCATTGTTAGTATAAGCTTTATTCATAGTCAGTTCAGTAGGATAAATCTCTTTAGTGTACATATTGAAATCGTCATTATTGAGAACCAATATATCATCCAAATATCTAAAAGTGTTATTATATTTTTGTATCACACGTTGTTTCGTTGGGTATCTGCTGATTTTAGTCATAAATTGTAACTCGTAACAAAACAGAAACAGGCCCACAATAAGTGGTGCACAGTTATTCCCCATTGGAATTCCGATAACTTGACGATATACGGAATGTCCATAGCCAACAGAAATGATATCTAATAAAACACTATAGCATGTTCCAAAAATAAACAAAAACCAACATCCACTTGCCAACATCAATAGACACTACTACACGATATGGATTAATGCAATGTTGCTGATAGCTCTATGAGAGGCCTGATGGGTTATTTTCGTTCTTCGTGATCGGTGCATTTTCGCTATCGTGATCCGTTTTTCTACAGATTTTTTTTTTTATATTTTCGTGATCCGTGATCATGGACATTTATTTTCTGTGAATCGTGATTGACAAAAAAATCAACTCGTGAATCGTGATGAGACCCCCCCCCCCGCCTATCAGGCCCCTCCTCTATATTAAGAAACATACTTTTAAGACAGTATTTGTTACGTTGATATAGTTTACAAAACCTCCTACTTTTAATATGGTGTGCACGTTATGGACACCCAGATATCTTTTAAAAGAATCCCATTAAATGCAAAAGAAGGACGACTGCTTTATTGATGCAAGAATATGCGTTTTTTGCAGCGATAAATCGTAAGCAATTATACAAAAGAGAATTACGGTGTTCTATGAGGGTCTGGATGCGGATTTTTTCATGTGTTTTTTTTTAATTTTTTATACAATTTTTTTATTATTCTTAATCCTTTTTGCCCACTTTTCTCTATTCTTTATACACGTATTTCAACATCCCATTTTTCTGTATTCTTCTTCTTCTATAAAAGGCTATATTTCTCTATTTTTGAAAGTTTTGGTCCTTTATTTTGTACTTTTTAACCATTATTCTCTATACTGTATTCCAAAACAAGACCCCCGTCTATGTTGTATTTAACCAGACGATATAGTATCTTTAAAAATACTTATATTACTTTTTGTCATAGTATTAAACAGTTTACGAGACTGCACATATTGTTATGTGCAATGTTGTCAAGAAAATCGACTAAACGGCTTTTGATTAACATGTATAAAATTACGTAAAACTAATTAGTTTTTACCTTTTTCATTATCCTCTTTTTCAACCTGTTTCCCCATTTTGATGGTAAACAAATATACTATTAGACTGATAACATTGAATGATTTAGGAGTACACTGTCCTAGGATCATATCTGACGAGACTAGAAACGGAGGAATTGTAAATATATAGATGTGATATAATTATCGTTACCTGTATTATTTTTCGAACTGACAAATACATGTCTTATATAATAGAATAGAGAACGGAAACGGGGAATGTGACCAAAGAGCAAAAAAACAGTCCAAGGCCAACAATGGGCCCGGAGGCGGGCTTCAGCTGGCACCTTTACAATAATGTCTACTAGTTCAGCAAAGTGGGTTTGTGTACGATGGAATTACTTTCCGTATCGATAGAACACTTAAGTCAGGGAATATTTCATAGAGATGCATCATAAATAATTGCTAAGGTATTTCACCGGATTTTCATTTTCCTCCAAGTCTTTGGGCAGAATCCAAGCGTACTTAGTGTATATTTGAGCATATTATGATGTGTAAAATTAGTACTTTTAATCTTTAGATTTACTATTTTCTGCATTTTTATCTGTATATTGTTCCAGGACTAAGTGCGAGTGCGTAATAAAACGGACTTATCCTGCTCGAAAATAATAGCTGAATAAATAAATAAGTATAATCTACCTTATTTACCCGAGTTTACCTCTAAAAGAATGCGCGCAAATGTAATCAAATGCAGTGCGCAAACGTAATGATTTTTGCGCGCGCAAATGTAATGGTAATGCGCGCAAGTGTAACGCACCGGTTTCTCGGTAAACGATAGAGAAAACGAAACTTTTATGGATGGAACAATTAAATTTTGACCAAAATTCTTCAATTAGCTTCCTTATTAGTGGATTAAAATTGGAAACTATATTCCTCTTGTGGTTATTCTGTTGCATGGAAAGTCCGAGGAACTGTACCATCATAGTTTATCTAAGATTGTTTCAATTTGTGAAGACCAAAATTTTATTTTTAAACCACCTGCTGTACCTGTTGAATTTTAGAAAGAGTTATTGTGTGTTATAAGGAATTTACTCCCATCAACTCTCTTGGAGTGTTGTAGTTTTATCTGACACAAGCATGATGAGAAAAGATTGATGTATATAAATGTATGAATGTTTTGTGTCTTTTTGTATTAAATGATTTTTTATGTTATGTTGAAAAAGCGCAAATGTCTTTTTTTTAAAAAGTGCAAATGTCCTAAACATTAAAGCCCAAATGTCTATTTAAAAAGTGCAAATGTCCTGTCAAAAAGCGCAAACGTCCCGCGACGGACCAAACTTAATTATCAGAAAACAATATTTCTTTTACCAATTGATATACCTGCAACTAGCGAAAGCGTGTATTTATATTAATAAGAATGAACATTAATGCTTTCATTTTATTTTTTTTTAATCAACACTTTTCCTTCAAAGTTATTAAAATAACTAAAAACGTGTCTAGATAAGTAGATCTCCAAGATAAAAGGACATTCAGGAGAATAAATTTTTGAAAAAGTAAAGGTATATATGAATGTTTAATGCATTCGCCCTGGAAATATATGGATGTGTACGGTTTTTTTTTTTTTTTTTTTTTGTGTAAGGGATGTTACCTTCAGTTATAGAGAGTATCGTTCATGCGTACATCGTATGACAAAATTGGTTAATCTATTGTTTATTTCGTGGCTGCGCTGACATACACTAAAAAGGTACCAAGATAACGTTATCTATAATCGATTGTTTGATCAGTCTGTTCACAATAGTTATACGTCATTGTACCAACTTAGTGGGGAAATTACCAATCAACGTACCTCGAGATCGATTGTGCATGATGCCCAGCTTTAACTGTAATTTAGCCGATTAGGTTCTATTCTCAATCTATAATTTGTATAAGAAATCAAAACTTATAAAGGACGGAAAATAGGACTGATATTGCTATAAGGCACCTACATATGTAGATACCGTAATCAGATCCAATGGCATTGAACGATTATAGCCCTATTCACCAACAAAACCGGATTGAGTCATGCAAATCCAATATTTGCTATACCAATTAAAAATATAAATTACCATATAATTAAATAATGAGTTGAACGTTTTCGTACCATCAGATCTTTCACGATCCTGTTCACGATCTTCAAAAAGCGGTATACGATCTTTCACGATCCAAAAAATCTATGTTTTGTAAATATTTCCATTTTTTGCATAATTTCTGATTATGCTAACACAAAATAACTGTAAGAACCATTTGAATTATTAAAATGGAATGATATTTTTCAAAGGAAAGTTGTTTAGTCATTCGAATTATGAAAAAAAATCTTGTTTGTTTACATATTTAATGTGATTGAAATGTCGAGGAGCAATCTGCCTTTTGTAGTTTGAAAGAACGGTTTACTTTTAAACCTTAATTTTTCTCAGATACTGATCATTATGTTGAACCATTTTGACAGACAGTTTTATTTTTTTATAAATTTGTCCGTATAATTCATTATATTAGATTAGTAATTGACCTTGTATATGTCTTCTCGATAAGATTGAATTCACGATCCTATACCAGAGCTTTCACGATCCAATCGTAATACTTTCACGATTTATTTCTCGATAAACCGAATGACACCCGTGGACACAGGCACTTGTCCCTGAAAAACAATTACCTATTTACTTTATTAAAGTTTATACATTTTTTAGGTATTTTTTTCAGAGAAAAGTGACTGCGGTACATCGTGTAACAGAAGAAACAAAACAAATTATAATGTCTACCTTTTTCGTTGTAAGAGTTATCTACCGTATCACTGTTTTTTTCTGTGTTTTCTACTCTTTTGCAATCGTAGACGATGTCAATTTAATTTTTTCCCCAAATGCTCGTTACAAGATGTAGTGAATCATTGTGACCAAAACGATCCGGATAAGAATGATTTCCCTTAATGTATTCAACAAAGTGAAATGAAATTGTTACACGTAAACCGTAAGTGATAGAGACCTAGAGTCTTTTGATTAGAAGAACTTGGTCCAACAAAAAAGAAAATGAGATCATGGTTACAGGACAAAGTTATGTTCTAATTTTTTTACTTTGCTTGTCATTGCTACGATTCAGAAACTGTAAAAGATATCTAGAAAAGAGTTTTTACTAAACTAATTATTAAATGCTACATGTCGTACTGAAAATTTTGTTCGAATGTTGTCTCCCCTAGAATAAAATTCACTGTATTTTGATAAAACTCATCAACCCTACATAGTAAAGACCTAGGGTCTTTTGAGTTGATGTTGCTACCTTGATATCTTGACATTTAGGACAGGAAAATTTGACGTACAAGACTTTGACCTCTACTATAACCTCATATTGACACAAAATATGATAAAGCAATTAAGTAAAGACTTTTGCATTAAGTAAAGAGACATAGAAACTTAAAAACATCAACTGGAAGTGACTGTGTGAAAACCGACAGTAACCGTTTTATCTCACTTATTAAATTTCATGCAAAAGTATTCAGAACCATATATATTTTTGGAATCAGCGAGAAATAATATGAAACCGTAAATGACATGTTAAAACCGGAATAAATAAATTTCTATATCTAATAAAAAGAAGATAGAAACCGTTTATTTTTGGAATCAGTGTAAAGTAAGCTATTTTTACCATAAGGTATGGACAAATATCCAGCTGTATACCATGTTTACAACTCACATTGCAATAACTGCCAAAACGAAGAAGCCAATTCGCCGTTTCAGAATATAATGCATTCTGGGTAATATTTTCATAAGCATACACCAAAACGTTGTGATTGGTTAAAAACGTTCTAAACAATGGAAATTGAACCAATGACGTAACGATATTTTCATTTTGGTGTAAGAACAATGAGACTACCCATAGTGCTTTAGATTCTGAAAAGGCGTATTGAATAACCTTATAATTTTATGAAATTATTGTCTCATGTGCAATGTTTATACTGCAGCTGAAAGTTCTAGCTGTATTGAATTTAGTAATAAATCTATCTATTACATTGGTTGCAACGAATTACCATGATTTCCTGGTGAAATAAAAACCGACAATTTCACACATGAAATAAATTTGATAATTTCACTCTTATGACATTATACACCAACGGGTGTTGTCGATAACGATGCATCAATATAATTGAGAATTCATAATACAAGATATACAGTGTATAGTTTCTTTCATTCGTTTCTTTGTCTCAATTTAAAACCTCATGGTCAATGTAATTAAAAGCACAACTAATCCAAGAATTAAAATAAATATCGAAAAATATTCCAGGCATGACCGAATAACACTGATGATTAAATCATGCGCTACGTTCATTCGTGAATTAATGTTCTGATCGGTCAATCTTTTGATATTTTTCTATATAAAACACTTGGATTAATTATTTTAAAAACAAAGTTTTTGTGCAATGACAATTCCTTGCCAATCTTGTTCTTCACACTAAGGGACTCATTCAGGGGAGGGGGAATATTTTATATTTGAATTAATACTTTGATGGCTATCATTATAGCCTTATATAGCTGAAGTATAAACATGACGACTAATCACAACATTTCAAGGCTTATGTATGGAGGAATCTTTTCTGAAATTGGCCTTTTGCATATTCACCAAGTATAACCTGAAAGAAACAAATGTTATCGAGAGTTTTTTTTTATTAAAAAAATAGAATAAATCAAACGAGAAAACTAACGACCGGATTTATATATAAAACACTGAATGAAAAACAAATGTGATTTACACATCAATCAACGAACAGGTTCCTGACTGTGAACATGAACACACAGAATGTGACGGAGCTAAACAAGTTTGCGAGGAGCGCCCAAAACGTCTTCTCTCTAGTCTGGGATAGTGGTGTAACTGTACAACATAAGAACAAACTATAAAAAGAAGTTGAAAAATGATGAAATGACATAACACACAA
This sequence comes from Mytilus californianus, assembly GCF_021869535.1. NCBI lineage: Eukaryota > Metazoa > Mollusca > Bivalvia > Mytilida > Mytilidae > Mytilus > Mytilus californianus. The sequence goes on along the minus strand of NW_026262593.1, from coordinate 70,965,616 downwards.
ACAAATAAACCAACAAAAAGACTAAAGACACACAGAACAGATCTTAGAGTCCGCCGTCATCGTCGTAAACTTTCTACTCCTTTGAAATTACCGGCCAAAATATTTATTTACCTGAATGATCCTAATGGAATCTAGTTTATGAATTACGAAGATGTGATCCATCTGCATATATGGTCGCTATTACCAGAAATAGAACGTAGGGATAAAACAGCAGTTTTGGCCTTAGCCTCAGAAACTAAAGCTGTTAAAATGGACAGGGTAAACAGATCAACAGGCCCTTTTCTGTGGAATTTTAAGAAAATAGTACAACAATGTTCGATTTACTGCCTCTAAAACTTTCTTCAAGTGGTTTATTTTTGTTGATTTATCTCCAAAACTAAAGCAGTTAGAGCATAACTCGTGGATGAAAATATAAAGGTCCAAGAAATTGGACAATTCATTTTAGAGGTATTGTCCCTGAAATGTCAATACTAATCAATTTTTAAAGTTTTTTTATCATTTTGAAAACTGCTATACATAGAGAAACTTTAAATAGCCGAAATAAACAATTTAACTACGTCATCCCGTTTCCGGGACCAGATGAGATGTTCGTGCGCATGTGTAGCTTCAGTTCGTAGCTTTATTTCATAGAAGGCAGACGTGGTCTGTATTTGTAGCTTCTATAATGAAATATTTTATTACTATAACTACGAGGTAGTTATTATTTATTGGTTAATCAAGTAAATAAACTCGAGGGGTTTATTATTTATTTATTTTTCTCTGTTGTAAATTTACGGTAATTAGACCGATTTACGGCAGTTGATATTTTTTAGTAACAATGGCGGACGCCATGCTCTCTAAAACTGATGTAAAATCTTTGAAGAAAGGTTCTAGTGCTTCAAATGAGGCAAAAGGAAAAAACCCTAAAAGAAAAGCATCCTGTGATGATTCTCGTTCCAAGAATGACGATACAAGTAGTAGTAATGGGGCAAAGATTGTCAGCTCTGGCGAGGCCGGAACTGTTACTTCACGACAAAAAGTTTTTAGTCAAAATACTAGCGAAGCAAGCAAAGAGCCCACTTTAGCTGATGTTTTTTCAGTCCTGAAAAATATACAGCAAGAACAGAGTTCACAAAAAACTGATTTCGTGTCTCTCAAGTCTATGGTAGACGAGTTGTATTTTGCTGAGCCTGAGGGTTACGATGAGAGCCAGGGTGCAGACCCTGAAGGAGCTTATGATGAAAATAATAATCATGACAATAATGATCATGTTGTAGATACTGAGGTTGCAGAACCTCCAGCTAAAAAACAAAAAACTGTTGACAAAGAGGGTGATAATGTTTTTGAAGCTGCTGCACAAGCTTACAGGTCTAAAGATAATGTAGATACAAGTGTAGATGACACATTAGCTGATACTGTTAATGAATTTTTCCGTGAGGGAATTTCTGATGAAAAATACAATGAACTGATGAAATCAGTGGCTAGACCAGAGAATTGTGTTTCTCTTACAAGAACTAGAGTTTATCAGCTTATTTGGGATTTACTCTCTCCTCAAACTAGGTCCTTTGACTCAGTTATACAACAGCATCAAGAAACTGTTGTAAAAGCATCTTGTAACATTACAAAATTGTTAAACATGTTGTGTAAGCTAAAACCTGACTTGGGTGACGATTGTCAACAAGAAATGCAGTCTTGCATAGATTTGGGGATTGATTCGTTAGCTTTACTGTCACAATATAACAAGATGACAAATGTAAAGAGAAAGGAATATCAAAGATTTGATTTAAGTCCTGAATATCATCACTTGAGTTCACCCTCAATTCCTTTCACTGACATGCTTTATGGTGACAATGTCCATCAAAAGTCAAAAGAAATTCAAGATATGAACAGACTTGGTCGTAATTTAAATAATAACAATTATGCTAGAGGTAGAGGAAATGGTTTTTCTCGAGGAGGTAGTTTTGGTAGAGGACGAGGTTTTGGTAGAGGCCGTGTAGGCTCTCGTCGTGGTGGATACAGAGGTGGTCGTGGCCGTGGTTACGGTGGTAGAGGCCAGTATTCAAATGATCAAGGTGCTTCAAAAAACTTGAGAGGTGTTCCAAGTTTCCTGAGGAAGTAAATTATGCTAAACAGGTAAGTTTAGCAGGTGTCTCTGATATCAAAACTTTTACAGCAGGTAGATTGAAAAATTATGTTGAAAACTGGCAAAAAATTACTTCTGATAAATTTATTTTGGATACAGTTGAACACTGTCACCTTGAATTTATTTATAATTCAATACCCACTCAAAGTCTCACACCACATCAAAGAATTTTTGATAAAGGCCAAGAAAAAATTATAAATGATGAGATAGAAAATTTGAAAAATTTGGGTGTAATAGTGGAAGTTAATTTTGATACAGATCAATATATCTCTCCAATTTTTACAGTTCCAAAGAAAAATACAAATGAGCATAGAGTAATTCTTAATTTAAAAGAGTTGAATAAATTTATTATTCCCCATCATTTCAAGATGGATACTTTTGAAATGGCTCTAAAATTGGTGAAACCAAATTGTTTTTTCAGTTCAATTGATTTGCGTCATGCATATTATTCTGTTCCTATAGCAGAGGAACATCAGAAACTATTACGTTTTATATGGAAAAACAATATTTTTCAATATACTTGTTTACCAAATGGTTTGCTATCAGCACCTAGAATCTTTACAAAGTTAATGAAGCCTGTTTTTGCAACTTTACGGCAATTTGGTTATATGAATGTAGCTTATATTGATGACTCTCTTTTGCTTGGAGATACTGAAGATGAGTGCATAGAAAATGTACAAAATACTAATGATTTAATGGAGTGGCTTGGTTTTATAATTCATGAAAGAAAATCTGTTTTCAAGCCTGCAAAACAAATTGTTTTTTTAGGCAATATTATTGATTCTGTATCTATGACAGTTGTGTTGCCAAAAGAAAAAGTAGAAAAAATTGTATTAGAATGTCAGAATCTGATCAAGAATAATACAGCTAGTATAAGATTAGTTGCCCATGTTATAGGCTTGTTAATATCCACTCTCTCAGCTGTGGATTTTGGTCATTTATATTACAGAAATTTAGAAATTGAAAAGATTCAGGCTTTAAAATTGTCATTTGGAAATTTTGATCAAAATATGACTATAACATCTGCCATGAAAGCAGATTTAAAATGGTGGGTTGAAAACTTATATTGTCAGAAAAGAGTCATTAATAGGAAAAATCCAGATTTTTCTATGACAACTGACGCCTCATTAAAAGGCTGGGGTGCTTTATTTAAAGACCAAAAAATTCAAGGACGATGGAATGATGTTGAGCAAACTTATCACATAAATGTTCTGGAATTGTTAGCCATTTCTTATACTCTGAAGGCTTTTTGTAAAAAAATTTCAGATATACATGTGAAGATTTTTTGTGACAATTCTAGTGCAATTGCATATGTTAACAATATGGGTGGTATGAAATCCATGCAAATGAATGAAATAACCAAACTTTTGTGGGTCTGGTGTATTGAAAGAAATATATGGATTTCAGTAGAACATATTCCTGGTAAATATAATGCTGCAGATGTTGAATCAAGAAAAATTGATGATCATTTAGAGTGGATGCTTGATAAACAAGTTTTCCATAAATTAGTGGACATTTGGGGTACTCCAGGCCATGATTTATTTGCCTCTAGAATAAATTGTCAAGTTGAGAGTTTCTCGTCGTGGAAACCTGACCCTGAGGCAGTATTTGTAAATGCTTTTAGTATTTTATGGTCTGATGAGGTATTTTATTATCTTTTTCCCCCTTTTTCTCTAATTAGTAGATGTCTACAGAAAGTTCAGAAAGACAGTGCAGAGGTTCTGATGATTGTACCATTATGGCCGACTCAGACATGGTACCCAGTACTACTAGAAATGTTGATAGATTTTCCAAAAATGTTGCCTCGAAAGAAAAGACTGCTGTCCATTCCAGGAACGAAAAAGATTCATTCTCTTCACAATCAGTTAAAGTTTCTTGCTTGTCGGTTATCAGGAAATATTTGGAAAACCAAGGCATTTCAGACAAGGCTTCCAAAATCATTTTGGCATCTTGGCGAGACAGTACGAAAAAGCAATACTCAACTTATGTCAAGCAATGGTTCCGTTTCTGTAGTAAAAGGAAAATTGATACACTTCAACCAGCTTTAAATGAAGTCTTAGATTTTTTAACAGTGCTTTTTGATAAAGGATTAAGTTATAGTATACGATAAATTGTGCAAGATCTGCTTTGTCAGCCTTAGGAATAATGTTTAATGGAGTGACAGTTGGCTCTAACGCTACAATCATCAGATTTTTGAAAGGTGTATATAATTTGCGACCTTCAGAACCTAGATATAGTGAAACTTGGGACGTATCTAAAGTTTTTAATTTTTTACGGAAGTTATCTCCCGTAAAATATATTTCGTTGAAAGATTTAACATTGAAGTTAGTAATGTTAATTGTTTTATCCACGGCTTGTAGGACACAGTCGTTATTTTTGCTATGTTTAGACAATTTAGTAAAAGGAAAGGATAGTTATACCTTGTTTTATTCAGGTTTATTGAAACAGAATAGACCTGGGTTTAATGTACATTTTGTTGAACTTTTTGCCTATCCTCCAGATAGGAGATTGTGTGTTTTTACTGTTTTAAAAGAATATTTGATGAGGACAGCTAAAGCTCGCGGTAATAGTCAGAAGCTTTTTATAAGTTATGTAAAACCGTTTAAACCAGTCTCAAGAGAAACAATTAGCAGATGGGTCAAAACTAAGGTAAGTCTCGTTTAGTTTTGGAATTAAATATCTACAAATAGGTCAACATTGGCCTCTTATAGGAGTTTAAAATGCCCTTGAATGATGATGTTTACCTTGTCTGCATTATTTCGTGGAAACTATAGAAGATGGAGAGAATCTTCGAATAGTAGTATTGTTCAGCAAAGTAAGACCTACACACAAGGCAACATGGTCGAAATCGTAAATTGACCCCATATATTAGTTATTTTTTTCTTGGAAGACGATTTATCCATTCTTTGTATAGACTATAATAGAAAGAGAGGAAAAAGCAAAATTGTTCATCAAAATCAGATCTACAATACATTCAACAAGGCGAAAAATCTCAATTGGTCCTTTGTTGGAGTTATGATCTGTGTCTATTACCTCGAAAACTGTAATATATAGTTAGAAACGGTAAATAGCAAACATATCAACAATAATGTCGTTTGAATCCAATAATGACGTATTTCCCATTTGGTAATAGTAGTAAAAATTTAAGCTAAAGTTTAGAAGTGCAATATCTTTTAATATTTGACTGAATCATAAAAAGTTATAAAAGAATCGATTTACGTACATGCAGAGTAACTCTTTGTTTGATTGTTTTTTAATAGACAAAGCAATTTAGATAATAAAGCATCCCCCTTTTTGGAGATAGAACATTTTGCTTTTAACAATGTTGTTTTAGAAATGTATCCCCATATTTCTATGGAAGATAGACCATGGATTTTTCAACTGTGTAATATCCCCAATTCTTGACTGCTGGATTTGCTAAGAATTGCTCATAGAGCGAGTTTTAGCCGTGCAAACAATTCAAGCATATTTCTACTAAGATAATTTTGATAACAATTATTTTACAGTAAAAATACCCGAAAAATAGTGGAGATACAACACTCTAAACATATTTTCTCTCAACTTACTAGATGAATAAGCCAATGGGAATGTGGAGATAGAACAATGTAGTTCTGACAAAAACTTGTAGGAGTAGAAATCTTGTATTATAGTTGTATAGGGAGATATACCATTGTATTTAGAAATATAGATATCTCCATTTTTATCAAAAAGTGGACATATTAAACTATAAGATTCGCACGAACAATATATTATACAAGATCTACATCATTGTAACAATGTCAAAAATCATTGGGTTACTCCTAATATAAGTAATTGGCTTGAAATAAGGATTTCATGTTTACTCATTTCCACTTATTGTGACGTTACCATGGACCTTTGACGTTCTACACAATCAACAAGTTTTTAGTGTAGAAGCCATAAATGTCCCTTTGGCAGCAAGATGAAATGTCTATTATTTCGAAAACTTTAATAAATAGGTAGAAACAGTAAACACCAAAAGTTTTAAAGGTGAGCAAACAGGCTTTTAAGCTGACTATGCAGTACGGGTTTTACTCATTGTTGAAGGCCGTACGGTGACCTGTAGTTGTTAATTTATGTGTCATTTGGTCTCTTGTGGAGAGTTGTCTAATTGGCAATCATACCACTTCTTCTTATTTTTATACTTTCAGTTTTCTTGTTTATATTTTTCTCTGTTTTCCTGAAGTGCAAGAAGTCTGAAGACTAATTATAAAAAAGTAAGTTCACATATATATTTATTAATGCTTCCATTCATGACGTTGCATAGATCTGTGAGATTTCATGTTTTTGATAGTGGTATAACACCTGAGACATTGTGTAATATATGTTTTTGATAATACTTTATGATTTTCCATTCAGGTATGTGGTCCCTATCTCTCTTTTTTCCTTTAATCTTAAAACTGTAAATTAACAAATCGCTATTAATCTAGCAATTTTAATATAATGGTCCTGCTTTAAATGTTCTGCCTATCTTCATTATACTATCATAGTTTTGTATCTGTGTCAAGTGCTGGCTTTTCAACAATAATCTCTTCACGATCCTTCGCCCATTCCTGGATCTCGCCACTTGAGAAAAATCCAAATACCACTATTCCAACTACACAGAAAGCAGCACACACATAAAACACGTTCCTCCATTCTTCTTGAGTATCCTGCATTTGATACAGGTACAAAATGATTAAAAACATAATAAACTGTAGTTGTATAAAACCGCATTTCCATTGCTTTCTAGTTTTTTTTTTTTCGTTTTCCGTTTTTTGTCATGGCATTGTCAGATTGTTTTCGACTTATGAGTTTCATCATCACTTTGGTACCTTTCGCCTCTCTCTTCAATTGCACAAAAGAGCGCAGTGGTTCCCAGAAATTCGGAAGTACATACAAAAATACTTCTGATCTGAGAAACAAGCCCTTCTATTTCAAAGTCATACATTATTGTTACATTGATTAAGAGTAGATATTCATAAAAGGGTTCAATAGTGATCTCTGGACTTTAAAAGCTTTCATTTCATACCAAAATTTACAGAACAATGTTACATATTTTGAAAGTAACGGCTATGCGTATTGGAACTATTTTATTGGAAATATGTATTTCTTTCCTGTATATTCTTGCTGACCGGGCCCGAATTATTGGTTCTATACTTAATAACACAAAGAATTAACATTATATAATATGGCTTTTCCACAATAAATGACATCTCACCGGGCGTGGTCTAAAACGTGATTAAAAGATAGGTTAATTTTGGCTTTCTCTTAAGTCAGTCATTATACATTACACAACCATGCTTATAGATGTCATGCCTTGGTTGTGCGCCGTCTGTTGTTTCTCCAATAAGTGATTTATGTCTAAAGAGTTAAAACTACTGGTAATTGAATTATTCATAAAAACGTCTGATCATTTCTATTAATTCAGTAGCCAACCCGTTTTTTACATTAAAGACGATTTTATTTCGCCTAAAAATAATGAATTTGGAGATGTTCTGTAGCGAGTAAAACGAAATTAGCTTTTTTGCTGTGATCTTTTTTCGTATAAATTAATCATTTCTGTATTGTATAGTTACTTTTATTAATTTCTCATCCCATAAATGACCAAAATACAATAACAATAATGTTCTGTCATTGATTGCCTGTTAACAGTTATAGTCTTGCCAATTAAATCAAATGACAATTAAAACAACCAAAAGAGTCGATTAATGAATTATATACTGCCAACGCCAATTAGATTTATAGTGAGGTAAGGTACTCACATTTGGTGTCAAGGCTCCAGCTACTATAGGCGCCACCATACCAGGCACAGTGGCAAAAGTATTAGTTATACCATACAAGACACCAGCATATCTAGGTTATATGATTATATATAACTCAAAAATTGAAAGCTATAACTATGCATGTATATTAAAGGAATATGAATCTTACATACAAAAAACACCAAAAAAACAATAGAAATTGAAATCTGAAAGATATTGCTAACGGATGTTGATTTCTACCACAGTCGTTGCATTTGAGCAGTGATATACAGTCACTTTCCGTATAATTTCTTAAGCTACGCGTACTACTTGAAAATGTGTAATGAATTGTAGTAACACTTCCGCGAGGCAGTCATTGACATAAACTCCTTTCTCAAAATTTCTCCTACCAAAACTAAACAACAATGTATAAATAATTTTGGTCATATTTTCCCTCAGGGCTCTTTGATTTTCCATCATGACGAACAATTTGTTCCCTTTAGAAATATTTTTGCAATGAATGATTTAAGATTGATATGCACTGTATTAGTTTATATTTTTGATGAATTTTGACCACCTAAAATATTGATAAACACAATTGTTGATGTCCCCGCCGCGGCGGAAGGGCATTAAGTGTTACCCTTGTCTGTCCGTACGTCTGTCTGTACGTCCCAAAATCAGTTTCCGTTCTCTAACTTTAGTTTGCCTCAATCAATTGTATAAAACTTATACACAAAGCTTATTACCACAAAACACAGATGAAGTTCAAATTTAGGTTGCGTCACTTTTTACCGTTTTTGAGTTATGTTCCTTTATAACGTTATATGTCAGCGGGGGCATTATCTGTGTCCCATAGACAAATTTTATGTATACGTGCTACATTTTGTACTTTGAAGCGAAAGTTTTCTCGTGTAGGCAAATTTTTATTATAAAACATTCAGCTATTGAGGTAGTAATGTATGTGTAAACAGGTTGATTTTGTTTTACAATGTATTACAATGTAAATGTACAATTGAAGAATACTCATAATTGTGTACCTTTTTTGACCTCTGACAGTCTTTGAATTTTTTTGTAATGACGTCGAATAGTTGCAGTATGATTATGTTGTCTTATAAAATTCAACTTACTTTGGGCCAAAGTCCACATGGTTAACGACGTATCCAGCTCTACTAAATCCAGTAAACATAACAGCTATCGAGAGAAATGCAACGGCTATATTGCGTTGATCACATGACACAAATCCTGTACCAATCAAAAAGGCGCCTGCTCCAAGAAAGGCTGCAGAAACAATCATTTATTTGCACTATATCACTACGAAAGACTGAAGAACAAATTCATAGAAAAAGCATTTGTCCCTTAACTATAAAAGACAATTCTTCAAACTTATCAGGATAAGTTTTTGTATTTTGATTAATGATTATGATGAAATAGTCTAAAGCTTCATATTCTATATACTGGCGATATTATTTGTGGTAAGACTCTGATGCAAAATAGGTCATTGCTTTGCTTCACAAATATTAGCTTCATACGATCAACACGTCATCTGAGAACTTAAACAATAGTTGGTTCTGATTGGTTGCTTAATAGTATTGTTACGATTCTATTGGATTGAATTGGGTTAGGAAATAGAGAGCACGCCATGGCCAGGAAATGGACAAAAAATTGCAAACGGGCAAGAAGCATCTGGATTGAATCAAATAACAGTACGGGTATGTGATACCCGATCAATGAATTTATTTAATTTTAAACATATTTTATTCATTGCGATATGAAAAGGCACAGCCTTTTAAAGCTCTCCATATTAATATTACGGGTATGCGATACCCGATCAATAAATTTATTGATAATGGATCACTTATTGTAGTACAAAGTGCTGATAGTTAAAAAGTAAAATACCAGAAGTACCGAACTCCAAGGAAAATTCAAATAGGAAAGCCCCTTATCAAATGACAAAATCAAAAGCTCAAACACATCAAATGAATGGAAAACAACTGGCATATCCTTGAATTGGTACAGGCAATTTCCTTATGTAGAAAACGGTGGATTGAACCTGGTTTCGTAGCTAGCTAAACCTTTCACATGTATGACAGTCGCCCTCTTAGGTGATGATACTAAAAAAAAAAAAAAAAAAAAAAAGTTTGCCCTCTTAGGTGGTGACACTGTCGCTGATTTGGTTAATAAAATAATCACTTGAATTTTGAATCGAATGTTGAAATAAACAAGTTTATTCAAGTTATTGCCCATGCATGTTTATAGCTTATCTCCAGTCATTAAATACATGTATAAGCAACAAGAAAATAATAGGTTTGTTCTCTAGATGCTGATCAATATTTTAATACTATTAGATTATTATTTGTTGTTATTAAACTTCAGGTTAAAATGCAAGATTTTGATTGATTAATACTAGAGGGATATTTTTTCTTCTTCTGCTTCACTTATATCACTTACTGATGACTGTAACTTTATAATGTACATAAAGTCATAGTATGTTCCTTTCAATTTAAATTTTAATAGTCATTAATTAAACTCAATAATGACAGAACATTCAGTATTCACGTTCATGTTTTCTTGGGGTAACTTTGTATTTTAATTAGAAAATAAATAAGTAATCAATACAAAAGTCACCTATGCTGTTCCATAAGCGTCTTGTCCCTGTAGTAGATAATAATTGTTTAGAACGAATAAAATCGGCCATTTGTCCTACTCCGAACCCTGACACAGCTTGACATAGGTACGGTACAGCAGATAACACTCCATTCTATAAAGATATGAAATGCAATTTGAATTTGAATATAAATGTCCCAAAAAAGTAAAACAATGCACCAAAAAAAGTCAAATGTTAGGCTATTTTTTGGCCATTATATTTCATTCTTTGGCAATCACTGTGTTCACTTAAGTTTCAGTTTGGTTCGTGTTGCGCAATCTTTAGGTTTTTTGTCACGTTGTTGTCCAGTGTTCTTCAACTTATGGTTTGTATTTTATATCCATTTTATGAAAAAGTGCATGTGAACAAAATCCAATAACAAAAAAGAAAACCCAAAACGAATATTAGAACATAATCAAACTGATAAAAATTGGATAACCCCCAAGCCGACGATTCGTTTTATCTTACATAAGACAAAAACTTACACTTTTGATGTTAAACTTAAGGACTGCTTTCATAAATGCTGGTAAACTTGTTAAAAGAGTATAATTTATCCAGTTATTACAGACATGCGCAGTTATACAAGCCATAACAGCTGGTGACTTGGCTATTTCCAACCATGGAACAGTTGATGACTAAAATAAATGTAGTATTTATTCAGTTTTTAACAACACAATGGATTAGGCAAACCGTGTTAGCTATAAGTTTATTTTGTATAACTATATAGTTGCGCCTTTCTTTTTTAGAACATGTCCTTAATAAATCGTTACCCTCCGGCTGTATCCTTTGCTGTGCTCGCAAGCTTTTTCAAACTTTTAGCCAACAATTACATATACTAGAAAACATTTAAATCAATTTAACAAACGTATTATTTGATTTTCAGCAGACTAAGTAAGATTTAAAAAACAAACCCAACTTTCTTCGGTTTAAAACAATAATAAGACACCAAAAATGCTCATAATTGGACTTGCGGCTGAATTTTATGGTAACTATTTGTTCATTTTTAAAACCGATTGCAATAAGTAACACGGTAGGGCATACATATATTTGTCAGTCTAGTTTTCTGTGTAATCTTCTGACTTTGAGTCTTCAACTTTTAGGCCATGGTGTATATATCTATACATATTCTTCTGCGTCTTATATTTTAGATTAAACATGATGTTATATATATATATATATATATATATATATATATATATATATATATATATATTTCCTTCTTAGTCGTATGTTATCTATGAAGGGTTGGACAGGGATAAGGGAATCCCCTCATTTATTGATACTTCAGATTTAAACACGTACCCGTTTTGTGTTGTCATATTCTATACTATCATTTATATAGTCTCGTTCTGCTTCACTGATCCAGGGATGGTCTGATGGAGTATCTCGGACAAGAATGAACCAAACAACAACCCATATACATGCTAAACCACCTATAATATACATTTTTACAACCAAAACCATTTACACGTTCACCAACTTTACTTTTATCTAGATTGAACTACTTAAACAATTGTTCTGTATTAAAAGCCGTGTAGATGTTAATCAGGATTACTATTTCGGATGACTCTATCTAATATTTACATCAGTTCTGCCTCAGGTATTAAATTTCCAACCCTGGTAATTTGAAGAAAAGAAACTTTGCTAACTCATAAAGTGCTTCGTTTTTTTTTTATATCTATGTAATCTTACAATGACGAAAATTCATGGTTATTACAAAATTAAATGCAAGTGTGGTATTAAACATTACATTAAATGTTTTTACAGTGCTTGAGTCTTAAGATTAAGCTTTTCAGAAAGGAGTAGGGGCAATAAGGCCCTTATTTGGCCCAAATATTAGTGCAATTTGAAATGGTACCATACATATTTTTAACTGTCCAATCTTCACCAATGTACAAGGAGTTCAGAAAGTAAAAAAAAACTTCACATTTAACTATTTTACCATGGCAACAAACTCTAACAAAATGTGTATATTTTGTACAATTCTTGATTTTTTCTTCGTTTTACGTCAACTTTCAGGTATATATAAGATTGGAAAAGTATGTGCACAACTAAGAAACAACTTTATATTTGGTTCGAATATGTTAAATTCATGAAATTGGTGCATTTAATGACGTAATTGTGATGTTACAAATTTATAAAACACACATGACTTACAAAGGCTAGAGGTTCGGACAGGTGCATAAATGCAGCGGAGTTTAACATGTTTTGTGATATCTTAAACCCCCCCCCCCCCCCTAATACCTCTAGCCAATGTCGTATAAACAAACACAGCAATACGGATTATGATTAGTACAACCAAGAAAGAACTTCCACGAGGTAAATATTTTCGGGAATGCATTACAGCTTTGTCCATTTATTTCAAATCATTACTGGAAAATATAGTATTTTACTCGCGATAGTTCTAATGTATAGGACGTTCAATTAAAACTTTGACAATGAAGGATAATCCTGATGGTTTAAAAACATGACTTGGTCCGAGTACACAGTTATCGTCCTTTGATTTTCGTTGTCCACAAATATAGTCCCTAGTGTGGACAGTGTGTTACTTGCCAATTTTTTTGATACCCCTTCCAAATTTATTTCTCCATGTTTTATGCCTCAAATAGCAAGTAGGGGGATGAAATTACACTGTAAAAAAATTTGGGTCATGAATTTTAAAGTAAAGTAGTGATTTGGTCCAGCTGAAAAAGGTTAAAAATAAGCACTTCGGAAGCTGTCAAAAAATTTCAAGACCCCCTTAACATAAAATTGTCCATATTTTGAGTTAGAGCCGATGAAGTTTTCTATAATTTTGATATAATTTGTCCCAAAAGTAGTACAACACACTGTAAAAATATTATTGAGAAAGCGCAGGTGGGATTTTTTAAATTTTCATTTATTGTCTAAAAGAAATGCACTACGAAATAACTGTGTACTCGGACCTAAGAGGTGAAATCAGGAAATATAGAATCTGTACTTTGGCAACTTCCTTGAATGATTTAATGGTGTCAAGTTGTCAAATAGCATGAAACTAAAGGATTTAAACTTTTATTTGATAGAATTTCTGCAAAAATGACAAATTTTGGCATTATATGGTCAAAATAAGCATTTCATAGCTTTTTCAATTTTGATGCATAAGTGGCATTCTGACTTTCTATCTGACAGGTTTTCATGTGTCAATATTTGTGTTTCTATGCTTTAATCCAGTTGTATTACTCATTTGTGAACTCTGAATGTACAGAAAAGAAGATTATCTCAGACAATATGTGCAAAATGTGTTGTATAAATTACCCTCGTCTAACGCCCTGTTTGGATCAAGTTAAATGTGAGGAGCTTGGTACATAAAAGTGGAAGTCCATAATAAAGACCTCACTAAATTTGTATAAAAAGCACTTAACAATGTCTTTTCTAACTGTTTCATTTCACATAATATCTTTCTTTTCTTCTGTAGGATAGCAAGTGGTTCAAATATAAGCCTGTTGAGACTAAAATTGCCTGCAAGTTTTTCACTAAAAAGTGAAAAATCTTTGTATCAGACCGTACCGTCTGCAAAAAAAGTTGAATGCAAGAGTCTTTTTGTGCTCAGATTTATTGTATCATGTCACCTGAGTATAGAAATGATAGAAAAGACACAAATTTTTATTTCCTATAGCTTCAATATGCATTTTTAAATGTAAATATGTGCTACGGCATAAATTGACCCTAAATTATTTTCAGTCTTACTTGGCCTAAGACCCTTTTAAACTAATCTGATATGTTATTTGTAAGTTTTCTTTCCATTTAAAGTACATTAAATACATATGTAAGGATTATTTATAACCAAAAAGCTTCCCAAATTTAAAATTGCTGGAAAATATTACATCTTCATGTAAGGCCCACCTTCATTGGAAAACCTCCATTTTTAGGCACAGGCTCATATAAATTTGACTTTTGAATAATTATGCTAAGTCTGATATATCAAATGAGTACTCTATTGCTTTTAATACATGATATATTATATATTAAGGCATTTTAAAAGTATTTTTTTGCAATATTTTAATTTTAAAAGCCCCAAATGTTGATAGTTGAAATTTTTCAATTTTAACGTCAAAATTTAACACGCAAAGTTGAATATAGAATTTATCATACTGTCTATAATATATATCTTATTGCCATGAAACTTTGTAAGCAGTCTCATATTTTATTAAGCTTTGGTCATACCAAGTTTTATTAAGATTGGTCATTTTTTTCTATCCTATTAGGTCCGAGTACACAGTTATCGTCCTTTGATTTTCGTTGTCCACAAATATAGTCCCTAGTGTGGACAGTGTGTTACTTGCCAATTTTTTTGATACCCCTTCCAAATTTATTTCTCCATGTTTTATGCCTCAAATAGCAAGTAGGGGGATGAAATTACACTGTAAAAAAATTTGGGTCATGAATTTTAAAGTAAAGTAGTGATTTGGTCCAGCTGAAAAAGGTTAAAAATAAGCACTTCGGAAGCTGTCAAAAAATTTCAAGACCCCCTTAACATAAAATTGTCCATATTTTGAGTTAGAGCCGATGAAGTTTTCTATAATTTTGATATAATTTGTCCCAAAAGTAGTACAACACACTGTAAAAATATTATTGAGAAAGCGCAGGTGGGATTTTTTAAATTTTCATTTATTGTCTAAAAGAAATGCACTACGAAATAACTGTGTACTCGGACCTAAGACTTGATGCAAATCGAACTAAAGATACTGTGATAAAAGCTCACACATGATACCCCCCTTTACTACAGGGTTGGCCTAAATCTATGATTTTCTTGGGAAATACTAAAAAATAATGTGGGTCAGAAAACAAAATAAGAGGTGCTCAATGTCATCATATGGTTAAGGTTTCTGAGAAAGTTTCAATAAACTATAATACAGGCTTTAGAGATAGGAGTTAAGCCAATTGCAACTGATTTTTAAAGTTTATTCTAATGTTGTGCTCTTACACCACTTTTCATGATTAGGGGAATGTTGATCACTCACAATTGTGTACATTCTTCATATGCATGTCCCCAAGTCAGTAGCCTGTTATACAGTAATTGTCGTTGGTTCATATCTGTCATATTTTTTTTTTTCGCAAATTGTTTATTTGTAATTTATGCCGTTAGTTTTATAGTTTTGCCTTTGATATCAAACTTTACAATATGAGTTTTTCTCGATGTTGAAGGCCGTACGATGGCCTATAATTGCCTACTATCACTTCATTTTAACTCTGGTGGACAGTTGTATTATTGGAAATCATATCAAAGAAGGAGGAGTTACGGATACAAAACGGGTAGCCTTGGAAAAATCAATGGCAAAGACCTGAATTTTTTAGGCGAAAGTAATTGAGTTGAAAAAAAAACAGGCGATGCACAATGACATTTGATGGTGGAGATTCTGAATATTAAGGGGTTTAATGAGAAGCTGATACAGTATTGTACAGTAATATGCGGATATGGCAAAGTCCATGTCATGCCAAAATAATACTAAAACACATTCGGATGAAGATATGAAAAAGGAGGTGCAAAAATACACAATGTACGTATGAATCTGTGTGCACAAAAGGATACATTAATGGGACGGACGAACGAATTATTCTATCTCTAAAATCTATCGCTTTTGAACGCGGGGATATAATAACAATAGATGTGATGCGAGCAAAATTCACAATATGATACACTATCTATCGCGCATGCTATAATTTGCTTTGTGAAATCCAAATATAATTCGGATCGAACAGCAAAATAAGAGGTGCACACGTGTCAGAAATGAAAGCGCACAACAAAAAAGTAAAAAAGCCTTCCAAGACGTCATAAATATTTAGACTAGAGCAAGTGCAGATACAAAATTAGGACGAGAGGGCGACCGGATATACGGATAGAATCCTCAATCACACTATACCTCCCGCTACAGAAAGGAGGGGGATGATAAAAACGCACACGACTTTAGCCAAAGTCGGCCAAATATTTATAGATATATAACAGAACCTTTTTAAAAATCCCTGTAAACTTGCCCAATACTACTTACCAGTAATATAAAATATTGACCCCCATCCATTATCAAAGCCATATTCACATAAAAACCCAGATGAAGCAAACGTTCCTACGCTACCAAACATAGTACCTGAAAGAAAGTGCAATAATTACAGATGCAAATAAACTTAGTATTATTACTGATATAGATGAGCAAAACTCTTCAATCCTAACAAATTCGACATGTTTATCATGACCTTGAAGAGGTACTCATGGTTTTAAGAATCCAAAGAAGCTCACTCATTTTAATTTTCAAAGCGCTATTTTTTCTTTTTAATTATCTTTTGGTATAGTTTTTTATGAACCCACAAATTTTTTTATGGTAAAAAATGTCTTCTAATGACTGTTTGCCCAATAAAACATTTTGAATTAAGTTGTATTTAACAAAGATATTTGTAAGTGTTAAATATCTTTTGGTCAGCCTTTGCAAATATCTGTTTTGTCCAACAACTATCTGTTAAATGATCATTTAGGTCTAATATATAAATAACGAAATGTTTATGACATATTACAGTGACATTACACGTAACCTTCTGCACTATGTGTTCAGCTTATTTCCACCTATTCATGTATAAATAAAATTTCATATTTTGGAGGCTTGACACGTTTTACTAGGTTTTGCAATTTCAAGTGCCTAAACAACATCTCATTGTTTTCCCAAATTGGTCAAAAATAAAATTTACTTTTAAAATATATTCAAATTGCACAAGCGAATACTCGACATCAAACGTGTATATATATATATATATATAGCAAAGCCATTGCAGTACAAGAATGTGCAAAATAGACAATTTAAATAAATAACGAAAATCTTTAACTAGAGTTGAATGTATTACAGTGATTTGAAGAGTAAACAATGTGTTACGACCAAAGTTTGTATAAGAAGTGAGATGTCTTTACTGACCTAGATAAGAAACAGTAACGAGTCTGCTACGCTCCAAAGGAGGGGCCCAACGCCCCCACATAGACTGCATTGATGGGAAAGAAACTCCCTGAAAAAGTTTTATATTGATACGATTATTAGTACATTTTTATGACGAATACTGAAGTCATGTATCCTAGTTTTCAGTAACTGCAAGTACTCTTAGTTCGGTTGTTGTTGTTTGTTGCTGTCTGCCATATTTGTTCTTCGTTAATTGCTTTTGGCAGAATTTAGGAAGTAGAATTTCTATTTTGAATTGTATAAAATTTTGTCATACGGGAGCCCTTTATAGCTTGATATACTGTATGGATTTTGCTCATTGTCTAAGGACATATAATGCCCTATAGTTGTAAACATTCTTCCGTCTTATTGACAATTTTATCACATATCTAAAATATGAATTCGGTATTTAACTATGCAATACAAATTATACAGTTCATATTTAACTTTGTAATACAAATTTTACAGTTTATATTGATAGTGTTTAACATCTTACCGTTGCTAGTCCAAGCAGGACTCGAAGAACGTAAACCAGAACTACGGATACTCTAGCACACACAGGCATCACCAGTGTACAAACGCATGCTACTGCCATGGCGGTACCAAATACACGTCGTCCACCAAATCTGTCGGACAAATAGCCACCAGGAATTTGAGTAACAATATACCCATAGAAAAATGACGCAAGAAGGGTTGATTGGATTTGTTTTTCCCATTCAAATTCAGCATGCTGTAATGGTCAGAAACTGTTTAAATTCATTATGTGTTTTGAAACAAAAATATCATTTAAACAATTGTTCAAAAAGCCAATGGATGGTTTCATGTTTCACACAAAAAATAAGAAAAATATAACATATTCAAGAATTGCTTCCATTTCGATTCAAAAAAAAAAAAAAAAATAGAATGTGTATCAAAAAGTAAAATCACAAAAATATTGAACTCCGAGTAAAATTCAAAACGGAAAGTCCCTATTCAAATGGCAAAATCAAAAGTTCAAACACATCAAACGAATGGACAACAACTGTCATATTCCTAACTTGGTACAGGCATTTTCTTATGTAGAAAATGGTGAATTAAACCTGGTTTTATAGCTAGCTAAACCTCTCACTTGTATATTATTCTTATTGCAATCGGCTTCTTAATACCATATTTCATATTTAGAAATCACAGAATATATAGGAAAGTTCAAAAATTTTGTCAAATATACATGTTTTCTGTTGTTTTGTGTTTTGGTTTTGTACGGACATGACAAAATCTATTTTTTTATACCGAATGATTGGTGTTTGTATAACTTTCTGTGACAGACAGCGCACGCTGATAAAGGACAAGAACAAATTAACAATCATCCGTTTGGTAGATGCTGTAAATTGGGTCAATCTGGATGAATTGCGGAGTTATAGTCATCGGATTGAAGACTCAATTCCAGCCCGACGTTGCTGTGGTTTTATACGTGCCTCATTGCAAAGCGATCAATAGATTGATTAATAATATTAGTTCTCCTCCGACAAATATTCTTAAACAATCTCATGTTTGTCTTTTTTTCAACGTTTTCGATTTTTTTTCCAAAGGTTTTGCTTGTTTTGAATATCTAATGAAAGTTTGAAAAGTTTGATCATATCTTGCATGCAAATGGTATGGTAATGAGTTTTGCAATTGCAACCGTTTATGATTATTTTGCGATGAGCTTACGAAAGATGGCGTTACAGATTTATTTTTGCCGGCTTTAATACACGTTAATGATAAATTGAACTCCAATTACTTTGAGTGAGATCGATCAAGATGAGCTTTTAAAAATTATTGGATTATCCTTTTTACCAGCTTTGTAGCATTTTTAAAAGTACATTAAAAAAATATCTACTTTTAACGCATGTTATTGGTCCAATAAAGCTTTGTGTTGCCCATTGTCGGCTTTAATACACGTTAGTGATAAGTTGAACTCCAATTACTTGGAGTGAGATCGATCGAGATGAGCTTTTAAAAGTTACTGGATTATCCTTTTGACCAGCTTTGTAGCATTTTTAAAAGTACATTAACAAAATATCTACTTTTGAAGCATGTTATTGATCGAAACTTTAATCACTGAATACCTGATTAAATACTGCTTGTTCTGCAGCTTTGCCAGAACATGTAGAAGACGTTTCATTGATATCACTGATGTTACTCGATGATGACGAATTTAAAGACTTTACCATACATACTATAGCAACACTAAAGTTAACTCGTAGTGCATAGACAAATATAAAACCGAAAAATCCAGTATACGCCAAAATCCAACGCTGTGAGCAACAACAGGGTACATCTAAAAAGATAAACTAAAAATGTTATTTTTGGCCTACCGTAGTATGCTTACATAACTTTATCCATCTTTTATTTTGTTTGTACAGTAAACACACAGATAGAGGACAATACGATATATGTTATAAGAAACCCATCAAATAAAAAAAAAAAATTTTCTGCAAAAGTGGAATAATTGCTTTATTGGACCAACATTAACATTTTATTCAATATAATATTCACTTTTCTTACCACTGTATCAAGCTGCAAACAGAACGTTGGTTTGCTGTAAACCGATGATAAACTTTCATCAAACATTTATACAATCATTTTTTCATTGTATCAAAAAATCGCAATGCCTTTAAACCCAGAAATTGTCAAGAAATCTACTAAAGGTCTTTTTATATACATGATTTTTTTTTTATATAAATTGAATTTGTATTACCTTTATCATCATCCTTCTTTTCAACCTGTTTCCCCATTATGATGTTTAACATAGACTGATAACGTGATATAACCTTAGGAGTATGGCCATATCTTACGGGATTAGAAACAGAGGAATTATAAATGTATAAAATGTGATAGAATTATCGCCACATGTCTTATTTTTACCTTTATGTAATATAGTTTACATGAATAGATATCATTAACAAATATTTTTTTAAATTTATTTTTGCTATTTTGAGGACTCATAAGTAATGAATGATATAGACGAGAGAAAAAAGGGAATATTGAAACAATAAAAACAAAAGTAAAGAAATGTATAAACATGCAATTATATTTTTTTTAGCTGTTTTTTTCGTATATTGTATTTCTTCTCCAGTGCGTTGCATGTATCTCTTTTTCATAACGCCCCGATGTCCTAATAAGGTTACGTCAATATGATGAGAAAAAAAGTTTGAAATAAGCCAATTAGACAGCAACCCAACAAAACAAAAAAATAAAAGACATCGAGAGATCAAAATACCGTATTCAAGTTAACTTTAGCTTGGATTTTTCCATGTTTAAGGTCCCCTTAGGTCATCTAGATCTTCACGCGTTTAAATATTATTCATCCTTAAATTTTAAATGATTGAGTGAGAACGTTCCTATCATTATGAAGGTACATTTCGAAAAGCGCATCGGATGGACGATAATAATAAATACTTATTGTGTTATTTTCATTTTAACAGATACAGACGGAAGCGCTAAACAGACATTAGTGGTATTTGGCGAAACCTTTCGAAATTTTTGCCCTCAATGCTCTTCAAATTCGTACTGTATTAGGCATCTGAACCTTTTTTTATTCGAGCGTCGCTGTTGAGTATAATAAAGATGAAACGCGGGTATAGCGTACAAAGTTATGAGCCTGGTATCTTTGACGATTTTTTAAGGGTCTTATAAGGCACCATAAGTAAATTAATGTTTTAATATGTACATCTAATATATGTTACATTTATTTGCAATTTATTCATCATCAGAAATCCACAAGTTGCACTAGCTCATCATTATAAGTAAGTTGTTTTTGCTTGAAGAGACTTGGTGTATAGGATTTAACTTGAGGGCGTTCACATGCCTCAGTTTTTATAACTCTTTATACTACAGTCTCTACGTTTTGATGCATTGTATCTCCTTAGCATATTACATGTAGTATATCGAATAAATTGTTATTTTAATGACAATCGTTATCTTTTATAAGATATATTCAGAGTATCAAACGTCACTGTAGTGTTATCTATTCTATGCACTGAACTTATCTCAAGATAGAATTAGAAAAAAAAAAACATATCTATTTAGTTATTGACAACCTACATTCGACGTATTTATATTCTTACTTTTACATATACATTTCTGTCACCGGTAGAAAGAATATCCGGTCGAGCGATCATTAATGTCAATTCTACGTAAAATTGATAGTTATGTTGTTTTATATGTTTTACGCATCTTATATTATATTAAAATAAATTGTAAACTCGATAAGCTAAATACAAAAATAAAATGACTCAAATATCTAGGATTTGAGTGATATTTTTATAAAAAGAAATATTAAATTGTGATGGAATTGATTAAAGAAAATGATAAACATGAGACGTGTATGCTACAGAAAGAAAAAAACACAAGGTAACGTTTCATAGCATATATTCTGTATTGTAAAACTAATGAAAACGTAATAAAATTGGGAATGTATTTTATTTTTTCTCAATTCTTATTGGTCGAGAGCAAGTTTACAAATGCAAATCAGACGATATAATAAATTGACAAATATTCAATAGAAAATTCAATTTTGAGAATTCCATCGAATTAATCAAATCAAACAAATGTGTTTTTTTAAAAGAAATAGACCAGTACACACAGTGCCGTCACTATTCACTTGCCAGATGCTCTTTTCACATTTTGCAGGATTTAGCACCATAAGTTTTCTTCGAAATTGATGGTTTACATAAATGTGTTTTATTTTTGAGCCCAGAACTGGTTTTGTTTTATTTATTCTTTAATAGGTCTCCCCCCCCCTTTTGAAACAAAAGAAAAGAACATCCCGTCATTGTTAACAAAGATATGCTGTATAGTTATCTCTATACTTTTGTTTCAGCAGAGATTGTTCTGTTTGATTGATCCATACTTTTTAAAAATTCTAACTTGCGCGAGGAGATATTTTCGTGATCACGATTAAACTGCGAAAAAGAAAAAAATAACTCGTGATTAGATTTTAATTTTTTTTTAATTACAGATATTCCATGTTGTTGTTCTCAGCGCTGGATACTGGCATACACTTCATTCTTTGGAGTTGTGTTAGTGTATGCTGTAAGAGTTAATTTGAGTGTTGCTATAGTATGTATGGTTAAGAATGTTAATTCAACAACAGATATTAACGGGACATCGATAGATACAAATACGTGCGCAGGTCATGCAGAAAGCCAGACAGTATTTAATAAGGTATAAAAAAAATACAAATTTATCTGACAAATTTATGTTTGAAATACTAATATCATGCATAATTTTGTGACAACAATAATTGTTTTTAGAAAAATACGTCATGACAAAGTGACTGACACTTTTCCATTAAGTATCTACCGGAATACAACTTATAAACATTTGTACAGTATCTGTTCGACAGAAATAAAACGTTGTTTGGTTTGCCTTAGTACTAGTACATTCATTTACAATATCAACAAAGTTGGATTTCAATTATATCATACTGTTTTGTTTGCGTTGTTTCACATTTTCCTTTATAGCTGGCTATACAGTATGGGTTTCGCTCATTGTTGAAGGTTGTGCTGTGCTGTCCTTCAGGTGCTTAAATCTACACCATTTGGACTTTGGTGGATAGTTCTTACTCATTGGCAATTATACCACATCATCTTATTTTGATTTTAGTTATACATTTCACAATGTGTAAAATTACTGTAGCCGAGGTTCAAACAGTTCATTTCCAATGGTCACTAGCCTGTCAGCAATAAGGTTGAAGAAACCCGCTGTTTTTCGGGGTACTCCTACTTCAACCAACAATAAAACTGACCGTCATTATAAAGCGAAGTGTGTTGAAAGTGGCGAGACGCAGCCGTTGCCATAACTAGTCACTTCTTCCTTCGTTAACTTCAGTAAATTTATATTGCAGCATGCTGAGTTTGACTGGGACAAAACTACAAGATCTTCACTTCTGGCATCATTTTTCTATGGATATATCTGTACACAAGTTCTTGGAGGCTGGGTTGCAGACAGATATGGTGGGAGACGTGTATTTGGAGTTGCTATGGCAGTTTCATCTGTCTGTACCTTTTTGACGCCAGTTTGTGCTAGGACATAAGTAATTTTAGTGTATGTCTTACGTGTAATCATTGGATTATCGACAGTAAGTAAAATAAATAAAAGTTTACAATTAAAAGACCTTTGAATGTAAATCACTTTTAGATTTTGTTGACATATAGGGGTAAATTCAGTAAATAAATATACGTCATCAGGAACCGCCCATTTGGGGGAGAGCTTTCTGTACAAAACTGAAGTCCTGTGCTCTTCTGATTGGTAGATAATGTTTGTAATAAATATTTTTTGATAGATGGATCAAAACTAGAGTTAAAAAAAATTAAAAAATGAATGCTGAATGTACTAAATTTTTTTACTACAGGGTTGAAAAGTAATGGGGGTCAGTAAAGGAAATAAGTGCGAATCTACAGTGTTTGTAAACAAGGCCATGTGAATGCCCAAAAATGCCGCAT
Organism: Mytilus californianus; assembly: GCF_021869535.1. Taxonomy (NCBI): domain Eukaryota; kingdom Metazoa; phylum Mollusca; class Bivalvia; order Mytilida; family Mytilidae; genus Mytilus; species Mytilus californianus. Next base: position 70,941,710 of record NW_026262593.1, on the reverse strand, counting down.
GACCCTATGTTTTTATTGTTGCAAAATATAGGGCTACATTTGTACTTTCATGAATGATATATGAAAGCTCCCAATTTCTAAAGGTAAATCAGGTATAAATTTAATTCAAGACATAGATTAGCATTAAAGTCAATGGGAGATTTTTTACTGAATTTACCCCTATAGGAAAATATGCACTCTGTCACTGTACTTGTTCAAGGCCACACAATAATCACAAAACTCATTTCCTGTAAATATTAATGCAATGGAAGCCTCTTGGAACTAGTTAAAGTTGTTTTATACAAATTTCTATGTTTAACCGCGGCTATCCAGGATGCTCTGAGTGTACTGTGGGAGGAAGCATGGGGATATATGGTAAAAAATCAGTTTTGTGTCCAGATTGAAAGAAACAATAGAAATTACACTTGAAAGTTATGATATTATTAAAAGGCATAAATATTCTCACCATTTTAAATCACATTTTGCACATATTTCTCCTAATAATGTGTAAAATCATATGGAAAATCAGAATTACCTCCCTTTGACATAGTGTATTTTTTTAAGCTGTGTTCCCATTGTTAAGTTGTAGATCATGTTGTAAATAAGCACTTTTCAAGTATTTTAACACTCGAATAATCTGACCGTATGAAGATATTCATTCATTTTTACATAATTCATTGCGTTTCTTTAAGTAAAAAAAAATACTAGACAACTTTTCATGATTATATACCCTTCATCTATAAAACTAGTTTTGAAATGTTTGTAATTGGATTGCTATGTTAAATAATTGCTTTTTAATATTCTAAATTGTTACTTTTATGTTCCAAATACAAAGTTTGGTCATACCCAGTCTTATTTTTTTCATATTTTCATATTTGGCACTTTTTTCTACTTCAGTTTTGTCAGTCTAGTTTTGGCGAAGAAACCATCCTGATGTTGGGGTAACAGGAATTTCTGCAGAGTGGTTGTCAATGACATTTTGTGAAATTTACAAGTAATTAAAACACAGATTTAGTAAAATGAAACATAATTGTTGTTTTTTATGGTATGAAACTGCTTAAAAAACCTTTGAAAAGTCTTTTTGTGGTCTTTTTCAGGGTATTTAATTAAAATCTTCCATATAAGGCAAAATTTAACTAAAAGTACATCAAGACTTTAGTTCCTAGATGTACTTGCAAAACTGATCAAAGCAAACACAGAAAACAATTCATATTTATTAAGCATAGTATTTTACACCATTCTTTTAAAAACAGTCAATGTGCAACTTTATATACCAAATATACATTGGCTGCAGTATGGGCTGTAGTATAAATTTTCCTTCCGCTTTACAAGTTCAGCCTTTATGAATGTTGTATTGAAACTGGAACTTGAAAATTGGATACACTACATGATTAATACAACAAAAAAAGGAAAAGAAGTTAAAAAGTCCCTTATAGGGGTAAATTCAGTAAATAAATATACGTCATCAGGGACCGCCCATTTGGGGGAGAGCTTTCTGTACAAAACTGAAGTCCTGTGCTCTTCTGATTGGAAGATAAAGTTTGTAATAAATATTTTTTGATAGATGGATCAAAACTAGAGTTAAAAAAAATTAAAAAATGAATGCTGAATGTACTAAATTTTTTTACTACAGGGTTGAAAAGTAATGGGGGTCAGTAAAGGAGTTAAGTGCGAATCTACAGTGTTTGTAAACAAGGCCATGTGAATGCCCAAAAATGCCGCATGACCCTATGTTTTTATTGTTGCAAAATATAGGGCTACATTTGTACTTTCATGAATGATATATGAAAGCTCCCAATTTCTAAAGGTAAATCAGGTATAAATTTAATTCAAGACATAGATTAGCATTAAAGTCAATGGGAGATTTTTTACTGAATTTACCCCTATAATGAATACATTTCACAGATGGCATACTAATAAAATAAAAACCAAGGTTTTGAGTATAATATCACGAATATGTCATGAAATAAAAATGTGTGTAAATTCTGTTACTCAAATATAATGTTTACATTATTCCGTAATGTTTCCCAAAATAGTAATAACAATACCAAGTTCACTGCACTAGATGAGTATTTCGACAAATAATAAATCTTCAGTGATGCCCGAAGCCAAAATGTTTGAAGGTCTAAAACCTTATAAACAGGTGCATTGCTCACGGTACATTCTTATAACATCCATGCTTGGAATAGTTAATATTCAATCTATTTATGAAAAATAATAAATCTACCGACTATAAACAGTTTATCTTAATTCAATCAAAATCTAACAAATTTCAAAATGATCATTTCTAAAACATTTACAAACTTGCGTATTTTATGTTGTATCTTCTGAATGTTTATCACTTAAACGTGCTAAAAACTTGATTATTTAAGGGTACAGTGTTTCCAGCAATGCAGTCAATCTGGGGACGATGGGCACCCTCATTAGAAAGAAGTAAACTAATGACGTTATCTTCTGTAGGTATGTTCTATAGAAATTTAAATTTGACATGTTTTAACATAGCCGATACTATTACAGATTCTATGCAATAATGTTTAATGTATTCACAGTATCGTTTAAACAATAAAAGATTTTACAAATCCTATTTCACCGGACAAACATGTACATTAGTCTTCATTATTATTGCCAAAACCATAACAAAAAGGAAAATCAAAGAAGATGAACGTTTGATTTTTCAAATTTTTATGAACTTCTCCTTTTTGAATTTGTCTTGGAATTCTGTAAATTTGGTTTTACTTTTTGACTTATTAAAGGATATTGATAATATTATTTCAAAACTAAATATGCATCCTTTACCAAGTGTTAAATGAAAATATTCAAGAATTTGAAGACACAATATAAACAAGATAAGTCCACTTTATATCAAGACAAAATATTATGTCTTTGCTAAAATTGCCTTGTAGAAATTTGTCATAAATCTGGGCAAATGCTATGAAGTAAAAGAATTTACACGATTCCAATTAAAAAAAATATATAATAATTCAATAGATATAAAACAAACAAACATATATGTGGGCTTGCCCCTGCCAAAAAGTACATGATAGATAGTTTCGGAGTAGACATTAGTTAAAAGGTAAGAAGTAGGCAAGATAAAAGGGGCCATCATTTTCTATTTCTGGAGAAAAACAATATCGAAAGTTTTTATATTGAGCATTACAAATCAATTAATCGGTTTGATCTCAGGTGCTCCGGAACATTAATCCAAGTCATGATTTAAGGAATATATAATGTGCAAATTTGTGTTAAGCAGATTTGGCCTACCCTTACGGACCTCTCAGGATCAGATATATTTTCTTAAGTTCGTGTTGCTCATTTGTAGTTTGTATGTAGTGTTTGGAATACCATCGTTCGTCCTTTCGGCGTTTTACGGCTCCTACTGTTGCACTCCTTAATTCTTCGAATTATGATTTCCGATTGTCCCTTCGGTCTTTTTATATATCCATTGTGTATTGTTCAATTTTAGATTTGACATTTAAGAGTACATGTATAAGATATATAATAATTTCATGTTCCTCTTTTATATACTATTTCAGGGACTATGTTTGGTATAGTTGTAACATTTGCATCATCCGGGTATTTGTGTGAATATGGCTTTGATAATGGATGGGGCTCTGTTTTTTATATCACAGGTACATTTGTACACACAATGGCTAATGAAGTAATGAGGTTTTTTCCTGTAGTTAGAAATCAGATCCAGGAAATTGATAAAACATTTGAAAAAAAAAAAAAAAAATAACACACATGTGTTAGGGATAGCAGAATACTTATAGTGAAAAAGTGCTTCATTCATTTTATTAATGTCTTACCAATTTTTCTGGTCTGTCATTTTAAAACTGTTAAAACCAATTTGCATTATTGATATTTTTCACATGACACCTTTACCAATGCTGGAAGTTAGACTGACACATTTGAGGAAATGCTAGTAATTGGTTTGACACAAATAAACTGTTACAGTAGTTCCTTTAGAAAGATTCAAAGCAGTTGGGGTTTTTTTTCCAGTAATTTCAAAGTTTTAACAAGTCTCAAGTTGAAATACTATTTGCATTTGCAAGAAGATTTGTTTTTGAATTGCTTCGAAATGAAGAATTTATGACAATTAAAAGTACTTCCTGAAACTTAATCTATATTTTAGGTGGGTTGTCGTGTATTTGGGTGGTAGTCTGGTTCATCCTTACACGTGATACCCCTTCGGAACATCCTCGGATATCTGATCAGGAAAGAGATTACATAATCAATTCTATTGAATTTGACACAACAAAAAGGGTTTGTATTATATCAAGGAGAAAACAAAAACATGTTTAAGTATCATGTGCTTAAAAAGTTTTTGTAGTACTTTGTTTTGTTTTCACAAATACCCTTAACTTGAAATCCAAGAATATTGTGTTACAACAAAAACGATGAATCAAAAGTTTTTGAAAACAAGCATTTTTATGTGTATTTCAAACAACATATTTCAACATTTCATTAAAAAGTACTATTTTGACTTCACATGCCCGGAAATAAATGAATCCACTGCGTCTATTAAGAGAATTGCATTCGAAACTTCGAATGCTGATTTTAATTTGAAATAATATTAATTTTGTAATCAAATGCTGAAGTTAGTCTTCAGCAAAATAGATTCAGGAATTTTTATGAACACGTGACGTGCACCCTCCATTCTCGTGAACGTATCACATTTGAAATAGAAAATGACCATGAAAGTTCTGTAAAAGAGTGGCAGACATTAGCAAGTGATCATACCAAGATCAAAAGACATAGAAATACAGACAAAAGCATTTCACAAAAAAAAAAAAAAAATAAAAAAAAACCAAAAAAAAAACCCGTTGAATAGACGAGCAAGTATATGAAAACACTACTTAAAAAAAACTAGAAACTGATCCATAACAACACCATAACAACCGGTAGTGATCTAATGTGCAGTTGTGTTAGGTATGCGTAAATAAATCGTGTGATATGTCTTATTCGAGGATGTCATACGCAATGTGTTTATTTCACAGACCTCTAAAGTGCCATGGATTGAATTTGCAAAATCACCAGCATTACTAGCTTGTATCGCAGCTCACATGTGTAACAACTGGACAAATTATACATTACTAACCAGCCTTCCAGATTTTATGAAGTCTGTTATGAAATTTAATATTAAAAGTGTAAGTTTGTTCGTTTAAATTTGGATTTTATCTTCAATTTAAGATATAGGTGTAGGATATTTGCTAATCAAGGAATTTAAGACCAATATATCGGAGACTACATTCAATGTGATAGATACTATATTCATAGTACAAAGAAACCATGCTTTACTAATCATTTAAGTTACATCACAAACTGTGACACGGTATTTTTTTTACTTTTTTCAGAATTTTGATTATTTGTATACTTTAATTTGTATACTTTCTGTTTTGTAATGAAATTATATGCGACTGTCATACAAGTGAGACGTAAAGCTAGCTATAAAACCAGATTTAATCCAACATTTTCTACATAGGGAAATTCTTATACCAAGCCAGGAATATGACAGTTGTTTTCCATTCGTTAGATGTATTTGAGCTTTTGATTTTGCCATTTTATAAGGGACTTTCCGTTTTGAATATTTCACTTGGAGTTCAGAATATTTGTTATTTTACTTTTTACCACTGAAACTTCGATTCAAATATATATTTAAAGCATGTTTTGAATTAGAATAGTGAACATAACTTTAAATTTGAAAAGTGAAAATAACTTCCCAGACTCTGACCTTGCAAGCCCCTAATTGGTAGTCAATGTCGACAAACCCCTCCTTCGTCGACTTTGCTGAAATTAATTTTCTCTTCTCTATGATTCGATTTTTAAAAAATTTTGATAGAATGGTCTCCTGACAGCTTTACCGTATTTATGCCAAGCTGTGTCAGGACTAGCTGCTGGACAAATGACTGATCTTGTACGAAGTAAAACGATTTTATCGACAACAGCAACGAGACGATTAACTGGTGCCATTGGTACATTTAAGTTTATTGCTTTAAGGGTGTACACCTCTGAGGAGCCAAAAATTTATGAATTGAACTTTTTTTTTAACCTGATTTTTGGGTTTATATGACTGTAAAAAAATAATTGGTGAAGACAAAATCATATGGTGGTGCACTTCTTTTTTTGCTACAGCCATTTGAAAGTACCCAATTTTGATGATTTTCCCATTTTTCATCAATTTTTACCCATTTTTGGGCTATTATCATGACAAAAATCACAGTTTCACAAATAAACTTTTTTTCATACTTTCAATAAAGATGGAGTGAACCAATCTGAATAAATTTAACTTAAAAAAACTATGGGTAGGTGTTAATATAAGAAAGTTTTATAAAATTTTGTTGCTTTTTCGTGTCAAATTTACCATATTGTCAATTTTGTAAATTTGGGATTTTTCTCTTTTTTTTTTAGAACAAAAATCATATTATTTCAACTTCTTTGTTAAAAATGATAGAAAAATGCATATCTAAGAAATTTGAAAAGAAAAAATTATATGGGATGTACAGGTTCTGGTAAAATCATTTCTTGTACCCCTCACCCATTTTCTCAACATTTTGGCTAATGAGACTGATTTGATTGGTTATAAAATTTGAAAATTTTATTACTCAAAAACTACTTATTGTAAATTTTCACAGAGTTAAGTTTGATTATAATGTTTTTCAAATTCATTGATATTTTCCACTTGTATCACATGTTTTGGAAATAATTCCAGAACGAGATTTCAACGAGACTGAAATGTCAGAAGAATACATCGTTAATACCCCAAAACTCTTATACAAATGTAATAGATTATTAACTCAATAGATCAAATGCCAGAGAACGGTTGATGGAATTTAGCGTAGAAGGTGATGTTGAATGCAGAATCGTACTTCTCTTCTAAACAACCCCATTTTAATTTGAATTTAATTTGTATTCACTGTAACTAGTATCAATTGTGTCATCTATAGAACACTTTGAAATGATTTAATTTTGCCTATTTGATCATCATGTCCTCGATTGATAAGGCGTTAGAAACAGAATTTGAAGATATCTACTCATCCAAATCTGCAGATTAATTCAACTGTCTACACACAAGAATAAGAAGAGATTAGAAAGAAATCATTTCACATAATTTATATAATATTTGTTTCCGTTTTGATTTACTGAATTTGTATACCCTTCCCATGTTTTAGCATTCACAGGAGCAGCAGTATTCCTTGTAGCAACTGGTTTTATGTCATGTGATCACCGTGATCTGGCTGTTGCTTTTTTATCGTTAGCTGTCATGTTTACTGGTTTGAATAGAGCAGCGTTCATATTTAACCACAATGACTTTGCCCCAAAGTACGTATGTTTTGCTTAATTTTGAACATCTTTTAGCTTTAGATTCTGATAGCACATTCTCACGGATAACTGTGTAAAATTATTGTTTATTTGCATAAATGGCATGAATTTATTTCTAATGACAACGAATCTGAGGTACGCTGAAGTTTATTTGCGGTTTAACTTTTGCTCTGGTTTCAAGTTTTAGACTAGCCTTTTATATAATAAACACATGGGTTTTAAAGTACAATGTTGTCCGATTAGTATAAGTTACGAACTTTTGTTTTAGGTACGCTGGTGTACTTTTTGGAATAACTAACACATTTGGAACGATACCTGGTATGATTGCTCCGATTGTGGCAGGTGCGCTTACACCAAATGTAAGTTGACTCCCAATATTTCAATAATTCAGTTCACTTAGTATACATATATATATACAAGTCTAAATTGAAAACAACGTTCAAACCTATGATTGCGTTGGATATAAAACCGCAATTTTTATACGTGTGCATGCAAAACAAATTTCTTGGTAGAGTGGTCTAAATACAGCACAAACAACATTTTCCAAAAGACCAAAAAAGTGAAAAAGTATATTTTAACAAAACGCATTTGACTAGCAGGTCGAAGTTTATAATGTATTTTTTTCTTAATTTTTATTTTATCATGGTATATACAGGACACAAATAAAAGCACACTATTTGCAATAATTTGATGTAAATCTGTCATTTTGTAACTACCTGTTTAAGTATCAATTATATACTCTGCGTAACTTGTTATGAAATTCTATTTTTATCAAAACAATATCGTAATAAAATTGCTCTTCGTCATCTCATTGTCATAGTTAAATCGTTTTTAGCCGAATGATATGCTAAGTGTTGGTTAAGCTTCAAATGTAATTAGTCAGTCATGATTCGAAAAATATGATTTGTTTGAGGCAACATGCCTTCAATCGAAACGTCTTCAATCGAAATGTTTATAGCAATGACTTTCAACTTTTGTAAAACCATGAGGAGCGACGGTTTAATCAAACAGATTATATGTGTATTTAACCAATGCTATACGTTTTAATATAACCTTTATATGAAATTTGATAGTTGATGTTTCAGTACCGTCGTATTTTGTATGTTAATTATGAGATAGTCCTATATTCGTCATTCATATACCTATGATGAAGCAATGCTTAATATTTCAGTTGATATTAATATTTCTATGACGTTAAATTCGAGATTCAAACACAGGTCTTATGTATTTATTTTGCAGGATACCTCAGAAGAATGACGAAATGTATTTTACGTATGTGCAGCATTCTGTATACTTGGGACGTTGGTGTTTGGAGGTTTAGCTCGTGGCGAAGTACAGGAATGGGCCAAAGACAAACGTGAAGATTTATGGATAGAAACAAAATCAAAAAGGTACCAATGCAACTCTAAACATGATAATTGAACACGGAGTTGTTCACGGACCTGCCGTATTTGGAAAGAATATCTTATGATGTTCTAATTGTCATGTCTTCAAATGTAATAAAATATCTGGACAATATACTGTGATAGATCAATGAAAGAATGAAGAATGAAGTATTTTTTTTTCTCTCTAAACATATGCTATCTGCAACTATCTTAATTATACTTATCCACCACCTCGCAAAAGCACAATTTGTATAACGTCAATGAATTAAGAAAGGAGTCATTCCTGAGTAAAATAGAGAAGTTCTGTAAGATGTCGTAATCGAAAGTGTCATCTTTTCCATTAAATAAACGATTATCAAGTTGTCAGTGACTTATTATGTCATTTTTGTATGTGACATTGAGGCTAATTTGTAAAATTTCGTACCTTTGAAGTTTTGAAAGATTTTGTCAAAATATGGTCATAGGGTTAAAATGAATATAAATGTATACGTGACACGCAAATGTTTCATGATTGAGTTTTTAAAAGCGTACAATGTATTCTACTAATTACGCTCCTCGGCTCTTCGAGGATGTAACTATAGCATTCATTTCCCGATGTACAACGAGGCATCTCATTTAAAAGAGGTCAAAATCCTTGACCTATGGGTATGACGTAGCTATACCTAGCTATAAATACTGCGGCTATTACCTGTGCCAATCATATTATTTTTCGAGCAGCGAGGTGTCTAACGCGTTATAATCTGTGACGACGTCCAGAATTTTAAGATTTTGTAAAACTGAGAACGTTGTTCCAGTAAAAAATGTTTTATAAATAAGCATTAGTTATCTTGAGAACTTTATATCAAAGTTCGTTAAATACAACGTATTTTATCGTTGTTCTATTTTCTAAACCTTGTTCTGAAAATACACGTGTACTGTGGTGTGTAACACACAGGTGCTTATCACGTAATCAATGGTGGACCGAACGTGTTCTCTTTTTAATAATTTTGACATTTTTTGTCTAAATAAATTGATACATTATCGTAGTTATTTTAACACGAATGAATCTCTATACGGAAGTATATGAGTAGAATATCTTTCTTGATTTTCAAGGTAAGTGTAAAATGTACGAAGGTGTACTCGTATATTCTTGCTATAATGTACCCACGTAGTGACGTACAATTTATAGAAAATATAGCAAATATATTTGAGATTTTATTATCACAAAATGTTGTGATTAAAATACATTTCTTATTCCAATATAAGAAACTGTAATGTAGTGCATTGGAATATGCTAGACTACTTGTCGATATACACCTGTATGTGTGTTACTATAAATAGACAAAGTTAGTGATAATACGGAAGGCATTATGTGCCACTTCCAATCTAAGGTATCTGAAAACCTTTGCTAAAGATATGTTATATCAAATAATGATCAAATAGCTAATTTTTAAAAGCTTATTTGTCTAAAGAAATTAATGAGCCTAGAGACTTTTATAAGTCCTTGGTGTGTCATAAATGTGACAACAGTTTCGAATGAACTTACAATATTGTTGAAACTATCAAGAATATGTGTATCTGTAATATACAAAGCCATGTAAGGCTTCAAAATAAGCTCTTAGTGAGAAATAAAACTGTGTTACAGTTGAAACATTTACAGAAATAATATTATGTGATTATCTGAATATTGAGAGGCCAGTGGAATATCACGGCAAACTTGACCAGAAATAGGTCGAAGGGGGAACATTAGCAAGTTCCTTGTAGAGCATTTAACATGCCACTAACAAACAATTGGTTAAGTAGAAACATACTGTAGAAAGTAATAGTAAAACAATTATTATTGTTTGAAGA